>NW_027507764.1:284497850-285709100 GCF_037356315.1 Lithobates pipiens
ATTACAAAAAAAAAGAAAAAAACAGGCGCATGGACCACAGTGATATAACAGACATAGTTCCAAAACATAAACATCCTGAGAACACCTGGGTGGGAGATATAGAGACCATCCCAGACTTAGGCTTAAACATAACCTGAAAGTATTCCCGGACAGGGGGCTAAAATCCCCTCTAAGACTTCTGATACCAATAGGCAATATGAACCCATCCAGGTGAGCGGTAATCATCGCATGGCCATGCAGTACAGTGAGATGCACAAATTTTTTGTTATTTTATAAAGAAAGGGGAGAGGAGGGAGATGGGCGATGGGCCGGGCCCCTGGCGGGCAGAGCTTACACTATTAAGAACTAGTCATTTCCGGAGAGGCCCACAACCCACCTCGTCCTACATAGATTAGCCGGCAAAATCTAACTGTGAAAGAAAAAGGACCTGAATAGGTGAAGAAATAGAGGGGAAGGGGTTGTTGAAAAAAGGGACTACAAGGGTGGACAAGTAGAAGGGGGGTCAGAGAGAAAGGGAGAGGGACCAGAACAGAGAGACAGAACAAGTATAGGAAGCATAAGGAGACTCCAGGCAGGCTGAAGCAAAAGCTGACACAGAAAAAAGAGAAAAAAAAAAAGGGCAGGATAGTGACCGTGGGCGTCACCCAGCCGCAGGGGTGGGAGGGGGGTCCAGGAGCCAAAGAAAAGAGACCCTCTCTCAACGGGCGTCCATAGCCACCTTCCGGAGGTAAGCCTCAGTGTAGGTGAAATGTTGCCATGGTCTCCAGGTCTCACGGAAGGCCTCCTCCCCGTTATGGCAGACCTCACAGTGACGCTTCATATCTCTTAATTCGTTCACTTTAGAGAACCATAGAAACTTAGCCGGTGGGTTCTCCGATCTCCAGCACAAAGGCCTTCGCTGCATTCAGCAATTGAATAGTCAAAGAATTCCTATACTTTTTAATGGATCGCTCCGACAGGTGCAGCAGGCAGGCCGCAGGGTTCCCCTCCAGGGAGACACCCGTCAGACGACCGATCGTGTTGGTCACCTCGAGCCAGAAGGGGACCAGCTTGGGACAGGCCCAAAAGACATGCAACATGGTTCCCTCCACCTCCCCACAACGCCAGCAACAATCAGGCACCTGAGGGAAGATGCGGTGAAGAACGGATGGGACCCTATACCACCTGGTTGTGATTTTGTAGCACGTCTCCTGGACTCGTGTGGCCATACAGTATTTCTGCGCAAAATTGAGAATTTTCTGCTGTTGATCTGGAGTAAAGCGAGTGCAGAGCTCCGCCTCCCACTTAGCCACGAATGGGGGGACATACCCCTCAGCTTGACGGATCAGTGCAGAGTAAAGAAGCGAGAGGCAGTGCCGCACCAGTTCCCCCCGATGGCAGATCTGCTCCAACTCCGTGAGGGGGCGGGAGATGCCCGGCGTCTGCAAACAGTTAAGCAAGAAATTCTGCAATTGCGGGCCGCTCCAGAAGTCCAGTGGCGGGTCCACTGCCCGTGTCCCCGCCTCAGGAGTAAGTCGACCATCCGGGCCAATAAAGTCACATAACCGCCTCCTGTCGCCCGTCTGCAGACGATGGAAGCAGGGACTCTGGAAGCCCGGTATAAAATCCGGGTTGCCCAGGACCGGCACCATAGAGGAGGACACCGGGGACACAGACGAGCTCCGAAAGGCCTCCCTTGCCACCCGCAGGGTACCACCCAATGTGGGGTGATCTAGTATAGCCCTTGGTAGGGGCGTTGATAGCCATGGCCTGCTCCCAATCGTGTCCCCGGAGTCCTCCCCCTCCACGGTCACCCAATGCTTCGCCCCCGCATGACAGTGCCAGTCCACCAACCTGGTCAGGTGAACTGCCCTGTAATAATATGCTTTCACATCTGGAAGACCAACTCCACTCCTGTGCTTAGGCAGGTGCAGAAGTTGTAATCTAAGACGTGGTTTCCGGTGTGACCAGATAAAAGCACGGAACAGGGAATCTATCTGCCTGAAAAAGGTGGGAGGGAGGTAAATGGGCAACGCCTGTAACAGATAAAGAATTTTCAGCAACAGAGTCATCTTAAGAGCACTGCACCGGCCAAACCACGTCAGCGTTAGTGAATGCCAGTGCAGGAGATCTGCCCTTAAGCGATCCACCAAAGGCACAAAATTGGCTGAGTAGAGGGTCGCCGGGTCAGGGGTAACATCTACACCGAGGTAGCGACTATGATCCGTAGCCCACCTCAGCGGGTATGCCCCCCCGTAGACGTCGAACCACCTCTCCCCCCCACGGTGATGTTTAGGATGGATTTCGTTAAATTGATTTGGAATAGAGAGGGAACCATACTCCGCCAGAGAGGATAGCAGGGTAGGCAGTGACGTAAGAGGATCCGTTAAAAAGAAAATCAAGTCGTCCACAAATGCGGCCACCTTGTGAGTGCCCGACGCCTTAGCATATCCAGCAATGTCCGTATATGACCGAATATGACACAGAAGGGGTTCAAGAGACAGAATAAAAATCAGTGGGGACAGGGGACAACCCTGTCGGGTACCATTCTTAATAGAGAAGTAGGGAGACCTCGTTTCGTTGACCTTAACCGCCGCAGTGGGGCTTGAATAGAGGGACAAAACCCAGTGGAGCATGGAGTGGCGCAGACCGATATGTTCCAGGGTCGCTCGGATAAACGACCAGTCCACGCGGTCAAAAGCCTTCTCCGCGTCAGTTGACAGCAAGAGAAGGGCTCACTTAGAGGTTCTGGCCACGTGGATCAAGTTGAGGACTCTAATGGTGTTGTCGTGGGGTTCACGCCCCGGGACAAACCCAGCCTGGTCCCTGTGAATAAGGCTAGGGATGTGCGGAAGCAACCTGTTCGCTAAAGTTCTGGCAAAGAGCTTCAGGTCCGTATTTAACAGAGCGATCTGTCGGTAGTTTCCACAGCACAGTGGATCCTTCCCTTCCTTCAGGATGAGGGAAATATGAGCCCTGAGGGAGTCCACCGGAAAGGAATTGCCTTTGGTGAGGGAGTTGAGGGCAGTAACCAGGGGCTTCCCCAGTATCCCAAAGAAGGTCTTATAGTATGTCGGCGTGAAGCCATCGGGGCCTGGAGCCTTCCTAGGCTTCGACGCCGCCAGTTCCGGCACCAGCTCCTCGACCGAAATGGGTTCCTCCAACTCATCCTGCACCTCCCCAGGGAGGGAGGGCATACCCGAAGCAGCTAAATATGACCGAGGGGCCAAGCCCTCCACATCGTGGGAGTCAGGAGCAGGCGGCCCTGTTAGGTTGTAGAGGCCTTCATAATAGGCCTGGAACTCGGCCGCTATGTCCTCTGACGCACTCAGTTTCTGACCAGACGCCGACTTAATATGGGGAATGTAGGTCTGGGTACGCGGACCCCGCAAGGCCCTTGCCAGCAAGGACCCAGGTTTGTGAGAGTACTCAAACATAGTCTGCCGGGCCCAAGCCAGCTTTTGTTTAGTCTTCTGAAAGAGAAGAGAGCGCAGTTCTTCACGGGCCTTCAGAAGGTCCTGAAGAACAGCCCGTGCCAAGTGCGCCTTGTGCTGAGTCTTCAGCCTCCGGATCGTGGCCAGGCGTTCGTCCGTGCACTGCATCCTCTCCCGCTTAAGACGGGCCCCTACCTTCATCAGCACGCCCCTAATCACCACCTTATGTGCCTCCCATACAGTAAGGGGGTTAGCCACCGAGGCCCCATTAATAGAGAAGTACTCTTGCAACGCAGTCTGGATCTCCAAGCGAGTATCCTCTGACTGGAGCAAGGCCTCATTGAGTTTCCACGACGGCGGGGGACGCGACATCGCTCCCAACTGAAGGGTTAGGTGGACCGGCACATGATCAGAAAACTAGATAACGTCGATGGAGGTGGACACCACCGTGGACAGATCCCTATAAGAAACCAACAAATAGTCCAACCGAGAGTACGTATGATGCACCTGCGAGAAAAAGGTATAGTCTCTGGTTTGCGTGTGCAGCAACCGCCATGGATCAACCAGGCGCAGTGCCTGGAGATCCATTTTCAGCCACCTCAAGCGCGCGTACGACAAGTGGGAGGCCCCCCTAGAGACACCGAGAGCAGGGTCCATGGCAAAGTTAAGGTCCCCACCAAAGACCAGCAGCCCTTCTGCAAACTCCAGTAACTCAGGGATAAGACTCTGCAAGAACTGCACATGATCAGTGTTCGGGAAGTACACGTTGGCAAAGGTAACCTGTCTACCAAAAGCCGACCCCTTGAGAAAGCTAAAACGGCCCTGTGCATCCGTCCGCTGCGCCTCGAACGACCATGGAACAGATTAACATCTTTTCTTTTATGCTCCAATAGGATCAGGTCTGCTGACATTATCAAGTCCAATGCAGAGTCCATAGTCTTGCACTGGACATGAGGACCCGGCTGAACAGTCCACTGCTGCAGTAAAGGACAACACTTTCTGTTGGGAGAGGAGTGGAGAATTGGGTAAGTAAAAGTCCTTACAACTTGCAGTGCTAGTACAGCCCCACTGCAAGGGAGAATTTTTACTTTCCCCCAGAAATGGGCTTTAACACTTTAATCTTTTAATACACAAATATATTTCCTGACGGCTCCATGTCAGCACAGCTGGATGAGGCCCCGTCCACCCCCTAAGTAATCGGGACTTAACTATAACTTTTTCTCTCACCTGAGCGTTCCTTTTTCTTGCTCCTCAGGACTAAGAGCCGGTTCACAAAGGGGTGACAGGACGACTTTGTGAGGCAACTTGGAGACGACTTGAACACGACCTGGGGCGACTTACAAGACTACTTTAAGTTGCCCCAGGCCAGGCGACTTTTGCTGTGGCCAATCAGAGAATGAGCTCTGAAGGGGGAACTCCACGCCAAATTTATGAAAAAAAATTTGGCATGGGTTCCCCCTCCGAGAGCATACCAGGCCCTTAACGCCCCCAGATCCATAACAGACCCTTATCCGAGCACGCTACCCGGCCGGCCAGGAAAGGGGGTGGGGACGAGCGAGCGCCCCCCCCCCTCCTGAGCCGTACCAGGCCGCATGCCCTCAACATTGGGGGTGCCTTGGGGAAGGGGGGGCGCGGCCCCCCCACCCCAAAGCACCTTGTCCCCATGTTGATGAGGACAAGGGCCTCTTCCTGGCAACCCTGGCCATTGGTTGTCGGGGTCTGCAGGTGGGGGGCTTATCGGAATCTGGGAGCCCCCTTTAATAAGGGGGCCCCCGGATACCGGCCCCCCACCCTATGTGAATGAGTATGGGGTACCCCTACCCATTCACCTGTGGGGAAAAAAATGTTAAAAAAAAAACAAAAAAAAAAAAAACACACAACACAGGGTTAAAATAGTTTTATAATAGATAAAATGGCTCCGGGGGTCTTCTCGCCGGACTCCTCCGCTATCTTCTGCTAGCTCTTTTACTAGCGGGGGAGCCCGGCTTTCTTCTTCGTCGCCGCCCTCTTCTTCCAACATCGTGTGGAATCGGATCAGTTGGGATAATTGTGGCGCGTGGTAATACTTAAGCAAATCAGGCATTCCAAGGCCTCCTCTCAATTTCCGCGCATACACCCTGGGTCTATTGTGTCCCCATATATAGTCTAGTCTAGCAATTTTGCGTGAAACTTCTGGAGATCTTTTCTTACTATTGCTATCGGAAGGGTCCTGAACAAATATAGCACTTTGGTAACGCGGTCATTTTGACTGAGTACAACCGGCCGAACCACGATGGGCGGTTATTTGACCATCTTTTGAGATCCTCTAATAATTTTTTAAATAGTGGGGGATAATTATGTTTTATATAGCGTGGTAAGGGTGGGAGTGAGAAAGAGATACCCAAATATGGTAAGGTCTCATTCTGCCATTTAAAGGGGGAAATAGCTGCACAGAGCTTGGAGTATATGTGTTTGTAAGGAGACATTGAGTGCCAGAGATTTAGAGTGATTTACTCTCAAACCTGTAAATGCCATAAAGTGTCATAGTACCACATGTAGGTTAGGCAAAGAGGTGACTGGGGAGGAGAGGAGCAGCAAAATATCATCTGCGAACAATGTGCACTTATGATCGTGACCTCTTTGATACCCAATATGTCTGGATGTTTATGAATTTTGATAGCCAGTGGCTCCAAAGCCAAAATGAACAATAAGGGGGTCAGGGGACAACCCTGACTGGTCCCTCTGCGTATATTAATGTTTTGTGACTGGTAGTCCTTAACTACGAGATTTGCCGCGGGAGCGCTATATATTTTAACAACTACAATACAGGGCACTTTCGCCCCCTTCCTTCCCAGCCCAATTTTCAGATTTCAGTGTTCTCGCAATTTCAATGACAATTTAGCGGTCATGCTACGCTGTACCCAGATTAAATTGTTATCATTTTGTTTGTACTAATAGAACTTTATTTTGGTGTTTATTTATTAAAGACTCCGTTTTTTATTTTTTGTGATGTAAGAGCGGAAATTTGGAAAAACAACTATTTTCTTCTTTCTATTTTAAAAGAAATCCAATAAAATCGAATTTTGTCATAAATGTAAGCCAAAATGTATTCTGCTACATGTCTTTGTTAAAAAAAATTTGGTTAAGTGTATAATAATTGGTTTGTGTGATCACGGACATATGTACGCAAATGATCATGTACATATGTGTGCAGGTGATCACGGACATGTGTACAGATAATCATTGGGACATGTGATTTTAGTGGGACATATGTGGGGGTCATGTTTTTATTTGGGGACATATGAGGAGACATTGTGTTTATACTGTGTGGTGTGTTGTGTGTTTTACACTAGACTGGTGATCAGTGAGTAAAAAGCTGTAAAAAAACAGCTCATACTCACTGATCATCAGCTGGCTGCAGCGATCTGCTCTCCTCTCCTCAGCGATGACTTCCGTGTGAGGAGAGGAGCCGATTGCCTAGCAACCGGCTGTTTGTTTACATCACGACGGCCGTGATTGGGCACGGCCGTCATGTAATCAGGAGGGCCAATCACAGAGCCCTACTGCCGATCCGAGATGCGCTGTGTCCGGGTGACACGGGCACATCGGGATCGCGCCGCTGCACGGGCACGCGCGATCCCCCTTCTGATGGACGTTCAGGAACGTCCACTCAGAAGTAGAGGGCTCCCACCCAGCCGTATATGTACATTGGCCGGGTGGGAAGTAGTTAAGCATGGTCAGGAAGTTCGAACCAAACCCGTACCTTTTTTAGGATGAAGGAAAGATAGTCCCAGGATAGGGAGTCAAACGCTTTGTGTAGGTCTAATGAGACCAGCAATGCACCTCTCTGACCTCCACCATACCAGCCTGAATTTAAAAGCAGATATAATGTCAATGATGCGTCTGGTCTGATCTGAGGCTTTTCTATTGGGAACGAACCCTGTTTGGTCTGGATGGATATATTTCGATGGATATATTTCGCTAAGAATGAGTTCATGTGAGTGGCCAATATCTTTGTCAATAATTTAAGGTCGACGTTTATTAATGAGATGGGCGGTAATTTGCGCAGTCCCCATGTTCCTTATTTGGCTTGGGTATAACATGTATAAAGGCCCTGTTCTTGTGCTGTGGTATAGGGGAACCCTTTCTCAGTTCATTGTAGAAAGATCAGAGATGTGGAACCAGAATTTTGGTGTACTTGTGGTAATAGTGGCCTAAGAATCCAACCGGGACCGGGGACTTTGACGAATTTAAGGATTTAATAGCGTAGGGAGCGGTATGTCCCACAAATTCCTCCACCTTATTCGCACTAAAGTCTTTTGGGGAGTCGTAGAGTTTAGAGTAAAATGTGAAGAATTCCTGTATTGTTGCTGTATCCTGTAGCTGAGGGTTTTGGGTAGTTAGGCCATTCTGTAATCTCAATTTGGGGGGGGGGTGCAGGGTTAAATGGTCTGGGAGTGAGCTTCCTTGCTAATAGTTTGTTAGGTTTATCCCCCCAATATGTAATATTAGACATCTAACATATTTTTCCGCTTTTGTTGTGAGACTCAGATTTAGGGCCATCAATCTGGTTCCTAAGATCCAGATGTGGGTTGTTTTTTTTGTTCTCGTGTGAGATGAAGTAGCTTACCGTCCTGTTGTTGGATCATTTGTTCTCCTTCCCATTTGACTCTAGTAGCTAATTATAATAGTTTACTGCCTATAGTGGTCTTACAGGCTGCCCAAACCATAGCTGGGGAGGAGGCCGAGGAGGGGTTGTCCTGGAAATATTGTGGTAGGGTCGTTTCTACTTTTTTGGCAATAGGGTTGCTCAATAAGGATTCGTTTAATCGCCAAACAGACGGTCATGATTTAGACCATAGGTCTGTTAAAACGACTTGAACCAAGGAATGGTCTGATCGTGCCATGGGAACTATTTTAGACGATGAAACATACCGAAGCAAGGG
Organism: Lithobates pipiens; assembly: GCF_037356315.1. NCBI lineage: Eukaryota > Metazoa > Chordata > Amphibia > Anura > Ranidae > Lithobates > Lithobates pipiens. The sequence continues at coordinate 284,506,189 of NW_027507764.1, forward strand.
GGACAGCGTGAACAGGTGATCAATGCACGAATATGTTTTGTGTACATGCGAATAAGAGATCAATTAGATCCTAGCAATGTAGTAAACGGGCTATCTCACTACTGTTTTGGGGTGTGTTTCAGGATCGACCTCCCAGGATCAGACCTATCCAGAATCTGGTCTAGGGAGGTGTTGCTATCCCCACGAACACCACATGACCCACCATGTGAGGCATTATTACTTCTAGCATCGTGCGGCAAAAAAGGTAATTGGCCCACATTGGGGGCATAATAGGAGAGAAAGGTGACTGCACTATCACTGCTATAACATTTTAACCAGGACATAACATGTCTTATATTTTATTCCAGCAGGATCAAAATGCCTACCCACTCTAAAGATCAGCGCTCACAAAGAAGGTAGGGGAGATACCATGGAATATATACATTTTATAATTCTCCTATGTTGGCAGACTAAATCCTCATGCCAATCTGTGCTGCTCCAGCTCCTCAGGTCTCGGTCATGGCTCTTCTCTGCGATCAGAGGATAGAAGCTCGGGAAGGAATGGTAGACACTCACCCCTCACAGGAAGATCGATACTCCCACGGAAGAAGAGAGGCTCCTCTGTCCCGCTCTCCCTCAAGGTGTCGGCATTCTCCGTTGCGTTACCGCAGGGATATGCATCATGAACAGCCCAGGCCAGGAGGTTGCTGGGCTTGCCCTAAAAAGGCAATGACAGGAAAGGCGGTTTGTGTGGATTGCCTCAAAGAAGCGACAAGGAGCCAGTAACCTGATAAGATGGAGCTGGTATCATTAATGAAACAGGCGTTTGAGGAGACACTGAAGTCGTTTGCAATGCAAACGCAGGCTTCAACTGCTCCAGTGCCTTTGTTCTCTCGCTCCTTGTCACCAATACTTCCGCCCTGCTCAGAGTATCCCAGAGCCCCAAGCACCGTCGGCCTCAGATGCATCTTCTGTGGAAGAGCAGGAGACCCAGTATGATGGATTCAACTTTGCCTTGGTTCAATCCTTTGTGAAAGAGGTCAGGCAGGCCCTGATGGGGTTAGATGTGGCAGAAGAACCTGTTACGTACCTGGGATGTGAGCCTGACGCGCAGAGGAAGGCCTCTCGTACAACTCTGGCACGTGGAACACTGGTAGTGATACAGGAGCACGGTGGGGTATGAGTGCCTGTAAACAGTTCAATAGTCCCTGTAGTAGCAGTGATCAGCAGGCAGGTAGTGGATGCCCTCCTGGCATTCAAGAGTCAGATTCAAGCAGAGCCCATCCTTTTGAAGCCAGACAATGTGACGACAGTGGCTTACTTCCACAGGCAGGGAGGCACTTGCAGCAGTGCTCTCCTGAGAGATTTGACCCCAATCATGTATTGGGATCAAACCAACTTTCAGCTGCTAACAGCAGTGTATGTGCCCGGTCATCTGAACACTCAAGCAGACTACCTGTCCAGAGCGGACTTGGACCCTGTCACCACAAATCTTTCAGAACCTGATGGCATGGGCCTTCCTTCCAGAAGTAGATCTGTTTGCCTCTCCGACCAATACCAAACTACCAGGGTTCTTTCCCAAGTCCAATCACCTGCAGGCAACGGGGGTGGATGCCCTAACAGCAGAATGGAATTTCAGAACGGCATATGCCTTCCCTCCGATCCCGGTGATCCTCCTTTTTACGCAGGTTGCGACAGGAGAAGGTGTCCATTCTGGCAGTAGTACCAGACTGGCCTAAGACTTTGGTATCCTCTGCTCCTCTCATTGAGCATCAGGGAACCACACCCTCTACCAGTAACATCGGACCTGCTGAAGCAGGGGCCTATCTGCCACCCGGCTCCAGAGAGCCTTAAATTGATAGCCTAGGTCAGTGATGGTGAACCTTGGCACTCCAGATGTTTTGAAACTACATTTCCCATGATGCTCCACTACACTTCAGTGTGCAAGAGCATCATGGGAAATGTAGTTCCAAAACATCTGGGGTGCCAAGGTTCGCCATCACTGGACTAGGTCTTGAGAGGCGAAGGCTAATCAGTCTGGGTTGCTCAGACAGTCACAAATACCCTAATGGAAGCCAGGAAAGACATTACTAACAATGCCTATACTAGAATGTGAAATACGTTTTTGGAATTTGCATACTGATTTTTTTGGCCAGATTCACCAAGGGTCTGCTTCATTCTGGAGTTCCACCAGACCGGGTGGGAACTAGGCCTCTCCCCAAGCACTTTGAAGGCCCACGTGTCTGCTGTTTCAGGTTTCTCTGGTACCCACTGGGCCGTGGATAAGTTGGTGATTCGTTTCTTCAGAGCGGCCATATGCCTAAGACCGATAAGGTCTCTAAGATTTCCAAAATGGGACTTGCCTCTAATCTTGGATTTCCTCACACACCTTTTGTTTCTCCTGTCTCTCTATGGCATCTCTCATTGAAGGCCACCTTTCTCGTGGCAATAACTTCAGCCAGAAGGGTATCAGAGATAGTGGCATTGGGGTTTAAAGAACCCTTCCTCTCTTTCTTCCCGAATGGAGTGGTGCTCAGGCCAATGCTGGGATTCTAGTTTCCATATGACACAGGAAATCGCGCTCCCAATGTTTCTCGCAGAAAACTCTCATAATCCAAATTCACTTGATGTGAAGTCTTCACTATTGGAAAGTCGGACCATCTCTTCGTCATCCCGAATGGTGCTCGGAAGGGCCTGAGAGCTTCTGGTAGGGTGATAGCCTTGTGGCTAGTCAAGACTATATCATTGGCCTACAGAACAAAGGGTTTGCCTGTGCAAGGGGGTCACAGCTCATTCCACTAGGGGAGTCTCTACCTCCTGGGCAGCGTCGGGACAAGTGTCCTTGGAGACTATCTGCAAGGCAGCCACATAACTGGTTCCCGACCGACACGTGCCGATGTACGCCGGCAGAATGGCACGGCTGGGCAAATGGGCGTACCTGTACATCCCTTTAAATATGTGTGTGCGCTGCCGGTGGCACGCGCGCCGGCCAGGGCCTCTGTGAGTCGGGTCGCGGGTCCCGCGGACTCTTTCGCTGCGGGGATACACGCAATCGCCTATGGAAAGGTAGAATGGGGAGATGCTAAACAAAGTAAACAAGCATCTCCCCGTTCTGCCTAGCGACAGTGTCACTGATCTCTGCTCCCGGTGATCGGGAGCAGAGATCAGTGATGTGTCAAACATAGAGCCACGCCCCCCCCACAGTTAGAAACACTCCCCAGGACACACTTAACCCTTACACTGCCCCCTAGTGGTTAACCCCTTCACTGCCAGTGTCATTTACACAGTCATCAGTGCATTTGTATAGCACTGATTGCTGTATAAATGACAATGGTCCCAAAAATGTCCGATGTGTCTGCCATAATGTCACAGTCACGATAAAAATCACTGATCGCCGCCATTACTGGTAAAAAATTTTTTTTTATAAAAATGGCAAAAAACGAACCCCTATTTTGTAAACACTATATAACTTTTGCGCAAACCAATCAATAAACACTTATTTTTATTATTTTTTTTATTTTTTTTTGTTACCGAAAATATGTAGAAAAATACATATCGGCCTAAACTGAGGAAGAAAAATTTTTTAAATATATTTTTGGGGGATATTTATTATAGCAAAATGTAAAAAATGTGTTTGTAAAAAAATAAATGTTGCTCTATTTTTGGTCATAGCGCAAAAAATAAAAACCGCAAGGGTGATCAAATGCCACCAAAGTAAAGCTCTATTTGTGGGGAAAAAAGGAAGTCAATTTTGTTTGGGAGCCATGTCGCACGACTGCGCTATTGTCAGTTAAATTAACGCAGTGCCGAATTGCAAAAAGTGCTCTGGTCAGGAAGGGGGTAATATCTTCTGGGGCAGAAGCGGTTAACCCTGATGGGTTTTATTTCTTCTTTTGTTCCCTGCAAAGTAAAAGCATTGCATACTAGCCCATTATGCACCACCTACCTGCAAATGAAGCACGCAATGTCCCCGATATCACCGCTGGTGGCAGTGTCCATCTTCACCCCTCTTCCTTCCGAGGCTGTGGCCAGAGTCTCGTGACTTCACTCCCACGCAGGAAGGGATGGTCATGGCACTGGCCCTTTAGAAACAGCACGATCGCGCCTTTTGTACAGTCAGCATGCGCTGATGACATCAGCGCAAGCGTATCTGGTAAAGATCTCCTAAACTGTGAAGGTGTAAGATATTTCTCGAACCTACGGGTAAGCCTTATTATAGGCTTAACTGTAGGTAAAAGTGGTGTGTAAGAGTTTACAACCACTTTAGATCAAAAAGAGTATACTGTTGCTCAGTTGAATATATCAAATTTAGAGGTAATCACAAATTATTCCTCGATTGGGTGGAAGTGATCATGTAGTAGCAGACAGAATGGTTAAAGTGTATATAAACCCAAAAGCAAACATTTTAATATATTAGTTTTAATATTCTTTGTTTTTTTTTTTTTCCCTTTTTATTTTTACCTGGTAATGTAGCCAGTAAGTCTGTTGTTTTTTTTTATTCATATATTTTTAAACTTGGTTTACAAGACCAAACTGTCAAGCAATAGTGGCTGTTAGATGGTTGAAAAATACTGTATATAGAATAAATATAAAAATTCGCTCTGATGGTGTGACACAAAAAAAAGTAGAATCAGTTACATGAAACATTTTTGTTAGATGCTTGAGACAAACCTTGTAACCCTGATAGGGCTGCTTAAAATGATCAGCTTTAATTAACTTATGTAACACTCTTATTCAAAAAAAAGTTAGTTTGAAGTTTGGCTTTAAAGTGATTGCAAAGTATAAATTTTTTTAAAATAACAAACATGTTATACGTACCTGCTCTGTGCAAAAGTATTGCACGGAGTGGCCTTGGTCCTCCTGGTTGCCACTCTGATCAGTGTGCCACCATAGGAAGCTGCTTCCTATTGTGACATATTTGCAAGCTTGACCACACTGCCTGCATCCATAGACACAGAGTGTGATTTGGCTCCACCCCCTACGGACTCTCACTGCCTCAGCAAAGCCTCTATAGACTGGCACACTGCTGGATCGAATCAGAGCTCATGTAAGTATAAGAAGGGGTGAGGGAGTGATAGAGGCACAGGACAATTTTTTTTTTTTTGTTTGTTTTTTTTTTTTTACCTTTTTAGAACCACTTTAATTTTATTAGTCAAGTTCATCTAAATTTTGTAGTGCATTTAGTAATACTTTTCCCAAAAGGTTAACAATGCTGTCCAAAGGTGTCTCCATTACTTCTCCATAAAGTGGAGACACGCTAAGCCCTTGTACACACGGTCGGACATTTCAACAACCAAATCCGTCGGATTTTGTCCGACAGATTTTGTCTGACGGATTGTGTCCGAAACTGTTGTATACACACGGTCGGACAAAGTTGTCGGAAAATCCGATCTTTCAGAATGTGATGACGTAATTTCGTTACGATGGGACTACGTTCAGACTAGTAGCAAATTAGCTTTGATGTAGGAATTTGATCTGAGCATGCGTGGCACTTTGTCCGATCGGAATTCTCTACACATGATCGGAGTATGTCCGATCGGACCAGTTAGTCGGGAAATATTTCCAGCAAGTTGGAAAATTTGGTCCGACGCATATTCGGACGGAAAAAGTCTGATGCATACCACACACAGTCGGATTATCCGACAAAACGGTCCGATAGGACACATTCCGACGGATTCTCTGACCGTGTGTACAAGGGCTAAGACAGGAAGCATGCTACTGGGTGGATCACCAAGTGAAAATAAAGGAATTTCTTTATATATAAAGCCTAGATAAAATAAAAAATATGCAGCCACCAAATTTTGGTCCTGTTCACCACTCCTCTTCTGCTGTCATGCATTTTTTTCTTAACCCGTGTTTTTAGTGCGTTTTTACATGCATGTTTTACGTGTGCTTTTCATTCATTTTACTTCTTGTGGGCTTCCGTAAGCTTCAATGGTCCAGAAAACATAAGTAAATGAATGTAAAATCAGACATAACTAATATCTCTTTCGTTCGTTGACGGACACAGCTCCAGTAATCTTGACTGTAGGGTTATTATGCCACCTTCAGGAGAGGACTAGGCAGAACATGTAATACATGTAAAAAAACAGAACTTTACAGTTCTGCCCAGGGGGCGGTCCCTCTGGTAATAACCCCTTAATCTGCTTCCTGCAGCTCAGTTTTCTTCTGCCTAGTGAAGGACCTAGGCTCCCTGCGAGACCATCGGTCCTGGAATTTTTTTGCTGAACGTTTGCCTTTTGCACAAGATTTTAAGAACCTGTGATCTGCTATCAACAGCCGGATGGGTGACAGGCTGGATAATCTAGATCCTTGTCTCCCCAGCCTGGCCATCGATCTTGTGCAGACCCTAGCTACGTGCTGGGTCAGCCATGACATGCACCTCAGGCTTCAGGGGTGGCCGGTGAGCGCTCCGGGGCACACATATGACTGGACTACCAATGTCCTTGTCACAGTGTGCCGTGGCCAGCAACCACCCCGTACTGCTCGGGAGTGAGTCTGTGATGGGATGTCCCCAGCTTGCATTCCCTGGGAGATCGACTTAGGGGGTCCCTCTCCTCCCTGTCCCTATTCCCCTCCCCCGTGGGGGATGCTGCATGACGGGCTCCTGAGCGGTGTTTGTACCTGAGCCAGGGGTCCTCCAGGGGGCTCTGACCTTAGATTGGGGACTGTGCTGGTTGTCTGTTTCCCTGGGTGTCTATAGTCTCCCCGCTGAGTGTCTAGAAGTCAGAATGTGCTGATCACCATAGCGCTTTTCTGCCGCCATTATCTCTGTTCATTCAGTGTGTGTACATTTTTGTGTGCCTCAGTGGAAAGCATGGTCAGGGGCCATTTTTCTGTAGCTCAGCAGCCATTTTCTTTGTTATTATGTCCCTTATGCAAGGTGGCCATTTTGTTGTAGCTCAGAGCGGTTTTTATTCTCATCGCAGGTCCCTGCTGCTCAGAACGGCGTGTTTTTTTTTTGCTCAGGACACCTGGGAGCTGATACTGGACACAGACACGTGTAACTGAACAGCACAGCAATCAGTCGGGTGGTGAGTCCTGCGGTGGGGACCCCTTAGTCTGCAGCACCTGTCCTAAGTCCCCAAGGGTGGCAGACAGGTTTGGTCAGCATGGCTTCAGAAACTGGTGTTTCTTCCCCAGAACTCCCTGCAATTCCAACCGGGTCGTCTGCAAACAGTGCAGTGCCTTTGGACGCTTTGTCAGTGGTCCTTGAAATGTTCGTTGCCAGGGTGGAGGCGGTGTGCTGGCCCAAAGGTGGTAAAAAGCGGCCCCTGCCCCCTTGTCCCCCGGGGAGAGCTCTGACGCAGACTCATGCCCGGCTGAGATTGGCGGCCCCTGCTCTGTTCTTTCAGATGATGCTGACCAGGACCAATTGGACAGTAAGGATGAGTCCCCGTCCGGGTCCGCGCAAGGCAAAGCGCTAGTTGGAGCACTTATCACGGCTGTACATGATACCCTGAAAATTCAGGTTACAGCAGGTTCCTCTGCTGAAGTAGCGGTCCCTTTTGGGTCCCGTAAGCCAGCCCGTACATCTAAGGTGTTTCGATATCTGACTTATTTTGATAAGTTCATATACAAGAAATGGGGAAGCCCGCAACGCACCTCCTCGGTCCCTAAAAGAATGGTGGTGCGCTACCCATTTGAGAAGAGCTTTCTTAAACGTCCGGCTCCTCCGGTCGTGGACTCCCCAGTATCCAGGTTAAACAAAGTAACCACGTTACCGGTAGAGGGGACTCTGGCATTTAAGGACCCTACTGACAGGAAGGAGCGAGGCAGTGGCCCGTTCCTTGTTTAGGGTTGTGGGGTCAGCAATACAACCAGTACTGGCCACAACACTTGTGTCGCAGACACTTACTGAATGGGCAAAACGTTTGCACCGAGAATTGGAGAAGCAGCAGGCTACGTCTGCGTGGAACTAGCAGACCAGTTAGTGCACGGCCTTAAGTACGTCTGTGATGCGCCCCTGGATACTCTTCCTTTGATCTCCAGGGCTTCAGTGTCAGCAGTGGTCTGCGGACCAGGCATCTAAAAAAGCCTTCACGGATCTACCCTTCCTTGGTGAGCGGCTCTTTGGAGCCTCGTTGGATGACATTATTAAGAATGTCACAGGTGGGAAGAGTACTTTGCTCCCACAGGCTAGGAAGACTAAGGAGCCATGCCACAGGCAAGGGCCCTCATTTTCCGCTCAAAAGAGGCTTTTCCGTCAGTCCGGGACTTTGGCTAAATGCTCCCAGTTTGACAGGTCACCCTCTGAGGGACAAAAGCGTCCATGGACCCGCAAGCCTTACACACCTGTAAGCAAAAGGCTCTGAGGACCCCCCCCCCATCTCCCCCTGAAGAACCTAGGGAGGCTGGTCAGAGTGAGCCATCTGGGTTAGGGGCTGCAACTGCTTCTGGAATTTCCCCCTGTATATATTACTCAGGAGGTTTTTTTTCCTCAGCCTTCTTTTCTGCCGAAGGTGGTTTCGGCATTTCACATCAATGAAGACATTGTGTAAATTTATGTATAATGGTGCGCTCTGGTCAACTTCCTTTTACACAATCTACAATGGAAAAAACGGGGATGCTGGTCCTGAGACTACTATAGAGGATATACGCTGAACACCAGCCGTGCAAAATTGCAATAATAGTATGTGAACAATAAAAAAGTTGTTGAAGTTATATAAAGTGCTAACAATATATATGTGCACTAATGCTTACCTGTAGGTCCAAGAAATATCTCCTAAACCTACATGATTTGGGAGATATTTGCCGAAAGACAGGCACCGCTGTCTACGGTGCAGGCGCACTGAGCGCTCCGCTGTCAACTGCGATATGCCACGAGTAGCGGCTCCTACGCGCATGTGCGGGAATGACGTCATCGCGGCTTCGCCGAATGACAGCGACGGAGCAGCGAGACCCACCGAGAAGATGGATGCTCCGGACTACAGGGGACAGCGGTGACTTCGCTGGCTCCTGTGTCAGGTAAGTGACACATAATGGACTACTATGCGATGCATAGTAGTCCCATTATTCTTTACCTTTGCAGGCAATGAAAGGGGAAGTAAACTCATCAGGGTTTACTTCCTCTTTAATATCAGCGCTAAGGCTTTTTTGTTATTTATACTCAATGAAGACATTGTGTTACCATCTCTGTCCTAAACCGACACATCCTAAGGAGGTGGCCCTTCATTCCCTGGACGTGGTCCAGACTCTATGGATATATTTGTCTGCCACGGTTCCCTTTCGGAAGTCAGACTTTCTGTTCGTTTCGGTAGCTTGTCCGAATAAAGGTATGATGGTCTCATCGCCCACCATTTCCAGGTGGATCAGACAGATTGTGGTACGCAATACCTTGCAATACCCTACGCCTTGAAGGGGCAGGTGCCCCCCTTTCCTGTCACGCCCCATTCCACCAGGGCAATAGGAACCTCTTGGGCTTTCCAACATCAAGCATCAGTTGCTCAAGTGTGTAAGGTGGCGACATGGTCATCTGTTCACACCTTTACCAAATTCTACAAAGTGGATGTAAGTACATCTTCGGATGCATGTTTTGGCTGCAAAGTTTTGCAGGCGGCCGTGTAATGTGTCAATTCTGCACTTTCTTCTGTTTTAAAGATACAGTTAATTTTGAGTATTAATGCACCCTACTGCTCCCTAATAGAGGAGTCACCATCTTAACTAATCGCATCTGAACTTGCAGTTAACAAATGCGTAGAACGCGGTGACATCAGCACGCCGTACCACCCTACGCGTTTCGGCACTAGACGGACATGTTCACGGGAGTGAACACGTCAGTTGATGAAACGCGTAGGGAGGTACGGCGTGCTGATGTCACCGCGTTCTACGCCAGACCCGGAAGTGCGGGCGGTAGCCGAGAGCCGGCTCGTCTTTGAAATATGCATGGATTTTTCTTAGTTTATGTGAGTGTACTGATTTTTAATTTGAGATTTAATAAATAAGGGTTTTTATGCTATGGGAGTGCTCTTATGTTTTTTCATATGAACTGTGGCACCATCGCTTCACTGTTGGGAATTAACAATGAGGAGAGTCCGGTGTGGTTCCTGTGACGGTTCATCCAGACTATTTATACACATGCCCTTTTGATCTCACGTAACACTGAGATCTCAAGTTCTGGTAAGCGGCCCCCTTTTTTCACTGGTGGAGGTGGCTTTTTCGATTCCTGTTTACACGAAGTGACGTTGTTATCAGATTTCCATTCTCACTCTGGACGAATCATCACTACTTGCTGATTAATATTATTTCCTTGGGACTTTAATTGATAAAATCCTTTTGTTTTCCTTGTTTTCACATTTATTGTAATTTAATTCTGTTTTCACCTTGATTTACATGTTTGTATTTTATAAGGGATATACCAATTTTTTGCCATTTACCTCTCTTCATTTGAGGATTTGTGATTGGTCCAATTAAGTTGGGTCTTTTTATGTGATCTGACGCTGCTGTTTATTGTGTTTTTTGCTTTTTCCATGTATGTATTAATGACATAATTTATTAATAATATTATTTATTTCATTATATATATTTTTCAATTCCCATTCATCTAATTTTTGTTATCGATCTTTTATCATATGAATTGATTCAGATGGAGATTTATCTATTTCTCATCTAGCTTAGGCTATTTGGGTTTTTTATTTCATAATTTCACACGTATAGGTATTATTCTAGCTTTTTTTTTTTTTTTTTTTTTTTTTTTTTTAGCTCACCATCACACACAGTTTATATTACCGGAGTATTACGATTAGAGTTGCTGCTTTTAGGGAGGGCTTTTTGAATGGCGCAGTTTACTTTCTGTACCCATTTAGTGTATTTTCATGACACATGAATTTTTATGCACTTCATGTGAAAAGACACTTAAGGATTGTGAGTCTGGATTTTTGTATGTGTCAAAGAACTCATGCAGCAAGAGCACATTCCTGTTAAGTAAGGGCTCATTACTATTCAGCAGCTGCTAATCCCCGTTCAGCAAATGCTAATGCACATGTGCGGAGACGGACAAAGTCGAGCAAGGAATGGAATGTGCATGCGCAACAGCGCATCCGTGCGAGCACGTACATGCTAGCGTGCACACGCATCCATGGATTCTGATGCACAGCAGCCTATTTAAACTGAAAGTCTGCCTTGCTCCAGTGCTGGATTGTCTTCAGCTTTGGTTCCTGTACTCCTGAGAATTATCCATATCTGCTGACCTTTTTCCTGACCCGGCTACGTCTGACAACTCCCTTGGATCATCTCTCCCTGCTATATCTGCCTCTTGCCTATATTACCGACCCCGGGAGTTATGACTACGGTTCCGCCTCCTGATTTGATACCCCAGCACGTTACCGACTTGTGCCTGTTCGCGACCTTGCAACTGATCCTGATTCTGCACCTATATGCCTGGCTCCCGCTGAAAAAGACTTGTGACCAGACTCCACGCCACCACTGGAAGGACTGCTTTGTCTTCAAGCTACAGCTCACTCCCACAGCTGCCGGGCACCTGCGCCCTTCCACTGCCCTAGCAGTCCCTGTCTCCACTACCAGGGGTGCTTGGACAGGAATTGTGCAAGAGGCCACCCTCATCATCACGGGCTCCTTAGTAAGGTACGTGACAGTATGTTACTCCCAACATTAAATATTTGTTACATGTGCTTGTTGTAACATGTTCTTGTGGTAAAAATGCCCTGTTCTTTTTCTGTTGCTTCCTTTTGTATGAAATACCTGATTATCCTGCCGGTCACCCTGCTCTCTTATTTCATACTGAGGGCATAGAAGCACATCCTTCCCAGCGTGGTCAGTATAGGTTTTTTACTTTGTGTTAGGTGGATTCTGTTACGATCAACAGGGGATCGTCTCACAGATAGCCCGGCTGATTGGAGCAGAGCGAGTGGATAACACATCAGTGTCTGCTCAGTGTATTTGCAGACAGAGCCCATTGTGCTCTATGGGTGGCTGGGAGTAAACAGAATCTTCTGTCTGTTTATATGTGACTACCATCTGTTCCGCTCTGCCTAAATGGAAGAGGATGGATCCAGAGGCGGCTCTTCTAATTAGGCAAAGTAGGCGGTCGCCTAAGTCCTCGCTCCTGCCTACTTTGCCTAAAGAGCCGCCTCTGGCTATCCTCATACATCAGTCCAAGGTGCCTCCGTGTTCAGAGTGCAGTCAGCCTGCCTCCTCTCTTCTCTGTAACACCCCGCCCCACTCCTGTCAAGAAAACTTCACTGGAACTGCAGGTGTCCTTCCAGTCAGCACACCGCCAGACACATAGAGACCGTCAACTGCCCTGCCCCGCTAGCAAATCCTGTCCGTCCTTTTTTTTGCAAGGGCAGGGCACATCTAGCATCTCAGAACAGGATCGCTGAGTCTATCCTCCTTCCAGGGAGGGGCTTTCGTGATGGAGGCAGAGCCAATTCAGCCTGTCTGTGTGCACTGTGCATCCGACGGACTGAGCTATGAGGGGGACAGATCCTTGCTATATGTGAGGTACATGGGCTTGGGGGGTGGTACATGTGACTAGGGGGTGCATGTCACTGGGGGGGTGGTGCATGTCACTGGGGGGGTGGTGCATGTCACTGGGGGGGTGGTGCATGTCACTGGGGGGGTGGTGCATGTCACTGGGGGGGTGGTTCATGTCACTGGGGGGGTGGTGCATGTGACGGGGGGGTGGTGCATGTGACGGGGGGGTGGTGCATGTGACGGGGGGGGTGGTGCATGTGACGGGGGGGTGGTGCATGTGACTGGGGGGGGTGGTGCATGTGACTGGAGGGTGTATGTAACTGGGGTGGTGGTGCATGTGACTGGGGGGGTGGTACATGTATGGGGGTGCATGTGACTGGAGGGGGGGGGTGGGTGGTACAGTGGTGTGGTGTCGGTGTGCTCTATCTCGGCGCTGGTGTCGGTGTGCTCTCAGTGCTGGTGTCGGTGTGCTCTCAGTGCTGGTGTCGGTGTGCTCTCAGTGCTGGTGTCGGTGTGCTCTCAGCGCTGGTGTCGGTGTGCTCTCAGCGCTGGTGTGATTGAGCACATTGACACCAGTGCTGAGAGCACACTGACCATAGTACTCTTAATATATGCAATTCATTTTTATTGCTTGAATTTTTTGAAAATAGAAAATAAAAATTCAGCAGCTACAAATACTGTAGCTGCTGACTATAGGAACCCCCAAGAACTAGACGACACCAGCCTTGGAGGACATCAGGAATGACCTTTTGAGATCTCACACAAAATATATATATATATATATATATATATATATATATATATATATATATATATATATATATATATATATATATACCGTATATACTCGAGTATAAGCCGAGATTTTCAGCCTCTTTTTTGAGGCTGAAAGTGCCCCCCTCGGCTTATACTCGAGTCATCGCTGTCTGCCTGCTCGATCAGCGTGTCGAGCAGACAGACAGCGGCCATTCTATAATTCAAAAGCTCCGCCTTCGCCTGTGATAGGCGGAACACTGAATTTCCCAGCAGCCTGTGTTCCGCCTATCACGGACATCGTATCATCCTCGTACTACGGACGAGGATGATACGATGTACGTGATAGGCGGAACACAGGCTGCTGGGAAATTCAGTGTTCCGCCTATCACAGGCGAAGGCGGCGGCGCAGCTTTTGAATTTTACAATGGCCGCCGAGGCGCCGACGAAGAGGGCACGGGACGGAGGCAAGGCAAGGCACGGCACGGGACGGCACGGCGGCAAGGCACGGCGGCAAGGCACGGCGGCAAGGCACGGCGGCAAGGCACGGCGGCAAGGCACGGCGGCAAGGCACGGAGGCAAGGAGGCAAGGCACGGGACGGAGGCTCGGGACAAAGGCTCGGGACACAGGTAGGCTGGACACACACACACACACACACACACACACACACACACACACACACACACACACACACACACACACACACACACACACACACACACACACACACACATGGATGGATACACACACACACAGGGATGGATGGATGGATGGAGACACACACACACAGGGATGGATGGATGGATGGATGGAGACACACACACACACAGGGATGGATGGATGGATGGACACACACACACACAGGGATGGACGGACACACAGGGATGGACGGACACACAGGGATGGACAGGCATGTCTCACCCTCGGCTTATACACGAGTCAATAAGTTTGCCAGTTTTTTTGGGGGTAAATTGGGGGCCTCGGCTTATATTCGGGTCGGCCTATACTCGAGTATATACGGTATATATATATGTGTGTGTATATGTATGTATATGTATATGTATATGTATATGTATGTATATATATATATATATATATATATATATATATATATATATATATATATATATATATATATATATATATATATTCATTTGCATTATACAAGACACAGACAGGTGGATGGAGGTAATGATAATAGCATCTAAGAGTTTGTGTCCCAATAGTGTGATTCAGTCTATTGCTAACATGGCATTTACATATCCAGAGTCTGTGTGTCTTCGGGGGGGCACGGACCTGAATCCAAGTAACACCACCTCAGGGGTCCCCAGGCATACAGCTCACAAAGAGCACCGTTCCCCCAAATGCAAGGGCCCATAATCACAAGGCAAGAGGCTCGCATTCAGACCCCTCCAAGAGCCTCGGTCCCAGCTAGGTCTGTCACAGCCAGGTCAAGCCTGTCCCTGTTCTTGGGCCGCTATTAGTGCTGATAAGACTGTGAACCCCTTCTGAGGATCTTTTGGGGTCTTGCAGAGTTTCCTCACAGGAACGCAATCTGCTGATAAATTCAAGAACGAACAAATGATGGTGGAGACAGCAGGAGGATCGGCTTTCTTTCTGGTCCCTTGGGTCAGGTTAGATTTTGTTCCTTTTAAATAAGAGCAGCAGGGTTTAATTGTTTGTGACAAGTATTTTTTTAAGAAAAATAAATAGGCGAAAAATGAGTGAGGTGTTCAGCCCAAAATAAAGTTTGTCCCCTTTAAGACTTTTATTCCCGGTCCACCCTACCCAGTAGTTTGTTGCCAGTAAGGGCTAAATTTAATTGATTTCAAGTTTTAATTTATTTCATTAATTGAGTGTTCCCACCCTCTCTCCCTATAAAAGTTGGTGCCTTTGTGAGTTCAGGGCTGTGCCTCATAACCAGTGTGTGCCCTGCAGCCCAAAAGTGTTTCAACAGGGGGCGTGGCCAGCGCATGAGCTGAATGGAAGCTCTGTGAGAGAGCTCCGTGACACGAACGGGCATATTAGCGACAGTTCACAGCGAATATCGGTAAAAAAAGATACGAACAGAAGACGGAAGAGTTCCTGAATCCGAAGGTGATGTCAAAAAAGCGGAAAGACGAACGGAAAATGAAAAAACGAATGACGTTCTCCTCTCAGTCAGCGGGAGGGAGAAAAAAAGATGGCACAGATCCTCTCACAGCTGCTGTACCAGCAACAGCCTCCTCAGGGAGAGCGTAATACACTGACATGCCTGATGCTGCTCTAGAAAAATCACCTCAGAAAACACATCTGGAATCTCCTCATGAGGAAGATTACCTCAGCCCTACATGTCGCAGCCCGGCTAAAACTCGTATCAAACTGGATTTCACAGGCCAGGAGCTAAGCTATAAAATACCTCATATTAGTCAAGATAACACAGTCATTAATCCTATAGCTTCACCTATAGCCACATTCCCCACTAATAACCAGCCTATTCTGGACACCCAATTAAAAGAAATGCTATTAACTTTACATAGTTCGCTTCATACGGATATTTTACAACTCAAATCAATTCTCCAAAGCAGTGAACTCCTTAGGTGAAATAGTACACACTATTGAGAACTCTATGGGAGACATGACCAATACTATTAATGATTTAATAGATGCTCATGAAGAAAATAAAGCTGAAAAAGAGTGGCTTAAATTTAAAATCGCAGATTTAGAAGACCGCTCAAGGAAGAACAATCTCAAAATCAGGGGTATCCCTGAAAATATACAGCAGTCTGATCTTAAAAAATATGCCACTGACTTATTCTCCAACTTGCTGCCAGCTATACCGGCCTTAGAGCTCACAATTGATCGTATCCATCGGATTCCGAAACCGTCATTTCTCCCTCCACAGATACCACGTGATGTACTACTTGGAGTACACTTCTACCATGTTAAAGAACAAATCCTATATAAAGTGCGACATCTAGGACAACTTCCACAACCATATAATACAATCCAGATTTATGCTGACTTGTCTAAACATACTCTAGATATGAGAAGACAACTTTCCACGATTACAAAAGCTCTGCGTAATCATAAAATTGAATACCGTTGGAAACAACCATCTAAACTACTGATGCAGAAGAACGACACCTACCATACAATCACTTCTGTGGAACAAGGCATTGTTACTTCACGCATGGGGTATTATCCCTGAACCAACTCCACCTATCGGAGCTAAGAAGAATCCGGAGAAACTTACGCCACAATGGCATAAGCTTTCATTGACTAGATCCGGTCAAAATACAATCCTATCTATAGGAAACCGATCTATCAGCTTGCCCGCCATGCCGTGCGATACTAAATCTTTGGAACAGCTGACCTTTGAACTAATTCCCCATTCTAATGTTGCAGTATACATTGAAATGTTTACCACTGCAAGCTAAGTTTAATGTTTGGTTATATTTTTGTTTGTGCTTTTACTTTTATTTTTTTCTTCACAGTATCCTATACACAACTCATAGCATTCAAAGGGACAGGTATGGGGTGAACCTACAAAATTTGAATCAAAACTTTTCAGTCACTAAATTTTTGGACATTCATAGTCATTTCAGACTACAGATTGTTCACATGGAAGTAGAATTTAAAGCTATCAGGCTAGTATGTACTTACTTTTTCCATCTTATTAATATCCTTTTATGAGTATAAAGTTAATATCTTTAAATACTAATGGTCTTAACCATCCAGCAAAAAGAGTGTCGATGTGGCAAATGGCTAACACACAGCGATGTCAAGTATTGTGTATACAAGAAACCCATTTCAAAACAGGCGCTATTCCCACTTGCACCCATAAGAACTTTCCTCACATATTTACAGCATCAGGCCAACAGAAAAAAAGAGGAGTACTTATTGCCATACATCATTCAGTTAATTTTCAATTGCATGAATCTATTGTAGATACCAATGGACGATACCTCATATTAATATGTACCATTGATAATACACTTACTACATTGGTAAATGTGTATGCGCCTAATAAAAGGCAATCCCATTTTCTGAATGGCCTGATGAGAAAAATAGGTAAATGCCGAAAAGGTGCCTTAATAATTTGTGGAGACTTCAACACAATACATGAACAAGAACTAGACACTTCTAATCCCAAAACCAGAACCAACTGTGCACTTAAATTTTTTTGGAATAAAAGCGATCTCTATGATGTATGGAGATGCCATCATCCTGGAGATCGTGAATACACATATCATTCCCTGGTACATAATACCTATACTCGTATCGATTTATATTTTTACGGATAAGTGGTTATTGCAGTGGGTGAGGGAGTCTGACATTGCACCCATCACTTGGACTGATCATGCCCCAATTAGTATGACTATTCTACCTAAACACTCTCAAACGACCCATTTTTCTATGGAGAACAAATGCATATCTTATCAAAATGCCTACCTATGCTACAGCTATACAAAACCAGATAACTGAATTCTTTAAATATAATGTGGGATCAGTGTCAGACTCCGCCACCCTATGGGGTACTCATAAAGCATTTAGTAGGGGAATCCTAATGCAACTGAATGCTCAATTCAGGAAAAATAAAACGAAACTCATTGAGAAACTTACTGCTGACATTAAAACATTAGATTCCCAAAACCAATCTCACCCATCGCAACAACTGAAAACTAAACTACAAATATTACGACAGGAACTCAGAACGACTTTATTGGATACATTTGAAAAACATACTAGAAAACCTAAAGCTAAATATTACCATACTAGCAACAAAGCAAGAAAAAACATGGCACTTCAGATCAAAGGCAGATATTCCATATCTATACCACCCTATTACTAGAGAAATTGCAAGACCCCCAAGACATAGCGAATGCATTTAGCTGTTATTATAGCTCCCTTTACAATCTTAAAGATGATTCTCAAACTCCCACACCTACCCCAAAGATAATAAGTGATTTCTTAGATACTATTAGTCTCCCATCATTAACTACTGATCAAATCTCTGATCTTAACGTCCCATTTTCAGTGGAAGAAATTGCTAGAACTATAGACTCCCTACCTAACAATAAATCTCCGGGCCCAGATGGAATGATAGAATACTATAAATTACTTCGAGATATACTGGCTCCCCACTTATGCTCACTTTTTAACGAAGCGGCATCCAAATCAGAATTTCCGGCTGAGATGCTTCAGGCCTTGATCATAACACTGCTGAAACCAGGCAAAGATCCCAATGCTCCCCAAAATTTCAGACCGATTTCATTATTGAACATTGACATCAAAATATACGCCAAAGCAATAGCGAATCGACTGATGAACTACATACCAGACCTCATTCACAAAGATCAATCTGGCTTTACTAAAGGTCGACAATCTTCAGATGCAACAAGACGTCTGATTGATATTAACCACTACAATACAGGGCACTTTCTCCCCCCTTCCTTCCCAGCCAAATTTTCAGCTTTCAGCGCTCTAGCGCTTTCAGTGACAATTGCGCGGTCATGCTACACTGTACCCAAATGAAATTGTTATCATTTTGTTCGCACAAATAGAGCTTTATTTTGGTGTTATTTATTCACGACTCCGTTTTTGTTTTTTTTTGCGATATAAGCGCAAAAATAGCGGAAATTTGGAAAAAAAACAATATTTTCTTTTTTCTATTTGAAAAGAAATCCAATAAAATCACATTTTGTCATTAAATTTAAGCCAAAATGTATTCTGCTACATGTTTTTGGTAAAAAAAATTCCGTTAAGTGTATAATAATTGGTTTGTGTGATCACGGACATATGTACGCAAATGATCATGTACATATGTGTGCAGGTGATCACGTACATATGTGTGCAGATAATCATTGGGACATGTGATTTTAGTGGGACATATGTGGGGGACATGTTTTTATTATTAGGGACATGTGTTTTTATTATTTGGGGACATGTGTGGGGACTGTGTTTGTACTGTGTGGTGTGTTGTGTGTTTACACTACACTGATGATCAGTGAGTAAAAAGCTGTAAAAAGCAGCCCATACTCACTGATCATCAGCCGGCTGCAGCGTTCTGCTCTCCTCTCCTCAGCGGTGACTTCCATGTGAGGAGAGGAGAGCCGATTGCCTAGCAACCGGCTGTTTGTTTACATCACATGACGGCCGTGATTGGACACGGCCGTCATGTGATCAGGAAGGCCAATCACAGAGCCCTCCTGCCGATCTGAGATGTGCCGTGTCCGGGTGACACGAGCACATCGGGATCGCGCCGCTGCGCGGGCGATCCCGCTACTCCTGAATGACGTTCCTGAATGTCCTATCAGGAGTAGACGGCTCCCACCCGGCCGTATATATGCATTGGCCGGGTGGGAAGTGGTTATACACTTCACTGAGAGACATCAAACGCCTTCTCTGCTCCTTTCTTTGGATGCAGAGAAGGCGTTTGATAGGGTCCATTGGGGCTATTTACAGTCATTGCTTTTAAAATTTGGCTTTCATGGAAATATTTTATCGGCAATTTTTGCACTGTATAAGGGCACCTCAGCGAGAGTATACACAAATGATACGATGTCTAGGCCATTTGGCATCTCAAATGGAACACGACAAGGTTGCTCCTTATCTCCTTTTAATATTTAATTTAGCCATCGAACCTCTAGCAGAACGTATATGATCTGACACAAAACTATCTGGTATAAAAATTGGGCAAATAGATAATAAAATAAGTCTGTTCGCAGATGACATAGTGCTTATAGTGTCTGATCCTATTTCATCTCTCCCGAATCTCCAAAATATACTAACGACATTTGGAGCAGCATCATATTATAAAATCAATGAAACCAAGTCCCATATTTTAGACCTAGGATTAGATAACACAACCAGGCAGTTATTGTCTAATAAATACCCCTACCACTGGAAAGACGAGGGGATTTCTTACTTGGGAATCACTCTCACTAACAAAACAAAACAGTTATTTAAAACAAACTTTTTACCATTTAAGAAACATTTTGAAACAGATCTGACAACACTTAGTAAATTCGAATTTACATGGGCTGGTCGCCTGGCAGCTTTCAAAATGATGACCTTACCAAAATTATTATATCAACTCAGGTCCCTTCCAATATGTATCCCTAAATACTACTTTAAATCCTTACAAAGCAGTTTGGGAAAATATCTATGGAATGGCAAAAAATCCCGTTGCGCATACCATATACTAATTAAACATAGAAATATGGGTGGTGCGACCGTACCCGATCTACAGGATTATTATGACGCAACTCTTTTGACCCAATTGCAAGAATGGTTCTTTCCTACTCCTAAAACTTTATGGGGACAAATTGAGAAAGACATCACACGACAGCCTAATATGCAATTCTGGTTACTTAGTAGGAAAATTAAGTCCACAATTACAGCTCAATACCCACCAACTGTGAAAGCAACGCTACACTCTTGGCAGAGAATCATCACATACAAATGGGAAAAAAAAACTCCAATAACGGTGTTAAACCCTCCTCTAACAATTATACCAACATTAATTCCTGGCGTACAAATACACGACTGGAATTTGGGTCGGGATATCAAACTTGGTTCCTTCTTCCAACAGGGCTCAGTAAAGTCTTTTTCTCAGTTAAGTAATGAATTACAGCTTCCGAATTCTGAGCGATCTACAAAGTGTCTGCTACACAATCCACAACTCAGAGCTTCAATCCCGGTTAAAATATGGTCTTTCCTCAATAACCATGCCACCTCACAGAAAGGAGTAGCTACAATATACCCAATTCTAGGGGAAAAAAACATACCCAGCAATCTACCTTCCTTCCTTAAATGGGAACAAGATTTGGGGCAAGACTTTTCAATTAAACAATGGATGGCTTCCCTATGAAGCATATATATAGGGCCACTGCATGTGTTAAACTATGGGAACTGGCACAAAAAATTGTTCAAAGAAAATACCTGACTCCACATATCCTAGCAAAATTCAAGGGGAACTCGTCACCTAATTGCTGGAGAAATTGTACCCAATTGGGGACCCTATTTCATATTATGTGGGACTGCCCAAGCTTACATAACTACTGGCAGGCAATCTCCCATTTACTCACTTCCGTAACAGGTATTGTCCTTCAACTTTCACCAGAACTAGCCATTCTGAATATGAATTTACATAAGATTCCCAAACAATATCATAAAGTAGTAACACATATACTTTTAGCTGCGAGACTATCCATAACTAGAAAATGGAAAACTGACTCTCTTCCTACTATGACAGAAGTTATAGAATTAACCCAACTCCACCACTCCTACGAATTGTTATTTCCTAATGACAAATCCCTATATATTAAGGAACAACAACTATGGGAACCTTGGAGTACATGGTACAAAAATTATACTTCCACAATTTTTAGATAATGCTGATTCTTTAATCATATAGAAGAAAGAACTCCTGTACGTTTTTTAATATTTTTTTTTTGGATGGCTTTAAAAACCATTTCATAACAAAGTGACAAATATATCACATGTTTGTTTATCTGAAATTGAGCTGCAGAGTAAGAATAGATCTTTTCCTTCATAAAAGATAACTACTGTGTTTGAATTTCCTTTAGGATGTTGGACTAGGTACTCCAAGACGCAGATCCCTGTGAGGGGTGTCTTGGGGTCCAGAAGTGGCCATTATCCATATCGCTATTGATAAATCTTACAATAATTTATATTACGGACTTTATTATACAAATTCTAAGAGTCTTACTCTTGTTCGAGTCCCTTTATGACTATGAATATTAGATACTTGGGAATACTACTTTATTCTTTATTGTGGATTATTTGTTTATGCTATATTGTGCTGAGAAAACCCTGTCACTACATTATACTGTGTTATGTTACTTTTATTACTATATATTTTTTTTTTTTGTGTTTTGTAACCCTTGTTGTAACTAACTCTGCTAAAAATCTCAATAAAAACATTTGAAAAGAAAAGTGTTTCAACGGGTATGTCTCACCTTTTAAAACTTACTGCAATGATGAATTTTTGTTGGTATATCTTTGGGTTTCTACTTTTTTTTTTTTTTTTTTTTTTTTCCTTGTTTCCTCAGCTGATCCTCCTGCCAATAATTCACCATGAGCCATTCATCTCATAGCCAAGATCCCCTTGTATCCAATAGGTATGTGGACCACCTGTATGTGAGTATTAAAAAAAAAGTGCGCCACTGATAAACAAACTTTGTTTGTTTCAGCCCTGTTCCTTCAAAGCAGTCCAGAAAATCCTCAAGGCGCCATGATAATGACGATAGTCCTGAGCGGAGGTCACGCTCTTCTCACCATAAATCTTCCAGAAAATCAGGATCTTATAGACGTTGTCATTCGCCTTCGCCTCCACTGCGGGCATCAAGGAAAAAATGCTGGGCCTGTGGCGAGGTTCCACTCCCTGATAAGGTTGACTGCAGAGACTGTCTGTCTCAGGGATTACACAGCTAACCGGGAATAAGACTGCCAACAGGTGGTTGACCTACTTAAGCAAACCATGAGAGACTCTATTTCTGAATTGATGGCCATGATTCCCACTAATCCAGTTTCACAAGCTGCACAAGTATTGGATGTAGATCCCGACATACCGGGTCCATCAGCTGTTAGTACTCCTTTGCCTCCAATAGGGAAAACAGATAAACTACACCGGTAGATTCATCAGAGGAGTCCTCAGATGATACTGAACCATCTGGTTTCAATTTCTCCCTGGTTCAACCCTTTGTACAAGCAGTGAGGAGCGCCATTGCCTGGGAAGACCCGGAAGAACCTCCTCAAAAATCAAAAACCTATTTCCCATTCCTCAAGAGAAAGCAGATCTTCTTCCCATTAATGGGGGAGATCAGGGAGATCATAGAGGATGAGTGGAACAAAACTGACAGGAAGTTTTTCTCTAGCCCATTTAACCAAACTGTATCCTTTTTCAGTCCTTGAGCTCAATGCCGGTGGTTGATGCAGCTGTAGTGCGTCTGGCAAAAAATGTAACACTGCCAATGGAGCATTCAACATCCTTCAAGGATCCCCTAGATAGACGTATTGACCTAGACCTCAGGTGGAGCTATCTAGTGGCAGGGGTGGCTTACAGACCAGCCATTGCGCTGACACCCATTTCCAATGCCATTGGGTCTTGGATGGAAAATGTTGAGACAGCCCTGCACCAAGACGTTCCCAAAGATGACATAATCAAAGCTCTGGAGGAGCTTAAGTTGGCGGCGGATTTCATAGGAGAAGCTGCAATTGACACAATCCGGTGTTCAGCCAATTCAATGCTGCACTCTGTTATGGCAAAGCTGGCCTTTTGGCTAAAGCCTTGGACAGCCGATCTAGCATCAAAGCGGAATTCGTGCAAGATTCCCTTTGATGGAAAATCCTTGTTTGGCGAGAAACTCGACAAAGCAATCTCCAGAGTAACAGGGGGAAAATCTGGTTTTACTTCCTCAGGACAGCAAGGTCTGGAGAACAAAGGCCTATTTATCATGATTCCGGCAATCAAATTTTAGAGACTTCGGTAGTCTCGCCCCTTTAGGGCCAACAAGAAATCATGGAGAGGCACCCAGACTTCTTTTTTGGGAGCCAGAAACAACACATCCCTCACCGCTCCCCAGGAGAGGACAAAGTCTTTTTGATATCAGAGGGGCGGAGACGTCTCCAGTGAGAGCCCGGTTAAAAAACTTTTTCCCCATCTGAGCCTCCAAGTGTCAAGACCCATGGGTTCTATCAACGATCTGGTACGGTCACTTCTGAACTTTCTCTCAGCGGCCTCCTCACACGTCCTTCAAAGAGACAGTTACCAGCCTCTCCAGAGAAAGCAGTAGCCTGAAACCAATTTTTGGAGTCCCTGCAGCGTCAAGGGGCAGCAATACTCGTATGACCGTAGAGTTTGGGAGAAGAGCACTTCGTCTGTATCTGATTCAAAGATTTTTTTGTTAAAGCATTAAACCCACCCATGTGAGCTAGTTGTTTATCACATGTATGCTGCCATGGATTGGCACCAGGAAAGGAAAATTACGGTAAGTATGATACAATTTTCCGTTTTCCTGCTATCATACTTACCGTAATTTTCCTTAACTGGTGCCAATCCATGGCAGCATACGCTCCCACCCTCTGTATTCTAGATTACGAAGAATGTTGGGGGAAGGACAATGTCTTTTAATTTATGCTATTCACTAGTCCTGAAGGCGGAGCAGAGGCGGAGCTCTATCACATGTATGCTGCCATGGATTGGCACCAGGAAAGCAAGATTACGGTAAATATGATACAATTTTACGTTTTATCCATGGCAATCTTTACACTGAATCTTAAAAACTGATCTGATCTTGCTAGTTCTTTAGGCGTTGTTCTGACAAGCATTTTGATTAGATTAGGTTCCCTGAAAGATGCTTCTGACCTAAAATTTTCCTGTAGCTTTACCCAAACCATATACTATGAGACCAGGCCTAAACGCTTTAATTTTGTATGCAGTCAGGCAGGCCCTTGCACTACAGTAGGGGTGCCCAACCTTTTGAAGAGTAAGGGCCACTTAAGCGAATTGGCAACCCGATCGCGGGCCACAATGAGTAGAGCGGGTGGATGGCGGATTGGATTAGAGTTAGGCTTTTGTAAACGGACACAAGTCCATTTACATCTTCCACTCCTTAGAGGTGAATGGAGGGTCTCATTGGGTTGGACTGACCGTGTGAAAGGGGCCTAAGGCTGCATTCACACTGATGCACTATTGTTTACCCGTATCACTGGTGCAGCACAGTTCACCTATGGCTTTCCTGTAGGTTAGCTGCACTTTGCCATCGACTTCTATTATATCCTAGACTATGGCTTAGTGCAGGTAACCCACAGGTGCACTTCTCTGCACCTGTGGATCAGTTTGAAAGCAGCCCAGAAACTCCTGCAGAACAGATATGCCCAAATATACGCTGTGATTTTAGTAATAAACCTACCTTTTAATAACAGTTTTCTATTTCATTCAATCCCATAGCAGGAGGGCGTGGGCCATATCAGAGGGCTCTGCGGGCCACGTGTCGCCCCCGGGCCTCTGGTTGGGCACCCCTGCACTACAGAGTTGAAGGTAAATCTAATGAAAACGGAGTAAGGAAATTGTAAAATGCAAAGCTAGCTGTGACAAAGGGTGTATAGAAATTGTGTAAGTTATTAATATTGAAGGATGCCTTGAGGTCTTTTTATACCTGCAGATCGGGGGTTTGTCGGCTGCTGGTTTTCCAGAATGCATGTCCAACAGAAAAAGACTAACCTACTCACCGGCCTCCCCCCCCCCCAACCCCATGGAGTTGGGGGGGCCCCCTCAAAATAAAGGCTTGGTGCTGGGTTTGGAAGAATTTTGGACCCAGGGCTTTTTCTGGCCATCGCGCCCTGTTGGCTGGCAGAAGAAAAGCGGTCCCTGGGTTTAACGAGGGATGTTTGGTGCTTTTCTTCAAGGGAAGTAGAGAACTCTTCCCTCCGGAAGTCTTTTGGATATATTTGTCCAAGTGATCACCAAATGTTCATCCATGGGATAAAAAAAGGGAAAACCTTTTTGGGAGGCAAAAAAGTCCGGTCAGGATGTTCAAAATCTGCATACACCACCTGTTCCAACAGGGAGTGTAGCGGGAAAGTCTACGTGACCTGAAAAGGTCTTAGAGATCCCAAAGAGGATCGGGGGGCTCAGTCACTTCTGCAAGAGGAAACTTAAAGGCACAACAAACCATTTTGGCCCGTTACAGGCAAAACTTTGCAGGATCTTGAGTCCTCTTTGGGAGGGTCGGTACCATTTTTAGCTAAGCATAAAAGTCTGTTTCAAATGCATCCGATTGGTGAATCCTTTGATTCATTTTTGGAACAGTTTGTGCCATCAACCTTGCAGACACTGGTAAAAAAACTGAAGTGCTTCCTGTATGGGAGGGGTCATATAGGGGATCACTTCCTGTCTGAAGACCTTTTGGTCTACCAGTGTCCATTCACCTAATGATGAAGTATAACACAGCACATAATGAATATTAGCCTGACTCTGTCCCATAATATAGGAAAAAGAAATAGGCAGACAGCTATACAGATGGAGGGCCTTTAAGCTGGATGCAGCAACTGTATTTGTAGAACTGCTGTCTCTTATGGCAACTGAACTTTGAACAGTCAATAGAGATCCATACACATAACTCACAGTAACCGGTTATAGATCTTCTCTCACATCTTACCCATTTTAAATCTTTACTCACTGAGCTCCCGGTCTCTCACTAGACTTCAAGATCTCAGTCGTCACTGGATCACCTGAGCTTATCCACAGCTAACCTGCTGTATTCTCCTCAAGCGTCACCCCTTTTAACCCGCTGGGTCCCTGGCTTGGCTGAAGCTTTCCCACTTCTTCACCATCCCTGGCTGGTGAAAAGGCTGCTCTGGTACTTCTTCAGACTTTCATACGCTTGCCCCTTGCTGGCGACTATTCCTCCCTTTTTACCTTTTGACATTTATCATCACTTGCCCCTGGCGACAGGAGTGGTTGTCCTTTGTGGCAACTGCTTCTACTTCACCACTTGCAACGATGTGGTTCCCTGTCCGGTGGAACCTCTGCAACTTGGTTCAGCTCCCGGCCAAAATCCCCAACCCCGCGCTACTTATCTAAAACCTGGATAGGCCTCAGACAGCCTAGCAGCCAGGTGCTTCCGGGATAGACCTCAAGTGTCTGGCCTAGCAACCTGGAGCCTGTGTCCACTCAGGCAGCCATCCAGGTGGCACAGAACCCCGATCACCTGACTCCCAAATAAATTGGCTTTCCCAACAGGCCAAGGGACTAAAGAACTGCCAGTTGTCTGAAACATCCCATCCACTCCTAATCTGAATTCACTGTGCCTTGGTCATCTTAATGCCACAGGCAACAATGCTACCTAGTGACAGAAGAGAGAGTTGCATCAAATCCAGAGTTGGGGAAAAGTCAGGGAATCCCCTATCAATCAGCCAGGCTAGTTACCACAAGGAAGCTAAATTTGTTAGCAACCCTGCTTACTACCAGGGGGCTACATCGGTGAAGATAAATTCAAAGAAAATTGAATAAGAAAACAGTATAATTTAGTTACAGGTCACTGTTTCAAGAAAGATTTTAAGTTGTGTTGAGAAGAACTTTGATTATCATATAAATTCAATTTATTAGTCATGCTAACCTTGCCCCAAAAAATTGCACATAAACAATTTTATAAATTCTTTAGGTGGGCCAGCTGAATTTTTTTATTTTTTAAGTCAGCAGTTACAAACACTGTAGCTGCTGACTTTAATAAGCACTCTTACCTGTCACTCGGGTCTCGGTGCCGCCATTCCAACTAAGGGAAACAGGCAGTGGAGCCTTGTGGCTTCATTGTCTGTTTCCCACTGTGCATGCGCAAGTCGTGCAGCGCTTTGTGAATGGCCGGCTGTGTTCTGGGACACACACAGTTCCCAGAACACACCGCACCAGCTTCCCCAGAAGACAATGCGAGGAGGAGAAGACTGAAGATCACTGCAGTGTAGGAAAGGGCAGATTAGGACGATCTGCCTAGCAACAGCCATTTCTGGTAAGTTTAAATATTATTTTTTCAGGTTTTTAGAGACATTTTTATGTAAATTATTTTTTTTTTTTTTTTTTTTTTTTTTTTTTTTAGGGCGGCCCTCCACTTTAAGTGTAATGTATATTTGAATCAGCAATGTGTTCCATGTTAGCCCTTGTACACACTGTCGGAGGACACATTCCGCAGGAATCTATCGGACCATTTTGTCAGATAATCCGACTGTGTGTGGTCTCCATCGGACCGACGGACCAAGTTTTCCAACTTGTCCGTAAAATATTCAGACAAAATGCTCCGATCGGATATACTCCAATCATGTGTAGCCTACTCCAACGAACAAAGTGCCATGCATGCTCAGATCAAATTCCTAGACCAAAGCTATTGGCTACTAGCCTGAACGTAGTCCCGTCGTAACAAAACGTCATCGCGTTATGTACAATCGGATTTTCCAACAACTTTGTTCCAACCGTGATTATGCAACAGTTTCCGACAAAATCCAACGGATTTGATTGTCAGAATGTCCGACCGTGTGTACAAGGGCTGACACTCAAAATACATGTGTAACATTTTACATGTTGCTAAAGGTTCAGTTGGCTTAACAACCACTTTCGGAGTTAAAGGCTAATGCCTTGTACACACGGTTGGAAATTCTGACGGAAAATGTCTGATCGGACCATGTTGTCGAAAAATCCGACCGTGTGTGGGCTCCATCAGACTTTTCCCGTCGGAATGTCTGACCAACAAAGTTTGAGAGCTGGATCTAAAATTTTCTAAGAACATGATCCGATTGCGTTAATTCTG
Source organism: Lithobates pipiens (assembly GCF_037356315.1). Classification (NCBI taxonomy): domain Eukaryota; kingdom Metazoa; phylum Chordata; class Amphibia; order Anura; family Ranidae; genus Lithobates; species Lithobates pipiens. Next base: position 284,534,665 of record NW_027507764.1, read on the forward strand.
ATCTTCTGTAGCCTAGTGCGACGGACAAAGTGCCATGCATGTTCAGAATACATTCTGAGACAGCAGCGCTTGGCCAGGTACAACTAGCGTTTGTAATGGATATAGCACATTCATCACGCTGCGATGTTAAAAATTGTTTAATGCAGCGCATTCTATTCTTTATAATGCTAGAAGAATGAAATTGTTTTGTTGCTCATATTCACACAGACTTCTCCAAATCGTATTTCTTTATTCTTTTTTCCTCATTTCATGAATAGAATATTTTTATTCATCAGATCTCCCGAATCATTTTTTATTTTTTTTGTTTAAATTTTGTGGTTGGTTTTTTAATCAATATCTTTTTTTTTTTTTTTTTTTTTTTTTTACATTTTGCTCAAATTCGTAATTATTTTGGTGTGTTTGTATGTCAGATTTCCACATCACAATTCTTTCTTATCTTTTTATTTTATTTTTAAACCAGTTCCTGACCTGCGCACACCGATGTACGTTGGCAGAATGGCACGGGCAGGCATATTGGCGTACAGGTACGTCCATTTTTAAATGCCGCCCTGCCATCATGTACATGCAACCAGCAGCGCGCTTGTGTGACGGTTGGGACCCCCGTGAGTCCGGTCGTGGGTCCCGTGGACTTGATCGCCGCGGGGATACTTGCGATCATCTCACAGGGTGGCTGAACGGGGAGATGCTGTTGTAAGCAGCATCTCCCCATTCTGCCTAGCAACAAGTGATGCTGATCTCTGCTCCATGTGATTGGAACAGAGATCAGTGTTCACTAACGCAAAGCCCAGCCCCCCACAGTTAGTAACACGCCCCTAGGAACACTTAACCCCTACACTGCCACCCCTGGTTAACCCCTTCACTGCCAGTGTCATTTACACAGGAATCTGCATTTGTAAAGCATTCATTGCTGTATAAATGACAATGTTGCCAAAAATGTGTCAAATGTCTGTGTCCGCCACAATGTCACAGTCACAATAAAAATCGCTGATCGCCACCATTACTAGTAAAAAAAAATTATTAATAAAAATGCCATAAAACTATCCCCTATTTTGTAAACGCTATAACTTTTGCGCAAACCAATCAATAATCGCTTATTCTATAAATCTAGAAGCAGTATAGGCTAGTTCTAACGATCGGTGCTTCAGCTCCTTCCTCTGCTCACAGATTGTACGTACGCCGCACGCGTGTTGCGTTTTATATACAGTGCACATGCATGAAACTCCTCCCACCCCTGACATTCTTTCTAGTCTATTCCCAGACCCTTCTCTTTCGCTGCAGTGGGGAGAGCACCACAGCAGGTGCGTACTAAGTATACCAGTAACGAGGAGGATGAGGAAAGCCCGGAGAAGATTTAAGGCCTCAAATATGTATTTTGGAGATGGTGGACATATTAAAGAGGAACGACTATGATGGGAAGTATGGACCTTACCCAAATATCAGAAAAACCAAGATCATGACTAAAGTTGTGAAGAGTCTTCAGAAGAAATGTTGATGTCATATGTTGAATTATCACATTTTTCATACTATCCAATGTATCTGTCGTAAGAGAAAATAATGCTACCTTTACGTCTGGGATTAATTCTTTTCCAGTCACTTTTTGGTATATCTCAAAAATTTTTAACCAGAAATTTCTCACTTTTTCTCACTCAGCTAGAACAATAATAGCACGTAAATGGAAAGAAACAACTAGTCCAATAATATCAGAATGGATATGCGAAATGAACGAGATGTGTTTTATGGAAAAACAAATAAGAGAAGAAGGCTATGTAAAAAGCCAGATACCAATGGTGTGGAAGAAATGGGAAGAGTTTCGGTCCTCAAAAGGAATGGTAGAATATTTATAATTTAAAGAAAGGGGGGGGGGAGGGAGAGGAGGGGGGAAGGGAGGGAGAAAAGGGGGTTTGTCGTTTCCTTTTCTTATTTTTTTTATTTTTTTTTTGGTATTAAATGAAGAGTAAAATTATTGTGTTTTATGTATAATGTTGTATGATGATGTTGTAAATGGATATGTATGGTTTGTTTATTATAAAAATAATAAAGAGAAGATTTGAAACAGAAGAAATGTTGAAACGCTGGTCAGACCTGAAACTGAGGGAGCACGATCAGTACAGAGGGATCAAGCGAGTGCTTCAAAAAAGTAAGTAGTTGTCGTGTGTTCATATTATTATTATTATTATTATTATTATTGCTTGCATATTGCTCCATGTGCTTTGACTTAGGGTTGTACAGTTTAAAATGGCCACTTTCATGTTCATGGGTTCAATCGTTCGTAATAAACATTATTTCTTTCGCCCACTCCAAAGACAATGTTTTGGCAAGCGCACTAAACTACATTTGTTCAGACCTATCTATTTCTAGTCAAAGGAAGTTTGTTGTCGAGAGGGCTTTGTAATAGAAGGTAATGCAAACTTGATTCACTGTAAAGGAGAGAACACGCAGCAGCTGTTTACACATCTGGACTCAGGAGCACTAGTGTGGGACACCAGAGCACCCTTTTTATTAGGGTGTCCCACACATGTGCTCCAGTGGACACTATTGGGGTGTCTCCATCTATAAAACTTTTGCAAAACAGGTAAGTATTCCAGCTTTAGAAAGTGTCATAAATAATGTTTTCAGCTTTGAACTCTGCCAAAAAACAAAATTGTACAACACTTCAAAGCAATGTCTCATATTCCTGTTTCTGCTCTCAAATATCTGTGTGTTAAGTATTTCTTTTTTACATTCTCATAGGGGAGAGAAGACTCGGGATGTTTGAGGACACCAGGGACCCCACACCTCCCAAAGAAGGGGAAATACCAGAAGAGGAGGAGGAGGAGGAAGGAGAGATTGTAGAAATCAGCTTCAGGTAAGGTAATCAATGTATACCTGCATATTTATATTACACAGTGTTTTTTTTGTTTTTTTAAGGTGATGTGGATGTTGTGTAAGAAGAATCGTTTTACCAGTGAAAGTGCCCAGATGATCATCAGGGAGATAATGGGGTGCAATAGCAATTTAGATAATATCAAGAAAAACATCAATGATGTTCAACAAAAAATGAAGAACATCATTTATGTTTTAGGGAGAATCTGAAACACCCAAAACTATCTAGCATCCATTTTCATAAAAAAAAAAAAAACACTTTTATGTTTTTAGAAAAGCCAAATTTGGAAGATGTACACAGTGTGTCAACATGTGCTATCTCCCATCATGGGGGATCAATGTACGTGTGTTGTGCGTGCAACCCCTTCCTTGCTACTAAACTGTCTGTTTGCATTCCCAAAACACGTACATTGATCCCCCATGATGGGAGATAGCACTTGTTGACATTAGGCATGGGATCAGGAGGAAAATGGCCAGTTTGATTCACAATTTGTGTGCATCTTCCAAATTTGTCTTTTATCAACACAGTTTGGACATATTCATGTCTGATATTGTCTTCACTTTTCAAAGTTGAACTTTGTAAGTTCCTGTGTTCTGTATGTTATGCTTTGATACATGCCTGTTTACACAAAAACAGCAAGTTATATTAATGTTACCAAACATAATGTTATATACACCAAATATGTTGGTTTGTTGTAAAACCCTTTTATAAACGCACATGTGAATGTGCTTTGGATAAAAAGTTAAATTATCAACAATGTGTGGCTTCCTTATGTGCAAAAGCAGTATTTGTAAAGTTGTTTTCTGTGGCAATGGGTGTTATTTACTAAAGGCAAATCTACTTTGCACTCCAAGTGCAGTTTTAGGTGCACTTTTGCAGTGTACTTGTAGTGCATAGTGGATTTGCCTTTAGTAAATAACACCTACAGTTCTTTTAAATTTTTACCAATCGCGCCATTTTCATGACTGCACACATTTCTGTCATGGCGTGAAAATGAGCAATATTTTTGTCAGTAATGCACTACATACATGAACAACAAAAACAAGGTGTGTGTGTGTAGCAGACCCACAACATAATAATATTATCTGAAGAAGAGGCTATAACCTCATCTCACACAGAAATTGGGTTTGCACTGTTGAAGAAAGGCGAAAAAGGCAAAAAAAGCTAGGAGACATCTAAAACAAACCCAAGCAGTAAATGAAAACAAAGATTATTGCAGTTTGAAAGAAACATTTATAAAAAAAATGCCCCTCAGACATTGTCTGGCATATCAATGGCCCTGCTGCCCACAAAGTACTCCATATATCTTGCTTGGACCTCGTGGGTGCTTTTAGGGGGGGGGGAAGCCAGGACAGCCAGCACACACAACATTTGTACACATTTTAGGGGGTGTTTAGGGGAAAGCAATACTATGGAGCTGACAAAATGCATTGCTAAGTGACTAAGCTAGAGGTGTATGGGCCCAGAAGAGCATGCTGGGGAGGAAGGCAAATATGCATGAAGGACAAAAAAGGAACTTTAAAAGCTTCCAGCATGCATGAGGACAAAGGGGCACAACATATCATTTACAGCATATTGCAATCATGGTAATTAGGGAACGATGAAAGAAATACAATACATTACCAAACCTTGAATACATAGAATGTGATGTTAAAGGAGAAATCTTACCTTAATATAGCCCTTCCTCAGGACCTGTATGATGACAGAACAGGTTTCTGGAATAATGATCCCCAGAGCCTGGGAGGAGATGCCTGTGGAGAATTTGAGGTCCTGCAGGCTTCTCCCTGTCGCCAAGTACCACAAAGTTGCAACTAGCCTCTGCTCCAGAGTGATGGCTTGCCACATGCAGGTATCCTGCCTGCTGATATAAGGGGACAGCAAAGCCAGCAGATGGTGATAATTCTTGAAATCATCTGTATTATTCTTCCGGATCTCACGAAGCAAAGGCATATGCAAGAATTGGTCACGCTGGAGCAACCAATTCTTGCTCCATTAACTCCTCCTCGCCCTGTTTATGGACTGGGCTTGTGTCAAAGCTAAAAGCCCAACACCAAGACTCTGCAGAGCATGGACTCTACGACGAATACGTACACGAAACATGGCTTCAAAACAGTCGCCTGGTCAGAACCAACTAAAAGAAAGCACTGATAAACAGCAAGGCCTGAAAGAACGAACTGAAAACCATAAACGAGCGGACAATAAGCACTGGAGATCAAAGCGTACTATATCAAGATATCGGCCGCAATGACAAACAAATGCAAACTGACTACACGCACTGATAAGCAGATACGCACCCACAAGCACAAACTGTAGAGCAGTAATGATCTGAAGCACAAGTCTGAAAAGCGTGAATCGCCTCTAACCAAACTTCTACTAACATGCGATAAACATGAGATCAGCAGGCCCAAAGGGTACCGCACGTAGTTCTGAACTTCCCTTTTTTATAGTCCGTGGTTTACGTCACCGCATTCTTGACGACCGGAAATTCCAACAACTTTGTCCGACTGTGTGTAGGCAACACCCGTTTTGGACAAAATCCGTCGGAAATTATCCGACGGATTTGGTGATATGAATGTCCAGGGGGCTAACAGTATAAAATCCTCCCATCCCCTCTGTACCATAATGATATGTGTCCCTGTGCCTGTTTTATGTAAAAAGCCTACCAATCTGTACCTATATCAGAGCAATATGGATTAAGATAATGTGAGATATGAAGGACAAATATACTAGAGTGTGAATTAAACTAAAAAGCAACAGTGATTACCGAGTGCAATGTGAAAACTGGAGGATGATGTCTTCCCCCCTCATGGAGGGGTCCAAGGTCAAGTGCAAGTCGGGCATTTTAACCTTTTGCAGTAATAAGGTCCCAGAAAGATTGAAATTAAAATCATCTTGTGTGGTAATTTTGACAGCACAACTGGTTAAAAGGAATATTTACCATTTTGGGTAGTGGTAATCCTGTGAAGGAGATATGATTTTCTTGCTGTTTAAATTGTGGTTTGGATTTTATTTAATATTTGAAAGTTGGAGGTTCATAAAAAATAAAGTCTGTATGTAGTGAATTATCCCATATAATTATGTCTATATAGTAGTAATAAAATATCATACTGGAGGGAAAAGAGTTATTGATCCAGAAAGCCATTGGCCTATAAATGGCCCCTCACCAAATTGGTGTATGAGGGAACAAGAGTGACTCCCGCAGCCATGCTATCGATTTATCATATAAATTCCCCAGGAAATTTAAATAACCTGTGTTCTAGTGGCTTAAATGATAACGTTGGTGTTTTTGTTATTGACTTCACTTTCAGAAAAGAGGCAACAAACGCTTGCTTTATTGCAGAGTAGAATCTAACGCGTATTTTTCACACATACTTCAAAAGACATGTCAGTTATGACTGTTGATGACTAAAAAGCTTTATAGAATGCTTCATTGCAAAGAAAAAGTGTTCAGGTGTTGGTTTTACAGACAGTGTGGTGCTTAACAGCAGTGAAGATCGGCAGCGCATATGGTAGCAAGGGTAGGTGTTAGCCTTTTTCTTTTTGCAGGTAAGCCTTTTTTAAATACTTTTTTTACTGTATATGGCAACAGTTGGTTCGTATGATTAAAAAAAAAAAAAAAAAAAAAAAAAAACGTTCAATCCCCAAAAAAATTTAAATCAGGTGGTAGCTGGAAATATTCAACATAAAACCTGTATGTTAAACATATACAATTTTAAGATTTCTTTTACTTTTTTATATATGCATATCACAGTAATTTATGTGGGATCTAAGTAAAGCTTTATGTGTTTTATAGATTCTTCTTGCTGCTATCAGGCAAAGGACAACTCAATGTGTCGGGAAATGTGTACACAGGTAGGTACTTGTAAATATTTTATAAGGTCACAGGAAGAGCAGATTGCTTGTTTTGTATGATTTGTATATATTTGTTATATCGCCGTTAGGCTTCATTCAAATCAGTGCAACTCCAAAGTCACGTGATTTCCAATGTTACTTTGATGCAATTTTTGGTGCAATTTTGATCCAACTTGACATTCTATGGCTCAAAATTGCATCAAAAGTAATAACAAATTAGAGCAGGCACCTTTTTCAAAGTTGCTCTGACTTCAAGTCATACCAATTTGAACGGGTGCCATTGAAAATAATTGGGTGCGACTTGGAATGCGACTTGTCAAACACAAACAAGGTGGAGAATATTTTTATTTCATTTTACGGAATAATGAAATTGTTGCTGATTAACAAATTGCAACAGGTACACGTTGCTCAATAAATATTTTAACATTCGGTAATCTCCATCTGTATGAGAGCCTAAGACTGGTAAGGCCTTGTTCACACAGGGTGTACAATACTGTATGCCCCTGCAGGACGGTGTTTTAGTCACATTGGGATCCACAGGTATTCCATGCATCCCCATGCAGGCAGTCCCATTGACACCTACTGGGACATAGTGGCTGCATGGACAGGTAATGTGTCCCAATATGACATAAGGGTGCATGCAAGTGTGGGTCCAGTGTAAAAAAAGACCTAGCAAGGTAAGATTGTTTTGTCTGAGTTATCCACACATCTCACAGTAAGGGCTCATGCACACAGGACATTTTAAAAAATGCCAGCGCTACAGCAGTGCTAAAAACACAATTTTTTTGTTTAGCTGCTTTTTTACATTAGCGTTTTTCCACGTCAGCGTTTTTTGGGGCGTTTTTTATTGAAAACACTCTCTATAATGTAAAAGCGCCTAAAAACGTCAAATGCAGCTAAACACCGTTCTTGATTTAACAGTTCTGGCAGTAATCAGGCCTGGGTGTGACAAGTGAAATTTAACTCCGCTTTCTAAAACATTGTGGTTTATCACAGTTTGTTCATGATTCGGGCAATTACTTTTTCACATCGGGCTGGGCAGGTTTGAACTGCTTTTTTCCCTTAATAAATGAGATAATAATTTAAAAACGACATCCTGGATTTACTCAGGTTATCATTGTGTAATGCTAAAATTTGTTTAATGATCTGAATCCTTTAAGTGTGAGAAATATCAGAAATATGCAAAAAAAATAAAAATCAGGAAGGGGGAAAAAAATTTTCACAGTACTGTATATACAGTATATATTTTTTTGTAGATGTTATCCCATGAACTCTGTTTTCAGCCACAAGAGAGACTTATAAAGCTGGGGGAAGGGACTGCAGGGGAACATGTCAGCAAGTGACAGAGAAACAGCTTGACACCCATCTTCACATTGAAGAGCTGTGAAGGGGGGGTTGTGTCACCACAAAGAACAGGATACTTTTTAATACAAATACATGGTAAAACAGGCACATGTCATAAATATGAAATGTTTGGGTAACATATATAAGCGATAAGCACCAAAGAAAAACAGCAGAGAGACATTGATACTGGATACAAATCTGTTAAAATTGGTAGTGTCACAAAAGTTCAATAAAAATTATGTTTTAACCACTTCCCGCCCAGCCTATTGCAAAATGATAGCTGGGCGGTGGTTCCTTTATCCTGACTGGATGTCACATGACATCTTTCAAGCTAACAGCAGACGCGTTCTGGGTGGGTGGGCTTGGAGTGCAGTGCTTTGCGTCCACATTTTTTTTTTTTTTTTTTTTGAGGCCTATTAGTCCATGCATAGTAGTCCATTATGCTTTACCTTTGCAGGGAATGAAAGAGGAAGTAAACTCATCAGGGTTTACTTCCTCTTTAATATCCAGTTATAATTTGTGCATTAGGGAAAGAATTCAGCACGTACGGCTTCTGCATAGCATTGCACCTGCAATTTGAAAACCCTAGAGGCAAATAAAGCCCCCTCTGATTCCCCAGAATTATCCGACTGCTCCTGATCATTGTCCCTGATGTAGTATCATCATCATTAATAATAATCATTTATTATCATCATCAGTACCTGCTCTTCTGCGAGGACCTAGTGATTAAAGTAGTGATTGTTTTCCTCTAAACCATTTAATGCTGCTGCTAAAATGTCCTCAGTGACATGTGCAGGAGCTGCCATATTAAGAGAAGCCTGACAGGGACAATGGCTCATCCTGTGCGGCTGCATCATGTCTAGAAGGGGAGGATGGAACCCTGCAAGCATGACTAGGACCCCCCAAATCGGATGACGACACCTTAGTGCCCCTCTTCTCTGCCCCTGAACTTCTTCTACAGGAAGGCATAGTCCTAAGCTAGAAAAAATCAGAGATACTAATGCAGGTGCATCAACTGCTGAGCTAGTCTAGCAATACAAACAATATGCTGCTAATTTGCACAGCCTGATGCTGAGTAGGCATCTTGGTGTGCCTGCATCCAACACACATGGAGTTGCTTAAATGCCCCAAGCTGCTGTGTCTCTCTTGTATGCAGAGCTCTGGCGTCTGGGAGTTTATTAAAAAAATTCCGCCCTGCGCCTGTGCTGTGGCTGGCGTGCACACCCCCCCTGTTTCCCCGCCAACTGGCTTCAAAGTGCGCCCCCCCCGTGCATGTGCCTAGGGTAACGAGTGTCGTGGATCCTGGACTACGAGGGACCCCCATACACAGTTGTGGCAGAGCCTGCAGCTGAGCAAGTGAGCCTCAACAGACTGGCACTGAGCTTTCGTAAGAACGTAGAACACCAGGTGCCTCTTTACTCCATCCAGTGGCGGAAACAGGTAAGACATGCAGCTACTCAGGAGATGTTTTCATAGGATTTTCTCACTTACCTTCTCCCCGCCACAGGAACTGCTGAAGACCAGACAGATCCAATCTTCACCCATTACGGCGGGTAGTGTTGTTTCAACCTTCTGGGTTCCTATCTAAAGGAGGCCTCTTCCCTGGACCTGTAGAAGACTCTGCCAGAGTATCTTTGCACATTTTTTAATACGTGCCCAAAGTACTGGATTCCAGAGCCCAGTCCTACAAGAGGGACATTACAGGAAAAACCTCGCTCTTCCACGAGGCCCGGGTACCATCCATTTTTTATTTTTTTTTTCTTTTCTTTTCTTGTTGGCACATCTTTAACTGTGACCAACACCTTAGACACTGCTGAAAAAACGGAGGTATTCTCCTTATGGGAACGCTTATATAGAGGAGGACTTGTCTTCATTGGGTGTGCCAGTGTCCAATCACCTATTGGTGAGCTATACAACCCATTAAGTAATAAACAAGGCTCTGTGTCCTGTGGTGTATGAAAAAGAAAAAAAAATCTTTAGGCTGGTCATGTAACTTTCAGCCAGTTTCCAGGGCTGCTGCAGGAGGGGCTGAGCGGCCATGTAATCTCTCTGGCTGACGTCAGAGGAAGAACTTGGCCCCTCCTGCAGAAGCCATGTATCGGAAGTATACAGCGTCCGCGAGTCACGTGACCAGCCTGAAGATCGTTCTAAAATGGTATTTATGATCCTCGTTTTTATAAAAGAAAGGTAAAATGTGCTATGCCTACCTATAATAGAGGGGCTGCCAGTGATTTGTATATACAGGTTGTCAAGTTGGGGGAACCAGCTAGATCTTTGCACAGGCTTTGCAGCTCTACAGCTTCACGCCAGCAATATAACAGAAGGAAATATAAGCCTTACAGACTTGCAGAGTTCAGACCTGCCATCGCAGTAAAACAGTACCTGTTTTTTTTAGATGGTAACTTCCCCTGCTAGCATGTTTTCAGGCAGAACACTGCCATGCACTTTCACAACTGCACACCAATCCACCGTGCACCATCCACAGTCTCCTCTAAGCTCCTCTGCCCACACCTACAACTTCCTGTCTTTTTTTTTTTTTTTAAACCCACTTCCTCTGATCAGTGAGTTAACCCTTTTGTTCCCTTAAAGGGACCACAGCCCAAACAGAGGGGAAATATAACATCCTTCCAGGAACCAGCAACGACGTCCTGTACATATCCCCCCTCTAACCCAACGCCAAGGAGGTGGTGGCAACAGTGGAGCTAAAACAATGGACATTTTGATGCAGTCTCCCAGGCCTTTGCTCCACTACAAACTTAAATTCCTGGAGTGCCAGGAACCAACGAGTAATCCTGGCATCAGCCTAAAATTCCTCCCCAAGAGATCATTTTTGAGGGATTCCAGAGCCCACTTAATGGTCAGACACTCTCACTCAACTACAGTGTAGCTTTTCTCCTCTGGTGTCAACTTCCTACTGAGGAAGACTACCAGTTGCTCCTCGCCTTGAACAACCTGTAATAAAACAGCTTCCAATCCTACATCAGAAGCATCAGTCTGGACAATGAACTCTTTTGAAAAATTGGGAGCTATCAGCACAGGGTGTTGGCACAGTGCCAACTTGAGCTCCAAAAAAGCCTTTTCGGTGTCTGCATTCCAGTCAACCATTATCGATTTCCAACCCTTAATCAGATCGATCAATGAAACGGCCAATGAGGCAAAGTTGGGAACAAACCTCCTGTAGTATCCCACCATGCCCATGAATACATGTACCTGCTTCTTTGTGAGGGGGTGGGGCCAGTTTTGTATAGCATCTACCTTGCTGACCTGAGGTTTCACCAGCCCTCTACCCACGATATGTGCTAGGTATTTCACCTCCTCCATTTCCAAAGCACATTTTTCAGGGTTTATTGTAAACCCCTCCTTCCAAAGGGAGTCCAGTAATGCCTGGACTTTGGGCAAGTGTGATTCCCAGTCTCTGCTAAAAATTACCATGTCGTCCAAGTACACAGAGGCACACTCCTGGTAAGGTCGTAAAATCCTATCCATTGCTCGCTGGAGCAGTTTGTAGTCCAAAAGACATTCTTTTGTATTGAAAACACCCCTCTGGGGTAGAAAAATCAGTTCTCTAGCCACCTTAGTCAATGGGATATGCCAATACCCCTTAGTAAGGTCTAACATAGTGATATGCCTGTCTGGATCTAGTCTCTCAATAAGCTAATCTATCCGGGGCATGGGGTTAACTTCATTAAGCTTCTGGAAATCATTGCAGAATTGCAGAGTCTCATTGGGCTTTGGTACCAACACAATCGGGCTCGACCACTCACTTTGAGATTCTTAAATAATCTCCAAGTCTAACATCTTCTTCACTTCCTCAGAAACAGCCTTCCTTTGAACCTCTGGGATAAGGTAAGGCTGGACAAAAAAACTGACTCCTGGTTCCGTGATAATATCGCGCTCTCTGACATTAGTTGGACCTGGCAAGTCTGAAAATTTTTCTTTATTTCTCTGCAAGAACTCCTTTGCTTGCTGACTTTGGATTTTAGACAGGGTATTTGCTACTTGGACACACTTAACCCCATCCTGAGGCTCAAGTCTTGCACCAGCCAGGGAGGCCACCGGTCCTCTGTCCACCTAAGGCTTTAACAAGTTTACGCTAGCCCGAGGCATCACCGCTCCCCAGCCATTGACAGCCTCTCCTTTATCATTTACCTCCCCCATTTTTTCCACAACTTCAAAAAGGGACCTCACTACTTACTTTCCACAGTAGGAATCAACACTGCCACTTGATCCCCCACGTGGAAGAGCCTAGTTTAGCTTCCTTGGCTTTTTGCAAATGTTCCTTGACCAGTGGCATCACGCTTATGATCCTTTCCTGCATTTGGGAGACATATTTGAGAACACTTGTGCTGGATAGGTTCACTTTCCCATTCCTCTTTAACAAAGTCAAGCATGGTCTCTGCTCATATACCAACTGAAAGGGTGTTAAACCAGTGGAGACCTGGGGCACTTTCCAAATAGGAAAGAGAGCCGGTAACAGGCAGTCCCAGTCGTTCCCATGCCTTTGTACCACTCTCTTGAGCATGGCCTTAAAAGTCTTATTAAAGCATTCCACCAAGCTGTCCGTTTGGGGATGGTAGACTGATGTGTGCAGCTGTGTAATCCAGAACAGCTTGCACACATCGGCCATAACCCTCGACATAAATAGAATGCTCTGGTCTGAGTATTTACTTAGGAAAACCAGTCCATGTAAACTGGAATAACTCCTGGGCGATAGCCTTAGAGGAGGTATTCCACAGGGGTAGTGCCTTAGGATATCGAGTGGCATAGTCAAGGATCACTAGTATGTAGGAGTAACCTCAAGCAGAGTTTACCAAGGGACCCACTATATCCATGACTATCCTTTTGAACAAGGACCTCATTTATGGGCAGAGGGACCAAAGGGCTTATGGAAGTGAGTCACTGGAGCGGTCAACTGACAGGTGGGACAAGAGGTACAGTATTACTTTATCCCTACTTTCAGACCCGGCCAGTAAAACCGGTCGGTGATCCTTGCCTTTTGTCTTCTCAATTCCCAGGTGTCCCCCTAAAACATTGTCAGGGGCCAAGTTCAGAACCTTTTGTCTATACTGTTGAAGTACCAAGAATTGTTCCACCACATTTTCTATTACTTTAACCCGATAAATTCATTACATACTGTGAAATGTGGCCATCACTCATTCACACCTGGCTCTTGGGGAACCCCATTTACTACTACAACCTGTTCCGATGCCCGGACCAGTGGGTTCCTGCATCTGGGCAGTACCTAATACCCCCAGGGGAACACCCAAACCCGGCAGGGCAGGGGTAGAGGCCACTTCCTCATCCTCTTCCCCCAGCATTACCTAAAGTGGAGAAGGTTCCCCCTAAGTATTCAGGTAGGTCTGGGAAAACACATATTTTGGCATCCTTAACAGTATCATGATTACTTTTATCACCATTAAACAAAACCAGGCTGCTTTCGGCACATTGCTGGGCAACTGCATGGTATAAAGGGCGTGAGGTGTACGGAAATGGTGCTGGTTTTTGAGTTTCTGGTCTGTGGAATGCAAGGCGTCTGATTTTGTTGCAAAATCATGTACTACCTTTTGGCACTAGTGACGGTGCTTTTTACTAAACTTTTATGCAATAAACTTTTATTTACGGATTTACACAGTGGGGAGCGCATGTGAAGAGTCACCAAATTTGTAGATTCAAATAATTTTTTTACTTTACAACTATTTTTTATGAACTTTCAAATTGAATGGATTCTATAGGTTGATGTTAATTTGCTGATCTGTGCAATTTGGAATCACTAAAAAAATTGACACTTTTTGGATACATACTCAGTAAGGTGTTCAAAAAACTGATCAATAAGTGTGTTTGCACATTTAACACATTTGCACCTTGTATATGATGTCTTAAAGTGACAGTACAACTTTTTTTTTTTTTTTTTTTTCATTTTATTATTTATTTCCTTTTTTTCATTCTATTTTTCATTTAATCTTCCAAGGATTTTATTAACATGCTCTGTCACATTGGTAACACTTAGCAGCGCGAATCTTACAAAAATTTCTCATTCCTTCACTGATTTCACACTTGTGGGTACAGCTGGGGTAGGCTGCAGCTAATTTTCATCTCCTGGAGTGGAACACTATATTATATATATATATATATATATATATATATATATATATATATATATATATATATATATATATATATATATACCATTAGCATTAATAACATTTGGTAGTTCAGGATTATTCCCCTCAACAACAGGAACAGAGGGGCTAGTTTCTCTCCAGTCTCTGGATCATCTCTGAACATCATGCACCAAGTTCTTCACCACCCCCACCTCTTCTGTACTAGTGCCACAGACTCTGGAGATGGACACCGAGATGAAAGGGCACTCAAGTATCCTTGTGAATGCACACAACCGTAAAGTTTTACTTACTGGGCCGATCCTCCCAATTACTCTGGGATTAACCAGGGTTAACGTGCTTCCAGAGTCCAACAAAGCCCTGGCAGGAGGTGGTTCACTAGAACTTCACACTCAAATTTCCCCTAACCAAGGTCAAGATGTGTTGTGCAAGCTTTATGGGCATAAAAAGACCCTCTCCGGAGAACCATTCCATGGCCTCCTCTTGCAGTGGGCAGTGTGCCCGGGTATAGCCCTGGAATGACACCTCCAACATTGTACACCCCCCCGTTCCGAACAGGAACAGACTGCTGAGGAGGGACGGAGAGTGACTCTTGGCCTTGCGGGATTTTTATTCCAGAGCTCCTTGGGACATTCTTACGAAGGGCTGCAGTTGATCGAATAGGTCATGGCACACTGGGACTGGGTGCATGGTAGGGCCAAGTAGATCATCCACCACTGTATATCTTTCCACCATCTCGACAAGGAGGTTCACTGTTTTGGGGTCTCCATGGCTGATCCACAGTTGAAGGTCGTCTGGCAGGGACCTCCGGTATCGGTCAAGCATGACCCACGCCACGATTTGGGGCCCAGACAACAAGTCGGGCTGCAGCCATTTTTTTTTTACCAGTTGCCCCAGGTCATGCCGAACGCCCGTAGTCACCCCCAGATGAGCCAGAATTTCTGCCTTTTAGCTTTTGATAATCTTTAGCATTATCGGGTGACAGGTTGAAGTAGGCTTTTTGAGGATCTCTAGTGAGGAAAGGAGCAATGAGGCTGGCCCACTGGTCCTGCGGCCACCCTTCTCTCTCTCTGCCGTCCTCTCAAATGTAGCAAGAAATGCTTCTACATCATCACTCGGACAACTTGTGCAGAAAATGGCTTGCCTTCACGGTCACCTGGATGCCAGGGGCAACATTCCCTTGCTCAAGCCCCTTAGAAAGCTGCTGCACTGTTTCTTGTAAGGCAGTCACCTGAGCCTGCATAACCCCTTGCTGGGTCGCCTGCTGGGCTGAGTACTTTTTCTGCTGAGCCAAGGTCTCTTTGTGATGAGTTTGTTGTATCTCCAGCTGGGTTGCTAACCACTTCCTTGTGGTGAGTCTGCACTTGAATATTAGCAATGGATAGCTGTTTAATTAGCTCCTCCATTGGTTCAGCTTTTTGGGTTTGTGCAGCTTTAACCCAGGACATAAATCCAACGTACTGTCCCTTTTTTAAATGTCAGGCTTTAAGTCCAATGCAAAAAAAAACAAAACGCCCCATTCCCCATTAGTTGGAATGTTTTCCTTTTCTCTCTGGCAGTGTCCTTCCCCTGCTGGGTCGGATCAACTGTGAGGGGCATTCGAGGCCGTGGTGGCCCCCCCCGACACCTGGGGGATCCATCTTGAGGGGATTGCCTTAATCTGATGCAGATCTATTTTTGGTTGCTTTTAACTGATGTATCTAGTGCGGGCCATGGTGCTGGTATGTATGCATGCTTCACTACTGGTGTCAGATATGATGTGTGTACTCTCTGCCCATTCATGTGTTCTTAACTTACATTATGTTACATCATTTATGATCTTCTTTCTTAAATGGCCCTGTAGAAGGGATACACTTTTGCTCCTGAAACGTGTCGGGCATAACGAGACGAAACAACAACGTCATCTGCCAGCTCCATACGAGCCCCTGTATATCTTGCTGTTTTATGTAATTGAACGTGTTTACTATGCATTAATAAACTTTTATATATTTTTGTAGCAAAACAATGTAATATTTTTGAGCCTGCCCTTAAAATCCTAAGTACCGGGGGGGGGGGGGGGGGGTAACTTTTCAATTATCGTTCCTGTGGATCCTACTCACTGTGTGTCCATCTCTGCTACATCAGGCTAAAATGTTCACATCGTCTCCTTCACAAATATAAATTCAGGTTTGACAATCTGGTAATTTTTCCATCAGCTTCCCTGACAGCAGCCGAGTGACTCCTGGTTGGTTGTCCTCCACCATGAGTCCTGGAAGATGTTCATGATGGGGAACATAAGGATCATCTAGGCCCCATTCTAGCGATGTCCTTCCCTGCACCTCTCTCTGGAACCAGGAGAACCTCGGAAGCTTGCGTGGCTTCCCTTTCTCAGGATGGACACGGGCATTGAGTGGCCCAACTGCCTGTACTTAGCACTTCTGGTCTGGGTCTTGGATGGTTTGTTCTGGAACCGCCACCGGACATAAACAGGTGTCTGCAGGGATCCCTCTGCCCTCTCAGCTGGCTCTGGCGCATCTAACATCTCTGAAAGCACCTCCACATCTTCCTGAGAGTCTCCTAACATCCATTCTCTTTCTGAGCTGCTATGTGATGACATTCTTCCCAGTTAGCATCTATTGGCTCCAAACTCTGCCTGCAACCTGTGGTGACCCTCAGTCTATTCCCCCATACCTGGCGATCCTCTCTGGCTCACCTAAAGATGAGTTGTCTTCATGAGGTGTCTTCACACACTGGCTCCTTCCAGGAGGGGTTGACAGGGTGAATGGGTACAGCTGGCCTTCTGGGGACATCTGGTTTCTGCTGGGCAGCACTGTCAGACACCAGGTCTCTGGCCGGACTGCAAGCCAAGGCAGACTCCCAACCTCCTTCACAGGTGCTGATTGTCTTTGCAGGGGAATCTCAGTCCTGACACTCAAACCCTTCCGGGATGTCTTTGGCTGTTCCGTACATAGACCTGATTGCTGTGGGTTTAGCGGCTCCTGCTTGCTTGGTCAGTTTTGTTAGGGGCTTGTTCCAGTGCCCACACTGAAACCAGGAACTGACCATAGCGGTAGGTCTCCTGCAGCCAGGACACAGCAGACACAGCTTCTCTGCCCTTTCAATCAATCCGAGGACAAATCCCCCTTGATGCTCCAGTCGAACACTGGTGTCGCCCAGTGTCACCTCTGCAGTTAGGGCAGCCAAGTCAGCACAGGGCACACTCACGCACCGTCCATCATCTTACTCCTCTCTCTGCATACAGAATACGCTGGATTTTCTCTGGGGCATGGCTCTACCTCCAAGTTTGCAAACTGGCTGGCACTAACAGTTCTTAAAAGCAGGCTTGTTGCCGTGCGCTCTGTAACTTCTTCTCGGCTAAACTGAAGTTTTCAGGCACGAACAGCATGTTCACGGTCACTGTACACACAGTGACACTTGCTACTCAGCACCAATCGTGCCTGAGCAACTGAATGTAGGCAGCAATGAAAGTTCACTGTGGTTACCATGAGCAACAGCATAGTCTGTAACACATGCCACACTGTTTTTAGCAGGATCAGAACCGTCTCTAGCTTCACCCATGGTTGAACTACTGATAGACCCCCCTCCTGTAGGAACCCTCCGGCTTTATGTCATAGGCAACAGCAGACATCTCTGTGTACACTGTACTGTTCTCAGCAGGTCATTGCAACACACATTCACTTTCCCCAGCTCTATGCAGACCGCTGGGTATTTTGTAATCCAAGTGCGCAATCGTCCACAGTGGTTAAAGCAAGTTCTGGGGTATGGCAAGTAGCCATCCCCAGCCACGGTTAGATTGACTGAGCATGCAGTACAGCTGGTTGGTGGCAACCTTCCTGTGGTTTTTATGGACAATGGCACCAACATGATAGCAAAGAACAGTCTCTGGCTCAATATTTTTTGTTTGCTAGAGGCAACTGCCATGCCGGGTACCATGGGCAAATCCCAAGCACGAGCCCCCAAATGTATCACTACCCCCATAAGAGTCGCTACTGTCCTGGGTCCCCCCTGCTGCACAGCCAGTCACATAGAATTTTGTTTGCATATTCTAATCCATAAAACAGTCATGGGCTTGTTTTTAAAAAAAAATTTAATGTTTTATTAGGGGTGATAACTTGGATGGGGTAGGAATTTATGGAATGCCCAATTTGAAAAATGTCTAGAACTATGAACAAAAGGACACTTCCTTGCTATTTACAAAAGCCCTCTGAGTGCATCCTGAAGGCTAAATCGTGGCCGCAGGGGAGTATCCAGAGCACTTATCCATGCAGCTGCTATGTGGAGACCGTTCCCCTGTGAAGGATACACAGCAGAAAGACCCCAGTTATGCAGAATGGGCCACAGGATTCAAAAGAACCATTTTAAATCTGGTGCTCACCACAGTCAAGAACATTCATTACCAAAACAAAGGGTCCACTATACTGTGCTGTGACAAAGAACCAAGTAAGAATATGTGCCTGTTGCTTTTTCTGCTCTTGTGTTTTTGGTAAAATCTTGGGAGAGACCAAATAAAAAGGATGCGCATAGTAAAATGTGCACTTTATGCAGTGGTGCTACAGTTACTCCTTGACCAAAAAAAAAAAAAAAAAAACTGCCAGAAACAAATGTTTTAAGAGAAAGAACAGAGAAAATTAGGTCTCATCTCTGGTCCTATTAATGATATTAATAGATAATATACCACTTTTTAAAGCGGTTTTCCCACTATAAAAAAGTCAGCAGCTACAAATACCGCAGCCGCTGACTTGCCTGTCCCAGGGTCCATTTATGCAGGGGATCGAAGCCTCGCTCGTCTCCCTCTCTGTTCGGCGGCGCCAGCATTTTAACTGTGGACGCTCGGCTGTGGCTTCACAGCTGGGCACCCACTGCGCATGCGTGCCGTGACTGGCCGTGCAATCATCTGGGACCTGTCACGTGTCCTAGATTGACAGAGGGAGGGGAAAGAGGCGATATCCCTTCCTGCGCCAAGGGAAGTAAAGTCAGGAGCCCAGGCACTGGAGGAGGCAGATTTCGAGGGACCACATAGCAACAGGGAAAAAAGGTAATTAAAAAAATATTTTTTTTTCCCCAAATTTGTTTTATTTAATTTTTTCAAGTACATTAAGTACATTAATGACATTTTGTTTTTTGGAGTGGAATACCACTTTAAGCATAATATCATGCATGTGAGACTCATTTAAAATCAGCCTTATATACTGTAGGTGTAGGCCGGTATTAGAGTAACCCCTGGTAATTTGGTTAGCAGTTGATGTAGCCATTACAGGATCAATAAATCACTTATTACATCTGTGGAAAACAAATCAGTCATATTTAGGGATGGCCGAACGGTTCGCCCGGCGGTCGGTTTGTGGAATTTCGGCTGTTCGCGGTCTGCCTGATCGGCGGACTATTGCCGCTGTTCGCCCGGCGGACTTACGTGTTTACTGTGTAAAAGAACTTTGACCTATGACACATCCATCATGGGGTACAGGACAGCCAATTGAGACATTACAGCACATGGACACTTGGACATTGCCCCTAACTTATAAATATACCCGATCCAGCGGCCATTTTACGTTATTTCGTATCTCACTATAGGGCAGTGATGGCGAACCTTGGCACCCCAGATATTTTGGAACTACATTTCCCATGATGCTCAACTACACTGCAGAGTGCATGAGCATCATGGGAAATGTAGTTCCAAAACATCTGGGGTGCCAAGGTTCGCCATCACTGCTATAGGGAGAGGTTGCTGTGTGGAGCAGGGAGAGAATGCAGTGACCCAAATCGCTAGCTATTAGGTCCACAAAAGTTCTTTTAAGGACTGGTATGGTATAGGTGTAGTTCAGGATATAGGTTTGGGGCACCGCTATTCAAGTCATTGTTGCAGCAGCCTGTCTTTTGTCAGTGCTGAGAGAGGGACAGGACGCTGTGTGCAGCAGGAAAACTCAGTTTAATCATTAGCTGTTACTATTAGGTGTACAAAAGTCCTTTTCAGGACTGGTATGGTAAAGTAGTACAGGATATAGTTTTGCGTGCTATTCAAGTTATTGTTGCAGCAGCCTGTATTTTGTCAGTTTAAATAGAGACAGACAGGAAGCTGTGTGTGGCAGTGAGGGACAGTCAGTTTAATCAGTAGCTGTTACTATTAGGTCCACAAAGGTTCTTTTCAGGACTGGTATGGTAATAGGCTTGTACACGTCTAATATTCTTTCTTCCAAATATAGAAAGAATATTATACTTGACTGCTGCCCTTCTGCTGCAGTAGTCCTTAATGAGTATAGGGACTGAGGTACAGTCTGCTAATCACAACCTACTAGTTCCACAAAGGTCCTTATAAGGACTGGTAAGGTATAGTGTACTACAGTATATAGGGTTGAGTGAGGTACAGTCTGCTAATCACAACCTACTAGTTCCACAAAGGTCCTTAAGGACTGGTATAGGTGTACTATTTGGTGTGCAGTATATAGTTGTGTAATACACGTATAAAATACTTGCACATACTTGACTTCCTCCTAGGGCTGCTTATGAGGGGCTCCCATCATCCCTGTGCTGTGCTGAACTACTCCTGGGGCTGTACCTCTGCTGTGCATATTATGAGGGGCTCCCACCATCCCTGTGCTATGCTGAACTACTCCTAGGGCTGTACCTCTGCTGTGCATATTATAAGGGGCTCCCACCATCCCTGTGCTATGCTCATTATGAGGGGCTCCCACCATCCCTGTGCTATGCTCATTATGAGGGGCTCCCACCATCCTGACTTCCTCCTGGGGCTGTACCTCTGCTGTGCATATTATGAGGGGCTCCCACCATCCCTGTGCTGACTTCCTCCTGGGGCTGTACCTCTGCTGTGCATATTATGAGGGGCTCCCACCATCCCTGTGCTACGCTGACTTACTCCTGGGGCTGCTTACGGTGCTGGTGTCAGTGCTGTATATCACGGTGCTGGTGTCAGTGCTTTGTCACGCTGTTGATGTCAGTGCTCTCTATCACGGTGCTGGTGTCAGATCACTCTATCACGGTGCAGGTGTCATTGCTGTATGTCACGCTGCCTGTGATCATCTCCTGCACCCTCTTCTTTGCCTACCCTGACCTTCCCTCTCCTCCATTGCCTTCATGCGCTCCACAGTCCTGAATTGTCACAATTTCACATATAAAAAAAGAATGCTTGTAGTTGTCGATCCCAGATTCATCTCATGCATGTGTTATGTCATTGGCCATGTGGTGGGACTATATTTGCACAGCTAGTAATTATTTTGTGGCTGCAAATTTGACCTGTAGGTTTGCAAAGTTTGCCTCCCATTGAAGTCAATGGGGCCTGCCGCGAACGTTGCGGTTTGCTAGCTATCGGCCGTGTTCGCAGTCTGCATTCGCGAAACGTCCCGTCGGAAGTTCATCCATCTCTAGTCATATTGTTCACGGCTAGACTCTAGAGGAGAGCCTGGCATAGGAGCAATGTGTCCATGAATGCCATCTTCTCATTAGACACAGAGCTCTCTCTAGATTTGTTCAGCCATCTTGGTTTCATTAGGGGTTATATTGCCCCTGCAGCTTGTGAAGTTACAGACAGAGATGCATTTGTGAGAGCGAATTGACCTAGCATAAGGTACAGGTCCTTGTCAAGTAGGGAAAGCATAGAGATGCTCACAGATGTCTCTGGAGTTGGCTCTGTGTTTGAAGATGGTCACCATTAGCCTTTTTAGCCTTATTTGGTGCAGCCTTGTACATTGCACAAATATATATACCTAGGTTTCTGTAATTTTGTACAAGGGTACAATTACTTTATTGATAAACATTGGTTAACAATAAAATAATTTTATAGGGAGGATGAGTTTCTGGTTCTTCACCTTATACTCCAGTTGGTATTAAATAAAGCTGGCCATCACTTATTCCACTGAAACAGTGCTTTGCAAAATGTTTTTTTCATTTTTTTTGGCCATTTGGCTGCTCTCTCTCTCCCACCTCCCCCCCCCCCCACCCTCTGGAAGCTTGGATGACAAATTTCCAGTTAGCAAACCCCACAACTATGGTTTTTCTCCAGTCATGTCCCACACAGGGAATCAGAAAAAAAGGCACACATAAGAATGTAAATGGAGTAGAAATGAGCAGAACAGGTGTTGTCTAGCAACTATACAGATTGTTTTTTCAGCTCCTTCATGCTGGAAGGTTAAACAAACATTAACGTCTGAACCCAGTTTTGCTACTTGTATGTGTTGTAAATGCCGCGTACACACGATCAAACAATCGGGTGGAAAAGTCCAGCAAACTCAAGTCCGCTGGACAATCCCCCCGTGTGTAGCCTGCGGCAGACTTTTTTGACCCGAAAGTACAGCGGACTTAGAAAGTAGTTTTGCACTTCAATCTTCCCGCCAGACTTGCATTTCGGCGGACAATCCGGCCGTGCGTATGCCAGTCCGCCGTACTTTTGAAATGAACGGACTTTTCCCGCCCGGAGAAAAGTCCGCTCATTTTGAGCGGGTCTCCAGGTAGGCAGGGCCCGCGAAGGAGACGTCGCTGGCCCCGCCACCTGGTATGGACTTAAAGGGAAACCCCAACGCCCAAAAAAATTGACGTGAGGGTCCCCCCAGGTCCACATCAGACCTTTGTCCAAGCATGCTACCCGGCCAGCCAGGAAAGGGGGGACGAGCGAGCGCCGTACCAGGCCGCGTGCCCTCAACACGGGGGGGGTGCCTTGGGGAAGGGGGGGGCGCACGGCCCCCCTACCCCAAAGCACCTTGTCCCCATGTTGAGGACAAAGGCCTCTTCCCGATAACCCTGGCCGTTGGTTGTCGGGGTCTGCGGGGTGGGGGGCTTATCTGAATCCGGGAGCCCCCTTTAATAATGGGGTCCCCGGATACCGGCCCCCCACCCTATGTGAATGAGTATGAGGTACAATGT
Organism: Lithobates pipiens; assembly: GCF_037356315.1. Taxonomy (NCBI): domain Eukaryota; kingdom Metazoa; phylum Chordata; class Amphibia; order Anura; family Ranidae; genus Lithobates; species Lithobates pipiens. The sequence goes on from NW_027507764.1 coordinate 284,557,714, forward strand.
ACCCCTACCCATTCACCTGTGAAAAAAAAAAGTACAAAAAAAAACCACAACACAGGGTAAAAATAGTTTATTGCACAGCTCCGGGGGTCTTCCGTCTTCGGGGGTCTTCTCGCCGGACTTCTCCGCTATCTTCTTCTAGCTCTTTTACTAGCGGAGGAGCCTGACTTTCTTCCTCGCCGCCGGCCTCTTCTTCAGACTTGGGGGGTCTTGTCCCCCTCTTCGGTTCTTCTGCCAGGCCACCGCACATTCTTATAGCTCTTTTACAGGCGGTGGCCCGGTCATCTGTCGCCGCCTTCTGTTGTTCTGTTCTTCTCTTCAGATGTTGACCCGTCGCTCCCTCCGCTCACATAATGTCGGGGACTGGGCGCACGGCGACTTATATAGGGACATCACCGGATGATGTCCCCGCCTATTATGATGTCACAGTCCAAGCATCCTCTGGGACTGTGACACCATAATGGGCGGGGACATCATCTGGTGATGTCCCTATATAAGTCGCCGCGCGTCGCGTCGGAGCCATTGTTGACTCGTCGCTCCCTCCGCTCCCTCCGCTCACATCTAAAGAGAAGGCGGCTGCGACAGCGGCAACAGAAGACCGGGCCACCGCCTGTAAAAGCTATAAGGAGTATAAGATAGCGGAGGAGTCCGGCGAGAAGACCCCCGAAGACGGAAGACCCCCGGAGCTGTGCAATAAACTATTTTTACCCTGTGTTGTTTTTTTTTTGTACTTTTTTCGCAGGTGAATGGGTAGGGGTACATTGTACCCCATACTCATTCACACAGGGTGGGGGGCCGGTATCCGGGGGCCCCCTTATTAAAGGGGGCTCCCGGATTCCGATAAGCCCCTTGCCCGCAGACCCCGACAACCAACGGCCAGGGTTGTCGGGAAGAGGCCCTTTTCCTCATCAACATGGGGACAAGGTGCTTTGGGGTGGGGGGGCCGCGCGGCCCCCCTTCTCCAAGGCACCCCCCATGTTGAGGGCACGCGGCCTTGTTACGGCTCAGGAGGGGGGGGGGGGGGGGCGCTCGCTCGTCCCCCCCCCCTTTCCTGGCCGGCCGGGTAGCGTGCTTGGACAAGGGTCTGATGTGGACCCTGGGGGGATCCCCACGCCGATTTTGTTCAGCGTTGGGGTTCCCCTTTAAGTCCATACCAGGTGGCGGGGCGAGCGACGTCTCCTTCGCGGGCCCCGCCTACCTGGAGACATGCTCGAAATGAGTTTTAGTATGTGAGTATTAGTCCGCTGAAAAAGTGCCGTGTGTGGGCAAGTAGCCCGTTCGGAAAGTCGGACGGACAGTCCGCCTGATAGTCGGCTACGTGTGTACGCGGCAAAGCTGTACATGTCTTTTCAGCATTGTACTAACTTTCTTTCCTGAGGGACCAGACAAAAATTTTTCTGCCTCCCAACTGACATAACTCGATTGAAAACCTGAAGGTATTTGGGCAGAAAATTGTCAGCTGAAAAGCAGGTGCATCCATTTTTATGCCTGAAGAATTCCTCTCCTCCTATAGAACTGCTCTCATACTCTTAACAAGCCCAGGAAACAAACTCCTGAAACTTGACACGTGCAAAATCATCTACAAAAGTCCTTAACCACTTCAGCCCCGGACCAATAAACACCTTAAGGACCAGAGGTCTTTTTCCAATTTCGCACTGCGCTGCTTTAACTGGTAATTGCGCGGTCATGCAATATTGCACCCAAACGAAATTTGCGTCCTTTTCTTTCCACAAATAGCGCTTTCTTTTGATGGTATTTAATTGCCTCTGCGATTTTTTTTTTTTTTTTTTTTTTTTTTTTTTTTTTTTTTTGCGATATAAATGGAAAAAGAGCGAAAATTTTGAAAAAAAAAAAACATATTCTTCTTTTTGTTATAAGAAAAATCGAATAAACTAAATTTTAGTCATACATTGAGGGCAAAATTTATTCAGCCACATGTCTTTAGTAAAATGTCAATAAGCGTATATTTTTTTTGGTTTGCGCCAAAGTTATAGCGTCTACAAACTAGAGTACATTTTCTGGAATTTACACAGCTTTTAATTTATGACTGCCTATCTCATTTCTTGAGGTGCTAAAATGGCAGGGCAGTACAACCCCCCCCCCCCCAAATGACCCCATTTTGGAAAGTAGACACCCCAAGGAAATTGCTTATGGGTATGTTGAGCCCATTGAATATTTATTTTTTTTGTCCTAAGGGATTGAATAATGACAAAAAAAATAAAAAAATTTTACAAAAAGTTGTCACTAAATGATATATTGCTCACACATGCCATGGTTATATGTGGAATTGCACCCCAAAATATATTCCGCTACTTCTCCCGAGTATGGTGATACCACATGTGTGGGACTTTTTGGGAGTCTAGTCGCGCACGGCACCCCGAAAACCAATCACTACCTTCAGGATTTCTAAGGGTGCAAATTTTTGATTTAACTCCTCACTACCTATCACAGTTTCGAAGGCCATAAAATGCCAAAATAGCACAAAACCCCCCAAAATGACCCCATTTTGGAAAGTAGACACCCCAAGCTATTTACTGAGAGGCATGTTGAGTCCATGGAATATTTTATATTTTGCCAAAAGTTGCGGGAATATTACAAACTTTTTTTTTGCACAAAGTTGTCACTAAATGATATATTGCTCACACATGCTATGGGCATAATGAAATTACACCCCAAAATAAATTCTGCTGCTTCTCCCGAGTACGGGGATACCACATGTGGGGAACTTTTTGGGAGCCTAGCCACGTACGGGACCCCGAAAACCAAGCACTGCCTTCCGGATTTAAATATAAAATGCTACCAAAAAAACTGTTAGCGATCGCAGGGATCAGGCCTGACTCTGCGATCGCTGCAGTTATGTGTTTAGTGTTTTGTAAGTGACAGTGATCGATCGATACTGCACTTGGGTGGGCTGGGCAGAGGGGCAAAACACAGGTGCTAGCAGGTATCTGGGCTGATCCCGCTAACAATGTGTTTTTTTGGAACCCTGAACTGCTGGGGACGCTAGTATAGATCTGATCAGATCAGATATTGATCTGTTCAGATTCTATACCACTACGGGAGGTGTATGCTTTGCGCGTGGGTGTTAGCGGTACTGGCACTAACCTAGCGCTGCCTGGGGCGACGCAGACCCTGACCCTAAAACCTAATTGATATCACCCGCCGGGTGATCAGGGGGTTAAACCTTTATTGGGTAATAAATGGTGGGTGCCCTGATGCTATAAAAAGCAAACTAACCAGAGTCACCCGTAACACTTATACGGTGATCAGTGGTGAAAGGGTTAACTAGGGGCAATCAGGGGGTTCACATTTTTATTAGGTAGTATATGGGGGTCCCTGGCGCTATATAAAAACCTGACGGGGAACCTAAATAACTAACTGGCTAACCAGCGTCACCAGTGACACTTGTACTGTGATCGCTGGTGAAAGGGTTAACTAGGGGCAATCGAGGGGTTAAAACCATTATTGGGTAGTATATCGGGGTACCTAGCGCTATAAAAACCTGGCGGTGAACCTAAAAAAATAACTAGCTACCTAGCGACAGTAGCGACACTGATGCAGCGATCAGAAAAATGATCGCTTAGTGACACTGGCAAAAGGGGGTGAAAGGGTTAACTAGGGGCAATCAGGATGTTAAAACCATTATTGGGTAGTATATCGGGGTACCTAGCGATATAAAAACCTGGCGGTGAACCTAAAAAAATAACTAGCTACCTAGCGACAGTAGCGACACTGATGCAGCGATCAGAAAAATGATTGCTTAGTGACAGTGGCAAAAGGGGGTGAAAGGGTTAACTAGGGGCAATCAGGGGGTTAAATCTTTATTGGGGGGTGATAGGGGGCTACCCTGGACCTAACACTAACTGCCCTGACAGTTTTTACTTTTACAACTGACACTGAATGCATTGATCAGTAAAGAAATGATCAATGCAATCAGTGACACTGTGACTGGGGGGGGGGCGATCGGGGGGGGGGGGGTTTGTGTACCTATGTGTCAGTGTAGTGTTTTGGTGCACTTACTTTTAGTCTTCTCCTCGTAGTCCGGTCAAAAAGACCGCCCCGAGGAGAATGACATCACTTCCTCCTTCCTGTGTAAACAATACACAGTGGGAGGAAGTTCGTCATTGGCCGGGAGCGATCGAGAGGAGGTGGCCAGAAACCAACGGCCATCCCCTCATCACGGATCGCTCCTGGAGGGAAACGGACCGCCGTATCCAGCGGGAGGGGGTCCGATCGGACCCCCCACCCGCTGGAAGGCAGGCACGTACATGTATGTGCTTGTGCCTGCCTGTGCCATTGTAATGATGTACATTGGCAATACAGCGGTCCTTAAGTGGTTAATAATAGTAGGCAACAGTACAATATAAGAGTCGGTGGTCTTCTGAAAACACCAGCTGCTGACCTTAACCACTTACGCCCCGGAAGAATTGACCCCCTTCCTGAAAAGAGCACTTTGCGATTCAGCACTGCCTCGCTTTAACTGACAATTGTGCGGTTGTGCAACGTGTTCCCAAACAAAATTGACATCCTTTTTTCCCCACAAATAGAGCTTTCTTTTGGTGATATTTAGTCACCCCTGTGTTTTTTATTTTTTGCACTATAAACAAAAAAGAGCGACAATTTTGAAAAAAAAACACATTATTTTTTACTTTTTGCTATAATAAATATCCCCAAAAATGTATATAAAAATTTTTTTTTTCCTCAGTTTAGGCTGATATGTATTCTAATACATATTTTTGGGAAAAAAATTGCAATAAGCGATTGATTGGTTTGCGTAAAAGTTATAGCGTTTACAAAATAGGGGATAGTTTTATGGCATTTTTATTAATATTTTTTTTTTTAAATGGTGATGATCAGCGACATTATGGCGGACACAGCGGACACATTTTTGGGACCATTGTCATTTATATAGCAATCAGTGCTATAAAAATGCACTGATTCCTGTGTAAATGACACTGGCAGTGAACGGGTTAACAACTACTACCTACACTGCCACCTAGTGAAGTGTGTAGGTGTGTAGTTAAGTGTGTCCTAGGGGCGTGTTGCTAACTGTGGGGGGCGTGGCTGTGTTTTACACATCACTGACCAATCACAGGGAGCAGAGATCAGTGACACTGTTTCTAGGCAGAACCGGAGATGCTTTTTCACTTTAGCATCTCCCCATTCTTCCTAGTTCGTGAGGCGATCGCGGGAATCCCCGCGGCAATCTAGTCCACGGGACCCGCGACCCGACTCACGGAGCTTCCCGCAGGCACGCGAGCACCCCCCGCCGAGACAATTTGCAGAGTACATGATTATTCCTCAAAAGTGAACATTGAACATATAGTCAGAAACATGAAAAATATAGTATTCAATGGAGCAGAACTGCAATTATTTTGATTTCTGATTTTTTCCTGGCTTACATTCCAACACCGATGCATGCTTCAACCGCTGATTACAACTTTATGAGGTCATACTTTAACATTGGAAATTTCCCTTCAAGCTAGAGTGATTGTAGGTTTACTACACTGTATTTCCCAACAAAATGTTCCCCAGTTTTGTACAGGTCTTTACATTCCATGTTGTATACCGTAGTTCCTAGCTGGGAAACCTTGTCTTGGTTTGGTTCAAATGATACAACATGGAACACTGTTCAAACCCACAAATGCCTTAGACACTTAGGCCCCACACACCCCTGAATGTTGTTTTATGCAAAATAAGTATATACATTTCTGGGGTCACTGCTATGGTGAATTCCCCTGTTTATGCTCTCCCTCTGTTCCCAGGAAAATGCACACATTTTCTGCTGCAATTTAAATACTACCCTCATGTTCGTTTTTTTTTCCTGGGAGCATTGCAGCTGGTCCTCTAGAGTCATATCATTTCAGCGATGGACTTTCATCAATAGATACAGTATATACCCAGGGCCGTCTTTACTGTGGGGCAAAAGGAGCATCTGCCCAGGGCCCTGTCCTTGTTGGGGGGGCCCTGTCCTTGTTGGGGGGGCCCTGCGCTGCCCGCCAGAGTTTGGCCACCTCTAGTGCTGGCTCTAATACACATGCGCTCCTCTCTCTCATCCCTTGGGTACACATATTGCTCTATGAGAGAAGAGGAGGAAGGGGGCGGGGACTCCACACAGAGGAAGCTGCTTCTGGGACTGGCACTCTGCACGGACATCAGAGGACAACATGTCAACTGTGAGTAGCACTTAGGACAGAGGAAAACTCTGTACTGGAATTGGGGGGGGGGGGGGGGAGCTTTGTGGGAGGACAGCCTTGGAGAGGAGCTCTGTCCTGGAATCTGGGTGGGAGGAGAGCTGTGCACCCACCTCTCTGTGCACCCACCTCTCTGTGCACCCACCTCTCTGTACCTCTGCACCCTCCCCACACTTCACCAACCTCAGTCCTGCACTCTGCACCCACCCCACTCTGCACCCTCCTCAGTCCTGCAATCTGCACCCACCCCTCACTCTTGCACTCTGCACCCACCCCTCACTCTTGCACTCTGCACCCACCCCTCACTCTTGCACTCTGCACCCAGTGCACCCCTCAATGCTAGCGCAGTTTGGCCACGCCCGCAATTTGCACTGTAGTAACCTCTAGAAACTAATCAGTGAGCAATAATGATATGCAGTAACTTCTAGAATCCAATTGGTGAGCAGTAATGATGTTCTGTACCCTCTAGCAACTAATCTGTGAGCTGTAATGATGTGTTGTAATCTCTGGCAACCAATCACAATCACTGCCTGATCTGCTGCCGTAAACTAATTTTGAGTCTAGCTGGGGGGGGGGGTCCAATCAATATTAAAGACGGCCCTGTATATACCCTTTGTCTGTGCATTTATGTAGGCTGATCCAACCTCAATTCCTTTATTGTTTGGAATGACTGTGTCCTTGTGGACGTATTCAACTTGCGCCGGCTCTTCTGCTTTTAGAATTGCTACATAAATCTTAATCTCAAGTACTGTTACATCCATAATGGACACTGATTTACAACCTGTTGGGGGAGCATGTCATGTGAAGAATAATCCCAATAGAACGTAGAATTTAAGCCCAATATTTATGAATATATTCAAGCTGAATATTATTAAATGGGAATATTTTCACATGCATATTCATGCTTGTTAATATTTAAAACCACTTGAGATCCGCGCTATAGCCAAATGACGGCTACAGAGCGGGTCTCCTTTTCCGGGACTACGTCTATTGACATCGTCCCGTGCACGAGCGGCCTACGCGCCACCTGAGGGGCGCGCGCGGCCCGCTCTGTGATCGGCGAGTCTACGAGACTCGCCTGATCACCGATCCGTGCAAGGGGTCGATCCTGACCCCCTTATCACGTGATCAGCTGTCAGCCAATGACAGCTGATCATGTGATATAATGGAGCCGGTAATCGGCTATTATTCCGGCGGCCGTGATGTCCCGTCAGTCCCGAGCACGGCCAGCCCTGCTAGTGCCCACCTGCCCCCTGCAGTGCCACATGTTTAAAAAGTAAGTGCCCCCCATCAGTGCCACCCAGCAGTGCCCACAATCTGCCTCAAAGGTGCTGCACCCCAGTGCCACTTATCCGTGCCCATCAGTGTCATCTACCAGTGCCCAGAAGTGCCACCCATCAGTGCCACCTATCAGTGCCCATCAGTCCCATCTATCAGTGGTACCTATCAGTGCCCATCCGTGCCACCCATCCGTGCCCATCTTTGCCCATCAGTGCCGCCTTATCTGTGCCCATCGGTGCCGCCTTATCTGTTCCTGTGCAGCCCATCAGTGCCCACCAGTGCAGCCCATCAGTGCCCACCAGTGCAGCCCATCAGTTCCCACCAGTGCAGCCTATCAGTGCCGCCTAATCAGCGCACTTCAATGAAGGAGAAAAATGACCCGTTTGCAAAATTTTATAACAAACTATGACTAAACATGATTTTTTTTTAAAAAATTTTTTATTTTTAATCTTTTTGTTTGTTTAGCAAAAAATAAAACTCGAAGCTGTAACTAAATACCACCAAAAGAAAGGTCTATTTGTGGGATAAAAATTTAATTTGGGTACAGTGTTGTATGCCCGCGCAATTGTCATTCAAAGTGCATCAGCGCTGAAAGCTGAAAATTGGTCTGGGACTGAGGGGGGTTTAAGTGCCCAGTAAGCAAGTGGTTAAAGTATAAATAAAAGGTAAAACTTCTTTTTTTTTTTTTTTTTTTTTTTTTAGTTTTGGACAGAGTGGAGCTGGATTAGAACACTGGTCGGGTTTTTATTGTTGTCTGTGCCCCCAGTAGGGAGGTCCACCCTCTATTTGTCCTGGTTATAGGTATCATTGAAAGTAATAGAATATCCCAAATTTTGAGTTGTGCCCAGAATAGTAATAGAGGGGAAATCTTCCAATGACCTTTCAATTTGTATGCAATTTGACAGGCCATTGTACTACATAGTTGAAGGTATATCTAAAGGAACATGAATAAGAAATTTGTATTGTATAATGTATGGCCAGCTTCGGAAAGATGTGTGTGTGTGTGTGTGTGTGTGTGTGTGTGTGTATATATGTATATGTGTGTGTGTGTGTGTATATGTATATGTGTGTGTGTGTGTGTGTGTGTGTGTGTGTGTGTATATATATATAATGTGTGTATGTGTATATGTATATATATTATTTAGTATATACATACCGATTTTCATCACTCCCAGGCCTTGCCAGCCATTGTCAAGTGCTCTCTCTTCTCCCCTGCAGCATGCAGTGGCTGACACAATTGGGTTGCATGACCATACCAAAGTGGCCTGGAAATAGATACATGTATCTTTCTTACACAGGTTATTCAGCATAGGACGGGGAAGGGAGCTTTTTTAAAACTAGTTTGTTTATCATGGAATTCTACTTTTACCCCCTCCCTCATGCCTATTGTAATATGATAGCCAAGTGGGAGCCCTTTGATCATATGTTGTCCTCCCAGGTTCACGCGCCACACTCTGGTGCAATCTGTCACAGGCTGTGTCACCGGTGACAGATCACTGTACCAGCCCAATGCTGGTACCATGCGATCACTTTGGCCAATAACAGCAGATCACTTGATAATTTTACACAATGAAAGGCTTTGATTCATGACTGGTGATCGCATGATACAGACAGGGCCAATCACAGCCCCTCTTTACCATGTGATTAGCTGTGGCTAATCACAATAGTAAACAATGAATCCATAGCTTTCATGCAGAAAAAAAAAGGCTGCTTATAACTGTAAAATTCACTGTTAAGAGCAATCATAGTGTGTAACAAAAAAAAAAAAAATAATAATTCTGATCACATACCCAGGGTAATACAGTATTACTATGGTAGAAAAAAAACATTAATTTTTAGTTATTTTTTAATTACTGTCACAAGTCATTGTCCCTGATCACCACCACAGCAGTTATATGATGACGCTTTACTGCACTGGTGACATTATGTAAAACATTTTTTTCCCTAATTTAAAAAAAAATTGTGACAAATTACAATGTCAAAAAAACTCGCCATGCTGCTTACTAAATACCTAGGACTGCCTACTTTCCAAAAAGGGGTGTTTGGTGGATATTTGTACTGTCCTGGCATTTTCAAGCCTCAAATGAGGTACATCAGGAAAGATTGATTTTATGATACTGTATATATGAGGCCTCTATTCCTCTCCTTCAGACTAAATAATATACATTGATTTGGGTTACTTTAACCAAAGAAATGTAGCAGTGTACATTTTGGACTATTTTTTTTATTTTTCCACAAAAGTTTATTGAAATATAAATAGAAAATAAATAAACAAGTGCATTACAGGTAATCATGAATAACAGCAATTAAAGAAGCGTACAAGAAATAATATGCATTGTTAACCGGTTCCCGACTGGTGCACACCTATGTACGTCGGCAGAATGGCACGGGCAGGCATATTGGCGTACAGGTATGTCCAATCTTTATTGCCGCTCTGCTCGCGTGCCAGTCGGGGACCCCCGTGAGTCTGGTCTTGGGTCCCGCGGAATCGATCGCCGCAGGTATACCCGCAATCGCCTGACAGGGCGGCTGAACGGAGAAATGCTGTTCTAAACAGCATTTCCCCATTCTGCCTAGCAACTAGTGACGCTGATCTCTGCTCCATGTGATTGGCGCAGAGATCAGTGTTCACTAAATGAAAGCCCAGCCCCCCACAGTTAGTAACACAACCCTAGGAACACTTAACCCCTACACTGCCACCCCCTGGTTAACCCCCTTCACTGCCAGTGTAATTTACACAGGAATCACTGCATTTATATAGCAGTGATTGCTGTATAAATGACAATGGTCCCAAAAATGTGTCAAAAATGTCCGATGTGTCCGCCATATTGTTGCAGTCACAATAAAAATCGTCGCCATTACTATTAAAATTTTTTTTTATAAAAATGCCATAAAACTATCCCTTATTTTGTAAACACTATAACTTTTGCGCAAACCAAACAATAATCGCTTATTGCGATTTTTTTTTTATTTTTTTACCAAAAATATTTAGAATAGGTATCGGCCTAAACTGAGGGAAAAAATGTTTTTATATATATTTTTTGGGGGATATTTATTATAGCAAAAAGTAAAAAATAATGCATTTTTTTCAAAATTGTCGCTCTATTTTTGTTTATAGCACAAAAAATAAAAACCACAGGGGTGATCAAATACCACCAAAAGAAAGCTCTATTTGTGGGAAAAAAGGACGATAATTTTGTTTGGGAGCCACGTCGCAAGACCGTGCAATTGTCAGTTAAAGCGACGCAGTGCCTTATACGGGAGCCGACAATTCATTATAGCCGCAAGTGTTTTTAAAGGACTTTTTTTTTCTGCAGAAATGACACTTTGTGCAGGGAAAGTTCTAAGCACGGGAAACATGCACCCCTTCACAGGCATACTATAGACACCCCCCAGGTACGAAATTTAAAGGAATATTACACTTCTATTGTTTCACTTTAATCATTATTAAAATCAGTGCTCCTGAAAAAACTGCCATTTTTAAAACTTTATTTTGCATTGATACATGTCCCCTGGGGCAGGACCCAGGTCCCCAAATACTTTTTAGGACAATAACTTGCATATTAGACTTTAAAATTAGCACTTTAAATTTTGAACATTCGAGTCCCATATACTATAATAGGGTTCTAAAGTTCACACGAAGTTTAGGTCTGTTTGTAGGTTCTGGTGCGAACTGAACCGGGGGGTGTTTGACTTATCCTTACTAGTGGTATACATGTATAGAAATAGCTTATGAATATTGGGTTAAATACCAATTAGTATATGAGTCTGATTGAGATCATGATAGAGAGTTTGACAATAAAATCTTAAATTAACAGGTTAAAGACATTTCTCATGAGTATATAAATATATTTATTATATAGATCTAATAAAGTATTGTAGCACGTTATTTCTGTATAGGTTAAATTGGTAGAATTGTGGTCATCGAACCTCTAACAATCCTACAAAAAAAGTGAAGTACATCCATCAGTAGGTCTTGAAAGTCAGGGATAAGAAAGGATGTCAAAAATGGAATTTGCTCAAAGGGAAGTTAAATGTATTAGAGAATGGTAAGTGAAAGAGAATAGTGTATATTTGTATATTTCTTTCTCATTTGTCCCTTTGTTGTGATCTTAAAAGGGATATTATTGTAAAAATGCGGCATATTCTGTTGTGGTCTGAAAATTTTGCCAACAAGCCCACGTTTCCCGGAATGAAGTGGAAGAATCATGAGCTTAATGGATAAACTCTTCCATTTCAGCTATGTTGTTTACCCTTTTAATCAATTCTGCTATTGTGGATGGATGGGTGGATTTTCAGTGTACTGGAATACTCATTTTAGCAGCTTTGATAAGGTGCAATACTAGAGAGCGATGATATGATTTGCTGGGTATAGAGGAGTGATGTAAAGGTAATTGCAGGTGTGAAATCAATTTTGAGAGGAGTGATACGAGTGATAAGTTGATAAACTTTGGTCCAGAATTTTTGAATCACAGGGCATTCCCACCAGATGTGTAATAGGGAACCATCATGTGCATGATATCTCCAACATATAGATGGAATAAAGGCATTTATTTTGTGTAATTTGAGTGTAATTTGAGTGAAGTTTGGTACCATCTTGCAAAAATGTGGAAACCATTTTCTTGTGCAGAAACATTAACCAAACCTTTATGAATATGTGAATATATTTTTCCCCATTCTTCAGAAAGATTTAAGGAGAGTTTTTTCCCATTTCATTGTTGCTAGATTACATTTAGTTGTGCATTCAGCGCATAAAATATTATATTTGATTGATATCAAGTGTCTCTGAGGCTTTGAATTCATACAAAGGTTTTCAAAGGGTGTTTGTTGTCTCAAAAGGACTGAGCATGTCTTAGCCCTTGTACACACGGTCGGAGATTCCGTCGGAATGTGTCCAATCGGAGCGTTTTGTCGGATATTCCGACTGTGTGTGGTATGCATCGGACTGTTTCCGTCGGAATATCCGTCGGACCAAATTTTCCAACTTGCCGAAATATTTTCCGACAAACTGCTCCGATCGGACATACTCCGATCATGTGTAGCCTACTCTGACGGACAAGGTGCCATGCATGCTCACATTCAAATTCCGACTCTGAAGCGCTCGTTTAGGTAAAACTACTGCTCGTAATCGATATAGCACATTCGTCACGCTGCAACGTTAAAAATTCTTTCATGAAGCGCATCTACACAATTTTAGATTTTATTTATTATTTTTTGGATGCTTTTTTTATTTCCTAAAAATCTCCTTTAAAGGCAGTTTGCTAATTTCTCCTTTTTTTTGGGGTGTTTTTTGTGTGTAAACTTACCACAACAACATTATTGTATTTTTTATCTTTGGTTTTTCGTTTTTAATCTACAGGAGGTTTAGTGTTGGTACCCCTTTTTATTAATTTCACTTTGTATTTTTGAAATGTACCTGCCTGCTCACAAATAAACTGGCCTTTTGGAAGGAAAACGCATACACAAGTATTTCATCAAACCAAAAAAACCTTTATTTTGGTCGCAATAAAATAAAAAGAGGAACGCAGCGCTGGAGAAACTTGTTACTTGGGTGCAGCTTTTGGTCCCCAGGGCAGACATAAACAAATTAGAATAAGAAAAATTGGTGGCCTGAGGAGTAGATATCTCAGGGAGACAAGTCTGGTCCCGAAGTCCTAGAGAACAGGAAATTCAGATGCCATTTATGTCCCCAGGATGTGGTTCTTCAAGAGGCTGCATCTTCTGGCAGACCAGACTGAACCGAGGCCATCACTCTTTCGTCTTCCTTAGGCAGGCATCCTTTGAGGCTGTGGCTGGGCTCCTGTAGTTGGGGCAGAAGGAGAACGTTGGTCGACCTCCTGGCTGCCACTTGCCACAGCCTTCCCCCGACTGAGGCCTTCCTGTGTATGAAAAGGGGACATAGTTTTAGTTTTTTGCTCATCAATCACACCATTTTGTGCTCCTGGCTTTTGCAAATTGAATGTTACCAAATAGAACAGACTATCATTCTGAGACCAGCATTTTTCTTTCCCGTCCCAATCATTTTTGGTCACTACTGTTTCTTGATATGTAAACCACTTTGTTAAATCACAACTTACTGATCAATAAGAACATCTAGTTAACATCATTAAATGTAACACAAGAAATATGTTCAACAATGCAATACCTGACTCAAGCTGGGCCCCACCACATATTGCTGCCTGGAAGGCCCAGGTTGGATGTTGGAAGCCTGAGCTGGGGGTGAAGGATGCCTTGAAGGAAGACTGGAGAGTGGTGGTCTGAGTGAAGGCCTGGGTACCCCATGGTCTACCAGAAAATGCAGCCTGTGGAAGTAAACCATCCTGGGGTAATAAACGGCATCTGGATCTCCTGATCTCAAGGACTCCAGGTGCTTCTTTCTCTCCCTGAGATATGTAATCTTCATGGCCCCAATTTTCATATTCATATAGGCCATGTCTGCCGTGGGGACCATGATCCGCACCAAAGAAGTTTCTTCAGCGCTGCGTTCCTCTTTCTTATGTCGTAATAAAACTCGTGGATCTGCCACAGGCAGGGCATCTCCCTGTACATTTGGAGAAATAGCCCCATAAAATTTTTGGGGTTTTGGAATGGATCCATCTTGTCTGCAAGGCAAACCCTCAAATACTAATGCCATTAAAAACCCTCCTAATCTTGTCCCAACATCGGCCTAGATAGAAGCAGTCTAGTCTAGTGATGCACCAAGTTAAATTTTTTTACCTTCGTTTGCACAATCCTCACGTCTGCGCCTCACCGTTCCCAGATCGTACGGACGATACACGCGTGTTGCGTTTTATATACAGTGCGCATGCCTGAAACTCCGCCCACCCCTGACATTCTTTCTAGACTATTCCCCACCCCTTCGCTTTTGGCGCAGTGGGGAGAGCACATGGCGGAGAGAATGCAGGTGCGCAATCAGTTCCACTAACGAGGAGGAGGGGCAGAAAAGCCCAGAGCCTGAAACGTCCCAATTCAGGAAGAGAAGATTTAAGGCCTCAAATATGTATTTTGGAGAGATGTTGGAGATGGTGTACATATTGAACAGGACCGACTATGATGGGAAGTATGGACCTTACCCAAACCCAAATATCAGAAAGGCCAAGATCATGACTAAAGTTGTGAAGAGTCTTCAGAAGAATTTTGGGGTACAACGATCCAAGGATCAACTGAGAAAAAGCTGGTCAGACCTGAAACTGAGGGAGCACGAGCAGTACATAAGGATCAAGCGTGTTCTTAAAAAAAGTAAGTAGTTGTCGTGTGTTCATATCATTATTTTTGCTTGCATACTGCTCCATGTGCTTTGATTTCATGTTGTGCATTTTAAAATGGCCACTTTCAAGTTCATGGTTTCATTCGTTCGTAAGAAACATCGTTCTGCAGGTAAGTATTCGAGCTTAACAAAGTGTCCACAATAATGTTCTCACCTTGGAACTCGGCCAAAAAACACATTTGTACAACACTCCCAAGCAATGTTTCATATTCCTATTTCTGCCCTCTGTGTGCAAATTTTTTTATTTTTACATTCTCATAGGGGAGAGAAGACTCGGCAAGTATGAGGACACCAGGGACCACACCCCTCCCAAAGAAGGACAACTTCGAAAACCAGAAACAGAGAAGCAGGAGGAGGAGGAGGAGGAGGAAGGAGAGATCGTTGAGGTTGGGCAAATTGTCACCACAACAGGTGAGTGTCGGAGAACACAGCTTCCGGTAAGCTCATCAATGTATATCACCATATTTGGATTACATGGTGTGTTTGTTTGCTTTGTTTTGTAGGTGATGTGGAAGAAGATTCCCGTTTTTACCAGTGAAAGTTCCCAGATCCTGATTGGGGAGATAATGAGGTGCAATCTGGATTTGGAAAATATACAGCAAAACATCAATGATGTTAAAAATGAAGAACATCATTGATGGTTTGGGGAGAGTGTGAAACAGAAAAAAATAGATAGGGTTTTAGTTTTGCTATTTTAAAACGCAACTTTTGTATTTATCGAAATTACAAATTTGGAAAATGCACAGAGTGTGTAAACATGTACTATCTCCCATCATGGGGGATCAATGTACGTGTTTTGTGTAAAGTGACTGAGATGAAGGGGTTGCAGCCCCAAAGCATGTACATTGATCCCCCATGATGGGAGATAGCACATGTTGACACACTGTGTGCATCTTCCAAATTTGGATTTTCCAGGGGTCACACCCCATGTGATGAAGGCAATATCATCCCAGTTTGTACATACT
The DNA here is from genome assembly GCF_037356315.1 of Lithobates pipiens. Taxonomy (NCBI): domain Eukaryota; kingdom Metazoa; phylum Chordata; class Amphibia; order Anura; family Ranidae; genus Lithobates; species Lithobates pipiens. The sequence continues at coordinate 284,573,418 of NW_027507764.1, forward strand.
CATGTCTGATATTGTCTTCACTTTTCAAAGTTGAACTTTGTAAGTTCCTGTGTTCTGTATTTTACGCTTTGATACATGCCTGTTTACACAAAAACACCAAGTAAACAAAATTTTACAGAAACTGTTTTTGATGCACACAATTTCTTGGTTTGTTGTAAAAACCTTTTCTAAACGCACATGTGAATGTGCTTGAATTGAAAAGTTAAATTCTCAACAATGTGTGGCTTCCTTTTTCATTGCGCCAAAAATGTATTTGAAGTAAAATTTTAGTTTGTGCTGAGAAGGAGTGTGATTTACTAAAGGAAACTCCACTTTGCACTCCAAGTGCAGTTTCAGGTGTACTTTTGCAGTGCACTTGTAGTGCATAGAGACTGTCACCTCATCTCTCTCTGAACTTGGGTTTGCACTGTTGTTGAAAAACGCACAACTTGAAAAAAACATAAATATACCTAGGAGACACCTAAAACCAAGCCAAGCAGTAAATGAAGGAGTTTCAGAGAAAAATTTATTTGGAAAATGCCTCTCAGACATTGTCTGGCATATCAATGGCCCCCCTACCCACAAAGTAGTCCATGTATTGGGTTCTAACCTCACGGGCGCTTTGGGGGGGGGGCAAGCCAGGATGAGCAGGTTTAAGGCCCGTGAGGTTATCTTAATTTTCCAGCAAGTCTGCTTCTTGTTGGCCAACTGAGACCTCATAGTTCACAGAAACTTTTTAAAGAAAATTGTGCAGAACACAGCACGCCAGTACTATGGGATTCAGTTTGTATTCCGCCATGTGAATAGGCGTAAGAAAAAGGCGGAATCAGCTGGCCAGTATTCCAAAGGTGTTCTCCACCACTCTTCGGGCTCTGGACAGGCGGAAATTAAAAATCCTCTCGTCTGGGGTGAGGGTCCTCATCGGGAAAGGCCGCATCAGATAGTTCGCCAGGGCAAACGCCTCATCCGCGACGAAGACGAATGGGATTCCTTCCGGATTCTCCTCTGGGGGTGGCAAGCCCAGACTGCCACTCTGGAGATGCCAGTAGAACTCCGTCCATGCGAAGACTCCACCATCCGACATCCGTCCATTTTGCCCCACGTCCACATACAAAAACTCATATGTCGCAGACACCACCGCCAACATCGCGATACTATTAATCCCCTTGCAGTTAAAATGGTACGACCCCGAGTTGGGTGGTGGGACGATGCGGACGTGCTTCCCATCTATTGCTCCTCCAATATTGGGAAAGTCCCAACGACTGGCAAAGTGGGAGGCCGCAGTCTGCCATTCCTGTGGTGTTGAACGACACTGTGGAGTGAAACAAGAACAAAAAGTAGTAATTTGACAAATCAACATTGCAAGCAGATTAGACACCAACATTATTGGTCAAAATTAGTATAACATTTTGGGAACTGAGTATTTAAAGCCTAAAGTATAAGGTCCCCTTAGAGTCATCACCGCCCCCCCCCCCCCACCCCCATCTGATGGGCTCTTGCTAAAAAAATTAGGGGGGATGTTTTGGACAGGTAACCCTGTCCACTTGATTGAGAGCTGAATGCCTAAATAATGTGTGATACTTTGGAAAGCCCCTCCTTAGTTACACTATTGGCAGCCCATCGGACAGGTGAGAAGTGTCATAATAACAAAAATAAACCAAAATGGAAGCACATTTTGACATTCTGCTATTACATATCAAGATAATTAATAGGTTAAAAACAAAAAAAAATAGCATTTGAAAGTATTGAGGCAGGTGCTTGACCTACATGCTTAGGTGAATTCATCCATAAATGTGATCATCAAAAAGGTAGGCATGTGTATTGGGTTTCTTAAAGCCATCAGATAAAGGATTGATATCAGCTGAGCTAGCAGTTGGGTGGAGGGGGGTTCCTAATAAGTTGGGCACAACCCCAAAAATTTTAAAAAGTGACTCTGCATGAATTGAAGCACACACATCACATTTGTAGACATTTTAGGGGGTGTTTAGGGAAAAACAATACTATAGAGCTGACAAAAGACATTGGTAAGTGACTAGACTATAGTTTTATGGGCCAAGAAGAGCATGGTGGGGAAGTTAGTGAGGCAAATATGCCTGAGGACAAAGGGGCAGAGCATATGAATTGGAGCATATTGCAATGATGGTAATTAGGGAATGAGGAAAGAAATGCAAGACATTAGCAATCATGAAATACATAGAATGTGATGTTAAAGGATAAAACTTACCTTCATATAGCCCTTCTGCAGAACTTGAATGATGGCAGAACAGGTCTCCGGAATAATGATCCCCAGAGTCTGGGGGGAGATGCCTGTAGAGAACTTGAGGTCCTGAAGGCTTCTCCCTGTCGCCAAGTAGTGCAACATGGCGATGAGCCTCTGCTCTGGAGTGATGGCTTGCCGCATGCAGGTATCCTGCCTGCTGATATAAGGGGTCAGCAAAGCCAGCAGACGGTGAAAAACTGGGTCCGTCATCCAGAGATGATTCCTGAAATCATCAGGATTATTCTCCCGGATCTCACGGAGCAAAGGCATGTGCGAGAACTGGCGCAACCAATTCTTGGTCCACAAACGCCTCCCCTCCCTGTTCATGGACCGGGCTTGTGTCAAAGTAACAACCCCAACATGAAGCCCCTTCACAGCACAAACTCTACGACGAGTACGTAGATGAAACATGGTTTTAAAACGGTCGGCTCGTCAGAACGGACAACAGAAAGCACTGATAAACAGCAAGGCCTGAAAGAACGACCTGAATAGCAGAAGCAAGCAGACAATAAGAAATGCCTTTCAAAGCGTACTATACCAAGATATAGTCCACAATGAGAAACAAATACTGCACGCACTGATTATCAGATACGCACACACAAGCACAAACCGAAGAGCAGTAGCGATCTGAATCACAAATCTGAAAAGCGCGAATCGTCTCTCACCAAACTTCTACTAACACGAGATCAGCAGAAGGAGCCCAAAGGGTGCTGGACGTGGTGCTGAACTTCCCTTTTGTAGGCCCGCCATACATGGCTTGCGTCATCGCGTTCTTGGCAACCGCAAATTCCGACAATTTGGTCCGACCGTGTGTATGCAACATCACTTCCTGACCGGGTCCGGAATTAATCAGTCGGAATAACTCAGACGGATTTGGTCGTCGGAAGCTCTGATCGTATATACAAGGGCTAAGGGTCATTGAGAAAAAGTTGAATGTACGCCCAGGAAGGAAATTGAGGAATGTCCATCAATGACATGATTGTGGATTTGGGTAAAAGCTTCTTATTGGAAAAGAATTGTCCTGCTCTGAAATCTGATTGGTGACTTCAATTGAGAGGAAATGTGTGAACAATTCCTGGGGGAAATTTGGGTTTTTTGTAAACCTGAGTTTACGGTCCTGGTAAGGAAGGAATTGTAAATTGTTTGCACATTTTTGTGAATGTCCTCAAAGTGTTGCCTATTAACCGGTGTTTGCATCGAGAAAACACATTTTATATATGGATCCATAGCTTAGTGCTGGCATGTATGTTTCAGTATAAAACGCTCAATACCTGACAGGCCCAATAATATCTGCGAAAGTCTGGAAGTCCCACACCACCTTTCATTTTAGGAATTGTTAATTTATCATAGCTCAACCCTGGTTGTAGTTTACCGCATATAAATTCTAAGCAGGCTTTACGTAGGGATGTGAAATCGTTGGGGAAGAGAAACCGGTACAGTCTGTAAGACATAAAGAATTTTGGGTAAAATATTCATTTTTACAATGGGCGTTCTACCGAACCATGAAAACATTCCCGAAGACCACGACAAGATCCTTCTGTATTTTGTGAAGAATTGGAGTATAATTCATGCTATATAGATCTGATAGGGATTTGGATTCCTAAATATGTAATCGATTTTGTATTCCATTTAATAGGGAAATTAGCTTGGCATTGTGTTAGTCTTTTTGGTTAAAGAAAGTGCTTCCAATTTTTCAAAATTAATCAGAAAATTAGCCAAAGTATCAAATAAAGCTAGATCTTTAAGAAGATTGGGAATTGTAATATGTGGAACTTTTAAGAACAACAGGATATAATCAGCGAATTCTGCAAGTTTGTAAGTGATTTGAGCAATTATGATGCCTTTGATATCCGGGTTCTCCTTTAGGCATAAAAGCAAAGGTTCAAGGGTAATAACAAAAATTAGAGGGGATAGAGGGCAACCTTGAAGGGTTCCGTTGGAAACAGAGAAGGCATCTGACAGGTGACCATTAACTCGTGCTCTGGCCGTCGGGCCTGTATATAAAGCCATGATAAATTGTAGCATAAGCTCTCGTATATCAATTTTTAAAAGGACCTCTGTTATAAAGTCCCACGCCACCCTGTCAAATGCCTTCTCCACATCCAAGGAAAGGAAAAAACCTTGTTGATTTGAAGAAGTTAGCCAATGATGAATATTAAAAGCTTTAAGGGTATTATCCCTCGCCTCCCTTCCTGGAGTAAATCCTACTTGATCTAGCTTAATTAGATTAGGTAGTGGTGGTAAATGCCTGTTTGCTAAAATGTTTGCATAAATCTTAAGATCTACATTTAATAAAGATATTGGTCTATAATTGGAAATTGAAGTTGGGTCTTTGTTAGTTTTTGGGACTACTGTTATATGTGCAGTAAGAAGGTCTCGAGGTGGCGGGGTATCTGAAGGTAGAGTATTAAATGTTGTAATAAAATTAGTTTTAAGAGTAGTAATTAATGTTTTGTAGTAGCCTACAGTCAATCCGTCTGGTCCCGGGCTTTTGCCTGGCTTTAGTTATTTAAGTACCGCATCTAATTCAACTAAAGCTAATGGTCGTTCCAGGTCATCTGCATCAGTTGCCGAAATAGGAGCTGGACAATGTTTTTAGAAAGAAAATCTTTCAATACTTGTCATCTATTTATCATATCTGGGGAATATCCTTTTTAATATTATAGAGTTGTGTGTAGTACTTAACAAATTGATCTGCTATTTGGACATTATTCGTAATTTTTTTTCCCTGGCGGATCATGTATACAGTGTATTTTTGTTGTGGCTCATTTTGCTCGTAGTGCTTTGGCTAAAAGTCTGTCAGATTTGTTTCCATATTCATAGAATCGGTTTTGGGATAAAATAAAGTTAGTTTTGTTTTCTTATTCAATTCATCCATTAACTTTGACCTAAGTTGAGACAGTTCTTGTAAAGTGGACAATGCTTGAGTTCTCTTGTGAGTTTTTTTCTAGAGCATGAAAACTTAGTAAATTGTGAGATGTGTGCTTGTTTTCCTCTTCTTTTTTTGGCTGCTATTGCCATGAATACCCCTCATATGTAACATTTGTGTGCTTCCCATCGAATCAATGGTGAAATTTCAGGGTAGTCATTCTGTTTAAAATATTGAATCGATCTGTTTTGGATTGTATGAACAGTCGGTGTATCCATGAGCAGAGATGGGTCTAAGCGCCATATTGGGGATCGTGACTTAGTGGTTGGGAATTCTAAAGGCATAGTAATAGGGTGATGATCTGATATAAACATTGGTTCAATTGTCGTTTTAGGGAGAAAGGGTAGTTCTCTTTGAGATATAAATAAATAATCTAATCTGGAATAGCTGTTATGAGCTGTTGAATAAAACGTGTAGTCTTTAACAGTGGGATTTAGGGTACGCCATGATCATGTAATAATCATTCTTGAAGTCATTTTTTAATTGCACAAAGTGCTTTAAAAGATAATTTGGAGGTACCAGATGATGCATCAATTAACCACTTAAGGACTGTCGTATGGCAATGTAGGTCGGTTCAATGGCACCGACAGGCTCAAGCATGTACATGTATGTGCTCACATGTATGTGACCCCCCCTCCCGCTGGATGCGGCGATCCGTTTCGCTGCAGGAGCGATCCGGGATGAGGGGATGGCTGTTGGTTTCTGGCCATCCCCTCTCGATCGCTCCTGGTGAATGAGAAGCTTCCCCCACTGTGTATAGTAGACACAGGCAGGGAGGAAGTCATGTCATTCTCCTCGGGGCGGTCTTTTTGACCGGACTGCGAGGAGAGAAGACATAGTAAGTGTGCACCAACACTACACTGACATGTAGGTACACATAGGCACACTGTCACCCCCCCCCCCCCCCAGTCACAGTGTCACTGATTGCAGTGATCATTTATTTACTGATCACTGCATTTAGTGTCAGTTGTGACAGTAAAAACTGGCAGGGCAGTTAGTGTTAGGTCCAGGGTAGCCCCCCTACCCCCCCATAAAGGTTTAACCCCCTGATTGCCCCTAGAGTTAACCCTTTCACCCCCTTTTGCCAGTGTCACTAAGCGATCGTTTTTCTGATCGCTGCATTAGTGTCACTAGTGCCGCTAGGTAGCTAGTTATTTTTTTAGGTTCACCGCCAGGTTTTTATAGCGCTAGCTACCCCGATATACTACCCAATAATGGTTTTACCCCACTGATAGCCCCTAGTTAACCCTTTCACCCCCTTTTGCCAGTGTCACTAAGCGATCGTTTTTCTGATCGCTGCATTAGTGTCACTAGTGCCGCTAGGTAGCTAGTTATTTTTTTAGGTTCACCGCCAGGTTTTTATAGCGCTAGGTACCCCCATATACTACATGAAATAATAAAAAAGGTGCAGCGCTTAGATTATGACAATATCTATATAATCTTTTACCAGTGTAAATAATATAATCAACTTTAATAGTGAAATAACACTATTAATGATTCTATGTTTTAGACAACACTATATCCAAATATACAAAAAAAATTGATATACGTATATCCACCAAGGTGAACGTGTTAAGAGTCCATAAGTGAAACAATATAGTGACAAAGTGCAATATCTTGAGAAGTTATAGTGACTTCAGTGAAAACTTTGCAGAAATCCACCACCACTTGAGAGGAGGCTTACCAGATGTAATGGACCCAGTTAGGTATATACCTAGTGAGTCACACGAGTTTATTGATGTAAATCCACACGAAAAAACAGCTGGCAAAACTTGTAACTTCTCATGGGTACCAGAGTAGACAGAGAGATGACCCAAAAATAGATGAAATGGCTATCCACCTTTTGGGGTGACTGAGGACAGAGATTCTTCCATGTATATTATAGGCCAAAAAGAAGAAAATACAGCCTCATAGTGAAATACCGTTTAAAACTGGTGAAAGATTATATAGATATTGTCATAATCTAAGCGCTGCACCTTTTTTATTATTTCACCATTTTGTTTGTTGCAGTAAGTCTGCGGTGCTGGCAGCTATTATTTATTTGTTGTTTGTTGATAGCGCGGTTTTTTCTCACTTTATATACACCCCCATATACTACCCAATTAATGGTTTTAACCCCCTGATTGCCCCTAGTTAACCCTTTAACCAGCGATCACCGTATAAGTGCCACTGGTCACGCTGGTTATCCAGTTAGTTATTTAGGTTCCCCGTCAGGTTTTTATATAGCGCCAGGGACCCCTATATACTACCTAATAAAAATTTGAACCCCCTGATTGCCCCTAGTTAACCCTTTCACCAGTGATCACCATATAAGTGTTACGGGTGACTCTGGTTAGTTAGTTTGCTTTTTATAGCATCAGGGCACCCACCATTTATTACCCAATAAAGGTTTAACCCCCTGATCACTCGGCGGGTGATATCAATTAGGTCTTAGGGTCGGGGTCTGCGTCGCCCCAGGCAGCGCTAGGTTAGTGCCAGTACCACTAACACCCACGCGCAAAGCATAAACCTCCCGTAGTGGTATAGAATCTGAACAGATCAATATCTGATCTGATCAGATCTATACTAGCGTCCCCAGCAGTTTAGGGTTTAAAAAAAACGCATTGTTAGCGGGATCAGCCCAGATACCTGCTAGCACCTGCGTTTTGCCCCTCCACCCAGCCCACCCAAGTGCAGTATCGATGGATCACTGTCACTTACAAAACACTAAACACATAACTGCAGCGTTCGCAGAGTCAGGCCTGATCCCTGCGATCGCTAACAGTTTTTTTTGGTAGCGTTTTATATTTAAATCCGGAAGGCAGTGCTTGGTTTTCGGGGTCCCATACGTGGCTAGGCTCCCAAAAAGTCCCCCACATGTGGTATCCCCGTACTCGGGAGAAGCAGCAGAATTTATTTTGGGGTGTAATTTCATTATGCCCATAGCATGTGTGAGCAATATATCATTTAGTGACAACTTTGTGCAAAAAAATAAAAAAATTGTAATGTTCCTCCAACTTGTGGCAAAAAAAAATATTCAATGGGCTCAACATGCCCCTCAGCGATTTCTTTGGGGTGTCTACTTAACAAAATGGGGTCATTTGGGGGGGTTTTGTGCTATTTTGGCATTTTATGGCCTTCGAAACTGTGATAGGTAGTGAGGAGTGAAATCAAAAATTTGCCCCCTTAGAAATCCTGAAGACAGTGATTGGTTTTCGGGGTGCCGTACCCGGCTAGATTCCCAAAAAGTCCCACATATGTGGTATGCCCGTACTCGGGAGAAGCAGCAGAATATATTTTAAGGTGCAATTCCACATATAACTATGGCATGTGTGAGCAATAAATCATTTAGTGACAACTTTTTGTAAACTTTTTTTTTTTTTCTTTTGTGTCATTATTCAATCACTTGGGACAAAAAAAAAATATTCAATGGGCTCAACATGCCCCTCAGCAATTTTCTTGGGGTGTCTACTTTCCAAAATGGGGTCATTTGGGGGGGGGGGGGTTTGTACTGCCCTGCTATTTTAGCACCTCAAGAAATGAGATAGGCAGTCATAAATTAAAAGCAGTGTAAATTCCAGAAAATGTACTCTAGTTTGTAGACGCTATAACTTTTGCGCAAACCAATAAATGTACGCTTATTGACATTTTTTTTACTAAAGACGTGTGGCTGAATACATTTTTCCCTAAATGTATGACTAAAATTGAGTTTATTGGATTTTTCTTATAACAAAAATTTGAAAATATATTTTTTCTCGAAATTTTTGGTCTTTTTCCATTTATATCACAAAAAATAAAAATCGCAGAGGCAATCAAATACCATAGAAAGAAAGCTCTATTTGTGGGAAGAAAAGGACGCAAATTTCGTTTGGTTACAACATTGCATGACCGCGCAATTACCAGTTAAAGCAGTGCAGTGCGAAATTGTAAAAAGACCTCTGGTCTTTAGGCTGACAATTGGTCCGGGGCTGAAGTGGTTAAAGGGACATTAGAATCTCCGCCTAATAGTAGGGATCCTTCTTGAAAGTCTGCAAGTTTTTGTAGAGTGTGTCTTAAGAAGGGGACTTGTTTAACATTGGGGGCATAGATGTTGGCTATAGTAACATGTTTGCCATACAGAGAGCCCTTTAGGAATAAAAATCTACCATCCTCATTAGAGAGAGAATCTGTTATCTGAAAGGGACAATGTTTAGCAATAAGAAGAATAGAAACTCCTTTGGTTTTTCTAGATGTTGCGTGTATTGCTGAAGGGTAATAGGAATTTGATCATTTTGGGATGGAGTCTGCTTTAAAGTGCACTTTGGATTGTATATGAATTTTCACTATTTTATGTATTTATGTTGTGGACTATTAGTAGAAATGAGTGTTGCTGTTTAAACTAGTCACATAGACATACCCAGACCTGTATTGTTTACTGGATATCCCCCCATTGCGAATTTTATATACTGCTTTTATCAATAGATATATCCTTTTTGTGTACAGCGCACCACTACCTTTCTTATTCATCTGCTTTAAAGTGCGTTTCCTGAAGGCGTACTATATCTGCCCTGAGATTATGCATGGAACGTAGTACTTGTGAGCAATTTTCCGGTATTTTTAGACCTCAGACACTCAGGGATACAAGTTTTGCACTATTACAGTTTAATACCGTCGGATTCGATATGTTGTGTGTGTGGTCATGTTGTGATGAGATCCAGTACACCTTTCTTTTAGTTCTTTGAAAGATAACTATACAACAATACTGTGTGGGGGTAAAGTATTAGAAAATAAATCGTAATCCCTTTTAGGATTAAAATCTATGTGATAGGACTTTTTGTATGTGAGGAGTGTAAGGATTGGATATGTAAGGGAAAGGATGAGTGTAAAAGAAAGGGTGACCTTTGTGAACAAGTCTGGATAAGGCTCAACTTAACACGTATTAGTGAGTAGTGAAGAAGTCTATACTGGGTATAGCAATATTATATCCGAAGCTTTGCGAGTCCTACTCGCTTGTCCAAAATGGTATTACACCTGTATACAGGTAAATCCGGAGAGAGTCAGTGGTATATGAAGAAAGTGTAAACAAATGAAAGAAATTCAGAGTGTGGTTTAAAATTTATACCACTGTGAGGAGGGAGAGGTTGAAGTCGGCGAAAAATGAAACCTATCAAAATGTGTCGTGTCCCGCTGACAGGAGGCGTAATAAGCAATCTATTGGGGAGTAAGAGTAATGCAATTGGAGTGTATTTTTAAAATTAGGATATGTGAGAAATGTATATAATAACTCTCAGAAATTAGAAAAGATTGTCTCTAATAATGTTCCTGAGAGTTGTTAACAAATGCCCTTTTATGATTTGAAGCAGCAAAATATTAGGAACCAGAACATATGCTCGTAGCTCTTGTATAAGTTTATGAGAATAAAGCGTTCATGGTCCCAATTTAAGTGATATCAAACAAACCTACCACATCTCCAGTCATTTATTATAAAGAATGGGTCCTCTTCATCAAGTGAAAAAGGATCCCATGACATGTAACTGAACCATGGAAGATAGCTCCTAATAATAATAGCATGGAGATTTATGAACCAACAAAAAATAGAATTGTTGAGAAAAGACATTCACTATAAAACATATAACAAAACCAATACTATAACTACTGAGATCAATTGACTTCTAGATGGCATAGATTTGACATATGTAACTATGTTTTATGTAATATATATTTTAACACAGATAATTTAAAAGTTTATAGTCTGGAATTTCAGTTTGTTACTTATCTTATATAAATACGGGTGTGTGTATGTATATATGTATGTGTGTGTGTATATGTATGTATGTATGTATATATGTATGTGTGTGTGTGTGTGTGTGTATATATGTATATATATATATATATATATATATATATATATATATATATATATATATATATATATATATATATATATAAACAAATTATATTTAATATATATATTAAATATAATTTATCAATCACCTGTGATATTAATTTATACCAATATAATAGATGTAGTTGAGGAAATCATAGTATTCGTCAAATATTATATAGTACAGTGTTAACCTCCTTAGCGGTAATCCCGAGTCTGGCTCGGGTTGGAATTTTAATTACAATAGCGGTAACCCCGAGCCAGACTCGGACTTGCACCGCTCGATGCAGGGGAGGACACAGGTAACGTTACTTACCTTGTCCCCTGGATCCAGCGATGTCCGCCGCGCTGTGTGATCGAGCCGTCCTCCGTTCGATTCACAGTGCCGAATGCCGCCGAGCTCTGTTCCCTGCGACGTTACGACGCACGGGAGCGGAGAACGGCGGCAAATTCAAAAATGTAGAAAGACACAAAACACACACAGCACTGTAATCTTACAGATTACAGTGCTGTAGTAAAAAATACACACCCCCTTTGTCCCTAGTGGTTTGTGCAATGCCCTGCATGCACTTTTATATTATAAATACTGTTTTTTACTGCTTGGAATTTGGAGATTGTCCATAGCAACCAAAACATGTCCCTTTTTCATTTTTTTTGGATTTGATTACATTATTGAATAATTTTTATTATTCTTTATTATATTATAAACTTTATCATACCCGGGATGTCCGCTAGACTCTGGTTTGAAGAGATTTCAGAGCGTTATTCCTAAGAATTACAGGACTACAAAATAAAAGCCAGATTTCCATGCAAAATAATTGTACCGCTTTCAGCACCTTATTCCAGACTGAATCATACCGCCAGGGAGGTTAATTGATTTCAAATAAATGTTAGGCATAATATGCGCTAGTATTCAGTGATCCTTAAATGACTAATAGTTGCATGGATAATTCTGATGGGCAGTACAGGCATACCCCACTTTTAAGTACACAATGGGGTTTATTTACTAAAGCTAGAAAGTGGAAAATCAGGATAATTTCTGCATAAAAACCAATGAGCTTCCAGGTTTTATTACCAAAGCTTAATTGAACAAGATGGGGTTATAAGCTCATTGGTTTCTATGCAGAAGTGAGCCTGATTTTGAACTTGCCAGCTTTAGTAAATAAACCCCATTGTGTACTTAAAAGTGGGGTATGCCTGTACTTAAAGTGCTAGTATTTAAGAACTAAATTATGTCATTTAGCCTGGTCATTTAGATTCCATAAACTAAATTTATCAGAAATGGCACTGTAGAGGTTCTACAAAATGTCTCTAGATCTCAGCTATCGAGTACTGGATTATAGGTTATGAAAATAAATCCTGTATAAATTTCATAACATTACTTGTGTAATGCACAGACATGGGCTTTAAATATTTATCTCACACTCCTGGATCACTATATTGTGCAGTCATACAACATTCTAAGGCTGTTGTATCATTCAGCAGAGAAAACTATCTTTTTTAGATAAGTAATTCTAATGGATAGAACTGCTGAAATTATCTTGTGGGCCTGCTACCGGATTTCTTCTTCTGGTAGAAACAAACAGGTTATCCTTTTTTGCTCCTTTCAATTCTTGTTAAATAATAAATGAGAAGGTGAATGAAAAAAGAAAAGGATCGAGGACTGTTAAGTGTTAGATGTATTTGAATACCAGCATATCATCTGAGCCCATGTCTCTGAAACAGTTTTCAATATCAGTATCTTCTACAAACAAATGCTCTGAGCATGTTACGAGGTTATAGAACAATTTTAATGTCAGGTATCTATAAGAAAAATAATAATGAAAAGAATATGAAAAGGTCTCAAACCAGGTGGGTATAAATATTCCTTGCAAATTATAGGAATAAAATCCGGTCAATGACTTGCTGTCCATACTCCAAAAGTCAAAGGGGTAAACCTCCAAAATAGTGATGAGTTATTTGTTGGGGTGATCAATGTCTATTGCAAAATGAAAAATAACAAAAGACCAAGAAAGACCGTACTCCTTTCTGCTATATGATAATAAAGCTAAGAAGTCTGGAAATGGTGCAGTAAACAGTCTGTAGCTAGAGAAGCACAGATAAAATGGGGGGTAAAAGTTCAACTTAAAATAAAAGTGAATGCCTTTCGTTAAAATCTTGAAGTGCATGATCTTTAACGATTCCATCTGGCTCTGCGAGTGTGTGGAGGTTTCATTGGGCTATATGATATTTGATGACTGTTCCTGTTCTCTGAAGGTGAATGATGTCTGTGATAGCGAATGTCCTGTTTTTCCATCGGTTCAGGCTTGTGTGAAGCTGAAGTAGAATGTGTATGGAACTCTACATACCATTCTGGTACCTCTGTCATAGGTATCCCTAGAGTATCACAGAAATGCTTGAGATCTTCCGGCACTCTGAGGAGTGCGGTGCAGCCTTGTGAGGTTACAGATAGACCAAAGGGAAATTTCCATCGATGGGCGTTGCCTTCGGTGCAGAGTACCGTTAAGAGAGGTCGAAGTTCCCTTCTGCATTGTAATGTGTTAGTTGATAGATCCTGAAAGAGACGGATCTCTGCGCCAATATGGCGAACCGGTGAAGTGACGAGCGCTCTCCTCAGAACCTTTTCTTTTTGATGGTAATCTACTATACAGCAGATTACATCCCAGGGCGAGTCATCAGGTTTTCCCTTTGGTCTTAGGGCACGGTGAATCCATTCCATAACGATTGGTACATCTTTAGGTCTTTCCAGTAGTGCATTAAAGATACCATTTACCTCAGCCTGCAGTTGTTCTTTTTCGATGGATTCAGTCAGACCTCTAAGACTTATATTATGTCTCCTGCCGCTATTATCTAGGTCTTCTAAATGGCGGCTTACCTGTTGTCTAAACTGTGTATCTAGGATCAAGGGGGTTTTGCGAATGTCTGCCGAATGTTGGGATGCAGTTTTCTCCACTACTTGAACTCTGCCTGTAAGCACTTGTATATCAATTTGCAGGTCCGCAATGGCCGCCGTCAAAGTGTTTTTGATATCTGCCGCAACTGAGCGGAGGTCACTAAGGCTGGGTTGTTGATGTGGTGTAAGAATTACATCTTCGTTAGCTGTTCCATTAAATGTAATAGGGTCAGCTGGATCATTTCCTATAGAAAAAGCAGCTGTTCTATGAGTATTTTTTGTGAGGTAAAAGTAGGCATCATATTACCTGACTGGGTCCAGGACATCTCTGGTATATTTTGTCCCCGTCGTTCTGTTAAATCTCTCGGTGAATGAGAATGATGCTGATGAGCTTCTGGAAGCAGTTCCCATAGTTTCTGAAGTGAATCAATTCAATTAACCTTCGGTATAGACAGATAATAATTCCTGTCAGCGGGAGCTCTTGAGTTAGGCAGCCATCTTCCTCGAGGTCAAGCCACGCCTCCTTTGGTCTAAATTTATGAAGATTATTTTCAAAATGTTATAACAGAAACAAAGAATTTTAGTATCGGTATCGGTGCCGTTACCGAGTATTTGCCCCCAAGTACTTGTACTTGGGCAAATGCTCAGATGCTTCACCCGATACCTTTGCATGCAGAGGCTCCTGGAAGTCAGTGGGCGGAGTAGATGAAGTTGGGCAGAGAGTGAGTCCTGGCACAGTGGAGAGCGAGTCCTTGTAGCGGAAGGTAAGCTGGCTGGGGCAGGAGGTGGGGGAGGGTCGCAGCTGCATGTGCCGCCCATCAAAATCGGTGACACGGGCTGTCAGAATAGTTAGCGGAAGTGACGGCCCGTGTCTGTCGGATACTGTACACTGGGACGGTCATCTTGGTACACCCTGCACTCGGCCCTTAGTAAGCCTGCAGTCACAAGGCGGCAGTGTGCATCTTGTTACACCCAGCCCATATAGTTAACTAACTATATGGGCTGGGTGTAAAAAGATGTCCACTGCTGCATTCCAACTAGGCCTTACTGAGGCCGAGTGCAAGGTGTATCAAGATGGGCGCTTGTATACTCTACGATTTAATTTTAACAGGCCAGGCTTCCAGCAATTATAAGTGCTGCATTTCAGTGCCACTAAAATATGTCTAGAAAAAAAACGCGCTATAAAGAATTAATAAAGGAGCTGCAACTTAAAGCGGTATACAACACTATCAACATATAGAAAAAATTTAGCTGCGCTAAAAATAGTGATGGAATAAATGAAAACAGTGATATTGCAACCACTCACAATCTATATATATATATATATATATATATATATATATATATATATATATATAGTATAAATCCCCAGTATCCACATTGATGACGCACAAAAATGATATATAAAAATAACAAAGTGTACGGAACAGAGTCCAAATTAAAGTTCATAAATGAATATATAAAATAGTCCAATCCGTGAAGTAAAGAAGGAAGACACCCGGTGCTGAATCCTCAATGTATCACCATGCTGTGTATCCACCACCTATATGAATTAGGCTTACCAGATTACCAATCAAAAACGGCTTGTCTCCTCACCACATTGGAGGTGGGGTAGGATATATTTCCCCCGGTCTGTAATCCTCAGACGTCCATCCACTCATATGGTAAGGTATGCACTGACCAGATCCCCCTCTGCGCAGCCCTTGATGGCGTTCAGAGGCAGGAATAAACCGGATCAGCACTCCGTGGCCATAGAAAAAATTAAAAAGAAGGCCCACATCGGTAAAATCCAAGAGTTTTATTGAGGCAAAAAGGAACAAAATGTCATAAAGCTAAAACATATTACAAATGGCCATCCAGCTCAAAACAATCAGTTCGCCCGTGCAATACGGAGTGAGACCAACACGAGGTGACGTCAGCACGTTGTACTTCCTACGCGTTTCGTCACACAAAGGACGTCATCTCGGGGCACGTTTCATGCTGTGAGCCGCTCCATTCCTCAGTATGAACCCAGCCTAACATCCGTTTTATATCAGTTCAGTTCACATCATTCTACATCCATTTTTGCAACCATTATCTTTTAGTTGCAGAGACCAATCAGAGGTGACAAACGTATAAACCAAAAATTTTTCTTACCTTAAAATGGACATACATGGAACAGATATAAAAGAATGGCATTCATTTACATCTGTTCCATTCTGTTTCAAAGAATCTGGACGTTGGCTGTTCTGACGGACCTGAACAGACATGGATGTAGGTGAATGTGAAGAATGCATACAGCTCTTTCCCTTTTCCACCATTGGGCAAATAAATACCATAAAAACCATAAATTTGGACTACCTTAATCCTTATGTGCCCCTGTTTAGGAGAAAACTTGTGACCACCAGATCGGTGAAAAGATGGTCTGAGGAGTCCTTTGAATTATTGTGGGGCTATTTTGAGGGGACAGATTGGAATGCACTCTGTAAACTACATGGAAGGGATATCGATGGGCTTACTGAGTGCATAACACGTTATATTTCTGTGTAGATTCTATTGTTTCAACAAGAATTGTTCACTGTTATTTAAATAATAATGGGTAACAATGGGTATTGTCAGGAGCAGGTGTGACCAGAAATTTGTGGACTGCCACAAAGACAACCAAGCACAAGTAAAATTTAAAATTATTTATTTTATTTAAAAATAATTGAACAAATGTAAAGGCAGCTGCAATATACCAAAACTGTGTAAATCAAACCAGAGAAACAAACAAACAAATAGTGACACACAATGAACAACTGGTATTTCCAGTCTGATATCCTATTCAAGGCAATAGCCAAAAAGTAAAGTTTAATGTTGGGTAAGGCCAAGCCCCCTAACCGTTTAGGTCTGGTCAGGAGGGATCGAGACAACCTAGGATGCTTTCTGTTCCAAACATATCTTCCAATCAGTGAATCTATTAACGTGAAAAAGCCAGCAGGAATACCAACTGGTAGCATCTGGAGCAAAAACAGCAACCACTACGCTAATCCTCCCCAACGAAGAGTGTGCTGCTTGAGACCACCTTTGTAAATCTACTCTAATTGCGTTAAGGAGGGGCAAGAAATTAGCACGGGAGAGTGCTGTAGGGTTAGAGGTGAGATACACACCTAAATACTTTCGTGTTTATTTGGCAAAAATACAAAAGAGTCTTTAGGAGAGCTACCGTCCTACTGGGGATTGAGATGTTTAGGATTTCCGACTTGGACATATTAATTTTAAAATTGGATATGGCATTGAATTGTGAGAAGGCTGACATCAGATTGGGGAGGGAGAGCAAGGGTTGTTGTATGCAAAACAAAATATCATCTGCGTAGGCCGCGTATTTATGCTCTAGGCCACCAACAGTAATGCCATGGATGTTTGGGTTGTGTCTGATTGTTGAGAGAAAGGGTTCCAGCGACAGAGCAAATAGAATTGGTGAAAGGGGACAGCCCTGGCGCATGCCATTATAAAGTGTAATTGGGTCCCTTAAGGAGCCATTTATGCGTATTTGGGCCGTGGGAGAATTATATAAGGCGGAGATATGAGAAAGGAGAAAAGGGCCAATTCCTAAGTGAGATCGTGTTGCCATAAGATACTCCGAGTCCACCCTGTCAAACGCTTTTTCCGTGTCTGTGGAAAGTAGCAGGGTGGGCTGGGAGGCTCCCCTCGCGTACGCCATCAGGGACAGGGTGCGTTGGGCATTGTCATGGTCTTCCCTGTCCGGTATAAGCCCTGTCTGATCTCTGGAAACCCAACCCGGGATCAAAGGTAAGAGTCTATTCGCGATGACCTTAGCGTATAATTTAGCATCTATATTTAGAAGAGATATAGGGCGATAACTCCCACACAAACTAGGATCCTTCCCTGGCTTGGGGATCACCGAAATGTGTGCGTGGAGCGTTTTTGGTCTGAGAGTCTCTCCCTTTGGATTCGCATTAGCGTAAGAGGCGAGGCAACAAGGCATCAGCAAAGGTCTTATAGTAAAGAGCTGTAAAGCTGTCAGGTCCGGGTGCCTTGCCACAAGCCATGGCCTTCAGCGCTATGCGAAACTCCTCAACAGAGAACTCCCCTTCCAATGTAGCGAGGGCATCTGGGGTCAATTTGGGTAGGTTGGCCTGCTGAAGGTAATCTCGAATCATGGTCCTCCTAGTTTCTGAGTCTGTCACGGTTTGAGAAACGTGATATAGGCATTGATAAGATGCTTGAAACTCTCTGGCTATGTCTGAGGCTTCGTATGCGAGAGTGTCGGACGATGTCTTAATTTTGTCTATGAAAGCTGTAGCTTTTTTCTGTTGTAGAGATTGCGCCAGAAGCCTACCCGGTTTGTTTCCCCACTCATGGAACCACTGTGCCACCAATTGGGCACAGCGCTTCCACTCCTCATGAAAGAGTGCCTTCAGTTCTTCCCTTTTTACAGTTGGGGAATGTTGTCGTTTGCGCCTGACCAGCCTTTTGTTGCAACTTGAGCGCACTAATTTCTCTTATCAGCTTAGTTTGTAACTGCGTTTTCTTTCTTTCCGTATAGCCCCCAGTTCAATGAATTTGCCTCTCATGTGGGCCTTATGGGCCTCCCAAAGTACGCCTGGTGATATTTCAGGGTGGGTATTGTCTGTAAAATAGTTAATTCCTTGCCCATATGTAGTCTGTCTACCTCTTCACTAATAAGGTGATCTTTGAGTTTCCAATTAGACAATTTTCGGGCATAGAGGAAATATTAAGAGTAAGCAAAATGGGGGCATGATCCGAGATAGGCGACGTAGCAATGTCGAAACTCTTCAGTAGGGATAAGTGGTGATGATTTATGAAGAAAAAAATCAATCCTAGAGTAAGATTGATGAGCCCCGGAGTAGTAGGCATAGTCCCTTGTTGCGGATGCGTTATCCTAAACACGTCCATCAGCTGGGCGTCAAATAAGCCTTTACGAATTTATAATAGCCACTTATGAGGAATAGAAGACTTCCCTAGGGTCAAGACATGGTTCCCACGGGGTATTAAAATCTCCAGCAAGGAGAACGGATCCGCAGGCAAAATCCTTCAGTTTCCCAAGAGTAGCTGCGATAAAAGGAGCTTGTTTGCGGTTCGGGGCATATAAAGTCACTAACGTGCAAGGCAGTCCACCCAGGCTACCCTTAAGGAACAGAAAACGTCTATTAGGATCGCTCAGCATATCTTCCATGTTAAATGAGGATCCCCTGCGGAGCCCAATGGCCACACCCTTTGCTTTATGTATATCCGACAGACTATAGTACCAGGTTGGGTACTGAGTGGAGAATAATTTCACCGAGGTGGTGTGAGTGAGCTGGGTCTCCTGCAGGAAGACAACGTCCCCCTGCAGGCGGCCCAGTTCACAATATAAATTGTGCCGCTTACCTGCCGCGTAAAGGCCCCTCACATTTAGTGATTGTGACGGAACCGATCCCACACTCCGATTGAGTGTTTCCGTCTATATACCGCTTCCTAAGTCCTGGAAAACAAGTCCAATGGATCTGGCTATAGGAACCCTCAAGAGACTAGACGACACCAGTCTGGAAGGATATCAGGAATGTCCTTTATTTGAGATCACACACAAAATATATACAGCGGGGTGACTAAAACCTAACCTAATTAGCATGAGCTAATTATCTAAATCAACACTCAAATTAGTTGACTGAGGGATAAGACTTTTCAGCTTCTGCCGAATTCAATTGCAGGTTAATTAGCACAAACAACAAAACAACAATAGGTAAAATACTCTTTAGAATCTTTGTCAAGCCAGACTAGGCTCATTTACATTATACAAGACAGCCAGGATGGCTGGAGGTGATATTAGCATCTAAGAGTTTGTGTCCCAATAGTGTGATTCAGTCTATTGCTAACATTGCATTTACATATCCAGAGTCTGTGTGTCTTGGGGGTGGGGGGTTGGGGCACAGACCTGAATCCAAGTAACACCACCTCAGGGGTCCCCAGGCATACAGCTCACAAAGAGCACCGTTCCCCCAAATGCGACGGTCCATAATCGCAAGGCAAGAGGCTCGCATTCTGTCCCCTCCAAAAGCCTTGGTCCCAGCTAGGTCTGTCACATTTCTCCCCTTTCGGCAGGAGACTAACACAGGAGGAGACCCCAGACGGGTTGACTCCGAAGTTAGTCAGGGGTTCCAGTCCTCTAATGCTGGTATTCACACAGTACCCCAGATAAAGTGTCCCAAACAGAGTATTCCTCACCCAGCCAACCTCTGCCTCTCTGAGAACATGCCTGACACTGGGGGAGAGGTGTGGACCGGTCCTTCCCCCTGGAGTCCCTTTAGCCGCAGGAGAGAAGACAGGGTGGTTGGGCTCAGTCCGTCATGCTGTTGGGCATCTGGGCCTACTGCCCAGAATCCCTGGGGTATACAGGTGGAGACTGAAGTCCCATCCACCTTTACAGGAAATCTGTCCTCTGTTGTGGGCAGAGGCCAGCAGCACTTTCTTCCATTGCCAGCAGTTCAGCAGGGTGTAGGAGCTTCCCTACATCATCTGCTCCAGCTAACTGTTGAGGAGAGAGGCTGACTGCCCCAGCTCCCTGGAACTCCGTAGTAGTTGCCCGTGCTGGGCAGAGGTTGGTAGCACTCTGCCTGGTTGCCAACACTTCTGCTGGTGTTCTGTTAGTGGAGACCCCAGGCCCATCCACTGACACCAGATCAAGCTGCAGTTGTGAGGTGACTGCATTCTCTCCTTGGATCCTGATCTTCAGCTCATGATAGACTGCCACCTCCTCACCCTGGGTCTCCCAAATTGCGGCAGGTGTGGGGCAGAGGTCTTGGACCCTCTGTCCAGTTGCCAGCACTTCTGCTGGGGGTTTGCTAGGTGGTTCCTCCTCTACAGAAACGTCTATTAAATCCCCAGTCTCTGGAATTGCTAAAAGTGTGGGACAGAGGTCTTGTACCCTCCGTTCAGTTACCAGATCTTCAGCTGGAGAAGTCTGTTGTAACTCCATAGATGCTGCTGGCAGAAAATCACATGTCCCTGTCAGTGTTGTGGGAGATAGGCAGACTCCCTCTTCTCTCAAGAAGGCCAAAGCCACTGTTGGTGCTGGGCAGAAGTTAGCAGAACTCTGCCCTGTTGTCAGCACTTCAGGTTTGGGGACGACAATCTCTGGAGTTTCCACTGCCGATTCTCTGGCATGCTGCTGAACGTGTTCTAGCAGTTTCCTGTATGCCCTTTCCAGATGCTGTTCCTTCCTTAACAAATGGTCCAGATCAGGTTTAAGCTCTGAGACCCCTGCAAGACCGAGCATAGCCTCTCTATAATCTCACAGGTCCTCAAGGGTAGGTTCCCCTTCATCGCCAAACACAAAATGATCTGTAAGGCTCTCCCACAGCAATCCAGGGCCTCCAAAGTCGTATCCCTCCGGAGAGCATTCTGTTGTCTCCCCTAAATATCCCTGCTCTGCGTGCCATTTCAGAGCCTGATAAAGATTGTCCAGCTCTATCTCCTGTGGGACCAGCCTGTCCAACTCAGACACCCATTGCTCCTGGGGCCGCTCTCCCAGGAATGCCATCCACAATGCCCGTTGGTGACTGGCCCGTTGCTCTTGGGTTGGAGCACTTGCCCTGTTTTATACCAGCAAGCTGGAGGGCTCCAATCCAGATTTCCACCCGAATCCGCTGCCTGAGCTCCAGGTATTCATCCTTAGACACAGTCCTGGTGTGTGCTGAAAGGACAATCCGCAGCAGCCCCGGGAACTCTGATGCCAGGTCCATATCTCTGCTGGGGTGACCGAAGTCTGCTATCCTGATCTTGGATCCCAGTGGAGGTTTGGATGTCCCAGACTGCAGGAAGCAACCCACTGCTTGCCACCAATGCGACGGAACCGATCCCACACTCCGATTAAGTGTTTCAGTCTATATACCGCTTCCTAAGTCCTGGAACACAAGTAAAATGGATCTGGCTATAGGAACCCTCAAGAGACTAGACCCTCAAGAGACCAGTCTTGGAGGACATCGGGAATGACCTTTATTTGAGATCTCACACAAAATATATACAGCGGGGTGACTAAAACCTAACCTAATTAGCATGAGCTAATTATCTAAATCAACACTCAGATTCGTTGACTGAGGGATAAGACTTTTCGGCTCCTGCCTGTAAGGGTAGGGAGAGTCACTCTTTTAAGTTTATACTCTTCTTTTTACATTTAGACTCTGCTTGAACAGATATAAACTGAAGTTTAGAAACTGCTTCCCACACCATTCTTTGCAAGTTTCTTCTGAAGTCTGCAAGAAACAGGATGCATCTGTGGTCAGAGCTAGCTGTTAGAATTTTATAGGAAGTAGGATATATTCATAAGGTGAAATGAAATTATGTGGTTTTATGTTCGAAATTATTGTAGACAAGTTTTAAGGTCATGAAATTCCCCTAAACAATTCCGCTTAATGTATGACGCACGAATGTCAATGTTTTATGATTGGTTATGTCTTGAATGTCTTGTCTAATCCTGATTGGCTGACAATGCAATGTTCGAAGCACATAAAAGTGGTATCCAGGAAGTAAAGAACGTAGTCATGATAATCCTCAACTTGTATGATTGTCTGATTTACCCAATCGATTGAGAGGGCTTTCCAGTGATCACTAAAGTCCAGCTCGAGCTAATCAAGGAGGGGCGCACCTAACAGAATGGCTGTACCCCACTTTTGGTACCAGGAGTGGGGTACAGCCATTCTGTTAGGTGCTCTCCCCTTTTAGATTAGCTCGAGCTGGACTTTAGTGGTCACTGGAGAGCTCTCTCAATCGATTGGGGTAAATCATGCAACCAAACGCTTTGATGGTTTGAACATGAATGCAAGGTCTTTATTTTCTGTTAACACTTTTATGTGCTTCAAACATTGCATTGTCAGCCAATCAGGATTATACAAGACATTTAAGACATTTGACCAATCATAAACATCCACACTTATGTGCGTCATACTTTAAGCGGAATTTTTTAGGGTAATTTTTGATAAAAGGTCCCCAGACACATATGTTTAAAAATTTCATGACCTTAAAACTTGTCTACAATAATTTCGAACATAAAACCACATAATTTCATTTCACCTTATGAATATATCCTACTTCCTATAAAATTCTAACAGCTAGCTCTGACCACAGATGCATCCTGTTTCTTGCAGACTTCAGAAGAAACTTGCAAAGCATGGTGTGGAAAGCAGTTTCTAAACTTCAGTTTATATCTGTTCAATCAGAGTCTAAATGTAATAAGAAGAGTATAAACTTAAAGGGTGACTCTCCCTACCCTTACAATCCCTCCTCTGATCATGAAGGACGAAGTCCTTTCTTGATCATTCTCAGTACCACTTATGTTCTGAGTAGAACATAGCCATGGCTGTGTCTGGGTCTGAAGTGGAAGGTTTGATTTTGGTAATTCTACCGATTTAGACAAAATACAATCTTAATGGTGGCATAAATTGCAATTCCCAGGTTAAGTATGATGATGAGAATCATTCCTACTTTCTTGAAGAAATTCATGATACTATCCCCGAACAAACCAAATCAACCTCCCACTCCAGAGAATGGATTTCTGGAGTCTCCCAGACGTCTCATTCAGTCCTGTAATTTTGCCCTTTCATCATTGTGTCCCTTTATATGTTGCTAACAATATGATTTCTGCTATATTACATGTCCCATCCCTCCTCTAGATGCGATACTCAGTAATTACTGCAATTTGTGCTTTTGACATTATATCTCCTGTCTGTATACAGCAGGGATAATTATAACTCATTCCTGTAAGTGTTGCTCTACCCCTGACCCCTATACTGTTATTCCTACTCATTCTGCATGAAGATGTAAGCCAGCACCCAAAAACAGTTAATAAGAATAACTTCATGGTTAATGCAATTAACACTTTGTCTCCTTTTATGATGGGGTGTGTTGGCTCTGTGGAAAGAGGAGGGAAAGTGACAGCAACCTTGTCAGTTTTCAGTAAGGTTACTTACCAAATGTTTCACGTGCTCTTCCTGTAAGGAATAGAAGTTAGACTCCTCACCTATTTTAGGGGCTTTTTGTGCTGGCCTACTCATTAGGATTTCGAAGGGGGAGAGTCCTGTCCTGGCATGGGGGTGGTTCTTATCTGGAAGAGTACTCCTGGCAAGAAATGAAGCCAGTTCTTCATAGTACCCTGTGTGGCCTTCCTTAGCTTGTCCTTAATGTTCCTGTTCATCCTTTCCACTACTCTTGCACTCTGGGGATGGTATGGAATGTGAAGCTTCCATTGTATCCCCAGAACTTTCACTAACTCTAAGGTGAGTTTTGCTGTGAAAGCGGGCCCCTGGTCAGAGTATATGGTAGCAGGTAAACCAAACCTACTGATCCAATGATTGATTATGCACCTGGTGGCTATCCCTGTGGTCTCTCCTGTGACAGGAACGACTTCCGGCCGGGAAGAAAATTTGTCCACCATCACGCAAAGATATTTGATGTTTCCCTTTTGTTTTGGCATATGTGTGAAATCTATCTGTATATCTTGCAGGGGACCCAAAGTGGGTGGGAGATGTCCATGTAAACCATGTTTTGGACCTTGAACATTGTTTTGTGCACAGGTGAGACATGAGTCCACTAGCTGACTGACCAGAGAATGTGCTTTCTGTGTGCAAAAGCTTTGGTTATACAGTTGTAAAAGGGGCTTTTTTCCTATGTGTCCAGGACCATGAAGGTATGACAGGATTAAGGGAGCAACAGCTTCTGGGTTTCCTCCACAGGTGTCTCGTTAGCTGCAGCTTTGGCTGCTGTCAGCTAAATTGTTACCTTAGTAGTTTCTGTTTTGTCATAAGAATGGCCTTTCACTTTTATAATATTAACCTTGGATGGTAAATGGAGTGCTTGCAGGAGGTTTTCCACCCATTTTTGGTTGGAAATTTGTTTGTTGACTGTGGTTTTAAACCCCCAATTAATCCAGATCATTCCATAATCATGGGCCACGTTGAAAGCGTATTTACTGTCAGTGTAAATGTTCACTTTCTGTCCCTGAAATAACTGACATGCCCTAGTTAAGGCATGGAGTTCAGCTTGCTGTGCTGAACTGGCTGTTAGTGGTTTTGCTTCAATAATCATGTCAGGCAAAGTAACTACTGCGTACCCTGTTCTGTATGTGCTATCTGATGGTCTGGAACAATTTCCGTCAACAAAAATGTTCAAAAATTTAGGGTTGGGAGTGTCAGTGAGGTCCGGTCTTGGTGAAGTTGTATTAGTCATTTCTTTAGAACAGTCATGGGTGGGAAGTGATTGCAATGGGCAGTCTAAGTAAGGAGTGTAACAATCTAACTGCTGGGGTAGTTTCAGAGCATGATTTGACTGTCATAACCACTGGATCTTTGAGCTGTCATGTGTTGAGTTGACATGTTTTGTAGAAGATGCACTACAGTGTGTGTGGTATACAAAGTGGTGTCAGTGCTGAGAGTAATTTTACATGCCTCCTTTACAGTCATTGCAAAGCAGCCACAGCTTGTAGACAGGCAGGCATGCCCTGGACTTGAATTGGTATTTATTTTTTATTTTTTTGAAAGGTAGGCCACGGGGTGGTAGCGAGTACCGTGCATTTATGCTACAACCGCAGCAAATGCAGGGCCCCTGACTACACAGTATAGTACGAAGGATTTTTTTGTAATCTGGCAAGCCCAGTGCTGGGGCACTGGCCAAGGACTGTAACAAAGATTTAAAAGCTTGTCATTTCCTCAGTATATGTGACCTGTTTTGGGGCAGTCAATGCAGTGGCAGGGCATAGGACTGAGTCATAAAAAGAACAGTCTGAGATCCATTGCCTACAGTAGACGATAGAGCTGAGGAAGGAAAGGAGCGCTGCCTTATCCTTCGGGGGACCGAGACAGGTCAGGGGACACCTGTCGTGTCCCGCCTGAGATAATACATCCTAGGTATTCCACCTTGTCCTTGCACCACTGGATCTTTTTCCGAAACGCCAAGTGGCCTTTGAGAAACAGGTGGTTCATCAGGCTTTCAGAGTCCGCTGAACACTGTGTCCCGCTCTCACTACACAACAGTAGGTCATCTACATACTGTAGTAG
Organism: Lithobates pipiens; assembly: GCF_037356315.1. Lineage (NCBI taxonomy): Eukaryota > Metazoa > Chordata > Amphibia > Anura > Ranidae > Lithobates > Lithobates pipiens. The sequence goes on from NW_027507764.1 coordinate 284,599,350, forward strand.
GACTGATCCCTGAGGTGGTACCCAATCATCCAATGTGACTTTCAAGACCATAGAAAAGGCTGCCGGACTGTCCACATATCCCTGAGGGAGACAACGTGTCCAGGTCAGCTGTTGGCCAGGGCCCCAGGTAAATGGGAAGATTTCCTGAAAATCCTCATGTACATCAATGCTAAAGAAAGCATTGGATAAGTCTAATACCGTGTAAGTGGTGGATGTGGCAGAAATTTTTAAGATCCTGGTAATGTCTGAAACTATTTGTTTAATCCCCATAGGTCCTGCACCATCCTCCACTCCCCACTGGCCTTTCTGACAGGATTTATGGGGGTATTCCAGGGACTAATGATGGGTTTAATGATTCCCCTTTGTAAATACTCTTCAATTTGTGGCTGTATACTCTGTAGTTTTTGAGTGTGTAATGGGTATTGTTTCTTAAAGATGGGAGAGGTGTTGGGCTTAAAAGTAGGGACATATGGAGTGCATTTGATATGTCCTACATCTGTCTTGGACTTCGTCCAAATTGGGTGAGTTTCCAGGGGGGCTGGTATGGACATGAAGTCAAATGTCAGGTCCCTTCGCTTAGGCATAGTTAAGTCACAGTTAACTACCTTAGCTGTCATACCCCCTTGTAGGTGAAATGTAATGGTTATGCTCAATGAGGACATAAGATCCCGTCCCATTAGACATAAAGGGCAATCAGTGAGGATGGCAAAACTTTGCTTATTTAAGGGTCTATCCTGCAAGTCTGACACCTGAAGTGGTTCTATGGGTCGTTTGTCATTAGGTTGATTTGGAGGACGACCGGGAGTTCTACTTTCGTTTTGTGTATAACATCTGTCCCATTTATTCCCATAGAGCAGCCCTCGGTACAGTTCTCAGTGATAAAATGGGGGTCATTACATAAGGGACAGGGGGCATGCATCTAGGGGATGAGGGAACCGTTTTCTATATTGCTTCAATGCTTTAGACCATACTTTATAACATTAAATCATGTAATCATTATCATGGGGAAATGGTGGATAATTGTACTGTTTGTGTTGCCAACAAATTTTAGTAACCTCCTCCCAATCTTCTTGGCAACAAGGGCCATCAGTAGTTAAACCTGAAATTTGGAGAGTATGTGCTCTAGATAGTATGTTTGCCCAAAAGGGTTCAGTACAATGTTTCCATAATTTCCCGACACTAAATCAAATGGGGTGGGCTGTTCCAGCTTACCTCCTGGACCTCCCTTACCCAGCTGATTTCCCATGTTCAATTCTTATACTTTAACTTATAATATGTCTTCTATTTATATACATCAGTTGCAGAAAACACTCTTAATGATTTTGGACAGACTATAAATTGTTCACCTGTTCTGAATTCAATGGTACTCTTAACACCTTTAACAGTTAAACCTTCTTGAAACACAAAATTATTATGTATTTTAAACCTTAATGTTTGTATCCGTGGTGCACCTTCACTGAACAAAAGACCCTTTTCCCACCTTGTGATAATAACCACCATCAACACTAACAAACAAATAGGTTTGAGATTATTCGTATACAAATAATAAGCCTGTTAAACACTCGGGGCAGTGTCCTGCCAACAAATACCCAGGCTATTAATTCTAGAGGTTTCCAGTGACCAGTCCTTTGTATTTGTCTATATTCTTATGCTTAATCCCGGCCAACCTAGCGAGGATTTCAATACTTCATCTTATGCTTGATCCCGGCCAACCTAGCGAGGATTTCAATACTTCATACTCCTTAAATGAGCGAGCTACCTTATTTCAAAGACAGAGACAGAGATTATATCATTGTCTTGAAAACCACAATATCTCTACATCTACATCAAGTGTTCAAGGTACAGCATCAAAAAAGGTAAGCTTCTTAAAAAGACTTATAAAAAGTAATTTTAAAGAAAACTTACCCGATTTAATGGCTGTACCCCACTCCTGGTACCAATTCTGTTAGGTTCGCCCCTCCTTGATTAGCTCGAGCTGGAGTTTAGTGATCACTGGATAGCCCTCTCAATCGATTGGGTAAATCAGACAATCATACAAGTTGAGGATTATCATGACTACGTTCTTTACTTCCTGGATACCACTTTTATGTGCTTCGAACATTGCATTGTCAGCCAATCAGGATTAGACAAGACATTCAAGACATAACCAATCATAAAACATTGACATTCGTGCGTCATACATTAAGCGGAATTTTTAGGGGAATTTTTGATAAAAGGTCCCCAGACACATGTATAAAAATATATTTCATGACCTTAAAACTGTCTATAACAAAATTTGAACATAAAACCACATAATTTAATTTCATCTTATGAATGTTTCCTACTTCCTATAAAATTCTAAAGCTAGCTCTGACCACAAATGCATCCCGTTTCTTGCAGACTTCAGAAGTAACTTGCAAAGCATGGTGTTTCACTAAACTTCAGTAAATATCTGTTTAAGAAGAGTATAAACTTAAAGGGTGACTCTCCCTACCCTTACACTGCCGAATTCAATTGCAGGTTAATTAGCACAAACAACAATAGGTGAAATACTCTTTAGAATCTGTGTCAAGCCAGACAAGACTCATTTACATTATACAAGGCAGTCAGGATGGCTGGAGGCGATATTAGCATCTAAGAGATTGTGTCCCAATAGTGTGATTCAGTCTATTGCTAACATGGCATTTACATATCCTGAGTCTGTGTGTCTTGAGGGGGGCACGGACCTGAATCCAAGTAACACCACATCAGGGGTCCCCAGGCATGCAGCTCACAAAGAGCACCGTTCCCCCAAATACGAGGGCCCATAATCACAAGGCAAGAGGCTCACATTCTGTCCCCTCCAAGATCCTCGATCCCAGCTAGGTCTGTCACAGTGATATTGGGTCCACCGTAGCCATGGGGGTCTGCAAAAGGGTTCAGCATATAATAAAATTCCAGAGAGTAGGACCCGAGGCAGGGGGGATGAGGAGCCGGGGGAGGGAATAGTGGAGGAGGAGGAGTAAGAGTGAGAAGAGAAAAAAGACAGACAGGCAGGCAATTCTGGGTCAAGATCAGCATGTCTGCGGTGCAGCAAGGGCGCAGCCGCTCGGACCCCCACCCCCGGTCCCCCCGCCACCAGAGCTGCAGGAGCCCGGGTGCAGGGGCCCGCCCTAATCCCCCCCCCCAAGAAGACCGAGGGGGGTCGGCCATCGATGGACTATTGCCAACTATGGTGGAAACCACAGGCTGCAGCCCCGGCGCCAACCCCGATCAACAAGGAGTATTAATTCAACAGAAAAAAATAGCACTAAGTATGTATATTAAGTGTAAGTACTGAGAACACCATACAACATTATTAAAATAACAGAACCTTATGCCAGGGGCTGTAAGAAATCAGTTCTGGAGAGAGCCCTAAGTTAACTGTCCATGACATCCTCTCCGAAGATATACAGTAAAACCGATCTACCAAAAAAAGGGCACCCAGTGGCATATTTGGGAACTTGATGCAAAGAAAAATTTGTACCTGTGAGACTGAGAAAGCAGCGATAACAGACTAGGAAGACTGACATGTTGGTACCATCCGGTGTGTTATCTAAGCTTTCATAGTTGGTGGGCTGGAAGACGAGGTGCGATTCACCTTTTGCCAACTCGGTTCAGAATTATTAGGGAGAGGTGGGATGCCTTCTTGCCAGCCAGGTAGTTCCGGTGAAGAGATGTTGATGTCCAGAATTTTTCCAAGTCCTCCGGATACCAAAGGATCGCCGTCTTCCCATCTCTGTGTGCAATCAGGGCAGCAGGGAAGCCCCAACTGTAGTTAATAGAGGCTGAGCGCAGTTTTTCAGTCAAAGGTCACAGAGCCCTGTGACGCTCCAAGGTCTCCCTGGCCAAATCTGGAAAGAAGGTGAGCAAAGCACCAACGAAGTCCAAAATGGGTGCCTCCTTGATTTTCTTCATGATGCGCTCATAATAATGCACCCTGCATATCGCATCACGTGGGGTTTCCACTGTAAGGTCGCGTGGGCGGAGAGCCCTGTGTACTCGGTCTATTTTTAAGGGATGATCCACCACCAGAACAAAAGTCCATTAAAGACGCCCCTTACTGTTGGGAGGAGGTCCTCATCACCTGTCGCCTCCGGGAGCCCCTGGATACGGATGTTCCGTCTGTTATGATTTTCTTGGTCCTTGATCTTATAGAGGGCTGTCCTGTGTGCGATGGCTAGTGAGCAGGTGGTTACTTGCAGTGACCTAATTGCGGTCGCATGTCTGTCTAGCCTCTGCTCCGTCTCCTCCACCCGGTCCAGTACCTGTGCAAGGTCCGATTGGACCACAGACTTCCTTTTTAATAGATCTCTCAAGCCTCAGCAGCATTGATGCCAGCTCCATCTTGGTGGGGAGTCCGCCTACTAGGGCCGCCACTTCCCGAGTGCCTAGACCCACTCCCGTCTCCCTCAGAGCCTGCTAATGAGGCCGGGGAGCGTGATCTGCGCCCCGGCCTGTGGCGGGGCAGAGCTTGTGCCTGCACTCGTATCGCGCGGAGAGCGGCCTAGGCCATCCATGTCCCCCACGTCCTCGGGATCGGCCAGGAATCGTTTAATAGACCCCTCGGGCGCGCCTTTCTTCACCAGGGACTTGCAGGATCTCCTGCCCATCCTCCCCGGGAAGTTGTAGGTGCTCATGCAAATAGTAAGTGCTATTCTTGCTGGGTCAGCGCCGGAGCTCGGCTAAGAAGCGTCCACCGCTGAATGCCGAAACCACGCCCCTGCCAGGAATGGATAGTGGCAGGGTTGCGTGAGTTTGAAAAAATATCAGTTGCTAAACCCCCAAAAAAACTGAAGTTCTGCATCTGAATGCAGGGCTGTGAGCAGGTTTCATAGTTAGTAAGGTTGAATAAAGACACCAGTCCATCCAGTTCAACCTGAGTGAGTGTCTACCCCCTATCCCTGTACATTGCACACTCAAATTGGTCCCTACCCTCAAGGAGCTCACAATCTAAGGTCCCCATTCATATACTAGGGTCAATTTTGGACAGAAGCCAATTAACCTACCTGCATGTCTTTGGAGTGTGGGAGGAAACCGGAGTACTTGGGGGGGGGAAACCCACGCAGGCACAGGGAGAACATGCCATCTCCAGGCAGGTAGTGTCATGGTTGGAATTCAAACCAGCGACCCTTTTTACTGCTAGGTGAGAGTGCTAACCACTACACCACTGTGCTGCCCAAAGGTGATGCTTAAAGAAGAGCAGAACTGAGGGATTGTGAAAAAAGGAGGGAGCAGTTGCTAAGGAGGATTTCTGAGGGATTGCTGCAGGCAGCAGAAAAGTGGTAATCTTCAATGGTTAAAGGGAGGGTAGCTGCAACAAGTGGAAACCGGGTACTGACATATAGTTGACTGAGGCTGAGAGCAATATATCTGACCATGCTTTTAATAATGGTTGAACAAAATGCAATTTACACTCTGCTTGTCTGACTAGAGACAGCACTGCATTCATACGCTCCATTAGCACCTATTAGGAACATGTTGAATAGTGCTCAAAGAAATAAGCCGAGTTATCCTCCAATAACCATACCAGTAATCACTGCCTTTAGGCATACTGGACAAAGCCAACGCCACACAACCTTGAATCAGTGGCTGAACATCAAACGTCTTGTCCTGATCAACCTAATGAGCAAGACAAATGCAATCTAACAGCTGATCTCTGGCCCACTCTTTCACTATCTGGCAGCAGTATTATTTTTCCTTTGTCACTAGCAAAGAAAAAGTATATACCGGTAACCTCAAGATGCTTCTTTCAACAAATGACAGCAGAGCCAAGATGACTTCCCTATGCAGCCACTTCTGGTCAGGACCACAGAGAATACCAGGCACAAGTAATAATATAATAATAATATAATTTATTTAAAAATAAATGAATAACATAAATGTAAACACACCTCCAATATACCAGAACTGTGTAAACCCACCTAGATAACCAAACAAATAGTGACACACAATGTCACTATTTGTGACATTGATCAACTGCCCATAACACAGCCAGGGTCACACATGGGAAATCAAGCAGAGGGAGCTGGGAACAAGACAGGACAGGGAGAGGGTAATAGGAGACAGAGCAAGCAGGTAGGAAGGGATCGGGTTGCAGGTTCAGGGTCAGGGTCCAGGATCAGGATGCAAGAAGACAGGAATTCAGGTAAGGGGCACATGGAGACAAAACACCAAGGCACAGAGAAAGAGCAAATGTATTCACCTCCTTGTCATTTTTCGTGTTTTGTTGTCTCACAAACCCGCATTAACATGTATTCTTTGATAATTTGTATCATTTACTTTACAGAACATGCCCACAACTTTGAAGATGATTTTTTTTAATTGTGAAGCAAACAACAAATAGGACATAGTAACAGAAAAAGTCTATGTGCATAACTATTCACCCCCTAAAGTCAATACTTTGTTGAGACACCTTTTACAGCTATCACAGCTGTAAACTCACACACAGAGTGCACTCCTGATCCCTACGGTGTGCATCCGTCACTTCGCCTCAAGGTGACCTGACATATAGATTTGATGGTGCTGCTAGCGATCATCAAAGATTTGGATTTTTTTTTTTTTTTTTTTTAATAACCCAACCCTGACTTGTACTTCTCAACAACATTGTCTCTTACTTAAATTTTATAATGTAAAGAGAACAAGAAAGAAAGTGGGATTTTTATGGTGCTTAGGTATGAAACACATACATGAAGTAAAATAAAAAGGTTTTATTACATTTATTAAAGTGCAGTTAAAAATCGCATATAATGCAATGATACAAAAACGCATAAGCAAATTATACATAGGAGGGGTCCTGGAGACAAGAAGTGATAGCGTACTTGCAGCACTGTGTCCCTACATGTTTCGCAGTAGCTTCGTCAGGGGATGTGCAAGCTATTAACAATTTGATTGAAACAAAAAATTAATAACCGTTTGTATAGAACATTTAAGCACATACATTCAATTATGCAATTAAGTGATGTATACGGAGCTTGCCAAGTGACTTACCACTTGGCAAGCTCCGTATATATCACTTAATTGCATAATTGAATGTATGTGCTTAAATGTTCTATAGAAACTGTTAATTTTTTAATCATAGTGTTTCAATCAGTGTTAATAGCTTGCACATCCCCTGACGAAGCTACTGCGAAACATGTAGGGACACAGTGCTGCAAGTACGCTATCACTTCTTGTCTCCAGGACCCCTCCTATGTATAATTTGCTTATGCGTTTTTGTATCATTGCATTATATGCAATTTTTAACTGCACTTTAATAAATGTAATAAAACCTTTTTATTTTACTTCATGTATGTGTTTCATACCTAAGCACCGTAAAAATCTCTCTTGTTCTCTTTACATTATAAATTTAATATGTATAGGGGATGAGGTGCTTGAATCTTTTTGGTGTCGAATGGTAGTTTAGACCATAATTTAACAATTGTCTCTTACTTGTTTGGAGATCCTTCGTCTTCATGGCAGTGTTTGGTTAGTGGTGCAGCCTCTGGGGCCTTTCAAAAAGGTGTGTATATGTAATGACAGATCATGTGACAATAAGATTGCACACAGGTGGACATTATTTCACTAATTATGTGACTTCTGAAGGTAATTGGGTGCAACAGAGCTTTTTATGGGCTTCAAAACAAAGGGGGTGAATACGTAAGCACATGCCAATTATCAGTATTTTAGATCTGAAAAATAGTTTTATGTATATATTTTTCTAATTTTACTTCAACTTATATTGTGTTCTGATCCATCACATATAAATCAGATAAAAAAAACATTGAACCAAAGGCTGTAATCTAACAAATTATGTAAAAAGCCAAGGGGGTGAATACTTTAGCAAGGCACTGTACACTTCCTGCAACAAGCATCAGGTGATGATACTCATGAGCTTCTTGCTGCTGAGGGACACCCTCTGGTGGACAGTGGAACTGCAGCCTATAGATCTGGGAGCCACAGTGCCACCAGCAGGTGAACCCTTTCCTGACAGGTATGAAGGACATTCATAAAGGGGTTGTAAAATCAGAAGTTTTTTTTTTATCTTAATGCATTCTATGCATTAAGATAAAAAAAACTTGTGTGCAGCAGCCCCCCCCTCGGCCCCCCTAATACTTACCAGAGCCCCATCTCGGTCCAGCGATGTCCACAGTGTCTCGGCCATTCAGGACAGAGCAGCGGCACCATTGGCTCCCGCTGCTGTCAGTCAGTCAGCCAATCAGGAGAGAGAAAGGTGGGGCCAAAGCACAGCTCCGTGTCTGAATGGACACACAGAGCTGCAGCTCAGCTCGGGTGCCTCCATAGCAAGCTGCTTGCTGTGGGGTCACTCAACAGGAGGGAGGGGTCAGAAGCACAGAAGAGGGAACTGAGAAGAGGAGAATCCAAGCTGTTTGTTATTTTTATAATAAAAGAGAGACTTCACAAGCACTTTAACTACAAGAAGATGGCTTTTAGAGTGGGTAATAGGGAGGAGTTGCAAAGATGAAGATTAGGAGAGACAAAAGTAGAAATATAGGAGAAAGCTGGAGTGGAAATTCTGCCTGCAAAAGTCATATGTGAGCTTTTGGTCAGAACTTCCAACTGTTTGCATGCTCCAGAACTCCAGCCAGCAAAAGGTCGAGAGCAGGTTCTCTATTTTTCGGTCGGAAATTCCAATCTTCTTTATAGATTCCGATGGGCAAAATTCCTACAATTTGACTCAAGCTCGGAAGCATTGAACTTCATTTTCTCGGCTCGTCGTAGTGTTGTACGTCACCGTATTCTTGGCGTTCGAAAGTTCAGAGAACTTTTGTGTGATCGTGTGTATGCAAAAACCATCCAAGTTTTTTCAGGCGGAAAATCCGCTCGTGTGTATGGGGCATAAGAGTTTCTGTCTATTAATGGGTCCCCTCACCTCCCCAGTCCATGGTGTGCAGGCAGTGAGGAGATGATGTGCAGTAATCTCTAACAACCAATTAGTGAGCAGTATTGGTGTACAGTAATCTCTAGCAACCAATCAACAAGTAAAAATCATGTGCTGTAACCACTAGCAACCAGTCAGGTAGTGGTAATAATACACTGTAACCCCTTGAAAACAATCACAATCGCTGCCTGATCTGATTCAGTAAACGGATTTTGAGTCTAGTTGCTATTTATTGTATTGTATGTCTCAGAGCAGGTGGAGAGCGAAACTGCATGGGGGGGGGGGGGGGGGGCAGGCCCAATAAATTGTTTGCCCACGGTCCAATCAATATTAAAGACGGCCCTGGACAGAGCGACCATGGGAGGTGGAGGAGAGGAGCAGGTGGATGAGTTTTCCAGGGGACAGGAACTAATTTCCATTCCCCTTAAAATGTTGCGCTCGGCAAGTGGACTGGCTGCCACCCCCCACTGTTTTTTTTATACCAATAAATTGATGGGTTTAGTTCTGATTTATATTTAATGCTGTTCAGGGGCTCTGGGCTTCAGAAAAATGCCAGCCTCTGTCAAGAAGAAACGGCAGCAATGCTGGAGACAATTTACAGCACACACTGATTTTGGTAGCATAATTATAATTGTGAAATGTATTATTATTTTTTATTACGTTATTTTGGTAAAGTTCCTCTTTAACCACTTGACCTGTAGAAGGTTTTACCCCCTCCATTACCAGGGCATATGTCTGTGTGAGTAAAGGAGAGCCCTTAAAGTGGTTGTAAACTCTTACAAACCACTTTGACTTAAAGCTAAGCCTAGATTAAGGCTTACCTGTAGATCCAAGAGATATTTACAAAAAGACAGGCTCCCGTGCACATGCGCGGGAGTGACGTCATCGCGGCTCCGGCGAATTACAGCACCGGAGCAGCGAGACCCGGAAGTCACTCCGGGATACATGGCAGCGTCGAAGATGAAGACGGAGGACCGCTTCGGGTGCTTCGTTCTCAGGTTAGTTATTCATAATGAGCTAGTATGCTATGCATACTAGCTCATTATGCCTTTGCCTTGCAGGTTGTTTTTTTTTTTTTTTTAATAGCCTTTACTTCCTCTTTAGCCAACAAGACTGTCAGTAAATTTTTTACACTTATAATCAGGTCACTGATCATCAGTGCCTTGATCATCAGTGCAGCCTATCAGTACCGCCTATCATTGCTGTCTATCAGAACAGTGCTACCTATCAATGTTCATGACGCATCGCCTATCAGTGCCAGCTATCAGTGCGCATCAATGCAGCCCATAAGTGCCACCTACCAGTGCCACCTAATGGTGCCGCATATCAGTGCCCGTCAGTGAAGCCTATCAGTGGTGCCCATCAGTGCCACCGATCAGTGCTCAATGCCACCTATCAGTGATGCCCATCTGTGTCACCTATGAGTGCTCATCAATGCCGCCAATTAGTGCCACCTATCAGGGCTCATCAATGACGCCAATCATGCCCATCAGTGCCATCTATCAGTGCTCAATGCCGCCTATCAGTGCCAGTTCAGCAGGTGTCTGAGCTGAGAGCATCTCTCTCATACAACCCAGAGCCTGCACTGACCGTTTCCCTTTTCTCCTTCCTCGCACGGATGGGAGAGGAGAGAGACAATCTGCTCCTTCTGTCGCCCCTTTCCTTCTGTGTGTGCACTGCGAGAAGTGTGAAGCCCAGCAGCAGAATGATCAGTGCGACCTTTGCAACCCCAGTAGTTATGCCACTGGGTCACAGCCTCTTGTGGAGGTGATAGGTTAAATGTCTGTAGACCACCCTGACTAAATAGATATTAAAAAAAATTCTCTTTTTTTATTTTTATTTTATTTTTCATTCATGTGTGTTTATCACCTTTTCCCAATCAGGAAAGGATTTCAGGGCTTACTAAAAGCTACATAAGAACACCTGTTCTTAAAAAGGTATACATACCGCCTTGCACAATGTTAGGAATATTTTGTTACTCAGGCTTCCACGAGGTGCCCCCGGACACAACCATTTTTTTTAATCTGTAGTTAGACTTGTAAAAACTTCTGTACATCTGTGTAAAAATATCTGATACTAGAAAAATTCTTCCCTTCTACCCATGGCGTTTTGCATGTCAATATCACTCCTGTCCACCTTTCCCTGTAAAACCTTTGCTTACTGATGTGACTGACTGTCAATGGGGTGTTAAATTATTGGCCATGTTCTCAAACCATGGCATAACCAGTGGGACCTTCTGAGTTTGTGGTTATAGGCCTCCAAACACCTGGATTCAGTCTTCCAAAACCTGACAGCTGCTGTTTTCCATTCCCCCAAAGCTGTTTCTACACGCTGTGGGAAGTGTTTTTTCATTCCATATTATTGTCTAGGTACTAATGACTCTTTAGACATTCAAACATCCTCTTCTGCATGAATTCATATCTATACCTGATTCTCAAAAAAATAAAAGAAAACCATTTTTATGAGGCCTTCTAGGCATGATCCCTTGAACTTTATGCCAATGTCCAGTCACCTGTGTCCTGTACTGTAGTCCAAGATAGAAATTTACAGGTTTGTTAAAATTCCTCTTACGGGGGGCGTGGCCTGGACGGCATGGCGTGAGGAGTGTTGAACGGAAGCTCCACTTGCCTAAACACCAATATCTGATATCCTGAGGCATTTTCCAGCATAACACACCCCGCACGCGGGCAGAATGATATCCGAACCTCATGGACGCTATGTCACCACCGAAAGCAGCAAAGGAAGCGGCCGCAAAGCTGGCCATGTGGAGAGAGAGGCCTTGGAGGAAAATGGCGCAGACTCTTCGGGAGACACAACGGCGGAAGATGCTGCAAGGGTGTTGGCAGCTATTTCAGACTGCAAGAGCACACTGACCTGTAAGATCGAAGTTAAAATTGATGTGTCCCTAATCCGTTAAGACCTACAAAAACCGAGGGACCGGGTCGCAGAGAGGGAACATAAGCCGGGTGGAGGACGAGATGCCACCATTACAGACCACCACCGAAAGACTACAGCACCAACTTAACGTGGTTTTAACCAAACAAGATGAAATGGAAAGCCTCCGACAATGCAACCTGAGATTTGTGGGACTACCTGAGGGGGCTGAGGTCTCTAAACCCACCTCTTTCCTAGAGAATCTACTTGTGACAACATTTGGACAGGCTGAGTTCTCCACGTCCTTTGTTGTAGAACGGGCCCACAGGCTGGCGGCGAAGCCTCCTCCGCAAGGTGCACCTCCCCGGACCTTTATAGCAAAAATGCTTAACTTCCGTGACCGAGACACGGTCCTCCGTCTTACCGGACTGAAAGGCAACATACCGTTTAAGAACGACAAGATCAAGGTCTTCCCAGACTTTTCGGCGGGGGTCCAGAAGAAGGGAGCGCACTTCAATGAAGCCAAGAGACAGCCGAGGATCAGCCATTACTCTTACGCTATGCTTTTACTGGCCAGACTCCAGGTCGCCGCCGAGGACAGAGCACATTTTTTGACACACCCGAGGCTGTCTTTGTGTGGCTGGAGAGCAGGGCAGCACCAGACCGCGCACCACTCTAAAGGCATTATCCACCCGCGGGGAAATAGGCCGGTAGGAATAGACCCGAACTGCTGCCAGACACCCTGGGGTCTTTTTGCACTCGACAAGGTACTGTGCTTTATAACTTTTATCCTGCCACATCTCCTACTATGGCCTATTCCCCCTCCCCGCTACCAGACTCCTTGCCATCCCCCCGTGGCATCCTCCCCCCTGTCAGAAACCATGAATCAGACTGAGACAGAAGTACAATTAAATTACACTTGTTTATTAATAAAAATAAAAAGGTAAATAGAAAAAGCGTAGTCAAGCATAGCCAGAGTTCAGTAACCAGGTCATGTAGTCAGCCAGGCCAGAAGTCAGGGATCCAAGTAGAGCAACAGCAAGCAGGATAAGGAGCCAGAAGGGATGTCAGCAAGCCAGTCTTTAAACAAACCGCAGGAGATGGTTTCTAGTGATGTGACCAAGGCTAAGGCAGAGATGAAGTGAGCTGCAAGGCTTTAAGTAGGCAGGTCAGGCGAGCATCATCAGGAACAGCTGGTAACTGTGGAGAGAGAAGAGAGCTGGCAATTAGCCGACAGCTGAGCGGCCAGCCCAGAGAAGGAAGGGCGAAGCCAGCCCTGACAGTACCCCCTCAATGACCCCTCTCCCTCGGAGGGCCACCGGGCTTGAGGGGAAACCGTCTATGGAACTCGCGGAGGAGGACAGGGGCATGTACGTCAGAGGATGAAACCCAGGAGCGTTCCTCTGGACCATACTCCTTCCAATGCACCAGGTGCACCCACGGAACCTACGGGAGTCAACAATGGATTGTACCTCCATACTCCTCATGGTTCTTAACCTGAATAGCGTGAGGACGTGGCACCGAGGTGGTAAATCCGTTACAGACCAACGGTTTCAATAAGCAGACATGAAACACATTTGAGATGCGCATACTAGGAGGAAGGTCCAATGCATAAGCCACTGGGTTAATTCTGGAAAGGATATCATCGAGATAAACCACCACACACAACTGCAACAAATCTCTGAGCACATCGTTAATAAATTCCTGGAAAACTGCCGGTTGATTACAAAGGCCAAAAGGCATTACCAGGTATTCATAATGGCCTGTTCTGGTATTAAACGCAGTTTTCCACTCATCGCCTCCTTAATGCGCACAAGATTGTATGCACCTCTCCAGTCAAGCTTCGTGAAAACCGATGCTCCCATGAGGCGGTCAAATAACGCTGTAATTAAAGGAATTGGGTAGGCATTCTTAATCGTGACACGATTAAGACCCCTATAATCTATACAAGGTCTCAGTTCACTGCTCTTCTTCTTCACAAAGAAGAAACCAGCACCAGCAGGAGACGAGGATTTGCGGATGAAACCTGGAGAAAGTGCGTCAGCAACATACTCCTCCATGGCCTTATCCTCCAAGACTGACAAAGGGTAAACCTGACCACGAGGAGGTGTGCCACCAGGCTGAAGGTTAATTGCGCAATCATAAGACCGATGTGGAGGCAAACTACTGGCTTGACCTTTATCAAAGACATTGCTAAAATCACGGTACTCCTTCGGCAAGGAGGGGAGTGAAGCGGTGCACAGGACCTTGGATACCTTCAGGAAGCATGTCTCACTGCATTGTGGTGACCAGGAGAGAACCTCAGCACGGAGCCAATCAAAAGAGGGGTTGTGCCTCTGTAACCAAGGATAACCAATAATCAGCGGAAATCTGGGTGAGGAAATGACTTGGAATTGGATTATCTCATGGTGAAGAGCCCCTACGGCCATGGACAATGGAACCATCTCATGAGTCACATGGGCAGGTCGAGAGCCTCAATGGCAAGTGGAGTGTCGCGCAGTTGCAGCGGAATCGAGAGCTGTGAAACAAATGCAGCATCAATGAACAGGCCTGCAGCCCCAGAGTTGATTAGAGCCTGTATCTCGATGGATGACTCAGCCCAAGAAAGGGTGACCAAAACCAGGGGCTTATCCTTCTGGATAACTGGGGACGAAACAACACCACCGAAGGCCTGTCCATGACAGGATCTTAAGGTTCGGGCGTTCCCTGGACTTGTCGGACAAGACTTAAAAAAGTGACCTGCCTGGCCACAATAAAGGCAGTGAAAAACGCGTGAAGCCCAGGTGCATGGATTCATCTTCACTGACCAACTCGGTACCAGGAGGCATGGGAGGTGAGGGAGGCATGGGTGGGACTACAAAGCTCGGAGGCAAACTTACAGGAGGCTTCTGCAAGCGCTCCTTAAGAGAAAATCTTTCTCTGAGTCTGGAGTCAATGAGGATGGCAAACGAGATCAAGCTCTCCAGCTCAGTGGGTATATCTCGGGCTGCTATCTCATCCTTGATGGAATCCAAGAGGCCATGAGAAAAAGCAGCCACAAGGGCCTCATTGTTCCAAGCAACCTCTGCTGCCAGAGTACGGAATTCAATGGCGTAGTCGGCAACAGTTCTCGTACTCTGATGGACATGAGGCACTTGGCAGCAGAAGCGGAGCGTGCGGGAACGTCAAAAACCCTTTTAAAGGAGGCCACAAACTGAGGGTAACTCAAGACAACAGGTTTTTGTGTCTCCCATAGAGGGTTAGCCCAGGCCAAGGCTCTCTCAGAAAGCAAAGATATTGCGAAACCTACTTTGCTTCTGTCAGTGGGAAACGCCTGGGGCAGCATCTCGAAGTATATCTCAATCTGATTGAGAAACCCTCTGCATTGAACTGGATCTCCCCCAAATCGCTGGGGAAGAGGAGCAGAACCAGACATACCTCTTATAGAGGTTAACACTCGAGGCGGGTGCCTGCACAGAGACGGGCGCGGCAGCAGGTAAGGCCTGCGACTAAGGTTGTACCAGAGCAGCCACCGTGGGGGATTCCAGGTGAGCCGTGCGATTCAGGAGCGTTTATAACGCCAAGGCAAACTGATCCATGCAATGATCTTGCTCATCCAATCTGGAAAAAATATTACCAAGTGGATTGACTGCATCTTCTGAATTTATGGCCTTCGCTTACTGTCAGAAACCATGAATCAGACTGAGTCAGAAGTACAATTAAATCACGATTGTTTATTAATGAAATTAAAAAGGTAAATAGAAAAAGCGTAGTCAAGCATAGCCAGAGTTCAGTAACCAGATCGAGTAGTCAGCTGGGGCAGATGTCAGGGATCCAAGTAGAGCAACACTAAGCAGGATAAGGAGCCAGAAGGGATGTCAGCAAGCCAGTCTTTAAACAAACCGGAGGACTTGGTTTCTAGTGATGTGACCAAGGCAAAGGCAGAGGTGAAGTGACCTGGAAGGCTTTAAGTAGGCAGGTCAGACGAGCATCATCAGGAACAGCTGGTAACTGTGGAGAGAGAAGAGACTGGCAATTAGCCAACAGCTGAGCGGCCAGCCCAAAGAAGGAAGGGCTAAGCCAGCCTGGACACCCCCATGCTTTTCCCATAAGACTATCTACTCAATTTGCTCATGCTCGTGGATGGCAGGTATTGACTCTAACCTTGTGTATATGTATGTTTGACAGGCCGTTGCCCATCATGACTACCAGGACAAGGTTTTTCATATCCTCCTGTTTCCCCCATGCATGTTACCCTTATGATCCAAAACCGGTGGTCTCACACCTGGCACTATGGTTTGATCTGCAGCAGACAACCGTCCCCTTAGCTGAAGGAACCCTTATGGGTCCTAGGTTATTCAATACCGACTGCATTGGCTGCTATATAGCGCAAGTGATGTTTCCCCGATCTGGCCGTACTGGGCAAGCCGTGCCGGCTTGGCAAGTGGTCCGGCCAGACAGACCAGTGTACGAGTTTGTGGTTTGTTTTATTGTTGGAGTTATGTTCTACTATTATGCAATGTAAAGAAGAGTATTACATCTTGGTATCTGCCCCGCGTGCTGTATTATAGATATGCTGGGGCTCTGTGCCCCGTTGGGATGCAGCTCAAATCACATAATCTTGTCCTCGTGGCTCCAGGCCCCGCTGGTGGATCCGTGGCTCCCCCCTGCTCGTGGTGGTGGGGGGGTGAAGGCGCGCTGGCCTTGGGTGTCGGGGACACGAACAGTTACACGCACTTGTTATGCCTAAGCTTAAATGTATCACATGGAACATTCGGGGACTCAGAGCAAAACCAAAGAGAACTGCTGTGCTGTCGTACCTTAAGGCCCAACGTGCAGAGATTATGATGATGGTTGAAACCCACCTTACGGGCCAGCTCATGTTAACACTCCCATCCTACCCCGGGTTTTTTTTCAGGCTCCCTATGCTGCTAACTCCAGAGGAGTCGCAGTATTGGTGGCTAAGATGGCACAATTTACTCTGTTGACGCTCAGGTCAGACCCACAGGGTAGATTTTTATTCTTACACAGCAGAATAAATGGGCTGGAGCTTCTAATCCTTGCGATTTACATACCCACCCCTTTCCAATTCACAGTATTAACAGAGGGGCTGTCTTCATGTCTCAATTCCCTACTGTGCCCGCAATCTGGATGGGGGACTTAAATAACATTATAGACAGAGAGCTGGACATAATGTCACCAACACTCTCCGCCAATCTCACCCACTCAGACAAGATTTGGTAAACTCTAGGGATGCACCGAAATTTCGGCCGCCGAAACATATCGGCCGAAAATGCCCTTTTTGGCAATTTGCCGAAAGAGAAAAACGGCCGATAATGGAGCCGAAAATGGGGCGTGGCCTGGGTGGGGGCGGGGCTCCGCCCCCGCCCCTGGTGACGCCCATCATGGGGGTTGTATAGCGCTGGAGAGCCGCCTCCGCCGCCTATTTGATCACAGCGCCGGGAACATCACAGCTCTCATTTCAATAGCTTTGTGTTCCAATCCTGCGGATGATCTGTCTATCTAAGTGCCCGGACAAGGGGGAGGGGCTGCGTGTGACGGCGCGCGGCCGGGAACACAAAGCTATTGAAATGAGAGCTGTGATGTTCCCGGCGCTGTAATCAAATAGGCGGCGGAGGCGGCTCTCTTCCCTACACAGGCTGCAATGGGACACACTGGCTGCAAAATGACACACTGGCTGCAAAATGACACGCTGGCTGCAAAATGACACGCTGGCTGCAAAATGACACGCTGGCTGCAAAATGACACGCTGGCTGCAAATGACACACTGGCTGCAAAATGACACACTGGTACACTGGCTGCAAAATGACACACTGGCTGCAAAATGACACACTGGCTGCAAAATGACACACTGGTACACTGGCTGCAAAATGACACACTGGTACACTGGCTGCAAAATGACACACTGGCACACTGGCTGCAAAATGACACGCTGGCTGAATAAATGACACGCTGGCTGCAATGGGGGACACTGGCTGCAATGGGGGACACTGGCTGCAATGGGGGACAGTGGCTGCAATGGGGGACACTGGCTGCAATGGGGGATGCCTCCTGTACCATGTTGCCAGTCTCTGACCACCTCCTGCACCATGTCACCAGTCTCTGACCATCTCCTGTACCGTGTCCCCAGTCTCTGACCTCCTCCTGTACCGTGTCCCTAGTCTCTGACCTCCTCCTGTACCATGTCCCCAGTCTCTGACCTCCTCCTGTACCATGTCCCCAGTCTCTGACCATCTCCTGTACCATGTCCCCAGTCTCTGACCATCTCCTGTACCATGTCCCCAGTCTCTGACCATCTCCTGTACCATGTCCCCAGTCTCTGACCACCTCCTGTACCATGTCCCCAGTCTCTGACCACCTCCTGTACCATGTCCCCAGTCTCTGACCACCTCCTGTACCATGTCCCCAGTCTCTGACCACCTCCTGTACCATGTCCCCAGTCTCTGACCACCTCCTGTACCATGTCCCCAGTCTCTGACCACCTCCTGTACCATGTCCCCAGTCTCTGACCACCTCCTGTACCATGTCCCCTGTCTCTGACCACCTCCTGTACCATGTCCCCTGTCTCTGACCACCTCCTGTACCATGTCCCCAGTCTCTGACCACCTCCTGTATAAAAATATTTTTTAAAAACAGTCATTTTCGGTATCGGTGCTGTTTCGGTATCGGTTTCGGTTTTCGGCCTAGTGTATTTTTCATTTTCGGTATCGGTTTCGGCACCAAAAAACCCATTCGTTGCATCCCTAGTAAACTCCTAACCGATCTGGCCCAGATTGACACATGGAGACACCGACATCCCCAGGGTAAAGCGTTCTCCTGTTTCTCCACAACATATAACTCCATGTCCCGCATAGATCTTATACTGATATCACAATCTATCCTTCCTTTGCTAGGGGATGTAGGTTTTAACCCCTGTGTCCTCTCTGACCATGTTCCCTATTGAGTTGAGCTCCGGCTGGACTCTCCCCCTGCAACCTATACCTGGAAGCTCAACCCCTTTTGGTTGACGGTTGTGCCAGGCATGGCAGAGGCTGGGAACGAGTGGGAGTAACTTACCAAGGCACGGCATCATGCGAGGTGGTATGGGATTCTTTTAAATCCCACGCTCTTATGCTATTGTCCAACCGTATCTCCAGGTATAGGAAGACCTCGCCCCAAGTGGTCAGACAGGCAGAACAGGCGTTGGCAGATACAGAAAGGGAATTCACTGCCGATCCCACCCCCTCTAAGGCTGATCTTCTAAAATTACAGTCAAGGGTGGTGAATAGTCTACTTTTTGAAAAAGCTGAAGGAAAGATTTTATTTTTTTTTTCCAAGAAGTTTATTGACAAATATTGTAAAGATTACAAAGAACAAATAACATTCGTAGTAAGCTAGTACAAGTAGTAAAAACACGGAGCGGTACTACGAGACAATACAGATCAGTTAACAGTATTTTAGCACAAATGCACATATATTATGACGGATAAGATGAGAAAACTAAGCAGGATAGACAATATAACACAGCCATCGTAATCCGGTTCATGTTGTCAAATCAAATGAGTTAATACTCAGTTAAAGTATTGGATTACAAAGGTAAGAAGCCTAAATAACCCCGGGGGGGGGCCAATCCAAGTTTTAACGGCAAATGTGTGATTTTGCAGCAATCACCTGAAGTATAATAAACAGAAGCTCATGGAGCATAACCATTATTAGGCAAAAACTGACGACAGGTATGCATGTGGATACATTGGTATAATGGGATATGTCCATGTGTGGTCAATTTTGGCCATGTCCAGTCTCCAAGCAATCCATCCACCCCAAAGGGGAGCACACTGTGGATGGGGAAGTACTCTCAGTAAAATAGGGTTGTTTATTTAGAGACTGGACAAGGCTGGTGAAGTAGAGCAAGCCACTGTGTAGTGTAATGGACGTATCTAAGTTTTGATTTATTAACATAGAGGAGGAAAATTTCTGCAGGAGCATATAGCAGGGTATGATCCTTCGATTAGGATGGAAATAAAGTATAAGGGAAGGTGGGGAGGGGGGGGGCTAACCCCGCTAGATGAGAGGACGGGGTAGAGAATGGAGTGGGGGGGTCAGCAAAGTGGGGTAAAGGGAGGACGGAGTCCGAGCAGTATTTCAGGCCAGCTATCTTAGCATTATGTCAAGGCGGTCACGATGTAGTGGCGGGAGTTTGGTCCACGGAGGCTCGAAAATGAATCCAGCAGGCCCAGGTGTTGGTGAATGTGGAGTGTCTGTCATGCGCCTGGTGAACCAGCCTTTCCATTTCTTCCGTTCTGTCAATTTGTCTATACCATTCCTCAATAGTCGGGCGAGTTGTAGATCTCCAGTGCCTGGGGATACATTGGGTGGCCGCATTAATCATATGTAGGAGTAGTGATTTCCGATAAGTTTTTTGGAAGGGACGTATGATGTAGTAGGTATTGGGATGGGGAGAATTCTGGATGGTGCGTAGTTACTTGGATTATGACACGATGGACCTCACTCCAGTATGGTTGGAGTAGTGGACATTCCCACCAAACATGCATGAAGGAACCAAAGGAAGCTTGGCATCTCCAGCACGTTGGAGGGATCTCCGGCACAAATTTATGTATTTTGTCAGGAGTGCGGTACCATCTGGAGTATATTTTGTATCTGTTTTCTTGCGCTGATACATTGAGTGTACCCTTATGTGTATGTTCGTAGATCGTACTCCAGTTGTCGTCCGTCAGTTTGGTCGGTAGGTCTGTTTCCCAGTATTGTAAGATAGGTTTGCGTGGTGAGGTGTCTGAGCTCAACATCTTCGCAATAAGCGAAATCAAATGTTGTTGGGGTTCCGAGCTATTGCATAGTGTTTCGAAGGGGGTTAGGTCCCGGTGCCAATATGAGAGTGGTGTCGCTGAAGTCAGAAAGTGTCTAATTTGGAGGAATTTAAAGAATGGGAGGTGTAGGTTTGGAAATTTAGCAATCATTGTGGGATGGGAGAGTAGTTTGCCCCGTGCAAAGAATTGATGCGCTCTGTAGGGTGGGTCTTGAAGTGGAAGACGAGAGTCATGACCCGTCAGATCCGGGGGAAATTCAGGATTTCGTGAGATAGGGGTCATGGGTCCATGCGGCTGCGTTGTGTTCAGCGACTTACATGTGTGTACAAACGCCTGTAGAGTAGGGCCTATAAGAGGGTGGGACCAGCAATTCACAGGGACTGCCCGTTTCAGGATCCAAGGAAGATTGGGTAGTGGGATGTGTGTAACAGCCTGTTCGAGATGAATCCATGCCTTAGCGACATGGTGCACGTGCCAGTCTACAATTCTAGTGAGTAAACTCGCATTATAGTAGGTGTGGATGTCTGGTAGACCTAATCCGCCACATTGTTTGGGAAGGATTAATTTAGCCCAACTCAATCTGGGGGGTTTAAGGGACCAAAGAAATTTTCTGCAAATAGTTTTGTATGTGAGAGAAAAGGATTTAGGGAGCGTGATAGGAATAGTTTGGAGCAAATAGAGTAGTCTAGGAAGGACATTCATTTTTAAAACCGCAATTCTGCCAAACCAGGAAAGGTGTCCTTTGTGCCAATTCTGAAGGTCGTCTTGTATTTTGGAGAGTGCTGGACCAAAATTTTTGGCATATAGCTGTGATGGGTCCGAAGGGATTTTAATGCCTAGATATGTCAAGTCATGTCTTTCCCAGCTAAAGGGAAAGTTTTGGCGGCATTGGTCAACGATATTGTCAGGTAGGGAGATATTTAGTGCTTTCGATTTCTCAAAATGTATTTTGAGATTGGAAAGGATGCGAAAAGTCTAAGTCTCTCAGAAGGTTAGGTAAAGTGATAACGGGATCTGTGAGGAATAGCATGATGTCATCCGCATATGCGGCGATTTTATAGTGTGAATCTTTAATGGTAACTCCACGAATGTTTGGATTCGCCCTAAGCATGCAAAGGAGCGGCTCCATGGTAAGCACAAATATAAGTGGGGAAAGGGGACACCCCTGACGAGTGCCATTGGCAATGGAGAAGGCTTTCGATAGGCGGCCGTTGACCCGTATTCTTGCAGTAGGGGATGAATATAGGATGGAAATCATTTGAACCGTCAATGGAGGGATACCTAGGTGTCAGTACCATTGTCATGTAGTCCCAGGCCACTCTATCGAACGCCTTCTCTGCATCTAGTGATGGGAGAAATCCTTTGGTGTGAGATGAGGTAAGCCAATGGTGGATGTTGAGGGTTTTTATGGTGTTATCCCTGGCTTCCCTGCCAGGGATGAATCCTACCTGATCAGTGGATATAAGATCTGGGAGAAGGGGTAGGATGCGGTTTGCTAACATTTTTGCATATAGTTTGATATCCACGTTGAGTAAGGAAATGGGGCGGTAATTAGGGATTAGTGTGGCGTCTTTGCCTGGTTTGGGGATCAACGTAATATGCGCTTCCAAAAGATCATTCATGGGTCTATTAGAGGAAGAGAAGGTGTTGAAGGTCTGGAGGAGGTGTGGTAACAGGTGTTCCGAAAAAGATTTATAGTACGCTGCCGTTAAACCATCGGGGCCCGGGCTTTTGCCCGCTTTAAGTTGTTTAAGGGCACAGGTCATTTCTTCCATGGTCAGAGGGGCATTTAGATTAGCGCGTAAAGTAGGAGATATGGGAGGAGGGGAATATTCTGTTAGAAATGTTATTAGGTCAGCTCTAGTATTTCTGCTATCCGCGGGCGGGTGTTGCGGCAGGTTGTATAGGGAATGAAAATAGGACACAAAATGGTGGGCGATGGCATCCGAGTCTATAACAGCCTCTCCTGTGGGGGTTGTAATCTTATGTATATTGAAACTAGCTTTTTGCTTTTGGAGGGCTCTAGCCAACAGCTTACCAGATTTATTGCCAAACTCATAAAACAATTTTTTCGACAAGATTTGTTTTCCTCATCTAACAGTAGGGAATCGTCCAATCTCCATATGTGAGATCGAGGATGAGTGTGGGAAAGACGTAGCGAAATAGTGATTGGGTTATGGTCGGAGAGGAGCTTAGGTTCAATCGTAGCTTTTTCTAGGCAGTGAATGTCAGCTTGGGAAATGAAAAAGTGATCAAGTCTCGAATATTTCTGATGTGGGGGAGAGAAGAAGGTGAAGTCTTTCTCTGTCGGGTGTAGAGTGCGCCAAGTGTCGTGTAAAGTCAATGTTTGTAAGTGCAATTTTATGGCCCTCAACGCACTATATTTCAAGCACGTTGTGCCATTGGATGTATCCAGAGAAGGTGTAAGTGGTATATTAAAATCACCTCCTAAGAGGAGAATTCCTTGTTGAAAGGTAGTGAGTTGGGATAGAGCTTCTCGAAAAAGGTCACTTGGTGAGAATTTGGGGCATAGATGTTCGCTATAGTTATGGGCTTTTGATGTATGGTACCTTTAATGAATAAATAACGACCCATTGGATCTTGTAGAGTATCCATGATGGAAATGGGGCAATCTTTTGAAATCAATATCGAGACCCCTTTAGATTTTGCTTGGGTATTGGTCGCATGAAAAACCGTTGGATAGTAGGTGTTACGTAGCTTGGGAATCGCATCTGTTCTAAAATGTGTCTCTTGGAGGAGAGCTATATGGGCTTTAGCCTTGCGCAAGGTATATAGTAGTTGAGTTCTCTTTTCGGGCGTGTTGAGGCCTCTAATGTTGAGTGAGTAAAGGTTAGTGTTATGTACGGTAGCATGGGATGAGGAATGGTAGTCAGAGGATGTACAGTCCGTCATGTTAGGAGTAGGGGAGGTAAGGGAGAGGGAGGGCGAACCGGGGCGTGGAGGTGTTAATGTAATGGGTGAAGGGCTACCCTGGAAGAGAGCGTGAAGAAGAGGAAATAGTTCTCACACGATGAAAGTGCTTACCACCTTCTAGGGTGGTATCGTATAATATAATGTGTCGAGTGGGTGAAGGGGGCCCACCTCAAAATGGGCCGAGATCCCTATAGCCCACCCAAACGTGGGGGTTAGCAAGTACAAAACCTACAGCGGACATAAAACAAAAAAAATAGATGTGTGATGGCTCGGCACCCCAGGATTGAAAAGACATGAGCATTGTAGTGGGGTACGATCTATGTACGTAGGAAGTCAAGGTGGACCCCTAAAAGGAATGTAGAGGGGCGTAAGGTCTATCACTGTAGGCCAGGTTTTGATTCAGACAACCCTTTGTGTATTTTTCACACGGTAGTATAACAACTCTACATGTGCGATATTCTAATAAGAACTTGTTAGGGTACTGGTCATGTGGCCCATATACCTGTAAAATTTTTAACAAATAAAAAGTCAAGGGCAGGAACCAAAGCATCAATCATGTTAAACTGCAGTACCGACAAAAAGGATAACTTAAGCCATATGTTTAGCAAGTTATGAAATACATTAGTTCAATGTAACCCAGTAAGCAATGCATAACTGTACTCCTGGTCATCACCGGCAAAAACCGTATCTGTGGTGAGCAGGAGTATAACATCAACTAAAATAATTAGAATGAACACTTTTAAGAGAACAATAATGAGGACACATAGTGCAATGGATTACCAACCCAGAGAAGAAGAAGAGAAAAAAAAAAAAAAGGGGGGGGGGGGGGGAGGAAGGGGGATTGAGTTCAAGATAGTTTGTATGGCGTAAGTAATTATATATGGCAGTTAGTTCAAAGGTTGGTCCGCACGACCACTCCAAGTGTTCGGTGGTAGCAGCTCTCCCAAAAGTGCATTAGATGGGATTCAACAGATCAACTTACATGTGCAAGAGAGAAGTGCTGCCATTAGTCTACCGAAGGTGATGAAAGGCAAGGTAAGCTGAGTGTCACGGTATCCTTAATTGCTTAAACAGACGACACCAAAGATCACTCCGGATATCGGGAAGGTACTGCAGACTAACCCCATGTGGTCTTCCTGGGGTCATATGTAGTAAAGTTCCGCCCAGTCAGGGAAGTGTGACAACACTAATATTGCCATCAGAGAGGTGTAGGTTTGAACATCTGCCATCAGTTAGAGGAAAAAGGGACAAACGTTACAAAAGTTAATAAAGCAAGCCAAAAAAAACTGAGAAGTTTCTGGGGGGTGGTATGGTATTACAGTGTGAGTCCTCAGAGAAGAAGAGCGAAGTTAGGTTCTGGGTTCAGAAAGAAGCAGATATGGCTGCAAAAGGGAGCTATAGAAGGGAGCTACAGCCCTCAGTGATCCCTCCTAGCCCTCCGGGAACGCAGAGAGGTAGAGGGGCTGAGGTCTCTGGAAGTATGGTCACTGTAACGGCGTCCTCTGAAGTTGGAGGGTGATCTTCTCCTGCGGTGACCAGAATCTTGAGTTTCCATTCGCTCTGGTTGCTGTTTGGTCGCTTTGTAGGCCAACGGACAAAAATTTGCATACCAATTAGGAACAGCGATCTCAGGGATGTCTAGGGTTGCGCAAAAGTTGGGTAAGTCCTCCGGCATTTTGAGGTGCGCGGTGCGGCCTAGATGAGATGCAGTGAGGGGAACCTCCACTTGTATACAATACCTCTGGTTTTCAGTACCTCTAATAGAGGTCTCAGGTCTCTGCGTTGTTGCAGTGTGATGCCTGAGAGGTCCTGAAAGATTTGAATAGGGGCTGACTCGTATGTGAGTGGCGATTTGGTTCTGGCGTTTCTTAAAATATTTTCCTTGAGCTGGAAATCCACCAGGCAGCACACGATGTCACGCGGGGGGTCAGTGTCTCTACCTCTAGGCCGCAGTGCGCGGTGAATCCTTTCCATGGCGATAGCCGTCTGTGGGGGTCTATCTAGAACACTGTTGAAAATAGAGACCACGGCTGGGGAGATGTGTTCACCTTCTATGGATTCGTGGAGGCCTCTGACCCTCAGGTTATGGCGTCTCCCCCTGTTGTCCAAGTCCTCCATGTTTCTTTGCATCTCCCTAAGTAGCAAGATATGTCCATCTACCTTCCTGGTGGTTTTGCGCAGCACAAGATCGTGTTGGTCATACAGTGTCTCTACTGTCTGCACGCGATCGGAAAGAGCCCTAAAGTCCAAGCGGAGCTCCGCAATGGTCGCCGCCAGCGTGTCCTTTTATGTCTGAGGCAACGAGGCGCAGGTCCTGCATGGTAAGCGGAGACTAGGACGTGTTTCCTGAATATGGATCCCCGCTGGGCCTATGATCGGAGGAAGCCGTACGGGGAGAAGTCTCTGACAGGACAATGTTAGCCTGCGGGGGAGGATGCGTCGTTGAGGCCTGTGAGGCGCCCCGATGGGACGGCGCCATGTTTCCCCTCTGTGAGCGGAACATGTCAGGGATGATTTGGCTCTGCCCGCCTGTATTTTCGCGCGGGGAGCGGGATCGTGAGGCCGAGGAGCTCCGGGAAGCTGTACCCATCGTTAGGGGGTGAATGGCGCGATCGTACCTCAGTGCTTGTGTATAGTCGCCTGAGGTGCCGGAGCTCTCGAGTTATGCGTCTGCCATCGTGCTCGTCCAAGCCACGCCCCCGGAAAGATATTTTATAATAAACAAGAGTGTACGAGTGCGAGGAATGTGCGGGACGCCTTCTGGCGTACCTTGCCCATATAGATCATAAGCCTCCACCTGTGGTCTCGCTCCGTACAACCGTTGGCTCAGTAGTGACTGACCCTGAGGAGGTGGCGGAGGAGTTTCGCTCCTTCTTCACAACTCTATACACCTCTAACGCCAACAACCCCAGGCAAGAGACAAGGGCACTACTGACCGATATAGAGCTGTCTACACTTTCCGAGCCCCAGATCGAGGTGCTAGAGGCCCCAATCACCAAAGATGATATAGCAGAAGCCTCAAAAGCACCTGGATCTGACGGTCTCCCCCTACAATTCTACGTCATATGTCGACACATTGATCCCCAAGTTACACAAACTATTTTCCCACATGTTCCAACCGAGTATATGCCTACCTCTATGGGAGAAGCCTGAAATACCTGAGTCTTACCACCCAATATCCCTACTGCAAATAGATATTAAAATCTTGACTAAGGTTCTGGCCCTGAGGTTGAACAGGGTGATTTCTACCCTGGTTCACCCAGATCAGACTGGTTTTATGCCAGGCAAAAATACGGCATATAACCTCAGGAGGCTCCGCATGAATATGCAATCTGAACATGATTAGGTGGGATCCAGAGTCATAGTGTCTCTCGACGCCGCAAAGGTGTTTGACTCTGTTGAATGGGAGTACCTCTGGGAATGCTTGTCGTTTTGGATTCGGACCCAATTTCATCAGGTGGATCTGACTCCTATACTGTAACCCTAGCGCTAAGATATTGGTCAAGTCTCTGCCCCCTTTCCACTCTCCAGGGGCACGCGCCAGGGATGTCCTTTATCCCCCTTTTTGTATGCCCTGGCAGTGGAACCCCTTGCATCTTCCCTTAGAAACCACACAAACATTCAGGGCCTGTGGAGTGGGGGACTAGTGGAGAGAATTGGTCTTTATGCTGATGACATGTTACTATACTTGGTGGATTCAGGCCCATCTCTCCAAACGGCTCTGGAGGTGATACAGCACTTCGGGAGTTACTCAGGATTGAAAATAAACTGGGACAAATCTCAGATTCTTCCCATTGACATAGGTGCCCCAACAAAAATTCAGGCGTTATTCCCCCCTGGTCAGGGTTAGCACCATGAAATAGCTAGGAGTTATAATCACCCGTTCCCCAGAGGATTATGTTAGACTCAGTTTAGAGCCTCTAATTGTGATCTTGAAATCCAAAACATAAGTATGGGCCAAATCTGCCATGCCCTTCAGGCTCAATTTCAGGACTCACCTCCCAATATAGAGCAGATGGACATTGTAAGTATTATTATGGGACAAGACTCCCAAAAAATTATCTCAATCTTCTATAATTCTCTTCTCCGCCCCACTGCTACAGTCCTTGCTTACAAGCTGAAAGAGAGATGGGCCGGGGACGTGGGGGGGTTGGAGGATGATGAATGGGAGGATGCACTGGACACCAGTAGGAAGGTTTCTGTCAGATCATCTCACACAGTTATTTATCCTGCACAGATCATACTTGACCTCACTTCGGTTTGCCAAATACAGGCCCGGTTACAATCCACGATGCCCTACATGTGACAGCCCCTCCGGCACCTTCTTTCACCTATGGTCATGCCCAAAAATACAGGACTACTGGTCTCAAATTGTTACATTTATTCACGACGAGATGGGATCCCCCTTGAACTTATGCCCTAAACAATGTCTGCTGTGTATATTCCCGGACCCAGATTTGGATACATTTCATAAAATATTCTTGGAAGAGTCACTATTCACAGCCAGACTACTGATAGCGAGAAAATGGAGGGTCTTGCCTCCAACGATCCAAGAATGGATTGCTGCTGTTAACAATGTTTTGCTGTATAGGAAAGAGACCTATGCCCCCAGGGGTTGCCTGGTCAAGTACGGGAAAATCTGGGACTCGTGGTTGGGGAATGCAGCTACATGCAATGTAATCCCTGATTGACCCCATCAATATAGAATCTCTAATATCTCCGGGCTGAATCCCTCCCCCGGATACATACCCCACGCTGGACCTCCCCCTGTGGGCATTTGGCCACCTGTTGATTATAAGTAACGCGATCTGTTATGTATTATATATCTGAACACGCAATCTTAACTACGTGTACTGCTTAATAAGCGATTGATGCTATGTATTCTTTATCACGTGACGTTGATGCCAATGTTATATACTTGTAACTGTTTTACTTTTCCAATAAAGACTGCGTTGTTTGGAAAAAAAAATTCCTCTTCCAGTATTTCTAATATGGAAGGCTCCCTACAAGTTGTTTTTTAAATCAATTATAGTGAGGCCTCTAGCCAAAATAAAGAAGAGTATTCTGCAGCATTGCCTCCTAGGAAATAGTATAACAATCCCGTAACAATGGAAGGAATACAGTTCTTCCTCCCTTTCAGAATAGTTAAATACTTTAGGACAATTGAGACCCAGGTATCCAACCAAAATAGACTTGAGTCACTTAAGTTCTCATTGTCCTGGATGAGTGGGAGACTCTGACTTTAAACCTTAGGTTTGGGAGTTAATTGTGTTTTTTTGTTTTTGTTAAAGTTGCTCAACCTAAACTTTCACCACAAACACCTTTTCACTAAATGAGTGTACTGTAATCACCAACCTTTTAGGCCACATGCACACTAGGTGTTTAGCCTGTGAGTGACCAATCTTGGTGTTTTCGTGCAGACAGAAGGCACAGCTGCAACATCCAGCCCAACTGCCAGCAGTCGGTAAAAGTCTGACAGGCTGAAAGCTGCTGCGGCTGGGTGGGGCTGGATGTTGAAGGCCATATATGCTCAGGAATAGATACCCGGAATACAATAAGTTGTCTTCATTCTGGGCACATGTCCCGGGCGCATAAGACCCTAAATATTAGTACCTCTTGGTAATTCGTTTCTAAAAAGGCTACAACACTAATGTTTTATATACAATAATATAATGTCTACATTACTGTATTTCTTTTATATATCAATTTACCTTTGGCAACTGTGAAATGAACATGTAGTGTCTTACAAAACAAATACGGAAATACTTGGTGGACTTTTTTTTTGGTTAATAATTGCAAGAATGCATAATCTCTACTAAAGACACATTATAATACTTTCATTATGAGCAGTTTTGTTACCTTGGTGAAAAAAATGCAGGTATACAATCACACTTATGGTTTTAAAAGTCCTGTCACATGCTATGTAATAAGCTAATGTTAAAGTTGATATTGAGCTTGGTCTGTTACAAGTCTCAATTCCATTTTGTGTATAAATAAACTAGTGTCTTTTTTTGCTCTAGATATTGGCCTCAAAAAGTGAGTCTCAACAGAAGCATTTACTACAGAGGGCACCAGAGTACTGTCCTTCATCTATGGTAAATATTACATAAATGTTTTATCCCCTTCCGGAATATGACTAGCATATCACATATTGTTTGGATCAAAATAATGCAATTGATTTAAAGTGTCTCAGTTTCTTGTCCTCATATGGGGTATACAACAGGTAAAATAAGTATTGAACATGTCACCATTTTTCAAGGTAAATATATTTCTAAAAAGGTGCTATTGACATGAAATGTTCACCAGGTGTTATTAATATCCCATGCAATCCATACTTAAAAAAGAAACCAAAAACAAATACGTTCAGAAATTAAGTTATGTGTAATAAAATGGAAATGACACAGGGGAAAAATGATTGAACACATCAAGAAAGGGAGGTGCAAAGAGGCATGGAAAGCCAAGATACCAGCTGAAATCTGTCAGTAATTAGAAAGCAATTCTGCCTGTAAGTGCAAATTAATATCAGCTGGTTCAGTCCCAACTTATGACCTATTAAAAAGAGTCTCATTATCAAGGTGTCGCACAATCCCATGATGGGTAAAAAATTGTTATTTTTATATACAGCTTACCTGTAAAATCTTTTTCTTGATCATACATCACGAGACACAGGAGCTTCATTACATAGTGGGATGTCCCATAGCAATGCTCAGATTGAGGGGAGGGAGACACAGATCATAATTATAGACCGCCATGGACCGGAGGACCTAAACTGCAGCCGGCAGTACACTGCACCCAAAGGCGATATCCTCTTGCCCTCTGACATCCACCTGATAGAATCTGGTGAATGTGTGGACTGATGACCAAGTTGCAGCCTTACAGATCTGAGCCAGGGAGGCCTGATGATGCACTGCCCAAGAAGCACTTACAGCCCTAGTTGAGTGCGCTTTCACTTGAAAAGGCGGGATCTTCCCTTTAACACTATAGGCCTGAGAAATAATCTGTCTAATCCACCTTGAGAGAGTGGATTTTGACGCCGCCTGGCCCTTCCTAGGGCCCTCCGGCAAAATAAACAAGCAATCAGTTTTCCTTATATGAGCAGTTGCTTGAAGATATATACTGATTGCTCTAACCACATCCAAAGTGTGCAAAGATTCTTCTTCTGTGGACTGTGGGTCCGGAAAAAAGGATGGTAGGATTACATCTTGATTCAAATGGAATCCTGAAACCACCTTAGGCAGAAAGGACCTGTTGGGACACATGACCACCCGGTCCTTTATGAATAATTAGATACGGCTCTTTGTTGGAGAGAGCTGCTATTTCTGACACTCTTCTAGCCGTGGACATGGCTTCCAAGAAAACCAATTTTTTAGTCAGAAGAACTAACGAAGCCAGATACAAAGGTTCAAAAGGTTGCCCCTGCAAAGCCGAGAGAACCAAATTCAGATCCCATGGGCATACTGGAGGTTTGACTGGCGGCCTCATCCGCATAGCCCCCTGGATGAAAGCCCGCACCAGGGAATGCGATGCAAGTGGCTTCTGAAAAAACACTGACAAGGCCGAGTACCCCACCTGCGACATATGTTCCGAAACACGTCGGGGAGCCCATTCTCCTGGGCACAACTGCTGGCGGCTCAGAAAATCCGCCTGCCAATTTTCCACTCCTGGAATGAAGACTGCAGAAAGGCATGGAACATGCTTTTCTGCCCAGACAAGTATGCGACTCGCCTCTTTTTGCGCAACCAGACTCTGGTACCGCCCTGGTTATTGATATAGGCCTCTGCTGTGGCATTGTCGGACTGAACCCGAACAGGGAGACCCCGTAGTCTGAAAGACCAGTTTATGAGAGCCATATAAACTGCCCAGATCTCCAAGACATTTATGGGCAATAGCTTCTCGATCGCAGACCATTTCCCCTGCGAGCACGTCTCCTCCAACACTGCTCCCCAGCCTGTCAGGCTGGCATCTGTCGTAATAATCTTCCATGGAAGAGGAAGAAAAGTTTTGCCTTTCAGCAAATTCTCGATTTGTAACCACCAGACGAGACTCTTGCGTGTCCCTGGGGATAGACGCATAGGAAGATCCAAGGACTGGGGCTTCATGTTCCAAGCAGCAAGGATGCATCTTTGCAGAGGCCTTAAGTGGAACTGGGCGAATGGAACGACCTCGAAGGAGGCGACCATTTTTCCTAACAGTCTCATGCACAACCGAATAGGGGAAGATCCAGTGCCCTTGTTACCTCCCCCTGAGACCCTCTTATGAGGAGACATAGTCCAAAGCTACAAAGCAGAGGTACAGTGCCTTGCAAAAGTATTCGGCCCCCTTGAACTTTTCAACCTTTTGCCACATTTCAGGCTTCAAACATAAAGATATAAAATTAATTTTTTGTGAAGAATCACAAACAAATGGGACACAATTGTGAAGTGGAACGAAATCTATTGGATTTTTGAAACTTTTTTTAACTAATAAAAAAATTAAAAGTGGGGCATGCAAAATTATTCGGCCCCCTTGCGTTAATACTTTGTAGAGCCACCTTTTGCTGCGATTACAGCTACAAGTCACTTGGGGTATGTCTCTATCAGTTTTGCACATTGAGAGACTGAAATTCTTGCCCATTCTTCCTTGCAAAACAGCTCGAGCTCAGTGAGGTTGGATGGAGAGCGTTTGTGAACAGCAGTTTTCAGCTCTTTCCACAGATTCTCGATTGGATTCAGGTCTGGACTTTGACTTGGCCATTCTAACACCTGGATACGTTTATTTGTGAACCATTCCTTTGTAGATTTTGCTGTATGTTTGGGATCATTGTCTTGTTGGAAGATAAATCTCCGTCCCAGTTTCAGGTCTTTTGCAGACTCCAACAGGTTTTCATCCACAATGGTCCTGTATTTGGCTGCATCCATCTTCCCCTCAATTTTAACCATCTTCCCTGTCCCTGCTGAAGAAAAGCAGGCCCAAACCATGGTGCTGCCACCACCATGTTTAACAGTGGGGATGGTGTGTTGAGGGTGATGAGCTGTGTTGCTTTTATGCCAAACATATCGTTTTGCATTGTGGGCAAAAAGTTCGATCTTGGTTTCATCTGACCAGAGCACCTTCTTCCACATGTTTGGTGTGTCTCCCAGGTGGCTTGTGGCAAACTTAAGACGAGACATTTTATGGATATCTTTGAGAAATGGCTTTCTTCTTGCCACTCTTCCATAAAGGCCAGATTTGTGCAGCGTACGACTGATTGTTGTCCTATGGACAGACTCTCCCATCTCAGCTGTAGTTCTCTGCAGTTCATCCAGAGTGATCATGGGCCTCTTGGCTGCATCTCTGATCAGTCTTCTCCTTGTCTGAGCTGAAAGTTTAGAGGGACGGCCAGGTCTTGGTAGATTTGCAGTGGTCTGATACTCCTTCCATTTCAAAATGATCGCTTGCACAGTGCTCCTTGGGATGTTTAAAGCTTGGGAAATCTTTTTGTATCCAAATCCGGCTTTAAACTTCTCCACAACAGTATTCCGGACCTGCCTGGTGTGTTCCTTGGTCTTCATGATGCTCTCTGCGCTTTCAACAGAACCCTGAGACTATCACAGAACAGGTGCATTTATACAGAGACTTGATTACACACAGGTGGATTCTATTTATCACCATCAGTCATTTAGGACAACATTGGATCATTCAGAGATCCTCGCTGAGCTTCTGGAGTGAGTTTGCTGCACTGAAAGTAAAGGGGCCAAATAATTTTGCACTCACCACTTTTCAGTTTTTTATTTGCTAAAAAAAGTTTAAAATATCCAATAGATTTCGTTCCACTTCACAATTGTGTCCCACTTGTTGGTGATTCTTCACAAAAAATTAAAATTTTATATCTATGTTTGAAGCCTGAAATGTGGCAAAAGGTTGAAAAGTTCAAGGGGGCCGAATACTTTTGCAAGGCACTGTACTAGTACAAAGTCTCACAATAAATATATATGCTTAAACTGCACAACCTGATGCTGAGTAAGTGTCTTAGGTTTGCCTGGATCCAATCCCTTGGGATGCTTACTGCCCACAGCTCCTGTGTCTCACACTTACAGCCCCCTGACACTGGGCTTTTTAAATCTGCCGCCTGGCGCCTGCGCAGTACAGCGCCGTGCACACCGACGTGCACGGCTCACAACCACACTCCCCCTCCTCCATTAGCCCGCTCGGCGCTCGTGCATGAGGACCGCGGAATCCAAGGGGGAAAGGAATCTCCATCGGAGCTGCGTGGGACCCCCAGATTACGTGGGACCCCTGTATTGCCTATATTGTGGCAGGGATTGCAGTGGAGACGTGAGACAGCTGGAGAACCAGGCTTCACTGAGCGTGTGTACTGAAAGGCATGTAAGTATGCATCAGGCTGCCTTTACTCCCTCTAGTGGTGGAAACCAGGTAAGACATACTACTACTCAAATGAAGAAATCCATAATATATATAGGATTAATTTCCCTTACCTGTCCTTGCCGCAGGAATTGCTGAAAACAGACAGATTCCAGCCTTCACCCATCACGGCGGGCAGAGTTGTGCCAACCTTCAGGTTCTTTTGGGGTTCTTTCTCAGAAGAACCTCCTACCTGGACCTTGTAAAAGACTCTGCCAGAAACTTTCGTGCCACTATGTAAATAGTACACCAAGTCTGGTTTTCCCAGAGCCCAGTCTTCCAATAGGAGAGGACTTAAAGGCAAAACCTAGTTTCTTTGGATGACGAGGTCCGGGTACCATACCATCTTGGGAGTCAAAATATCGGCCCGAGATATGGATCCGGTTTGTTGTAGCCCTTAGGCCCCCGCAGGGACCTGCACAGAGCTTTCTTCATAGCACATGTTTTACGTGACCAACCACCATAGACACTGGCGAAAAAACTGAGGTGCCTCCCATATGGGAGGGGTTATATAGGGGAGGAATTCTCCTTAATTGGGGTTAGCCAGTGTCCAATCACCAGAGGTGCCTATATAACCCACTATGTAATGAGCTCCTGTGTCCAGTGATGTATGATCAAGAAATAAATATTTGTTGTTCATACTTGAAAATAATAATTTTTATTATTTTGTCTTATTTTCAGACAGATGTTTGGAACTGTATGAATTCCTCTTTACCAGGTGAGATGAAAACAAATTTTTGGCACAGTTTTATAGATGTTTATTATGTGTTTGTGTGGTTCTGCCCCCATGAGGGCTGCTCAAAGATTATGCACCTCACTGGTTGCCTTGACCTTGCAAGTCAACACTCTGGGTTCTGACATTTCTGTTATAAACAAAGGAATTTAAAGGTACACATACATGCCAAGTAAACCAGCTGAATTTGTTTACTGGCATCTTAAAGACAATGAAGTCAGCAATAAAGAGTTTGTAACATACAGTAGATAAGGCACAGTGAGGTGACAAAGCCAATTAACCACTTGTCCACTGGGCACTTCCTAACCAGGCCAATGTTCATCTTTTAGCACTCTCACATTTTGAATGACAATTACTCATGCAACATTGTACCTACTGTATATTAAATTTTTGTAATTTTTTTCACACAGAGCTTTCTTTTGGTGGTATTTAATCACCACTGGGTTTTTTGCTCTATAAACAGGGCCGTCTTTAATATTGATTGGACCCTGGGCAAAACATTTTTTGTCCCCCCCCCCCATGCAGTTTTACTCTCCACCTTCTCTTAGACATACAATAAATAGCAGCTAGACTCAAAATCCGTTTACTGAATCAGATCAGGCAGCAATTCTGATTGGTTGCCAGAATTTACAGTGTATTATTACAGCTCACTGATTAATTTCTAGAGGTTACAGCACATGATTTCTGCTTGTTGATTGGTTGCTAAAGATTACTGTACATCAATACTGCTCACTGATTGGTTGTTAGAGGTTACTGCACATAATCTCCTCACTGCCTGCACACCATGATCTGGGGAAGTGGGTGGATCCATTAATAGAGCGAAAACTCCCAGGGATCCTAGGACTCCTGGGATCAGTGGCAGTGGTGTGATTAAAGTGGTTGTAAACCCTTTACAACCACTTTAACCACTTGCCGGCTGGGCCATAGCCGAAAGATGGCTACAGCGCGGTTGTGTTTTTCTGGGAGGCTGTCCATGGACGTCCTCCCAAAATCTTGCCCTCATGTTCCCCCTGGGATGCACTCTTGCAAACACCCGTGACCGCCGGGTTCAGAAGACCTGGTGCATCCCGGATGCGATAACAGCTGCTCATAGCTTCTAGCAGCTATTTACCAGGTGATTGCTCCTTCAAATGATGGAGCGATCACTTGTAAACAAACCGGCATTATCTCATCACGCCAGTTCCTCCCTCCCTTCTCTGTCCGATCGGTACGGGGAGAGGGGGAGAGATGGCAGCAGCACTGTGGGCTGAATGTGTAGTGCCCACAGTGCTACGCTGTGCCAATAATCTGCCCATACTGTGCAATACTCTGCCAATGCTCTCCAATACTCACCAATACTCTGCCAATACTCTGCAACACTGCAATACTCTGCCAATACTCTGCAATAAATTTTAACAAAAACAAAATAACTTTTTTTTTTTTTTTACCAAATTTTCTGTTTTTTTGATTTATAGCACAAAAAATAAAAAAACCCAGCGGTGATTAAATGCCACCAAAAGAAAGCTCTATTTGTGTGAAAATAGGACAACATTTTCATATAGGTACAGTGTTGCATGACTGAGTAATTGTCATTCAAAGTCTGGAAGACCATCACAGATCACGGTAAAAAGCCGCTGATCGCTCCGTCAAATGACGGAGCGATCACTTGTAAACAAACTGGTGTTGGTTCCTCCCTCCCCCTGTATCGATCGGTACAGTGAGAGGGGAGAGGGGGAGAGATGGCAGAAGTGCTGTGGGCTGGATGTGTAGTGCCCACAGCGCTACGCTGTGCCAATACTCTGCCCATACTGTGCAATACTCTGCCCTTATTGTGCAATACTCTGCCAATACTCTGCAACACTGTGCAATACTCTGCCAATACTCTGCAACACTGTGCAATACTCTGCCAATACTCTGCAACACTGTGCAATACTCTGCAATACTCTGCAACACTGTGCAATACTCTGCAATACTCTTCCATTACTTTGCAACGTTGCAATACTCTGCCAATACTCTGCCAATACTCTGCCAATACTCGCCAATATATTTGAACAGAAACAAAGAATTATTTATTTTATTTTACCAAATTTTCATTTTTTTTTATTTATAGCGCAAAAAATAAAAAACCCAGCGGTGATTAAATACCACCAAAAGAAAGCTCTATTTTTGTTAAAAAAAAGTAAAAATGTCATATAGGTGTAGTGTTGCATGACTGAGTAATTGTCATTCAAAGTGTGAGAGCACCGAAAGCTAAACATTGATCTGGTTAGGAAGGGGGTTTAAGTGCCCAGTGGTTAATCTACAGGCAAACCTATATTCAGGCTAACCTGTAGCTGCACTGGATATCTCCTAAACCTGCATGGTTCAGGAGATATCCCTGTATTTGCATGTGCCGACGTCATCAGCACATGCGCACTTAAGCCAACTGAAGCAATGGCACTACGAGCTGTTGCTTCAGTTAGCCTGTGCCGTTCCTGGTGGCACCCACAGGCATACATGGGAGTGACGTCATTGCGGCTCCGGCCAATCATAGGACTGGAGCCGCGATACCCGGAAGTAAGTCCCCGGGGAGATGTTGGCCGCCAGAGCTGTGAAGAAGGACCACTGCAGGGGCTTCGATCTCAGGTAAGTAATTCATAAAGAGCTGGTATGCTATGTCTAAAATGTATAAAATGTCTTTATCTTGCAGGTTTTTTTTTTCTTTGGATAGCCTAAAACGGGTTTATAACCACTTTAATGGTAATGCTGATTTTTTTTTTTTTTTTTACCGCCAATAGTGTGAATGAAAGGATTCTACACCAAGCACCAATGTAATGAGAAGATTTACACTCACCACCAATGTAACTGAGACATTTAGCATGCGTTTACATTTGTGTGTGTTCAGAACGCATGCGAAATGTGCTGCCGCCTAGCAGATACGCAACAGTGCTATTAATTGTTGATGACACCCTCACGCATTTGCTGACATGTGCCTTGGCACCGTGTGATTTAGAAAAAAGGGTTTGGGACTTTTCTCTGCATTTGTAGTGCATAGAGCAGTACACCTTTGCATCCTAAAACCCATGCTAACCTCTGCACCCCAAAGCTCCCCCATCCTCTCCTCTCCCCCTCCCCTTTAACTCTACCTGCCTTCTCTGCTCATCTTTGCACCCACCTTTCTTACCTCCATACCTCCCCTCCTTGCTCACCTTTGCACCTCAGACTGTAATTCCTTCTCTGCCTACCTCTGCAAACCGCACATTACACTCCCCCCACTAATTTGCTTACCTTTGCAGAACAGGCTGATGGTAGGCTGACCACAGTTGTAGGCAGGACTTTCAAGCATGCCCCTTTATCTCACTAGTGGGCAGCATTCAGTATAGGTGATAGTGGATATGACCTCAGGGAGTCATGATATGCATATGAATACCTACTCTATTTACATATGAATGCTTCCGGTCCACTGATATTAGCATATCAATGCAGGATATTTACATGTAAATACGGGGTCTGCAGGTACGTCATCTGTACACAACAATAGGGCAGAGCTGAGCAGCGTTAGTAACAGAACTTCACACGGAGATATCAGGACATGGCATGGGACTAAAACCTCAAGGGATGAGGGAATTTAAACTGGTATAGTTGGCAAGTATGAGGAAGCTGTTTGGGCCCCACAACAATAACAGGGCCCAGGGCAGTGGTCCCATGTGCCCAGGGCAGTGGCCCCATGTGCCTTGTCTTAAAGCCCTGGCTATAAATAAACATTTCTCTTATATTCACCGACCGACACAGCTCCTCTCTGTAACTACATGGGTCGTTTAGCCTGCCATTAGGAGAAACTAGGCAAAATTGTTTTAGGTTTTGCTGGATTCCAAAAGCTCCACAACATCTGGCAAGTAAATTGACTTTGAAGAAGTTTGCTTACTTCATTAATGCTACTTAATATGTTAAACCACATTACTATCAAACACAAAAATGTAAAGCTGTTCAGCTCTTTTCCAATGAAGCAGCTTCGCTTCTTGCAAGAATAACAAATGCTGGATTTTCTTCAATTGCCATCAGTGTGTCATATATTTCAGCTATTTCAAATCTGAAAGGACGATTGGCATCAATTCTACTTGACCATCTTGTAGTTGATAGCGGCTTCACCGTCCGCCTACTGATGTGCTTCTTTAACCACTTCAGCCCCAGACCAATTGTCAGCCTAAGGACCAGAGGTCTTTTTACAATTTCGCACTGCACTGCTTTAACTGGTAATTGCGCGGTCATGCAATGATGTACCCAAACGAAATTTGTGTCCTTTTCTTCCCACAAATAGAGCTTTCTTTTGATGGTATTTGATTGCCTCTGCGATATTTATTTTTTAATGTATTCAGCCACATGTCTTTAGTAAAAAAATGTCAATAAGCGTATATTGGTTTGTGCAAAAGTTATAGCGTCTACAAATTAGAGTACATTTTCTGGAATTTACACAGCTTTTAATTTATGACTGCCTATCTCATTACTTGAGGTGCTAAAATGGCAGTTGCTGAGGGGCATGTTGAGCCCATTGAATATTTTTTTTTGTCCAAAGTGATTGAATAATGACACAAAAAAAAAAGTTTACAAAAAGTTGTCACTAAATGATATATTGCTCACACATGCCATATTTATATGTGGAATTGCACCCCAAAATATATTCTGCTGCTTCTCCTGAGTACGGGGATACCACATATGTGGGACTTTTTGGGAATCTAGCCAGGTACGGGACCCTGAAAACCAATCACCGCCTTCAGGATTTCTAAGGGTGCAAATTTTTGATTTCACTCCTCACTACCTATCACAGTTTTGAAGGCCATAAAATGCCAAAATAGCACAACCCCCCCCCCCCCCCCCCCATGACCCCATTTTGGAAAGTACACACCCCAAGCTATTTACTGAGAGACATGTTGAGTCCATGAAATATTTTATATTTTGCCACAAGTTGCAGGAATATTACATTTTTTTTTTTTTTTTCTTTTTGCACAAAGTTGTCACTAAATGATATATTGCCTCCACATGCTATGGGCATAAGTGAAATTACACCCCAAAATAAATTCTGCTGCTTCTCCCGAGTACGGGGATACCACATGTAGGGGACTTTTTAGGAGCCTAGCTACGTACAGGACCACGAAAACCAAGCACTGCTTTCAGGATTTAAATATAAAACACTACAAAAAAAACTGTTAGCGATCGCAGGGATCAGGCCTGACTCTGCGAAAGCTGCAGTTATGTGTTTAGTGTTTTGTAAGTGACAGTGATCGATCGATACTGCACTTGGGTGGGCTGGGTGGAGGGGCAAAACGCAGGTGCTAGCAGGTATCTGGGCTGATCCCGTTAACGATGCGTTTTTTTGGAACCCTAAACTGCTGGGGACGCTAGTATAGATCTGATCAGATCAGATATTGATCTGTTCAGATTCTATACCACTACGGGAGGTTTATGCTTTGCGTGTGAGTGATAGGGGTACTGGCACTAACCCAGCTGCTGCCTGGGGCGACGCAGACCCTGACCCTAAAACCTAATTGATATCACCCGCCAGGTGATCAGGGGGTTAAACCTTTATTGGGTAATAAATGGTGGGTTCCCTGATGCTATAAAAAGCAAACTACCTAACCAGAGTCAACCGTAACACTTATACGGTGATCACCGGTGAAAGGGTTAACTAGGGGCAATCAAGGGTTAAAATCTTTATTAGGTAGTATATGGGGGTCCCTGACGCTATATAAAAACCTGACGGAGAACCTAAATAACGAACTGGCTAACCAGCGTCACCAGTGACACTATTGCAGCGATCAGAAAAACGATCGCTTAGTGACACTGGCAAAAGGGGGTGAAAGGGTTAACTAGGTGCAGTCAGGGGGTTAAAACCATTATTGGGTAGTATATGGGGGTACCTAGCGCCTATAAAAACCTGGCGGTGAACCTATAAAAAAACTAGCTACCTAGAGGCACCAGCGACACTATTGCAGCGATCAGAAAAACGATCGCTTAGTGACACTGGCAAAAGGGGGTGAAAGGGTTAACTCTAGGGGCAATCAGGGGATTAAACCTTTATTGGGGGGGTAGGGGCTACCCTGGACCTAACACTAACTGCCCTGACAGTTTTTACTGTCACAACTGACACTAAATGCAGTGATCAGTAATTAAATGATCACTGCAATCAGTGACACTGTGACTGGGAGGAGGGGGGGGGGGGTTTGTGTGCCTATGTGTACCTATATGTCAGTGTAGTGTTGGTGCACTTACTATTGTGTTCTCCTCGCAGTCCGGTCACAAATACCGCCCCGAGGAGAATGACATCACTTCCTCCCTGCCTGTGTTTACACTACACAGGCGGGGGAAGCTTCTCATTCGCCAGGAGCGATCGAGAGGGGATGGCCAGAAACCAACGGCCATCCCCTCATCCCGGATCGCTCCTGAAGCGAAACGGACCCCCCACCCGCTGGAAGACAAGCACGTACATGTACGTGCTTGTGCCTGTCGGTGCCATTCTGCCAACGTACAGTGCCATGTGGCGGTCCTTAAGTGGTTAAGATGTCCCACCGATTTGCTGAGCCAGATAAAAAAACATATATTTTCTGCAAAAAATTTACTGGCTTCCCTACAACACATAGCAGCATAATTTCAATAAGGTTTAAAGAATGAGCACTGCAAGGAATATAGAATGCCCATGAATTCAAATCCTTGACTCTCTTCTGAACACCAGAGTGCTTCCCTTTCATGCTGGACCCATTATCATACCACTCTCATATCACTTAATGGTATGTTCAGTTTCTCAAGCTCTGCCAGAATCAATTCAGTCAACTGTTCTCTTCGATTTTCACTTCAGGGCTTGCTGTTATTGAGTCCCCTTGTATGATTGACACAAACCTAACAATGATGGTCATCTGTTCCACAAGAGCACATGTGGGGTGCAGTCAAGAATGATGGAATAGTACTTGGCATTTTTTAAAAGTAGAAGAAACCGTCTGTTTATTTCTTTAGCAATAAGGCCAATTAATTAATTTTGTATATACTTTCCCAGATAGTGACAATGAATTTCCGAATTTATTATTTTTTGAAGGTGGTTCTGCATCACTGTATCAAATGTGGCCCGCTTTTCCACAAGTTGCAAATAATTACCATTGTTTGCACTGTAAAGTGTGTCATTGCTTCCTCTGAAACTCTAGCACTGCTTACCAAGATATTGGACGATGGCTACAAGGCGCTGGAGAACACTTTGCCAGTGCTGTGTTAACCACTTAAGGACCGCCGAATGTAAATATACGTCGGCAGAATGGCACGGACGGGCAAAATCACGTACCCGTACGTGCCTGCCTTCCAGCGGGTGGGGGGTCCGATCGGACCCCCTCCCGCTGGCTGTGGAGGTCCGTTTCGCTTCAGGAGCGATCCAAAATGAGGGGATGCCCGTTTTTTTTTTTTTTTTTGTCATTATTCAATCACTTGGGACAAAAAAAAATATTCAATGGGTTCAACATGCCCCTCAGCAATTTCCTTGGGGTGTCTACTTTCCAAATTGGGGTCATTTGGGGGGGGGGGGGGGGTTTGTACTGCCCTGCCATTTTAGCACCTCAAGAAATGAGATAGGCAGTCATAAATTAAAAGCTGTGTAAATTCCAGAAAATGTACTCTAGTAGACGCTATAACTTTTGCACAAACCAATAAATATACGCTTATTGACATTTTTTTTACTAAAGACATGTGGCTGAATACATTTTGGCCTAAATGTATGACTAAAATTGAGTTTATTCAATTTTTCTTACAACAAAAAGTAGAAAATATATATTGTTTTTTTTCAAAATTTTCAGTCTTTTTCCTTTTATATCGTAAAAAATTAAAATTGCAGAGGCAATCAAATACCTTCAAAAGAAAGCTCTATTTTTGGGAAGAAAAGGATGCAAATTTTGTTTGGGTACAACATTACATGACCGTGCAATTACCAGTTAAAACAGTGCAGTGCGAAATTGTAAAAAGACCTCTGGTCCTTAGGCTGACAATTGGTGCGGGGCTTAAGTGGTTAATAACCTCTGGTAAGCCCGGTCAGTAGTTTTTCCTGATCCAAGCCTTATCAATAACTCATTCCACCTTCCCACAGAAGCAAGATGATATGCAGACTGTGTACTGTCAAAATATTCAGTATATTTTTCCAATCATCGATACCTCCAACAATCAGAATTATTTCTTTGTTTGCAAACAGTTTGCAACAAAAACAAAACACTTTGTTTAGTTTGGTAGAGTAGATTAGCCAATGTCTCATCTGCACTTCTCCATTTATAAGGTGGCGTTTTTAATGGTCTGCTGTAAAACGTCTATTAGAGTTATTCCTGGGAAATGCAAAGCGTTCATTTGGTTTTGCTGGGCCTTTCATTACGATGGTATCCCCGACATAATGTAGTGATGACATCTGGCCAATCCACTGGATCAGAGAAATCCAGTGGTAATGAAGTGATCTCTAGTAGTTCTGGTGATATTGGATAGTTCACTTCAGTTCAGTATCAGTGTCACTTTTCTCTTCAACAGATTGCTCACTAATAGTTATCGATGCTGAACCACCCACTGTCATGGTTGTTGAAGGTCCTTCACCACTATCCATATGCACAGGATTGTCTTCAACTTCACAATCTGGTTCATCATCCAGAGCTTGTGTGGATTTTAACCACTTAAGGACCAGGCCTCTTTTTCAGATTTGGTGTTT
Source organism: Lithobates pipiens (assembly GCF_037356315.1). Taxonomy (NCBI): domain Eukaryota; kingdom Metazoa; phylum Chordata; class Amphibia; order Anura; family Ranidae; genus Lithobates; species Lithobates pipiens. Next base: position 284,642,627 of record NW_027507764.1, read on the forward strand.
ACATGTTTAAAACCGTTTTTTTGCTAGAAAATGACTTAGAACCCCCAAACATTTTATATTGTTTTTTTTCTAACACCCTAGAGGATAAAATGGCGGCCATTGAAATACTTTTTTTCACACCGTATTTGCACAGCAGTCTTACAAGCGCACTTTTTTTGGGAAAAAAATCACTTTTGAATAAAAAAAATAAGACAACAGTAAAATTAGCCCAATTTTTTTTATATTGTGAAAGATAATGGTACGCCGAGTAAATTGATACCCAACATGTCACGCTTCAAAATTGCGCCCGCTCGTGGAATGGCGTCAAACTTTTAGCCTCAAAAATCTCCATAAGCGACATTTAAAAAATTCTACAGGTTGCATTTTTTGCGTTAGAGGAGGTCTAGGGCTAGAATTATTGCTCTACTGATCGCGGCGATACCTCACATATGTGGTTTGACCACCGTTTTCATATGCGGGCGCTACTCACATATGCGCTCGCTAATGTGCGCAAGCTCGTCGTGACGGGGTGTTTAAAAACCTTTTTTTTTTTTTTTTATTATTTATTTTAATTGATTTTATTTATTTTTACACTGTTTAAAAAAAAAAAAAATGGATCACTTTTATTCATATTACAAGGAATGTAAACATCCCTTGTAATAGAAAAAAGCATGACAGGTCCTCTTAAATATGAGATCTGGGGTCAAAAAGTCCTCAGATCTCATATTTGGACTAACATGCTACAAAAAAGAAAAAAAAAGAAAAAATGACATTTAAAAAAAATATACCTTTAAGCCCTCCTATTGTATAGAGATGAGTGGGGGCCATCTTAGCCTCACTCGTCTCTATCCCCAGCTAGTGAAAGGACCCGATCGCCTCCGCCGAGGGGGGTGGCACCTCTCCCGCCGCCAATAGCGGTGATCTCGTGGCGAAATCGCCGCAGAGACTACAGTTATCGTACAGCCGACCGGCGCCTGAAGAGATGGATATCTTGGTTGTGGCAGCAGCTGCTGCCGTTACCGAGATATCCCTCTTCAAAAATAGGACGTACATTGTCGTGTGCTGGTCAGTAAGTGGTTAATGATCCAACCATTTTTTGGGCCTCTTCTAGAAGTTTTCTTTTCCATTTGAAACCCGCACCCGACAACTTCTAACGTGGAGGTCTAGACATTGTATAACGTGAATCAATCCGCTACAGAAATAAACGAATAACCCCTGAAAGACAAATTGGGTTTTGGTTTTGGCTCCTGTCTAGGACAAGAGTCATTTAGTCAAGTGATTGATTGGTTTTCAGTGACCACATGACGTAAGGCCAAAAATATTGGTTGATCCCAGTCTGTCTGGCTTCCTAGACAAATAAACCCCCCCCCCCCCCCCTCCACCCAAAGGAATGTGGGGGCATATGGCCGAGGATTGGACAAGCCCCTGAGGCTTGTCCAATTCTCTATGCAATCCTGGACAGCCAGATTAAGGGAACTGTATTGGAGGGTGGAAGTTAAAGTGGAACTTTAGTCAGAAAATGAAGTCCTGCCCAATCACTTTGGGCTGGGCTCTGTTGCAGGCATAGCTATGTAAAACATAAAAAAATTGTGTCTATACTATGTACAATCCAGTAATATACTGTCTCCCCGCTCTGTACATGTTCGGTTGCTCAAAATTTTAGGCACCTTTAGGCACTGGTGTGTTTGTAGAAGCCTGCTGACAGCCTTTTAAACCGAATTAAACCCTCCTATATTTTACAGCCAAGGAAGCTGCTTCTGTTTAATCTGCAACTGCCATGGTGCTGCACATGTGATCAGTTATGACACCAGCCATATGATGCTTTGACCGTTTGGTTGAGGAATTAAGCAAATGTGACAGTTGGCAATCCCAACATTCCAGGAATATAGCTTTTTTTAAACCATTAAATCAATTGATTTAGTTCCACTTTATGATTTACTTCTGTTCAGGGGTTCTGGGCTTCAACAAAATGTCAGCCTCCGGCAAGAAGAAACAGGTGCAATGCTGGATGCAATTTACAGCAAACGCTTATTTTGGTAGCATAATTACTAATATGAAATATATGTTCATTGCTAAAGAACATTATTTTTTAACCAGTTCAAACGCTTTAATGTGGAAACAGTATAGGAGGGAGTTAATGAAGGGAGGGAACTGGGGGGGAGTCATTGATGCCATCTCACCAGTGTCCATCAAATGCAGCCTCACCTCTGCCCATTAAATACAGTCTCAGCTCTGCCCATCAAATACAGTCTCACTAGCACCCATCAAGGCTGCTTCACCAGTGCCCTTTAAATGCAGCCTCACCTTTGCTCATCAAATTCCATCTCACCTTTGCTCATCAAATTCCATCTCACCTTTGCTCATCAAATTCCATCTCACCTTTGCTCATCAAATTCCATCTCACCTTTGCTCATCAAATTCCATCTCACCTTTGCTCATCAAATTCCATCTCACCTTTGCTCATCAAATTCCATCTCACCTTTGCTCATCAAATTCCATCTCACCTTTGCTCATCAAATTCCATCTCACCTTTGCTCATCAAATTCCATCTCACCTTTGCTCATCAAATTCCATCTCACCTTTGCTCATCAAATTCCATCTCACCTTTGCTCATCAAATTCCATCTCACCTTTGCTCATCAAATTCCATCTCACCTTTGCTCATCAAATTCCATCTCACCTGTGCCCATCAAATACAGACTCGCCAGCGCCCATCAAATACAGACTCACCAATGGTTATCAATGCCGCTTCGCCAGCGCCCATCAAATACAGACTCGCCAGCGCCCATCAAATACAGACTCGCCAGCGCCCATCAAATACAGACTCGCCAGCGCCCATCAAATACAGACTCGCCAGCGCCCATCAAATAGACTCGCCAGCGCCCATTAAATCCTACTTTACCGGCGCCCATCAAATACACACTCAACAGCGGCTATCAATGTCTCTTCGCCAGCGCCCATCAAGTACAGACTCGCCAGCGCCCATCAAGTACAGACTCGCCAGCGCCCATCAAGTACAGACTCGCCAGCGCCCATCAAGTACAGACTCGCCAGCGCCCATCAAGTACAGACTCGCCAGCGCCCATCAAGTACAGACTCGCCAGCGCCCATCAAGTACAGACTCGCCAGCGCCCATCAAGTACAGACTCGCCAGCGCCCATCAAGTACAGACTCGCCAGCGCCCATCAAGTACAGACTCACCAGCGCCCATCAAGTACAGACTCACCAGCGTCCATCAAGTACAGACTCACCAGCGCCCATCAAGTACAGACTCACCAGCGCCCATCAAGTACAGACTCACCAGCGCCCATCAAGTACAGACTCACCAGCGCCCATCAAGTACAGACTCACCAGCGCCCATCAAGTACAGACTCACCAGCGCCCATCAAGTACAGACTCACCAGCGCCCATCAAGTACAGACTCACCAGCGCCCATCAAGTACAGACTCACCAGCGCCCATCAAGTACAGACTCACCAGCGCCCATCAAGTACAGACTCACCAGCGCCCATCAAGTACAGACTCACCAGCGCCCATCAAGTACAGACTCACCAGCGCCCATCAAGTACAGACTCACCAGCGCCCATCAAGTACAGACTCACCAGCGCCCATCAAGTACAGACTCACCAGCGCCCATCAAGTACAGACTCACCAGCGCCCATCAAGTACAGACTCACCAGCGCCCATCAAGTACAGACTCACCAGCGCCCATCAAGTACAGACTCACCAGCGCCCATCAAGTACAGACTCACCAGCGCCCATCAAGTACAGACTCACCAGCGCCCATCAAGTACAGACTCACCAGCGCCCATCAAGTACAGACTCACCAGCGCCCATCAAGTACAGACTCACCAGCGCCCATCAAGTACAGACTCATAGAAGATTTATTGATAGAATTAAGTACCAGGTTTGTTAGATTTTATGTAAAATGCATGTCTGGTGCGTTGCAATGTTCTCAGCAGAATCCGTGAGAAATAAATCGTATTCCAATCTTGCTTTTCCTAGTTTATTTTTTGCAGATGGAGTGGGATTAGTTTGAAAGGCTGTTAAAGAAGAATTAAATTACTTTTCCAATTTCTGCACCAGGTTTCTGCATTCCCTCTTGAGTATTCCAATTTGTTGTTGGAATATCCCTCTCAAAACCAGTTTGTGTGCCTCCCAGAGGGTTAATGAGGAGACTTCTGTGCATGTATTATGTTTTAAATAATCTTTCAGAGCCTGTTCCATGTTTATAAGGTAAGAGTGGTGTTTCAATAATATATTTGGTAAATACCATGTGGTATCATGTGCTTTGGGTATAAAAGTTGCAATAGAGGTGAAGACTACGTTATGGTAAGACCATGGAATAGGAATAATATTAGATGCAATTATTTATGGCAACATTCCTGCCATCAGAAATATGTGGTCAATTTGACTGAATGTTTGATGTGGATGGGAGAAATATGTAGTTTCTTTTGGTCAGGTTGTTTTCTCTCCAAGAATCAATTAATTTATAGTTAGAAAGGAGATGAGAAATCGATTGATTAGTTTGGTTTCGGGATAGAATGAATGGAGATCTGTCCAGAAATGGGAGGATGACTTGATTAGAATCTCCACATACAATGAGTGAGCCCATTTTATGAGAGTGTACTACCTGAAATAGGTGTGATAAAAAAGGTACAGGTTTTTGTTAGGCGCATAATATAAAACAAGCGTTATAGCCGTGTCCTGGATTGTGAAAGGAGTGGAGAGATGGAACGCTATTAAGGTACCTCTTTGTTTGGTATCTGTTGAAGCTGTGAATACTTCTGTGTATGGTGAACTAAAAAATTTGGGAGTAGATTTGGTTGTAAAGTGGGTTTCTTGTAAACACACAATGTGTGCAGTCATGGCCTGGAAAGACCAAAACGCTTTTGTACGTTTTTGTGGTACATTTAGCCCCTGTACATTTAGGGAAATTATATTTAATGGTGCCATAGCAGCTGCCACAACAAGCTTTTCTTACCACATGTTACGATGTGGTGGCTCCTCGACCAAACATCTGCGGATAAAGAGAGAGAGAAGAGGGAAAGGTCCAGGAATATCTAGAATGGGGGAAAAATAAAAATCATAAAAGATCATATTGCATATGAATAAAGTAGAGGTATAAAGAGATCCAACGTTAACCCGTGACGAAGAATACAATCCTCCATCAGGGGATAAGGAGCCTTCATCGAATCCCCACATAATAACTGTAGGGGTCTGAGGAAGTTTAAATTGGGATACATAGTTTTTGTGGGAGGAACACCCGCCCCAAAACATTCTAACTTGAACATCTTAAAGATGTATGATTGTAAGCCCTAAAAAAAAGTTTTTTTAAATTTTTTTTTTTTTTAAATGTATTTTTATTGTTAGAGCCGGTTCACACAGGGGCGACACGACTTCCAGGACGACTTTGTGAGGCAACTTGGAGATGACTTGAACACGAGTTAGACACAACCTGGGCAACTTACAACACGACTTTAAGTCGCCCCAGGCCAGGCGACTTTTGCTGTGGCCAATCAGAGATTGAGCTCTGAAGGGGGAACTCCACGCCAAATTTATGAAAAAAAATTGGCGTGGGTTCCCCCTCCAAGAGTCTGGTATGGATTGTAAAGGGAACCCCCTACACCGAAAAAAACGGTGTGGGCCCCCCCCCAGATCCATACCAGATCTTTATCCGAGCACGCTACCCGGCCAGCCAGGAAAGGGGGTGGGGACGAGCCAGCGCCCCCCCCCCTCCTGAGCCGTACCAGGCCCTCAACATGGGGGAGTGCCTTGGGGAAGGGGGGGACGTGCGGGCCCCCTCACCCCAAAGCACCTTGTCCCCATGTTGATGAGGACAAGGGCCTCTTCCCAACAACCCTGGCCGTTAGTTGTCAGGGTCTGCGGGCGGGGGGCTTATCGGAATCCGGGAGCCCCCTTTAATACCCCTACCCATTCACCTGTGAAAAAAAATGTTAAAAAAAAACACAACACAGGGTTAAAATAGTTTATTGCACAGCTCCGGGGGTCTTCCGTCTTTGCGCCGGACTCCTCCGCTATCTTCTGCAAGCTCTTTTGCTAGCGGAGGAGCCCGGCTTTCTTCTTCGCCGCCTCCCTCTTCTTCTGACTTCGGGGGTCTTGTCCCCCTCTTCGGTTCTTCTTGCCGGGCCACCGCTTCTTCTTCCAGCTCTTTTACTAGCGTTGGCCAGGTCTTCTGTCGCCGCCGCCTTCCATTCTTCTTCTTCTGGAGATGTTGACTCGACGCTCTCTCCGGCCGCAATGCCAGGGACGCGGTGCGCAGCGTCTTATATAGGGACAAGGGGAGGGGTCACAGGTTGATGTCACATGGTGACCCCGCCCCCTTACGATGTTACAGTCTCGGAGGATGCTGGGACTGTAACATCGTAAGGGGGCGGGGTCACCATGTGACATTAACCGGTGACCCTGCCCCTTGTCCCTATATAAGACGCTGCGCACCGCGTCCCTGGCATTGCGGCCGGAGAGGGCGTCGAGTCAACATCTCCAGAAGAAGAATGGAAGGCGGCTGTGACAGAAGACCGGGCCAACGCTAGTAAAAGAGCTGGAAGAAGAAGCGGTGGCCCGGCAAGAAGAACCGAAGAGGGGGACAAGACCCCCGAAGTCAGAAGAAGAGGGAGGCGGCGACGAAGAAAGCCGGGCTCCTCCGCTAGCAAAAGAGCTAGCAGAAGATAGCGGAGGAGTCCAGCGAGAAGACCCCCGAAGACGGAAGACCCCAGGAGCTGTGCAATAAACTATTTTAACCCTGTGTTGTGTTTTATTTTTTTTATTTTTTTTCACAGGTGAATGGGTAGGGGTACATTGTACCCCATACTCATTTACATAGGGTGGGGGGCCCCCTTATTAAAGGGGCTCCCAGATTCCGATAAGCCCCCGCCCGCAGACCCCAACAACCAACGGCCAGGGTTGTCGGTAAGAAGCCCTTGTCCTCATCAACATGGGGACAAAGTGCTTTGGGGTGGGGGGGGGCCGCGCGCCCCCCCTTCCCCAAGGCACCCCCCATGTTGTCCTGGTATGGCTCAGGAGGGGGGTTCGCTCGCTCGTCCCCACCCCCTTTCCTGGCCGGCCGGGTAGTGTGCTCGGATAAGGGTCTGGTATGGATCTGGGGGGGATCCCACACTGTTTTTTCGGCGTAGGGGGTTCCCCTTAGAATCCATACCAGACCTAAGGGCCTTATATGCTCTCGGAGGGGGAACCCACGCCAAATTTATTAAAAAAATTTATTAAAAAATGGATAATAAAGACTTATCCACCCAACAAATTTGAGTCACTTGACTAATAATAAAAGGTTAAAGACAACCGTAAAAAGGGATAAATAAATAATTTCATAGATGGATATGAGCTTTTGCTATTATGTGACTGCTCCAGAGATTTATTAATAAATCTTAAAATTTATAAATCTTGGGGATCCAAGTGGAAAAGCATAAAATATATATATATATATATATATATATATATATATATATATATATATATATATATATATATATATATATATATATATATATATATATATATATATATATATATATAGATTAAATAAATAGTACATTAATTACTTTGAGGATAATCAAAACTGAAATTTCAAATTATATAGGGTTTAAATGTAAATATAAATGTATTTTAAATTGCTTAATATTAAAAATCCATAAATTAAATATAATAAGTGGGAGTAGGATATTTGTATAGAGGTTCCAAAGGATTCTGCTATACTGGTCAATCTCTGAAAGGCAAAAATGAAATCTTTTAGATCTTCAGTATTTCCATTCCATAATGTCTTCTTGTTCTTGAGGTGGAGATGAATGTCGACTCCTGTTGTGCAGATGCTGATTTCCATTTTTGTCTAAGTCTGCGGATGGGTTCTTTACTGATGTATTCAAAGACATTCTTCTTGAAGCATTAATGGTATGAGAGTTCTCTATCAGGTTGACATCTTGAAGGGCCTGCTGGTTCTGCCACAGATCTGCAGACAAATCTTGTTCTGTGATGTGAAAAGCGTAGAGAGAATGGAAATCCCCATTGATATTTAATATCATGGCGTTGATGTTCTAGGAGCTGGGGTTTCATAGCTCTTCTTTTGGAGAAAAGTATGACCTTGGAAGCTTAAACTGTTTTTTCCCCTGGCCGCAACAAAAAGTTGTTCTTTAGTTTTATAGTAGTGAAATTTTGCTATAATGTCTCTTGGAGGTCCATCTGTTTTCTTAGGCATAAGAGCACGGTGCACTCTGTCTATTTCCAGGTGCTCTATTGGTATCTAAAACCATCGCTCCATTGGTATCTCTAAAACATTTTCTGGTATACCACTGAATCTGAGATTAGATTTTCTTGCTCTATTTTCATAGTCCTGTGATTTATTTTGTAAAATAAAGTTTTCTTCTTTTAGAATATCAATTTCTGTCATGTAGTCCTGAGAAGAGTTTTCAGGTTCTTCCACTTTTGGTTCAAGTGCTGCTGTACGCTGACCAGGCTCCCTGATTTCTTTTGTGAGGTTATTTGTTATCTGCTCTGAGGTTTGTTTCAGTGCTTTGTGAAGAATATTTTCAAAATGCTTTAAAATACTGTGAGGGGTCATAGTTTCATGTGAGCTCTAGTCAGACATTACTGTCCCGCTAGACTCCGCCCAAGGTGTAAATGTTTCATACCTCCTCCTGTGTCATTCCTGTTTTGTAGCATGCCAAAGAAAATTAGCTTACTGCAAGACCACAGAGGAAAGCATCTCTCAGGATGAACCCAGTTGCTGCTGGAATAATTATTTTTGGATAGAGGAGTTTTGCATTCCATACCGAACTCTTGCCTAACAATTATGATAATAATAATTATCACTCCTCATTTCTTAACTCTATGACTATAAAAAAGAAGTGTTATTAGTTTATTTTTATCATTTAACAAAATGTAAAGTAAAGGAATAGAAAATAAATCCAAATCAAATCAATATTTGGTGTAAGCCCCCTTTGCCTGCAAAATAGTATCAATTCTTTTAGGTACACTTGAACAGTTTGTAAGATATCGGGGTGATTATGCTCAAGTGGTGCATGCAGTTTTCCAGAAACATGCAACACCAGACTGCGTTTTTAGGGCATAGCAGCCCACTTTTATTTAAAGGTAATGAAAAAGTTCAAACAAACAGTAATCTTCCCTCACAGAGGCTTCCACCATCACTGTATAAACACAAACATCAGCCTCCTGGCTTACTCACTGTCAGCTTCGTGCTGTACGGTTGTGGGCCACATCTGCCTGCAGCCTTAGACTCAGAGACCTCCTGTCTTTCTCCTGGAGCCGTCTCCTACTGGGACCCTCCCGACCTCCTAGGCCAGACTTCCTGTCTGTCTCCAAGTCTGAGCCCTGAGCTCTATCCCTGAGATGTTTATGAACCCAGCCTACAAGTGTGTAATCAGCATGCCTCTGTTTACAAGAACCAGTGTGAAAGTGCTAATTCACACCGTGAAATAGGGTCGCCTCCCCACAACAGTTTTTGAAGGAGCTCAGCAGGTAGGTTGTTCCAAACATCTTGGAGAACTAACCACAGATCCTTCTGTCTCCTTAATGTAATCCCAGAGAGACTCAATGCTGAGATCAGGGCTCTGTGGGAGCCAAACCATCACTTCCAGGACTCCTTGTTATTCTTTAAACTGAAGAGTGTTCTTAACCACTTCAATGCCAGACACTTTCGCCCCTTCCTGCCGAGGACAATTTTCAGCTTTCATCTGTGTCGCACTTTGAATGACAATTGAGCGGTCATGCAACACTGTACCCAAACTAAATTTATATAATTTTTCCCCCATAAATATAGTGGTATATGATCACCACTGGGGTTTTTATTTTTTGCTAAACAAACTAAAGAAGACAGATATTTGAAATAAAAAGGTTTTTCTTCGTTTTTGTTAAAAAAAATTGTTTTCTCCACTGATGGGCACTGATGAGGTGGCACTGATGAGGTACGAATATGTAGAGGTGGCACTGATGAGGAGGCATGAATATGTTGAATTGATGGGCACTGATAGGCGGCACTGATGGGCACCGATAGGCGGCACTGATAGGTGGCACTGATGGGCACTGACAGACGGTACTGATGGACACTAATAGATGGCACTGATAGGCAGCACTGATGATGAGGTACTGACAGGTGTTACTAATTGGCAATGTGATGGGCACTGATTGGCACTGTGGTGGGCACTGACTGGCAGCTGATCTGCACGGATTTATTTTTTTAGCTTGCCGACCAGCCACCATCATTATTCTGCTGCAGGTAGGCTCATTCCCCCAAATCGCCGTAGCTGTACGTCGACCCTTTAGCCTCCTCGGCAGTATGATTATGTCAGATTTTTGAATCTCAAAGCCGTACATTGTTTTGCCTAGAAATTTGGCATTTTATATTGTAGGCCTGTAATTCTTATGCTGCGTACACATGACCGGACTTTTTTCGACAGCAAAGGTCCGACGGAACTAATCCGTCGGACAATTCGATCGTGTGTGTGAGTTCCATCGGACCTTTGCTGTCCAAAAATCTGACGGACTTTAGAAATAGAACATGTTTTAAATCTTTCTGCCAGAGCTCCACCAGACCCAGTTCCTATGGAGAAATCCACTCATCTGTATGCTAGTCCGATGGACGAAAACCGTCGCTAGGGCAGCTATTGGCTACTGGCTATGAACTTCCTTATTCTAGTCCGGTCATACGTCATCGCATTCGAATCCGTCGGACTTTGGTGTGATTGTGTGTGGCCAAGTCCGTCGGAACTCCACCGAAAGTCATTCGGGAAAGACCGTCGGACCTAGTCTGCAGGAAAGTCTGGTCGTGTGTACGTGTAGTAATAACAAGTTAAATCTGTCCGAACAAGGGTCTAGTAGACATCCTGGGTATGATAAAGTTTGAAACACAAAATCATAAATTATAATATAATAACTATAAATAATAAAAAAAAAAATTATAATAATAAAATTAATTTCCCCATGATTCACTATCACTCAATTTTGCAAGTGTTCTAATTTACTATTGCTGTTTTCTAGCTGGTCTAAAACTGCTTTTGATGTGAAGGGACACTTTTTGGTTACCATGGACAATCTCTAGTTTCCAGACAGAATGAACAGTATATATAATATAAAAGTGCAGGCAGGGCACTGGACAAAGCACTAGGGACAAAAGGGAAGTGAACTGATTTGACACAGTAATTAATCTATAAGATTAGAGTGCACTGTATATGTTATGTTTTTTGTACTTTTTGATTTTGCCGCCTGGGCTCCACCACCATGCATCGCAGTGCTCGCAGGGAACGGTGGAGGACACAGAGGGGAGGAACATTGCAGGATCCTGGTGACAAGATAAGTATGTTATACCAGGATTCTGCAATGCAATCCTGAGTGTGGCTCGCGGTTACTGCTAATGGTACTGAAATTTAACCCAGAGGCACACTCTAGCTATAGCAGGAGCAGGAGCGCGCCGGGCACCTGCTGTGTGGCGAGTGACCCGATGCACGTGCTCGGCAGGTGCGATGTCCACCGGCCACCCACAATCAAGGGCATGAGAGCCAGAATGGGGATTTGTGTATGAAAATATTCTTGGGCTGAAGTGGTTAATAAAGGAATTTTTAAAAAGTATGTTTTTTTTTTTTACTTGTTACACTTATTTGGTGAATGAGTAGGGGTATGTCCCCCTACTTATTCACATAGGGGGCAGGATTTGCCCTTGTTAAAGTCTACTTGCAGACCTGCCAGCAGACCCCACAACCCCCACAAACCCTTGCCTCATCAAAGCACCCCCTTCCATGTTAAGGACATGTGGCCTAGTATGGTTCAGGAAGGGGGCACTCGCTAGTCCCCCACCATTCCTGACCTGCTGGGCTGCATGCTGGGATAAGGGTCTGCTATGGATTTTGTGGGAACCCATGCTTTTTTTATTTTGGCATGGGGTTCCCCTTAAAAAGCCATACTAGACTTGAAGGGCCTGATATGGATGGGGGGGACCCACACTGTTGATTTCAATATATATATTTCTTGATCATACATCACGGGACACAGGAGCTCATTACATAGTGGGTTATATAGGCACCTCTGGTGATTGGACACTGGTTAACCCCAATTAAGGAGAATTCCTCCCCTATATAACCCCTCCCATATGGGAGGCACCTCAGTTTTTTCGCCAGTGTCTATGGTGGTTGGTCACGTAAAACATGTGCTATGACGAAAGCTCTGTGCAGGTCCATGCGGGGGCCTAAGGGCTACAACAAACCGGATCCATATCTCGGGCCGATATTTTGACTCCCAAGATGGTATGGTACCTGGGCCTTGTCGTCCGAAGAAAGGAGGTTTTGCCTGTAAGTCCTCTCCTATTGGAAGACTGGGCTCTGGGAAAACCAGACTTGGTGTACTATTTACATAGTGGCACGAAAATTTCTGGCAGAGTCTTTTACAAGGTCCAGGTAGGAGGTTCTTCTGAGAAAGAACCCCAAAAAAACCTGAAGGTTGGCACAACTCTACCTGCCGTGATGGGTGAAGGCTGGAATCTGTCTGTTTTCAGCAATTCCTGCGGCGAGGACAGGTAAGGGAAGTTAATCCTATATATATTATGGATTTCTTCATTTGAGTAGTAGTATGTCTTACCTGGTTTCCACCACTAGATGGAGTAAGAGCAGCCTGATGCATACTTGCATGCCTTTCAGTTCACACGTTCAGTGAAGCCTGGTTCTCCAGCTGTCTCACGTCTCCACTGCAATCCCTGCCACAATAGAGGTAATACAGGGGTCCCATGTAGTCTGGGGGTCCCACGCAGCTCCGATGGAGTTTCCCTCCCCCCCCCCCCCGGATTCCGCGATCCTCGTGCACGCATGCACGCCGAGCGTGCTGCCGGGCTAATGGAGGAGGGGGGAGTGTGTATGTGAGCCGTGCACGTCAGGGTGCATGGCGCTGTACTGCGCAGGCGGCAGATTTAAAAAGCCCAGAGCGTCAGGGGCTGTAAGTGTGAGACACAGGAGCTGTGGGCAGTAAGCATCCCAAGGGATTGGATCCAGGCAAACCTTAGACACCTACTCAGCATCAGGTTGTGCAGTTTAAGCATATATATTTATTGTGAGACTTTAAGCACAACAGTGATTGCACTTTGTACTAGTACCTCTGCTTTGTAGCTTAGGACTATGTCTCCTCGTAAGAGGGTCTCAGGGGGAGGTAACAAGGGCACTGGTAAATCACCGCCTAGGTCCAGGGGTTCTAAAAATGCCTGTAAGTTACCATCCCCCCCTGCAAGACTGGAGCCAGCCTCACAGGATGAGTCCGTGCCCCTGTCAGGTTTTGCAGCCTCTCCTAATGTTTCAGCCCCAGTATAAGTCACTGAGAACTCCCTTAGGACTACATTGGAGGGTTTTGAAGGGAGAATAATTAATTTTATTTCTGCTTCCCTGAAAGATGGCAGGAAAAGGGGTAGATCCCCTCCCTCTGCTGAGATTCCTCTTTCAGATGACTCTTCTGACAATGAGGAGAGATCCCTATCTTGGGACAGGGATCTTGAGCAGTCGGAGGAATCGGAGGAAAAGGAGAGAGTCCCCTCCTCCCAGGCGCTCAGAAAACAGGTGCAGTATTATACTGAATTGGTGCGTACCACATTCAGAATGCCTGCTGCTGAAGTCGCTACATCCTCTGTTTCTTTCCAGGGAGTTAGGAAAGTCCCACAGACTGCTTTTTCCTTTCCAATTCATCCCTTAATGGATGAATTGTTGTATGAGGATTGGGGACATCCCGATAAACTCTTTGCTCCTCCTAAAAGGTTTTCTATGCATTATCCTCTGGAGGAAAGTTTCACCAAGAAATGGGGGGTCCCATCTGTCGATGCGACTGTTTCTTGCGTGAATAAAAACCTGACCTGTCCGTTGGATAATGCTCAGGTATTTAAAGATCCAACTGATAAGAAGCTGGAAACATTATTAAAAGCCTCCTTTTCCATGACTGGCGCTGTAGTGCAACCTACAGTCGCAGCCGTGGGGTTGTGTCAGTTCCTCAAGGAACAGGTTAAGCAGATGCTTGGCCTCCTTCCCAGTGAGGAAGTAGAGAATTATGCAGAAATACCTCAAATTCTGTGTTTCATGATTGATGCGATTTTGGATTCTGTCCAACAAGCATCTCGTTTGTCTCTCCTGTTGGTACACATGCGAAGGGCACTATGGCTAAAGAATTGGGCAGCCTAGTTGTCATGCAAGAAGCATTTGATTGGGTTCCCGTTTAAAGGGGAACGTTTGTTTGGAGAAGAATTAGACAAATTCGTCCAAAAAATTTCAGGGGGTAAATCTACTCTCCTTCCAGTCAAACGTCCATCATTTAGGCGTTCTCTCTCTCCTGGAGCATCAAGCTCTAAGCAATGGCGACGGCCTTCTCAACCCTGCTCTACAGGAAAGGCTCAAGGCCGGGCCCAGGGGCAGAAGAAGTCTTGGGGGCAAAAGCCTGCCAAGCAGATCCCAAAAGCTTCCTTGTGAAGGGGCGCCCCCGCTCGGCCGAGTGGGGGGAAGGCTCCTGCATTTTGCGGAAGCCTGGCGGGAAGAGATCCGGGACAAGTGGATGATCTCTTCGGTATCTCTGGGCTACAAGCTAGAGTTTCAGGAGATTCCACCTTCTCGTTTTCCAAGGTCAAGGATCCCCATGGACCCAGTAAAGCAAAAACCGCTATTTCTGGCCTTGGATCATTTACTATCCCAGGGGGTAATAGTAGAAGTGGACCTAAAAGAACAGGGTTCAGGGTTTTACTCGAATCTCTTCACCGTTCCGAAGCCGAATGGAAGTGTCAGACCTATCCTGGATCTGAAGGATCTGAACCGTTTTTTAACGCATCCGGTCCTTCCGAATGCAGTCAATTCGCACTGTGGTCTCCTCCCTGCAAGAGGGAGAGTTTATGGCATCAGTAGACATCAAGGATGCATATCTCCATGTGCCAATTTTTCCCACACACCAAAGGTATCTAAGGTTCGCGGTAGAGCGGCACCATTTTCAATATGTGGCCTTGCCGTTCGGGCTCACTATGGCCCCTCGAGTCTTCACAAAGATTCTGGACCCTCTCTTGGCAAACCTAAGAGCTCATGTTATAGTCGTCACGGCTTATCTAGACGATTTGCTTCTCATGGAGAAAACAGTAGCGTTCCTGAACCACAGTGTTACCAGAACACTAGAACACCTGGAATGCCTAGGTTGGATTATAAACCTAGAAAAGTCGTCCCTACAGCCTGCTACCAGGTTGGAATACCTGGGTATGCTTATCGACACCGCTCAGGGCAAGGTGTTTCTTCCAAGGCCAAAAGCCTTGGCCATTGGGGATCTGGTGCACCAAATTCTGGGCAGAAGATCTTCCCCCATTCGGTTGTGCATGAGACTGTTAGGGAAAATGGTTGCCTCCTTCGAGGCCGTTCCATTCGCCCAGTTCCACTCAAGGCCTCTGCAAAGATGCATCCTTGCGGCTTGGAACAGGAAGCCCCAGTCCTTGGATCTTCCTGTGCGTCTATCCCCAGGGACACGCAAGAGTCTCGTCTGGTGGTTACAAACCGAGAATTTGCTAAAAGGCAAAACTTTTCTTCCTCTTCCATGGAAGATTATTACGACAGACGCCAGCCTGTCAGGCTGGGGTGCAGTGTTGGAGGAGACGTGCTCGCAGGAGAAATGGTCTATTGCCCATAAATGTCTTGGAGATCCGGGCAGTTTATATGGCTCTCATAAAGGGGTCTTACAGACTACGGGGTCTCTCTGTTCGGGTTCAGTCCGACAATGCCACAGCAGTGGCCTATATCAATCACCAGGGCGGTACCAGGAGTCTGGTTGCGCAAAAAGAGGCAAATCGCATACTTGTCTGGGCAGAAAAGCATGTTCCATGCCTTTCTGCAGTCTTCATTCCAGGAGTGGAAAATTGGCAGGCGGGTTTTCTGAGCCGCCAGCAGCTGTGCCCAGGAGAATGGCCTCTGCACTCCGACGTGTTTTGGAACATATGTCGCAGGTGGGCTACTCCAGACGTAGATCTGTTTGCGTCAAGGTTCAACAGAAAACTGGACAAATTCGTGTCAAGAACAAGAGATGCACTTGCTCAGGGGTCAGATGCTCTGACAGTTCCCTGGGATCAGTACAATCTGATTTATGCCTTCCCCCTTGCCCGCTTCTGTCGCGGTTCCTGGGAAGAGTCAAGAGGGAGACAAAATCAGTTCTTTTGGTAGCCCCGGCTTGGCCCAGGCGACCATGGTATGCAGAAATCATGACGTTGGCAGTAGGCAGGCCGTGGATCCTCCCTCTCCGGCCAGATCTGCTCTCACAGGGTCCAATTTACCATCCTGCTTTACACAGTCAGAATTTGACGGTTTAGTAATCTCAAGAAAATGTGGGGTGTCTGGCGCTACCTAATATTAAAGATGAGGACCACCCTTATTTCCACTAAACCAAGTGTCACCTCAAAGCAGTAGGTCATTAATTATACTAAACCTCTATATATTCGTTGAGAGTAATCGGGTACAAAACAATTCAATAGATTCTGAATAAAGACCTACAGAAACCCATATAAAGTGCTTTTGTGCAATGGTAAGTGCCACATATAGTACTTGATGTGAGTTACGTTCAATTCACACAATTCCCTATATATGTTGTATTAATCAATATTAATAAACTACAAACTATCAAATGATCACACTAAAGTGCAACCTCATGAAAAACCACACAGTATGGCCATAAAATTTATAAACAGAAACTCCAAACCTCATATATCTAATTGTGCAAAATTGCAAAAAGACCCCTAGCTGGGTGTGTGTGCGTGAAATATGTATCAACCGACTTACTTGTATATCATAAACAAAAAATATATATATAATTATGTGCATAGAAATAAAAATGATGAGGATGGATTTAAGTTAAAAATAAAAAAGATAATGAAAAAAATGTTTTAAAAAGCAATGGTGAATAAACAATAAAGCCAAAATTAAGAAAAATGGGAAAAAAGAAAAAAAAAACCAGTCTATTAATGTCCACACGTGAAAATGAAAAAATAAAAAAAATAAAAAAAGAATCCTCGATTGTGCAAATCCAGCAGGAAGAAAGTGACTTTAGTGCTTGCGACTATGTTCTTAAGGTGACTGCGTGCTCCCCCACAAGGTTCCCCACTCACCAGAAAGATACACCCCTACAGGGGTACTGTGCCTTCAGATCAGTCTTTGTGTGATTCCAATATTCAAATCCATATGTGATACGGTTGCTCCAAGAGATGCACTCCTACAGGGGTACTGCGCCTTTAAATACGAATCTGGTTCTCAGGCACCATATACGAAATCCCAAAAAGGGGAGTCCAATTTAATCCATCCCCCTTAATAGCACATTTACCCTGGTGACTCTACAGTGCTTCCTGCGTGTCCGCGGTCTGTAATTATGATCTGTGTCTCCCTCCCCTCAATCTGAGCATTGCTTTGGGACATCCCACTATGTAATGAGCTCCAGTGTCCCGTGATGTATGATCAAGAAAATAGGATTTGTGAGGGGTTAGCTCGGCAGCGGGTGTGTGTGACCCCCCTGGATGGGTTCACAACACAAAATCAGGCACAGCAGACAGCATTGGAGGTGGAAAAAACAAAAGGTGCGGTTTATTTATGCTACATGCAGTGAAAAATATAACAGCCAAACAAAAAAAAACATGAAAATAAATCCTGGTCAGCTTCACCTCTAATTACACACTTAGATTCCCTGTCTAACAACTGAGTGCAGCCTTGTGCTGCACCAGTCCCTGTCTCTGTTGTAGAGGTTTGCCACACAGGCGTTAACTCACAGCACAGAACAGGTGTCACACTCCTCAGTCTATACAAACACAAAACTGGTTCCAGGATGGAGCATCTCCCTCAACATACTGGGGTTTTTTGTAGAGGTCTTAACCACTTCCCGACCAGCGCACGACGATGTACGTCGACAGAATGGCACGGGCAGGCATATTGGCGTACATGTACGTCCAATATTCGATGCCGCCCTGCCATCTGGAGCGCGCCGCCGGCAGTCGGGACCCCCGTGAGTCCGGTCGCGGGACCCGCGGACTCGATCGCCGTGGGCATCCCCGCGATCGTCTCACGGAGCGGCCGAATGGAGGAAATGCTGTATAAACAACATTTTTCCATTCTGCCTAGCAACTAGTGATGCTGATCTCTGCTCCATGTGATTGGAGCAGAGATCAGTGTACACTAAATGAAAGCCCAACCCCCCCACAGTTAGTAACACACCCCTAGGAACACTTAACCCCTACACTGCCACCCACTGGTTAACCCTTTCACTGCCAGTGTCATTTACACAGGAATCACTGCATTTATATAGCAGTGATTACTGTATAAATGACAATGGTCCCAAAAATGTGTCAAAAATGTCCGATGGGTCCCCGACAATGTCGCAGTCACAATAAAAATCGCAGATCGCCGCCATTACTAGTAAAAAAAAAAATAATAAAAAATTATTAATAAAAATGCTATAAAACTATCCCTATTTTGTAAACGCTATAACTTTTGCGCAACCCAATCAATAATCGCTTATTGCGATTTTTTTTTTACCAAAAATATGTAGAAGAATACGTATTGGCCTAAATTGAGGGAAAAAAATGTTTTTTTATATATTTTTGGGGGATATTTATTATAACAAAAAGTAAAAAATAATGTGTTTTTTTCAAAATTGTCGCTCTATTTTTGTTTATAGCGCAAAAAATAAAAACCGCAGGGGTGATCAAATACCACCAAAAGAAAGCTCTATTTGTGGGAAAAAAAGAACGTCAATTTTGTTTGGGAGCCACGTCGCACGACCGCGCAATTGTCAGTTAAAGCGACGCAGTGCCGAATCGCAAAAAGTGGTCTGGTCTTTGACCAGCAAATTGGTCCGGTCTGAAAGTGGTTAATGAGCCCACTTACTTCAGCTGGGCTCATTAACTCTTCCCCTATAGGACTCACAGCACTCCCCTCTAGTTGTACAAGTCGGCATAAAGCCTGAATCTAGGGCATACATATTTTCCATCCTGGATACAACCAGGTTATTTTACCTGCCTGCTGCCACAGATTTTTATATACAGCTTACCTGTAAAATCCTTTTCTTGAGAGTACATCACGGGACACAGGGCTCCCGCCCCTCTTGGGTTTTACGTGGTTTCCTATTGCTTTGCTACAAAACTGAGGTGACTCCCATATGGGAGGGGTTATATAGGGGAGGAATTCTCCTTAATTGGGGTTAACCAGTGTCCAATCACCAGAGGTGCCTATATAACCCACTATGTAATGAGCTTCTGTGTCCCGTGATGTACTCTCAAGAAAAGGATTTTACAGGTAAGCTGTATATAAAAATCCTATTTTAATTGCCTGCATTCTTTAGTTTACATTCAACTGTCAGCGGGGAAACCTGCTGACAGCTGACGAGTCATCGGTTGTTAAGGATGTGGCAGCCGGCTTCCCGGGCCGGTCCTTCACAACCAGCTATTTTTCACACAGAATTCGAATTGGTCGATCAGTTTGAGACCAATTTGAATTCAAATTGTTCTGAAAATGTGGATTTCGTTCGAAAATAAAGAAACCAAACAAGACTAAACACATATTTTTCAGTTCTGCGCATATCTAATGACTTTGTAAAGCACAAACAAAATGTTTGTCATGTCAAAGCCAAAGTTGTAACAAAGTCGCACTCATCCAGTGTTGCAAGGGTAAAGTCGCAATGGAAATTGCATGATTCTTCTGTCGCACAAATGTGAGTAAAATAAAAAGGTAGAAAATAACATCACGGTTAGTTAAACCTGATGCAATTGTCAAAAGGATCAGCGATAACATGTGAAGACCTATAGCAAAGGTTGGGGGGTTTGTTATGGATATCAACTCAGCTGATCAGCTTTAACCACTTGCCGCCTGCCCTATTACAAATTGATGGCGGCAAAGTGGTTTCATTATCCTAACCGGACGTCATATGACGTGATTAGGATAATGAGCCGCTGCGCGCCCCCGGGGGCGCGCATCGCGGCGATCGTTGTTGCGGGGTGTCAGTCTGACACCCGGCAACTACGATCTCGGTAAAGAGTCTCCGACGGAGACTCTTTACCATGTGATCAGCCGTGTCCAATCACGGCTGATCATAGTGTAAATGGGAAGAGCCGGTGATCGGCTTTCCCTCACTCGCGTCTGTCAGACGCGAGTAGAGGAGAGCCGATCGGCTGCTCCTCTGACAGGGGGGGTCTGTGCTGATCGATTATCAGCACAGCCCCCCCGAGGATGCCCACACTGGACCACCAGGGACACCACTAGACCACCAGGGAAAAGGTAATAAAAATCCATAATCCTCCCTAGACCACCAGGGTGCCAGTCAGCACAATGGGTGCCAATCAGTGCCCATAATGGATGCCAATCAGTGGCCACAATGGGCATCACTGATTGGCATGCATTATTGTTTGGCACTGATTGGCATCCATTACTATAACACCGATGCCGCCTATGAGTGCCCACCTGTGCCGCCTATGAGTGCCCACCTGTGCCGCCTATGAGTGCCCACCTGTGCCGCCTATGAGTGCCCACCTGTGCCGCCTATGAGTGCCCACCTGTGCCGCCTATGAGTGCCCACCTGTGCCGCCTATGAGTGCCCACCTGTGCCGCCTATGAGTGCCCACCTGTGCCGCCTATGAGTGCCCACCTGTGCCGCCTATCTATGCCCAACTGTGCCGCCTATCTATGCCCACCTGTGCCGCCTATCCATGCCCACCTGTGCCGCCTATCCATGCCCATCCGTGCCAGCTATCAGTGCCAATTTGTGCCACCTATCAGTGTCCGTCCGTGTGGCCCATCCGTGTGGCCCATCCGTGTCGCTCATCAGTGCCGCCTATCAGTGCCACTTCATTGGTGCCCATCAGTGCCACCTTATCAGTGCCCATCAGTGTAGCCCCATCAGTGCCCATCAGTGAAGGAGAAAACATACTTATTTACAAAGTTTTGAAACTGAAACAAAAAAAAACATTTTTTTTTTCAAAATTTTCGGTATTTTTTTATTTGTAGCGCAAAAAATAAAAACCGTAGAGGTGATCAAATACCACCAAAAGAAAGCTCTATTTGTGGGAAAAAAATGATAAAAATTTCATTTGGGTACAGTGTAGCATGACCGCGCAATTGTCATTCAAAGTGCGACAGCGCTGAAAGCTCAAAATTGGTCTGGGCAGGAAGGTGTTTAAGTGCCCTGTATTGAAGTGGTTAACATATGCTTCCTTTACTATTAAAGCGGTTGTATAGTGTTTTTTGAGCCAATGAGCCGTTGAGTGCAGCGGCTGAAAGCCCGGCAGATGATATTGTGGCTCTGCCCACTCACAGTGCCAGAGCCGCGATACCCGGAAGACACACAGAGGGAACATGTCATCTCCCTGGGTGTATCGGGGCCTCGTTAAGTATTTCATAATGAGCTAGTATGCGGTGCCTTTTCCCTTGCAGGTCTGAAGAAAAAAAATTAATTCAACGGGTTTACTACCGCTTTAAAATTACTACATGTCTCTCTCATCTACACTGACAACATTAGATTGGACATAACTTTTTCCAAAACATATGGGACCATGCAAATTTTCCCTATTCATCCAGTAATGCCATGCCTGCCATTGGTAGCTCAGCTAAAGTATAGTTTCTCATGAGAAATCCCACCTATAATCCTACTCCTACACTTTAAACATTGAAGGGATTGTTATTTAGGGATTTTACTGATAAAAGTCAAATATATAAATAATTTTGTAAAAAATAAAATATGTAATCCACTCGGGTCATTAATGTTTAATGCAACCTATAAATCTGCTAGATGCACTTAAAGCAATCTAGGGATCTGGGGTCTGGTGATCTAGGCTTAAATCCTAAGACTTTTCACACTGAGCCACCCCAGCGTTAGCGGTAAAGCAGCGCTATTCAGCCGCTAGCGTGGTGGTTTTAACACCCCCTAGCGTCCGAAAAGGGGTTAAATCCACCCGCAAAATGCTGCTGCAGTAGCGCTTTGCCGGCAGTATAGCAGCACTGCCCTATTGTTTTCAATGGGCAGGGGCGCTTTAGGAGCTCCTGATGCGCTCCAAAATGCTCTCCAAAGAAGCTGCTGGCGGGACTTTTTCTGACGCCATGCCAGCGCTTTCACACTGCAGTGAATGTAGCCGCTGTTTCAGGGAGGTTTGCTATTTTTTATACACTATAGTGCCTGCAAAGCCTGAAAAGGGTCTAAATCTTTATAGGAAGAGTTCAGTTTTCCATAGACTCTCAGGAGAATGGATAGCTTTCCTTCAGCTTTTTGGTTCAATGTTTTTTTATGAATAATTAAGGCTTTTTGTTTATGATCATCAATTCAGAAAAAAGAATATCTTCAGTCAACAGCTAACTGGCGCTGCACTTTTACTTTTTCTGTTTTTGTGTGCCCAGTATCCGGGTTATAGTGTTCAGCTGCTGATTTTATTTTATTTCACTAAGCGCAGATTTTTTATTATTTTCTCAACAGCTAACTGGGTGTTTTATTGGTGAATAAAGGTAAAGGTGTTGGGGCTACAAAACATCATACATTAAATAATTAAACATAATTAATGTAGGAGGGTAAGTGAGGGTGGGGCTGGGGGGGTTAGGAAGATAAGTGAGCATAGGGTGGAGGAGAGTAGGAGGGTAAATGAGGGCTGGGTGGGGGGGAGTAGGAGAGTAGGTGAGGGCTGGGTGGGGGGGGGGACAGTATGGGGGGAGAAGGAGGGTAAGTGAGGGCAGAGTGGGGGGGGGGATTGCACATCGTCAGAGACTATGGACATGGCGTAAGATTGTCAGAGACTGCGGGCATGGCACATAGTATGATGACATGATATTTACATAGGAAATAGTCAGAGAGCCCTCAATAATCAGTGAGGATCCCAGCAAAGCGATCGGAGGATTATCAATATGTTGTGCAGATGAATTTTCATTTCATATCCCCATTCAGGACCTTCACACAGATCGAATGATGACAGATAACCGTTCATTTGACTATCAATCAGGCAGACATTAGGTGGAGGCGTGATTTCACACAGCACAGCTTTCAGGTTACCTGCAGACTCACCCCAGTAACCCAATTTTATTCCCCTAAACTGCATTCCTATGAAGGGATCTACCGACACTGAGGCAGAATAGAGGAATCTTCTGTATTCCGGACTGCACTAAGTTATCACATCCCCGCTGTCCCTTCAGCTTGCAGAGCCTTACAGTGCACATTGATGTATGACAGCACACACTGCACTCTGAGGAACATAAAAATCATCACAAAGGAGCCGAAACTGCACAGCATTACACACACACACACACACACACACACACACACACACAGGAGAGCTGTTACGGTCGGGTGAAGCTGAGCAATTGGGAGGAAGTGGAGTCCACCCCATCAATTTTTCATAGATGAGTGTGAATGGAGTCCCTGTGAGATGGCTGGAGAGAGGCTCTGCATGAACGTGACGTGGAGGCTCGATAGGCAGCTGGACACTTTCATTATCATCCATTCAGCCTCTGCTGAGTCTGCCTCCCTTGCCCTCCTATAGCAACATAACTGGTTGGCACAGCCCCCCTGAAATATGCCACCCAACAAGGCAAGTGCCTTGTTTGCCTCTAGGTAGGTACGCTCCTGCCCGTCAGTACACCCAGTGTTGTAGAGGACATACAGCCCCGGCTAGTCCGGGCCTGGTGTCAGATGACGGGAGGTAAGGAGGCGGGGAGGGGAATCCCATGGACATCTGACATGGTTGTTAAGGACGTGGCAGCCCCACTCTTTAACAACCTAACCATACAAAAAAAAAACACATACATTAAGCAAAAACAAAATTACCCTTGTTGACAGCATAGTGTCAACCCTGCCCTTAGCCGATGGCATCCCTGGGAACGTAGGAGCTACCAGATTGGGCCTATACCCAGAAACTAACAATACAACCCTTTAAACTTTTTGTGGCAGCAGTTCAATACTGCGCATGGGAACTTGCGGAAGTTCTCCAGGGGGGTCAGCTGGTGCAAGTTGGCAACAACACTCCGAGCCAAGTTCAGTTTATCGGAGTGGCCCCCAACTCGTAGTGACCTAAGAAACAGGTGAAATTGGGGGGGGGGGGTCTGGTGATCGTTCCTCTCACTGGATGGGGAACACCAGGTCTCCTGTGCTTATGAACCGACCGATCGTGGGGGTTCAAAATAAATCACTTGTCAAGGTACTAATGAGGTGGCTCCGGTATTGACAGGAATTTGCAGTGTGAAACAATAGGTAACGATGTAGGAGGTTCAAGCATCTGATATCCCTATGGGGAAAAAGGGAATTCAATGCAATGTAGTCAGCCAGTCGTCGGCATCTGTTGGGTTGTCGAAAAATCGGACTGTGCCATCGTGTTGAACTCGCAGGCGGCTAGGGTAAAGCATGCCATATTTTATGTTCCTATCTCTGAGTCGCTTGTGAACGTCGTTAAAGGTTTTCCTCTTTCGCTGCAAATCGGCCGAAAAGTCTGGGAAAAGAAGCACAGAGGCGTTAACATATTTGAGATTGGGATGTTTGTGGGCTTCGGAGAGAATCCTATCTCTGTCTCTTTAATTAAGAAAGTGGACCAAGAAAGGCCTGGGGATGTTTCCTGGAATGGCGCGGCCAGTGGGCACCCGATGGGCTCGTTCAACCACATAGGTAGGAGGGACATCTGTAAAGCCCAGGAGGTTTTTGAAGAACTCATCCGCGAACTCCACTGGGTGATCCCTCTCCTCTTTCTCAGGTAGTCCCAGGACTCTGACATTGTTGCGCCTGAGCCTGTTTTCCGCGTCATCAGACTTTGCGACAAGAGACTGTACTGTGTGCTGCAGCTCGGCAATGGAGGAGGCGTGAGTGGCAGTAAGGTCTTCGGTGGCGGATATTCTCTCAGTTTCAGTCATTCTTCCTCTTATCTTGTCAAGGTCGTTCCTGATAAGATTACACTCCTCAGCAAGGCAAAAGTTGCGGACCAGCAGTGAGGTCTTGCTCTGCTCGATTGCAGCAAGGATCGTGGCCGTACTGTCTTGTGAGGGCGGGGCTGACTCTCCTGCAGCCGGGACCTCCCCAGGACCCATCTCCAAGTCCGCTAACAGGGACTGGAGTCTTCCAATCAGGATGGGGTTCGCCTGCGGTGTAGAGAGCTGTGGCTGCAGGGGCAATGACCTGACCCCAGCGGTCTTGGAGTCCCTCCTCCCCTTTTTAGAAGTGGGGGACATCTGATGAGGCTCCGGAGGGGGCCCTAGCAGGGGAGCAGTATGTGCCCAGAGCGCTATCCAGGCAGCAGCAAGGGGTGGCCCAGGGGGTAGCAGGTGAATAGCCTGGGAGAGCACAGTCCCAGCAGGCCACAACTGCCCTCCGTCTCACACCTCAGACACCCAGGGGGAAGAGCAGTATGATTGATGGGCAGGGAGTGTGGTGAGGAGAGGCCCAGAGGAGGGGGGCCTAGTCTGACAGGCCGCAGAACCACCGAGCACCCCACCTGGCCCACACAGACAGTCCCCACCGGGTAGCACACCGCTTCAGGGAAGTGGAAGTAGGATGAGGGCAGTGGGGGCTGCAGGAGCCACAGTCTCTGGGTACCTGCACAGGAAAGAGCGGCGGCCGGCAGGCTCCACTAGGCCGCGGCTGCCATGAGCGCTCTCCACGACCCAGCTAGCCACCGGAGCACACCAAGCCAGCGGAGGGGCAAACAGGAGGATGGGGGAGTACATCCAGGGTGGGCGGATCCTCCCACCGCACAGTCCGGCCGGCCACGGCGCACCTCTGGGCGCAGCTGCCCAGGAAACAACGGTGGCTGGCAGGCTTCGTTAGGCCGCACTAGGCCATGGCCGCCGCGATCGCTCCCCATGGCCCAGATGGTCTCTCAAGTGTATCAGGCAATCGGGGGGGGCAGGCCGGAGGATGGGAAACAGTTCCTAGCATCAGATTTAGCCCCTTACCGCACGACCAGGTGGGGAGCAGCTCCACTCGGCTAGGCCCTGGTGTCCAAGATGGCGGCGACCCGGGAATGAGCAGCGCCCGTCCTCTCCTTCCACCACCACGGAATTGCTCTGCCAGATGTGCACAGAGCTCAGCGGAGGGCAGGAGAGCACTCTGACAAGGTAGCTGGCCGTAGATATGCAGATGGATGGATGGGAAAGGATTAAGCCAGGATACCCGGAGCTCCTCTAAAACACGTCCACTCTCTGTTACATCTGGACACACCACCGTTACTCGTGAATTTAATGGACACTGGTCAGTGCCATATCAAGGCCGAACCATTTCAAATCATTTCACTCTCTCCTACCGTGCTCCGATTCGAATCCAGTCGCATCCACGATGCACCGATTTGTCCCGGTGCGCCCCAGTTGTCTTTTCGGCCTCATTTCATTACATACTCCAGAGTCCCGTTCGTTGTCAGTCGCAGGTTGCTGCGCACCGATTCATGCCTCTGTCATGGTAAATCATTTCACTGTCACGTATCGCATTCCGATACAAATCCAGTCGCATCTACAATGCATCAATTCGTTCCGGCGTGCCCCAGGTATTTTTTCGGCCTCATTTTAGTACATGATCCAGAGTCCTGTTCGTTGTCAGTCGCAGGTTGCGGCGCACTGATTCGTGCCTCTGTCATGGGAAATCATTTCACTGTCACGTATCATGTTCCGTTACGAATCCAGACGCATCTGCGATGCACCAGTGTGCCCCCGTTGTTTACGGCCTCATTTCAGTACATGCTCCAGAGTCAGGATTCATTGTCGGTCGCAGGTTTCGGTTCTCTGATTCATGTCTCTGTCATGGGAAATCATTTCACTGTCACGTATCACGTTCTGATACGAATCCAGTCGCATCAAGCACTAATTCGTCTCGGCGCGGCCCAGGTATTTCAGCTACATTTCGGTACATGCTCTAGAGTCCAATTCGTGTCAGTCACAACAGCGGCATGATCGACTCGTGCCTCTGTCATGGCAATCAAAATAATTTCACCGCCACGTACCGCGCTCCGATTCGAATCCAGTTGCATCCGTAATGCACCGATTAGTTACGGTGTGCCCCAGTGCTTTTTGCCTCATTTCAGTGCATGCTCCAGAGTCTGGTTCGTCGTCACTCAGTCGCGGCCCGACCGACTTGTGCCTCTGTCATGACATACATTTCTTTAATTTGACTGTCATATATCGTGCCCCGATTCGAATCGGTCGCATCCGAGATGCACCGATTCATTCCGGTGTGCCCCAGTTGTTTTTGTCCCCAATTGGCTCTGTCTCATTTGAGTACATGCTCCACAGTTCGACTTGTCACTTGTCTGACACATGGTTTATCACAGTCAGCCTATATCACGGCAAACATTTCACTCATTAATTTCACAGTTGTCGCTTGAGTCGGATCCACTCATACCAGCAATGCATTGATTCGCACCCGTCATTTCAGCATTACAGGTATCGTTGGCATGTTGCCTGTCATTCCCCCAAGTCCGGCAGTCACTACAGATCGAATCTTTCGTGCTTCGAAGTTCAGCCAAGGGTCTCGATTCATTCGTTAAAAACCTTCGCCTCACTGCTACTCCCCCTGATAGTCGCACAATCCAATGCATGTTGATTTCATTTCATACACTTTACAACCGGTTCATATCAGTATTCATTACATACAGTTACAAAGATTCGTGTCAGTTTCATTTCATACACGCTACAGCCAGATTCAATTCGTCACCTCAGCGGCACATCGATTCGTACCAGGTTCATTTTGTACTCTCCACGGTCTGATTTATATCAGATTAATTTCATGCAATCGATTCGTATAGGATTTGTTTCATACTTATGACCGATTCATATCGGATTCATTCCATACACACCCAAGAACAACTTCTTGCAATCATTGCGAGCACGCATCCAATCACAAACTTCTTGCAAATCACTGCTAGCACGCACCAAAGCATACACTCCCTGCAATCATTGCAAACACATATCCAGGCACAAACCTCTTGCAATCGCTGCAAGCACACATTGAAGCATAGACTTCTTGCAATCGTTGCAAGCACGCATCCAAGCATAGCCTTCTTGCAATCGTTGCAAGCACGCATTCAAGCATAGACTTCTTGCAATCGTCGCAAGCAGATGTCCAGGCACAAACTTATTGTAATCATTGCTAGCATGCAGTTCTGGCTAGCTCAGTAGATAGCTTTAGGAAAAAGGCCTGGATACTTTCCTAAATGTACATAATATAACGGGGAACTTATATTTATAGGTAAAGTTGATCCAGGGAAAAATCTGGTTGCCTCTCGAGGGATCAGGAAGGAATTTTTTCCCCTGCTGTAGCAAATTGGAGCAAGCTCTGCTGGGTTTTTTTTGCCTTCCTCTGGATCAGCTGTGGTTGTAGAATTTGGGTATGTTGGGTTGTGCGATATTTTAGTTATTTTATTTGTGGTTGGACTGGATGGACTTCTGTCTTTTTTGACCTAGCTAACCATGCAACCCTACCATAATGCCTTGTAATCATTGCAAGCATGCATCCTGGCATAACTCCTTGCAATCGTTGCAGGCATGCATCCTAGCATAACATCTTGCAATCATTGCAAGCACGCATCTTGGCATAACATCTTGCAATCGTTGCAAGCACGCATCCAAACACACATTCAAGCACAACTCCTGCAGTCTTCGCAAGCACATGCAGTAATATGAGCTTCTCACAGTCACTACGAACACATCTCCAGTGACAAACTCCCGTGCAATCGTTGCAAGCACACGTTTAAGCACAACTTTTGCAATCATGGCAAGGCACGTAACTTAGCATAACTTATTGCAATCGTTCTTTTTGCAAGCACATTCTCAGTGGCACACAAACTGGCTACACATCATTTTCAGCGGCACTTAATTGGCCACTTGTCTCCAGTGGCTTTTTCATACAAGCCACTCACCATTTCCTGTCTGTCATCTCACCCTTAGGACAGTTGAGTTCATCTTCCGTCCTGCACTAGGTATCGTGTTGCCACACGCAATTGGCTTCTTCTTGTAACACGATCAGGCAATACCTAGCCAGCGTCCAGCATTTCTTATCCTTAGAGGACCCGGAGAGCCATCTGTCTTTACGGCCCATACAGTAAGATCCCCTCTACGAGGCATCAGCCCATAGCCAATGGCAAATGCTCGCCCATCACAACTGCCATCTTTAGCGACAAATAAAATCCTTGCACATTCCCCAGTCTAATCATCCAAGCGGCCATCTACCTGGCACTTTATGGTTTTCTACGGCCTAGCCAATTTATCATTAGTAGCACTGGCAGCCAGGTACTATACAGGCACCAGCTGACTTTTAAAGACCATTTCGTCCTTCAGCTTACGGTCTCCAACTCCTAGACTTCACCCACACACTGGGGTGTACCAAGAAGTGGCTCCAGTCTCTCTTGAGAATGCTCAATTCTGCAATACGGGTCATTCCCCAGGGTCGATCTTTATGTCACGCCTCCTGATCTTCTTCTCACGGATGCAGGACCTCTCTCAGATCCTTAATTTAGATGCCGCAGCAATAGCAGACCTATCAATGTCGGAAGGTTTCCGTACTGCATGGATTGGTATAGCGATGTTTATACTATCTACGATGCCCCTGTCACCCCTGGTAGTGACAGATGCCGCAGCCTCCACAGGCTTCGCTGCAATTTTTGGCCACCATTGGTTTACAGGACCATGGCCTCAGGGATACTCCTAAACCCTGGGTTTAACCGCACTTCCTCCCTCTTGA
Source organism: Lithobates pipiens (assembly GCF_037356315.1). Lineage (NCBI taxonomy): Eukaryota > Metazoa > Chordata > Amphibia > Anura > Ranidae > Lithobates > Lithobates pipiens. Next base: position 284,672,289 of record NW_027507764.1, read on the forward strand.
AGCTATAGCCGGTCATGACAGCTTCTCGACTCTGGGGTCATATCAGGACAGGACAGGCCGTGACTTTCACCACCGACAACCAGGCCGAGGTTGATCTTGTTGATGAAGCCAGGTCTGGATCGCTCTGTTATGTCCTTCCTGCGCCGGCTGCTGCTGTTATCTTGGCAGCACCAGTATAATGTCCACTGTGCGTTCATTCCAGGCTGCCATCTTCTGGGACAGGTCTACTATCTTTACTAGTTCGCCATTTGGCCTTCTCCCCAGCCTGCTCATATAAACAGCCATTTACTTGGCCTACTACGGGTTCTGATGGCCTGGCAAGTTCACCTTCAGCAATCCCGCAGGCCAAGTTCTGTAGTCGTCACTTGGCTCGCTACCAACACCATTTCATCCTCCACCTTGCAGTGTCTAAAACCCAGCAATCTGGCTCCAGGATAGACGTCCATCTCTATAGAACAAACAATGCCTGGTGTCCAGTAACCATACGCTCCCATCCTACTGGAACGCTCAAACTCTAGTACCCTGGTACCTTTTTCCGTGCTAACCCTTGAGTGCCTGCCAGTTTTCCAAACACATGGGGGTTCTTCTACGCAGCCTACACCTCGACCCCTGTCCGGACCATGGTCACTCATTAGTATTGGAGCAGCCTTGGCAGCATCTTGGCATGGGTCCCAGGTCACGTCATTAAGAGACTAAGCAGTTGCAACTCTGCCTACCTCGCCGGGCACATCCCCAATCCTCAGGTGGAAGTGGCACAAGCATTCACCAAACTTGCTCAATAAATTAAGCTAAAACCTAATAAAACTACACCCCTACCTGAATGTTTTTGCCCCCTTATTTTGGTATACCGACCATCAGACCAGGGAACACTTCAGGTCATGTTGTCATTTTTATGGTAAGTCTATTTGTTCATATCCGTATCGGCCATAGGGCTTCGACCATAAGTAGGAAGGCCAGTATGGGGGCCTGAATTTATGGGAGGAGCCCGGGGGGTATTTAACTAGCCCACTCGCCTGTGGTCTTTGTTGGTTTCCTGTGCACGGTACCCACCCTCCCATCCCCTTTTCAGGGCATTTCTCGAATTCATTTCTCTTCACAAATATTCATTTCTAATCTAGGGTATGCCCCCTTATTTTGGTATACCGACCATCAGACCAGGGCACACTTCAGGTCTATTTCATGTTGTAAGTCTTATGGTAAGTCTATTTGTTCATATCCGTATCGGCCATAGGGCTTCGACCATAAATGTATATTGTGGCAGAGCGAGGCTCTGCCCTTATGAAAATGGGGTTAAAGTGGACACAGAGTCTGCATATCGGCTAAGTACAGAGCGTAAATTTGAAACTGAGGTTTTGCTAGTTCCCTATAGGGTTCTGTAGTCCGGAGATCCTTCAGAGTCTTGGGTGGGATGGGATCTCCAACCCTGTGTCCGGGTCTTGTGGACAGCCAGCAAGGTGTGTGCTGAGAGCAGGAGGGGGTGGAAGGTGGAGCAGTGGCTGCCAGTAATTGTCGCTGTGTGAGGATATATGCTGTGTGCATTAAGAAGCTTAAAGCTCTGTGTGTCCAAGGAGCGCAAAGATGTGTACATTGAAGGGCTTGAAGCTGTGTGCAGCCAAGCAGCTTGTTTGAGGGACAAGTACCTATAGCAGCAGTGCTGTTGAAGAGTAGCCAGGTGGGCTAGCATTTTCATTTGGATTTTATATATTTAATTGAAGCTTGGACCCCTGCGTGGGATTCCAGGATGGACTTTTGTTTTTTCCCTTTAATAAACGTGGGACTTACTGCACCAAATGAATCTATCCACTTGAGCTAAACACCCCTATGTGTGTGTGTGTGTGTGTGTGTGTGTGTATATATATATATGTGTGTGTATATATATATATATATATATATATATATATATATATAATTTGGGTGCCTGTCTTTTTGCTAGAACCTTATTGCTGGGTGTCAAGGTGGCTGGGCTTGCGATATTAAAATGACTCCACCCAGCCAAGTGAGTCAGAGGTTCAGACATCTGAAGAGTTCAGAGCTAGAACAGAGGGGCCCATCTTATTCAGCAGCTCCTACATGAGGCTGGATTCACACTGATGCATTTTTAGTGCTTTTTGCAGATTTGCCCTACAGAAAGTGAACCCATGTTAAATGGATTGTAGTGCAAAAAAGCATAAAAATGCATAGGTGTGAATCCAGCCTTATTAAAGCACTGGGTTATTATGCAGTTTTAGTGCTTTTTGCAGATTTGCACTACAGTCCATTTAACATGATTTCCTATGGAACACATTCTTTAGTGCAAATCTGCAAAATGCAAAAAGCACTAGAAATGCATAGGTGTGAATCAGGCTTTATATGGGGGTGTGGGGGAGGCTTTACATGTAACCTATGCAGATAGCAAACCATTGGAGCACATACAACTCTTCCTTTTATTTTTATTTTATTTTTTTATTAGTTTTAAGCTTGGTTCACACCTATGCATTTTGCACATGCCTTCTTGATGCATGTGTTGGGTGTGTTTTTTTTTTTTTATTCCTTTTGCATATTGTTTTGTTCTTTGGTCAATTTGGTGTTTGGATTAAAAAATGCAAATCCCAGTTAAATTTAAAATCGAACTACATGCTTTTCTGCAGCTTCTCTATTGAAATATATTGAACCAAAAGTACCTGACCCTTTTAAAAAACGCAGTGGCTAAAAAAAGCATAGCTGTGAACATGTCCCATAGAAAACCATGTTAAATGGACTGTAGTGCATATCTGCAAAAAGCATTAAATGCATAGGTGTGAATCGATATACAAAAAAATTAATTTTTTCACTACAAGAGGGGGATATTGAGCACTAAGGTATTCGAAAGACAATGATTTAAATCAGGGATATGCAATTAGCGGACCTCCAGCTGTTGCAGAACTACAATTCCCATCAGGCATAGCAAGACTCTATGCCCTTGTACACACGGTCGGAGATTTCCACAACCAAATCCGTCAGATTTTGTCCGTCGGATCTTGTCCGAAACTGTTGCATACACACAGTCGGACAAAGTTGGTGAAAAATCCGATCTTTCAGAACGTGATGACGTAATTTCGTTACGATGGGACTACATTCAGGCTAGTAGCCAATAGCTTTGATGTAGGAATTTGATCTGAGCATGCGTGGCACTTGGTCCGATCAAAGTTCTCTACACATGATCAGAGTATGTCCGATTGGCCCAGTTGGTCGGGAAATATTTCCGACATGTTGGAAAATTGGTTCCGACGGAATCAGTCCGATGCATACCACACACAGTCGGATTATCCGACGACACGGTCCGATAGGACACATTCCGACGGATTCTCCGACCGTGTGTACAAGGGCTTAGAGCCACAAGCATGACAGCCAGAGGCATGATGGGACTTGTAGTTTAGCAACAGCTGGAGGTCCACTAATTGCATATCCCTGATTTAAATGTAACATTCACAGGTCGTGCACATATTACGTTTTTAGATATCACTTTATTTCTCAGAGATTGATTTGTGAATATAAGGAGATGTAGGAAACCCAGTTTGGTTAATTCAATTTTTCATGTCATATGAGGACATATCAGACACAGTTTCAGAGGAATTCCAGTTGGACCCTTTATTTGGCTATGCCAAAACTGTAGTACTTTGGAAAAAATTAGAGAACTAGCACTTGGTTAAGTGTTAAAGTGGTGCTAAAGTAACATTTTATTTTTACATTAAAGTGGTTGTTAACCCACTTATTTTTGCAACCATCCCCTCTGTTATAATAAATGATGTGCTCCATGGAATGTGTTTTCTAAAAAAAAAATGCAGAGGGGGGACAGGCACCGGTATGAGCAGGCAGGGAGGGGAGGAAAGAGGAGGGAGACAGGAGAGTAGAGAGCAGGGCTGCGGATAATAGAGGGATGTAAACTGACCACGGTGTCAGGGCTCGGCTGCCATGATACACCGTGGCCAGTTTATTGGGGGGGAGTGTATCCAGGCAGGATCAGCCAGGTATTTTAGGTGATACAGGGGGCCAAATGACACAGCACAAGCACTGGGCTGTTTAACATGCTTTAAGGGAACAGGATCCATTTTTTTTTTTTTTTAAGTTTAACAAACACTTTAATGCATTCTATACATTAGGGTGAAAAACTCCCCACTATGTCCCACCAAACACTTACCTGACCCCTCTTACGAATCCAGCGCTGTTCCACTGGCAGCCCCGCTCTCAGGCTCTTGCTGCTGCCCGTCAGGTCCAGTGAGGAGGGTGTAGCCGAGCTGTGCTATGTGTTTATGGGCACACGCACTGCAGGAGGACGCCAGAAGGTAAGAGACCTCTCTGTGCAAGACCATTGCATGGAGCAGGTAAGTACGGCATTTTTTTTTTTTTTAATGGCTTTACAATCAAGCCATGTAAATATGTACCACAACATACAAGGCCATCCACAATGTTTCCCCCAGCTACATCACCAACCTCATCTGCAGATATTGCCCAAATCGTCCTCGCCACTCCTCCCAAGACCTGCTCTCTTGTTACCTCCTCCCATGCTTGTCTCCAGGACTTTCTTAGAGCCTCTCCAATCCTCTACATTCCCTGCTCCAGTATGTTAGGTCAGCCTCTACCCTGTCAGCCTTTAGGCGATCCCTGAAAAATCACTTATTCAGGGAAGCCTATCCCCCCTCCACCTATGATCCATACCCAAGCCACCTCCATCAGATCATCCCCCACAGCTATTACCTTTTAGTACCACCTCCCCCTCCCTTTAGATTTTAAGCTCCACAAACAGGACCCTCCTGTCCCTTCTATATTGAACTGTATTGCAATTGTACTGTCTCCCCCCCCCCCCCCCCCCCCCCCCCACCTACCTTGTAAGGCGCTGTGCAAACTGTTGCCCCTAATATAAATCCTGTATAATAACAATATAAATGTGTCAATCATCTTTATTCTTGTTGTGTACATTAAGTAGGTAATTCATTTTTGTCTGCATCACCAAAAAGGTAATTCCTCTATAAATATTTTATTGCCTGCAACATATTTTGTATATCTGATAATGTGTAAAGAGTACAATATTCATTATGTAGGTCACACCAGTGGGAGGTCAAGAGACAGATTGAATGACCATTTGAGCATCATGAGTGGTAAATTAACTAATATGTTTAAAATGTTTTATTGACCTACACAATTCAAATGTAACCTATTTAACCACTTGACCACTGGGCACTTAAACACCCTTAATAACCAGACCAATTTTCAGCTTTCGGTGCTCTCACATTTTGAATGACAATTTCTCAGTCATGCAACACTGGACCTATATGAAATTTTTGTCCTTTTTTTCACACAAATGGAGCTTTCTTTTGGTGGTATTTAATCACCGCTCGTTTTTTGTTTTTTTTTGTGCTATAAAAGAAAAAAGACCAAAAAATCTTTTAAAAAAAGGAATTTTCTTCGTTTCTGTTATAAAATTTAGCAGATTAGTAATTTTTTCTTCATAAATTTTGGCCAAAATTTATACTTCTACATATCTTTGGTAAAAATAAGTACAAATTGGTGGATATTATTTGGTCTTTGTGAAAGTTATAGAGTCCACAAGCTTTGGTGCCAATATCTGAAAATTGATCACACCTGAAGTACTGACGCCCTATTTCAATTCTTGAGACCCTAACGTGCCAGAAAAGTACAAATACCCCCCAAATGACCCCTTTTTGGAAAGAAGACATTCCGAGGTATTTAGTAAGAGGCATGTTGAGTTTTTTGAAGTTGTCATTTTTTCCCACAATTCTTTGCAAAATCAAAATTTTTTTAACTTTTTTTTTTTTTCACAAAATTGTCATATCAGTTTATTTCTCACACACAGCATATGCATACCACAAATGACACCCCAAAACACATTCTGCTATGACTCCCGAGTACGGCAATACCACATGTGTGAGACTTCTACACAGTGTGGCCACATACAGAGGCCCAACATGCAGGGAGCGCCATCAGGCGTTCTGGAGCACCCAGCACAATTCTGACATTTCTCTCCTACATGTAAAAATCATCATTTATTTGCTAGAAAATTACATGGAACCCCAAAACATTATATATGTTTTTGTTTAGCAACACCCTGGAGAATACAATGGTGGTCGTTGCAACTTTTTATCTTGCACGGTATTTGCGCAGCAATTTTTCTAATGCTTTTTTTGGGGAAAAAAAAAACAGTAAAGTTAGCCCAATTTTTGCATAATGTGAAAGATGAAGTTACGCTGAGTAAATAGATGCCTAACATGTCACTCTTCAAAATTGCACACGTTCGTGGAATGGCGCCAAACGTCGCTACTTAAAAATCCCCATAGGCGACGCTTTACATTTTTTTTACTGGTTATATATTTTGAGTTACAGAGGAGGTCTAGGGCTAGAATTATTGCTCTCGCTCTAACGTTCGCAGCGATACCTCACATGTGTGGTTTGAACACTGTTTTCATATGTGGGCGGGACTTATATATGCGTTCGCTTCTGCATGCGAGCACATGGGGACAGGGGCGCTTTTTTTTTTTGTTAATTTTACTGACATTGTTTTCCCCCAAAATAATTTTTTTGATCACTTTTATTCCTATTACAAGGAATGTAAACATCCCTTGTAATAGGAATATGGCATGACAGGTCCTCTTTACAGTTAGATATGGGGTCAATAAGATCCCACATCTCACCTCTAGGCTGGGAAGCCTGAAATAAAAAATAAAAAAAAGATTCTGGCTTTGATCGTATTGGCGAGTCGGTAGAAGCACCGGAGGACGGCGGGAGGAGGGGATGTCTATGGCTGGGTATTGCAGGATATCACAGACTATGGCTGGGTATTGCAGGGTATCTCCGAGTATGTCTGCGTATTGCAGGGTATGGCAATTTATGGCAGGGTATTGCAGAGTATTGCCTGGAATTGTACTGCAGAGTATTGGCGGGTAATGATGGACGAACCTCCGACGGGACGTTTCGCGAAAGCGAAACGCGAACGCGGCCGATAGTTTGCGAACCGTAACGTTCGTGGCGGGCCCCATTGACTTCAATGGGAGGCGAACTTTACAAACCTACAGGTCGTATTTGCAGCCACAAAGTGCACTAGCTGTGCACACATCGTCCCACCACATGGCCAATGACATAACACATGTATGAGGTGAATCTGGGATCGACAACTACAAGCATTCTTTTTTTATATGTGAAATTCTGACAATTCAGGACTCATGAGGCAATGGAGGCGAGGGAAGGTCAGGGTAGGCAAAGAAGAGGGTGCAGGAGATGATCACCAGCACCGTGATAGAGTGATCTGACACCAGCACCATGATAGAGAGCACTGACATCAGCAGCGTGATATACAGCACTGACACCTGCACCGTAAGCAGCCCCAGGAGGAAGTCAGCACAGCACAGGGATGGTGGGAGCCCCTCATAATGAGCGTAGCACACGGATGGTGGGAGCCCCTCATAATATGCACAGCGGAGGTACAGCCCCAGGAGGAAGTCAGCACAGCACAGGGATGGTGGGAGATCCTCATAATAAGCAGCCCCAGGAGGAAGTCAGCATAGCACAGGGATGGTGGGAGCCACTCATAATAAGCAGCCCCAGGAGGAAGTCAGCATAGCACAGGGATTGTGGGAGCCCCTCATAATAAGCAGCCCCAGGAGGAAGTCGGCATAGCACAGGGATGGTGGGAGCCCCTCATAATGAGCATAGCACAGGGATAGGGGGAGCCCCTCATGATAAGCAGCCCCAGGAGGAAGTCAGCAAAGCACAGGGATGGTGGGAGCCCCTCATAATAAGCAGCCCCAGGAGGAAGTCAGCATAGCACAGGGATGGTGGGAGCCCCTCATAATGAGCAAAGCAAAGGGATGGTGGGAGCTCCTCATAATAAGCAGCCCCAGGAGGAAGTCAGTACAGCACAGAGATGGCAAACTTTACAAACCTACAGGTCATATTTGCAGCCACAAAATAATTACTAGCTGTGCACACATAGTCCCACCACATGGCCAATGACATAACACATATATGAGGTGAATCTGGGATCGACAACTACAAGCATTCTTTTTTTATATGTGAAATTCTGACAATTCAGGACTCATAAGGCAATGGAGGCGAGGGAAGGTCAGGGTAGGCAAAGAAGAGGGTGCAGGAGATGATCACCTGCACCGTGATATAGAGCACTGACACCTGCACCGTAAGCAGCCCCAGGAGGAAGTCGGCACAGCACAGGGATGGTGGGAGCCCCTCATAATAAGCAGCCCCAGGAGTAGGTCAGCACAGCACAGGGATGGTGGGAGCCCCTCATAATAAGCAGCCCCAGTAGAAATATGACACCGCTCAACCTCTTCAAACAGGAGGGTACAGGCATATAGTACGATGTGCTTTTTTTGGACAAGGAAGTGAGCCAAATGAAGAAACGTGGTCTGTGTGCTTGATTAAAAAAAGTTTATAGACATATACATGGTCTACTGGTCACATGTGTTGAATTCCTCCGAGATCCATGCCTCATTCATTTTTAGAAATCTGTCGTGAGCTAGGCGAGTACACGTTATCGGTCACGGTCCCCCCTGCTGCGCTGAACGTCCTTTCACCCAGTAGTCCAGGGGTTCATCACTCCTCAGAGCGTCCACATCGGCCGTTAACCCGATGTAGTCGGACACCTGACGGTCTAGGCGTTCCCTGATGCTGGATCCGGATGACATCTGTCGATGGGTCGGCTGAAAGAATGACCTCATATCTGAAGTCCCCAACACCTCTTTAAACCGGCCTCTTCTTGCAGGCACTGTTGGATTGGTACCCGCAACTCCTTCTCTGGGAGTGGGAATTGCTCCTCTGCCAGCGCACGCAAAAGCAGAATGCAGCATTTCTCGAAGCAAGGCCTGGAAGTGCTCCATTCTGACGGCGGTAACATTTCCGCCATTTTGTGTTTGTACCGGGGGTCTAAGTACGTTGCCACCCAGTACTAGCCCTTGACCCTTATGCTTTTTATACGGGGGTCCCTATTAAAACACTGGAGCATGAAGGCCCCCATTTGCACTAAACTGGAAGCGGTGTGGTGGCCTCGCTCCTCTTCATTCTCCTCTCCCCATCCACGCACAACAGGGATCCCAGAAAGGTTTAAAGCATGCTCTTCTTGCTCCTCCTCATCCGCCCCGGCACCATCCTCCTCTGACTCCTCTTCAGACTCCTGTTGTTCACTTGTCTCAGATAGAGTAGCCCCCCCTGGGAATTCATCCAGCATTGCGACTTCCTCATCTTCCCGATCCTGCTCCTCCACAGCTTGATCAATGACACGACGCATTAGCAGCCACTGGCGCGGTGAAAAAAACCCCAGCTCCCCAGAACCTGTTCTGCCGCAGAGTTCATACAGGTAGACGTTAACTGCACATTTCTGCTGGAGCAGCCTATCAAGCATATAGAAGGTTGAGTTCCATCGCGTCGGGCAATCGCAAATAAGACGTCTGACCGGCAGATTATGTCGCCGCTGAATGTCAGCAAGGCGAGCCATGGCCGTGTAAGATCTTCTGAAATGGGTCGAGATTTTCCTTGCCTGCCTTAAGATGTCCTGGACCCCAGGGTATTTGACAACGAATCGCTGCACGACCAAGTTTAAGACGTGTGCCATGCATGGCACATGCGTCATTTTGCCCTGTTTCAATGCGCTAAGCAGATTGGCACCGTTGTCACACACCACTTTACCAACTGTCAAATTGAGCGCTGTTAGCCACTGATCTGCCTGTGAACGCAAAGCTGAAAGGAGTGCCGGGCCAGTGTGGCTCTTGGCTTCCAGGCACAACAGACGCAGCACGGCATGGCAACGTCTCACCTGGTATGTTGAATAGGTTCTGGGGGGCTTGGGCGGCGCAGCGGAAGAGATGCTAGCAGCGGAAAAGGAGGAGTCAGCCGAGGAGGAGAGGGAGGAGGATGGAGGAGGAGGAGGAGGAGGAGAAGAGCCAGGCCTGCATGCAATCCGTGGCGGTAAAACCAAATCTACACGGTTCCACGGGTTACATGCTTGACAGCCGTCAGAAGGTTCACCCAGTGGGCAGTAAAAGTGATATACCTTCCCTGCCCGTGTTTGCTAGACCACGTGTCTGTGGTCAGATGTATCTTGGCACCGACACTGTGTGCCAGAGATACATTCACTTGTCACTGAACATGGCTATATAGCTCTGGGATGCCCTTCTCTGAGAAATACTTCCTTCCTGGGACCTTCCATTGTGGTGTTCCAATGGCCACAAATATTCGAAAGGCCTCCGAGTCCACCAGTTTATATGGCAGTAGTGGACTGTGAGAGCCTGGAGTGTGGCTTTGTGTGTTCCGTTGCTCCCACTGATGGCTGCTCATGTGCCTTCTTAAGGCGGTCGTCCCTAGGTGAGTGTTGGGCTTACCGCGACTAATGCGTTGACTGCAAAGATTGTAGATGGCAACGCTATTGTCAGCAGCGGACATGTTAAAAAAAGCCCACACTGCGGAGCCATGTGCCGGCGTCCTGGGAGCGCCAGGTGTGACCGTACATGGTCGATGACTCACTCCTGATACATTAGCAGTCTGCTTTGTCCCTCCTGTGCAATGTAAGTTATTCCTGCTTCTCCTCCCTATCTGCTGGTCCATATCTCCCTCGGTACTCCCCTCCTCTTCTTCTCTTCCTCTCTTGTGGGCACCCATGTGACATCACTAGACACGTCACCATCGACGCCACCTTCCCCACCGCTATAAGTAGAGATCTCGGAGTAGGCAGCAACACCGGGGACCAACCTCCTCCTTGGGCTGATCTGGGTACTGTCATCAGACTGCTGAGTGGCGGATGTTGCTACCTCCTCTTCCTGATCCAATGCCAAGAGTGGCTGCGCATCAGAAATGTCTTGATATGGATCGGAAAATAATTCCTGTGACTTAAGCGGAAGGTATGTGGTGGTGGTGGTGTTGGTGGTAGTGTCTTTTGGGGGTGCACATAGCAGAGAGTGAAGAAGAGAGTGCAGATCGAGAGGATGAAGAGGGTGTAGAAGAGTAAGGCTGAGTGAGCCACTCAACCAAGTCTGGTGCGTCCTTTAAAGTAATTGAACGCACCTTCTGCAACTTCCCACTTTGGCTCAAGCCTGTTGCTCCTGCCCTACCCCTACCACCCCTGCGCAAGGGCCTGCCTCTTCCTCTGCCTGTCATTTTTTAAATGACCCTGTGACAAAACTCTCAGTCCCTATACTGATAAAGGACTGCTGCAGAATAGAGCAGCAGTCAGCAGTAGTGCACCTCAACCCTATATATTGTGGACCTATAGCAGTCCTTAAGGAATAGCAGACTGTACCTCACTCAACCCTATGTACTGTAGTACCCTATACCTTACCAGTCCTTATAAGGACCTTTGTGGAACTAGTAGGTTGTGAATGATTAGCAGACTGTACCTCAGTCCCTATACTGATAAAGGACTACTGCATCAGAAGGGCAGCAGTCAAGTATAATATTCTTTCCACATTTGGAAGAAAGAATATTATACGTGTACAAGCCTATTACCATACCAGTCCTGAAAAGAACCTTTGTGGACCTAATAGTAACAGCTACTGATTAAACTGACTGTCCCTCACTGACTCACATAGCTTCCTGCCTGTCCCTATTTAAACTGACAAAACACAGGCTGCTGCAACAATAACTTTAATAGCACTCAAAACTATGTCCTGTACTATTTTACCATACCAGTCCTGAAAAGGACTTTTGTGGACCTAATAGTAACAGCTAATGATTAAACTGACTGTCCCTGCTGCACACAGCGTCCTTTCCCTCTCTCTTCACTGACAAAGGACAGGCTGCTGCAACAATCACTAGCACAGCAGTGCCTCAAACCTATATCCTGAACTACACCTATACCATGATACCAGTCCTTAAAATAACTTTTGTGGACCTAATAGCTAGCGATTTGGGTCACTGAAGTCTCTCCCTGCTCCACACAGCAACCTCTCCCTGCTCCACACAGCAACCTCTCCCTATAGTGACAGTAGAAAGAATGTAAAATGGCCGCCGGATCGGGTCTATTTATAAGTTAGGGGGAATGTCAAAGTGTCCATGTGCTGTAATGTCTCAATTGGCTGTCCTGTACCTCATGATGGATGTGTCTTCATAGGTCAAAGTTCTTTTACACAGTAAACACGGAAGTCCGCCGGGCGAACGGCGGCAATAGTCCGCCGATCGGGCGGACGGTGAACAGCCGAAATTCGCCGCGAAACGACCGCCGGGCGAACCGTTCGCCCATACCTACTTGCCATGTCACTTGCCACTTCACCTGCCACGTCACTTGCCACAAGTTGTGGATTGTCCACTTGCCACCGGCTATGTCACTTGCCACAAGTTGTGGATTGTCCACTTGCAATTGCAATTGTTTAAAATATTTTTTAATGGTTTTTCATCATTTGCAATCATTTTTGAGATTTTTAATGTAAAAAAGTCACCTTTAAAAACGCTTATAAACTAAATCGCGCCAAAACGCAGTAGTGGCGTTTTGCCGAGTTTTTCATCTGAAACGTGGAAACTTTTGCGTCTGAACCCATTTTTTTGCTTCTGGAAAAATTAGGTTAAACGCAACTGCTTAGAAACGGCAAAAAACGACACTGTGTACATGGATACATAGGATAACATTGAATGAGTTGAGGGGCAGTTGAAAAAGGGTCCAACTGCCTCTGAACACGCGTTTAACAGCGCCTCGTGTGCATGAAGCCTTAGGATTCAAGTTAGTATTCTTGCAGTAGCATGTACTACAGCAAAAAAATGACATTTACAAAAAACAATGTAATGTAGCGCTGGCTATGTTTTTTTTCAAAGTTAATTTTCCTGAAACTACAGTTGGGTTTTGGGGCTAATTTTCTAAATATATGGTTTCAGTACCAGTCCAGCTGGGTTGCACTGGGTTCTCCTTGACCACAGGTGTCGCTGTCACAGCCGGCAAGGTTGAGAACAGAGTCTAGCTGGGTGTATTGAATGCTTTTTGGAGCCTATTGATCCAAAGGTGGTCCGGTGCCATCTCATCTAAGAGAGAGGCCCAGCAACTGGAAGAAGGCCATGCGCTAGGCTGGCTTCTCTGAAGGAGCTTGGAGGCTTAGTTGAAGGACACAACCTTAATCGACACTCATAAGTTATCGGCTGAGAGATACTGGTACCATATGATGGCTCTTTAACCCCTTCCCGCCGAGCGTACGCAGATCTGCGTACTCGGCTTCCGGGGGGTATACCCGGGATGATGCCCGCACCTGCAGGCATCATCCTGGTACCGTTTTTTCTAGCGGGCGATTGGCTATCCAGCCATAACAACCGAAGCGGCTAAAAGCCGCTCGACTGTTATGCCGGAGGTGCAGGAGGGGAGCCCCCCTTCCGCCACCTCCCGCCGCTGTTACTGGTGCTCCCGCTCGATCGGGAGCACTGATTCAAGATCCGACTCCTCCGGCTGCTGGGGAGGAACTGTAACGAAGCCGTATCCTAATAGTAAACACGGAAGCAACGTCATGACTTCACTTCCCGTTTACTCGGCTGCCAATGGCGCCGGTTTTAAAAAAATATAAATATGCGGTATTCAGAATCACCGTTTTCTGAATACATTGAAGTGTAAAGGAGGGATGGGGGGTCTTTTAGACCCCCCATCCCTCCATAAAGAGTACCTGTCACCACCTATTACTGTCACAAGGGATGTTTACATTCCTTGTGACAGCAATAAAAGTGATCAAATTTTTTATTTATTTTTTTTAAAACAATTTAGTCATTTTAATATAAATAAAATAAATAAAAAATAATCTTTTTTTTTTAAAGCGCCCGCCGTCCCCGCGAGCTCGTGAAGCAAAGAAAACACATACGGAAGTCGCGCCCGCATATGTAAACGGTGTTCAAATCACACGTGTGAGGTATCGCCGTGATCGAGAGCGAGAGCAATAATTCTAGCACTAGACCTCCTCTGTAACGCTAACCTGGTAACCGTAAAAAAAATGTAAAGCGTCGCCTATTGAGATTTTTAGGTACCGTACTTTGTCGTCAATCCATGAGTGTGTGCAATTATAAAGTGTGACATGTTTGGTATCTACCGTATATACTCGAGTATAGGCCGACCCGAATATAAGCCGAGGCCCCCAATTTACCCCCAAAAAACTGGAAAACGTATTGACTCGTGTATAAGCCGAGGGTGAGACATGGCTGTCCATCCCTGTGTGTCCGTCCATCCCTGTGTGTGTGTCCGTCCATCCATCCCTGTGTGTGTGTCCATCCATCCATCCATCCATCCATCCATCCCTGTGTGTGTGTCCGTCCATCCATCCCTGTGTGTGTATCCATCCATCCATCCATCCCTGTGTGTGTGTGTGTGTGTGTGTGTGTGTGTATTCATCCATCCATCCATCCCTGTGTGTGTGTGTGTGTGTATCCATCCATCCATCCATCCATCCCTGTGTGTGTGTGTGTGTGTGTGTATCCATCCATCCATCCATCCATCCCTGTGTGTGTGTGTGTGTGTGTGTGTGTGTGTGTGTGTGTGTGTGTGTGTGTCCGTGCAGCCTTGTGTGTGTGTCCAGCCTACCTGTGTCCCAAGCCTCCGTCCCGAGCCGCCGTCGTCCCGAGCCTCCTCTGTCCCGTGCCTCCTCTGTCCCGTGCCTCCTCTGTCCCGTGCCTCCTCTGTCCCGTGCCTCCTCTGTCCCGTGCCTCCTCTGTCCCGTGCCTCCTCTGTCCCGTGCCTCCTCTGTCCCGTGCCTCCTCCGTCCCGTGTCGTGCCGATGGATCGCCGCTCCAGGATCGCCGCTCTTCTCGGCGGCCATTCTACAATTCAAAAGCCGCGCCTCCGTCCTCCGCCTGTGATAGGCGGAACACTCAATTTCCCAGCAGCCTGTGTTCCGCCTATCACGGACATCCTCTCATACTCGTCCGTAGTATGAGAATGAACGGATGTCCGTGATAGGCGGAACACTGACTGCTGGGAAATTCAGTGTTCCGCCTATCACAGGCGGAGGCGGAGAAGGAGGCGCGGCTTTTGAATTTTAATGTCCGCCGTCTGTCTGCTCGATACGCTGATCGAGCAGTCAGACCGGGGTGACTCGAGTATAAGCCGAGGGGGCACTTTCAGCCTCAAAAAAGAGGCTGAAAATCTCGGCTTATACTCGAGTATATACGGTATTTACTCGGTGTAACATTATCTTTCACATTATGCAAAAAAATTGGGCTAATTTTACTGTTTCGTTTTTTTTAATTCATGAAAGTGTCCCTTTTTCCAAAAATTTGCGTTTAACCACTTCAGCCCCGGACCAATTGTCAGCCTAAAGACCAGAGGTCTTTTTACAATTTCACACTGCACTGCTTTAACTGGTAATTGCACGGTCATGCAATGTTGTACCCAAACGTAATTTGCGTCCTTTTCTTCCCACAAATAGAGCTTTCTTTTGATGGTATTTGATTGCCTCTGCTATTTAAATTTTTTGCGATATAAATGGAAAAAGACCGAAAATTTCGAGAAAAAAATATATTTTCTACTTTGTTATAAGAAAAATCGAATAAACTCAATTTTAGTCATACATTTAGGGAAAAATTTATTCAGCCACATTTAGTAAAAAAATGTCAATAAGCGTATATTTATTGGTTTGCGCAAAAGTTATAGCGTCTACAAACTAGAGTACATTTTCTGGAATTTACACAGCTTTTAATTTGACTGCCTATCTCATTTCTTGAGGTGCTAAAATGGTAGGGCAGTACAAACCCCCCCCCAAATGACCCCATTTTGGAAAGTAGACACCCCAAGGAAATTGCTGAGGGGCATGTTGAGCCCATTGAATATTTTTTTTTTTGTCCCAAGTGATTGAATAATGACACAAAAAAAAAATGTACAAAACGTTGTCACTAAATGATATATTGCTCACACATGCCATAGTTATATGTGGAATTGCACCCCAAAATATATTCTGCTGCTTCTCCTGAGTACGAGCATACCACATATGTAGGACTTTTTGGGAGTTTAGCTGCGTACGGTACCCCGAAAACCAATCACTGCCTTCTTGATTCCTTTTTTGATTTCACTCCTCACTGCCTATCACAGTTTCTAAGGCCATTACTGAGAGGCATGTTGAGTCCATGAAATATTTTATATTTTGCCACAAGTTGCAGGAATATTATAATTTTTATTTTATTTTTGCACAAAGTTGTCACTAAATGATATATTACTCACACATGCTATGGGCATAAGTGAAATTACACCCCAAAATAAATTCTGCTGCTTCTCCCGAGTACGGGGATACCACATGTGGGGGACTTTTTGGGAGCCTAGCCACGTACGGGACCCCGAAAACCAAGCACCGCCTTCCGGATTTAAATATAAAACGCTACCAAAAAAAACTGTTAGCGATCGCATGGATCAGGCCTGACTCTGCGAACGCTGCAGTTATGTGTTTAGTGTTTTGTAAGTGACAGTGATCGATCGATACTGCACTTGGGTGGGCTGGGTGGAGGGGCAAAACACAGGTGCTAGCAGGTATCTGGGCTGATCCCGCTAACAATGCGTTTTTTTGGAACCCTAAACTGCTGGGGATGCTAGTATAGATCTGATCAGATCAGATATTGATCTGTTCAGATTCTATAGCACTACGGGAGGTTTATGCTTTGCGCGTGGGTGTTAGCGGTACTGGCACTAACCTAGCGCTGCCTGGGGCGATGCAGACCCTGACCCTAAAACCTAATTGATATCACCCGCCGGGTGATCAGCGGGTTAAACCTTTATTGGATAATAAATGGTGGGTGCCCGGATGCTATAAAAAGCAAACTAACTAACCAGAGTCACCCGTAACACTTATACGGTGATCACTGGTGAAAGGGTTAACTAGGGGCAATCAGAGGGTTCAAATTTTTATTAGGTAGTATATGGGGGTCCCTGGCACTATATAAAAACCTGACGGGGAACCTAAATAACTGGCTAACCAGCGTCACCAGTGACACTTATACGGTGATCGCTGGTGAAAGGGTTAACTAGGGGCGATCAGGGTGTTAAAACCATTATTGGGTAGTATATGGGGGTACCTAGCGCTATAAAAACCTGGCGGTGAACCTAAAAAAATAACTAGCTACTTAGCGGCACCAGTGACACTAATGCAGCGATCAGAAAAATGATCGCTTAGTGACACTGGCAAAAGGGGGTGAAAGGGTTAACTCTAGGGGCAGTCAGGGGGTTAAACCTTTTCTCGGGGGGGGGGTTAGGGGGCTACCCTGGATCTAACACTAACTGCCCTGACAGTTTTTACTGTCACAATTGACACTAAATGCAGTGATCAGAAAATAAATGATCACTACAATCAGTGACACTGTGACTGGGAGGGGGAGAGGGGGGCGGGGGGTGATCAGGGGGGGAGTTTGTGTGCCTATGTGTGCCTACATGTTAGTGTAGTGTTTGGTGCGCTTACTTTGTGTTCTCCTCGTAGTCCGGTCAAAAAGACCGCCCCGAGGAGAATGACATCACTTCCTCCCTGCCTGTGTTTACTATACACAGCAGGGGGAAGCTTCTCATTCGCCAGGAGCGATCGAGAGGGGATGGCCAGAAACCAACGGCCATCCCCTCATCCCGGATCGCTCCTGCAGCGAAACGGACCACCGCATCCAGAGAGAGGGGGTCCGATCGGACCCCCCACCCGCTGGAAGGCGAGCACGTACATGTACGTGCTTGTGCCTGTCGGTGCCATTGCACCGACGTACATTGCCATGCGGCGGTCCTTAAATGGTTAAAACACCGCTGCGCAAATACCTTGTGACATAAAATATTGCAACAATCGCCGTTTTATTCTCTAGAGTCTCTGCTAAAATAATATATAATTTTTGGGGGTTTCAAGTAATTTTCTAGCAAAAAATATGGATTTTAACTTGTAAACACCAAATGCCAAAAATAGGCTTAGTCATGAAAGGGTTATATTGTCCAACATCTTATGCTCAAGTGTACATTGCAAGTCTGTGGCAGAAACTATACCGAACACCTTATTTCATTTGGGGCAGGGCATTCATTTGTAGGTGTAGTGTAGCCAAGGTGAAAAAATGCGGACTAATGGATGTGGTTTTAAACTAAATATTGGGCATGGCTTAAAGGGGGTGTTTAGAGTCTGAGTTGAAAGAGGGATGGAGGGAGAAAGAGAGGGAGAGGAAAAAAAGAGAGAGATATGGAGGGAAGGAAAGAAAGAGGGATGGAGGGACAGCAGGCCCAGATCCTACACCACAACAGCAAGATGTGTATTCCAGAAAGTTTAACAATCAGCAGAAAGATACTAAAAAAACACCATCCTCCAGGCATATCCCATCAAAAAGATACAAGAGATGGTCAGAGGGTGCGGACATGGTACATGAGACGGTCAGAGAGTGTGCGGGCTTGCTACAGGAGTTGGTCAGAGAGGTTGCGGACATGCTACAGGAGACTGCAGACCTACTAGAGATGGGGTAAGATTGTGGACATGATAGAGATGGTCAGAGATTAAAGCGGAGGTCCACCCTAAAGTGGACCTTCCGCTCATCGGAACCCTCCCCCCCTCCGGTGCCACAATTGGCACCTTTCAGGGGGGGGGGGGTGCAGATACCTGTACAGTACAGGTATCTGCACCCACTTCCGGGATAGCTCTCTGCGGAAAGGGGCGTAGATTACACCCCTTTCCGCAAGTGCCCGCCCCTTTCCGCAAGTGCCCCGCTGCCTGCTGGGAAACACACAGATCCCAGAGGCAGCGGGGACCGTCCTTATTGCGCAGCGCGACTCGCGCATGCGCAGTAGGGAACCGGGAAATGAAGCCTAAAGGCTCCATTTCCTGATTCCCATACCCAAGATGGCGGCGGCAGCACCCGAGAGACTATCTAGAGATCGGCTTCGGGTGCCGACATCGCGGGCGCGCTGGACAGGTAAGTGTCACTATTTTAAAAGTCAGCAGCTGCAGTATTTGTAGCTGCTGGCTTTTAAAAAAAAAAAAAAAAACGCGGAGTCCCGGCGGACTCCCGCTTTAAGGACATAGCTTACAGCAGAAAGAGATGAGGAGGCGTACAGAGAATGTGGGGGTGATTATCGCCAGTCCTGATGGATGGACTGGTGTCTTTATTCAACCTTACTAACTATGAAACTGTCATGTCCGGGTCTGTCCCTGCACTCCTCCATTCACCTGCCCACTGCATTCAGGGCGCCATCTTGATAATGCCAGGGCTCGAGTCCTCTGGGAACGGTGTCCCTGCACTTTTTTCACAGCAGGAACGCCGTTCCCTTTGCAGGACTAGAGCTGCCCGAGCCGATCCTTCACTAATCGGCGATGCCCAGCATTGCTGCATAGTGAATGACTGTGTCCTCCCCTCCCTCGGTCCTCCTCCAGCAACTATGTTATAAAGGACCGTGCCTACCAATCTGCAGCGCTAGATCCCTGCTGGAATACTGTCATTGGCTGCTAGAACGCCAACAACACGTACAGGTTTTCCCAAGTTCGTCTTTCAGGACAGCCACCTTAGAGAGACACTGGCTCCTCCCCTCTTAGGAAACACCGCCTTCAATTTCACAATTTAAGCCTCCTCCTCTCTCCGTCCCTCAGTTATGGTGTTTCCTCCGGTGGGGAGACACCGCTAAGGAACCTTAGCTAAATCAGTTGGCGAGACTGAAGCTATCCGAGCTGAGCTCCGGCCCCACTCGGCAGTCTGATCATCTATCGGTCTACTTTTGGCAGTCCGGTCAGCCGGGGAGCTGAATTTTCGTACTGACCGTTTTACATGTGCTCTAAACTTCGCTTGGGGCAAGCAGGAAGTTTGAGAGGTCCATCCGTTCGTTTCGCCCAGTGGGGCGCTGCAACAGGACGTCCTAGGTCCCCCTGTGTTTGCAGTCGGCTTGGAGCTGGAGGCCGGACCAGATGACGGGCGACGTCAGTTCTGGTGGGGGCGGACATCTTCGTTGGACCCGCGTCTTCCGGTTCCGGACGCGGTCGTGAAGGTGGACCAAGCGTTCGGCTGGTGCAGCCTCTCTTCTAAGTTGTAGAGGCAGCTGTTGGAGGCACGTTCGTACCACTCTTCCTCAACAGGAGAATGTCCGAAGCAGTGGCTTCAAATGTTCCTGGAGTTAACGGCACCAGCCACTCAAAGGTAAGGAAAACCCTGGGAAGGTGTTCCCTTACTTTATAACCAGTAGCTCCACTGGTGTTTTTTCCCCCTAGGTGGTCGGGGGGAAGGGCAGTGCGTCTGGGATCCAGGTGGAGATTGATCCTAGGGGGGGCACTCCCGGTGGTCCTCTTAAGTAGTGCTGGTGTTTCTTTTTTAAATTTTATGCTGCCCTCTCTTTTATTTCTGTGTCTCAGAAAGACTTGAGCATGTCCCCCCTTGGTTCTAGGAGGGAGTGTCCTTCATGTAGAGCCTCTTTGGGGAATTCCTGGTTCAAGGCACTTTGTAAGGAGTGTATTGAAGGCCCGGATAGCTCAGTCGGTAGAGCATCAGACCTTTAATCTGAGGGTCCAGGGTTCAGGTCCCTGTTTGGGCGCCATTAGGGAGCAGGCAGCAGAACAGGGTGCAGATCTGGCGGCTTCTGTGAAGGTTCCAGTGGCCTCAGCTCCAGAGCACTCTTTCACCAGCGCAGCAGAGTGTTCCACCTAACCCAATGGATGTTCCTCCCGCAGGATAGGGAGAATCCAGAGGGTTCCAGAGAGGAAGTTGAGGAAGAAGTTGACAGTGCCGTCTCAGACTCCCAAGGGGAATCTGATGGTGAGGGCTTGGATGGGGAACCCTAAAGAACCTCACGGTATAAACTTCCCCTGGATGAAGTGGATAAGCTCTTGGGAGCTATTCATACCACTGTAGGCATACAAGAGAAAAAGGCACTGTCACCCCACGATCAGATGTACTAGGGCCTAGGGGAAGCGGGTGTTCCCGGTTCATGACGTCTTGATCAATGCCATCAGGAATGGCAGGATCCCTAAAGAAAACCTTTCTTTTCTGGTGCATTAAAACAAAGGTTTCCTTGGGCGGAAGAGGAGGCTCTTGTCTGGAATAAAATCTCCCAGGTTAGATGCTGCCTTTTCTCAGATGTCCAGGCATACTGACCTGTCCTTGGGGACATGGGGGTACTTTCAGACCCTATGGTTTGAAGGATGGATTCACTTCTGAAGGATGCCTGGGATTTATCATAAGAAAATCTTTAAGCCTGCCATAGCAGCCACAGTGGTGGCTCGTAATATGAAGTATTGGCTTATCCAGATTAATGCATGAAGCAATGACGGCAGAGGAGACTTTTCTATCCTCCTTTCCCATGGTGCTTAAGGAGTCAGCATACCCTGCGGATGCTTCGGCTCAATCCATGCGAATGTATGCAAGGTCCTCGGCTCTGACCAACTCAGCCTGGAGGGCCTTAAGGCTGAAGACATGGCAGGGGGACAAGGCGTCCAAAGCAAAGCTCTGGAATCCTTTTTACAGGAGACCTGCTGTTTGGGCCAGGTCTTGAAGCAGTGCTAGATCGCACGGCTGATAAGAAAAAGGCCTTTCCCCTTAAGAAGAAATATGGGGAGCAGTAAAAAAGGGGCCTTCCTCCCCCAGTGGGAGATGATCACCTCCAATCAGTTTGTGTTGGGGATCATCGTAAGAGGTTACCGTTTGGAGTTTTCAGAGCTCTCCTCTTTTGAGACTCCTTGTCACTGAGCTGCCAAAATGTGCCCTTCTTTCCTCTTCAGGAGTTAGAGTAACAGGAAGTGGTAATACAGGTCCCAGCAGGATAGACGGGCAAGGCTTCTATTCTCACATTTTTGTGGTTCACAAGCCTTCGGAATAGTTCAGGCTCATCCTGAACCTGAAGCGTCTGTGTGTCTTGGTCACCTACAGAAGGTTTTGGTTGGTTTTAGTCACTGGGTGAGGGCACCTCTTCCGCCAAAACTGTTTCTGGGCATCGATAGTAAGGATGCATACCTGCATATTCCCATGGCAGAGAGCCACCAGCGTTTCCTTAGGCTGGCAGTGATAACCTCTGTAGGGGTGCTACACATTCAGTTCAAAGCACTTCCCTTTGGGCTATCCCCTTCCCCCTCGTATCCTCACCAAAGTAATGGTAGAGGTTCTGGCATTCCTGCGTCTCAGGGAAGTCTCGGTGATCGTGTATCTTGACGATCTTCTCCTGTTTGTCCCTTCTCCGGCGCATTTGATTTGGGATCCACAGGTAACAAAAGACCTGTTTGTGAGCCTGGGTTGGCCTCTGAACTAGGGATGCACCGAATGGGTTTTTTGGTGCCGAAACCGATACCGAAAATGAAAAATGCACTAGGCCGAAAACCAAAACCGATACAGAAAATGACTGTTTTTAAAAAATATTTTTATACAGGAGAAGGTCAGAGACTGGGGACATGGTACAGGAGGTGGTCAGAGACTGGGGACATGGTGCAAGAGGTGGTCAGAGACTGGGGACATGGTACAGGAGGTGGTCAGAGACTGGGGACATGATACAGGAGGTGGTCAGAGACTGGGGACATGGTACAGGAGGGGGTCAGAGACTGGGGACATGGTACAGGAGGGGGTCAGAGACTGGGGACATGGTACAGGAGGGGGGTCAGAGACTGGCGACATGGTACAGGAGGTGGCCAGAGACTGGCGACATGGTACAGAAGGTGGCCAGAGACTGGCGACATGGTACAGGAGTTGGCCAGAGACTGGCGACATGGTACAGGAGTTGGCCAGAGACTGGCGACATGGTACAGGAGTTGGCCAGAGACTGGCGACATGGTACAGGAGTTGGCCAGAGACTGGCGACATGGTACAGGAGTTGGCCAGAGACTGGCGACATGGTACAGGAGTTGGCCAGAGACTGGCGACATGGTACAGGAGTTGGCCAGAGACTGGCGACATGGTACAGGAGTTGGCCAGAGACTGGCGACATGGTACAGGAGTTGGCCAGAGACTGGCGACATGGTACAGGAGGTGGCCAGAGACTGGCGACATGGTACAGGAGGTGGCCAGAGACTGGCGACATGGTACAGGAGGTGGCCAGAGACTGGCGACATGGTACAGGAGGTGGCCAGAGACTGGCGACATGGTACAGGAGTTGGCCAGAGACTGGCGACATGGTACAGGAGTTGGCCAGAGACTGGCGACATGGTACAGGAGTTGGCCAGAGACTGGCGACATGGTACAGGAGTTGGCCAGAGACTGGCGACATGGTACAGGAGTTGGCCAGAGACTGGCGACATGGTACAGGAGTTGGCCAGAGACTGGCGACATGGTACAGGAGTTGGCCAGAGACTGGCGACATGGTACAGGAGTTGGCCAGAGACTGGCGACATGGTACAGGAGTTGGCCAGAGACTGGCGACATGGTACAGGAGTTGGCCAGAGACTGGCGACATGGTACAGGAGTTGGCCAGAGACTGGCGACATGGTACAGGAGTTGGCCAGAGACTGGCGACATGGTACAGGAGTTGGCCAGAGACTGGCGACATGGTACAGGAGTTGGCCAGAGACTGGCGACATGGTACAGGAGTTGGCCAGAGACTGGCGACATGGTACAGGAGTTGGCCAGAGACTGGCGACATGGTACAGGAGTTGGCCAGAGACTGGCGACATGGTACAGGAGTTGGCCAGAGACTGGCGACATGGTACAGGAGTTGGCCAGAGACTGGCGACATGGTACAGGAGTTGGCCAGAGACTGGCGACATGGTACAGGAGTTGGCCAGAGACTGGCGACATGGTACAGGAGTTGGCCAGAGACTGGCGACATGGTACAGGAGTTGGCCAGAGACTGGCGACATGGTACAGGAGTTGGCCAGAGACTGGCGACATGGTACAGGAGTTGGCCAGAGACTGGCGACATGGTACAGGAGTTGGCCAGAGACTGGCGACATGGTACAGGAGTTGGCCAGAGACTGGCGACATGGTACAGGAGTTGGCCAGAGACTGGCGACATGGTACAGGAGGTGGCCAGAGACTGGCGACATGGTACAGGAGGTGGCCAGAGACTGGCGACATGGTACAGGAGGTGGCCAGAGACTGGCGACATGGTACAGGAGGTGGCCAGAGACTGGCGACATGGTACAGGAGGTGGCCAGAGACTGGCGACACGGTACAGGAGGTGGCCAGAGACAGAGGACGTGGTACAGGAGGCATCCCCCATTGCAGGCCAGTGTCCCCCCCCCCATTGCAGGCCAGTGTCCCCCCCCCCATTGCAGGCCAGTGTCCCCCCCCATTGCAGGCCAGTGTCCCCCCCCATTGCAGGCCAGTGTCCCCCCCATATTGCAGCCAGCGTGTCCCCCATATTGCAGCCAGATTGCCCCATTGCAGCCTGTGTGCCATTTTGCAGCCAGCCTGTGCAGGGAAGAGAGCCGCCTCCGCCGCCTGTTTGATCACAGCGCCGGGAACATCACAGCTTTCATTTCAATAGCTGTGTGTTCCCGGCCGCGCGACGTCACACGCAGCCCCTCCCCCTTGTCCGGGCACTTAGATAGACAGATCATGCGCAGGATTGGACGGATGATCTGTCTATCAAAGTGCCCGGACAAGGGGGAGGGGCTGCGTGTGACGGCGCGCGGCCGGGAACACACAGCTATTGATATGAAAGCTGTGATGTTCCCGGCGCTATGATCAAACAAGCGGCGGAGGCGGCTCTCCTGAGCTATACACCCCCCATGATGGGCGTCACCAGGGGCGGGGGCGGAGCCCCGCCCCCACGCAGGCCACGCCCCATTTTCGGCTCCATTATCGGCCGTTTTTCTCTTTCGGCAAATTGCCGAAAAGGGCATTTTCGGCCGATATGTTTCGGCGGACTAAATTTCGGTGCATCCCTACTCTGAACCTAGAGAAACCCAACTTAAATTCCTTCCCAAGGGGTCACCTTCCTGGGGTAGGTGCTGGGCTCAACAGAACAAAAGGGTCTTCCCTCCTTGGAGAAAATCCAGAAGGTAGACAAAGCACTGTTGTTTCTGCAGGGCAACCGTCAGAACTCAGTGAGGAAGGTCAGGTTGAGCCTACTGACATCCACGCTCCCAGCAGTTCAGTGGACGGGGTTACGTTACCGTCCTCTGCAAACTATTCATCTTGAAGGTTTGGGACCACAGTCAGGGGTCTTGGGACTCTTTGGTTTCGGTTCCAACCCAGGTAAAGAGGTCCCCTTGGTGGGAAAGGGAGCAAGTTTGTCACAAGGCCTAGAATGGATTTTGCCAATATCCAGGGTGGTTACAACTGATACGAATGGCTCAGGTTGGGGTGCACACCTAGACTCCCGTTTGGTACAGGGTACCTGGGAGAGGAAGGAGTCAAAGAGATCCTCAAATTGGAGGGAGTTGAGAACAGTAGATCTGGTTCTCAGGACCTTTCAAAGAGTGCTCTGGGGACATCATGTAAGAGTCAGGTCAGACAATCCCTTGGCAGTGGCTTACGTCAACAAGACGGGGGCTCCTGGAGCAGATCCTTATGGGCTCTAGCGAAAGCCATCCTCAGATGGGCCGAAGGTTAAATTCCTGTCCTTCTAGTGATCCGTTTGAAAGGAGAGCAAATTCAGGTATTAGATTTCCTCAGCAGGAGAACACGGGGAGAAAGCAACCAGGTTCTCAAGCAGGACGTTTTCGAAATGATCACCCAGAGGTGGGGGATTCCTTCGATAGACCTCTTTTGCCTCAAGGGAAAACGCGAAAGAAGCCATCTCCTGTTCCATGAACAGGGGAGATGGGATGTCGGGAGCGGACGCACTAAGCACAGAGTTAGGGTTTCTCTAGGTGCTATGCTTTCCCCCCTCCCGTTCTGATTCCTGCAGGGTTAAGGAAGTTTCAGGTGGAGATTACTACCTTTTTCTAATCGCATCTCATTGGCCCAGGAGGCCGTGGTTCTCCATTCTGAAGGGCCTGTCTGTGGAACCCCCCTGGGTTTTCCCGGTCTAGGAGTGTCTCCTTTCCCAGGGTCCAATCTGCTGTCCCCAGGTGGAACCTTGCAGCCTGGCTACTGAGGAGGAATTGCCGAAGGGCAAAGGGGTCTCAGATCGTTTAGTAGCCACTCTTCTGAATTGCAGGTAAATGGAAACTCAGACCATTTTCTTGAAGGTTTTGAGGCGGTTCAATAGCTGGTGCTCAGAGAACTCCTTCAATGTGCACAGCTCGTTGGCCGTTCTAGGGTTCCTGCAGTCAGGGGCAGATAGAGGTTTAGCCCCTGAAACATTGAAGAGTCAGGTATCCGCTTCAAGCGTATTTCTGGAGTAGTCGTGGCCGAGTGGTTAAGGCTATGGACTGGAAATCCATTGAGGTCTCCCCGCGCAGGTTCAGATCCTGCCGACTACGCCAAAGGCATCTAATATCAGACCTTGGGATAGTAAGGTTCTTTAGAGCCTTAAGTAGGCAAAGACCAAGCCTTTGGTCGCTCCCTTCCCAGTCGGGATCTTTCATTAGTTTTACAGGTTCTCACAAAGGAACCTTTTGAGCCATTGGAATCTTGCTCGTTATGTTTGATCACTCTCAAAACTGTGTTTTTTGTGGCGATCACTACGGCAAGGAGAGTGAGTAAATTCGAAGCCCTTTTTGTTAGGGCACTTCTTTTCCGGACCATTCAGTTTTTAAGACAGATCCGGGCCTTTTTACCTAAGGTAGCCTCTAGTCTTCAGAGAGTCCAAGAGATTGTGCTGCCTGTTTTTCGTTCAAAGCCAGTGAGAGAACAGGAACACATCTTAATAAATTGGACGTTAGAAGATGTGTCCTTCATTATTTAGATTGCACAAAAGTCAAGTTCAGGAAGTCTGATTCACTTTTAGTGTTATTTTCAGGGGCTAGGAAGGGTTCCAAAGCCTTTACACGTATGATAGCCAGATGGTTAAGGTCAGCCATTGGGCAGACTTACGTGGTTGGGGTGTTAGAGCCTCCAGTTGGAATTAGAGCACACTCAACCAGGGCAGTGACAACTTCGCAGGCAAAGTGGGCTGGTGCGTCTCCTGAACAGTTCTGTAGAGCCGCAACGTGGTTCAGTATTTCTATGTTCGTGAAGCACTATAGATTGGATCTTCTGTCAGCCAAAGACCAAGCCTTTGGTCGTAAAGTGCTGCAAGCAGTAAGTCCCACCCTAAGACAAGGTACTCACTTATCCTCTCTAAGGTGGCTGTCCTGAAAGACGAACTTGGGGAAAAATGGAGTTACGTACCGTAACATCCTTTTCCGGGAGTCTTTCAGGACAGCACCGGTTCCCACCCAGGTTTTTGGAGATCTTCGGGAACTCATCACATGAGACCGTCAGGTAAGATTAAAAGTTTGGTTGTTTGTTTTGGCGTGTTCTTGTGTCTCCCCAGTTTGCCCGGAAGTACTCTGGAAGAACTGAGGGACGGAGAGAGGAGGAGGCTTAAATTGTGAAATTGAAGGCGGTGTTTCCTAAGAGGGGAGGAGCCAGTGTCTCTCTAAGGTGGCTGTCCTGAAAGACTCCCGGAAAAGGATGTTACCAGTACGTAACTCCATTTTTTCTACTTTGTGATGGCTCAGTCACAACTCTGATGGGGAGCTCTCGGTATACTGTGATGGGGGTGGGCTCTCTGATGGGGAAAATCCGCTCTCTGGTGGAAAGAATAGTCCCCCATCATTGGTGTCAGTGGATTTGGTGATGTCACCCATTAGAAGTGGGCTTGGCATTGAACGCCTGTCTTCTCTTTTGTTTATTAGTTTCATTGGCCCCCCTGTGCATTTATGGGATCGTTTACCATATGCCACAAAATGGCTGACCACACATCTCAGCGCAGATGATAATAAATCTCGTTAAGTTAATAATCTTGCACGGCAAGGGCAACATTATTCCAGTTTGTGGGATATTTTCTAATGGGCTGTGTAACATAGAATTTGCATAATAATTTGGAACAGAGTGTATTTGTCCCTGCAAGGGAAATATCATCACCCATTGTGGTGATTATTCTGTTAGTTTGACAAGTTAACTTATTTTGTTTTTGTAAACTGGCACTTTACAATAAATGTTGCACTGTATTTTCTGTGAAATATATATGCATATGAGCATATCCTTTATTTATTTTTTGGAGGGTGGGGGTGTGGATCTTGGGTGGGAGTTTCCATGCTCCCCCCCCCCCCCCCCCCAGACTTGATCCCTGGATAACACCATGTGCATGCGTCTGCCTGAGCTTGAGCTAGGCCTAGTTTCCCTGAGCCCGAACGGCCTAGCTAGGCTGAGCTTGCCCGAGCCAGAGCAGTGCATGTGCAGTTCCACATGGCCTGCAGCCACAAGCATAACTAGAACCTTCAGGGCCCCGGTGCAAGAAACCATGAAGGACCCTGATCCCATCCCAGGGCCCTTTACTCCCATCATGGGGTCCCACAGCAGGACCCTTTGACATGTTCTGCAGTGGGACCCCTTCCTGCATAGTTGCCAACTCTTCCAAAAAAATGTCAGGACATTTTCATTTTTTTTTCTGTGTTCAGCCAGCCATTGTAGGCCGAGAACATATCTTAGGGATGGGTCATTTAAAATGTGCATCTAATGCCATACCCCTTTGCACATCTCTACAACCCCCAGGGTTTCTCCATACCCCTCAGTATGCCTCTTTACTCCTGCCCATCTCTGTATCTAACAAATAACCCCTGTACCCCTAACACGCCTCCATACCCCCCAGCACATTTCTGTAACCTTTTGCACATTGCTGTACCTCACACACACACACACACCTCTGCACCTCTTAGCCTCCTCCTAGAATCCTTTTTTTATTCCCCAAGTGGCTTCCATATGCTCAGCAAGCCTTTGTAATCCCCAGCACACCTTGGCAACCTGACAGATGGACCCAATCGGTCCACCAGTGTGAAATGGGCCGAACACATCCTGTGCTCTGTACCCACTTGATGTGCACCTCCAACCCCCAGCACATCTCTGTTCACCCCCCCCCCCGAACACAGAACTGCCAGCGGATCACCTGCAACTCTGTGGTACCTGCAACATTCCCCCTGCACCTCTGGCTGTCCGTTTACTAAGCATGGGGAGGGGCAGCTATGTGGTGCCTGTGGGATCTCCCTCTGGCTAGAAGGTCTCTTCCCCTCTTCACTGTACACTAGAGCTGCACGATCGCCAAGAATCGTTATCGCAATTTTTTTTCTCCGTTACGATCTTGACAAAAGTGTTTCTTGCTATGCAAAGAATTCTCTCTGCTCTTCTGTAGCCGCAGCTGTCAAAAGAAAGGAAGAAAATCCGGGCAGTCTGCCAAGAATCACAACATGCTTTAGAAGTTGAACTAAGTCTAAACATTGTAACAATTTGTCAATGGAATAGACTTCCTGTGTAAATGAATTAAGTTTAACCACTTAAACCAGCCGTTCTCAACCTTTTCAACACAGAGGAACCCTTGGAATAGTTCTCCAGTCTTGGGGAACCCCTGCTAAAAGATTTAAATCTACAACTCATGATACAATAGTGTGATGGTCAGTAGAAAGATTGGCCCTTACACTTGTGGTCATTGGGAAAAATTACCTCCTTGCAGATAGTTAAAAAGATCAGTGGTATCAGTGGGAACTTATCTGAGAGGCAGAAATTGCCCAATGCTGAAAGAACCCCTAGCAAACTCTGGAGGAACTCTAGGGTTCCATGGAACCCTGGTTGAGAATCACTGACTTAAACACTAAACCTTTTTCTGACATTTGGTCGTTTCAAGTTAAAATAATTTTTCTCTTATATTCACCGACCGACACAGCTCCTCTCTGTAACAAAATGGGTTGTTAGCCCTATCACTGGAGATTAATAGGCAAAGTTGTAATACAGCACTTCAGAACTTTTAGTTCCGCCCAGGGGGCGGTCCCTAGGCTACAATCTCCACAGTCTGCCCTAGCAGCCTCAGTTTTATTTTGCCTAGTGAAAGAGATACACCTAGGAACCATGCGGGCCCATAGGTCTGTGTTTTTTTGATGCTGAAGCTTGGCTTTTTGCGCAAGATGAGTGATCCTGTGATCTAATATCAAACAGCTGGCTGGGTGACAGGCTGGTTCACTTATCCTTGTAGTCTCCCCAGTCCGGCCATCCAGCGTGTGCAGGTCGCAGCTACGGCTTGGCAGGCCACGACATACCTCAGCTCCAGAGGTGGTCAGTGAGCTTTATGCTCCGGGGCATACATATGACCGGGCTACTGATGTCTGCGTTACAGTATGCCGGGCCAGTAGACTTCCCTTTACTGATCAGGAGTTGGCTACAATGGAATGTCTCCCAGCTCTTCAGGACTGGTAAGTACAGCTCTCCCTATCTCGACTGGGTTGAGCAGCTAGGCATTCCCTGAGAGGTCGATTCAGGGCCCCCCCCTCACCCCCTCTCTTCTCTCACCTGTCCCTAACTCCCCTCCTTCCCCCCTCACAAGGGTGCTGTGCATGGATACTGAGCGGTGTGTGTGTGCCCTGGGCTCTCACCTGGGTTCTGGCTGTGCTGGGGTGTCTGGGTCCTGAGTGCTTATTCCTGGAGGGTGCCTGTGAGGTTTGTCCCTGTGTTGGTGCAGCGCTGTGTCTACCACATGTTTTCTTTCTGCCCTTCATGGAGCTGGCTGGCGGACATTTTCAGTGTGGGCAAGGGACAGCATGCTTCTGGGCTTCAAGCGGCCATTTTCCCGGTGATTCCCTATTCAGAACACTGTCGGCCATTTTCTTGAAGCCGGACCATGTTTTTTTTGTGCTCTAGCAGCAGCTCCTGTGCCCTCAGTTTCCTGTTTTGTCATCACAGAGCTCTGGGAGGCTTTCTGTGTAATGTGGACACGTGCCACTGACACAGCTTTGGTCCCTCTGCATCTGGGAGTGATAGGGATCTACAGGCACTGCTGTAAAACAGCACAGAACTCCTCAGGGCATTGAGTCCGGTGGGTTAGAACACCTCAGTCAATCTCCTCCTGAGAGCATCTTCCGTCTCAGAATTAGGAGGATGTGGCAATCACCATGCAGACCCTGCAAGAAGTCGGTGATTGTACCGACCCAGCGTCTGGAGTACTTAGGTTTGCTGTTGGACTCCAGTCAAGTGAGAGTTTTTCTCCCTTCAGACAAATTGCAGACTCTCAGATGCGTGGTCAAACTACTGATGAACCGCAAGTGGTCGTCGCTCCGGTTTTGCATGCGAGTACTGGGACTCATGGTAGCCTCCTTCGAGGCAATACCCTACGCCCAGTTCCACACCAGAGTGTTGCAGAAGGAGATCTTGTTAAAATGGGACAAATCTCAGCTGTCCCTATATCGACAGATCCAGGTGAGCCAGTCAGGGACTCTCTGATCTGGTGGTTGAGGTCCCTGGGGATTCAGTCCGGAAAATCGTTCCTTCCTCTGAAATGGACGGTGATCACTACGGACGCCTGTCTATCCTGCCGGGGTGGAGTGATGGGGGTTCAGTCGGCTCAGGGCCTCTGGTCGACGAAGGAATCGGAGTTGCCGATCAATCTGCTCGAATTGAGAGCGATCAGGCTGTGTCTCCACACATGGTCAGTGTGTCTTCAAGGGCGTCCGATCAGGATACAGTCGGACAACGCCACGGCTGTGGCGTACGTAAATCACCAAGGGGGAACAAGAAGCTCAGCCGCTGCTCGGGAGGTCGCTCACATACTTCGGTGGGCAGAGCAACGCATACCGGCCCTGTTGGCCATTTACATCCCGGGGGTGGAGAACTGGCAGGCGAACTGAGTCGACAGATGCTGGACCCAGGAAAATGGGCAACTTTCAGACTGCTGTGCCTGAAGTGGGGAACACCAAATGTGGATCTACTGGCCTCCCGTCTCAATCGGAAGGTGCCAAGATTCGTGTCCAGGACAAGAGATCCGTGGGCAGACGCTTCAGACCCGCTGGTGGCTCCGTGGGATCAGTATCAGCTGATTTACGCTTTACCTCCACTGAAACTGTTGCCACGTCTGCTTCACAGAGTGGAAGCCGAGGTGATCCCAGTGATTCTGGTTGCCCCTGTTGAAGACCTCTGTTGTCGAAACGTGTCGGGATTGCATTTGGCACCCCACATTGCTTTTTTATGTTTTAAATATATATATATTTCCTGTGATCACACGTCATAATTTTGTTATGGTTTTTATGACCTTTTTTAAAAATAAACCCAATGGTTACTATCTGATCTGCACCATTTGGAGCCCTTTTTTTTTCCTTTTTTCTTTACTTGCTGATTATCCTCTACATTTGGGGTTGGCACCCCAATGCGATCAATCGGATCCTGTCGCCCTGAGAGACGCATACCAAAGCTTTTCAATATTGAAAGTCCTCCCAATCTGGAGACAGCTGAGCCATCTGCTTGGACTACTATCAACTTACCATTGGTTCCATTACTGGACCTCAAGCGCTGTTGACTCAACCGTTGTATGACAGATGAGTCCATCCTCTCTGGTAAGAGTGTTTAACCATTCTTTGAAGCCATTCCAGACAAGCCGTTATTTCCGGTTTTATCTAATTTATAGATTGCCTGATCTCCTCGTTGGGAAGATTAACAGCAATATTTGTTTACTATTCAATATATGTGGACTATTTCACTGGGACTCACATTTTAGTTATTGATACTTTCCAGTATCGACACAATCTCATATTTATGTTGTATTGTTAGTGAATTAATATTTGTATTTTTTCACGTATTTGCACATTTTATTATTTATGTGCGGTATAGTGTCAGCTTCATTACCGACACTTTTTCATTTATTTAGCGCTACACTATTTGTTACCCTGCCCCAGATTGGCCTCAGCGTCCTTGGTACCCAGACGTTGTGCGTCTGGTGGCAGACGCTCCCTTGCGACTGCCGTTGCGAGAGGACCTCCTATCTCAAGGTCCAATTTTCCATCCTGCTTTACCACCACTGACTTTAACGGCATGGGTTTTGAGAGCCAAGTGTTGGGGAACCGGGGTCTGTTGGACTCTGTGATTCCGACTATGTTGCACGCACGGAAATCTTCTTCTCAGAAGATATACCATCGTACATGGAAGGCCTATATCTCCATGTGTGAGGAGAAAGGATGGTATCCTCGATCCTTTTCCATATCCAGGATTCTGCTGTTTCTCCAGCAGGGAGTGGACCAGAGGTTGGCATTAAGCACCATCAAAGGACAAATCTCAGCCTTCGCTGTCCTTTTTTTTTTCAACGACCCCTGGTATCGCACTCCTTAGTGAGTACCTTCGTTCAGGGGGTACGACACGTAGTCCCTCCGGTGCATCCTCCGTTACCTCCATGGGATTTGAATCTGGTGTTGTCGGTGATTCAGAAACCGCCGTTTGAGAATATAAGGGAGATTCCCCTGTGGACTCTTTCCCAGAAAGTGGTCTTTCTAGTGGCCATCACATCGGCCAGGAGGGTTTCGGAACTGGCGGCCTTGTCCTGCAAGTCGCCCTATCTGGTTATCCACAAGGATAAGTGGGTGTTGCGTCCGCAACCGTCCTTTCTGCCGAAAGTGGTCTCGGCTTTTCATATCAATGAGGACATCGTATTACCATCGCTGTGTCCTACTCCGAAGCACCCCAAGGAGGTGGCCTTCACGCTCTGGACGTGGTTAGGGCTCTGAAGGTCTATTTCGCTGCCACGGCTCCCTTTTCGGAAGTCAGACTCTCTGTTTGTTTCGGTGGCTGGTCCAAAGAAGGACATGGCGGTCTCGTCAGCCACCATTTCTAGGTGGATCAGACAGATTGTAGTACAAGCCTACGCCTTGAAGGGGCAGGTGCTCCCCTTTCCGGTCATGGCCCACTCCACAAGGGTAATCGGAACATCTTGGGCCTTCCAACACAAGCGTCAGTCGTTCAGGGGTGTAAGGCGGCGACCTTTTCGTCTGTCCATACATTTACCGAGTTGTACAAGGTAGACTTCAGTGCATCGGTGGATGCCTGTTTTGGCTGCAAAGTTTTTCAGGCGGCCGTGTAGTTGCAATTTAATATACAATCAATATTTTTTCCTGGGTTTTCGAAAAAACGCAGCATTGTTATGGTGATGCACTGTTGCATTACTTCCGCAGTTGGTTGCGATATTGGGGATCACTCCTTTTTTTGTGGGTTTAGCTTCACTAGTTCCCACTTGCCATGGTGGATGAAGTTTTTATGCTGTTTTTCCCACCCCTCGTTTGGCACTGCTTGAAGACGTCCCATTTTGTTACAGAGAGGAGCTGTGTCGGTCGGTGAATATAAGAGAAAATAGGATTTTTTTTTTGTACTCACCATAAAATCCTTTTCTCTGTAATTCACCGACCGATACAGCACCTTCCCCACTTTTTTTTTTTTTCTCTTTACGTTATACTGCTTGTTGACGTACTGCGGCTGCTAGGGCAGACTGTGGGCATTGTAGCCTAGGGATCGACCCCTGAGCGGGACTAAAATTTCTGAAGTGTTGTATTACAACTTTGCCTAGTAATCTCCAGTGATAGGGCTAACAACCCATTTTGTTACAGAGGAGCTGTGTCCGTCGGTGAATTACAGAGAAATAGATTTCACGGTGAGTATAAAAAAATCCTATTTTTTTTGCTAGAAAATTACTTAGAACCCCCAAACATTATATATATATATATATATATATATATATATATATATATTTTTAGTAGAGGCCATAGAGAATATTTTATGCCACACTGTATTTGTGCAGCAGTCTTTTGAATGCATTTTTTGGGGAAAAAATTACTTTAATGAATTAAAAAACAAAAACTAACCATTAAAGTTAGCCCAATTGTTTTGCATAATGTGAAAGATTTTATGTGAGAATCGTGAGACAATTGTGATCTTTTTGTTCTAAGCAAAAAAAAATTGTGATTCTCATTTTGTCCAGAATCGTGCAGCTCTACTATACACAGGAAAGAGACCTGCTAGCCAGAGGGAGATCCCACGGCCACCACAGAGCTGCCACAAAGATGCCAGGTCTAACTCCGGGTCAAAGCTAATTTCCCATGAAATTTGGGACTGTTGGCAACTATGTGGGTTATTTACGAAAGGCAAGTCCACTTTGCACTGCAAGTGCACTTAGAAATGCAGTCACTAAATTTAAGGGGTAGATCTAAAATGAGGGGAAGCTCTGCCGATTTTATCATCCAATCATGTGCAAGCTAAAATGCTGTTTTTTATTTTCCTTGCATGTCCCCCTTTGGATCTACAGCGACTTTAATTTCAAGTGCACTTTCAGTGCAAAATAGATTTTCCTTTAGTAAATAATCCCCTATGCATTAATTGCTGGTTTCTTTGGGGGGGGGGGACAGCACACAGACCCATCCAAAGGTCCCCCAAAATACATAGCTGAGCCTTGGAGGGGTCTAGCTCCAAGTTATGCTTCAAAAAGCAAAGAAACTGTCAATGACATAATGCTGCAGCAGGGTTAGGGCACCTGCCAGACATGTATTTAAAGGAATTGGGCATGTTCCACCTTAAGGATTTAAAAAGCACTGCTCCTGGCTGAATGGAACTTATTCATTTGTTTTTTTGCATTGGTACATCTTCCCCAGGGCAGTGCCCACCCTCCCTTCAAGGGGGTGATCGCTGCTGAATGCAGGATTCTGCTTTCTCCTTTATCCAATAGCAGCCTGTTCTCAGTGGAAGAGAGCCAGAACTGAGACTGAGAACACACCTTCGTCTTGGCACAGTGCCACTGAAGAGTGGGAGCAGATTGTACTTCTTCCCATTTCCCCTTGTCATGTGACATATCGCATAACCTGAGATGGGAAGAAGTAGAAGCTTCTTTTATTCCCAGAGGGTGCCGTGCTGAGACTGAGGTGTGAGCTGTCAATACACAGAGCTTTGGGGAGAGAACTCAGCCCTAAACCTCCCATCTTCTCCTCCTAAACCCCCAGACCCTCTTTGCCTCCTCCCTACTTTGGAACTCATTTACATTGAAGAGCAATGCGGAGTGGATTACGTTTCAGAAGCCATTTCACAGGCATTATGTTGCCTCCTCACTCCCTATTTTAACCCCTAAAATCCTGAAACAGCATTCACTTGAATGGGCCTTATTTTGGGAGTAGTGCTACAAACATTTTGTGCTGCACACAAATTGGCTTTGACCCGGAGTTAGACCCGGCATCTCTGTGGCAGCTCTGTGGTGGCCGTGGGATCTCCCTCTGGCTAGCAGGTCTCTTCCCTGTGTATAGTAGAGCTGCACGATTCTGGACAAAATGAGAATCACAATTTTTTTTGCTTAGAACAAAAAGATCACAATTGTCAAACGATTCTCACATAAAATCTTTCACATTATGCAAAACAATTGGGCTAACTTTACTGGTTAGTTTTTTTTTTTTTTTAATTCATAAATTTTTTCCAAAAAAACTGCATTCAAAAGACTGCTGCACAAATACAGTGTGACATAAAATATTGCAACTACCACAATTTTATTCTCTATGGTCTCTACTAAAAAAATATATATAATATTTGGGGGTTCTAAGTAATTTTCTAGCAAAAAAATAGGATTTTTTGTACTCACCGTGAAATCCATTTCTCTGTAATTCACCGACCGACACAGCTCCTCTCTGTAACAAAATGGGTTGTCAGCCCTATTACCGGAGATTACTAGGCAAGTTGTAATACAACACTTCAGAACTTTTAGTTCTGCCCGGGGGGCAGTCCCTAGGCTACAACTCCCCATCCTGCTGTAGCAGAACAGTTGTTTTTCTTGCCTCATGAGGAGATAAGACCTAGGAACCCTGCGGGCCCATAGGTCCGTGTTTTTTTTGGTGCAGAAGCTTGGCTTTTTGCGCAAGATGAATGATCCTGTGATCTTCTATCAACAGCTGGCTGGGTGACAGGCTGGTTCACTTATCCTTGTAGTCTCCCCAGTCCGGCCATCGAGCGTGTGCAAGTTGCAGCTACGGCTCAGCAGGCCACAACATACCTCGGCTCCAGAGGTGGTCGGTGAGCTTTATGCTCCGGGGTGTACATATGACCGGGCTACTGATGTCTGCATCCAGTATGCCGAGGCCAGTAGTCTTCCCTGTACTGATCAGGAGCTGACTACCGTGGAATGTCTCCCAGCTTCAGGACTGGCAAGTACAGCTCTCCCTGCCTGTCAGGGTGGAGCAGCTGGGCATTCTCTGGGAGGTCGATTCGGGGGCCCCCCTCACCCCCTCTTCTCTCCCCTGTCCCTAACTCCCTCCTGTACATGTGCTGAGTGGTGCATGTGTGCCTGGGCTCTCACCTGGGGGTTTTAGCTGTGCTGTGTGCCTGGGTCCTGCAGCTTAGTCCCGCTGGATGCCTGTGTAGTTATGCCCCTGTGTTGGTGCAGCGCTGTGCCTGCCACATGTTCTCTAGTCCCCCATAACGCTGTTCAGCGGGCATTTTAAGTATGGGCAAGGGTCAGACTGGCTTCAGGCGGCCATTTTCCTGGTGATTCCCTATTGAGAACACCGGCGGCCAATTTCTTGTAGCCGGACCATGTTTTTGTGCTCTAGCAGCTGCCCCTGTGCCCTCTGCTTCCTGTTTGGTCATCACAGGGCGCTGGGGAGGTTATCCTGTGTTCTGAACATGTGTGTTTGATCACCCACAGATCGCTCACCGATCGTGCGACCGGCCGGCCACCGACACAGCTTTTTGTTATCTTTGCATCTGGGAGCGCTGGGGATCATCAGGCATTGCGGTAATACAGCACGGACCAGCCCAGGGTGGTGAGTCCAGCGGGTTAGATCCCCTTAGCCAGCGGCAGCAGGAGGGTGGGACTGTCACTGTCCTAAGTCCTCTTCGGGTGGCAGACAGGGTAGGGTCAGCATGGCTTCAGAAACTTGTGTTTCTTCCCCCGAAATCCAGGCAATTGCAACCGGGTCACATGCGGACTGTGCGGTCCCTATGGGCACCCTGACGGCAGTCCTCAATTCGTTCGTTGCCAAGATAGAGGCGGTACATGGGAAGAAAGGTGCTAAAAAGCACCCCTGCCCCCCCCTGTCCTCTGGGGAGAGCTCTGACGCAGACTCTGGTCCTGCTGAGGCCGGTGACCCCTGTTCTGTCTTGTCAGATGACGCTAACCAGGACCGTTCTGACAGTGAGGATGAGTCCCTGTTCGGGTCTGTGCGCGATAAAGCACTAGTTGGAGCACTTATCACAGCTGTGCATGATACCCTGAAGAGTCAGTAGCTAGCGGATCCCTCTGCTGATGTACCGGTCCCTTTTGGGTCCCGTAAGCCAGCGCATTCACCTAAGGTATTCCCGTATCTGACTTATTTTGACAAGTTCATTTACAAGGAATGGGGTTGCCCGCAATGGACCTTTTTGGTCCCCAAATGCATGGCGGTGCGTTACCCCTTTGAGGAAAGCCTTCTTAAGAAATGGTCGGCTCCACCGGTCGTAGACTCCCCAATATCCAGGTTAAATAAAGTAACCACGATCCCGGTTGAAGGGACTCCTGCATTCAAGGATCCCACGGATAGGAAGGCCGAGGCGGTGGCTCGTTCCTTGTTTACGGTTGTGGGTTCAGCCGTGCGACCTGTACTGGAATCCGCACTTGTGTCGCAGACACTGACTAAGTGGGCAAAAGTTTTGCACCATGAATTGGGAGAGCAACAGGCCCCCCCCCGTGGAACTAGCAGACCAACTAGTGCAAGGCCTTAAGTACGTCTGAGACGCGCCCCTGGATACTCTCCCTCTGTTATCCAGGGCTTCAGTGTCAGCTGTGGTGCTGAGGTACCCGATTTGGTTGACCAGGCATCCAAGAAAGCCCTGACGGATCTTTCCTTCCTTGGCGACCGGCTCTTTGGAGCCTCATTAGATGACATTATTAAAACTGCCACTGGTGGTAAGAGTACTCTACTCCCACAGGCCAGGAAGGCTTAGGAGCCACGCCGCAGTCAAGGGCCCTCTTTTTCCACTCACAATCGGCTTTCTCATCCGCCCGGTGCTTAGACAAAACGTCCCCAGCCCGACAGGACGCCCACGGACGGTCAAAAACGTCCCTGAAATCGCAAGCCTAACAAGCCTGCGAACAAAAGTTCTACCGCATGAAGGTTTGCCCCCACCCATGTCTCGGGTAGGGGGTCGCCTTCGGGAGTTTGCAGCCCGGTGGTCCTCCCGGTTATCCGACCAATGGGTCTGCGATCTGATTTCCACAGGCTACAAGAGTTTCTCTTGGCCGCCAAACAGTTTCTTCGCCTCCAGCATACCCATGTCCCCGGGAGGCCCTGTTGGGGGGCGGTAAGGGACTTGCTGAATCGAGGGGGGATTTACTAGTTCCGTAATTGGAACGCTTCCAGGGATTCTACTCAAACCTGTTTGTGGTTCCCAAGAAGGAAGGGGTACGTCCAATCCTGGACTTAAAAGCCCTCAATCAATTAGTCAAAGTGCAGAGGTTCAGAATGGTATCAGTTCGCTCAGTAGTCGCTGCACTCCATCAAGGGGACTCCCTGGCATCCTTGGACATCCAGGATGCGTACCTGCACATACCGATATGCCTTCGGCATCAAAAGTATCTGCGTTTTGCAGTTAGGGAAGCCCATTACCAATTTGTGGCTCTTCCCTTTGGTCTGGCATCAGCCCCCAGAGTCTTTACCAAGGTACTGGCTCCAGTATTGGCATTGCTGAGACAACGTGGGATCGCGGTCGTGGGCTACCTGGACGATCTCCTCCTGAGAGCATCTTCCGCCTCAGAATTAGAGGAGGATGTGGCGATCACCATGCAGACCCTGCAAGAATTTGGGTGGCTGTTGAACCTAAAGAAGATGGTGATTGTACCGACCCAGCGTCTGGAGTACCTAGGTTTACTGTTGGACTCCAGGGAATCGAGAGTTTTTCCTCCCTTCAGAAAAATTGCAGACTCTCAGGTCCGCGGTGAAACTGATGATGTACCGCAAGTGGTCATCGCTCCAGTTTTGCATGCGAGTACTGGGACTCATGGTAGCCTCCTTCGAGGCAGTACCCTTCGCCCAGTTCCACACTAGAGTACTGCAGAAGGAGATCTTGTTGAAATGGGACAAATCTCAGTTGTCCCTAGATCGACAGATCCAGGTGAGCCAGCCAGTCAGGGACTCTCTAATCTGGTGGTTGAGGTCCCCGGTGATTCAGTCTGGAAAATCGTTCCTTCCTCTGAAATGGACGTGATCACTGCGGACGCCAGTCTATCCGGCTGGGGTGGAGTGATGGGGATTCAGACGGCTCAGGGCCTCTGGTCGATGGAAGAATCAGAGTTGCCGATCAATCTGCTCGAATTGAGAGTGATCAGGCTGTACCTTCACACATGGGCGATGAGTCTTCAAGGGCGTCTGATCAGGATACAGTCGGACAACGCCACGGCTGTGGCATACATAAATCACCAAGGGGGAACAAGGAGCTCAGCCGCTGCTTGGGAGGTCGCTCACATACTTCGGTGGGCAGAGCGACACGTACCGTCCCTGTTGGCCATTTACATCCCGGGGGTGGAAAATTGGCAGGCAGACTATCTGAGTCGACAGATGCTAGACCCAGGAGAATGGGCATTGCATCCGGAAATATTCAGGCTTGCCTGAAGTGGGGCACACCAGATGTGGATCTATTGGCCTCCCGTCTCAATCGGAAGGTGCCAAGATTTGTGTCCAGGACAAGAGATCCGTGGGCAGATGCGCTGGTGGCTCCGTGGGATCAGTATCAGCTGATTTATGCTTTTCTTCCACTGAAACTGTTGCCACGTCTGCTTTGCAGAGTGGAAGCCGAGGGAATTCCAGTAATCCTGGTTGCCCCAGATTGGCCTCAGCGGCCCTGGTACGCAGACCTGGTGCGTCTGGTGGCAGATGCTCCCTTGCGACTGCTGTTGCGAGAGGACCTCCTATCTCAAGGTCCAATCTTTCATCCTGCTTTACCATCGCTGGCTTTAACGGTGTGGCTATTAAGAGCCAGGTGTTGAGGAACCGGAGTCTGTCGGACTTGTCATTCTAGGGGGGAGGGAATGTTAGATGTAATAGCATATTTAAATACACTAACAAACTGAAGCCAAACTCCATATGCTATATTTTATAAGCATTTACAGCTGTTTTTTTTTACATAAATAAAAGCTAATCGTTGTAAGCCCCCCTGCTAGTTGCATAGTATCAAGTCCAACCTATGTGTATGATTTTATGTGGGTGTATCCCTGTATGTGGTGGTCGTTCAGGTGTATATCTAACTTTTTTTTTATTTTTATTATTATTATTGATGCTCCCCGCTGAAACCACTGCCTGTGGAAGAGAATTCCACTTCCTAGCTGCTCTCACAGTAAAGAACACTCTACGCAGTTTAAGATTAAACTGCTTTTCTTCTAGTTTTAGAAGTGTTAAATGATTACATTAAATTATTCTCTTCACTTAAATAGTTAGTAAGGTTGAATAAAGTGAGTGAGTGAGTGTCTACAATTATCCCTATACATTGCACACACACATCAGTCCCTACCCTCAAGGAGTCCACAATCCAAGGTCCCCATTTATATACTAGGGGCCAATTTTGGACAGAAGCCAATTAACCTACTAAGTACCTGGAGGAAACCCACGCAAGCACAGGGAGAACATGCAAACTCCAGGCAGGTAGCGTCATGGTTGGGATTTGAACCAGCGACCCTTCTTACTGCTAGATGAGAGTGCTAACCACTGTTAGCTAACCACTGTGCTAACCACTGTGCCGCCAATTAGTGAGTGTTAAACCATTAGTTGTACATTTTGTCTCATCTCTGTAACTGCTACATTCTGTTGGAGAACTTGTTATTTTGAAACACAGCAGACTTACTGGCTGGATCACAGGAGAAAAAAATAGAAGAAAAATTGTCAAAAAAAAAGAAAAAAAAATAGCTACTGCAGCCATCACATCAAACAATTGGTAAGCTACAAGATGATGTTTGCTTTTGGGTTTAATACCACTTTAAGCCCAGCACTGTTCTTGGAGGATGTAACACGATGTCCACCCAGGATCTCGCCCTACGGGATGCGTTCCGCCGCGATCTGTCGATCTGTCACGCATCGTGTCCACAGGATATGACTGAAGACAGATCACTGTACCAGCCCGCTCTTGGTACCATATGACTGCTGTGGCCAATCACAGCAGATCACATGACAGTGTACTAATGTGATAAGCTCTGATTGGCTACAGTCATCACATGTTACGGACAGGAACAATCACAGCCTATCTGTACCGTATGATTAGCTGTGACCAATCACAATAGTAATCACTGAGAAGTTGTCATTTAGTAAAAATGGTTGCTTATAACGGTAAAATGTACACTGGTGACAGTATGTAAAAACATTTTATTTTTATTTCATTTTCCAAAAAATTGTGACAAAAAATGACAACTTAAAAAAACTCACCATGCCTCTTAGTAAATAGAACTTTTTCCAAAAAAGGGGTCTTTTGGGGGATATTTGTACTATTCTGGCATTTTGAAAGCTAAAGAAATGAGATGTCAGTACATCAGGATTGATCAATTTTCATATACCGTATTTATCGGCATATAACACGCACCCCAAGTTTAGGAGGGAATTTTGTGTAAAAAACTTTTAGGAGGGAAATTTAACCACTTCAGCTCCGGACCAATAAACACCTTAAGGACCAGAGGTCTTTTTGCAATTTCGCACTGCGCTGCTTTAACTGGTAATTGCGCGGTCATGCAATATTGCACCCAAACGAAATTTGCGTCCTTTTCTTCCCACAAATAGAGCTTTCTTTTGATGGTATTTGATTGCCTCTGCGATTTTTTTTTTTTTGCGATATAAATGGAAAAAGAGCGAAAATTTTGAAAAAAAAAGATATTTTCTTCTTTTTGTTATAAGAAAAATCGAATAAACTAAATTTTAGTCATACATTGAGGGCAAAATTTATTCAGCCACATGTCTTTAGTAAAAAAAATGTCAATAAGCGTATATTTTTTGGTTTGCGCAAAAGTTATAGCGTCTACAAACTAGAGTACATTTTCTGGAATTTACACAGCTTTTAATTTATGACTGCCGATCTC
Organism: Lithobates pipiens; assembly: GCF_037356315.1. Taxonomy (NCBI): domain Eukaryota; kingdom Metazoa; phylum Chordata; class Amphibia; order Anura; family Ranidae; genus Lithobates; species Lithobates pipiens. The sequence goes on from NW_027507764.1 coordinate 284,715,010, forward strand.
ATTTCTTGAGGTGCTAAAATGGCAGGGCAGTACAAATCCCCCCCAAATGACCCCATTTTGGAAAGTAGACACCCCAAGGAAATTGCTGATGGGTATGTTGAGCCCATTGAATATTTATTTTTTTTGTCCTAAGGGATTGAATAATGACAAAAAAAAAAAATTTTTTTTACAAAAAGTTGTCACTAAATGATATATTGCTCACACATTCCATGGTTATATGTGGAATTGCACCCCAAAATATATTCCGCTACTTCTCCCGAGTATGGCGATACCACGTGTGTGGGACTTTTTGGGAGTCTAGTCGCGCACGGCACCCCGAAAACCAATCGCCACCTTCAGGATTTCTAAGGGTGCAAATTTTTGATTTAACTCCTCACTACCTATCACAGTTTCGAATGGGCCATAAAATGCCAAAATAGCACAAAACCCCCCAAAATGACCCCATTTTGGAAAGTAGACACCCCAAGCTATTTACTGAGAGGCATGTTGAGTCCATGGAATATTTTATATTTTGCCACAAGTTGCGGGAATATTACAAACTTTTTTTTTTTTTGCACCAAGTTGTCACTAAATGATATATTGCTCACACATGCTATGGGCATATGTGAAATGACACCCCAAAATACATTCTGCTGCTTCTCCCGAGTACGGGGATACCACATGTGGGGGACTTTTTGGGAGCCTAGCCACGTACGGGACCCCGAAAACCAAGCACTGCCTTCCGGATTTGAATATAAAATGCTATAAAAAACAAACTAACCAGAGTCACCCGTAACACTTATACGGTGATCAGTGGTGAAAGGGTTAACTAGGGGCAATCAGGGGGTTCAAATTTTTATTAGGTAGTATATGGGGGTCCCTGGCGCTATATAAAAACCTGACGGGGAACCTAAATAACTAACTGGCTAACCAGCGTCACCAGTGACACTTATACTGTGATCGCTGGTGAAAGGGGGTGAAAGGGTTAACTAGCAGCAATCAGGGGGTTAAAACCATTATTGGGTAGTATATCGGGGTACCTAGCGCTATAAAAACCTGGAGGTGAACCTAAAAAAATAACTAGCTACCTAGCGACACTAGCGACACTGATGCAGCGTTCAGAAAAATTATCGCTTAGTGACACTGGCAAAAGGGGGTGAAAGGGTTAACTAGCGGAAATCAGGGGGTTAAAACCATTATTGGGTAGTATATCGGGGTACCTAGCGCTATAAAAACCTGGCGGTGAACCTAAAAAAATAACTAGCTACCTAGCGACTGTAGCGACACTAATGCAGCGATCAGAAAAACGATCGCTTAGTGACACTTGCAAAAGGGGGTGAAAGGGTTAACTAGCGGCAATCAGGGGGTTAAAACCATTATTGGGTAGTATATCGGGGTACCTAGCGATATAAAAACCTGGCGGTGAACCTAAAAAAATAACTAGCTACCTAGCGACACTAGCGACACATGCAGCGATCAGAAAAATGATCGCTTAGTGACACTGGCAAAAGGGGGTGAAAGGGTTAACTCTAGGGGCAATCAGGGGGTTAAATCTTTATTGGGGGGTGATAGGGGGCTACCCTGGACCTAACACTAACTGTCCTGACAGTTTTTACTGTCACAACTGACACTGAATGCATTGATCAGTAAAGAAATGATCAATGCAATCAGTGACACTGTGACTGGGGGGGGAGGGGGGGCGGGGGGGGGATCGGGGGGGGTTTGTGTGCCTGTGTGTACCTACATGTCAGTGTAGTGTTGGTGCACACTTACTTTTACTCTTCTCCTCGTAGTCCGGTCAAAAAGACCGCCCCGAGGAGAATGACATCACTTCCTCCTTCCTGTGTAAACAATACACAGGGGAGGAAGCTTCTCATTGGCCAGGAGCGATCCAGAGGGGGTGGCCGAAAACCAACGGCCATCCCCTCATCACGGAGCGCTCCTGGACCGAATCGGACCGCCGTAAACAGCGGGAGGGGGTCCGATCGGACCCCCCACCCGCTGGAAGGCAATCACGTAGATGTACGTGATTGTGCCTGCCTGTGCCATTGTGCTGACGTACAATGGCAATACGGCGGTCCTCAAGTGGTTAAGGAAAAAAAAGTACATTTAAATGCCCATCAATGCAGCCTTATCAGTGTCCATCTGAATCCTTGTCAGCGTCATTTGCAGCCTTGTCATTGCAGCCTGTCCTCATTGCAGCCTTGTCATGCAGCTTGTCCTCATTGCAGCCTTGTCATGCAGCTTGTCCTCATTGCAGCCTTGTCATGCAGCCTGTCCTCATTGCAGCCTTGTCATGCAGCCTGTCCTCATTGCAGCCTTGTCATGCAGCCTGTCCTCATTGCAGCCTTGTCATGCAGCCTGTCCTCATTGCAGCCTTGTCATGCAGCCTGTCCTCATTGCAGCCTTGTCATGCAGCCTGTCCTCATTGCAGCCTTGTCATGCAGCTTGTCCGTCGTTTTTTTTTAAATGGCGCCGCCGAGATGTCCTGTGTATCTCGGTGGCGCCCGGAAGTTCTTGGTGGCTTTCGGCTGCTCTCAGACCTTCTCGGCGGCTTTCGGACGCTCTTGGACCTCAGCGGCTTTTGGCTGCTCTCAGACCTTCTCAGCCGCCCAGAGACCAAAAAATTGTGCAGAAATCGCGGAGTATCGGCATATAACACGCACCCGTAATTTTCCCCGGATTTTAAGGAGAAAAAAGTGTGTGTTATATGCCCATAAATACGGTATATTTATATTATAATATAGTGTGTGTGTGTGTGTGTGTGTATATAATAAATAAATATATATATATATATATATATATATATATATATATATATATATATATATACACAGTACAGACCAAAAGTTTTGACACACCTTCTCATTCAAAGAGTTTTTCTTTATTTTTATTACTATGAAAATTGTAGATTCACACTGAAGGCATCAAAAATATGAATTAACACATGTTGAATTATATACTGAACAAAAAAGTGTGAAACAACTGAAAATATGTCTTATATTCTAGGTTCTTCAAAGTAGCCGCCTTTTGCTTTGATTACTGCTCCACACACTCTTGGCATTCTGTTGATGAGCTTCAAGAGGTAGTCACCTGAAATGGCTTTCCAACAGTCTTGAAGGAGTTCCCAGAGATGTTTAGCACTTGTTGGCCCTTTTGCCTTCACTCTGCGGTCCAGCTCACCCCAAACCATCTCGATTGGTTTCAGGTCCAGTGATTGCGGAGGCTAGGTCATCTGGCGCAGCACTCCATTACTCTCCTTCTTGGTCAAATAGCCCTTACACAGCCTTGAGGTGTGTTTGGGGTCATTGTCTTGTTGAAAAATAAATGATGGTCCAACTAAACGCAAACTGGATGGAATAGCATGCCGCTGCAAGATGCTGTGGTAGCCATGCTGGTTCAGTATGCCTTCAATTTTGAATAAATCCCCAACAGTGTCACCAGCAAAGCACCCCCACACCATCACACCTCCTCCTCCATGCTTCACGGTGGGAACCAGGCATGTAGAGTCCATCCGTTCACCTCTTCTGCGTCGAACAAAGACACAGTGGTTGGAACCAAAGATCTCAAACTTGGACTAATCCGACCAAAGCACCGATTTCCACTGGTCTAATGTCCATTCCTTGTGTTCTTTAGCCCAAACAAGTCTCTTCTGTTTGTTGCCGGTCCTCAGCAGCTATTTTACCATGAAGGCCTGATTCACACTCCTCTTAACAGTTGTTCTAGAGATGTATCTGCTGCTAGAACTCTGTGTGGCATTGACCTGTTCTCTAATCTGAGCTGCTGTTAACCTGCGATTTCTGAGGCTGGCGACTCAGATTAATTTATCGTCCGTAGCAGAGGTGACTCTTGGTCTTCCTTTCCTGGGGCGGTCCTCATGTGAGCTAGTTTCTTTGTAGCGCTTGATGGTTTTTGCCACTGCACTTGGGGACACTTTCAACGTTTTCTTAATTGTTCGGACTGACTGACCTTCATTTCTTAAAGTAATGATGGCCACTCGTTTTTCTTTACTTAGCTGCTTTTTTCTTGCCATAATACAAATTCTAACAGTCTATTCAGTAGAACTATCAGCTGTGTACTGTATCCACCTCCTGCACAACACAACTGATGGTCCCAACCCCATTTAGAAGGCTTGAAATCCCACTTGTTAAACCTGACAGGGCACACTTGTGAAGTGAAAACCATTTCAGGTGACTACCTCTTGAAGCTCATCAACAGAATGCTAAGAGTGTGTGAAGCAGTATCAAAGCAAAAGGTGGCTACTTTGAAGAGCCTAGAATATAAGACATATTTTCAGTTGTTTCACACTTTTTTGTTCAGTATATAATTCCACATGTGTTAAGTCATAGTTCGACTCAAACATCGGCTGTTCGCCGTTCGGCGAATTCCGAACGTTATGGGCCGTTCGCGCCAAATTCGTGTGGCGCTCACGGCCCACAATGCACTGCACCATCGCAGTGCATTGCTGGCTCATGATTGGCCAAGCATGCACTGTGACCCCGCATGCTTGGCCAATCACAGCACCGGCAGCGAGGAGAGCCATGATTGGCCACAGGCAGGATGCCTGTGGCCAATCATAGCTCAGGCTGTGTAGTACACGCCCCACACTATATAAGTCCGCCAGCGCGGCGGCCTTGTGTAGTGTCTTGGCGTCTGTAGGAGTTAGTGGGTGTTCTGTGTACCTTCAACACAGTATACACTGATCGTTATCTGGCGATTTTTTCGTTCTTGCTCTTCTGTAGTGGTTGTTGTCTGCGTGCCCTGACCGCAGTATACACTGCTATATCCACCTATATAGCTAGCTATATTTCTCTTTTTTAATAGAGCTTGCAGCCAGTGGTAGGAGATTGTGCGTTCTGTCTGCGTGCTCTGAACCCAGTATACACCGCTTTATCCATCTATATAGCAAGCTAGCTTGCAGTCAGTTGTAGGAGATCGTGCGTGCTGTCTGCGTGCTCTGAACCCAGTATACACCATTATATCCACCTACATAGCTCTTCTCTAATTGAGCCATCTGCAGGAGTTAGTGATTGTTGTGTGTGCCTCCAGTACAATATACACTACCCAATTGCTGGTTTTCCCAACTCCCTTCAGGCCATTACCATGTCTGGAAGGCCAGCAAGGAGAGGCAGACAGGCGCGAGCCGATAAAAGAGGGCAAGCAGGCTCTGTGTCTAGAGACAACAGTGCTGGTCGTGGACGCGGTGCATCGTCATCATCAGCACGTGGCCATGGGACATGCTTGTCCTTCTTTTCGTCAGCTGCACATGTTGAGCCGCAACATGCCAACGACTTGGTAGAGTGGATGACCAAGCCCTCTTCATCCTCCTCATCCTCTCTCACCCAGGCTCAGGGTACTATCAAAGCAGCTGCCAACGCATCGTCTTCCCTCCTCTCAATGTCATCATCAGTGACTCCTTCCCTAGACCCACCACGTCCTCCTGAGGAGTCTCCTGAACTCTTTGAGCACAGTGTTGGGTACATGCTCCAGGAGGATGCCCAGTGTTTTGTAGGCTCTGATGATGGTACTCAGCTAGAGGAAGGCAGTAGCGTGAATGCAGAGAGAGGGGATGCTCAAGAAGGACAGCAATCTGGCAGTCATGTTCCACAAGCTGCAGCATACTGCCAGGTTTGCTACAGCGATGAAGAGGGAGGGGATGATGAGGGCACTGACTCCACGTGGGTGCCTGGTAAGAGAGAGGAGGAGGCACATGTCCAACGAGGCAGGATGCCCTCCGGGGGCCAGCTTAGGGGCAGCACACCGACTGAATCACACCGCAGAGCTCCGCCTGTGCAGGGCGCTGCCTCTGCGCGTTATTCTAAAAGTTCTTTGGTGTGGGCCTTTTTTGAGACGAGTGCATCAGATCGCACCGCTGCTATTTGCAACTTATGTCTCAAGCGTATCTCGCGTGGCCAAAACATCAGCCGCTTGGGCACCACATGCTTGACCAGACATATGTTGACCTGCCATGCAGCTCCTTGGCAAGCGTACCTCAAAGACCCACACCAAAGAACAAAGCGGACCTCTCCTTGCTCCTCATCAGCTGGGATCTCCAACCCCACTAGACCTTCAGTCCTCTCTGAAACCTGCTCTGAGAGGAATGAAGGCGTAGAATTAGGTGTGTCACAGCCAAGTGCTTCCGGGCACTCTGCTAGCAGTACACCCACGTCCGATTATAGTAGGCAAATGTCCCTGCCCCAGCTGCTGGACCAGCGAAAGAAGTTCACTCCCAGCCATCCACATGCCCAGCGGTTGAATGTTAGCTTGGCTAAATTGCTAGCACTTCAACTGCTGCCTTTTCAGTTGGTAGACTCGGCCCCCTTCCGTGAGTTTGTACAATGTGCAGGTCCCCAAACGCCACTTTTTCTCACGGAAGGCGATTCCGGCTCTCTACCGGCATGTGGAAGGCAATGTCCTTGCCTCGCTGGACAGGGCGGTCAGCAGTAAGGTGCATATTACCACTGACTCATGGTCCAGCAGGCATGGACAGGGACGTTACCTGTCTTTCACGGCCCATTGGGTCACTCTTCTGGCAGCTGGGAAGGATGCAGGACAAGGTGCAGTAGTGTTGGAGATTGTTCCACCACCACGCCTCCAAAATGCTACTATTGGTTGTGACACACCTCTCTCCTCCACCCCCTCCTCTTCTTCTTCCTCCATGGCCTCTTCCAGTGCTCTGTCCTCAGAACCAGCGGTGCTCCGTAGGCGTTCCAGGGGCTACGCAAGTATGCAGGCAAAACGATGCCATGCCGTGCTTGCGCTGGTTTGTTTGGGGGGCGGATGTTTTGTCAGCTCTGCAGGGGCAGGCCGAGAGGTGGTTGACGCCACGCCAGCTTAAGCCAGGAATGGTGGTTTGCGACAATGGCACCAACCTCCTCTCCGCCCTCCGACAGGGACAACTGACCCATGTGCCCTGTGTGGCTCACATCCTTAACCTGGTGGTTCAGCGGTTCTTGGGCAGGTACCTGGGCTTACAGGATGTCCTTAAGCAGACCAGGAAAGTCTGTGTGCATTTTCGCCGATCATTTAATGCCTGTGCTCGGCTGGCTGAGCTCCAAAAGGAGTTAAACCTGCCCAAGAACCGCCTTATATGTGACATGCCCACCAGGTGAAACTCAACGTTGGCCATGCTGCAGCGGCTGCACACGCAGCAGAGGGCCATCAATGAGTACCTGTGCGACTACGGCACGAGGACAGGGTCAGGGGAGCTCGGTTTTTTCTCACCACGCCAGTGGGGCATGATCAGGGATGCATGCACTGTCCTGTCACCATTTGAGGAGGCCACAAGGATGGTGAGCAGTGACAGTGCATGCATCAGTGACACTGTACCTCTTGTCCACCTCTTGGAGCATACGCTGCGTGGAATAATGGACAGGGCACTTGAGGCAGAACAGAGGCAGGAAGAGGACTTTAAAGGCCCCCTTTATCCAGACAGTGTGGAGGAGGAGGAGGAGAAGGAGGATTGTGTCAGCATGGAGGTGGAGGCTGGCACTCAGCAGCAGCAGTCTTGTAGGGATGATTTACAGTCCCAAGAAACCCGTGGACTTGTACGTGGCTGGGAGGAGGTAGCTGCGGATCATGTTGTCCTTAGTGACCCAGAGGACTCCGGACCGAATGCCTCAGCTAACCTAGGCTGCATGGCCTCCCTGATCCTTCAAAGCCTGCGGAAGGATCCTCGCATTCTTCGGATCAAGGAGAGGGACCATTATTGGTTGGCCACTCTCCTTGATCCACGGTACAAGGGTAAGGTTTCGGACCTTATCTTGCCATCGCAGAGGATGAGACATCTCCGGGAGGCCTTGCAGAAAGGTCTGTGCAACACGTTCCCAGAGACTGGGAGGTTACAAACTCCTGGTCCTGGACAATGTGTTGCTGAGGCATAGGTCAGAAGGAGCGGTGGAAAAGGTGGCCGTCTGACAGATGCTTTCAGACAATTTTTTAGTCCGCAGCCCCAAGGTATGATCGGTTCCAGCAACCATCGCCAGCCTCTGATTTACATGGTGCAGGAATACCTAGGGGCAAGGTCAGACTTGGACACCTTTCCCACCGAAAATCCTCTGGCTTACTGGGTCTTGAGGATGGATCACTGGCCAGAGCTTGCACAGTATGCTATTGAGCTACTGGCCTGTCCTGCATCCAGCGTTCTTTCGGAACGTACCTTCAGTGCTGCTGGTGGCTTTGTTACCGATCACAGGGTGCGCCTGTCCACTGACTCAGTTGATCGACTGACCTTCATCAAGATGAATCAGTCTTGGATCACCCACAGCTACCAAGCACCTGAAGCTGATGTAACCGAATAATTTTTTTTGAAATATCACATCCCTTCAAGACTGCCTATGCTGATGCTGAGTGACTGTCCTGTTATGTTGATTGTCTATCCTCTTCCTCCTCCGCTGATATGTTGGAAGAAAATTTTTGGTTCTGTGTGATGCCATCAGCCCAATTTTTCTGCCCCTGTTTAACAATGGCGTTTAATTACAATTTTTGATGCAATGCTTTGCAGCAGGGCTAATTCCTGCACTAAAACTAGAGTATATGGGAGAGGTTGCAGTGTCGTGGCACGAGTGCCTAAGGCCCAATTTTTCTGCCCCTGTTTAACAGGGACATGTAATTACAATTCTTGATATATTTCACAGGAGGGCCCGTTCCTGTGCCCACCCAGAGTAACTGTGAGGACTTGTAGTGTTGTGGCACCAGCACCAACCACCAAAGGTCAATTTTTCTACCACTGTTCAACAATGGCATGTAATTACAATTCTTGATATAATCGTTCACAGCAGGGCGCTCCAGCGCCCACCAAGAGTCACTTTGAGGGCTTACAATGTTGTAGCAAAACCAACACCTTGTTCCGCCATTTCTGCAGAGCATATAGGGCAAGCCCCTACTTTCAAACATCCAACTTACAAACGTCTCCTACTTGCAAACGGAAGGAGACAACAGCAAGTGAGATGAAAAAAGACGGACGGCAAAACAAATTATACAGGGGTGATGACCCTTCCCTATTTTTTCCAAAAAGCTTAAAAATATTTTTTTTGACTGGAGCTACACTTTAAAAATGTACCAGTTGAAAATTACAAACAGATTCAACTTAAAGCAGGAGTCCGCCGGGACTCCGCGTTTTTTTTTTTTTTTTTTTTTTTTTAAAGCCAGCAGCTACAAATACTGCAGCTACTGACTTTTAAAATAGTGACACTTACCTGTCAAGCGCTCCCGCGATGTCGGCACCCGAAGCCGATCTCTCGATCGTCTCTCGGGTGCTGCCGCCGCCATCTTGGGTATGGGAATCAGGAAGTGGAGCCTTTCGGCTTCATTTCCTGGTTCCCTACTGCGCATGCACGAGTCGCGTTGCGCAATAAGGATGGACCCGCTGCCTCTGGGATCTGTGTGTTTCCCAGCAGGCAGCGGGGGACTTTCGGAAAGGGGAGTAATCTACGCCCCTATCCGCAGAGAGCTATCCCGGAAGTGGGTGCAGATACCTGTACTGTACAGGTACCTGCACCCCCCTCCCCCCTGAAAGGTGCCAATTGTGGCGCCGGAGGGGGGGAGGGTTCCGATGAGCAGAAGGTCCACTTTAGGGTGGACCTCCGCTTTAACACAACAAACCTACACAGTCCCTGTCTTGTTTGCACCACCTGTATACTGCTGTTCTGAGTATATAGGGCCTGGGGGCCACACGTATTTCCTTTTTTTAATATGGGTACGGGGTTCCCCTTAATATCCGCACAAGACCCAAAGGGGCTGGTAATGGGCAGGGAGGGCTACCCATGCCATTTTTCTCAATGATTTTCAACCATATTGCAGGAACCAGATACAGCATTAAAACCGCAAGCAGTTTTAAATGACGCTATTTCCGTTAAATGTCATTTTGTGCAGGGACTGTTCTAAACACGGGAAACACGTGGCACTTCACAGGCATACTATAGACACCCCCAGGCACAATATTTAAAGGAATATTTCACTTTTTTTTTTCACTTTTATCGTCATTAAAATCAGTGCTCCCGCCAAACGGCCGTTTTTAAAACTTTTTTTTTGCATTGACCCATTTACCCTGGGGCAGGAGCCAGGTCCCCAAACCCTTTTTAGGACAGTATCTTGCATATTAGCTGTTAAAATTAGCACTTTTAATTTCGAGTCACATAGACTTCAATGGGGTTCTAACGTTCGTACGAATTTGGGGTCCGTTCGAAAGTTCTGGTGCGAACCGAACCGGGGGGTGTTCGGCTCATTCCTAGTCAAGAAAATAAAGAAAACTCTTTGAATGAGAAGGTGTGTCAAAACTTTTGGTCTGTACTGTGTGTATGTATATGTATATGTGTGTGTGTGTATATATATATATATATATATATATTTTTTTTTTTTTTTCCTGCAGACTAAATTATATACACTGATTTGGGTTATTTTCACCAAAGAAATGTAGCAGTATACATTTTGGCCTAAATTTATAAAGGGAGATTTAGAGTGAAGAAAAACACCTTTTTTGTTTCCCTTTTTCTGTCTTTTTTTGCAAAAAAAATAAATAAAAAAAAAGACCAGCAGTGATTAAATACCACCAAAAGAAAGCTCTATTTGTGTGAAAAAAAATAATAAAATTTCATTTGGGTACAGTGTTGCATGGCCACGCAATTGTCATTCAAAGTGTGACAGCTCTGAAATCTGAAAATTGGCCTGGGCAGGAAGGGGGTAAAATTGACCTGTATTGAAGTTGTTAAAATGTATTTCCACTTGTGCTGGCAGATTTCATTATCAGTTGTACCCTAGATTTAAATAGTGTCTACAAAAGGGTTAAAGATCTGATATATTGTATGATAGTGCACTTTCCGTTACTTTGTCCATCCAACTGCACTGTTTCAAAGAAAACAACTAGAATGGTAAAGAAATATTGACTAAAAAAATAAGAAAATTAGGTATGCTATGTGAATGGGAAAACAGAAACCTACTGTATAGCGGAGCATTCTTAAATTTGACTGCAAAAGTGAAAATGAACTTGTCTTCTGAATGTGAACATCTTTTGGCATTCCATAGCCTATTATTTCTCCGTTCTATTCCATGCATACATTGTGCTGAGCTTGCCTTGCTAGATCTAAAGCTGAATATGATGAGCATTGGCTACAAGGGATCCCTAAAGTCTGGTGTATTAAACTTGAATGATCTCTAATGCCGCGTACACACGATTAGACTTTCCAACAATAAAACCGTGGACTTTTGTCTGAAGGTTGTTAGCTCCAACTTGTTTTGCATACACAAGGTCACACAAATGTTGGCCAACAATTACTAACGTAGTGACGTACTAGACATACTATGTGGTTTTTCAGTTCTTTTGCGTCACCCTTTGGGCTCCTTCTGCTAATTTTGTGTTCGTAGAAGTTTGAGGGTTGATTCACGCTTTTCATTTCTTGCTTTTCAGGTTGTTCCTGAACGAAAAAATAAATAAAGCATATTAATATTCTTGATATCACTAGGGGAAAAAAAAGCCTTTGAAACTTAATTTGCAATAACTCCATCAGTATCACCAGCAAAGCAGCTTAATTATTATCCGATTAAAGAAGAGAATTGTGCACTGCATTTGGAGATTTCATAATTTGCCACGTCATGTATGTTAATTCTCCATTACAAATGCTAGTTTAGAAGACCGACCGCTTCTGCTTCTGAGCATGCATAGACTTTTGTCCGACGGACTTGTGTACACACGATCAGACAATCTGACAACAAAGATTTGTTGGTGGAAAATTTGAGAACATGCCAGCTGGCGGAAAGTCCGACAACAATTGTCTGATGGAGCATACACACGGTCGGACTTTCCGCCAACATTTCCCTTCAGAAAGTCCGATTATGTGTACGCGGCATTACAGTACATTTAGCAGGAATTGTTCTAGTCAGTGAATACTGGATGCTGCACCTCTTAGCACTCATTCTCCTATGTTAACCTAAATCATAATTACATTTTTCCTAAGTAATTCCAAGGCAGCTTATTGTTGTGCTTATTAAAGAAAGTTTTTTTTCCTGCACAGTATTTACGATTTAATAATTTTTAACGATATTTTTAAGATGCAGATTCAATCTATTATGACCACAGTCTAAAAATATTACATTTATTCACCAGATTTAATCATACAAAATAGTTATATACATTGGTTGACATAAACAAATGTTTATGCGTTACATAAAATCTTGAATATCAATTGAAAAACCCGCTAAATTGGAGTGTAGTACCTTTGATGTGATACAACAGTGAAAAACTTCCCTGTAGCATCAATAACTTATAAAATGACAATTAGACAGCGCGTCTATATTTCACAAATTCAACCATTACTATACTGCAGGTAAGTTAGTGGTTAACAGTGTGAAATAAAATTAGACGTTTGTTATGTCATAAAATGGAAGCTATGCAAAATGAAAAATATATACTGAATTTAATTTAATCTTTAGAGAAAAATCTACAAAGCAGTTATTGATTAGGGAGAAAAATCATCAACTGTATAATACTGTCAGGATGCACCCACCAGCAGACAATTTTGTCTCCCCAGAAGACCCCTGAGGCACAGAAATATGTGCATTCCTGTTGCACATAGAAACCTTGCTATGGTGCATAGAAGTGCGCATGCGTGAACTGGAGTGCAACCGCTTGCGCTTCGGTGCTTGTGCGCAACCGCGTGCCAGCGCTTGCGCGCACTCATGCGTGCTGATGCCAAGTGAATCTATTTGAGTTTAGCCAGTACCCAGCCTGGTCCTGCTTTGTCGTCAGCTTCCGTGTATCCTGTCTACTGAGAACCTGTATCCCTATCCATCCAGCTCGTCTTGACCACCCCTTGAACTCTGCCTGTACCAACCTCGGCTTGTCCTGTGACCAATCTCCTGTCTTCTCCCTGGCACCTGCACTGCTGATCTGGCTTGACCTGTCTTGCTTCCTGACTACGATCCTGCCTGAACCCAGTATCTGATTCTGCCAGCCGTGTACGACCCTGCCTGCCTGACCTTGCTACTTGTTGCTGTCATCTGCACCTGCTGCCCACCTGTTGGTCTTCTGCTGAAGCTTTCCTGTGTCTTCACCAGTACTACTGGGACTAGCCGCCCTGCTGCCTCCAAAGACTCCTTGCCTCTTGTGCGACTCTGCACTCCGGTGCCTTCTGTTTACTCTATCAGGGGCCCTGAGTCAGAGTGGTAAGGGAGGCCTTGCTCGTCCATTCAGCCTCTTCTACCAGGTACGTGATAGTATAAAGCAGCCATGTCCGAGCATGAACGAGCAACCTCCCCGATGGAACAGATGTGTCATCACTTCTCTGCACTCAAACGGTCAAGAGTCTGAAAGAAAGTTAGCCAGCTTGAGGAACGGATCCATGGACTTTCTCCTCCCTGGACAGCTCCCACCTCATCTGCATCAGTGAAACTTCCTCCTGCACCTGCTATCGTAATGCAGTCACCTGAGCCCCGGGTACCTACTTCAGAAAGGTTCTCAGGCGATCGTGGCAAGTTCAGGACTTTTCAGACCTTTTCTCTTTGAAGCCACTAAAGTAGGGTATGTGATCTCCCTCCTGCAAGGTGAGCCTCAGTCCTGGGCTCACCGTCTACTGGAACTGTCTGTCAAGCCTGACCTCTTTCTTTGCAATTATGGCTCGATTCTACGAGGGCTCCTTGTGAATTGCCACAGCTGAGTCTGCTCTGCATTCGCTCCAGCAAGGCCACCGAGCTGCAGAGAACTATGTAACAGACTTTAGATGCTGGTGCGTGCATGTCGACTGGAATAGTGCTGCTCTCTCCATGACCAATTTTGACTAGCATTATCTGAACCCCTAAAGGATGAGCTGGATTATGTTGGAGTACCTGAATCTTTAGAAGCATTGATTAACCTGACAAGTCAAATTGACAGACGATTGAGAGAATGCAGGGCCGAGAGGCCGGCTGGACGATTCCAGCCTTTAGGGTTGTTAACACAAGTACCTGGTCCACCAAGTCCAGCTAGGCATGCCCCGTCTATCCCTTTCTCTAGAGGAACGCCTCTACCGCCAACAAAATCACTTGTGCCTGTATTGTAGGAAAGATGGCCATTATGTGAGGTCCTGTCCTGCCAAGATTCAAAGATGCCTGACCTTCTCTCCTGCCAGCCAGTCTTCTCAGCCTCCCAAGTCTTCTCACCTGGCCATCCAGATTTCTCTACGACTTCCAGGGAGAGTTATCCAAGTACCTGCTATTGTCAATTCAGGGGCTTGTAGCTGCTTTATTGATTTGACTTTTGCTCTTCAACATAAGATCCCCCTGCAGCCTATAGCTCATGGACTTTCTATCCACCTGGCAGATGGGTCACATATTAAATCTCGTCCTGTTACCCAAGAGACTGTTCAGTTACCTGCTACCATTTCTGATACCCACAGAGAAATGTTACTCCTGGATGCCATAGCTTCACCTCTAGTTCCCTATCATTTTGGGTATGCCAGGGCTCCAGGCGCATAATCCCTGCATTCATTGGGATTCAGGAAAGATCGAGTTGCTCTCTCTCTACTGCCTGCAATATTGCTTCTCCAAGCCGTTCCCTCATCCGTCTCCTCTTCTGTATATGGACTCTGATGTCAAATTTTTTTCTTCTATTCCTGCACCTTACCGAGACTCTGCTGATATTTTTAGTAAGAAGGGAGCTGAAACTCTCCCTCCACATAGGCCATACGATTGCCCCATCGAGCTCCTGCCAGGGGTCAAAATACCTTTTGGGAAAATCTTCCCCTTGACTGAATCAGAACTTGCCGCCTTGAAAGAGTATATTGATGACAGCCTGAGAAAGTGGTTCATCCGTCCCTCCACGTCCCCAGCCGGAGCTGGAATTTTCTTAGTTAAAAAAAAGATCATTCCTTTCACACGTGTGTGGACTACCGGAACCTAAATATACTTCTGATTAAGAATCGTTATCCCTTGGCTCTTGTACCAGAGCTGTTTCAGAGATTCCATTCTGCCGTCATTTTCACAAAATTGGACTTGCGTGGGGCATATGACTTGGTACGTATTCGTGAAGGTGACGAGTGGAAGACGGCCTTTCGTACCCGGTTTGGACATTTTGAATGTTTAGTAATGCCCTTTGGCCTTTGGAACGCCCCAGCATCATTCCAGCACTTTATTAACGGTGTCTTCCGGGACTATTTCGATTTATTTGTTGTGTATTTAGACGATATCTTGATTTTTTTTTTTCCTCCTCTTCCTTAAACTCATCGAACACATCTGGTCCTGTCCCGACTCAGACAGCACGGCTTGTATGCAAAAGCAGAAAAGTGAGTTTGAGTGCCAAAGTATACAGTTCCTGGGCCTTATCCTCTCCCCAGATGCCATTAAGATGGACCCCCAGAAGGTCACTGCCATCCTGGATTGGCCAGCTCCTATGGACAATAAAGGGGTGCAATGGTTCGTAGGATTTGCAAACTTCTATAGGAAGTTTATCAAGGGGTTCTGTGCAATAATTTCCCTCATAACCCAACTGACAAGGCAATCCCAACAGTTCCAGTGGTCTTCCGAGGCGCAAACCGCATTTGAGACCCTGAAAGGTCTTTTTACAGTTGCACCTATACTAAGGCATCCAGACCCTGCTCTGCCGTTCGTCTTAGAGGTAGATGCCTCAGAAGGCAGTATGAGCAGCTCTGTCTCAACGTCAAGGGGACAAAGCCTTACTACACTGTGGCATTCTTTTATCAAAAGTTTTCCCCCCGGCAGAAAAGAATTACGATGTGGGAGACCGTGAGCTTCTGGCAATTTAAAGCTGCTCTCAGAGTGGAGATATTTGCTGAAAGGGTCAGCTTATCCAATCTTAATCTATACCGACCATCGGAACTTAGAGTATTTGCGAGCCACAAAACACTTGTTGGCACTCTTCTTCATGAGATTCGTTTTCCACATTACCTACAGGCCAGGATCTAAGAACACTAAGCCGGATGCTCTGTCTCGGATGTTTGGTGTGGCAGAAGAACCAGCTCCTCTAGACACCATTCTTTCCCATGGAAACTTCCTTCTGTTGCAGGAAGATTTCTTGTCGCAGATTAGGCAAGCCTCTTTTGTTATCTGCCCACCTGTTGGTCTTCTGCTGAAGCTTTTTCCTGTGTCTTCACCAGTACTACAGGTACTAGCCACCCTGCTGCCACCAAAGACTCCTTGGCGCTTGTGTGACTCTGCACTCCGGCGCCTTCGGTTTACTCTATCAGGGGCCCTGAGTCAGAGTGGTAAGGGAGGCCTTGCTCGTCCATTCAGGCTCTTCTACCACGTACGTGATAAATACTCAATAGATCCATATTTAAGAGAACACGAATATAAGATAAAACAAACACAACATAATTACCCGTTCCAAAACAGTTACTGGTCTGTTGCTGGTTACCAGAGTTTTTAGAGTGGCTGCTGTGGCTTTCAAGATGGATACACTTAGAGGAATCACTTCTTGCCACCCCTGAGTTCCAAAGCATAAGGTGTTCAGGAATCTTCATGAATGTACAAGTGAGTAGATGAATGGTGTATGTGCCTGTGTGTATGATTGATGGTAATCAGATGTTTCTGAATGTTCTTGAGTATCCCTTTATGGCATCTTTTTTTGCTTCTAAATATCATCTCACACAATAAGATAATACAAATTATAAGGGGCTCAGCCCAAAGGTATGGCCTCTTTTCTATTGGTTAAGAAAAATCAAATAATTTACTTTGGTGAATTTCAGGTAATATCACCTTCAACCACTAGGCATGTCAGTTCAGAATACATTTTTCTGCTCTCAATCTGTTAAATAATATGCTCTATTTTCATAATGCGTATTTGTATTTTGGTAACGAGTATATTTCTTTAAGTATTCTGGTAACCGGTCTAATATAAAATATGCGCAGTATAATTTTGTTTAATCGCTATTACATAAAAAATTATATATATATATATATATATATATATATATATATATATATATATAGTCCTAAATTACAAATTTTATATTTTTACCTAATAACCACATGTATTCTAAACACAATACTGACTGCACATATTTCAAATATCTTCCTAAAATGTTTTGAAATGAACTTTGAACAGATTCAATGAATATTTTATAGTATCCACGATTCCTAAAATCTCACACAATAACTTTCATTAGACAAGGGGGATTTCTATGTGATAACATTCTAGGCATGTATTTGTGTAACTTTTATCTATGGCTGCGTTTGTCTCTTTTATTTACCCACCACAGATAGGTAAATATCTTCTTTGTTTTGTGATATGGGACATTATTGTTAAAGCAAGTCTGTTTCAACACAAAGTTTGTACAATCTAAAAATGGTTGATCCATTGAAAACTTGGAAAACCTTTGAATTCACAAAAACCTTTAGCCCATCTACCTTGTCTTGAGACCTAACCGTTTTTAACATCTTCGCCAGAATATTATAAAATGTATTATTTCTTATTCATAATTACACCATTATGAATGTATCCTTTGCTGTCATTGAGTTAATCAGAAAAGGAGCCAGAAAAGCGAACCAGAAAAGGAAAGTATATAATAACAATTTTCAGTTTTCCTGACTAACTTCATGGCAGCATAGGACACATTTGTATACTGCCATACAATTAATCAGGAAAGAAAAATTATGGTAAGTATTTAATAACAATGTTCTGTTTTTTAATATACTGGCAGAATATTATGGAGGATCCTATTCATTGAACATGCCAGCTGGATGTTACTACTTTGCATGCCCCATACACATGCACACATTCTCTGTAATATCACAGAAGTTCTGTGATAAGTTTATTAAAGTTTTCACAATGAATTTATTAATCATTTTAAACATTTATTCCAAATAGGTGCCTCTAAAAAGTCTGATGGATGGGTTGGTCTTGGTTGCTGTGAATTAGCAATAGCAGCAGAGTGCCGACGATCTTGCAAACAGGTTAGACTCCTTTTTGTTGAAAGAACAACAACAATCTGCTTACTGTGACTGTGTATATGCATTTTACCTATCTATCCATCAGGTGGTGCTGGATAGACTAGTGTGTTATCTATGGTAAGGTAATCAGAGGAAGTACCATCCTTATTGTGTTCTATGCACTTGTTTGTGTTCTCTTCCTGTTCCATGATGATAAAAGGCATGTAGTGTATTTCTCAATGAAAGTAAAGCTAATTGCTGAAACAAGAAGCTTCCAACTCATAATTATTCAATAACCTGCTAAAAGATTATGGGCCCAGCACCCAGCAGGCACCCAGGCATTCAGGCACTGGAAATAATTCTACAGTGGGTACTGTGAGTACTGTATGCAAGCTGCTGAAACATGTTCAGATGTTAAGTTTACAATTGGAAAGCTGAACAATGGCAATTACCAGCTATGGAAGTTTAAAGTAGAAATGATTCTAGGCAATGATGACTTGTAGCAAGTGCTGAATGCAGACGGACCCACAGACGGAAAGACTAAGGATTGGTATAGGAAAAATAGGCAGGAAAAAGCAACCATAAGCTTACTAGTGGAAGATGACCAGCTTATCCACATAACAGAGAAAATGGCCAAAAGTATGCGGACTTCATTACAAAAGATGTATGAGCATTCATGTCTAAACAGCATACTGTTTTTCTAAGAAAGTTGTACAAGATGAGACTACAAGGAGGCATGCAAATGTGTGACCACGTGAATGCTATGCTAGAGATCAAAGAGAAGCTGCGTGCCATCAGAGAGGACATCAAAGATAATCATATTGTTGCCCTACACCTCTGCAGCCTTCCAGAGACATATACTGCTCTTATTAACCTCCCTGGTGGTGTGATTATTTCATATTTTAGGTGCTGAAAGCGGTACAATTATTTTGCATGACAATTTGGCGTTTTATATTGTAGTCCTGTAATTCTTAGGAATAACTCACTTAAGTCATATTGTAAAGCGCTGCGCAAACTGTTGGCGCTATATAAATCATGAATAATAATAATAATAAATCTGTCCAAACCAGAGTCTAGCAGACATCCCGGGTATGATAACGTTTGAAAAATGAAATCATAAATTATATTATAATAAATAACTATAAATAATTATAGCAAATAATATAACAATAATACAAATTATTCAATAATGTAATCAAATCAAAAACACAGAAATTTGCTCAGTTGCAGAATTGTCACTGTCATTACTTTTCAATATTTGATGACAGATCTCCCCACAAATCGCTATCGCTTAATTCTGCGAGTGATTCTAATTTATTATCGCTGTTTTCTAGCTGGTCTAAAACCATTTTTGATGTAAAGGGACAGTTTTGGTTGCTATGGACAATCTCCAGTTTTCAGGCATGAAGAACAGTTTTTACAAGATAAAACTGTATGCAGTGCACTGGACAGAATACTAGGGACAAAGATGGTGTGAAATAATGGCATACAGCAATGTAATCTGTAAGATTACATTATACTGTATGTATAGTGTGTGTTTCACTTTTTGAATTTGGTGCCGTTCTCCATCCCCGTGCGTTGCAACACTCGCAGGGAACGGAGATCGGCTCTGTGATGCAATGAGCGGAGGACGAGCCGTTCGTACAGTGCGGGGACATCGCTGGATTCAGGGGACAAGATAAGTAAACCTCTCCCTGCATTCAGCGATGCGGCCCCGAGTCTGGCTCGGGGTTACCGCTTTTGGTACAAAATCTCCACCCCGAGCCAGACTCGAGAATACCGCCAGGGGCGTTAATACTTTAGAAACCAGACCGAGCAGGAGCTGACACTGGAGTATGTTAAAGGGAAATTAATCAATGAATACGACAGAAGGATTAAGATGTACCATACTGGATACCAGTGTAAAGACCACTGTGTACATTTTTTTGTATGTTTGTTACATATCACATGCTGTTGCAATTGTTAAAATGGCGGAAAACTAATAAAAAGGTCAAAATACTATATATTTTTTTATTATTGTCTTCATCTCATTTTTAATTAAGTGTACTTTGCTATATTTTAGATGTGTTCTGTGTAATAATAACTGTTGTTGGCATCAGAAAAGTTGAGGCAGTGGTGGTTGAGGTGGGGGTTTGGGTTATCAGTAAGTAACACTCGTCCGAGGATACGGAAAAAAGTATGCCTGCGACATGCCAAAAACTTCCCGGCCACCATTTGGTAGGAAGCCTTGCCAAGAATATGGAGCATAGCGAAAAACCTGGTCATGCCCGTGATAGCATGACTCCTGGGTGGTGGTCTCCAGTACTAGCCACAGCCTCACGTAAAGCATAAGGATCAGCTCCTTGGTCATCCAGAACTTCTGAAGAGCTTCACCCTCTGTAAAGTTATCCAGAAGGGTCCTCTCCGCAAAATTTCACGGAGCCATGACGGCAACCCTCCTCCGATGCCTTCAGTGCAGGCTAAATTCCATTCAAAGACCTCCATATAGCACTACCATTAACCAGGTGTTTCAGGTCCTGGTACCATAGGAACCAAAACAATATTTACTGGGGAGTTTGTGTGATAGCCTTGTGGAAGGTATCCCTAGGCAGGCCATAGCTAGGGCACTATTTTAGGCCATAAGTTAATATTATGGCATTGGACTTCCATGGACCCTCCCACTCTGAAGGAGTGGATAGCCCAAATGGGACACTCTCTTCGACTGGAAAAATGTATTTCAGTAAATTTGACAAGTTGTGGGGCCCCATGGTTAGACATGTGGGACCTAGCATCCGTTGACCTGGTAATGGATCGTCGGATCATTGGCTGGGCATGAGCAGTATATTTGACTTGCATATATACCCTACTACCCAAATGATGCATTTGGGTAGTAGGGTATATATATCTGAAGTAGCATGCATGTATCTATGCAATTGGCTTTTCATGGGTAGGGATGGGTGAACGGTTCGGGCCGAACTTTGGTTCTTCGGACATTCGGCGAACAACGAACATTATCCAGTGTTCGTGGCAAATTATAAAACCAAGGAACCTCGTTAAAGTCTATGGGACGCTAGCATGAAACCATTAAAGTGCTAATTTTAAAGGCTTATATGCAAGTTATTGTCATAAAAAGTGTTGGTGACCCGGGTCTTGCCCCAGGGGACATGCATCAATGCAAAAAAAAGTTTTAAAAACAGAGCAGTGATTTTAATAATGCTTAAAGTGAAACAATAAAAATTAAATATTCCTTCAAATATCATGTCTGGGGGGTGTCTATAGTATGCCTTTAAAGTGGCACTCTTTTCCCGTGTTTTAGAACAATACCACAGCAAAATTACATTTCTAAAGGGAAAAAAAGTCATTTAAAACTGATTGCGGCTGTAATGAATTGTTAGGTGTGGGCTATATAGATAAGGAGCTATATATATACAGTAACACTGCGCAGTAGTAAAAGAACTAAAAAAAACTCAGAAAAAGGCTGCCAACACGCTAAAACTGGGATCTTTTTAGCTGTAAAAACGTCAAAGTGTAAAGTGTAAGCGCCAAGCATATGTGACTATAAATCAGTAAAAGTGACTCAAAGTCATGAAACTTAGAAAACTAATGTGTACATATAACTATAACCTATTAATAAAACATGCATCCAAATCTGAGGATAAC
Source organism: Lithobates pipiens (assembly GCF_037356315.1). Taxonomy (NCBI): domain Eukaryota; kingdom Metazoa; phylum Chordata; class Amphibia; order Anura; family Ranidae; genus Lithobates; species Lithobates pipiens. Next base: position 284,736,484 of record NW_027507764.1, read on the forward strand.
CACGAAATACAAAAAATAAAGTAATAAATATATAGGCAAGAGTCACTTTTACTGATTTATAGTCCCATATGCTTGGCGCTTACACTTTACACTTTGACGGCTATATAGATAAAACTCATTGAAAAAACGGCATGAAAAAACGAACCCCAAACCAAATAAAAAAAATAAAAATTGCATAGAGGTCATGAAAAAACGAACCCTGCACCAAAATAAAAAAAATGGCATGGGCCCCCCTCCCCCCAAATCCATACCAGACCCTTATCTGAGCATGCAACCTCGCTGGCTGCAGGAAAAGAGGGGGGAAGAGGGTCACCCCCAAAGCACCTAGTCCCCATGTTGATGGGGACAAGGGCCTCATCCCCACAACCCTTGCCCGGTGGTTGTGGGTGTCTGTGGCTGACAGGGCTTATTGGAATCTGGAAGCCCCCTTTAACAAGGGGACCCCCAGATCCCGCCCCCCTCATGTGAATTGGTAACGGGTACATTGTACCCCTACCATTTCACAAAAAAAGTGTCAAAAATAGTAAAAAAGACAGGAGACACTTTGGGACAAATCCTTTAGTAAAAAAAATAAAAAACTTTCCGAGATGTAGGTCCATCTCATGCTGCCCGCTGAGCCGAAAAAAAAGCTGCAACAGCTTCGCCTCCTGTTATATAGTTGAGGATGGGGCCACTCAGGGACGTAAACGGGCTACCCAGCCCTCCTCTGACATCACGTGGCGGGATCTGGGGGCCCCCTTGTTAAAGGGGACTTTCAGATTCTGATCAGACCCCCACAACCACCAGGCAAGGGTTCTGGGGATGAGGCCCTTGTCCCCATCAACATGGGGACAAGGTGCTTTGGGGGTGACGCCAAAGCATCCCCCCATATTAAGGGCATATAGCCTGGTATGGTTCAGGAGGGGGGGTGCTATCTAGTCCTCTGCCAGGTTGCATGCTTGGATAAGGGCCTGGTATGGATTTTGGGGGGACCCCCACACTTTTTTGTAAAAAAATTTGGTTCGGGGTTCCCCTTAATATTTATACCAGACCCAAAGGGCCTGGTAATGGACTGGGGGGAACCCATGTCGTTTTTCTTTGAGTTTTATCTATATTGCTGAGACCCGACAATTTATTACAGCCGCAATCAGTTTTAAATTCCTTTTTTTCCTTTTAGAAATGTAATTTTACTGTGGTACTGTTCTAAACAAGGGGAAACTGCACCACTTTACAGGAATACTATAGACATCACCCAGGCACAATATTTAAAGGAATATTTCATTTTTATTGTCTCAGTTAGCATTATTGAAATGACTGCTCCCGAAAAAACTGCAGTTTTTAAAACTTTTATGTTCCCTGAGGCAGGACCTGGGCCACCAAACACTTTTTAGGACAATAACTTGCATATGAGCCTTTAAAATGAGCACTTTTGATTTTTCATGTTTGTGTCCCATAGACATTAACGGTGTTCGTGTGTTCATCCTGTTCACAAGTCCTGGTGTGAACCAAACCGGGGGGGGGGGGGGTTGGGGGTGTTTGTCTCATCATTTTTCATGGGTTGACTGTTATATCCTGTTTAACCACTTCAATACAGGGCTTTTATACACCCTTACTTACCAGACCAATTTTTAGCTTTGAGCGCTCTCACACTTTGAATGACAGTTACTCAGTCATACTACACTCTACCCATACCAATTTTTTATCTTTTTTTCTCACAAACAGAGCCTTCTTTTTTTTGTATTTAATTACTGCTGGGTTTTTTATTTTTTGCAATAAAAGCGAAAAAAATGAATTTTTTTTAGTTTCTATTGTAAAATTTTTCAAATAAAACATTTTTCTTCATAAATTTGGGCCAAAATGTATACTGCTACATATTTTTAGTAAAAATAACCCAAATAAGTTTATATTATTTGGTATCTGTGAAAGTTATAGCGTGTAAATCATTGAAAAATGATCACATCTGATCACACCTGAAGGCCTCATTTCTTGAGACCCTAACAAGCCAGGAAAGTACAAATACCTCCCAAATTACCCCCTTTTAGAAAGCGGACATTCCAAGGTATTTAGTAAGAGGCATGGTGAGTTTTGTGAAGTTGAAATTTTTTACCACAATTCTTGGGAAAATTATCGTTTTTTTGTTTTTTTGCACAAACTTGTCATATTAACAAGTTATTTCTCTCACACAGCACATGCATACTTGCAATGACACCCCAAAATACATTCTGCTACTCCTCCTGAGTATAGTGATACCACATGAATGAATGAAATACTTGTATAGCGCACAATGCAAACTGAATCGCCTCTAGGTGCTGTGGCGAGCTTTGATCATCTGCTAAAAGAGGAAGGTCTTGAGTTTTTTCCTAAAAGCCATTTGTGAGACTTTTACACAGCCTGGACACATACAGAGGTCTAACATCCAAGTCGCACCGTTAGGCATTCTACGAGCATAAATTGCACATCTCATTTGATGACAACCTATCACACTTTTGAAGGCCCTGGAGCACCAGGTCAATGGAAACGCACACTGACCCCATTTTGGAAAGCTAACAACCCAACGTATAATCTATGAGGCATAATCAGCCTTTTGAATGGTTCATTTTTTTTTCCAGAAGTTTTTGGAAAATGGAAAAAAATGAAACCGCATTTTTTTTTTTTTACATAAAGTTGTCAATTTATAATATATTTATAACACATAGCATTTTTATAGCAAAAATGACACCACAAAATACATTCTGCTACTCCTCCTGAGTATGGCAATACTACATGTGTGAGACTTTTACACAGCCTGGCCACATACAGAGGCCGAACATTGAAGTAGCACCGTCAGGCGTTCTACAAGCATAAATTACACATCTCATTTCTCAACCACAAATTACAGTTTTGAAGACCCTGGAGCACAAGGACAATGGAAACCCCCACAAAATGACCCCATTTTGGCAAGCTAACACCCCAACGTATAATCTGTGAGGCATAATGAGTCTTTTAAATGGTTCATTTTTTTCCCAGAAGTTTGGAAAAAAAATGAGTGCATTTTTTTTCTTTTTTTTTTATACAAAGTTGTCAAGTTATAAGATATTACCAACACATAGCATGTACATAGCAAAACTGACACCCCAAAATACATTCTGCTACTCCTCCTGAGTATGGCGATGCCACATGTTTGAGACTTTTACACAGCCTGGCCACATACAGAGGCCCAACATCCAAGTAGCACCGTCAGTAGCACCGTTCTAGGAGCATAAATTACACACACAAATTCCTGCCAACCTATCACATTGTTGAAGGCCCTTCATATTTCTAACACATAGCATGTACTGTACATACCAATTACAAACCAAAATACATTCTGCTGAGCAAAGGGTAAAGAAAAGATTACCTGTGGTTTTAGTAGTGCAGTGGTCCACAGAGGAGAGCATCGGTCCAGGCAGGAACATGGACAGCGACAGCAAAACAGGCAGCAGGCAGGAATAGTCAGTACAGGTAGAGATGTTGTCAGCACAGCCAATGCATTGGTCCAGATAGCAGGCAGGGATGTGGTCAGTTGCAGCAAAAGGATCAAAGTATTGTCCATGCAGCAGGCAGGAATACTGTCCATAGTTAGTACATGCAGCAGGCAGAGGTATGGTCAGCACAGCCAGAGTATTTGTCCAGGGAGCAGGCAGGACCATCAAGCTTGGGGCATCGGTCAGGAAAGAATGGCGACAGGGATAGAGGCTTCTTCCACCCAAATCGCTTTGAAGCCTCCGGACAACCTGACCCTGTTCTGGGAACACAGAAATACAAAAACTGGTTTTCTGAACTTCAAACACTATTCTGGAGCCCCTCACATATGTGAGACCCCTGTGTAGCAGGGTAAAAGATCAGCCCAAGGGGCAGGTAAAAACCTGGTCAACAGACCGAGGTCAGTGCAGTTAAAAGGCAGAAATGGTCAGAGGCATAGTCGCTACAGTCCAGGGTCAGTTCACGTGAAAGGAAGAAACATGGCGGATAAACAATGCAGACGGTAGGCAGAGGCATAGTCGAGAAACAGGCCAGGGTTAGTTCACATGGAAGACAATGATATGGTTAGTTGAGGCAGGGAAATATTTATGACGGAAATTGAAAACGGGGAAATGGCAGTATTAGTAATATGGGCTAATAGGTGTGATACCGCCTGAAGCATTGTCCGATGCAAAGGCCAGGTTGAGCGGGACAGTCGGGACAATGGAAGCTGGTGTCTTTCCTAATTCCTCTTTTGGTGCGCACGTGACATTTTTTTTGGACGTCATCTTCAGGATCCTGATGGTGGAATATGGTCCAGAAAATTACGCTTATTTAGTATGCTGCCTGTGACGGAACTGTTCCCACACTCCGATTGAGTGCTTCCGTCAGTATACCGCTTCCTAAGTCTGAATATAGATAGCAGATATTCCAACCACTCACAAGCACAAAACAAGGCGAGACTTGCTTAGTGCTAACATGGACTCCTTTATTAGAACCAAAATGGTAAGTATTTATAATACAGTAGAAGACTAAACCCTAACCTAATTAGCATGAGCTAATTATCCAAATCAACACTCAGACTAGTTGACTGAGGGATAAGACTTTTCAGCTCCTTGCTCACTAACAAATCAATTGCAGGTTAATTAGCACAAACAACAATAGGTGAAATACTCTTTAGAATCTGTGTCAAGCCAGACTAGACTCATTTACATTATACAAGATACAGACAGGTGGCTGGAGGTGATATTAGCATATAAGAGTTTGTGTCCCAATAGTGTGATTCAGTCTATTGCTAACATGGCATTTACATATCCAGAGTCTGTGTGTCTTGGGGGGGACATGGATCTGAATCCAAGTAACACCACCTCAGGGGTCCCCAGGCATACAGCTCACAAAGAGCACTGTTCCCTCAAATGCGAGGGCCCATAATCACAAGGCAAGAGGCTCGCATTTAGTCCCCTCCAAGAGCCTCGGTCTCAGCTAGGTCTGTCACACTTGTGCAGTGTGTCTTCAATCAATGTAACAAGTGATGATGTGATCCCGTCACCATTGAGCAAGATGGACTCTCACCTCAAATAATGGACCCCTGATATATCAGACAGATCAGAAAACGCATGTTCCCATCAAGGGTAAATCATAAAATTCAGCAGACAAAACGAGAGTACTCCAAGATATAATCCTTCTCCATGTCATCAAATCAGTGTGATTCCATATATAAACATAAAGAACAAACAAAATCTAGTGCTCTCCGTTGATACGAATTTATTAAAAAACAATAATAAAAAGAGGTTACACTCACATTCAGAAGCACTGATCTCCAGTGCCGAGTGCTGAGCATGAAAACAAATGCAGCCCAAAATCCATGCGCGGATCAGTGTGATAGCTTGCGGATGACGTCACGGCCTAAGGTCACGTGGTCCGTACGCGTTGCGTCCCAAAAGTAGGCGGGACTTCATCAGCGGCGACGGCGTGACGTCGGACAGCCGCTTTTAAGCCAATACACTGATAGTGAACCAATGGGAAACAAGATTATGCGCAAGACAGGTACCCGGGGACACACGCATCAAGCGTGACCCCGGAAACCAAATCCACGCACAATGATGTTATAAAAGAGAGAGGAAAGATATTTAAAACCACAATATGAGAGAGAAACAGAGGGATGTGTGCAAATTATGCCATTTAAATGACAATATGCACTACACCTCTAATTGCCCTCAAACAGAGCATATAGAAAGCCTAAGAAAACCCATATATTAAATTGCCAAAGAAGGTGATGCAGTATTTGGCACTGAAGTGGGGACACATGTGTCTCTTACCTCATCAGTGCAACGCTGCTGGCAGTAAATAAAATAAAATAAAAATATAAACCACATAGCCGCTGACACCATCAGCAAGCAACACTGATCCGTGCATGGGGAAAAAAATACATACACAAATGAGAAAATATAGGAAAAACATAAAAAAACAAAAAACAATATTATGACAATGAAAATGACAAAAAAATTATACATAAAAATGAAAAAAATAAAAAAATATAATAAAAATAAAAATCAAAATAAATATAAAAATAAAATGAAATAAAATTAAAAAAAATAAAAAAATAAAAATAACCTTGAAAAATTTGAAAAAATAGAAAACAATTAAAAATAGGGAATATATATATATATATATATATATATATATATATATATATATATATGAAATAAGCAAAAATTATCTGTCCGAAATGAAGCAATTTAAATCAAAATCAACGTTCAAGCCACTCGGGGCGAGAACCCTTGTTTCATGGATCCAATAAGATTCTCATCTACTTAATTGGCGTATGAAGTTACCTCCACGCCAATGCTTCGTTACCTTCTCAATCCCCCAGAAACTCAAACTCTTGGGATTCTGGGAATGTACCAATTTGAAATGACGAGACACATTGTGAGTCTTAAGACCCTTCTTAATGCTGTTCACATGTTCACCTAACCTTACATGTAGGGGCCTTGGCATCCTACCGATGTATTGGAGGCCACATCCACATTGTAACATATATACCACCCCTACAGTGGAGCAGGTGATGAGTTGAGTTGATCAATCTTGTACTCTCTATTGTTACTGGTGGCGACGAAAGATTTTCTCTTTTTTATGTTACATCTGGAGTGTTTGCATGCTGTACACCTCCCAACACGCATAGAAACCAGATAGAAAAGAGAAAAGCCTGCTTTCAGTTTGCACAGGAGGATCAATAACACTAGGTGCTATCTGATCACGTAACGAAGGAGCCTTTTTATATATAAAAGAGGGACGTGCGGGTAGGAGAGGTCCTAACACCCGATCTTGTTTCAATATGAACCAGTTTTTAGCGACCACTTTTTCAAATTTCTTATGCTGTACATTATAATCCAAAACCAAAACCATTCTGAAGTTAACCCTTTCAACTATTGGTTCTTTTACTTTATCTCCAACTAAAAGAGATCTATCCAACTGTTGGACTAGAGCTACTTCATGATCAAGGACAGATCTATCATATTATTTTTCCTGAAATTTAGAGGATAGAGTTTGGGCCTGAAGCGTAAAATCATCCACATGGGAACAATTCCGCCTCAGTCTTACATACTGTCCTCTGGGGATGTTGCATAACCAAGACTTATGGTGGCAACTCCTCAGAGGAATGTACGAATTGCGATCAGTTGGTTTGAAATGATTTTTCAATAACAACCCATCATCTTTAGTAATCTCCAGGTCCAAAAACACCATCCGTTCCTGACTAATATTCCAGGACAGCTGGATGTTCTTATCATTGGCATTCATAGTCCCAATAAATGTATCCAAACCAGCACGGTCACCTTCCCATATCATGATCAAGTCATCAATGAATCTTTTGTAGCAGATTAATTCATGGGGGCGGTTACGAAAAACAACATCCTCCTCCCAGTGGGCCATAAATAAATTGGCCACACTGGGAGCCAACCTGGCCCCCATGCCAACCCCCCTTGTTTGTAAATAAAACTGGTTGATGGTTGAACCAAAAATAATTTCTGGTCAAACAAAAGTTTAAACATTTGCGGAGAAACTTTTTATGGCACTCAGAAAGATCGGAAAATGTGGACATGGCCCACTGGACAGAAGCCTGCACCTCATTGTGCCCAATGATAGTATAAAGAGAGCCAACGTCAGCAGTCGCAAGAAAGCAAGATGCCGAACATTCTAATGATTCAAGAATTTGAATAATGTGTTTGGTGTCTTTAAGGAATGCCTTAGTTTTCAACACCAGGGGCTGTAAAAAAGTGTCAATGTATTGACCCACCCTCGATGAGATGGAGTCAATACCATTAACTATAGGCCTGCCGGGAGGATTAACACAATCCTTATGTATTTTCGGCAGGCTATATATAATGGGGGTTCTGCAAAACAACGGATCAAGATAAAGTCCCTCTCTTTTGTTAAGAATATTCTTATTTTTTCCTTCTTCTATTAACCAATGTAATTCATCCTTGTACTGCAACATAGGGTCTTTATTCAAAATTTGGTATGTGTCAGTATCACTGACAAGTCTGTTCATTTCGGACATATAATAGGTCTTATCTAAAATAACCAACCCCCCGCCCTTATCAGCGGGGCGTATAATGATGTCGTCCCTACTCTTTAGGGACTCCACTCCCAATTTGATATACTGGGGTTCCTTCACTTTACGTACTTTAAGAGTGTCTAAATCATTTATTACAACATTTTTAAAAACCTCCAGAAACTTATTATCAGTGTTTAAGGGGTTGAACGTAGATTTGTTACGGAGATTAGAATGTTGATTTTCAAATGTTTTTACCTGTTTGACCGGATTAGATAGAAAATATTTCTTCATATTCAGGTTCCTAATGAACTTCTGAATATTGACATAGGTATGAAATTTATTTAAATTCCTAACAGGAGCAAATTTTAAACCCCTATCTAAAACCTTTAGTTCATTGTCACTTAATGAGCATCCACTTAGGTTATAGATACCAGCTCCTACTGGGGTTTTTGTTTTTTGAATTCTCCTACCCCCTCTCCTTCCTCTCTCTCTTTTCTTTTTCGAACCTGACTGCCTGACCGAGGGGTTCCATAGGGTTGCTGTTTCCACCACTCCTGATGGATTGGTGGTGGTACATAAGGTGAGCTGATGGGTTGGTGGATAGGTGGTTGCATGTAGGGGCCCCTCCCGGGTCCACTCTGTGCGCCCAAAAAATCCCCTCCCTCACCAGCCCCACCATATTGTAATGGCGCAAATCTATTGGACACAGGTAAGGAGTACCTAGATGGACCCCCTGGTGGAAGCCATGTTCGTACTGATAACCTCCCTGTCTACTTGGGGAGTGGTAGCCATAATCGTACTGGGAATCATTCCCAGGGACTTCCCTAGGACCCCAATTCTTATTATAATTACCATTACCTCTGCCCCTATTTTTTCCATAATTGTTACGGGATCCCCTCCCATGCGCACCACCCCTAGGGGCATCACTCCTATTGCTAGTTGGCCCAGGTCGAGGATACTCTGGGGTATATATAAAAAGGCTCCTTCGTTACGTGATCAGATAGCACCTAGTGTTATTGATCCTCCTGTGCAAACTGAAAGCAGGCTTTTCTCTTTTCTATCTGGTTTCTATGCGTGTGGTAGGTGTACAGCATGCAAACACTCCAGATGTAACATAAAAAAGAGAAAATCTTTCGTCGCCACCAGTAACAATAGGGAGTACAAGCTTGATCAACTCAACTCATCACCTGCTCCACTGTAGGGGTGGTATATATGTTACAATGTGGATGTGGCCTCCAATACATCGGTAGGACGTCCAGGCCCCTACATGTAAGGTTAGGTGAACATGTGAACAACATTAAGAAGGGTCTTAAGACTCACAATGTGTCTCGTCATTTCAAATTGGTACATTGCCAGAATCCCAAGAGTTTGAGTTTCTGGGGGATTGAGAAGGTAACGAAGCATTGGCGTGGAGGTAACTCCAAGTAGACGAGAATCTTATTGGATCCATGAAACAAGGGTTCTCGCCCCGAGTGGCTTGAACGTTGATTTTGATTTAAATTGCTTCATTTCGGACAGATAATTTTTGCTTATTTCATATATATATATATATATATATATATATATATATATATATATATATATATATATATATATATATATATTCCTTATTTTTAATTGTTTTCTATTTTTTCAAATTTTTCAATGTTATTTTTATTTTTATTTTATTTTTAATTTTATTTCATTTTATTTTTATATTTATTTTGATTTTGATTTTTATTATATTTTTTTATTTTTTTCATTTTTATATTTTTATTTTTACTGTTGTTTTTTATTTTTATTTTTTTCATTTTTATGTATAATTTGTTGTCATTTTCATTGTCATAATATTGTTTTTTGTTTTTTTATGTTTTTCCTATATTTTCTCATTTGTGTATGTATTTTTTTCCCCATGCACGGATCAGTGTTGCTTGCTGATGGTGTCAGCGGCTATGTGGTTTATATTTTTATTTTATTTTATTTATTGCCAGCAGCGTTGCACTGATGAGGTGAGAGACACATATGTGTCCCCACTTCAGTGCCAAATACTGCATTACCATCTTTGGCAATTTAATATATGGGTTTTCTTAGGCTTTTCTATATGCTCTGTTTGAGGGCAATTAGAGGTGTAGTGCATATTGTCATTTAAATGGCATAATTTGCGCACATCCCTCTGTTTCTCTCTCATATTGTGGTTTTAAATATCCTTCCTCTCTCTTTTATAACATCATTGTGCATGGATTTGGTTTCCGGGGTCACGCTTGATGCGTGTGTCCCCGGGTACCTGTCTTGCGCATAATCTTGTTTCCCATTGGTTCACTATCAGTGTATTGGCTTAAAAGCGGCTGTCCGACGTCACGCCATCGCCGCTGATGAAGTCCCGCCTACTTTTGGGACGCAACGCATACGGACCACGTGACCTTAAGCCGTGACGTCATCCGTAAGCTATCACACTGATCCACGCATGGATTTTGGGCTGCATTTGTTTTCATGCTCAGCACTCGGCACTGGAGATCAGTGCTTCTGAATGTGAGTGTAACCTCTTTTTATTATTGTTTTTTAATAAATTCGTATCAACGGAGAGCACTAGATTTTGTTTGTTCTTTATGTTTATATATGGAATCACACTGATTTGATGACATGGAGAAGGATTATATCTTGGAGTGCTGAATTTTATGATTTACCCTTGATGGGAACATGCGTTTTCTGACCTGTCTGATATATCAGGGGTCCATTATTTGAGGTGAGAGTCCATCTTGCTCAATGGTGAAGGGATCACATCATCACTTGTTACATTGATTGAAGACACACTGCACAAGCGGACTCTTCCTGATTACTACACCTTTTTTCTCACTTATGCACTTTATTTTATTAAGTGTTATTTAATTATTCATACTATATATTTGCGCTGTACTGTTACTTTTTTACTTTGTAATGTGGGATTTGGTATTTTGACCTATAGTATTCAAGCTGCAATTTTTTCACTTTTTCACTTATTTTATTGTGTTTAGCGCTGGTTGATTTTCCGTTTTTATAGGTCTGTCACACTGCCATAATCTGAGCAAATGCTTTCTGGGGGGGGATACTTGTTGCTAGTTAAGGGAAATTACAATGTCTTCAATATACTTTATGAAGGTGGTGGGTGTTTCTGTTGATTTTTGGTAGATGATGACAGAATTTAAAGGGGCCAAATGAAAAAAAGTAAATTGCGACTTTTTTGTACCATCTTTTTGTTGAAAGATAGGGCTGCAACATCTGGTCATTTAAATCCACCCCCCACCCCCCCCATAAATTTATTATACTTGCTGATACAGGAAGGCTTATGAACGGGACTGCGTCTTCTGTAAAGTTCCCACCGAGGTCTCATCATGGATGGTGGACATCATTTACACGTGTTTCCTATCCCTCCACTTCACACCCAACGCTAACTCATTCCTCAAGCTTGCCAATTACCCCCTTTGAATGGTTGTGGTGACAAGATGCTGTGGGAACCCCTTTCAGTTTTTCCTTGTTGTACCACAGGCCAAAGTTTTATTTTTTTAAATTTTTTTTAGGTACAGGGGCAAACTAGTGTAATGGCGCATACACACGATTGGACTATCCAGCGGACATAGTCCCCCCTACCCATTCACCTGGTGAAAAAAAGTGTAAAGACAAAAATACAAGTTTTTAAAATTATTTATTGCACACCCCCGGGGGACTTCTTCCGTCTTGGGGGGTCTTCTCGCCGGACTCCTCCGCTATCTTTTGCTAGATCTTTTACTAGTGGAGGAGCCCGGATTTTTTCTTCATCACAAACCGCCGTCCGGGGGTCTTCTTCAGACTTCGGGGGTCTTGTCGCCCTCTTCGGGTCTTCTTGCAGGGCCCTCCGCTTTCTTTTTCCAGCTCTTTTACCGGTCTTCTGTCACCGCTGCCTCTTCTTCTCCCTTGAGATGTTGACTTGACGCTCTCTCTGGCGTCTAGCACCTCAGCTCGTATATCCAGTAAGTTTCGAGACGAGATATACCTCTGACCTGTGGTTCACCTCTCCAATGGGGGGTAAATTTGTCTATTACCTGGAACATAGTGCCCTTAGGGTCCTTTTGATGATGCTCCAGATAATGACGGGGTACAGTATGTTTGTCGAACACTTTTTTTATTTTCGCAATGTGTTCATTTATGCGAACAGAAAACTCTCTTTTGGTGCGCCCCACATACTGCATTTTGCACGGACAGGGGATTAAATGCACAACATATTAGGTGGTACAAGTGGCAAAATGTTTTATATCGTATACCCGAGATGTGATACTGGATATAAAAGAGTCCGATTTACGCTTCAAAACATTGTGTGAGCACACATTACACCTGCAGGGAAAATGCCCCTTACATTCTGGAAAAAAGTTGGTTTCATAGGGGGATCGATATTAGGAGCCAGCTCACCCCTAATAGAACGTGCTCCCCTGAATATAACGCCAGATCGTTCAGGTAGAGACGGTCCCAATATTTTGTCGTGTAAAATCTTCCAATGCCTATTCAATATCTTTGTGATTTCTCTGTGTTGAACAGAGAAGGATATGAAGAAGGACCATTTGAAATGGTCAACTTCCCTAATTTTGTGTTTGCGGACCAACAGTGACTTTCTATCGATTAATTGTACGGAAACAATATCCCTATCCAAGGTATCAGGTTTGTAACCTTTTTCTATTAACTTCTGTTTTAGGATTGCTGATTGGGACAAATAATCCCCTGTATTTGAACAATTTCGCCTTAAACGTAAGAACTGTCCTTTGGGGATAGACTTCAACCATCGTTGATGGTGGCAGCTGTTCACAGGGATGAATCCGTTGCGGTAAGTGGATTTAAAATAAGTCCGCAACACTAATTGTCAAGTACTGACATTTCTAAATCTAGAAAATGTATAGTATTAGCACTCAATTCAAAGGTGAGTGAAATCCCACGGTCATTGGCGTTTAACTCAGCCATAAATTCCGAAAGCGATGTGTTGTCGCCTTTTCATAGGAGGAGGATGTCGTCTATGTACCTAGCCCATAGGACCAACTCTGGTCTCTTATGGGCATAGAAGACATCCTCCTCCCACTGAGCCATAAACAGATTGGCTAAGCTGGGGGCGTAACTCGCCCCCATAGCCATGCCCTTGGTTTGGGAGTAAAATTCGCCCTGAAACCAAAACTAATTGTGGTCAGTTGCGAACTTTAATAATTCCATAATATAACTCTTATGAATCAGTGACAAGGCAGATTTCTTAAAAAGAAAAGATTCCACTGCCGCTATACCCAAATCTAACAGGATAGATGTATATAAGGATGACACATCTGCTGTTACTAAAAGGAGATCATCATGATATTCCACTTGTTCTAATCTATTAATAGTGTCACGAGTGTCCTTCAAATAGGAGGGTTTATCTCTGACTAAAGGCTGTTAATAAAAGTCAATACATTTCCCAATCCTTGAGGTAACCAAGTCGATCCCGCTCACGATCGGTCGACCGGGCGGGTGGACTGGGTCCTTGTGTACTTTAGGAAGGTAATATATGACTGGAATCCTGGGGGCTAACGGAACTAAATATTCCTGTTCCTTTTTGTTAAGAATGTTTAATGAAAAACCTTCGTTGACTATTGCTGATAGAGCCGATTTGTATTCCACTGTGGGATCTTTGGGGAGAATCCTATATGTGGCACGGTCACTTAACAAAGATTTCATCTCGGTGATGTAATCTACTGTATCTAGGACAACTATTCCCCCCCCTTATCCGCCGGACGGATAATGAGGTCCTCCTTATCACAAAGGGACCGAAGGCCAGTTTTGATGGAAGGATCTTGATGAATGCGCTTTTTAGGTAATGAATCTAAATCTTGAAGGACCAGATTCTTAAATACTTTGATGGAATGTGAGGAAATATTAGGAGGGTTGAAAAGGGACGGGTTGGAAAGTCCTGAATGTAGAGTATCAGATGGTTGATCCCCACCCGAGACCTTAGGTGGATTGGATAAAAAATTCCTTTGTATATTGAGTTTGCGGACATATTTGTGTGTGTCCACAAATGTATGGAATTTATTCAATTGCCGGGGAGGCACAAATTTGAGTCCCTTATCTAGGATACATTTTTCATTATCTGATAAAACTACTTTACTCAAATTAAAAATACCCTTTCCTACTGAACTCTTCTGCGTTTTCCGCCATTGGAGGCGCCACCCCCCTCTGCACCCTCTTTTGGTTTTGGACTTGGAATGGAAATTTTTCTGTGATCGTGAAAACCCGAGGGGTAGGCGGGGCCTGCAAACTCATGATTATATGGAGTCTGTATATATTCCTCCTCCCTGTTCCAGTATGTTTGTTCATACTGCACATTTCAGAGGTCCTCATCTTGAAGTACCGCATATCAGTTTTTGGTGTGTATTGGGGTAATGTGTTGGTAATTCATTTTCCCATTATGAGGTCTGGTATTGTAACTAGGCATCCTCTGGTTACTGGGCCAATCTCTTTGTGGTGGCCCTCTACGTTGGCGGTTAGTAGGATTATTGCTCCTCTCATATTAGCCCCTACCTTTTTTGGAAGGTGGATATGCTCCATACATTTGGCCTGAATATTTATTAGAAGGAGGATTCCTCATTTGGCCGTGGTTAGCGGGGCCAAAGTTACAAGGAGAGAAAGGTTGTGGAAAACGAATGTTCCCATTGGTTGAACGGCTACCTGAGTGGATTGGGGGGGGCAATACTTGTTCGGGTATTCTATCAGGTATCGGAATTATAGGGGTCATAGTATCCATTGGAGCACTTAAGTTAGTTTGGTCATCTGTCTGGACTAGATTTTTCTGCCAACCAAAGACCAAACGGGTTTGGTAATATATAAGATCCCGGTTAAAAAATTTTCTGTTTTTTTAATCTTTGTTCTTTTTCCTCTTTCTCTAGCAGTGTTCTGAGATTGGTTGAAAGGGTGGTATATTCTGATGTTTTATCAAATACCGATATTTTCTCTTTCAATTCCTTAATGCCACGAATACCATCTGACATCTGCAAAAAAGTCACAGAAGTACTACTTTGAGATCCATAGAGATTAATTTTGGGACTGGTCACACTCATTGATTGACTTTTTCACCAATATCATTTTTTTTTTTACTTCAATGCATATTTTCACTTATGGATATAGGTACCTTTTAAGTGCTGCACTTATATATATATATATATATATATATATATATATATATATATATATATATATATATATATATATATATTTATATATATATATATTTATATATATATATTTATATTTTTATATATATATATATATATATATATATATATATATATATATATATATATATATATATATATATATATATATATGAAAAACCTGGCATATGCTGGATGGGTTTGGTCGACCAATACTTATGCATTTCATTTTCATTTTTATTTTATTTTTTAGCCCCATGTTGAGTGTTAGGCCTAAAAACAATTTAAACTCTGCCGCTGTTAGGGGTCGCCATTCAAAAGGGCGGGCATAGCTGGAGCTGGGGTTGGTTGCAATAAATTGTTGTGCAAAAAGGTTGGTTTGGTCCACGATCCTTGAAGCAATTCGTCGGGAAAAAATCAATTTGGGAAAAACCTGCAGTATTGACCTGCACACCTGGCTATGCTGTAAAAGGGGGGATCGTGGCTGGCCCTGTGGTAGAAGGCAGCCACAATGCGTTTGCCATGCCTTCTGGAAGCTGGGTCTGGGCCCTAATTCTTTGGCGTGCACTGGGCCTTTCCTCCTGGCGTCTAGTAGCGCTTGTACCGGGTCTCTTCTCCTGGGGTCTACCGCCGTTGGCACGGCTGGTAGCTACCTGGTGTTTAGACCGTCTTCTTTTAGGACGGACTGCTTCCTCCAATTCGGATCCTGATGTGCTGCCTTCAGGGGGCTCATATTCTGAAACAGAATCTTAAACAGAACTGATCGGTGAGAGCTTCCTGTTGCTCTCATCGATCAGACTATTTGGTATGCCTCTTTTGGGGTGTACACCTTTCTGGACATAGTGGCTGTAGGTACTCTGGTGGCAGGTGGTGAGGTGACGGGTACTCTGGTGGTACTCTGGCAGGTACTCTTGTGGCAGGTGGTGAGGTGGCGGGTACTCTGGTGTCAGGTGGTGAGGTGGCGGGTACTCTGGTGTCAGGTAGTGAGGTGGCGGGTACTCTGGTGGTACTCTGGCAGGTACTCTTGTGGCAGGTGGTGAGGTGGCGGGTACTCTGGTGGTGGGTACTCTGGCAGGTAGGCAGGTATTCTGGTAGTACTCTGGTGGCAGGTGGTGAGGTGGCGGGTACTCTGTTGGTACTCTGTTGGCAGGTACTCTGGCAGATGGTGAGGTGGCAGGGAACTCTGGTGGGTAGTCTGGTGGCAGGTAGCAGGTGGTGGGTACTCTGGTGGCAGGTACTCTGGTGAGGTGACAGGTACTCTTTATTTAGGGGGGGGCAATCTGGGCACAGTAAAACATATACTGGGGTACAGTAATGGTAACTCATTGTTGGCTGATCTCTTCCTCACACTGGATTGGTGTGTGAAGAGGAGAACCCAGCAGCAGGAGTTTCACACCGTTTGTTTACATTTAGTGACAGGCTGTCATTGGACACAGCCAGTCACTAAATAGCCAATTTCATTGGCTTTTTACACTGATCAGGGCTGGGCTGTATCCAAGGGAAAATCTTCAGCCAGCCTCAGCCCCCATCACAGCACAGCTCCGCCACCACTTCAATACCCCATCGAAGAACGGCTGTGTCCCCAGGGACACACCGGATCGCCGCTCTGTGGGCCCGCAGTACCGGCGGAAAACCAAGGACGTCATGTGACTTCCACCCAGGATTGGAGATCCCATCTGTGGGCGTCATTTGACTATGGCTGGGTATTGAAGTGGTTAATGCCATGTTATATACATGACTTGAAAATACCATGTAATGCTGTGGTGCATACTGTATGTTGTCGACTTTGTAATGCTTGCACAAATTGTTAATAAAGTTCTTTTTGGGATAAAAAAAAGACCTCCATCGCTAGCAATGCTGCTAAGCCAACACTCTCCCTCCTCCAGCAAGAAATACAGCACTGGTTACCGCCAGCAAAACCCTGGTGTTAAATATCGCAGGGTTTTTTACTTCCAGTTGCGTTTGGGAATATAGTTTTTTTTTTTTTGCGATTATTTACAGACCATTTTTTTTTCTAACATTGTTTAACCCAAAATCCTTTTTTCTTTAAAAATAAATTGGACTTTATTTACAGCATGTAATAATTTATGCAAATTAGTCATTTGACTGTTATCGCATGCTGTAAACATTGGTGAAATGACCCTTAAGTTTTTTGTTTTTGCTCTCTGGTGCTTCATTCCTCTGTTATCCACACGAGTAACTTCTGACAAGCTCTCCGACAAAAGAAATAACATGAGCTAAAAAATTGTGTCAGGGAGGGTGCTTAGAGGGTGATAAGCAGGGAGCTTGTCCATTCAAAATACAACTCTGCATGTTCCTTTGTTCCTCTGCTTATGTGGAGGGGGCTGTCCCTTTCCTTCAATCATCTCTTACACAGTGTAACTGCAGTGTCCCCACCCACCTCTATGTACTGCTAAAAAACGAAAAAAGATTTTTAACACGATCTGCACTTTTCAAAGAGTGTAGAAAGGGAAAGACAGCAGATATACAAATAAAACTTATGTAGGAGGATTTGTTTCATCTCTGTGTATCATCTGGGGCTATTCAGTTCACTGGGTATATGTGAGGGTTTGCAACCACTTTAAGCACTACTACAGTAAGAACCCTATGAAATTGAATTGGCCAGATAAGAAAGTGAATAGCCGTGCATCTCTCAGGCCTATTTTATTTTATTTTTTTAACCCAGTTGAGGTCAATGGGTATATTCTTAATCGTATTGTGGGACAATCTCAACTCATTGGTGCAGCGTGTATGCAAATATGTGGCCTCTGCGGCCGGGCCTTAGTGCCATTGGCCACATATTTGCATGCAATTGCACCAGCAGAGCTGTGCCGAGAACATGCTCCTGGCACCGTTAACATTTGTAGCTTGCGATTAGGAGCTTTCCAATCATGTGACAGACAATCGCATGACCGTAAGCCTCTTAAAGGGCCGGAAGGTGCCAGCTCTAAGGGGTTAAAGTTGTATTTGAGGAGCTGGAGAATGTAACTCTTAAAGTGTTATTAAACCCAGGACCCTGCATTTACCATATCTGGTCTCCCACAGTACACAGAAGATGGAAATGCAATTATTTTAGTAAATATAAACTGTTAAATACCTTCTCATCAGCAGTATATAGCAGTCTTGTGTCTAATACCAGTGTCCTGCCCAGCACTGGTTAACGCTTGTAGGAGGAGTTTTCGCTCTCCTCTGACACTGCATGACCCCTGACCTTCTGAACAGTGCTGATTTGCCCTGTGCCGATCACATGAACCCTTCCAAAAAAAAAAAAACTCTAGCAATACACACCAAACTGAGTAGTGCAACTCGTGGATCGGCTCGTTCCTTGGATCAGAGTCACAGATCGGATCATTTTTCGGATCAGCAAATAATAATTGAATTTGCAAAAACCTGTGAAAATTCCACCACCATATAGTCCCCCACTGTAATATTGGCTGAGTATTGCTGGGTATTGGCAGGATATTGCAGGGTATGGCAGGATATGGAGGTATGGAGGGATGGCTGACTATGGATGGATGTGACTGCAATTGTCACAGAGCAGCGCTGTGGGCACTACAGGTCCAGCCCAACAGCTCTGCTGCCATCCGATCTCTCCCCTCCACTGTACAGATCAGTTCACAGATCGGAGCGAGGAACTGGCGTCATGACATGACACCGGTTTGTTTACAAGTGATCGCTCCGTCATTTGACGGAGCGATCACGTGGTAAACGGCTGCCGGGGGTACCAAGATGGCCGCCGCTCTGGAGCTAGGGTGAAGCCACGGCCTTTCCTAAGGCTGAGGCAGAGGAGTGCTCTGTGGATCGCATGGCATGCCGATCCAAACAGGTTGACCCATTCGGATCACGTTCGAGGGTATATAATCGGTGGTGTGTGTGTGTGTGTTTGTGTGTGGGTGGGGGGGGGGCTGTGCGGTCATCCTGGGTGCAAAATTTTGAGTGGCACAGAAATTGGTTCCCCCTGGAAAACCCACGGCTCTATCACCTGCTTCTCTCCTCTAGCTCGGCTCGGGCGGAGCAGCTGTCCTGGAAGAAGGGGATCCCCACACTGTAAACATGCCTGAGCTTGTCACACCACTGCATTTGTCTGTGTTTAAACAGAAACATAAGCAGAAAGAGTTGGAACAGAAGCCAATGATTTATCCAGTGAGCCCCTGAGTACCATCCAAGTGAATGAGCACTGTGACTGTGACCAGATCTTGCCCCCTCTCTCTTTCTCTGCCTCTCCGCTCTCTTTCTCTCTCCCCCTGACATCAACCTCTCTCTCTCCCTGCTCTCTCTCTCTCTCTCTCTCTCTCTCTCCCCCCTCTCTCTTTGCCCTCTCTCTCCCAGCTTTCTCTGCCTTATCCCTCTCCCCGCCCCCTCTCTCTTTGCCCCCTCTCTCTTTGCCCCCTCTCTCTTTGCCCCCTCTCTCTTTGCCCCCTCTCTCTTTGCCCCCTCTCTCTTTGCCCTCTCTCTCTTTGCCCCCCCCCTCTCTCTCTCTCTTGCTCTCTCACTCGCTCTCTCGCTCTCGCTCTCTCTCTCGCTCTCTGCTTTTTCTCTCTCTCTGCTTTCTTTGCCTTCTCTTATTCCCCGCCCCCTCTCCCTCCCTGCCCTCACTCTCTCCATCCCCCCCTGCACACTCTCTCTCTCTCTCTCTCTCTCTCATCCAGCCCCCCCTCTCTCCCTGCTCCTTCTGTCTTTCTCTCTGCCCCCACTCTCTCTCCCTGCCTCCATCTTTCTTTCTGTCTCCCTTTCCCCCTGCCCTCTCTCACTTCATCCATGCCCCTTCTCTCTTTGCCCCCTCTTTTTTTTTTTTCTCTCTCTCTCTCTCCCCGCGCCCCCCCCCTCTCTCTCTCTCTGCCCTCTACCTTTCTACTTTATGACTTTATGAACTTAAAGTGATATTAAACTCCAAAGCAAACCTCTATTACATTGCAGCTTACCAACTGTCCTGCAAATGTAGCACTCAAAGGATTAAGACAAACCATTACATTTTTGGTTTTGGGTTTAATACCGCTTTAATTTGTTCCATAATATTGTTGATATTTGCACTGGAAATTGTAGTGCTCTCCATTCATAGCCGGAGCCCCCCTGCCCCCCATGGCTCTAGGGGAGGAAGTACAAAAATGATGAGTAAAGAAGGGATGACCCTCCCCCAGGTGTCCTTTCTTTAATTCACTCTACCTTACTTCTGGGTTATTATTGGCTGCCTGCTCTGCTGTATATAAGGGCTTCTTGTTATTTACAGCCTGAGCCTCTGATTGGCCGCACAGGGCCCACAGACTTTTATTAGTGGTTGAATCTGAGAAGACATTTCTTTGAAATACTGTAGTCAAAGAGATATTTCAGATTACATCAATAATAAAAGAAAAGACTATGGGCAGCTAATCTGAGGCTCAGGCTGTGAGTGACGGAACCATTTGTGTTCTAAATGCCACAGTTTAATACTGTACTAGTGGAAGGGACTCAAGGAGTGCTAAAAGTCCATGGGTTAGGGGTGCAAATTACTTGCCTTGCCCCTGGCACTGGCAACCCACACTATGCCACTGTATATAATAATTGATAAAATTAAATATGAAAGTGAAGTGTTGAGTCAGATAAGATAGTAAAATGTATGGTACTAAAAAAACTCCTAAAACTCCAAAATATGGGTCTACTAAAAAGATTCTGAAAAAAAAGATGTTATGATAGAGGGGTTTTAAACAAAAACTAAAATAAAAAGTTATCTCAAAATTAAATACCCTAGGAAGGGTGGGTGGCTTGCTTGCTAAGGCGTTTCTTGACCTGTAAGCCCTTGTACACACGGTCGGACATTCCGACAACAAAATCTGTCTGACTTTTTCAAACAGATTTTGTCCGAAACTGGTGTTGCATACACACGGTCGGACAAAGTTGTCAGAAAATCCAATCGTTCGGGACATGATGACGTTCGTTCATTGCGACGGGACTAGGTTGCGGCTAGTAGCCTATAGCTTTGGTCTCGTAATTTGATCTGAGCATGGGTGGCACTTTGTCGGAATTCTCTACAAACAATCGGACAAAGTCTGATCGGTTCATGTTGTTGGAAAATGTTATAACCAGCTCTCAAACTTTGTTGGTCTGACATTCCGATGGAAAAAGTCAGATGTAGCCCACACATGGTCGGATTATCTGACAACACGGTCCGACCTGACATTTTCTGTCGGAATTTCCGACCTTGTGTACAGGGGCTAAGGGTCAAACTTTCTGTTAAGAGGCTAATTCCCTTTGAAGTGGAGCATATTGTGGTGACTGGTGACCATTCACAATACAATAGTTTGTATTGTTCATAAATCAGCACAGATCAATACAGTGCTATAAATTGCTATTTATATTATATTCTTTGAATCATATTTTGTGCACTATAAATTTATATGAAATATTTATTCTTTGTTTTTGTTTTTTAAGCATATTTGCACCTTTGTTGGTTATTTGAATTATCAATCACATTGGAAAGCAGATTTGCATTTTGATGACTTGATATTCAGTAAGCAGTGTACTTGATACTCGCTTTATGGTTCACAGACAGTACAACAATATTTTTATTATGTATAAAAGACACCCTCTCCAATCCTCTATTTTTCTCCAGCAGGATCAATTATTAGGTGTCCATTTATGAAAGAGATAATATAAATAAATAATAATAAAAAAAAGTTTTATATATATATACTCTGTGTGTGTGTGTATATATTGTCAGGATTTAAGGGCTTAACAGGCAGCTGTGAGACAGTTTAGTCAACTTAAAAGGCTTTATTCAGCATAAACAGAAAAATGTACATGCTTTGTCTTCATAGGCAGTTATCTTCTTAGCCATATAAAACAGTCCATTTTGAACAATGCTCGGCATCCCAGCCACAGCATATAACATAACATAGTGCAGTCCCAATTCAGATAAGCTCACCCAGCAGGTTCAAGTCAGAGGCAGCTTCAAGCTCCTCTCCACATTGATAGCTAAACAGCCAGTTCCCTCAGCCTCTGACCAGATGCCTAATAAGCAAATAAGTAGGCCTGAAAGGGAAGTACTTGCCCTGTTTCATTAACCCCTCCCAGGCTGATTCTCCACATATTCCCCCCCCCCCCCCTTCATTCCAGACTGGATGGTAACCCCCCTCTGGGTCCTCGCTAATGGTTCGTGCCCATGTTTAAACACTTTGTGACTCTTTGCTACCCTGTAGCGCAGAGTATGATTTTCAGAAATTCGAGGGGGATCGCATCTCTTCCCCTGGATGCTGTGACTACCCACTCAGTGGTGTGACCCATTCCCCAGGTGGGGATCAAAGCGGAGTCGTTCCTTTTGAGCAGCAAGGAAATCAGCTCGGGAACCCTCAAGATATGACAAGTCAGGCCCAGAGGGAGAACTCTCTGCCTCATTTCCTGCAACCACCTCCAGGGGATATAGGTCAGCTCCTGCAGGCTCACAAATCTGACACATTTCTTTATAACTGGTGATAGTGTGCTATAATCAATTTCCTTTTTTAAAGTACACCAAACTATTAAAGTGAATATAGTGCATAAAAAGAGGTATATAGTAATACATGCTGTATGTATATCATACCACAAATAAAGTGCTGAGTGCTAAAAATAAATCATACCACAAACAAATGGACAATAAAATAAAGTGCTAAATGCTGTGCATGAAATATGTACACCTCCATAAGCTACAAGAAAAATGATGTGCATTCACAATGATCAGGTTTACATCAGTCCCAGTTATACAATAAAAAAAGTGCTGGTTGCTGTGCATAAAGTATATACACTTTCAGAAACTCCAAAAAGAAATATATGGATAATAAGTTGAAAATATTCAGGTTCACCTCAGTCCCTGTGATATACTAAAACAATGTGAATGAAAAAACTCAATCCATTTCTAAAAGTATAGCTATTTTCCTCAGATAAAAGCAATATCCACAACACTCCTAGATGTTCCTATTCAATCCTCCTATAGTTTTTCACTTTTAACATCAATTCCTCTGGTTCTCAATCAGGCTCATAATTTGCATATAAACAAAGCAGAGAGAAGAATCATTGCACAGTGATCATTAAACCGTATCATCAAACACAAGCCGCTTCACTCACATGTGAAAAGATTAGTGTCAGTGCTTATGAACAATCAGCTGCTCAGAGAATTCCCAACACAGCCCAGTGTGTTCACAGAGATATTTTAGAGTGACATCACTGGCTCCTCCCAATGCGTTGCGTCATATGTCACGGGACTTTATCAAGGTTAGCCATGTGATTGTCTGTGCTGCTTTTTTATGTCTATTGCAGCGTGCCGGTTGCCATAGTTACATCGGTAACTTGTTCAGACATCATGCTGTTCAGCTCTTAGCAAGCATACATCAATACTTTAGTAATCAGCAATAAAAAATATATATAAAAACAAACAAAAAAAAAAACATGTATCTATATTTGAAGCATCTACAGAGCCACATAAAGTGCACTATCACCAGTTATTATATGTATTCAGGGTGTCGAACACTATGAAAATGGTTACAGCTTAATCATTGCGGCATTTTCTATTTTATTTCTCCCAATATATATTGTCATATCAGCGCTTGGGTATTCACTTTTTTTTTTATAATTTTTTTATGTCATTACTTGAGCAGCAGATATGGATATCTTTTTAAATATATAGAGAAAAAGAGGTCTTCTCGAATAGGCAGATTGAGGAGATAGGAGATCTAGATACAAATTTTCAGAAATTTGGACATCTAATGGAAAAAAAAAATACATTTGTGATGGGATATAGCGTCACATGAACAGTATCTTAAAGAGAACATAGTCCCCAGACAATTAAGATGGGATATACCTAGAAATGATGGTCTGATTGATCGGGACTCAGCTGATGAGTGGTATAAATTCTTTAATGATAAAGGAAAAGAGGTTTTAGAATTTGTAACTAAAAGGAAGCAAAGAAAACTAGCAATGATTAATCAGGAAATTGTAGATTGTAAAGTAACATTGGAGGCATATAAAGATCTGACTTCCTTTGGTACTTAACCACTTAATAAAGTACTATAACAGAAACCTTATTGGAAGAATAATAAAAATAATCAAAAACCATATAATCAACAGTATCAACATGGCAATCAGGGAAGTGGTGATTATGGGTATTGCCAGAATCGGGAATTCAGAGAAGGAAGAGATTACCCACAATATCACAATCAATATCAACAGGGGGGATGGGCTCATTATGACCAACATTATTATGACCAAGATCAGTATGAATCGAGGAGAAGCCCTATCCATACAAAGAATAGGTATGAAGCCCTTAGGAATGAAGATCAATCACATTCTTTTTTTAGGTTATCGCAGGAGCAAAAGAATGACAAATGCAAGAAGCCCAAATGCAAGAGGGGATGTAGGGGAGGACTCAAGGTCCAAAAGAAAAAGAGAATAATTGAGGAAGGGATCTATAATCTGAGTGGAACAGAATTAACAAAAAATGAATTATTAACACAAGAGTTTGAAGTTTGTGCCAAAATGCAATTTGAACAAATTTGACATGTATGTAGATATTCAGAGAAACACTAGAAAACTCAATATCAAGAAATAAATGTTGAATCAGAATTTAAATATTAGACCAAACGGAGTGGACTCACCAGGACGAATTGTGCACAGCAACCTAAGGAATAAGTCATTGTTTAACCCTCCAGTATCCAACAATGAGCACAGAAGTATTTAACCGGAAGGTTATACAGGATATGGAGAAATTGAAAGTAAAAAAAGTTGCTGATTCATTGACCATTAAAAAGGGAATTAAGGAATGAGAGGAAAAAGAAAAGTGATAATCGGACCTGCCGATAAAGGGGGGGGGCAATTTGTGCTTTCTAAGGATTACAAGAACAACTTAGTGATACAAATACCTGCATCAAATTGAGAAGGAATCCAACTAAAGAATATAAAAATGAACTATCTGAACTCCTCTCTAGAGGAAGATTGAAGAATATTTTAACCAAGAAAGAGGCAAAATACTTGGTTCCTGACACATGTAGTGTACCGATAATTTATATGGTTCCAAAGATTCACAAAAACCAAACACAGCCACCAGGAAGACTAATAATTAATGGGATTCAGTCCATTAATTCAAGAATAGGAGAATATGTGGATCACTACATACAACCTTTGGTACCCAAAATATGTGCTTACTTGAGAGATACAAAACATTGAATCCAGATACTTAATACTGTCAAACTAACATTGGATTGTGATTATTTATTAGCTACAGCAGATAGATCATGAAGAGGCGGTGCAAGCGTCAAAATGGGTCATGGAGGAATTTAGTAATTTGGTGTCAAAACAAAAATGTTTTATATTGAGATGTTTAGCATATGGTCTACAACATAATTATTTCTGGCACAATGAGAAATACTATAGGCAACTTAATGGGATTGGAATGGGTACAAAATATGCACCTAGTGTTGCCAATATATTTATGGCCAGGTGGGAGGAACAAGCCATTTATTCTGATCTCCCAGATGACCTAATTATGTCAGGAGTTTTTTTGATGATTGCATTTTAATATGGAAAGGCAGTGAAGACAGCCTGATACATTTTCTTGGGAAATTGAATGATAATCTAAATAACATCAAACTTAACTATGAAATTAGTAATAGGATGATTAATTTCCTTGATTTAGAAATAACACTAGAGCATTAAGCTATAACTACAAAAATGTTTTTTAAACCGGTGGAAAGAAACTACATACTGGTAGATAGTTGTCACCATGACCCGTGGCTGATGAACATACCAAAGGGCCAAATGATACACCTCAGAAGGAATTGCACAGAAAGAGATGTATATCTGGAACAAGCTAAATTGATGGAAAAAAAATTGTGTCCAAAGGATATGGTGAAAATTCCATTGAAGATAAAATACAGGAAGTATATCGTATTCCAAGAGAACAGTTAATTCAAGATAAGGAGAAAAATACTACCCAGTTTCAGGAAATTCCTCTAATAATGAATTCTAATATTCAACACAAACAAGTGGAGCATATCATTTAAAAAACCTTGGGCACTCCTTAAAGCAGATAGACAATTGGAATCCATGTTACCTGGCAAACCAGGATTTATTTATAGGCGAGCGCCAACCCTGAGGGATCTAGTAGCATGTAATGTAGTGGACCCCCCTAGCAGATTAAAGGAGTTGAGTTTCTTTCCGGGAAAGGGTTTCTATCCCTGTAAAAGGTGCTATGCATGTAAAAACACGAAATGGTCAAAAATGCACAAAATTTTCATCCACTAGTACAAATCGAGAGTATGCAATTAAAGATTTTATATCGTGCTGGACTGAAGGAGTGGTCTATGTATTGCAGTGCTCGTGCTCACTGCAATATATAGGTAGAGCGAAATTACCTATGTGGAAACGGTTAAGGGAATACATACAGAGTATAAAAAATTGGTTTTCCCAAGCATAGCGTTTTGCAACATTTTGCATCTCACCATAATAAGCATCCAACACACCTTAAATTCTGGGCAATAGAGAGATACAAGCCTCACTGGAGGGGGAGTAATAAGTTCAGAGAGCTCAGTAAAAGTGAGTCCAGATGGATTTTTGAAATGTCAACTTTCACCCCTAAAGGCCTGAATATAGATTTTTATTTAAATAGTTTTATCTCATTAATCTCTTTATTAATTATGTCATGATATCCCCCTAATTTTTATAATTTTTATTATTTTTATCTTATACTATTCATTTTATTATGCATGTGTATGCATTAGATATTTTGATTGTGTATGTGGTGAGCTGTCATTGTGCAGTATAATGGGTTATTCTATTGAGGCTAGTACATGGGTATAATTTTTAAGTTTGGTACATGACGACCTATTTGTAGGTATTCTTGAGTGGATATAATGTACTAATATATCTGACCACTAGAGGGAGGTGTATAATGAGTTACTTAACCATCCGCCTGTTTAAATTTTATGTGGCTTTGTAGATGCTTCAGATATAGATAAACATATGGTTTTATTTGTTTTTATATATTTTTTTTTATTGTTGATTATTAAAGTATTGATGTATGCTTGCTAAGCGCTGAACAGCATGATGTCTGAATGAGTTACCAATGTCACTATGGCAACCGGCTAGTGCTGTCCAGTTCATGAACGAATCGTTCTTTTGAATCGGTTCTTTTGAATCTGTTTTTTTTAGTGAACTGGATGAATCGATTCATCTGAGTGAACTGGTTCGTTTGAAACAGTTCACTCTGCACTCAGTACATAGCAGAGCAGCAGAGCTGGCAGTGGTAATATGATCCTAGAGTGAGAGAGCTCGGCCCCTCCCTGCAACCAATCAGCTGACTCCAAGCACAGTGACACTCAGGAACTGGATACAAACTTAAAACAAGAGCCAGGAGTACACAGTACAAAGAGTTAACCACTTGCTTACTGGGCACTTAAACCCCCCTCAGTCCCAGACCAATTTTCAGCTTTCATCGCTGATGCACTTTGAATGACAATTGCGCGGTCATACAACACTGTACCCAAATGACATTTTTATCATTTTTTTCCCACAAATAGAGCTTTCTTTTGGTGGTATTTAGTTACAGCTCGGAGTTTTATTTTTTGCTAAACAAACAAAAAAAGATGCAAAAAAAAAAAATCATGTTTTAATAGTTAGTTATAAAATTTAGCAAACGGGTCATTTTTCTCCTTCATTGAAGTGCGCTGATTAGGCGGCACTGATGGGCTGCATTGGTGGGCACTGATGGGCTGCATTGGTGGGCACTGATAGGCTGCACTGGTGGGCACTGATAGGCATAGTTAAGGCGGCACTAATAGGCACAGATAAGGCGGCACTGATGGGCAAAGATGAGCACAGATAAAATGGCACGGATGGGTGGCACGGATAAGTGGCACGGATGGGCACTGATAGGTACCACTGATAGATGGGACTGATGGGCACTGATAGGTGGCACTGATAGGTGGCTCTGATAGGTGGCACTGCTGGGCACTGATGGGCGGCACTGCTGGGCACTGATGGGCGGCACTGCTGGGCACTGATGGGCGGCACTGGGGTGCAGCACCTTTGAGGCAGATTGTGGGCACTGTCGGTGGCACTGTGGGCACTATGGGCACTGCTGGGTGGCACTGACGGGGGGCACTTACGTTTATTCAGGATGGCACTTCAGCGGGCAGGTGGGCACTGGCAGGGGGCAGGTGGTGGCTTGTATTGCTGGCCGTGATCGGCTTTTTTTTTTCTCCTCGCGCTGTCAGCGCGAGGAGGAATAATAGCCGATTACCGGCTCCGTTCTATCACATGATCAGCTGTCATTGGCTGACAGCTGATCACGTGATAAGGGGTCGGGATCGACCCCTTCCACGGATCGGTGATCAGGCGAGTCTCATGGACTCGCCGATCACAGAGCGCGCCGCGCGCGCCCCTCGGGGCGCGCAGGCTGCTCGTGCACGGGACGACGTCAATAGACGTAGTCCCGGAAAAGTAGGTCCGCGCTAATGCCGTCATTTGGCAATAGCGCGGATCCCAAGTGGTTAAAGAATCAAACAGTACACGAGTTAAAGAATCATATCCGTTTTTAGAACACAGTACACTGAAAGAACCATGAGTCACCACCAGTAGTTATAACACATTTCCCTATGATCCAATTGATTATAACTCTGATCATACTGATCAAAAAGGAAGGAAAGTGTTTAAATTCTCAATGGGTGACAATTTAAAAGCCTGTACAGTACATTCATTAACCATGAATTATATTTCTAGAATTATTGCAGTCACTCTAGCGTTTGTGGTGACACCTAACGTGTGAAGCAATCATCGTTTATGTACACGTGCATGCCCTACGCACATTTATTCACATGCAGATATCAGGGTTGGTGGGGATGGTTTTCGTTTTTATTTTATAAATGTTTTCACTTAACAAGCCCCTATGTGATAGTTTGTTGAAGTGACAGGTTCTCTTTATTGCATATGGGGTCTGGTATATGATTATGAGTATAGGATTGTGCTCAGTAACCTGGGTAGCAGGTGTTCTGTCAGATCAAGCAATCTATAGGAGCAGCCAATATTGCCACTTACGGTGATGCACAAACAGTTGTGTAAACGAAAAGCATGTTTTTGTGTGTATTTTCTGCATTCTGATGGGCCAACTTCACAGGTAAGATTGCTAGCCATAAGATTTGTCCGTAGTCTTTACAGTGCATAATGAGGCTCCTTTTACACTTGTGTGACTTATCATGCAACTTGGGACAACAAAGTCGCATGACAAGTCGTACCCCAAGATTTGCAATAAGTACCATTCATATCTGTGGGTCTTCCAGTCACAGCGACTTCAAAGTAGTTACTGCACTACTTTGGTCCGATTTTGATGCGACTTGAGGCAGAGACCTCAAGATTACATAAGTATTCCTTCAAGTCACATCAAAATTGCATCAAAGTCACGGTAAAAATTGTGGCAAAAATTGCATGACTTTCAAGTCGCACAAGTGTGAAAGGAGCCTAACGATTGGATTTTACTACCGTGGATACTTCGCCTGCACGCGGAAGTAAAATACAATCATTTTTCCTGTGCATGCACTGTAAAGAGGACGGAAAAATCTGATATCTAGCAATGTTAACTGTGTAGTTGGCCCATCACATGCACAAAAATCAGCTTTTCATTTTCACAGCTTTATGTGTGTCACCAAAATTGATGACGCTGGCTGATCTGACAAATTGTGGTCTGACAGAATAATAGGATTGTGCTTGTAGCAAGGAACTAAATGTAAGTAAACCTCCCCAGGACCTGCCAGCCTTCTGAGAAGAATCATTCTTTTGATTCTAATCATTTAAGAAGGTTGAGTCGGAGCTTTGGTTCACTTGCTTGTCAGTAGACTCAGCAAGTGAACCGAAGAACCGATTCATTGAATCGGTTCATTTCAGTGAGTAGTTCGAAATGAACCGATTCACTTAAAAGATCCGGACTTCCCATCACTACAACCGGCGTGCTGGAATAAACATATAAAAGCAGCACAGACGATCACATGGCTACCCTTGATAAAGTCACGTGACATAACGCATCGGGAGGAGCCAGTGACGTCACTCTAAGGTATCTCCGTGAACACCACGGGCTGTGTTGGGAACGCTCTGAGCAGCTGATTGTTCGTAAGCGCTGACACTAATCTTTTTGCATGTGAGTGGATCGGCTTGTGTTTGATGATTCGGTTTAATGATCACTGCACAATGATTGTTCTCTCTGCTTTGTTTATATGCAAATGATGAGCCTGATTGAGAACCAGAGGAATTGATGTTAAAAGTGAAAATCTATAGGAGGATTGAATAGGAGTATCTAGAGTGTTGTGGATATTGCTTTCATTTGAGGAAAAGAGCTATACTGATGGAAATGGATTGAGTTTTTTCATTCACATTGCTTTACTATATCACCGGGACTGAGGTGAACCTGAATATTTTCAACTTATTATCCATATATTTATTTTTGGAGTTTCTGAAAGTGTATATACTTTATGCACAGCACCCAGCACTTTAGTTATTGTATAACCGGGACTGATGTAAACCTGATCATTGTCAATGCACATCATTTTTCTTGTAGCTTGTGGAGGTGTACATATTTCATGCACATCATTTAGCACTTTATTTTATTGTCCATTTGTTTGTGGTATGATTTATTTTTAGCACTTGGCACTTTATTTGTGGTATGATATACATACAGCACGTATTAATATATACCTCTTTTTATGCACTATATTTACTTTAATAGTTTGGTGCACTTTAAAATAGGAAATGGATTATAACCAGTTATCATATTTATTCAGGGTGTGAGAACACTATGCAGCTTAATCATTGGGTCATTTTCTATTTTATTTCTCCCAATATATATATTGCCATATCAGAGCTTGGGTATTCACTTTTTTGACACATTCCTTTACTGTTTACCTCCTGCAACACAGTATTAAACACTTCACATGGGGGTTTCTTCTTTTTAGGGGAGGCCCCTGAACCTTTGAACTTTTGTTCACACAAGTCCCAAAATAGGGGGCAGTCTCACCCAATTAGCAAATCATGAGGTAACACCGGGATCACCCCAACTCAGTGCAGCAGTTCCTGCTGTCGTGAACAGGGTTACACGGACCATTGGTATGTGTATAAGGTGCACGTAAGGGGCACCAGCCCCCCCCCATCCTCTGGGGAGAGCTCTGATGCAGACTCGGGCCCTGCTGCGGCTGGAGACCCCTGCTCTGACCTATCAGACGTGGCTGCCCAGGACTGTTCGGACAGTGAGGATGATTCCCCTTCCGGGTCTCGGCGTGACAAGGCGCTTGTTGGAGCACTTATCACAGCTGTGCGTGATACCCTGAAGCTTCAGGAGCCATCAGATTCCTCTGTTGATGTACCGGTCCCTTTTGGGTCCCGCATCCAAGAAAGCCCTGACGAATCCTCCCTTACTTGGCGAACGGCTCTTTGGAGCCTCGTTGGATGACATTATTAAAAATGCCACGGGTGGTAAGAGTACACTACTCCCACAGGCCAGGAAGGCTAAGGAGCCACTCCGCAGGCAAGGGCCCTTCTTTTCCACTCACAATCGGCTTTTTCGTCCGCCCGGTGCTTCGTCAAAATGACCCCAGCCCGACAGGACGCCCATGGATGGTCAGAAGCATCCCTGGAACCGCAAGCCTGTGAACAAAAGTGCTACCGCATGAATGTTTGCCCTCAGCCATGTTTCGGGTGGGGGGTTGTCTTCGGGAGTTTGCAGCCCGTTGGACCTCCCGGTTATCAGACCAATGGGTCTGCGATCTGATTTTCACAGGTTACAACATAGAGTTTCTCTCTTGGCCGCCAAACAGATTCTTTCCCTCCAGCATACCTGTGTCCCTGGTTCGCCGGAAGGCCCTGTTAGGGGCGGTTAGGGACTTGTTGAATCAGGGGATGATTGTACCGGTTCTGGAATTGGAACGGTTTCAGAATCGGAATGCTTCCAGGGGTTCTACTCAAATCTGTTTGTGGTTCCCAAGAAGGAAGGGGTACGTCCAATATTGGACTTGAAAGCCCTCAGCCACTTTGTAAAATTGCAGAGGTTCAGAATGGAATCAGTTCGCTCAATAGTCACTGCACTACATCAAGGGGACTTCCTGGCATCCTTGGACATTCAGGATGCCTACCTGCACATACCCATATGCCTTCGGCATCAAAAGTTTCTGCGTTCGGCAGTCGGGGAAGCCCACTACCAGTTTGTGGCTCTTCCTTTTGGCCTGGCATCAGCCTCCCAAGTCTTTACCAAAGTACTGGCTCCAGTGTTGGCGTTGTTAAGACAACGCGGGATCAAGATCGTGAGTTTACCTAGAAGATCTCCTCCTGAGAGCTTCTTCCGCCTCAGAATTAGAGGAGGATGTAGCGATCACCTTGCAGTCCCTGCATGCATTTGGGTGGCTCTTGAACCTAAAGAGCTTGGGGGTGGTACCGACTCAGCCTCTGGAGTACCTGGGGTTACTATTGGACTCCAGGGAAGCAAGGGTTTTTCTCCCCCCAGACAAATTTCTGACTCTCAGATCTGCGGTCAAACTACTGATGAACCGCAAGTGGTCATCACTCCTCTTTTGCATGCGGGTGCTGGGGCTCATGGTAGCCTCCTTCGAGGCAGTACCTTATGCCCAGTTCCACACCAGGGTACTGCAGAAGGAGTTCTTGACAAAATGGGAAAATCTCCGTTGTCCCTGGATTGGCAAATCCAGGTGAGCCAGCCAGTCAGGGACTCCCTGATCTGGTGGTTGAGGTCCCCGGTCATTCAGTCCAGAAAATCGTTCCTTCCTCTGAAATGGACAGTGGTCACTACGGACGCCTGTCTGTCTGTCTGGGGTGGAGTTCTGGGGATTCAGTCAGCTCAGGGCCTCTGGTCGACGGAAGAATCCAAGTTGCCGATCAATCTGCTCAGATTGAGAGCGATCAGGCTGTGCCTCCACACGTGGTCGACATGTCTTCAAGGGCAACCAAACCAGGATACAGTCAGACAACGCCACGGCTGTGGTGTACATAAATCACCAAGGGGGAACAAGAAGCTCAGCCACTGCTCGGGAGGTCGCTCACATACTTCGGTGGTCAGAGCAACACGTTCCGGCCCTGTCAGCCATTTACATCCCGGGGGTGGAAAATTGTCAGGCGGACTATCTGAGTCGACAGATGCTGGACCCAGGAGAATGGGCATTGTATCCACAGATATTCAGGCTGCTGTGCCTGAAATGGGGCACACCAGATGTGGATCTATTGGCCTCCTGGCTCAATTGGAAGGTGCCGAGATTTGTGTCCAGGACAAGAGATCCGTGGGCAGATGCACTGGTGGCTTTGTGGGATCAGTACCAGCTGATCTACGCCTTTCCTCCGCTGAAACTGTTGTCATGTCTGCTTTGCAGAGTGGAAGCCGAGGGTATTCCAGTACTCCTGATTGCCCCAGATTTTCCTCAGTGGGCCTGGTACGCAGACCTGGTGCGCTTGGTGGCAGACGCTCCCTGGAGACTGCCGTTGAGAGAGGACCTCCTATCTCAAGGTCCAATCCTTCACCCTCCTTTACCATCGCTGGCTTTAACGACCTGGCTATTGAAAGCCAGGTATTGAGGAACCGGGGTCTGTCGGACTCGGTGATTCCAACTATGCTGAGGGCACGAAAATCTAATTCCAGGAAGATATACCATCGTACTTCGAAGGCCTACATCACCGTGTGTGAGGAGAAAGGATGGCATCCGTGCTCCTTCTCTATATCC
Source organism: Lithobates pipiens (assembly GCF_037356315.1). Lineage (NCBI taxonomy): Eukaryota > Metazoa > Chordata > Amphibia > Anura > Ranidae > Lithobates > Lithobates pipiens. The sequence goes on from NW_027507764.1 coordinate 284,770,353, forward strand.
AGGATCCTCTGTGGGATTTGAACCTGGTGTTGTCGGCGCTTCAGAAGCCGCCGTTTGAGAATATCAGGGAGGTTCCTCTGCTGACCCTTTCACAGAAGGTGGTCTTTCTGGTGGCCATCACATCGGCCAGGAGGGTTTCGGAACTGGCGGCCTTGTCCTGCAAGTCGCCTTATCTGGTCATCCACAGGGATAAGGTGGTGTTGCGTCCACAACCGTCCTTTCTTCCTAAGGTGGTCTCGGCTTTTCATATCAATGAGGACATTGTATTGCCATCATTGTGTCCTAAGCCGAAGCGCCCCAAGGAAGTGGCCCTTCATGCTCTGGATGTGGTTAGGGCTCTGAATGTGTACTTGTCTGCCACAGCTTACTTTCGGAAGTCAGACTCACTGTTTGTTTTTCGGTGGCTGGTCCTAAGAAGGGCATGGCGGTCTCGTCGGCCACCATTTCCAGGTGGATCAGACAGATTGTAGTCCAAGCCTACGCCTTGAAGGGGCAGGTGCCTCACTTTCCAGTCATGGCCCACTCTACAAGAGCAATCGGAACGTCTTGGACCTTCCGACACCAAGCATCTGTTGCTCAGATGTGTAAGGCGGCGACCTAGTCGTCTGTCCATATGTTTACCAAGTTCTACAAGGTAGATGTCAGTGCATCGGCTGATGCCTGTTTTGGCCGCAAAGTTTTGCAGGTGGCCGTGTAGTTGCAATTAAATTTTTTCCTGTTTTTTCCATAAAAACGCAGTACTGTTTTGGTTAACGCACTGTTGCGTTACTTCCACAATGTTGAGGTCTTGGGGATCACTCCTGTTGAGGATACCCGGTTATATAGTGGTGTTTTTCCCCACACTGCTGTTTTTTTGTGGGGGTAGTTTCACTAGTTCCCACTTGCCATGGTGGATGAAGTTATGCTGTTTTTCCCACCCCTCGTTTGGCACTGCTTGGGGACGTCTTATTTAGTTAGAGAGAGGAGCTGTGTCGGTCGGTGAATATAAGCGAAAATAGGATTTTTTTGTACTCACCGTAAAATCCTTTTCTCTGTAATTCACCGACCGACACAGCACCCGCCCCTCCTTTTTTCTACGTTATACTGCTTGTTGACATACTGAAGCTGCTAGGAGCAGTGGGAAGGGTTGACAGCACGGGGCCTGTGTAAAGTTCTGTATATTGTGTAACAATGTGGCCTAGTCTCTCCTAATGGCAGGCTATACAACCCATTTAGTTACAGAGGGGAACTGTGTCGGTCGGTGAATTACAGAGAAAGGGATTTTACTGCGAGTACAAAAAATCCTATTTTTTGCTTATGGGAGTAAGCAGGTAGTGGCAAACTTGTCTATAGTTCCAAAAAGGAAGTTCCCAAGGTGCGAGGTCATCCAGTAGACTATCGTGCGAGAGGATCTGTCCAGCCTGTGTGAGGTGTAAAGCCAAAAGGGGTGAGTTACCTCCTTAAGGCAAACGTTTTCGTACCCATTCCCGTGGGAAAATCCCGTTTATTCAGTAGGGTTAAGGGTCTGGGCGAGGTGGCAATCTGATGGCCCGAGGCAGTCTTGCGGAACACCTTCAAGGTGGCTTTAATAAGTGGGTGTCATGAAAATTCTGGGGAGCATTTTGCCCAGGGTATCCATGGAGAAAATTTTAATGGGGTTTTAGAAACAATCTCCTCCAGAGCCACCCAATCCTTATTCTTGACATGGCAGTGCCAATCAATAATTCTGGCCAAATGTGTAGCGTAGTAATAGAGTTTGAAATTTGGGAAGCCCAATCCACCCACTGCCTTCGGCTTCATTAATAAGCGGAGGCTAATACGTCGCTTCTTGCTACCCCATAAAAATTTCCAGAGAATAAATTGTAACTGCTTAAAGAAGCTGACAGGGATTTCAACAGGCAGTGTGTGGAAAAGCTAGAGCAGCCTGGGGAGTATAACCATCTTTATTATGGCTGCTCTCCCAAACCAAGAAAAGAACTTGAGAGGCCACTTAGATAAGTCTGATTGGATCAGATGTGTCATGAGTTTATAATTTTGGGAGAAGACGCTGCTAAGCTGGGGAGTAAGCTGGATTCCTAAATATTTAAGCGCGCCTGTTACCCATTTAACTAGATGCTGACCGCCGGCCGTCAAATGACGGCCAGGCGGCACACCTATTGTGGCGGGAGGCCGTCATATGACGGCCTCCCGTTTAAACAGGGAATGTGCGCGATCGCCTGTTTCTTCGGTGGTGGCATGTCACGGAGACACCGCTCACCACCGAAGGGGATGAACAGCCATTGGTTATGGCTGTTTACCACGTCATCGGCCGTAATGAAGTCACGGCCGATCACAGATGGTCACACCCCGGCTGTGCACGGTGCATGCGCGCGATCGTGAGCGTGCTGCGCGTGCACGTCGGTGGCGGCGTGTTCCCCGGGAACACTGCTTGTCACCGACGCTGGTAAACATCCATTGGCCGGCTGTTTACCCACGCGATCGGCTGTGATCCTTTCACAGCCGATCACTAAAATGTAAACAAACCACGGTAACGCGATGTTACCGGGTTCTCCTCCTCACAAACCGATCATGTGTGAGGAGGAGATTGCGGTAATGTCTCGTTACCGCCTACAGTGTACACCAATTATACTGCTTGCCCCCCCCCCCCAATAAAGAGGACCTGTCACCACCCCTCATAGTACCTGTCAATCACAGTCCGTCAGAGTACCTGTCACAGCCCATCAGAGTACCCGAGTCCCTGTCACAGTTCATCAGTGTACCCGAGTACCTGTCCCGGCCCAACAGAGTACCCGAGTACCTGTCCCGGCCCATCAGAGTACCCGAGTACCTGTCCCGGCCCATCAGAGTACCCGGGTACCTGTCCCGGCCCATCAGAGTACCCGGGTACCTGTCCCGGCCCATCAGGGTACCCGGGTACCTGTCCCGGCCCATCAGGGTACCCGGGTACCTGTCCCGGCCCATCAGGGTACCCGGGTACCTGTCCCAGTCCATCAGGGTACCCGGGTACCTGTCACAGTCCATCAGAGTACCCGAGTACCTGTCACAGTCCATCAGAGTACCCAAATACCAGTCACCAAGCCATCAGAGTACCCGAGTACCCATTTGCAGCCCATGTCTCATAGAATATACGTTGGGGTGTTTGCTTTCCAAAATGGGGTCATTTTGTGGGTAATTTCACTGTCCTGGTGGTCCAGGACCTTCAAAAGTGATAGGTAGGAATGAAATTAGATGTGTCATTTATGCTCCTAGAATGCCTGAACGTACTACTTCAATGTTCGGCCTCTCTATGGGGCCAGGCTGTGTAAAAGTCCTACACATGTGGTATCGCCATACTCGGGAGGAGTAGCAGAATGTATTTTGGGGTGTAATTTTTGCTATATACATGCTATGTGTTAGAAATATCTTATAAATTGACAATTTTGTGTAAAAAAAAAAAAAATGCGTTTTAATTTTTTTCCACATATTCCAAAAACTTCTGGAAAAAAATTAACCATTCAAAAGACTCACTATGCCTCACAGATTATACGTTGGCGTGTTTGCTTTCCAAAATGGGGTCATTTTATGGGAAATTCCATTGTTCTGGTACTCCAGGGCCTTCAAAGGTGTAATAGGTGGTTGCGAAATGAGATGCGTCATTTTTGCTCGTAGAACGTCTGAAGGTACTATATTAATGTTGGTGCTTTGTATGTGGCCAGGCTGTGTAAAAGTCTCACACATGTGGTATCGCCGTACTCTGGAAGAGTAGCAGAATGTATTTTGGGGTGTAATTTGTTGTATGCATATGCTGTGTGTGAGAAATAACCTCATATGACAATTTTGTAAAATAATAATAAAAAAAATCTTCATTTTGCAAAGAATTGTGGGAAAAAATCATTTGGGGGGTATTTGTACTTTTCTGACTTGTTAGTGTCTTAAGAAATGAGGTACACCTGATGTACTGAAGGCCTGATCAGTAGTGATCAATTTTCAGTGATTGGCACCATAGTTTGTAGACTCTATAACTTTCACAAAGACCAAATAATATACACTAATGTGGGTTATTTTAAGATATGTAGCAGTATAAATTTTGGCCAAAATTTATGAAGAAAAATTACTAATTAGCAAAAATTTATGACAGAAAAAAAAGAAAAAGGTATTTTTTTCACAAAATTTAAGTTTTATTTTATAGCACAAAAAATAAAAAAAACACTAGTGATTAAATACCACTAAAAGAAAGCTCTATTTGTGTGGAAAAAAGGACGCAAGTTTCATATGGATACAGTGTTGGATGACTGAGTAATTGTCATTCAAACTGTGAGAGTGCTGAAAGCTGAAAATTGGTCTTGTCAGGAAGGGGGTGTAACTGCACTGTATTGAGGTGGTTAAAGGAGTTTTGTTTGTGCCTGCACCAGCACCTCTATTGGAAGATAAATGTTCATGGCTTCTGACTTGGTGTAGTTAATCTTAAGATGTGAGACATAGCCATAGATAGAAAAAGCCTGCAATAAGTTGGGAATGGACGTATGGGGATGTGTTAGGAAGAATAGTAAATCGTCAGCGTAGGCAGCTGTTTTGTACGTTTTAGAGCCGACTTGGAAGCCCATGATGGAGGGGATTTTGTTAACTGAGTGAATGAATGGTTCCAGGCAAAGTATAAATAGGAGGGGTGATGAGGGGCAGCCTTGCGTGTTCCGTTTTTGATGAGTACTGGCTCTGACAGGGTCCCATTTAATTTTTAACTGTACCGTGGGGTTCTGATACAGGGAGGAGATCCAGGAGAGCATACAAGGTTTTAAGCCTATGTATGTCAGTCGACGGGAGAAAGGCCTGAGCTGTGGCAATGGTGGATCAGGTTTAGGGATTTGGTCACATTATCTCTGGATTCCCTTCCTGGCATAAACCCGGCCTGTTCTGGTCCTATTATTTGGGATAGGAAGGGGCGTAAGCGATTCGTTACTATCTTGGCAAGTATTTTCAAATCTAAATTGAGAAAAGAAATGGGCCTGTAGCTATCACAGTCAGTAGGGTCCTTGCCTGGCTTAGGGAACACCGTAATGTGTGCCCCCAGGAACGTATTAGGAATTTGGCGAGGTTCCATAAAGAAATTAAACGTTTTCAAAAGTGGGGCTTCCAGTATGTTTGAAAATTTCTTATAGTAGTGAGCCGTAAGCCCATCAGGGCCAGGGCTCTTTCTGGGCTTAAGGTTCTTGATCATGGCTAGCAACTCCGCTGAGGAAATCGGACTCTCTAGGGACTCCGCATCCTCCAGGGAGAGTGTGGACATACCACTATGCTGCAGGTAATCTTGGATAATTTGACCCCTGCCCCCCACTAGCTCCCCTGGTTTGTGTTGGCGTGGGATGTCATAGAGTTTTGAGTAATATTGGTGGAAACTCTCAGCTATTTTGTCTGTTCTATTGGTCAGCGGGCCTTCTGTGGATTTAATCGCCAGTATGTTATTGACTAAGGAGGCCTCTTTTAAAGCTCTGGCCAGAAATTTTCCTCCCTTGTCCCTATGTTCATAAATTCTTTGAGGAAAAGAGCACGCTTACTTTTTGCATCTAGAATGTCTCGGAGCTCCTGACGTGTCGTTAAAAGTTCCTGTGCCTTTTGGGAATCTAAAGACTTTTTATGTTGGGCCTCAAGACAAGCTATTCTGGATAAGATCTTGATCTGCTTATCTGTGTCCCTCTTGCAGAGAGCCCCTGCTCTGATGAGTTCTCCCCTTATCACGCACTTGTGCGCTTCCCAAATCATTAGGGGGGAGAGATCACCAGAGCTGTTTTCGCTAAAGTAATAGCGTAATGCATCCGTCAACTTGGGTAACAGTTTAATGTATGTGAGCAAAGAGGAATTTAATCTCCACATGTAAGACTTAGGTCGCAGATCCGCACGATCAATGGAGAGAGAAGTGGGTGCAGGATCTGAAAAGGTTTGAATACCTATGCGTGCCTCAAACACCGGTAGATCTTTCTTTGTGACAAATATATAGTCAATGTGTGCGTATTTATTGTGAGGGGCTGAGTAGCATGTAAAATGTTTACCTGTCGGATTCAATGTCCGCCAAGAGTCCACCAGGGTCATAGAATGAAGAAGATTTTTAATGCGTTTCAGAGTGCTGTAGGCCACACTGGATTTACCTGTAGATGAATCCTGAGACGGGTTAAGTGGTATATTGAAGTCGTCGCCTTCCCCCCCCCCCCCCCAACAAGACACATCCCCATGGCAAAACTTTTGAGTTCCTCGGCGAAGTGTCTACAAAAGGTTATGTGTGCATTATTTGGGAAATAGACATTGGCTAAAGTTAATGGGCTCGTTCCCCAAGTCCCCTTCAGAAACAAGTACCTGCCCCCAGGGTCCGATAGCTTCAGGGTGCCCTCGAAACCCACTGTTTTGTGTAGCAAAATCGTGACCCCCTTGGTCTTGGCCAGGGGGTTTGTGGCATGGTAAGCCTTGGGGAAATGTGTGTAGTAGGTTAGGAATTTTAGTGTATTGGAAATGAGTTTCCTGTAAAAATACAAACAAAGGTTTTACCTATTGAGTTCTCTAAGTAAGGATGAGCACTTCTCGGGAGTATTCAGTGCACGGACGTTGTGGGAGATCAGGGTTGGACCGCGACCAAGCATTGAGTAAGCCATGGCTCAGGCAATCCACTTCTTCCTGTTGGTCTCCTAGCCTATAAGGAAGAGAGAAAGAAAAGCGGAAAAAGGAAAAAAGAAAGTTTGAAAGGAAAGAAGGGCTGGGGGTAAATACGAGGGAGAGGAGGGGTATTGCCCTTAATATCGGGCCGTATATAGGGGAAGATAAATCAAAGAACTACCTGCAGTAAGCAGAACTGCAAGCTATGTAGTAATGTGCGGGCAGTATCTGTGTCGCAGGCAGCGACACAGCTCTGCCCGCTTGTGGGGTTAGGTGGGAGGAACTCCGTTTACAGGAAGATTATGCAATTCTAATCTCTAACCAACCCTCTATGAGCACTGACGTAGTTAAGTTCCAGATATGAGAGCTGTTATCAGAAGGCCCTGCAGCCCAGTGATTTCTGCATAAGTAAGCACATTTAATTTCTTTGGCAGTATTATAAGGACACAACTTTAGACACAATCTGTGCATTTAACAATTAGCAAGAAAAGCAACAAAACAACAATAGCAATAACCCGCAGCACTCTGGGGTGTAACCAAGACGAAAATATCAATCAGCCTTCGTGACTATAGATTGGGAAGGGCAACCACAATAAATTGGCTGGATCCTAGATGGCTAACGGTTCCTTAAGAGACCACTTGTGTAGAGGAGATGCCTGAGGAAAAAAAAGAAAGGGAGGGGGGATGGGGGTGAGAGAGAAAGGGAAAGAGCACGGTGGCATCTTGTTCCACTGTGACTAAAATGATGGGCAATCCATATAAGTTGGTGCTTCCTATGCTGTCTTTGGAGACAAGAGCTACTATTGCTCCACTGGGTTCATGAGTCAGTCTCGGGCATTAGTGCAGTTCAAAGTTAGCTAGGACCCCCAGCTAAGTCACGATAGTTGTGTATCACCACAGAACAAAGTTGTAGGGGCATATCAACCGGGGTTGGTAAAAGGTCAGTTAACGTCCCAACCGATATTGGGCCAATAAGCAAGGGAAACAAAAAAACAACAAAGGCTCTCAAGCACAAAGCATGGAAAAACATGACCTGTCCTTGTGGGCCATGTAGCTCCTTCAGGTGTGATCATGGTTTTTTGGATGTCTGGCAGCAAGTGATGAGCGACCCACACTTGGGTTTCCTTGTTTCCCAACTCTGCTCTTCTTCGGTGGAGGTTTGATCGGAGATGATTGGAGGGTACCAACAGGGCTACGGTCTGGTGGGGGATCTTGAACTCTGCATACCAATCCGGTAGATCCATGTATGGGATGTTTAAGTCCGCACAGAAGTCGGAGAGCTCATCTGGCATTCTTAACGCACCGTGCCTCCCATCCAGTGTAGCTTGCAATGCAAAGGGAAAGCGCCATTTGTAAACAATTCCTTTCCCTCTGAGTATGTCTAGCAGAGGGCGCATTGCCCTCCTGTTCTGCAGGGTGATAGGAGGCAGGTCCTGGAATAGAGTGAGCTCACTATCATTGAAAAGAATGTGGTCATTTTTCCTCGCTTGGTTTAAAATCTCCTCCTTTAGTTGAAAGCTTTGGAGACAGCATATGATGTCCCTGGGTGGTGCTGAGTCTGAGGGTTTCGCTCTCAGAGCCCTGTGAGCCCTGTGAGCCCACACCAAATCAATAAGAGTGTCGGCTGGGTTCCCTAGGAGGTTGTTGAAGATCGATCGTGAGGCAGAAGGAATTTTACCAGGGCCAACTGACTCTGGGACTCCCCGCAATCTGATGTTGCTCCTTCTGCCTCTATTATTGAGGTCTTCCAGATGCCTATTGATTTCTATCAGGTGTGCTGAATGAGAAGCAGCTGTAGCTTACAGTCTATGGCTCTGTCTCTCCTGCCCTCAGCTCTTTCCAGGGTAGTCATCTTTTCAGTCAGGGACAACAGGTCAGCTTTCAAGTCTGATCGCTGTGAAGAGGGTATTTTTGTTATCAATAGCTTATGAAGTCATGTCTCCCAGTGTGAGGGGATGAGTAGGGTTTCCTGGCCCGCTTACCATATCCTCCGCCGCTGACTGAGAGCCGTCGCTAAGCTTTTCCTCCTCTCCTCGTGCCAGTGCCATCTTGAGCGGCGTGCTGTGGCCTGATCGGGTCTTGGTATCAAAAATAACCTGAATGTTGCGGGTGTGAGAGGAAGCTGAAGGTTGGCATGCTCGTGTCCTGGTGTTGTGCCGCACCGATCTGCTCATTTTTAGGCTGAAAGGAAGCCAAAGAGGAGGCTAACGGGCCGCGGGTCTCCCGGAGCTCTGGGTCCAGGCAGCCATTCCCTTCACGCGCCAAGCCACGCCCCTTTTGTGGGCGCTTTTAACCTTTTATTTGGCAACTAGCAGGGGTTAAAAGCACCCCACTAGCGCTCGAAAAACGCTGGTAAAGCCCTGCTAGTTTAAGCGGCGCTTTACAAGCGTTTTTCGGGTGCTGGCAGTGTGAAAGTGCTCTTAAAGCACTTGGGCTTTCACATTGGGATTGCAGATGAGGCTTCTTTCAAGCGCTTTACAGGCGCTGTTTTTAAGGCGCCTTACAAGCGCCTGGAAAAACGCCTGGCAAACGCCTGAAAAATGCCCCAGTGTGAAAGGGGTCTTACTGTTCCTGCCGAACAACAGTGAATTGTTAACCCATTACTTTTTTAGATCTACTTATGAAAAATAGATAATCAATATTCTTTTCAAACTTTATTATTTCCCTGTCCTCTTCTTTTTTTTTTTTTTATTTTTTTTTTATTGTATTTTTTTTATTAATTTTTCAAAGAAAAAGGATACAAACAGAAAACCGAGAGTAGATATCAAACATGTAGTATATCTTATAAGAATATTGATTGAAAAATGTATATAACATATGTTAAAACCATAGATATGTTGCTACAGTGCCGCAAAATAATTCAACTGTATAGATCAGGAAGGGGGGAGGGGGGGGGACTCAGAGGCATGCGGCATAACAGGAACAATATTTCACATAAAACGAAACGTTGCTCTCTGGATCCAGTGTCAGTGGGGTCTCCATGGCATCCAAACTGAGGAACCAGAATACCTCAGGAGGAACCCACCTAGAGGGGGGAAGGGGGGGGGGAATGGGAAGAAAGGGGGGGAGCACCATGGAATCACAAAAAACATAGAATTTAGAATTTAGCACCTATGTTTAAAAGTGTACTGTATTACTGAGGGAACAGTGAAACGGCACCTGGGTTAAGCTTCGACTGATCCCACAAGTCCCAAATCCTGGAAAATTGAGGAAGTGTATCATGGACTGTCGCAGTCATGTGTTCCATCCTGCGAATTTGTTCCAATATTTGTAGAACCTGTGTAAGGGTGGGGGGGGGGGGGGCAACCATCTCAAAGGTATTGCCCTCTTTGCTGCCAGGAGAAAAAAGGCAGCTAATTTCTGCCCATGTCTGGAGATACTAGGGAAGAGCAAGCCCAAAAGATATTGGATCGGGACTAGAGGGAGAGTAGTTTCAAAGAGTTCTTGTAGATGGGTTTGGTTAGAGGACCAAAAAAGGCTGAATCATGGGACATTCCCAGAAGATGTGGAAATGGGAACCCTCGAGAAAACTCAAGCTTTAGGATCATATCTATGCAAGATCTCTGGGGTCCTATACCAAAAAAGTAGTAACTTATAGGTCTCCCTCTGCTCCACACACCTTGAAGACCTGGAAGTGGTCTCCCAAATCTTCTGCCACTGAGGGAGTTGGATAGATCGTTTAATAATCTGGGACCACTTCTGCAGGTAGGGGTGAAATGCGTTAGTAAGTGAAGCGTTTTCATGCATGTATCTATAGATATCTGAAATAAGATGGGCCCTGGGAACATAATAGTTCAAATGAGGTGGGTTTATCTAAAGTCAAGGTAGAGGAGTTAGAGGAAAAATAATGTTTGAATTGGAGATAAGAGTAAAATAAATGCTTGGGGATCTGATATTTACGCTGTAGTTCGTTAAAGGGTAAAAGTGTGTGGGTAAGTGGGTGTACAAGATTTCTGAGCTGGAAAATGCCTGCTTGTGTCCATGGGAGCATTCGAGTATAAGAAAGGCTATCCGGGACATTGGGGTTGAATAATACATTTAATAGAGGCAGACATGTAGAAGAGAGGGAGAATTGGCGTGAGCACTTCTCCCATATGGAAAGAGTGAATAACATCGGGTGTGAGCACAGTCTTCGGAGTTCAGTCATAGAGGTCTCTAAGTTTGTCCAAACCATAGAACAGAGGTGGACTGGTCTAGTGATACTCATTTCAATCTCTGACCAAATGCTGGATGTCATTCAAGAAGACCAAGTGATAACTGGCTTGAGGTGGGAGGCAAAGAAATATTTATTAAGGTCTGGAGCCCCCAGTCCGCCCCTAGATCTAGGGGCCAATACCGCTGAGCTGGCTATTTGGTTGTCCTTATAGTGCCAGATAAAGTTAAGGAAAGATCTCTGAGTGGCTTTGAGCTGTGACATAGGGACAGGAATTGGCAAAGTCTCAAATAGAAAAAGGAGTCTCGGTAGGATGGACATCTTCAGGACATTGATGCGACCCAAGAGAGAGATCGGGTAAGTGTCCCACTGTTGCAGGAGTCGGTCAATATCACGGAAGAGTGGGGGGAAATTGGCCTGATAGAGTGTTGAGTATGAAGGGGTGAGATGTATCCCTAGGTATTTAAGAGGGTTTGTGCACCAGTGGTAGGAGTAGTTTTGCTGTAGGGTGACTAGATCCGAAGGTGGGATGAGTATTGGTAGGGCCTCTGTTTTGCTTGTGTTGATTTTATACCCTGAAAGGAGGCTAAATTCTTTAAAGGGGAGGGCCACCCTGAAAAACAAAAAAATGTTAAAAATTACAAAAAATCTAAAAAAAAAAAAATGAAAAAAAATTTTTTTTTTTACTTACCAGAAATGCCTGTTGCTAGGCACTTTCTCCTAATCTTCCTCTTCCTCCTCCGCGGAGATCTTCTGTCTTCTGTCTTCGTCGCGGCGTCTTCTGGGTAATGAGTCGCGCTGTGTTCTGGGAACTGTGTGTTCCAGAACACAGCGCGTCCCATTCAGAAAGCGCTGCGGGACTCGCGCATGCGCAGTAGCTGCGGGACTCGCGCATGCGCAGTAGGAAACGGGCAGTGAAGCCATAAAGCTCCGCTGCCTGTTTCCCTTACAAGGGATGGCGGCGCCGGGACCCGAGAGCCGAGGGACGGGTCGGCCACGGGCGGCCGACATCGCGGGCGCCCTGGACAGGTGAGTGTGTTTATTAAGTCAGCAGCTGCAGTGTTTGCAGCTGCTGACTTTTTTTTTTTTTTTTCTTTTTTTTTTTTTTTAATAACCGGCCCTCCACTTTAAGCAAGGCATGTAAACTTGGGAGAGAGGTGTGAGGTCTGGTCAGAGTCAATAGAAAATCGTCTGCAAACAATGATAGTTTGTATTCATTGTGACGCAGGGAAACCCCCCGAATGTCAGGGTGGATGAGGATGGCTTTGGCTAAGGGTTCGAGACAAAGGATAAAAAGTAAGGGGGATAGCGGGCATCCCTGTCTGGTATCGTTACTCAGGGAAAAGGAAGGGGATAAAAAGGAAAACAATTGGACTTGGGAGGAGGGTTGGGAATATAGAGCATGCAGCTCTGCCATAAAGGGGCCTCTGAAACCATAATTAGAAAGTGTGGCAAACATAAAGGGCAAACTGAGCCCATCAAAGGCTTTCTGCACATCAAGGCTCAGTATTAGAGCTGAACGATTCGTTCTGTTCAAAAAATCTATAAGGTCTATGGTGCGTCTGGTGTTGTCGCCGGCGTGTCTGTCAGTTACAAAGCCTACTTGGTCTTTATGCACTAGTCTAGGTATGAATTGTGAGAGGCGATTCGCCAGGATTTTTGTAAATATCTTGTAATCAGAGTTAAGTAAAGCAATGGGCCTATAGTTGTCAGGGAGGGAGGGGTCTTTACCAGGTTTCGGAATTACGGAGATATGTGCATGAAGGAATTGAGGGTGGGGGACAGTACCATGAAGTAGGGAAGTAAAAAGAGAAAGTAAATGTGGGCTTAAAATTGGCAAAAAGGTTTTATAGTTTGAGTAAGGCAGGCCATCTGGACCAGGGGACTTTTGTGTAGAGAGGTTTTTGACTACTTCAGCTAATTCTTCAGGGGTGATTGCAGAGTTCAGAGAAGAAAGGAGGTCAGGAGAGAGTGGGGGCAAATGTAGTGAATTAAAGGAGTCAAATTTCTCTTGTGTAAAATTTGTAATTGGGGTCTGTTTTTAGACAAGTTATATAATTTGCGGTAAAATTCTCCAAAAACTTTGGACATAGTGATAGGGCAATAGGTAGGAGTACTGTCAGTTTGTCTGAGGAAGTCTGGGGATGAGAGAAAGGGGCGGGGTTTCAGCTTATTCACTAGCATTCTGTGGGGTTTATTTGAGTATTCATAGAATTTTTGTTTGGACCACAAAAGGGATTTATCAACCTTTTTCATATCCAACGACCTGAGTTGATTTCGCAGGAAAGTAACCGCCCGGAGCCCAGCCACCATAGGGGAAGACAGCAAGAGGCTTTCAGCTTTATGGAGTTTGGACAGGATAGAGGAGTGTTGAAACGCTGCATCTTTTTTCAGACAAGAACCAGTAGCAATGCAATTAACTCGAAAGATGGCCTTATGGGCCTCCCACAGAGTGGAGGGCCTGAAACCGTATTCTCATTAAGCTGGAAGTATTCAACCAGGCCGATCGACAGAAGGTATCTAGTTTCAGGGATACGAAAGAAGGTCTCATTGAGGCTCCAATGACAAGCTCTGGGAGAGGAGGAGGAGGAAAGGGAAATATCTAGGTGTACAGAGGAGTGATCTGACCAGGTTTCAGGGTTAATTTCAGAGGAGACCTTGGATGTCAAAAGGGGTGAAGAGAGGAAGAAATTGTCCAGTCTAGAGTAAAGTTTGTGAGGGTGTGAATAGAAGGTAAACAAGAAAAAGAAACTGCGCTAAGGTGAGCAACAAATTATGTAGTAGTTGGTTGTGAAAAGACCCAGTTCAGCTGCAACTTAACTGTATCACATAACTACAGAAAAAACACATGGAAAAATAAAAAAGCTGTGCTAAACCATAAATATAACACGAAGTTTAGAAGGTAAGAACCCTCCGTGCATATACTTTTGTGACAATGTGACCATATCCAATAAGCCTATTACACCCTATCTCATGGGTTGAATAGGAAATTCAGGATGAATCATAAACAGTGATCCAAATGAAACAATGTAATCAACACCCGGTGTGTTAATAAAAATATATAAATCGTGACAAAACCTAGAAAAAGTCCTTTTAAATAAATTAAATTTAAACAAATGAAGAAATATGATCTTCCACTTGTGAATAGTGCTTGATCCACCACCATATATCCAGATTCACTTTTTACCAAAACTTCATGACCCCCCACTACAGAGGGTCACATAAAGCATGTAGGTATACAATTATCCCCCACTCTGGAAAAGATCCTGGCTGTTCTCACTCCACCGTTTTCATAACCAGATTATTGAATAAACTTCCTCAAACCATCTCCCGTATACTTAAACGTCTCAAAGATATATGCCAATTACATGGAAAAGAGATGAAGCTCCAATAGTATAAAACCCTTTATTAAATGGATCCAAATATAAAATAAAATGCACTTACAATGTACAAGAAAAAAGTCAGCCTTAAGTCCGTTGCGCCGGCCGGACGCACACGGTAAAAACCCATCCTTCCTGGATATACACTCCTTCACACGAGGTAACGTCACAAACTTAAGGCTGACCTTTTTCTTGTACATTGTAAGTGCATTTTATTTTGTATTTGGATCCATTTAATAAAGGGTTTTATACTATTGGAGCTTCATCTCTTTTCCATGTAATTGGCATATATCTTTGAGACGTTTAAGTATACGGGAGATGGTTTGAGGAAGTTTATTCAATAATCTGGTTATGAAAACGATGGAGTGAGAACAGCCAGGATCTTTTCCGGAGTGGGGGATAATTGTATACCTACACGCTTTATGTGACCCTCTGTAGTGGGGGGTCATGAAGTTTTGGTGAGAAGTGAATCTGGATATATGGTGGTGGACCAAGCACAAGTGGAAGATCATATTTCTTCATTTGTTTACATTTAATTTATTTAAAAGGACTTTTTCTATATTTTGTCACGATTTATGTATTTTTATTAACACAATGGGTGTTTATTACATTGTTTCATTTGGATCACCGTTTATGCTTCATTCTGAATTTCCTATTTAACCCATGAGATAGGGTGTAATAGGCTTATTTGATATGGTCACATTGTCACAAAAGTACCGTATATGCACGGCAGGTTCTTACCTTCTAAACTTCGTGTTATATTTATGGTTTAGCGCAGCTTTTTTGTGAATAGAAGATGTATTGTCTATGCGTGGGGTGTTTAACCCTCCAAATGTCCAGGAGATTTTTGGCTCTAATCAGTTTGCAAAAAGATTTGGAGAGGCGGTCAGACATAGATGAAGTGGTGGGTGGGAATAATACGTGTTTTTTCTTTACTGGGTGACATGGTCATATTGAAATCTCCGCCTATTACCATAAAGGGTTGCCATAAATGAATCTAGCGTGTCAAACATGTTGGTGAGGAACTGGACCTGACCAGAATTAGGAGCATAGACCTTAACTATAGTGAGGCATTGAGTGAGATATTTCCCTGTCCTTACAGTAACAAATCTGTCACAATAGTGTGGAATGCATCATTTTTTTAATTTTGCTTTTTTTGTAGTCCTAGGAGTAGCAATGTATTTTCTTCTATTTGTAGAAATAAAATAACCAATAGTTAAAGAAGAGGTAAACATTCCTGTGTACTTTGTGCCTATAGGTAAGCCTAGAATAAGTAATAAATACCTATAGGTACTGTAAATATCTCCTAAACGTGCATCTTCTAGGAGATATTTACTGTATACTGCGCCAATGATGTCATTAGCGCATGCACTGTGAAGGAGCGTCCGACTCCATGACGCGCTCTGGCCAGTCACAGTGGCTCCAGCTTCCCGCACAGGCTTCGTTTGCAGGTAAGTGTCGCATAATGTGCTAGAATGCAATGCATACTAGCACATTATGCCTTTACTTTGCAGGGAAGAAATAAAAAAAGGTTTACATCATCTTTAATACAGTACATAAAATCAGGATTGTTTCATGATTAGTTTATAGATATGTATACATAAACTGAAAGTTTAAATATCACTTGTGATAAATATTCTTTTTCTAAAATTGACGTTAAATGTTTGTTATTTTATGTGTAATTTTATTAGTATGTTGCAAAATATCTGCTTCTCTTTTTGCTTCTATTTAGGCATCTTCAACAAATGACATTTTAAAAATCTGCAAGAAACAACATGAGGTATGATTTTAATTGCAGCTGATCCCTAGAAAGGAAAGTTTTTAAACCTGTATACAAGAAACCATATTAAATTTTTTTGATTGTCAGTACACGTGATTAACAAAAAATGACTGTTATTTCTAAAAAAATAAATAAAAAATTACAATCATCATACATTAAACCTGAGACTTTCATAAACACAAATGACTGATTTTGAATTTTTATTTAATTGTTTTATATTTTTCTAACACACCAAAAAAGCAAACAATCAAAGTTGGGGTTGATTAAGGGTGGACTCATTGCAATGAAGCATGTCTTAACCACAAAGTGGAAGTAAACCCTTCTATCGTTTTCAGTCAAGGAAGCTGCCATCTTGGCCTGTAATAATTCGTCAACTGCCATAATGCTGCACATGTGATCAGTTATGACACCAGCCATTGGATGGTTTGAAAGTTTTGAAAGTTTGGTTGAGAGCACAACCAATGTGAAAGTTAGCATTTCCGGCATGCCAGGAATGTAAGTATTTTTTGAAACTGGGTTTACTCCCGCTTTAAGCCCAGGACCATTTTGCAGGCCAAAGACCAGAGCACTTTTTTGCTATTCGGCACTGCGTCGTTTTAACTGACAATTGCGCAGTCGTGCAACGTGGCTCCCAAACAAAATTGACGTCCTTTTTTCCCCATAAATAGAGCTTTCTTTCGGTGGTATTTGATCACCCCTTCGGTTTTTATTTTTTTGCTATAAACAAAAAAAATCGACAATTATGAAAACAAAAAAAAACACAGAATTTTTTACATTTTTCTATAATAAATATCCCCCAAAAATATATAAAAAAACATTTTTTTTCTCAGTTTAGGCCAATACATATTCTACATATTTTTGGAAAAAAATCAAAATAAAAAAAAATCGCAGTAAGCGTTTGATTGGTTTGCACAAAAGTTATAGCGTTTACAAAATAGGGGATCGTTTTATGGCCTTTTTTATTAATCATTTTTTTTTACTAGTAATTGCCGATCAGCGATTTTTTTTTTTTTTTTTTTTTTTTTTAATCATGACTGCGTCATTATGGCAGACACATCAGACATTTTTGACACATTTTTGGCACCATTGCCATTTATACAGCAATCAGTGCTATACAAAGGCACTGATTCCTGTGTAAATGACACTGGCAGTGAAGGGGTTAACCTCTAGATGGCAGTGTAGGGGTTAAGTGAGCCGTGGGGGGGGGGGGGGCATGGCTGTGTATGACTTGTCGCTGATCTCTGCTCCGATCACAGGGAGCAGAGATCAGTGACACAGTCACTAGGCAGAACCGGGAGATGCTTGTTTATATTAGCATCTCCTCGTTCTTCCTCCCCGTGAGACGATCGCAGGTATCCCCACGGCGATCGGACTCACGGAGGTCCTGCCCGGGCCGCGTCGCCACCGGCATGCATGCGATGGAACGGTGTAAAATTTAAAGGGACGTACCTGTAAGGCCATTTGCCTGTCTGTCATGGTTAGGCAGTGATCTTCCTCTGGTTGCTTACCTCCCCTCATGTCTTCTGACTAAGAGGCCAGCCACTTCCACCTGGTGGTTTTTATAACCTCTCTTCTAAGCATGGCTCCACCCCAGGCCCTATCAGGGAACCCTATATTAACCTGTGCACTGCACGCCAACAGTGCTGATCAACCATTCATTGTGTGTTTGGCTTCCTGGTTCCTGCTTGCCTTGTGCTCTATGTTTGACTCTGTTACTGACCTTGGCGTGTTCTCTGATTCCTGTCTGCTTGCGACCTTGACCTTTTGCATGTCTCCGACCATCCCTGTCTGTCTGACCCTGAACCTTTGGCGTGTACTCTGCTGTTACTGTCTGCTAGTTGCCCTGACCTCTGCCGTATCCCCTTACTATCCTTGTCGTTCCAGCCTGCTGCTTCCTTCTCCTGTAGTCTACTGTGAGCGTGATTGCAGCGAAGTCCAGCCTCACCACTGGAGGCTCTGGTGAACACCCACTGGCTCTTAGACTCCGCACCCTGGGGAATCTATGCTCCAGTTCCCATTGGGATCTGTGTTAGTGATCCTGTAGACCTGTGTCCTGAATCTCCCTGGGTACAATCCGCAGCAGTTAGTCCTAAGGTTCACTACCTAGCGGTGCACTTCCGAATCCTATGGAGTGCATCTGTCACCTGGTCTCAGGTGACCTAACACTGTCTGTGCCCCGGTCGGCATGTGGTTAAGAGAGGGTCATAGTGATAGTTTGTGGTAACAAATATGAGTGATAGCAGTTTCAAATATAACATATATAAACGGGCGGCACAGTGGTGTAGGGGTTAGCACTCTCACCTAGCAGTAAAAAGGGTCACTGGTTCGTATCCCAACCACGACACTACCTGCCTGGAGTTTGCATGTTCTGCCTGTGCCTGCGTGGGTTTCCTCCCACACCCCAAAGACATGTAGGTAGGTTAATTGGCTTCTGTCCAAAATTGGCCCTAGTATATGAATGGGGACCTTGGATTGTGGTATCCTTGAGGGTAGAGACCAATGCGAGTGTGCAATGTACAGGGATAGGGACAATTGTAGACACTCAGGTTGAACTGGATGGACTGGTGTGTTTATTCAACCTTACTAACTATGTAACTATGTAACCTGTTTTGAGGATTTACTGTTGCTATATACAGTGGGTTAAGAAAATAATTATCTCCCTCCCTTCTAAAATCACATGTTGTTGCTTTGCAGTCTGAAATTAGGACAGGCACGGTTCTTGTTTTATCCAGCTGTATTTACTTAGTGCAACTTATAACATCCAAGTGAAAGATATAACATCAACATGTCAATTGGTATAACTAGAAGTACTTGTATCTTTTTTTTCATCCAGACTAACTATGTAACTATTTCAGAAAAAAAAACAATAACAGAATTAAAGAGTTGGAAAAAGGAGCACCCCCTTGTGTCATGATTTTGTTGAACCACCTTTTGCTTTAGTTACAGCTTTTAGTCTCTTGGGATAGGTCTCTACTAACTTTGTACATCTAGAATTTTTGCCCACTCTTTTTTGCAGAACTGCTCAAGTTCAGTTAAATTTGATGGCGACTATTTATGGACTGCATATTCAAGTCATTCCACAGATTTTCTTCTGGGCTCTGGCTAGGCCATGCGAGGACATTCACCTTTTTCTCCTTCAACCAATGTGTGGTAATTTTTGTTGTGTTTTTTGAGTGATAGTTATGTTGGAAGGTAAACCTTCTTCCCATTGACAATTTTCTGGCAGAGGCAGCAGGTTTTCCTCAAGAATTTGATGGTATTTTGCCCCATCCGTTTTTTTTTTTTTTTTTTATCCTGACAAGTGCTTAAGGTCCTGCTGCAGAGAAACACTCCCATAACAGGATATTACCACCTCCATGCTTTACTGTGGTAATGGTTTTATTTGGATGGTGAGCTGTATTGGATTTCAATCAGACATATCATTTGATGTTTGGGCCAAATAATTAAGTTTCTCTTTCGTTCATTGATGGACACCGCTCCAGTAATCTTGACCGTAGGATTGTTATGTCACCTTCAGGAGAGGACTAGGCAGAACATGTAATACATGTGAAAAACAGAACTTTACAGTTCCGGCCAGGGGGCGGTCCCTCTGGCAATAACACCTCAGCCTGCTTCCTGCAGCTCAATTTTTTTCTGCCTAGTGAAGGAGAAGGACCTAGGCTCCCTGCGGGACCATTGGTCCTGGGATTTTTTTTGCGGAGTGTATACAAGTGTATGCGGAGTGTATACAACCCTGCTTCTTCTTTTGATATGCGATTTAACCTGCAATATCTGGTAAGGAGCCATTTTGGCCTTTGGTGGTGGTGCACTTGAGCATGCTTCATGAATTGGAATATGAAGTAAAGAACCATTTCCCTTGAACACTGGAATTTACACATGGTGTTTTGCATCTCTGGATTTGGTTTCATAGATGGACTTATTTTGAGGACTGTCATATACAACACATTTGAATATTTGTTTATATGTGCTTTTTGTCTTTTTTTTCACAGGTTTTTCACATGTTGTAATTTATATATATTCCCTTTCAACTTAATTCATGAATAAGTATGTTTAGTATGGGATATTGGAATTAGTACTTATTATAAATGTTTGGGTACACTTTATATTTACCTATATACATAGCCTCTCGTCTGGGACTGTAGTCTCAGGGGGGAGGTGTGGGTCCATATACTGGGCCTGTTTGATAAGAGCACGGTTCTTGTGGCTTCATTTTACTCTAATCTATACTTTGGCATATAATAGAACTGCAGCACTGACGTAAGTTGATTCTTTTCTTTTTTTCACATTACTGTAGCGCGATTTATTTTTTTCCTTTTTTCATTGGTTCAGCGATACGACCAGTACTGACCACAGCATTAGTGTCACAGACACCTACTGAGTGGGCAAAACTATTGCACCGGGAGTTAGAGAAGCAGCAGGCCTCTCCTGTCTGCGTGGAACTGACAGACCAGTTAGTGCATGGCCTTAAGTACGTCTGTGACGCGGCCTGTATACGCTTCCCTTGCTCTCCAGGGCATCAGTGTCAGTAGGGGTGCTGCGGCACCTGATTTGGCTGAAATGCTGGTCTGCTGACCAGGCATCTAAGAAAGCCTTGATGGATCTACCCTTCCTTGGCGAGTGACTATTTGGAGCCTCAATGGATGACATTATTAAGAATGCCACAGGTGGGAAGAGCACCTTGCTCCCACAGTGCAGGAAGAGTAAGGAGCCACGCCGCAGGCAAGGTCCTTCATTTTCCACTCAAGGCTTTTTCGTCCGCCCAGGACTTCAGCAAAATGCTCCCAGTCCGACAGGGTGACTACTGAGGGACAAGCGTCAATGGACTCGCAAGCCAGTGAGCAAAAGTGCTTTCGCATGAAGGTTTGCCCCCGCCCGTCACTCAGGTGGGGGGTCACCTTCAGGAGTTTGCAGCCCGATGGGCCACTCGGCTAACTGACCAATGGGTCTGTGATCTGATTTCATCAAGCTACAAGATAGAGTTTCTCTTTTGGCCACCAAAAAGATTCTTCCCCTCCAGCATACCCTTACTCCCGGCTCGCTGGGAGGCCTTGTTGGGGCAGTAAGGGGCCTGCTAAGCCACGGGGTGACAGTGCCTGTTCCAGAAATGGAAAGGTTTCAAGGGTTCTACTCCAATTTGTAGTCCCCAAAAAGGAAGGGGGTACATCCAATCTTGGACCTGAAAGCCCTCAATTGCTTTGTGAAAGTACAGAGGTTCAGAATGGAATCAGTTTGCTCAGTAGCCTCTGCACTCTGTCAGGGGGACTCCCTGGCATCTTTGGACATCCAGGACGCGTACTTGCACATACTCATATGCCTCAAGCATCAGAGGTTTCTGCGATTTGCAGTAGGGGAAGCCCACTACCAGTTTATGGCTCTCCCCTTGGCTTGGCTTCAGCACCCCAAGTCTTTACTAAGGTATTGGCTCCAATTTTGGCGTTGTTTGCGACAACACGGGATCGCAATCGTGGGTTACCTAGACGATCTCCTCCTGAGTGCAGCTTCCACCTCAGAATTAAAGGCGGATGTGGCAATCCCCATGCAAACCCTGCAGGAATTTGGGTGGGTGTTGAACCTAAAAAGTCGGTGCTTGGGCCGACTCAGCACCTGGAGTACCTAGGCTTAATGCTGGACTCCATGGAAGGGAGAGTGTTTCTCCCTTTAGACAAACTGCAGACTCTCAGAGCCATGGTGAAGCTCCTGATGAACCTCAGGTGGTCATCGCCTGCACTTCTGCATGGGAGTCCTGGGTCTCATGGTGGCCTCCTTCGAGGCAGTACCGTACGCCCAATTTCACACCAGAGTCTTGCAGAAGGAGATATTGACAAAATGGAACAAATCTCTGTTATCCCTAGATGGACCGATTTGGGTGAGCCAGTGAGTCAGGGATTCTCTTCTCTGGTGGCTGAGATCTCCAGCACTTCAGTCCGGGAAGTCGTTTCTACCTCTGTATTGGACAGTGATCACAACGGATGCCAGCCTGACTGGCTGGGTTGGAGTATAGGGAGTACAGTCGACCCAGGGCCTCTGGTCGAGGGAGGAATCCAAGTTGCCGATCTATGTGCTTGAGCTCCAAGCGATCAGGCTATGCCTCTCCACATGGTCGATGAGATTAAGAGGGCGTCTGATCAGGATCCAGTCAGACAACGCCACGGTGGTGACATATGTCAACCACCAAGGAGGAACAAGAGGCTCGGCTGCAGCACGCGAGGTCGCTCACACCCTTCATAGGCAGGGAGGCATGTACTGGCCCTGTCAGCCGTTTACATTCCAGGAGTAGAAAACTGGCAGGTGGACTATCTAAGTTGCCAGATGCTGGACCCAGGAATGTGGTTGTTGCTTCCGGAGGTGTTCAGCCTTCTGTGCCTGCGGTGGGGCACACCAGATGTAGATCTCCTGGCCTCTCGGCTCAATTGAAAGGTCTGGAGGTTCGTATCCAGGACAAGAGATCCTTGGGTGGACGTATCAGGTGTGCTGGTGGCTCCATGGGATCAGTATCAATTGATCTACGCCTTTCCTCTGCTGAAACTGTTACCATGTCTGCTCCGCAGAGTGGAGGCCGAGGGGATTCCAGTGATACTGATTGCCCCAGATTGGCCTTGGCGTCCTTGGTACACTGACCTAGTACGCCTGGTGGTGGACGCTCCCTGGCGGTTAACGATGTGAGAAGACCTTCTGACTCAAGGTCCGATTCTCCATCCTGCTTTACCGTTGCTGGTTTTCACAGCATGGCTATTGAAAGCCAGGTGCTAAAGAACCGAGGCCTATCGGACTGTGTAATCTCCACTATGCTGAGGGCACGAAAATACCATCATACGTGGAAGGCTTCTATCTCCATGTGTGAGGAGATGGGGTGGCATCCATGCACCTATTCCGTTTCCAGGATCCTGCTGTTACTACAGCGAGGAGTAGACCAGCAACTGGCTATGAGCACCATCAAGGGACAGATGTCAGCCTTGGCTGTGTTTTTCCAATGACCCCTGGCGTCCCACTCTCTAGTGAGCACCTTTGTACAAGGGTTCCGGCATGTAGTCCCTCTGTTGCATCCACCCTTGCCTCCATGGGATCTGAACCTGGTGCTATAGGCACTTCAGAAACGTCAGATGCGCTGGTGGCTCCATGGGATCAGTACCAACTGATCTACGCCTTTCCTCCATTAAAACTGTTACCACATCTGCTCCGCAGAGTGGAGGCCGAGGGGATCCCAGTGATACTGATTGCTCCAGATTGGCCTCGGTGTCCGTGGTACGCCAACCTAGTACACCTGGTGGCGGATGCTCCCTGGTGGTTACTGATGAGAGAAGACCTTCTGTCTCAAGGTCCGATTCTCCATCCTGCTTTAGCGCCATGGCTGTTGAAATGGGAACAGAGGGGCGCCAGACTGAGTGCAGTATAAATAATATATTTAATAAAAACAAGTGGTAACTCACAGGTTAAATTGGATGAGTTCAGTTTGTGGTGAAAATCGCCAGTCCTGGAGTCTCATAAAAGTCTTCCCTTTGCAGCCTGGGA
Source organism: Lithobates pipiens (assembly GCF_037356315.1). Taxonomy (NCBI): domain Eukaryota; kingdom Metazoa; phylum Chordata; class Amphibia; order Anura; family Ranidae; genus Lithobates; species Lithobates pipiens. The sequence goes on from NW_027507764.1 coordinate 284,793,772, forward strand.
ATCTGGTGTGATCTTACAGGGATCTAGAGAATGCTGGGAACCAGGAGGCAGGAAACAAGAAGCAGCTGGTCGTGACTTCACAGGAACAGGAAATGTGATTATTCACAGTGGCAAGGAATGGTAATGCATTTCGAAGCTACAGCTTCTTCATCAGACCATGATTGGCTGGCAAACCTGGCAGTCTTATATTACAGAGAGATCTGATGGGCTGGCCAGCCCGTCAATCAAATACACAGATTCAAAGAGGTAGATGGCTGGAGACCGAAGTGAATGTAAATATGAGTAAGAAGCTTGCTGATTAATAGTGGAAGATAAGTTTATAACGTTTGCAGAAATCGATCAATTCACTAATTGATTAAATACATAAATCTAAAATGTATAAATATACCTCAAATTTAAAATGAATACATTTTTTATAAGTAAATTAACTAAAAAATGAATTAAGGAAATTATTAGCAATTTGGAAATCAATTATTATAAATTATAATGAATTAATAAAATGGTGAGAATGGAGGAAAGAGAGGACTCTATGCTAGGTATAATAAGGTTCTAAGTTATATATCTCTCTTCCCCCGCCGTCCCCGCCTTCCGCCTTCCGTATCGCCCGCACCGCCAGCACCGCCCACCCGCCGTCAGCTGTTTGCCTGCACGAGGCAGAGCGGACGCTCCGGATGAAGGCAAGAGAGAGAGCGGGCAGAGAGCGTTCCCTTGTGAAGCAGGGATACAGCGGTAGGACGGCGGCTCTGTGCGGAGCTCTGCACCCCCCCCCCCCCTCACCACTGAGTCGGCTTGGCTGCACGGACATCTCTACCCCCTCATATGTCGGTAAGGTCATGGATCAGATAACAGTGGCAGAGTAGAGGAGCAGCGGAGCAGCTAGGTGAGCAAGCAGTGTGGATGAAAGGAGGGGTGAAGGACAGCTGGACATTCTCTCATCGCTACTGACTAAAACTATCGCTGAAATGGTTTTTCTTTGAAAGTGGTAAGGTGTATATATAGAAGTCTGCTAATGACTGCTATTAACGTGACACTCACTACTAGACCACCAGATTGTTACCAACGCTGCCTGATCAGTTGGATATAAACCCTGCAGGGTGAGAAGTGGCGTGAGGTGGATGGATATGTGAAGGACAGATAAACAGCAATGCAGTGCGGAGTTTTCTTTTTTTTCTTTTACATGCATGTCTCATACAGAGGTATAAAGTAGCAGTGTTGATTTGCGCTCACTTGCAACTGTCTACCCTTTTGCCTATTGTTTGTCCAGCACTTTTTGACAGCAACTCTGCGGGTAGACACAGGTGGTGAATGCTGGAGTTGACTTATGGCTTGTACCTGTGGCTAAAAAAAAAAGAAAGGAAAAAAAAGGACAGAGGGAGAATCCTGGCGCAGTGCCTTGGGTGGAGAGTCGGACTGGCGCCCACTGCTCGTTAACAGCACTGTTGCTGTCCGCTGGCATACTGGCATAAGGGGGAAGGATTATACCACTGTGCGCAGCCTTACTCTGTGAAAGAAGGAAGGGGAAGGGGAGAGAAGGAGGGGGAAGGGGAAAAAGAAAAAGAAAGAAAACACTCCCACGCAAAATAAATCTCCCCAGCACTCTTTCCTACCTGACGGAGGCATCCCGCTCCCGGAAAGTGACGTAATCAATCCGTACCCCACAAGAGTTATAGGAAAGGAAAAGGACATTGGCTTTGAAAAAAGGTCTTGGTTCTTGGAGCTAATCTGTTACAAAAGGAGAATGCGGGGGAAGATGAAAAAAGGGGGCGAGTGGGGCCTGCTAGCCCTGGGGGATACAAAGATATTTGGTGGGGGAGACAAGTATGATGGAAAGCAGCCAGGAAACCCCCAGCCTGAAGACATTAAGAAAATCAGGCGCGGGTATTAGTAAAACTATGGAGACGGGAGAAGGGCGGGGAGCGGAAAAGCCTAAGGACTTATGCCCAACTCGCACTAGGATGGGGGGGGTAAGCTCCCGAGAAGAAGAAAAGGTTAAAAGAAGGGAAGAATTGGGGAGAAAAGGAGAGGCCTCCCCCCAACCCGAATTAGGAGACCCAGTGTTGGCAGAGCCACAAGTGAGCCTGAGTATGCTGAGAGAGATATTTACAGAGGCATTGACTAAGGTTGAAACTTCACTTAAATCCGATATAGCTGGGATAAGGGCAGATATTGGTCGAGTACTAGGTAGGGTGGAAGAGATGGAGGAAAGAATGAATAGGTATGAACAGAATCTGAGGGACCTAAGAGAACAAGTGAAATCAGCCCAAAAAATAAATAGATCGATCCTATATAAAATCGAGGACCAAGAAAATCGTGGAAGAAGGAAAAATTTAAGGATAAAAGGTCTGGAAGAAAAATTAAAAAATGAAGAGCTCCCCAGGGTGATGCAGGACCTGTTCAATCCCATTTTAGGAAGGGCGGAGGACGAAATATTAAAAATAGACAGAGTACATCGAGTCGCAGGATACCGGCCCCAAGCCACAGAAAAACCAAGAGATGTAATAATCAGATTTCATTTTTACGAGGAAAAGGCGCTAGTATTGGAGAATATCCGAAGGATGGACAAGATTCTGTTTCAGGAATCGGAGTTACAGATATTCTCAGATCTGGCAGGGGAAACATTGAGGAGAAAAAGGCTTCTTAAACCCCTGACAGATCTGATGAGGTCATTAAATGTTCCCTATCAATGGGGATTTCCAGCATGTCTTAGGGGAAGGAGAGACGGCCGCACTGCAGTATTAAGGTTTCCAGAGGACTTAACGGACTTCAGTAATAGGTTAGAAATCCCCCCACCAGCACTACCAGGATGGGAGGAGGGGCTGGGGAATGAAGGAAGCAATGGGGCTAAGCAGTGGTCTCGGGTCGGGGACAGGGGGGGGAGAGATGAAGTGTAATTACCATCACTGGGGGGCGAAGGGGTGGGGCGGTGAATGAGGCGGTCCTCCCAAAGAATGCTAGGCGGGCAAAAGGTGACCTGTGGGTCACCGGGACACCTAGGCGAGGAACAAAAATGGAAATTGTTCACTCCTCTGAATGGAGGAGGGGGAGGGGGCTGGAGAGGGGGGGAGGAGGAGGCGGGGGGTGGGATAGGGGGTAATCTCTCTCTCAAACAGGGTGTACGCACTCTCTCTCGCGCTCTCTCGTCTCCCCCTCCTCTCTCTTCCCATGCCGACCTCCGGCGGGGAGGGAGCATGCTGCTCCCCCCGGCGGGAGGCGGGGGGGGGAGAGAGGAGGGGGAGGAGATGAGTGAGATATGACAAGGTTGAAATTGATAACATACAATGTGAGGGGTATAAGTACTCCCCAAAAAAAGTTCAGAGTAAATAAGGAGTTAGAATTGTATGGGGCGAATGTGATCTGTCTGCAGGAAACACATGTGTCACACGAGGTTAGAGGGAGATTGAAGTCTTGGAGGTTCCCTACATGGTTCTACGGCGACTCTACTACATGTTACGCTAGGGGGGTAGCAATAGGTTTTGAGAGAAGTGTCAGGTTCGAAGTTGAGAAACAAATGGCCGACCCGGAAGGGAGATTTTTGTTTATAAGGGGAAGAATCTCGGATGGAGTATACACCTTTGCGAACATATATTCCCCAAATAGGGACCCAGATAAATTCCTAAGGAAAGTCCTGGACCTATTAGCAGAGTTCAGAAAAGGTAAATTGATAGTGGCGGGGGATCTGAATATGTGCGTCGATCCTCGGGTGGACTCCTCAGCGGGGTCCCCTCGATGGTCGGGGCTCAGATATAAAAAGATAAAAGCTCTGCTCTCAGAATTTCAGTTAGTCGATGCTTGGAGGATTAAACATCCGAATAGCAGAGACTATACTTTCTACTCATCGGTGCATGGGACATACACCCGAATTGACTATGTACTGATTGAACATCAAATGCTCCCAGCACTCAAAGATACAGTAATAAAATCTATCTCCCTATATGACCATGCTCCAGTTATGGTACAGCTGGAGCTAGTAACAGATCAAGCCAAAAGAGAGACATGGAGATTAAATGAAGCGTTGATACAGGACCCAGAGACTAGAAGTAGGATTGAAATAGAGTTAGAAGAGTTCTTTATAAGAAATGACTCCAACAGAGGTTACGAGGAGTACGATATGGGAGACCCATAAAGCATTTATACGAGGAATTTTAATAAGCATCAGGACAGGGGAAAAAAAGGAAATAGGGAAAAGGCTACAAGATTTAAATAAGGAGATTTGGGAATTGGAGCAACAAACAAGACCAAAGGGGATCCCAGAGAGAGTAGAGCTGAAAGATAAGAAGCTAGAATTAGAAGGACTCTTGGAGAAGGAAAGGGTGCGAGTTAACCACTGGGCAGAGAGTATAAGATACCAGGAGGGGAACAAACCTGGGAAATGGTTAGCGAGAGTAGTGCGGGAGAGAAGAAATGCGTCCTTCATATCAAAAATACAAAATGAAAAGGGGGAAATGAAGCATTCCACTCCTGAAATAGCGACGGTCTTTCATGGCTATTATAGCCAGTTATATAAGGTAGGACAGGGAAAGGAGAAAAGTAGAAACAAGGAAGATACTATCGAGTACCTAAAAGGAATAGATCTCCCTACAGTCCCAGAGGATGAGTTTGAGAGGTTAGAGGCTCCGGTAATGGTAGACGAGGTTGTGAGGGCAATAAGGGGAATGGCAATTGGGAAGAGTCCAGGCCCGGATGGGTTTCCAATCCTATATTATAAAAAGTTTGAAAAGATATTGGCGCCCAAATTATGCGAGTATATGAACGCAGTCGCAGAAGGGGAAGAATTGAGGGAAGAAGCATTGATGGCTTATATAACTTTGATATTAAAGGAGGGGGAAGGATCCAACAACCCCTGGGAGTTACAGACCAATCTCTCTTCTGAATACGGACGTGAAAATATTCTCAAAAGTGATAGCAGAAAGGCTGAAACCATTACTACCCCAATGGGTCCATAGTGACCAAACGGGGTTTGTCATGGGAAGGGAGGGTAGGGATAATTGCCTTAAAACCCTCATGTTGATTCATGGAGTGGAAAGCAGCGGATCCCCGGTCGCCCTGTTATCTGTGGATGCTGAAAAAAAAACATTTGACAGGGTAGACTGGGGCTTCATGTTTGAGACCTTAAGATATATGGGGTTAAAAGAAAAAACATTGCGATGGATAAAAGCATTTTATTCCCACCCGACGGCAAAAATTAAAATTAACGGTAACCTTTCCCCGGTAGTAAAGTTTTATATAATGGAACCAGAGAGGGGTGTCCTCTGTCCCCAATGCTGTTTGTACTGGCCTTGGAACCCTTGCTGGTCTCTATCAGGAAAAATGGAGATATAAGGGGGGTGAGAATAGGCGGAGAGGAGTATAAGGTGTCTGCGTATGCAGATGACATATTATTCTATGTTTCAGAACTCAGGGTGACTCTGCCAAATATAATTAAGGAGATCCACAGATATGGGAAGTTGACAAATTTTAAGATCAATATGTCAAAAACTGAAATTCTGAACATAACAGTACCTAAAAAAGAACAAGAGGAACTCCAGAGGCCCTTCCCCTTTATCTGGTGTAGGGAAGAGCTGAGGTATCTGGGGGTAAGAATTACACCCACATTGTCATCTATATATGCGGCCAATTATACATATATATTAAATAGGGTTAAAGAATGTATTAAAAGTATGAGACATAAACCCTTGTCGTTAATAGGGAGAGTAAACGCATTAAAAATGTTCATTTTACCAAAATTTACATATGTGTTCCAAATGATCCCAATAAAAGTTCTGCAGGAGTTCTTCACGAAACTTAAAACTCTAACTTTAAAATATATATGGGGACGTAGGAATCCCAGGATTTCTTATGCGACTCTAGAAAGGGGGAAGTAGGAGGGGGATTAGCAGCCCCGAACCTCAGAAGATATTACCAGGCAGCAGTAATTTCACGAGTGGTGGATTGGGTGTATGACAAAGGGGATAAAGGGTGGGTAAATATAGAGAAAACACAAAGCGGAGTTAATCTAGGAAAAAGGATTTGGATACCACGGGACTATCGCGACTTGGGGAGTAGCACCAACCCACTAACTATCAATCTGTTTAAAATATGGGATAAAGTGGGAGAATTAAATCACTGGCAGTATAATTCACCTTTAATTTCTTTATTAGACACAAGTTTTTTTAAACCAGGGAAGGAGGAATTTGTTTATTTTACCAGATGGGCAAAAAAGGATGATATTTTGTTGAAAGATGTGATGAATGGGGACAGATTTTGCACTTTAGGAGAAATAAGACAAAGATGGGGATGTAGGAAATTAGACAGTTGGAGATATGCACAAATTAAACATTTTGCTCAGACCCTGCCTCGGCCACTCCGCGGGGACGGAGATCTTAGACCTATGGAGAGAATGCTTTCAGACCTGAGCTACAAGAAAAAAAGTATGTCCAAAATTTATAAAATCCGAGAGGAGGAAAAGGAACCAGGGGAACCACTATTCCTGAAAAAATGGGAAGAAGAGTTAGGTACTCTGGGGGATAAGGAACGTAGAAAGAAGATCTTAAGAATAGCAGGTACAATATCTAAGGACAATATGTCAGTGGAGATGTCATTTAAACTAATGGCAAGATGGTATATTGTCCCACAAAGAGCGCACAAGAGAAGAGCAGATATATCAGCATTATGCTGGAGGGGCTGCGACAAGGTGGGAACCTTTGCACATATCTGGTGGGAGTGTGGAAAGATTGGCCCATACTGGGAGAAAATAATAGAAAACAACTTCTGGATAACAGGGGAACAGGTAAAGAAGGAACCGTGGACATGTCTGTTTCATGATACTGACAAAACATTAGGGGAATACAAAAACTCATTGACTCCTCACTTATTGATTGCTGCAAAAAGCCTGATCCCAAAGAGATGAGGTACTTCCGAACCCCCATCTATGAGGGAATGGTTAGGTAAAATAGAGTGGTTAAGATCAATGGAGGAATCAATATCTAGAAGAGAAGACCAAGTGGAAACTTACTATAGTAAATGGGGAAAATGGTTGGAGTTCAAGAAAACAAGGGAATATCTCAGAATGAGTGGATCCGAGGGTAAAAAAAAAAAATAATAATATATGTGCTATGATCAGAAAGTAGGCGGTGTGATTCATCAAGATAGGTGGCTCGGTCTTGAATGACTATACCACGCCTTTGTCTGCCATTTTGATAATTATTTGTTCGTTCTTACTTAAATTGTTTATAGCTAGACGTTCTTGAGAGGTGAGATTGGCTTTATTATGTATGGATTTGGATTGTTTACATATTTCCATAAGTTCTGAATATACCACCTGATACAATGATTCTATGTAGGGGCCTTTGTTATGTGTGGGGTTAAAGATAGACTTTGGTTTAAAAGAGGTATGTTTAATAGGTGGGGAATGGGCTAGTTGTTGGAATTCAAGAATTTGCTCCATATTATCACAATCCTCCCATAGTTCCATCAAATCGCTCATGGCTCGTATTTCTATGGAGGTATCGAAAATGGTGTCAGGCACTGGGATGGTGTTGACATTGGCTACTATGGTATCTTTGTGTTTGTTGGCCTGTAGACTGAAATGTCTCTTGAGAGTAATATTTCGGATGAATTTGTTCAAATCTTTGAAAATGGTAAATGGATTAAGTGGATTCGTTGTAATAATGACAGATCATCATCAGTAAATTTAATGGAAGACAAATTGAAGATCTTTACAGTCTCCGCATTTTTTCTGGGTGTGGTGTGCTTAGATCTGCCCCCTCTCCTGCCTCGTCGTGTTTTCTTTTGTTGGGGCTGGATCGGGGGGTTAGGCATAAAAAAGATGATTTATTGAGAGCACTAGGAGAACCAGGTGGGTGGCCAATGTTTCCAGCCACATCATGTATAGGATCACTATCTCTGGCTAGTGCCAAGGGCTTAATTGAAAGATCACAAGTAGGAACAATGTTATCAGTCATACCTAATGCAATTGGTGCATCATGGATAATGGTGACGGGATCAATGGATGGGCAACAGACACAAATTTGGCACCGCTTTTTTTTTTTTTTTTTCTTCCCCCTTCCCCTTTTTTATACAATATTATGTTCCCTCTAGAGAGTATTGGAACAGAAAGATGTTTGTATATACTCACGTATATACATGCGTTTGTTGCACATGTACATGTTTACAACTGCACGTACGTGCAGGTATGTGGGTATGCATGAGCTGTTATTGTATTTGTGTGTGTATATGTATGACTATATGTGTGCACACATATATACACAGTGGGTATCACCAGCATTATCCATGAACCATTAACCATTATTATCTGAAGATTGGATTTTATCCTTTTGAGAAGTATTTTTGGTCATGATATAACTTAGAACCTTAATATTTTACCTACCATAGAGTCCTCACTCTTCTCCATTCTCACCATTTTATTAATTCATTATAATTTATAATAAATTGATTTCCAAATTGCTAATAATTTCCTTAATTAATTTTTTAGTTAATTTACTTATAAAAATGTATTTATTTTAAATTTGAGGTATATTTATACATTTTATATTTATGTATTTAATCAATTAGTGAATTGATTGATTTCTGCAAACGTTATAAACTTATCTTCCACTATTAATCAGCAAGCTTCTTACTCATATTTACATTCACTTCGGTCTCCAGCCATCTACCTCTTAGAATCTGTGTATTTGATTGACGGGCTGGCCAGCCCATCAGATCTCTCTGTAATATAAGACTGCCAGGTTTGCCAGCCAATCATGGTCTGATGAAGAAGCTGTAGCTTCGAAATGCATTACCATTCCTTGCCACTGTGAATAATCACATTTCCTGGTGCCTACCCATGGCAGCATACCTGTGATAGCTCCGCCCCGGAGTCCTCCCCTCAGGATAGTTAATAGCTTATAAAAATTACCAACCTACCCCCCCCCCCCCCCCCGCATTCTCCTTTTTTTCCTCATACCTAACGGATAGTGTTTGGACGTGTCTTACCTCTGCCATAAGCAGTTTCCGTCTGGGTTCAAGCCTCTCCCAGAGGCAGTCTCCATTTCTTGGGTTGCTAACCAGCGCTTATAAGAGGGGAGCCCCTTCTGAGAGTCTTTTGGGGCAGCAGCCACTTCCTACGTGGGATATTGGTTCTGCTTGAAGGCAAAGCTGTCAGTCGGTGGGGCAGGTAGGGGCTCACTTCTGAGCTTTCCCTTTTTCATTGTGCTGTTTATTTTCTTTCTGCCTTTTCACAAGTGATGTTATTTGCAGCAAGCGCTGGGCGCACAGCGCTGTACTCTGACTATAGTTATGCTGGTAGGGACGGTGTGGCCGTTCTGCGCATGCGCGGGCATCTGACGCTGCCGGCGTCATCTTGGAGAAGGTTAAACAGGCAGTGTTGCCCTTCGGTGAGCAGAGGAGGGGGAAAGTTACCTCTTTTGAATTAAATGCACTCTGATGCATAGGTTGACCGCAAGTTCTGCTGCGGTTGGTTCAGATGGTGACTCCCCCATTGTGGAGAACCTATGGTTGTGGGTGAAGTTATGTCGCTGTTCCCACCCCTCGTTATGACACTTCCTAGTGACGTCCCCACGGTCAAGATTACCGGAGCTGTCAGTCAATGAACGAAAGAGAAAATAGGATTTTTGTACTCTAAAATCCTTTTCTCTGAAGTTCATTGGTTTACGTTATACTGCTTGTTGATGTACTGAGCTGCAGGAAGCAGGCTGAGGGGTTATTGCCAGAGGGACCACCCCCTGGGCGGAACTGTAAAGTTCTGTTTTTCACATGCATTACATGTTATGCCTAGTCCTCTCCTGAAGGTGGCGTAATAACCATACAGTCAAGTTTTCTGGAGCTGTGTCCGTCAATGAACTTCAGAGAAAAAGCTTTTGCGGTGAGTACAAAAATCCTATTTTTAGTCTCTTTTGACCATAATACTTTTTTCCATGTTACCTCAGAATCTTCAAGGTGCATTTTTGGCAAAGTTCAGTCATGACTGCTTGTGTAGTGGCTTTTTTCTTGCAACCCTCCCATACAAGCCACATTTGTGGAGAATTTGTGATATTGTCACATGAGCAAAATGACCACCCTTTGTCATAAATTCCTTCAACTGCTTCAGAGTTGCTGTAGTCCTCTTGTTAGCATCTCTCATCAATTTTCTCCTGGCTCTTTCATCTAGTTTGGAGCCATGTCCTGTTGTGCGAAATATCATCCACTTTTTTTTTAATCAGTTAATTTTTTATTATCACTTTCCACACAAAAAGAGAACAAACAAACAACATAAACCCACCATACACCCGCGGCACGTGATGAGATGGGGTAAGGAAAAAATAAACCCTTGGCACCCACGCTCCCCCTCCTCCTCCCTCTATACATCCAAAGTGTTGGGCCATCTTCTCCATATCTTTTTAAAATTCTCTGGGCAGCCTCTATGTAAAAAAATATATACTTTTTTCCTTGAATAAGGTTTCCCTTATTTGTGTCTTCCGTTCTGCTATTTTAGGTGGGCATGGTGATGTCCACTTTTGCGCTATAAGCTTACGAGCCTGAAATAGGATCCTGGTTATTGATATCCTATATTCCCTCGGGATTCCCCATGTGTCCAGGATACCCAAAAGGCATCCTCCAGATTCTGGAGACAACCAGGTCCAAAAAGCACCATTAATCATTAATACCACTTCATTCTAGTAGCGATGGAGTTTGGGGCATCTCCATAACATATGAATCAGTTTAGCAGGGCTCCCTTTACATCTGGGGCATTGCGTTGTATCTCTACGTTTTCATTTAAATAGTTCCTCTGGTGTATAGTAAGCCCTGTGTATTATAAATGATTGTGTTTGATTTTGTGTTGGGGATAGGGATGACTGGGGTGTTACCAACAGTGCCAGTGCCCATTGTTCATCTGAGATTGGCCCTATATCACAAGACCATGCTGATCTTGCTGGTCTATCCACTGTTCCTTTAAATTTATCATATAGTATGTTATGAATTTGTGAGATCAGACCCCCTTTTTTTTTTCTGTCTTTTCCAACAAGGCTATAAACTCTGATTTGTAAAATTTAATTTCTGTCAGTAGGCCATGTGCTTGTACTGCATTCCTAACCTGTAAAAATTGAAAGAATCTTTGATTTTGGATATTACATTCATCTTAGTTCAATAAAGGTTTTTATCCCTTCATCCTGGAATAGCTGTGTCATATACCTTAGTCCCTTGAGCCTCCATATCTCAAACCCTTCTGCCCCATACACACGGTTGGGCATTCCGACAACAAAATCAGTCGGATTCCGGCGGATGTTGGCCCAAACTTGTCTTGCATACACACGGTCGCACAAAGTTGTCGGAAAATCTGATCGTTCAGAACGAGGTGACGTATAACACCTACAACGGGACTATAGAGAGGCCAATAGCTTTTGTCTATTAGTCTATTCTGAGCATGCGTGGCACTTTGTCCGTCGGAATTGACTACACACGATCGGAATTTAAACAATCGGATTTTGTTGTTAGGAAAATTTTAGATCCTGCTCTCAAACTTTGTGCATTGGAAAATACGATGGAAAAAGTCAGATGAAGCCCACACACGATCGGATTTTCCGGCAACATGATCTGATCGCACATTTTCCATCGGAAAATCCGAACGTGTTTGGGGCATTCCAATTTCATCAGCACCACATAGCTACTATTATTCCATATGGGGATGTACACCGTATAGCCTTTTACTTCTGTTTTTTTTTTTTTTTCATTTCTTTCCATACCTTGTCAAACAATTCACCCATAATAAATCCTTTATTAGACAATTGGTTTCTCATCTCCATTAAGGAATTCAACTTCTTAATAATGGACATCACTGTGCTTGTAGGCATTGATAAAGCCTTTGAATTTTTTTGTATCCATCTCTTGACTTGTGTCTGTCCACAACTTTATGTTGGAGATCTTTTGACAGCGCCTTGCCACCCGTAGTTGATTTTGTTTGCTTCAGTTGCACTACCTGGGACTGAAATGCTACAGGAAAGCTCTTTGCACACTGAGCTAATCAAAATGACTACAGTTGATCAAAGTTGTAAGTCAAATGGCTTTGTGTGCCATTGAGAAGGTGATTAGCTACTACTGATTGTGTTTACAGATCATTTTTAGAAGGGGGGTGATCCTTTTTCCAACTCGGTGATTCTATTTTTGATTTATTTTATTTTTTTCTGCCAGATATTTTGGTGGACTTGGATGTTATAAGTTGCACTGAGTAAATACAGATGGATAAAGCAAAAACCGTTTGTCTTAATTTCAGACTGCAAAGCAACAAAATGTAATTAATTATTTTAAAATGTGGTTGATTCTTTTCTATAGCCATTGTATGTACCATTCTTCAGTATGGTAAGAAATATTTTTTTAATGTATTAAAAGAATGCATAATCCTGGTAATACTGGCTACAAATTTGGTCTGACAGGTCAACCCCAACCCAAATTATTTTTAAGAAGCCTCTGACATTTGCAGGTATATATTGGAAAACTTAAATGCATGTTCTGAGACAATGAACATTACACTATTTACATATTAACAAACTTTAAACATTCACATTTAAAGCAGCTATAGAGGTGAGTGAGGACTTGTTTTGGAGAAGTTATTGAACCTCAAAAATCCTCAAATATCACAGCAAAGACTCTAATATTGGGATTTAGGTGGTTTCTAGCAGCTTAAAAACACCAGCCAAGGTCTGTTCTCATAGAAAAAAAACAAAGATTTTAATGCCTATGTTATGTGATTTAAAAATAAATTTCTCCATAATACTTATAAACACAGATATAAATGAGGGCTAATTTTAAAGCTAAGAATATGTATATGTGGATGATCTGGGCACAGGCACACTGTGAAGAGGACTTTGCACTTATCTGCATACTGTACTGTACTAAAATGTGTACTAAAATACATACTGCCCACTCCTGCATTATATTTGTGAAAAAAACACATGGAGAAAAGTCAGAAAATACGCTTACCTTACCTGGCTTCTGATCAAAGTGCCTAGGGCAGCGATGGTGAACCTTGGCACCCCAGATGTTTTGGAACTACATTTCCCATGATGCTCAGGTACACTGCAAAGTGCATGAACACCATGGGAAATTAAAGGGGTTGTAAAGGTAAATGTTTTTTCACCTTAATGCATTCTATGCATTAAGGTGAAAAAACATCTCACACTGCCGGCACCCCCAGTCTCCCCGTTTTACTTACCTGACCCCTCTAAAATCCCAAGCTCGCCCCCGCTGTCCTCTTCGCCGCTCAGCCTGACTGCTGATTGGCTGGAGTAGATGGATTGAAAGCAGTGCAGCCATTGGCTCGTGCTACTGTCAATCACATCTAATGACGCAGCTCGCCGGGGGCGGGGCCGTGTGATACAGCAAGCGACTAAAGCCGCCGGCTGTATCAAGGAAGCGCGCCCGCAGGCGCTTCTCACCATGCAAGGGAGCTCGCATGAACGTGAGAAGTACCTGCAGGAGGAAGCAGAGACAGCCGCTGAGGGACCCCAGAAGAGCAGGTTCGGGGCCACTCTGTGCAAAACGAGCTGCACAGTGGAGGCAAGTATAACATGTTTGTTATTTTAAAAAAATTACTTCAACAAATTTAGGGGTGGGGGGGTGTTGGGGTGGGTTCAGCCCTTTTAAATTCTAAGAAGCATGGCAAAAATTATCCCCCTGAGGCATTCAGCAGGTAGTACTGCCTGTTGAATGCAATCCGGTCAACTGAATGGATGTGGTTGCGTCACACTAGTGCAGAGTTTAACCAGTTGCTGAGCTGGCCTTTTCTGAAACATTTTTTTTTTTGTTTACAAGTTTCAATTAGTATTTTTTGCTAGAAAATTACTTCAAACCCTCAAACATTTTATTTATTTATATATATAATCTCATATTGTTGCAATATTTTATGTCACACTCTACTATTTGCGCAGCGTTCTTTCAAACACAATTTATTGGGTAAAATACACTTTTTTTGAATAGAAAAAAACAAAAACACTAAAGTTAGCCCAATATTTTGTATAATGTATTATAATGTATTTTGTATAATGTGAAATATGATGTTACGCTGAGTAAATAGATACCTAACATGTCCTGCTTTAACCTTGTGCATGCTTGTGGAATGGTGACAAATGACAGTACTTAAAAATCTCCATAGGCGAAGCTTTAAAACTGTTTACAGGTTACCTGTTTTGAGTTGCAGAAAAGGGTTAGCACTAGGATAATTGCTCTCACTCTAACGATCGTGGCGATACCTCACGTGTGGTTTGAGCACCATTTACATATGCGGGAGCTACTTGTGTTACGTATATGAGGGATGGGGCGCTTAGAAAAAATGTTCTCTTTCATTCATTGACGGACACAGCATCTTCATCTTGACCTTAGGGTTATATCGCCCCTTTAGGAGAGGACTAGGCAGAAAGTGTTAAAAACAGCAAAACTTGCACAGTACCACCCGGGGGGGGGGGGGGGGGGGGGCGGTCCTACTAGCTATAACCCCTCACACTGCATCCAGCAGCTCAGTTTTTTTCTGCCTAGTGTAGGAGAAGGACTTGGCTCCCGGTGGGACCATAGGTCCTGGGAATTTTTTTCTTTTGCATTATTGATTCCTGTGATCTACAATCAACAGCCGGGCTGGGTGACAGGATGGATAATCTAGATCCTGGTAGTCTCTCCAGCCTGGCCATCAAGTGCGAGCAGGCCCTAGCTACGCGCTGGGTTGGCCACAACATGCCCCATCTGATCCAGGGGTGGCCGGTGAGCTATATGCTCTGGGCACACATATGACTGGGCTACTGCTGTCTGTGTCACAGTGTGCCGTGGCCGACAGCCACCATGTACTGCTCAGCTGATGGGTCTGTCCGTGGAATGCGTCCAGCAGTCCCTGCAGGAGGGGTAAGTATGGTTCCACCTGTCTCGGCAGGATGGAGCAGCTGGGCATTCCCTGGGACTAGGGGGTCTCTCACTCTCCCTGTCCTTTCTCTCCTCCCCATGCTGTTCGGCGACTGGGCATATGAGGGTGCGGTGCACGTACCTGGCTGGGGGTCCTCTGGGGGGGGGGGGGGCTCTGGGTCCTGGCAGGGGGCTGCGCTGGGTGTTGTGGGGGTCCGCTCATCCTCCTCCCTGTTTCTTGGCCACGGTGGGGTGTTTGTGGTGTGTTTGCCATGTGGGGAGGCCACCGCACGTTCTGCGCCGCCGCCATTTTTCTGTAGCCACAGCCAGGTGTTTCTCCTTCAGCCATTTTCTGGGAGTTCGGCGGCCATTTTCTCGGCACCCTCAGACAGTTTTTGCTGAGGCAGCCGGCGGCCACTTTCTAGTAGCCTCAGATAGTTCTGCTTCTAGCAATGGGTGCTTGTTTCCTTCTAGAACAGCACGCTTTTCACACAGACACCTCGTGGATGACACCGGGGAGAGCGGACAGCAGCAGCAGAGCGCAGTACCTGGGTCAGGGTGGTGAGTCCTGTGGGGGGCCCCTCAGTCTGTGGCAGCTAGGAGGGTGGACTTTTTGTGTGACTTGCCTTAGATCCCTAAGTGGTGACAGGCGAGTGTGGGTCAGCATGGCATCAGAAGCTTCTTCCCCAGACATCCCTGTTATAGCAACTGGTTCCCCTGCACCAGCGGTGCCTATGGAAGTTCTGTCAGCGGTCCTGGAGGCCTTTGTTGCCAGGGTGGAATCGGCATGCGGATGCAAGGGTGAGTAAAAGCCCCCTCCCCCACCGCCTTTTCGGGAAAGCTCTGATTCAGACTCTGCCCCGCTGTGACAGGTGGCCCCTGTTCTGACATGCCGGAGGATGTGGACCAGGACCGTTTGGACAGTGAGGATGACTCCGTGTCCTGGTCAGAGCAGGAAAAGGCGATTGTAGGAGCACTTATTACAGCGGTGCGGGATACCCTAACGATGGAGGATACGGCGGGGATATCTACAGAGGTGTCGGTCTCTTTCAGGTCCCACAAGCCGGCCCGCACGGCTAAGGTGTTTGCTTACCCAACTTCTTTTTATTTATTTACAAGGAGTGGGAAAAACCGCAGCGGGCCTTTTCAGTCCCAAAACGCATGGCGGTGCGTTACCTCTTTGAGGAGAGTTTCCTTATGAAATGGACATCTCCTCCGATTGTTGACCCCTGGTATCCAGGTTAAATAAGATCACCATGATTCCGGTGGAAGGGACTGCTGCTTTCAAGGACCCTGCCGACAGAAGGGCAGAGGCGGTTGCCTAGTCCATGTTTACGGTGGTGGGGTCAGCATTGAGGCCAGTGTTAACCATGGCCCTAGTGTCAGACGCTCACTGAATGGGCTAAGTTGTTGGACCATGAGTTGGAGAAGTAACAGGCTTCCCTGGTCTGCGTGGAGCTGGTAGACCAGTTGGTGCAGGGCCTTAAGTATGTCTGTGATGAGGCCTTAGATACCGCCCCCTTGCTCTCAAAGAGTCTCAGTATCAGCAGTAGTGTTACGTTTCCTGATTTGGCTGAAATGCTGGTCTGTGGACCAGGCATATAAGAAAGCACTGGTGGACTGGCCCGTCCAGGGAGAGAGGATATTTGGAGCCCCGCTGGATGACATTATTAAGAATGTTACTGGGGGTAAGAGTACATTGCTTCCACAGTCCAGAAAAAGTAAGGAGCCATGCTGTAGGCAAGGGCTCTCACCCGGCTCGGCAGGTAAGCGTTCCCAGTCCGACAAGGTGCCTGCTGAGGGACAAAAGTGTCCTTGGTTTTGCAAGCCAAACAAGCTTGCGAGCAAATCTGTTACCACATGAAGGTTTGCCCCCACCCGACTCTCGGGTGTGGGGTCGCCTTTGGGAGTTTTTGCAGCATGGTGGACCTCCCTGCTTTCCGACCAATGGGTCTGCAAACTGGTTTCATCAGGATACAAGATTGTTTGTTTCTTTCTTGTCCAGCAAACAGAATTCTTATATTCACCGACCGACACAGCTCCTCTCTAAACTAAATGGGTTTGTTAGCCTGCCTTTAGGAGAACTAGGTAAAATTGTAACACAATACACAGAGCTTTCAGTACCGCCCCTGGGTGCCGACCCTGTGCTAACAACCCTGCCTGCTGCCCCAAC
Source organism: Lithobates pipiens (assembly GCF_037356315.1). Lineage (NCBI taxonomy): Eukaryota > Metazoa > Chordata > Amphibia > Anura > Ranidae > Lithobates > Lithobates pipiens. The sequence goes on from NW_027507764.1 coordinate 284,810,801, forward strand.
AGACTCAGTTTTATTTTGCCTAGTGAAGGAGAATGACCTAGGAACCCTGCGGGCCCTTTGGTCCATTTTTTTGATGCAGGATTTATAAATTTGCGCAAGATAGAAGATCCCAGGATCTTTCATCAACTGCTGGCTGGGTGACAGGCTGGTTGAGTTATCCTTGTAGTCCCCCCAGTCCAGCCATCGAGCGTGTGCAGGTTGCAGCTAAGGCTCGGCAGACCACGACATACCTCAGCTCCAGAGGTGGTCGGTGAGCTTCAATGTTCCGGGGTATACATATGATCAGCCTACTGATGTCTGGATCTCAGTATACCGGGCCAGCAGCCACCCTGTAACTGCGCAGGAGTGGGTCTGTGATGGAATGTCTCTCAGCTCTTCAGGACTGGTAAATATGTCTCTCCCTTCTTCGGTGGGGTGAGCAGCTGGGCATTCCCTGGGGGGTCCATTCGGGGGCCACCTCACCTCCCTATCTTCTCTCCCAAGTCCCTATCTCCCCTCCTTCCCCCCTCTGAGGGGGGTGGCTGCATGCGCTGCGGGCGGTATGTGTGTGAGGGGTTCGCTGGGTCTCTCACCTGTGGGGGCTTTGTGCAGCTAGCGTTGGTCCTGCTCCCGGTCTGGGGGGTCCCAAAAGGTGCCTGTGGAGGTGTTCTGGCTGTAGGCAGGCAGCACTGTTCTGGGTTCGTCCTGTCACCGCATGGCGCTGTCTGCCGGCCATCTTGACTGTGAGAAATGCAGTTTGCACTTGTGAGCCTCAGCAGCCATCTTCTATAGGCTTCTCCTATTAGTTGCATTTGCGGCCATTTTCTTGAAGCCCGAGCACTCTTTTCACCGCAATTCTCTTGTGACAGCTTTACATGTGCTCTCACATGCTGTTTCCTGTGTCCACTGTGTGTACTGGATACTGGATGGCTCTTGCTGAACTCCGGAGCAAGCTCTGCAGAATGTTTCACCGCTATTATAGACAGCTGCTGCCGACAGTTTTCTTCACTCTGCAACTGAGTAACCTCCTAGGTACTACAGGCATGGCTAGTGGCATTCACAGAATGTCCCAGGGTGGTGTCAGGGCTGACTTAGCCCTTCCTCCTCTGGGCTGGCCGCTCAGCTGTCAGCTAATTGCCAGCTCTCTTCTCTTTCCACAGTTACCAGCTGTTCCCGATGATGCTTGTCTGACCTGCATATTTAAAGCCTTCCTGCTCACTTTTTCATTTGCCTTTACATTGGCCACATCACAGGGAACCATCTCCTGCTGTTTGTTTCAAGACTGGCTCGCTAACATCCCACCTGGCTTCTTATCCTGCTTGCGGTTGCTCTCGTTGGATCCCTAACTTCCGGCCTGGCTAATTACCCGATCTGGTTAATGAACTTTGGACTGGCTGACTACCCGATCTGGCTACAGGACTCTGGCTATGCTTGACTACGCTTTTTTCTATTTACCTTTTTATTAATAAACAAGTGTGATTTGATTGTACTTCTGTCTCAGTCTGTTTCATGGTTTCTGACAGGTAGCCTGGCCTGGAACTCAGAGGGTGTGAAACTATATATTGGTAGGATTTGGGATTTTTCCCAATAAATTGTTAGTCCGGAGAATATACCGAATTGTTCAATCGTCTGGAGTGTGGTGTGGAGAGATGGGGCCGAGTCAGCCAGATACAACAATGTATCGTCCGCATACATGCTGATTTTTTTTTTTTTTTTCGGTTAGGCATCCCATTCTCAACCCCCTCAGCTCTGGGTTTGCTCGGATTGACACTGTGAGGAGTTTTGCTGCCAGGGCATAGAGCAGTGGGGATAAGGGGCAGCCTTGTCTTGTGCCTCTACTGAGGTCAAATACAGCAGCTGGATCCTTTTGATGAATTTGGGACTGAAACCATACCTCTCCATGCATCTCTAGAAATATCTCCGCTCCAAATGCTTTTGCTGTGTCTAAAGTCACCACAACTCATGACCCAACATCGGCGTGTGTGGCTTGCAGATTAATGTATAGTTTCCTGAGGTTAAATGAGCTATTGCAGCCGGGCTTGATCGACGTGTATGAGGGACAGTATGACCTGATTAAGTTGAATGGACATTACTTTAGCTAATATTTTGATATCCACTTCTAATAGGGAATGGGGCGGTAAGATTCTGGATAACCCGGGTCTTTTCCTGGTTTGGGAATGAGGACTATTGTTGCCTCTGTCATATAACGGGGTAGTGCGGAGGACTCCAAAAGACACTGAATTGAGAATAGAACTCAATAGGGAGGCCGTCCAAACCTGGGGATTTGGACCTGGCAAAACTGGCAATTGCAGTTACAATGTTGTCTGTGGTGAAAAATGTCAAATGAGGAAGAGTGACACCCTCAAAGAAGAGGGACATTGGTTCTATTGCAGTAGGGGCTGTTGTTGCATAAAAACCAGCAAAGAAGTCCCTGAACATGGATGTTACTCTGGGTGGGTCCGTAATTTGCTTGCCTTCAGGACTATGTAGCGCGAGGACTATTAGGGGTCTGTCTTTGCTATCTACTAGGTATACCAATAGTTTGCCTTTCTTTTTCCCATGTTGGAACATTTTATGTTTAGAGAAAAATAGTTTTTGTCTTGCCTTCTTAAACTGTAGCTGGGTTAGCACTCTAGCTTGTAGTTTAAGGTTTGCCTTGCATTTCTGGAGTTGGATTGGTAGCATAGTCCAGTTCAGTGGAGAACAGCTCCGCCACCGCCTTATCAAAGGCACTGGCGGAGTCCACCTTAATTTTATTGATGTGTGAAATTAGAAATGTGAGGGCAAATAGTTTAAAGGATTCCCAGACTGCTGAAGGATGCAGAGTGGTCATTCTCTGCAAAGTATAATTTCCATTTGTTTGCTTGCTCATCGTCCTCTGGTAGTATTGAGAGCCAAAATGGGTTTAAATGGCAGGGACGTGGTGGTTTGTCAATGGGGATACTCCAGGTAATTAATAGGGGCCACGGTCCGATAGTAACCTGGGGCAAAATGCTGCTTCTAGGAGCCGTGGTATCAGTCTGTGGGATAGGAGGATGGAATCTATGTGGGATATGGAGTTATAAGAGATTGAGAATCAAGAGTAGGACTGTGTTTGTGGGAATCTGTGTCTCCATGTGTCTAAGTGAAAGGCGGAAATGAGCTTGGATTATTTAGTCTCACTAGCAGTTCCAGTGGCGGATGGTGCTAATTGGAGCCTGTCCAGGGCTGGATTTAGTGTGGTGTTGAAATCTCCCAGTCAAACTGCTTGTATTGTGGAATGGCAGGCCATGAAAAAAAGTCCCTCCTTGATTGTGGAGGTGTGATGGGGGGTGGGGGGGCATAGAAGGCTAGAATGAGAAAAGGTTCTCCATAAAGCTTGGCAAATAGGAATGCATAATGTCCCTGCAGGTCAGTGGACACCTCACATAATTCAAAATGTACAGACTTGGCTATCGGGATTGAGACTCCCCTAGCATGGGATGTGTGGGTATAGTGGAATGCCCACCCAACCCATGGGCAGCAGATTGCCAACTCAAGTCTTCCCTCAACATGTGTCTCAACCAAGACCACCACATCTGCATGCTGTTTTTTGAGGAATGTGAAGGCTGCCATGTGCCTAATTTTCTTACGCAGACCCCTCACTTTGAGAAATTTCATAGATGCCATAAGCAGAACATCTCAAAATATAACCCAGTAGCATCAGATATTTGTCGTTTTGTGAACGGAGCATTTAGATCCCTAAGGGTTGAGCATGTTACTAGCAGTAATATACTAAGCAAAGCCTGTAAAGGCCTACATAGGTAAAGATATCGCTGTGTTGCCTGCATCCGGTGCACGTCATGCATATTTGAATTCAGTAAAAATGTAAGTAAAATAACCCCCACCCCAACCTACACCCTTCCCAACTGGTGCTGGCATAATCCCTTAACTTATTGTATGTGTCAGCCGGGAAACACACTATCATCCAAAGCGTGAGAAAGTCTCTGGGACCTAAGGAGGCCCTGGATCATCTTCCATAGTGGGAAAACATGAAATAAAGTAATATGATCCCTGTGTCTTTTGCTGAGAATGATGATCGAGTCCCAGCAGTAGCTCCAGCAAGCATGATAGTGATTCCCAGTGGTAGGTGGGGCAAAGTTGCGCTGCACGTTACATGTGACTTGCAGGACTGTTGTGTCTCCATAGCTTTTATGTCCAATATGATATAAGGAAATATTTTAGACCCCAGTGAGGCAGTGGGCAAAAATAACTTGATTCTTGTAGATAAAGTTTCCGAAGTTCTTGTATTCACTCGCTCTTGTGCGTGGCCAGGATTATGGCAATGTGAGTATCTGTGATGTGTGACACAATGTACTCCGTGCTCTGGTAGGTGTGTGTCTGAATAATATTCTGTGCAACATCAAGAGCCAGGGTGGCTATGTAATCCTGAAGGGGAGTAGTGCTATGCGATTTTGTGAAAATAAGACCCCATTCACACCTGAGCGTTTTGTAGCCCTACGCCTGAAGCTACAAAACGCTGGAGGGGAAAAAATACATTATTCTCAATGGAGATGGTTCACATCTCCACTCCAAGTCGCCTGAAGCCCTACGCCTGAAGCTCAAACAAGTTCCGGACCCTTTTTTGTCGCGCTAATCGGGCTGATTTGGGCGTTTTCATTCCCATAGAAACTAATGGAAACGCTCGATTCGAGCGTTTAGCGCGACAACGAGCGTTTCTATGGGCGTTTTGACGCTGTATCTGCTCAATGCTTAACATTGGTGACCTTTTGCCCTGCACAAATTCGCTACAAAACACGGCAAAAAACGCCGCGAATCACGGTAAAAACCGCTGCGAATCGCGGTAAAAAACGCTGCGAATTACGGTAAAAAACGCTGCAAAAAATGCTTGAAAAAGCTACGCTCAGGTGTGAATGCAGCCTAAAAGTCAGCATATCAAACCTCATCATTCGGCTCTCTCGGGGGCTACTCTGTGTTCCAGCCAGGAGATTACCTCTTCAGGATCTTCAAAGAAGACAGTGTGGCCATCTTGTTCTATTCTAAGGCAGGCGGGGAAGAGCATGGAGTGATTGAAGTGTGGGTTCTGCAGCCAGCATTTGGCGACGGCGTTGTACCTCCGCTGAGAAATATGGGAAGATGGCTACTTTTATAATTCCCTACTGGGATGTTGCCTTTTTCTCTCGCCATTCTCAGGGCTGTGTGCCAATCTTTAAAGAGGAACTTGGCTATGAATTGGCCTGGATGGCAAGTGGTTATACATATAGTATATATGAGGACATCATTTAGCCCTTCTTTTTTCCACCTCCTTTCCATCTGAAGAAGACTGCTGTTCTCTGAATCGTAAATCACTCCTTTGCAAGTCAGATTCGCTGTTTTTCACTCTGTTCTATTGAGTGGGTGTGGCTGCCTTAATTCTCCACTGAGGCCTACTGAGGCCACCTGTGGATGAAAGGTCTTGCAGGCAACAGTTAAGGAACATTAATGCCCACCTTCTAGAAGTACCCAAGCAGTTCTGATCCTCCATATTAGTATGTATAGCAATTTATTCTTTACAGGGCTAGATAGGTTAGTCTTAGTTTGTGGATGCCAGTAAATTTAGAGATTTTACTATTAGGGTGAACTTCCACTTTAAATTCTGTGACAAATATTCACTATGCCCAGTAAGTAGGCATTGCTGTGTAACTGAATTCACAGAGCCTGCCTCCTGAATTAGAGTTGCTGAGAGGAGGAATCTCAGGAGGCATAATCAGTACAGGGATTTACGGTTTGCAGGCAGCAAGGTACCATGGGATATGTAGTCCTTGGAAATTGAAAGTAAACTGCAAGGGAAAAGCTACAAAGCAAGCAGGGAGTCCAGCGAGTTGCGAAAAGAGTAAAGTAAGTTTATATTGGATTGTCAATATTACGTATTGTTTGTATTGCTATTACAATGCTAATATTCTAAAATAAAAGTGTATGCTGTGATTATAGATGCATTTTATATTGGAACTAATCCCATTGATGTAACTGCTTCCCAAGTTAAAAAAAAGTTTAACAAATATTACATTCTATAACATACACAATGCAAAACTTTCTCCGCACACCAGCTAGCCAAAACAAAAAATAACAAATTTAACTGTTTATCAAGTTGCATTCTAAACAGGGTTTTTAGTTGCACACATTTGCAAATATATGTGGAAGCCACACTGCCTCATCAATGCCCTTCTATGACATGCGGTCCCTAATCTACAAGAGCCTCCATCTTGGCACACTTATGGCAATGATTAAAGCGGAGCTCCACCCTAAAGTGGAACTTCCGCTCATTGGAACCCACCCCCCCTCCGGTGCCACAATTGGCACCTTTCAGGGGGGAGGGGGTGCAGGTACCTGTGTAATACAGGTATTTGAACCCACTTCCGGCATAGATAGCCGCAGATTCTGCGGGTATTTACGCCACTTCCTGCGGGGCCCCGGCTGTCTGCTGGGAAACACACGGATTCCAGAGACAGCGGGGGCCATCCTTATTGCACAGCGCGACTCGTGCATGCGCAGTAGGGAACCGGGAAGTGAAGACGCAAGTCTTCCTGATTTCCATACCGAAGATGGCGGCAGCAGCACCCGAGAGCCGATCGAGTGGGTAAGTGTCCATATTTCGAGTGCTCATGCACACGGACGTTTTAAGAAACTGGCTGCAAAGCTAGTTCTGACACCTGGGAAAACCGGCGTTAAAAACGCAATTTTTACAGCATTTTGCATTGGCGTTTTTGCGAGTTTCTGCACGTTTTTTAGCGTTAAGTAGTGTTTTTTAAAGAAACAAATCTCTTGGCTATAGCACTCCCAAATTTCCCACAATGCCACAGAAAACAAAGGAAATATGTTACGCGTTTATGCACATTTATTTTTTCCGCAATTCGCGTTTTTACAGCTCTAGCTGCGTGCCACGGAACGCAGTGGTCCTGGGTTTTTTTTACAGCTCAAAAACGCCTAGGTGGGCATGAAGTCATAGACTAACACGGACAGACGTTTTTAAGCTGCAAAAAAAGCTCAAAAAGCGACTGTAAAAACGTCCGTGTGCATGAGGCCTAAAACTCAGCAGCTGCAGTATTTGTAGCTGCTGACTTTTAAAAACAAAAAACGGCGGAACTCCCGCTTTAATTTGAGAGTAGGTATGCATGGAGGTAGCACATTTTTACGTGAAGGTGCAGGGACACACCTGAGGTCCAGCACAATGGCAGCTGAAGACCTCTTGTGCCATATCCAGCATGCTAAACAAAAATGACAACCACTTCATTCCATTTATAACCACTTTCACTGAGCCCCTATAATGCCAGGACAGTACAAACACCCCCAGATGAGACATTTCTGGAAAGAAGAAAATCCAGGGTATTCAGTGGTTAGCCTTGGTGAGTTTTTTTATTTATTTTTTTTAAAACTTGTAATTTTTTGTCACAATTTTTTGGAAAATTAAGACATTAAATCATTTTTCTTTTTAAGGACTTTTTCTGACATTTGTTGTTTACAAGTAAAAATCTGTATTGTTTGCTAAAAAATTACTTGGAACCCCCAAACATAGATACCTAACATGTCATGCTTTAAAAAAAATTGTGGAGGGGCGTGACCGGAAGTGGAGGACGTCTGATGCGCATCTGAGGAGCTCCGCTGAGGCCTCTTAGCAATCCGTGGCCATCCGCGCTCAGCGAGCTCCACAGAGGCTCCCTGACGCCCATCTGAGCCGAGAGACCTGCTGATCGGCCCATAAATCGGAGCACAGGTGAGGGGAACGGCGGCCATATTGCTACACCTCAGGCCTGTTCATTCCAGGCCTGAACGGAACCCCCCTCCCCTACAAGCCTGCTTCAGCTAACCTGCCCCAGCTACCCTTGCTCCTGTGCCCCCTCTAGCAGCCAGTGACTTTACTCTTATTAGCTACTTGCAGAGTTTTATGCCAGTCGGCTGTCACCAGGAATGTGCTGGGCTCTTATGATCTGACATACACCCAGCGACCATCTTGCTCCACCTAACTTCAGTACTGCTGCAGTTACTTTTACTAGAACGGACTTTCCTCGCAACCCATCGTATCACTCTCTAAACAACGTGTGTGTGTTGCTCCCGCCCTAGGTGTGTTCTGCGACCCATCATTTAACAACCCCTGGAATCTGGCCATTATCACCACGCTCTTCGCTATTAAAGGTGCTATATCTTTGTGGGACTACATCTCCACCTCCTCCCTTCCCTTTTACAGTTTTAAGTGTGTTTTACACCCCGTCTGGACCTGTGCACATGTCCCCATAACATCCCATGCTAGCCACACAAGGCCTATACATGTGACGGACCACTGAGGTCGGGACCTGGACCCCCCCATCATCTCCCGTTTTTCTCCCATGTGAGCTTCTGCATATGCGGGTGTCTCCTTTATAACTTATTTCGGCCGCCCGCACACCCCATGGGCAAAATTGGGGACCAACAACGTACTTACTCTTCTATTAAGCCACAGCCCTCCCTAGCGATGGATCTCTACTTGAGCAGACCTTCTCAAACAGCCTCGGGGGCCCCCGAAAGTTCACAGATCCCACCGGAACAGTCTGACATATGCACCAACTTGCTCTTTAATGATACCTCCACACTTCCATCTACCCTCTCCCCCCCCCTTGACCACGGAGTTACTGGACACTAAACTACACTCCCTACTACAGGCAATCACTCACACCATTACACAGGAGGTAGGAAAAGTGGCTAAAGAATTGAGAGGGGAGATTGATCAGCTGGGTGAACGCACGGACTCTCTGGAATATAAATTGGACAAAATAGTGCAATATGTCCAAGTTCTTGAAGAAGACAATCCCGCCATTAAAAACACCGTAACTCAATTACAAGCCCAGCAGGAAGATCTGGAGAACAGAGAAGGGAGACAGAACCTGAGATTCAGAGGCATTCCTGAAACTGTAGAAGACAAGGATCTGCACGTCTACCTCCTATGCCTTTTCAATTTTGTAGCCCAAACATCCCAGACATAGATTGGCGCCTGGACAGAGTGCATCGTTCGATTGCTCCAAAACCTCCTCCGGGGGCCAACCCGAGAGATGTGATTGTGCGTTTTCACTACTATGACAGCAAGGAAGCCCTGACTCTAGCATCTCATAATCAGTTCAGAGTTGAATTTAAAGGCTCCAAATCTTTAGCGATCTCTCACCCATTACCTTGGCAAGGAGGAGAACCCTCCGTCCATTAACTTTGCATTTACAGTCTCATAAGGTGGCTTATCGGTGGGGCTTCCCTTTTCGCCTATCCGCTTCCAAGGAAGGAATCCAATACTCCCTAAGTGATCTGCAAGAAAGTGACACCTTCCTGCGCAACTTGGGGCTTCCACCTCTTCCAGAAGAAGATTCCCCACCTCTCCCAGCTACACCCAAGCCTCTGCTGGCTCCGAGTCGCATCTGGACCTCAGTGCAGCAGAAACTGTCCAAATCCAACTATACACCCCAGAAACGTCATGCCTTCAGATTTCCGACCTGAACAGTCTCCTCCTGATTCACTCTGGATGCCCTATTTACCTTGACACCCGACCGCTGTTATGGGTAGTCAACACCCTTTAGTGGGTATATTTACCCCCTGGCCTGGGGGGTGGGTGGCTGAATTTACTTTACGCTGCCTCCGGTTTAACCAAGTTTTCTTCTCCCTTTCTCAACAGGTTGTGACGTTTTTGCCTGATAGAAATTATAGTATTATTGTATTGTGTGTGTGTATATGTATGTGTATATATATAATCTATGTGTAATTTTTTTTTTCCCGCACAACCGAGGTGTCCTGATATAACTGAGGGCAACCTGTTTCTTTTTTCTCGGAGAGAGACCGGGATCCCCTGGTCCCTGTTTCTCTTTTTAGTTTTTTGGAGATATACATATCTCCACTCTAGACCCATGGCTTAGACCTGGGCTTCCTGGTGGCGTCTAGCCATCCAGGTTTATATTGGCTGGTCATTAAACCCCGACCCCTTATTTTGCCCTCGTTTTTTTTCCCTTTTTCTTTTTCCTTTTTATTGTATATTTTTTCCCCTTTTTGTGGTATATTAGGATTTTTCCTTTATTTTCCGCTGGTTCTGGTTACTTTTGGGACAGATTTTCTTAAACAGTCGAACTGTCATGCATATTGCTCTGTTATGTAATATATATTTGTTTTGGGTTCTCTGCTATGTCCCACTTGTTACACATGTGATGTTTTCTGTCATGCTCTGGTTCCTGATTGACTTGCTATGGCGTTAAAATTCCTAACTTATAACGTTAAAGGTTTAAACTCCATTCAGAAAAGATGGTTAGCTTTGAAGGAGTTTAAAGCTTCCAAAGCGGACGTGATATTGGTCCAAGAGACCCACTTCCTTGCTGGAGGCTCTCAAGTTTGCTAGCAAACATTTCCCAACCTCATTTCTAGCATCTGACCCATCGGGCAAGGCGGTTGTAGCTACACTGAATAATCGGCATTGCCCGTTAAAGGTCAATTCGTCCCATTTAGACCCCCACGGAAGGTTTATCATCTTTACTCGATCCCTCACCATAGTTAATATCTATGCTCCTAACACAGGTCAGCTCAGCTTCTTGTCCTCTGTCTTTGACACAATGGACTGATTTGCCCAACCTTTTATGGTCATAGTGAGAAAAAACGAGAACAAAAGTTTTAGGGACTTTAAGGAAGCCAAAACCTGGTAAGATCATGTATTTCCATCCCTTGGGACTTTAAATGAAATCATGACCTGGTAAGGTCATGCATTTCCATCCCTTATTTGAATCAAAAGAAGAGAGCACAGAGGATGGGACTTTATATGAAGAACATGGTTTCAAATGGGTAAATAGGTGAACACTGGGAATTTATTTGGATAAAATATACAAACAAAATTGATATCAGGAAAAGAAATAAACGTGATACTCACAATAAACATGATAATAGCGTAAAATCCTACAGTGTAACCATTGCCAATAAACACAATGATAACATGCAGTCGCACAATATAATCATTACCATAAATAAACAATATATATGGATAAGATCATTAATCAAATTTGTAATAAATTCCTAGAGTCACCAGAAAATGGGGTTAATTACAGTAATACTAAAGATAGTATCTGCAGGACCTAAGGCCTCACTAAACCTGTACAGATTGAGGTTACATGATATTAAATAATTGGAGAAGATGTATAAAGGTTGAGGTACTCGGCATCGGATAGCTCAATCTGTACAGGTCTAGTGAGGCCTTAGGTCCTGTAGATACTATCTTTAGTATTACTGTAATTAACCCCATTTTCTGGTGACTCTTGGAATTTATTACAAATTTGATTAATGATCTTATCCATATTTATTGTTTATGGTAATGATGATATTGTGTGACTGCATGTTCTCATTGTGTTTATTGGCAATGGTTAAACTGTAGGATTTTACGCTATTATCATGTTAATTGTGAGTATCATGTTTATTGCGTTTCCTGATATCAATTTTGTTTGTATATTTTATCCAAATAAATTCCCTGTGTTCACCTGTTTACCCATTTGCAACCATGTTCTTCATATAAAGTCCCATCCTCTGTGCTCTCTTCTTTTATGGTCATAGGAGGAGACTTTAATATGACGATGTAGTCAGACAGAGATAGATATACTCTCTTTCCCTCAGCCTCTAAATCATTCTGTAAGCTGATCAGATCTAGATGCTTGTTAGATATTTGGAGGTTAAAACATCCTACTCAAACAATACACATTTTTCTCACATCCTCACAAACTCTATTCCAGGTTGGATCATTTCTTTATCTCCTCACCCCTCTTAACATTGGCGGTCTCTTCTGAAATCAACCCTATTACATGGTCCGATCACTCTTCAGTTCAACTAGACATCTTTCATCTACCTTTCCTAGGGCTTGTCACTGGAGACTGAAACATTCCTTCACTCTCCAGAAACTAAAAGCCTTTTAACTAATGGCCTAACGGAATACTTCCAAGTTAACACTGAAACGGCCTATAAGAAATAAGATATTACTCTTTTGGTATAAAACGCCCGAAATTATGCACAAATATGACCCCAAGACCCCTAAGGTGTGTTGTAGATACCAGGGAGACACAGGTTCCCATTTCCACATTTTCTGGCACTGACCATTGTTTCGCCCATTCTGGCTTATAATACAGTCCTTCATCCAGGACTTGTTTGAGATTTCCCTTCCATTAGACCCTCTGTATTTTTTATTAGGGCTGCCGATTCCCGGGCTCTCTAAACATGCTCAGAAACTCGCCACCTTTATTTTAATAGCAGCTAAAAGAGCCATCCCTATATGGTGGCTCTCCCGAACTTGCCCCGCTCTCTCCCAAGTTTTGCAGAACCTAGAATACATTGGCTGTATGGAGCGGCTTACGCCAATAGTCCATGACACTATGCCTCAGTTCTCTAAGGTTTGGGATCTGTGGAGTCGCTCTAAACTTAATACTGATGCTTAATACTGGTTCCTACTCTGTGCCCCCTTAAGAAGAGTTCAATGCTTAAATTAACTGACCTATCAGTTCCATGACCTCCTACAGGAGAGAAATTTCCATACCCTCTGCCTCCTGCTATATAAACATATGGTTATAGTGATCTGTGATCTGTACCATAAATAACTGTTATTTTGATGGCATACTAATTGTGCTGGAGTATCCTTATCCCTCCCTCCCTCTTCCCTCCCTCCCTTCCCTTCTTCTTCTTCCCCTTCCCTTACATTCCCCCCCCCTGTTTTTGATATGCTATTATTGTTTCCATGCACACTTATATGAGTGTAAGATACTGCAACCTTGTTATCTTTATGCTTTCAATAAAAAAAACAATTAAACAAAAAAAAAATAGTGGAATGGTGCCAAACTCTGGTAATTAAAAATCAATATAGACGACACTTAAAAAGTTCTCCTGGTTACCAGTAATTCCCATTTAGGCAGTCGGCAAGTTTTTTTCTCACATACAGCATAAGCATACCTACAATTACACCGAAACACATTCTGCTATGCCTCTTGTGTATCGGGATACCACATGTGAGATTTTTTCACAGCCTATGATGCATAGAAGGGCCCAAAATCCACAGTACCTTCAGGCATTCCAGGGGCATAATTTACACGTATAATTTCCTGACTACCGATCACAATTTTTGGAGGCCCTGGAGCACCAGGACAGTGGAAGCACCCACAAACTGATCCTATTTTGGAAAGAAATAGTGAGTGTTTTAAAAATTTCATTTTTTGACACAAGTTTTTGGTAAATTTTAAAAAAAGATAATGAAAATGTAATTTATCACATAAAGCTGTCATTTGATACGTTTTTTTCTAACTCCTAGCATAGGCAACTAAAGTTGCGAACAGACCGCCAAGCTCTACACCTTGCATAAATAACCAAAACACGGTAACTGTGTGAGCCACGCTGTGCTTTGTGAATGGTTCCACAGTCTTCTGGGACCTGTCATGTTTCCCAGAATGCTGGGGGGGGGGGGGACTGAACTTCTGTTCAGGTGGGAGCGTGTACCTGTCAAAACAAGGTACCCGCTCCCCCAAAAACTTCCAATGATTAAAGAGGATGGGGATGCAAAGAAGCGGAACGTCCACTTTTGGGTGAAGTTCTTCTTTAAGGTTAAAGAGCTAACAGACATAAAAAGAGCATTCAATCAATTTTGTTAGTTATGCTCAGATTAGAAAATAATTGTGTAAGTGCCCTCACCAATGTTCCCTAGCTAAGTCTGCTTGAGGAAAGGGTCAATAGACTTCGATGTTTTTTTAAACTGCTACTGTGTTTTCACTGTGTAAAACAGGTATTTGAGCATTTCTCCTTCTCTATGCACATATTTGCATATTCCCAAAATAGCAATATAAATATATGTACAAAATCTTATGTGGGAAGAAATGTTGAATGTCCAGATCATGCATTTACAGTCAGCCACCTAATGTTTGTAGGCACCTGATGTGTCAGAGTCAGATGTCAAAGTCAGGCATCAGAGTAAAGTATCAGTCAGACTTGGTAAAAGATTCTTAAACATATATACAAATGTAAAAATCTATACAGTTTATATTACATTAGGAAGACACATTTTAAATTGTATAGTTCCATAATATACTTTTAGACATACCTAAAAGGTCAGTTTTAACTTAAAGAGATTGTAAAGGCAGAAGGTTTTTCTTTTTTTTATCTTAATGCACTTTATGTATTAAGATAAAAAGCCTTTTGTGTGCAACAGTCCCTCTAATACTTACCTGAGCCCCCTCTATATCCAGCAATGTTGAAGTGTTTTGGACTCCCCTCCTCATTGACCGAGACAGCAGCACAGCACCATTGGCTCCTGCTACTGTCAATCAAAGCCAATGAGGAGAGAAAGGGGGCACGTTGAGTTGAAGCTCAGCTCGGGTGCCCCATAGGAAGCTGCTTGCTGTGGGAGGCACTGAAGAGGAGGGAGGGACCAGGAGCCCTGGCAAGGGACCCAAAAAGAGGAGGATCAGGGTTGCCCAGTGCAAATGCACTGCACATTGCAGGTAAGTATAACATGTTTGTTATTTTTAACTAACAAAAAAAACAAGACTTTATTATCACTTTAAGAATATTAAATGGATAAAAAAAGTCAGTAATATTCTGTCCCTTTACTTTTTAGAGTGCACTTATTAGCTGTGTCAATAGGAATGAAAGTAAGTATGCTTTTCTTTCAATATGTTACTAAATGTATATAAATATATATATATATACTTTGTTTGCAGAAAACGTTTAAACAAATATATACATCCAAAGAAGCACAATCACAGAACAGAATAACAAGATGGGGGAGGGGAAATTGCTGTATAGTCCAACTCCAGCTAAAACTTTATTTGTGTGGAAAGACTGGATAAGGGTTAGAATCTCTGTCAGATTTAAATGTTTCTGTTCTAGAGGTTTTAAAATGCTGTTTGGTTAACTGTTGAGGATTTGTATTCTTTTGAGTTCCTGTTGGAGAGAGTTCTTCTAATTTCCTATTTCTTCTGAAAGTAATAAAGAAGGGGAAAAAAGCTCATTAATGCAGACTGAGGTCCTAAACCTTTCTCATGATGCTAGAAAAAGAGTTTTCTTTCCCCTAGATCAGTAAGCAACCTTGGCCATCTAGCTGTGGCGAAACTACAATTCCCATCTTGCCTCTGCCTCTAGGAGTCATGCCTTTGATTGTCAGGGTCTTCTCCTCCACCCCCCTTCCCCCACTTTCCCGGGTGAGGCCCAGTTTCCAGCCTAGGGACTTTTTGGGACACACGGCCCCTTTTTTCCAACCTCTGGTTTTTGTATTGGAAGTATCTGGTGGTTAGGCCTGGGAGGAGGGTGGTCCTGGGACTAATTTAGGCCAGCTAGGATCGGTCCAGTCACCCCACTCGAAAATTTAGCCCGCGGCCTTGCGGCCCACTGGCCGGGATCCGTGTAAGGTCGGTCCAGTCCCCCCTGCGGGCCGTACGTGTGCTTGCGGCGGGTGGCCAAAATTGTTTGCTGCCTAACGGCTCGTCAGTCCGGTCCCCCTGTGGGCTGTGCCCGTGGGCTGCGCAAAAATTTAGGCTGCAGCTTTGCAGCCTGTCGGCCAAGTGTCCATCCAGGGCTCAAGGTAGGTCCGGTCCCCCTGCTAGCCGCATGCTTGCGATGGGCATCCAAAAATGTAGCCTGCGGCCTACTAGGCCTCATAGCAAACCCCCTTTCCTGAGGGTTGGTGCTGTGGGGGTCTGTGTCCCCTGCGAGGGGCTCCGGTCTGTGTCCCCTGCGAGGGGCTCCGGTCTGTGTCCCCTGCGAGGGGCTCCGGTCTGTGTCCCCTGCGAGGGGCTCCGGTCTGTGTCCCCTGCGAGGGGCTCCGGTCTGTGTCCCCTGCGAGGGGCTCCGGTCTGTGTCCCCTGCGAGGGCCCCCGGTCTGTGTCCCCTGCGAGGGCCCCCGGTCTGTGTCCCCTGCGAGGGCCCCCGGTCTGTGTCCCCTGTGAGGGATTTTGGTCTGTGGGGGCCTGGGTCCGTGTCCCCTGTGCAAGGCCTCGGGGGTGCCCCTGTGCAAGGCCTCGGGGGTGCCCCTGTGCAAGGCCTCGGGGGTGCCCCTGTGCAAGGCCTCGGGGGTGCCCCTGTGCAAGGGCTCAGTTGACACCCTCTATGTGGACCTTGGAGGGGGGTCCCGGTGGGTGGGACCCCCAACCCCCCACCCCCTCGACTTTTTGGTGTAGCGCTTAGGCAGATAGCCTAGTATAGGGCACTCCTGCCCTCCCCTACCTCCCCTGTTGAACAGTCCTATCTGACTAGTGCCGCACGGAGGTGGCCACATTGCAGGCTGTTGGCCATGCTCTCTATCCTGTAGGCAGTGAGGATGATAGCAGAAGGGCTAAAAAGGGCACTGGTTGTCGGTCTTGCATCTGTGTGGGAAACTTTCAAGATGGGGATGCAGCGCGGGGGGGGGGGAGGGGGTCGGTACCCTCTTGAATAAACCGTCTTCCGCGGTGAAAGCATTCACTTCTCTCTCTTATTTTGACAAATTAGTCCATGAAGACTGGGAGTGTCCAAAGTGCCTTTTGCATTTCCAGAAACACTGGTTGTAAAGTACCCCTTTGGGGAGTCCCCCCTTCAGAAGGGAACTGTTACACCAGTAGTGAACCCCTCTGTCTCTAGGCTGCTAGAGGCAAACATGGCTCTAATAGAGGAATCTCTGGCTTCTAAGGGCCCAGCTGGCATACTTGGAGGGGGAACAGAATTACTCTGCCTTTGCTGCTTGGGGATCTATTGGGTAGGCGCTAAAGTTTGTCCGCTATGCCTCTTGGCCGCAGTTCCCCTGGTTGCTGAGTCTGTTGCCTCAATGGTGCTTAGACATGTATTTTGGGGGGTTACTCTGAATGACTTCATATTGCATCTTGAGTTTGTCCAGTAATAAGATAGTTTTCCATGTATTCCTCTGAACAGTTTGTTGCTTCCAGTGGTCGTCTGTCGCCAGACTGCTTGCTGTCCCCTGCGGGGGGCTGTGCAAGCCCCGTTGCTGCAGAGTGTCATTGTCCCAGTTCCCGTGCTGAGAACAGTGTCAGGGGTTTTATTCAAACCTGTGCACAGTCTAAAAGATG
The DNA here is from genome assembly GCF_037356315.1 of Lithobates pipiens. Lineage (NCBI taxonomy): Eukaryota > Metazoa > Chordata > Amphibia > Anura > Ranidae > Lithobates > Lithobates pipiens. Next base: position 284,827,807 of record NW_027507764.1, read on the forward strand.
GAGGGCGGGGTACATCTAATTCTGGACCTCAAGGCCCTGACCTGCCTTGTGTGGATACAGAAGTTCAGGATGGAGTCCGTTCACGCAGTGGTGGCACTCCATCATGGGGTGTTTCTGACTTCTACGACATCACAAATGCTTAAGCATTCTGTTATGTGCCCGTCCTGAGCACTTCCTCAATTTTTGCTGTGGTTGCGGTGCATTATCGGTGTGTGGTGTGGTCCTTTTGGTCTGGCCACCACTTCTCGGGTGTTCACAAGGTGTTGGCCCTGGATCTGGCAGGGTTATGTCAGTGGGAGTTGATGGTCCTGGGTTGCATGGGCGATCTTCTGTGCCAAAATCTCGATGACCCCGAGGAGCAACGTAGTTTCTTTACAGACTTTCTCTGATTTCAGTTGGCGTCTATACTATCGGAAGTCTGTTTTGGTCCGGCCAGAAGGTTGATTTATCTGAGCCTGACCGGGCTTCAGCTGTGGCCAGCCTGTTTCTTCCCCTGGAAAGACTTCAGAAGTGGCATGCGGCGTTTGTTTCATTTACTATCCGGCAGGTGGGTTCCTCTGCGGATCCACATGTGGATGTCGGGTCTGATGGTATCTACTCTCTTTTTGAGGAAAGGTCATTTGCACAGTTCCATGTAGGCTCTCTTCGGGGAGATCCTGGCATAATGGGTAAAGTACCCAAGGTCTCTGAACAATCGGATTTGGCTGAGTCAGGAAACCAGAGGCTTCCTAGTCTGGGGGCTTCATTCTCTGGTTCTTCAGTGGGGAAGATGCTTTCTCCTCTTGTATTGAACAGGGTGACCACCAATACCAATCTGGGGTCGGTGGGATCCGACTACCGTGTAATATCCCAGAACTTCAATTGATCAGAGTAGGTCTGGATCATGGACGGCTCGACTTCGGGGGCTCCCAGTACAGATCCAGTCAGACAAGGCCACAGCAATGACTTATGTCCCTCACCAGGGTGGGCCAAAAAGGCTATCCTCCAGTGGGTAGAATGTCTAGTTCTGGCCCTTTCTGACGAATGCATTCCAGGAGTGGAATGCTGCCAGATGGATACCTTAGTTGGCTATGGTTGGGTCATGGGGTGGGTCTTTCTCTGGGCCGAGTTTCATCAGATTTGTCCTAGTTCCCTCTCCTACTTGCCGGCTGAACCCATTTTGGCTAACCGCCCTGCAGGAGCAAGATGACATCCCTACGGAATTGCAACACTATTTTACACGGAGGGGACTCCGCTACACACGACATAGTGTGGGACACATTTAAGCTTTACACCCGCTCCCTGCTCACCACGCGTATTAACAGACTTAAGCGGTCGTCAAAACTTGTCCAACAGGCTACAGACCACTTACAAAGACTGGAGGAGAAGTTTCACCGAGACCCCTCGCCTGACACAGCTACTAATCTTAAGCTTCGGGTACGACAGGTCTCCCAACTGCATACGGAAAAGGCCAAGCAGGGCATCATTTTCTGTAGGCAAAGGATATTTGAGTATGGAGAAAGATCGGGCAAACTACTTGCTTATCTCGCCCACTTGGATTCCCGTCCCTCAGTCGTGGTATCACTGATAGACACCCAGGGGAATGGTATCACTGATCCACAACAGGTGGCGGAGGAATTTGCGAGATTTTATCGAGCACTCTACACCACCCGGGTCACTCATACTCCCCAAGACACCAGAGACTACCTAGCGAGAATTACATTTCCCAAACTGACAGACGCCCAACGTGACCCTTTAGAGGCCCCCATTACTGAGGAGGATATTTCCGAGGCTATCTCCTCTCTGGCCACTTCTAAAGCACCAGGGCTGGACGGTCTACCCCGCTTGAATTTTATGCCACCTACTCTGAAATTTTGACCCCCTAAACTCCATAACCTATATGAATCCATATTTGACATGGGAATCCTACCCCCCTCCATGAGAGAAGCACAAATAGTAGTAATTCCCAAGCCCGGGAAGGACCCAAACTATCCGGAATCGTATAGACCTATCTCCCTACTACAGGTCGACATTAAAATACTGGCCAAGATTCTTGCCTCCCGCCTTAATCGGGACATCCTTTCAATGATCCACCCTGACCACACTGGCTTTATGCCAGGGAAAAACACCGCCATGAATATCCGCCGCTTACTTATGAACATCCAGGGATCCCATGATGAAGTCGGCTCGCGGGTCCTGGTGGCCTTAGATGCTGCCAAGGCCTTCGACTCCGTGGAGTGGGACTACCTGTGGGAGTGCCTCTCGGGATTTGGACTTGGCCCCAACTTTATTCGATGGGTCCAACTCCTGTATCAATCCCCAGGGGTCAAGGTGTTTGTAAACGGTTGGCTCTCTGATCAGTTCCCGCAGGAGAGAGGGACTCAACAAGGTTGCCCCCTTTCTCCCATGCTGTATGTGTTGGCTGTGGAACCACTGGCTATTATGGTTCATGCAGACACCAGAATTCATGGTCTTAGGATAGGGAATCTGGAAGAAAAGATCCGGGATGTATGCTGAAGATTTGTCCTAGTTTCTTTTAGAAGGCTCAGTTTTTCCTACCTCTATTTACAGAGGGATGAGCAGGAATAGGCCTTGAGTACCATAGAGGTCCAGGTGTCGGCCTGGGCAGTCTTCTTCAGCATCTCCTGGTCTCGCACTCCCTGGCATGTGCCTTTTTGTGCTAAGGTTTAGACGTCTGTTTCCACCGTGGTGTTTTCTTCCACCGCCGTGGGATCTGAACTTGGTGTTTTCGGTTCTCCAAAAGCCTCTCTATCTTTCTCTGAAAATTTTCGGGAGGTCCTACAGCTTACTCTGTCTTGGGAAGGTGAACTCATGGTGGCTATCACCTCTACTCGCAGGTTGTCGTGAATGGTGGAGTTATCTTACCCAGGTTAAAGTGGTGCTTCGTCCTTTTTTTTACATAGTTCCATTCTTGGATTTTCATGTGAATAAGGACATTGGGTTGGCTTCTTGTGTCCCTGGTCAGCACATCCCAAGGAATTGGCTTTATCTAGCCGGGATGTGTTTTGAGGGATTCGGATGTATTTGCCAGCCACTGAGTCTGTTGGTCTGGATGGATCGGACATATGATGTCTCTGGGCTATCCTGCCAGAGATCAGTTTCTTCCTTTCCCGGTTATGGCGTATTTGTCTCAGGCAATTAGTGCTTCTTGGGCCTTTGTCATCCGGCAGCCGTGGTCGTTGGTGTACATTTTCACAAGTAATACGAAGTGGGTGGTTTGGAATCTGCGAATGCCTCTTTTGGGCACAAGTTTTTATGCAGGTCATTGTTTAGGGGGTCTATTTCCTCTTGAAGGGGTATCATTCAGGTTGTGTTCCAGCTTGTCCTGGGTGAAGTTATTGTTACCTGGTTGGCTCTTGTATTAGCCTTGAGAATTTTCATTTTTCCACCCCTCATGTTGGCACTGCATTGGGACATCCCTATCGTTATGAAGATAGAAGACTGGGAAAAACAGGGGAATATTGCCTCTGGCAATAACCCCTCAGCCTGCTTCCTGCAGCTCAGTTTTTTTCTGCCTAGTGAAGAATGACCTAGGCTCCCTGCGGGACCATCGGTCCTAAGGTTTTTTTTCCGGATTTTTGCCTTTTGCACAAGATTTTAAGATCCTTGATTTCCTATCAACAGCCGGCTGGGTGACAGGCTGGTTAATAAAGATCCTTGTAGTCTCCCCAGCCTGGCCATCAAGCATGTGCAGACCCTAGCTACGCGCTGGGTCAGCCACGACATGCCCCTCAGGCTCCAGGGGTGGCCGGTGAGCTACATGCTCCGGGGCACACATAAGACAGGACTACGGATGTCTTTGTCACAGTGTGCCATGGCCCGCAGGCACCCTGTACTGCTCGGTGTGGGTCTGTGATGGGATGCCTCCAGCTCGTCCAGACGGTAAGTACAGCTCTCCCGGTCTCAGCAGGACAGAGCAGCTGGGCATTCCCTGGGAGGTCGATTAGGGGGTCCCTCTTCTCCCTTTCTCTCTCCCTGTCCCCCCCTCCCCCCCTCCCACCATCCCACCATGTGGGGGATGCTGTTTGACTGGGCTGTAGTGCGGTGTGTGTACCTGGGCCAGGCATCCTCCAGGAGGCTCTGATCCTTGATTGGGGGCTGCACTGGCTGTCTGTTCCTGTGCTATCATCTGTCTTTCCGGTGTCTGTGGGCTCTGCATATGCTGCTGCCATAGCGTTGACTGCCGCCATTTTCTGTGTACTTTCTGTGTATAGCATAATCTGCCATTTTCCTCTGTGAGAAGCATGGTCGGCAGCCATTTTCTCGGAGTTCAGCAGCCATTTTCCCTGTGCTTTTTTCTATACATGAACGGCCGGTGGCCATTTTCTTGTAGCCTCAGCACAAGTTTTCTCCCCAGCACTGGTTCCTTTACCTCAGAACAGTGTGTTTTTTGTTCCTGGACACTTGTGAGCTGACAAAGCGATCAGCAGGAGCACGGCGCAGCACTTGGTCGGGGTGGTGAGTCCTGTGGTGGGGCCCCTCAGTCTGTTAGCAGCTAGGAGGGTTGAATTAAGCACCTTGTCCGAAGTCCCCAAGGGTGGCAGACAGGGCAGGTCAGCATGGCGTCAGAAGCTGGCGTTTCTTCCCCAGACCTCCCTGCAATTGCAACTGTCAAGCCTGAAATTAGTGCAGTGCCTTTGGATGCTTTGCCGGCGGGCCTTGAAGCGTTCGTTGCCAGGGGGGAGGCAGTGTGAGGGTGCAAGGGGGTAAAAAAACGGTCCCTGCCCCCCTGTCCTCCGAAGAGAGCTCTGATTGAGACTCATGCCCCGCAGTGACTGGTGGCTCCTGTTCTGATGTGTCAGAGGACGCTGACCAGGACTGATCAGACAGTGAGGATGATTCCGTGTCCGGGTCCACGCAGGAAAAAGCGCTAGTTGGAGCACTTATCACTGCTGTGCGTGATGCCCTGAAAATACAGGATGCGGCAGGATCCTCTGCTGAGGTGGCGGTCCCCTTTGGATCCTGTAAGCCAGTCCGTACACCTAAGGTGTTTCCGTGTCTGACTTATTTTGATAAATTCATATACAAAGAATGGGGGAGCCTGCAACTGACCTTTTCGGTCCCAAAAAGAATTGCGGTGTGTTACCCCTTTGAGGAGAACCTCCTTTAAAAAATGGTCGGCGCCCCCGGTCGTGGACCCCCCCCCCACTATCCAGGTTAAACAAAGTAACCACAATCCCGGTAGGGGCCCCTGCATTTAAGGACCCTACCGATAGGCCCGGTCCATGTTTACAGTAGTGGGGTCAGCGCTATGAATGGTACTGGCCACGGCATTAGTGTCGCAGACCCTTACTGAGTGAGCAAAACTATTGCACCGTGAATTGGAGCAGCAGCAATCTCCAAGTCTGCGTGGAACTAGCAGACCAGTTGGTGCATGGCCTTAAGTATGTCAGTGATGCGGCCCTGGATACACTTTCCCTGCTCTCCAGAGCATCAGTATCACCAGTGATGCTATGGTGCCTGATTTGGCTGAAATGCTGGTCTGCAGACCAGGCATCTAAAAAAGCCTTGACTGATTTGTCCTTCCTTGGTTAGAGGCTATTTGGAGCTTCGCTGGATGACATTATTAAGAATATCACCGGTGGAAAGAGCACGTTGCTCCCACAGTCCAGGAAGGGTAAGGAGCTACGCCGCAGGCAAGGGCCCTCCTTTTCCGCTCAAGAGGCTTTTTTGCCCACCCAGGACTTCAGGTAAGTGCTCACAGCCCAACGGGGTGACTGCTGAGGGACAAGAGTCCCTGTCCTCGCAAGCCCAGCAAGCCTGCGAGCAAAAGTACTACCACATGAAGGTTTGCCCCCTCACGACACACGGGTTGGGGGTTTCCTTTCGGGAGTTTGTAGCTTGGTGGGCCTCTCAGCTGTCTGACCAATGGGTCTGCGGACTGATTTAATCAGGCTACAAGAGTTTCTCTCTTGGCCACCAAACTGATTTTTTCCCTCCAGCATACCTTTACTCCGGGCTCGCCGGGAGGCCCTGTTGGGAGCAGTAAGGGACCTGCTCAGCCGCGGGGTGATAATGCCTGTTCCAGAACCGGAAAGGTTTCAGGGATTCTACTCCAATCTGTAGTCCCCAAAAAGGAAGGGGTACATCCAATCTTGAACCTAAAAGCCCTCAATTGCTTTGTGAAAGTACAGAGGTTCAGAATGGAATTCATTCGCTCTGTAGTCACTGCACTCCATCAAGGGGACTCCCTGGCGTCTCTGGATATCCAGGACACGTATTTGCACATACCGATATGCCTCAGGCATCAGAGGTTTCTCCAATTTGCAGTAGGGGAAGACCACTACCAGTTTGTGGCTCTCCCCTTTGGCCTGGCTTCAGCACCCCATGTCTTTCCCGAAGTATTGGCTCCAATTTTGGAGTTGTTGCGACAACGTGGGATTGCAATTGTGGGTTACCTAGACAATCTCTTTCTGAGAGCAGCTTCCGCCTCAGAATTAAAGCAGGATGTGGCAATCACCATGCAAACTCTACAGGCATTTGGGTGAGCGTCAAACTTCAAAAAGTTGGTACTAGTGCCTGGAGTACCTAGGCTTACTGCTGGACTCTGTGGAAGCGAGTGTTTGTCCCTTCAAACAAACTGCAGACTCTCAGAGCCGCTGTGAAGCTGTTGAAGAACCGCAGGTGGTCGTCGCTGCGTTTCTTCATGCGAGTTCTGGGCCTCATGGTAGCCTTCTTTGAGGCGGTACCATACGCCCAATTTCACACCAGAGTCTTGCAGTAGGAGATATATTCCAAATGGGACAAATCTCCATTATCCCTGGATCGGCAGATTCAGGAGAGCCAGTTAGTCAGGGATTCTTTTCTCTGGTGGCTGAGATCTCCGGCTCTTAGGGCCGGGAAATTGTTCCTTCCTCTTCATTGGACGGGGATCACAATGGAGGCCAGCCTGACTGGCTGGGGTGAAGTACTGGGAGTAGAATTGACCCAGGGCCTCTGATCGAGGGAGGAATCCCAGTTACCAGTCAATGTGCTTGAGCTTCGAGCGATCAGGCTATGCCTCTCCACATGGTCGATGAGACCACGAGGGTGCCGGATCAGAATCCAGTCAGCCATCAAGGAGGAACAAGAAGCTCGGCTGCAGCACAGGAGGTCACTCACATCCTTCAGTGGGCAGAGCGACACGTACCGGCCCTGTCGGCCATATACATCCCGGGAGTAGAAAACTGGCATGCAGACTATCTAAGTTGCCAGATGCTGGACCCAGGAGAATGGTCGCTGCATCAGGAGTTGTTTAGGCTTCTTTGCCTGTGGTGGGGCACGCCAGATGTGGATCTTCTGGCCTCTCAGCTCAATCGAAAGGTGCAGAGGTTTGTGTCCAGGACAAGAGATCCTTGGGCGGTGGCTCCATGGGAGCAGTACCGGCTGATCCGCTGAAACTGTTACCAGGTCTGTTCTGCAGAGTGGAGGCTGAGGGGATTCCAGTAATACTGATTGCCCCAGATTGGCTTCTGCAACCTTGGTACACCGAAATGGTACGCCTGGTGGCAGATACTCCTTGGTTGCCGATGCGAGAAGACCTCCTATCGCAAGGTCAAATACTCCATCCTGCTTTACCGTCACTGGTTTTAACGGCATGGCTGTTGAAAGCCAGGTGTTAAGGAACCGAGGTCTGTCGGACTTGGTAATTTCCACTATGCCGAGGGCACGTATATCTTCCGAGAAGAGGATTTTCCATTGTACGTGGAAGGCTTATATCTCCATGTCTGGGGAGATGGGGTGGTGTCCACGCACCTATTGTTTCCTGGATCCTGCTGTTCTTACAGAGTGGAGTAGAACAGAAGTTGGCCTTGAGCACCATCAATACACAGATATCAGCCTTGGCTGTTTTTTTTCCAACGACCCCTGGTGTCTCACTGATTGGTTCGCACCTTTGTGCAAGGGGTTCGGCATGTAGTTCTTCCATGGGATATGAACCTGGTGCTATCGGCACTTCAAAAACCGCCGTTTGAGAACATCAGGGAAATTCCCTTGTTGACTCTTTCTAGTGGTTATTACATCTGCTAGGAGGGTTTCTGAGCTGGTGGCCTTGTCTTGAAATTCGCCCTATCTGGTTATCCACAGGGATAAGGTGGTGTTGCGTCCGCAACCTTCTTTTCTGCCAAAGGTGGTTTCGGCCTTCCATCTCAATGAAGACCTTGTGTTACCATCTCTGTGTCCTAAACCGACACATCCTAAAGAGGTGGCCCTCCATTTCCCTGACGTGGTCCGGGCTCTAAAGGTACATCTGTCTGCCACGGCTCCCTTCCGGAAGTCAGATTCTCTGTCAGTTTTGGTAGCTGGTCCGAAAAAAGGGCTGGCGGTCTCGTCGACCACCATTTCCAGGTGGATCAGGTCATGGTCCAGGCTTATGCCTTGAAGGGGCAGATGCCCCCCTTTCCTGTCACTGCCTATTCCACCAGGGCAATTGGGACCTCTTGGGCTTTCCGACATCAAGCGTCAGTCTCCCAGGTGTGTAAGGCGGCGACTTGGTCATCCGTTCACACTTTCACAAAGTTGTACAAAGTTGATGCAAGCGCATCTTCTGATGCCTGCTTCGGCCGCAAAGTTTTGCGGGCTGCCGTGTAATCGTTGCAATTTACACTCTTTCTTCTTGTTAGAGAACGTTACATTTTGATTGTCAGTGCATTCTGATGCCAATGTTGGCCTCAAGTTCTGATGCGGTTGGTTCAGATGGTGATTCCTCCGTTGGGGAGCACCTCTGATTGTGGGTGAAGTTTATGTTGCTGTTCCCACTCCTCGTTATGACACTGCTTGGGGACGTCCCTATGGTCAAGATTAATGGAGCTGTGTCCGTCAATGAACGAAAGCGTAAATAGGATTTTTTTGCTCACCATAAAATCTTTTTCTCTGAAGTTCATTGACGGACACAGCACCCACTCCTTCTATTATTTTTACGTTATACTGATTGTTGACGTACAGAGCTGCAGAAAGCAGGCTAAGGGGTTATTGCCAGAGGGACCGCCCCCTGGGCGGAACTGTACAGTTCTGTTGTTTTTCACATGTATTACATGTTCTGCCTAGTCCTTTCCTGAAGGTGTCGTAATTGCCCTACGGTCAAGATAATGGAGCTGTGTCTGTCAATGAACTTCAGAGAAAAGGATTTTATGGTGAATACAAAAATTCTATTTTTTTACTTACCGTGATATCCGTTTCCCTGAGTTCATTGACAGACACAGCACCCACCTCTCTGTGGAGTTTTTTTGTTACTTCTTTTACTGCTTGCTAATAAACTGAATACCTAGAGCAGGGAGGGGGTTATATACTGACTGTGGACGGCCCATGGGAGTGGCCAAGTGTGTGTTTGTTTTTTTTGCTCTGCCTAGTCCTAATTCTGCGGAGGCGCTATAGCCCTATCGTTATGAAGATAGAAGGCTGTGTCTGCCAATGAACTCAGAGAAATGGATTTTGCGGTAAGTAAAAAATCCTATTTTGTCCTACATGTAGTTGGTGTTGAAAGCTGCTGCAGGGATACATCATTTTGATTTACTAAAAGGGAATGTGATGTGCACAAGGACTCAAAACGATGCACATTCCAATTCAGTATAGTTAAACACTCATATTCATGGTTCCAAGCTGTTGCCTTTGGTGTTGGGAATTATTTGTTTCCAACTTAGGGTAATGTACTTTGGCATCAGTAAGTAGCTGCTTTTATAATTTAACCCCTTTCTGCCGAGCGTACGCAGATATGCAGCCTCGGCTTTCGGGGGTTATACCGGGATGATGCTTGCAGCTGCAGGCATCATCCTGGTGCTGTTTTTTAGAGTGGGTGATCAGCTTTCCAGGTATAACACCGATGCGGCTAAAAGCCGCTCGATTGTTATCCCGGAAGAGTGGGAGGGGACCACCCACCTCTCTAACTGGGCCTCCCATCCCACACCGAGAGACCTGATCCTTGATCTGCCACTTCCGGCGGCTATAGACAGGCTGGCGCGAAGCCGGAAATGGCTTCGTTCCAGTCTCCCGAACGTAAACACAGAAGCAACGTCACCATGTCACTTCCTGTTTATTCGGCTGCCAATGGATGTTAAAAAATATACAGTATTCAGAATTGCCGTTTTTCGTTTTCAATCTGAATACTTTGAAGTACAAAGGAGGGATTAGAGGTCTTTTAGACCCCCGATCCCTCCATAAAGAGTACCTGTCAACACCTATTAATGTCACAAGGGATGTTTACATTCCTTGTGACAGCAATAAAAGTGATCACATTTATTTTTGTTTAAAACACAATTTAATAATATAAAAATAAATAAAATAAGAATTTTTTATTATTTTTTTTTAAAGCAAGCTCTCAAAGCAAAGAATACTCATACAGAAGTCGCGCCCGCATAGGTAAACGGTTTTCAAACCACACATGAGGTATTGCTGCGATCGTCGGAGCAATAATTCTAGCACTAGACCTCCTCTGTAACTCTAACCTGGTAACAGTAAAAGGCGTTGCCTCTGGAGATGGACACAGAGTCTTGTTGGACACCGAGTGGCACGCGTGCCAGGGGTGCAGAGCACTGTGCAAGCCTTAGTCCAAGATCCGAGTCAAGGTCACTTCCAGTTTGGCAACGATCAAATTGTCAGACGGATTCATTCTGTCTGACCTTTGCTGTCAAAAAGTCTGGTCGTGTGGACGTGGTATAAGCCAGCAAAGCCGACAGACCAGCAGCCCTAATCAATTTAAGTGCTTTGTCGAAAGAGGCGTAGTGCACCCTGGATTCTTCCTTATCGATGCCATCATTGACCAAGGAGCCAGAAGGATAGAAAGATGGTGGATAAGGCAGAATTTACCCTCCACCTTTTTTGGGAACCACACTGAGGAGAGAAATGCTCAGGTTGTGGAAAGGGGGGAAATCAAACGGGGATGCCATATGACCCAACTCCAGCTCCTTCTGAAGCTTCTTGGCCGCGATGGACTCAAATTGGACAGCGGATTTCAAATTAGACGCCATGGTAGGCTCGACGGAAGAAATGAAGGGAATCCAAAAACCTTGGTCCGAACCGTCCCTCAAGATCAAAGCCTCCCTAGCAAGGGTGTACCGGTCTAGCCAGGGAAGCATTTCTTAAATGTTTATCGGGGTCCACCGGCTTAGAAAGGTCAGGCTTGGCCCCCAGCTTGGAAAGCAACTGTTTACTTTTCCTGAAACACCGACTGGCTGGGTGAGCACCTCCGCAAAGTGAGCACTCATACTTAAAATGGCACGCAGTGTACCACTTGCAGTGGCTCCCATTAAACAGCCAGCTCACACCTTTCCAGTGAGAGCGCCGTCTGGGGACTGAAAGGACAAAGACCTGTAGGGGCACATGAGCAATAACCACAGGCTACCGGCCTGTCAATCAAAACAAAACTCCTTACATGTCGCCATTTTTTGGCAAAACTGGGTGTCATAGTGAAACCAACACTGACCCCCATAAACTTTATAGGCACCCCAGAGAAGATCCAGGTAGCATAAGAGAGATGTACCCAACTCCAGAAACCGCTCACAAAGCACTCCGGCACACACACAGAACCCCTGCAGCCAGTTCCCGAACGTTCGAGGAAGCTGCTTTGATTTGTCGCCTTGTGCCGTAACATCGACTCATCGTGATTTGTCAACCGTCTCCCTGTAGAGGGGAGGGAACAGGGCAAGCAAATCAATAAATTCACAACGCCAGATCTTATCCTTGATGTCCGCTAATAGTTGCATGATGGTCGGTGAAACTGCCCACAAAGCGAGAACTCTAACAGAGCCCAGACTAACTGCTGAAGCTGACGTGTCCATGCAGGACAGGATTGATTTAACGACTGCAAATATGCATTCTTTTGGCGAGCCGGATACAGCAGCATCACTGAACCTACCCCAAACCAAATCACAATCTTACTAACTGATGTGCAGAGGCAGAGGCGAAGAAGGGCAACCAGCAGCAGATCCAGGAGACACGCATCGGCCATGGGAGGGGCCGGCAGAGGCCCGCGACATCCAGCTCCTCAAAAAAAGGTGATGATTGGCGATGCAGTAGGATGATGTAAAAAGAGATCCAGGGTTGGAGGTCCAGCCACGAACACCAATGAGCCCGGGTGGCAGTGGACAGCAGCTGTGCAGCAGTGAGAGCAACCAGAGGCTTCTGGAGGAGGACCCATTGCAGGTGCAGCCAATCTACTGAGAGTGACATGGCAATCTCCCGCCCTGCCGGGCACAGGGAGACGGGGCCAAACAGCAGTCAGAGGCAAGGGTGCAGTGACAGGCGAGACTTTGAAATTTCCCGCCCAGCTGGGCGCAGGATGCATATGCAGCAGACACAGGCAAGGCAGTGGCACAGTCAAAGCTCCCACCCAGCTGGGCGCAGAGAGAAAAGGAACAGCCGGCAGTGACAGGTCTGCAGGGGCAAGGTACACAGAGGAATCTCCCGCCCAGCCAAGCGCTGGGAGATGGGAACAGGTGCCCAACATGGACATTACTGCAGAGGCTCCTGTCGGCTGTGCTGGGGGACATGCAGAGTGGGAAGCAGCAGCACAGGAGGATCGCTGTGCAGCACCGCAAGCTCCTGCTCCGCTGGGCGCAGGGAGAGCGGGGACAGTCCCAGGATCGGCAGTGTCAGGCACCCGCGAGCATGAGACAGAAGCGGCCCATGCTGTGGCTCCTGCCCGGCAGGGCACAGGGAGCCGCGCTGAGGAGATGGCAGCAGGCGGAGCCCGGGCAAACCTCTGAATGGCTCCAGGACTTTGTGAGTGAGCTGGGTGGGAGGAGGACTGGCCGAACCACGGCATCCACAGGTGGGGGGGCCCACTGAATAGAATGATCTGGGCACCATGGGAGGAAGAGAGCCAGCACCCGACGCACCAGTGGCCCCGGGGGAGCGACGAGCCCAGGTTGTCGTGTAAGTCGCCCTAGAAGGACTAGGACTCAGATGAGATGGTGAATGAAAGTGCCTTCGGGCCCTGAAGGTAGGGGGCCCCGCAGCAGAGTCCTTGGGGGGTAGGGGAGCGGGGGGAGGGAAAGCCATCTCTGGGAATTGGAGGGAAAAGAGCCAATCAGCCTGACCTTGGTGCAACAGCTTGTGGACCCTGGCCAGCAGGTAATCGGTGTCCATGATGAAGAGGGGTCAGTACCCAGGGTCTTCAGCTCTTCCAACCACGTTTCTTCAAAAGGCCCAGAATTCCCTGGGGCGGTACTTTTACTGAGCACAGGCCCAGTCCATCTCCCATAACTTTAACCAATCTTAAATGACCACTCTGCCAACTGCCTATATCCAGCTCCTGGCCATGCCCCCATCAGTCAAGGTTCTCTTTCCCTACAGGGGCTCAAGAGCCTTAATTCACTTTCTATCAGCATGTTTCTTGTCAGCATATAAACTGAATGGCTCCTTCCCTGTTTTGTTCTCCTCTCACAGTCCAGCCTTGGTGTACAGGGAATATAAAAGCCTGACACTTACACTGTTAGCATTTAAAAATACTTTTAATAATGTATTCATATTTTCAGGGCTGCAATTATCTGTGCCCTTTATATTTACCTAGACTACAACTTTAAAGCTATTGTAAAAGGTTTTTTTTTTTTTTTTTTTTAAAGAAGAAAACAAACCTCTCTATACTTACATGCTCTGTGCAATGGAATGCACAGAGCAGCCCCAAACTTCCCCCTTCTTGGGTCCTCCGCCAGCGCTCCTGGCTCCTCCTATCTGTCCAGTGCCCCCCACAGGAAGCTGCTTCTCATGTGGGCACACCTGCATGCTCACTCCTGAGCCCCACTGCTGCATCCATTGACACAGACAGTGGGACTCGGCCATGCCCCCTGTTCCCTCATCACTGGAGTTGATTGATAGCAGGCGCCTACTCCTGTCAATCTGCCTAATGAGGAGACAGATGAAATCGAGAGCTGCTGCTCTCGTGCACATTGGTGGATCAGATCAGGCTCAGGTAAGTATAAGGGGCTAGGGGGATCCTGCAGCAGAGAAGTTTTTTTTACCTTAATGCATAGAATGCATTAAAGTAAAAAACCTTGAGGCTTTAGAACCACTTTAAGTTGCTGTAAGTAAAATCTGCATAATGATTTTTGAATTATTTTAACAGAATTTTGAGCTTTCTCTGTTTCTTTCAGTGGGATCTGTATGCTGCAGCTATGCTGGTCGTCATACCAACTGCCGGGAGTATTGTCAAGCTATATTTCGCACAGATTCATCACCAGGACCATCACAAATCAAAGCGGTGGAGAACTTCTGTGCTTCCACTAGCCCTCAGTTAGTTCAGTGTGTGAACAACTACACACAGTCTTATCCAATGAGGAACCCTGTTGACAGTAAGTTGGTTATTCTTCCTGCAAAGTTTAAAATACTGTATATTTCAGTGTTGTGAGATTACTTGCATTGGCATATTATATATTGGTTACATTGGTCCCGTTCGGACCAGTGTAACTGTGTGTATGACATATGTGGCTAATTTGGCTGGAAGCTGAAAAACACTGAAGCAGACACCACTACTACAGTGATCTCAAATTGCTTACAGTATTGTACATGCTAATTTTCCAGTGTTTATTAGCTTTAAAGATGCTGCTATTACAGAAAAGTACCCATTGATCTGCCAGAAATGCACTCAGCATGTATATGGGCTGTGTATGGACTGACCACACACTGCATTTTTGTGGACTTTGTGTCAGCCATGCCCATTATTCTTTTACTAAACTACTCATACCGTCCCCTATGCTATTCTCCACAATAGTGAGTGTAGTTATTATTCAGTCCTAAGATTACAACTAGTATGGTTATTTAAATGCCTTGATATCACAGAAGACACCAGGCACTTCTGAATCTCTGACTTAATCATCAGGTATTTTTTTTTTGCACTTTTTTTGCACAAACAGATATAACAAAACACTTTGTTTTGTATATTTAACCACTTCAATACCAGGCACTTGAACACCTTCCTGCCCAGACCAATTTTGAGCTTTCAGCGCTGTCGCACTTTGACAATTGCGCGGTCATGCTACACTTTTCCCAAATGAAATTTTTATCATTTTTTTCCCACAAATAGAGCTTTCTTTTGGTGGTATTTGATCACCTCTACGGTTTTTATTTTTTGCGCTACAAATAAAAAAATACCGAAAATTTTGAAATAAAATGTTTTTTTTGTTTCAGTTTCAAAACTTTGTCAATAAGTACGTTTTCTCCTTCACTGATGGGCACTGATGGGGCTACACTGATGGGCACTGATAAGGCGGCACTGATGGGGCACCAATGAAGTGGCACTGATGAGGTGGCATTGATGGACACTGATGTGGCACTGATAGGTGGCACTGATGGGTGGCACTGATGGGTGGCACTGATTGGCGACACGGATGGGCACTGATAGGTGGCACAAATTGGCACTGATAGCTGGCACGGATTGGCATGGATGGGCGGCACAGATGGGCATGGATAGACGGCATGGGTGGGCACTGATAGGTGGCACGGATGGGCACTGATAGGTGGCACAGGTGGGCACTGATAGGCGGCACAGGTGGGCACTGATAGGCGGCACAGGTGGGCACTCATAGGCGGCATTGTATTATGTTATACTGTACTAATGGATGCCAATCAGTGCCAAACAATGCATGCCAATCAGTGATGCCCATTGTGGGCACTGATTGGCATCCATTATGGGCACTGATTTGCATCCATTGTGGCACTGACTGGCATCCCTGGTGGTCTAGGGAGAATTACCTTTTGCTGGGCATCCCTGGTGGTCTGGTGGCGTCCCTGGTGGTCCAGTGTGGGCATCCTCGGGGGGTGGGGGGGGCTGTGCTGATAATCGATCAGCACAGACCCCTCCTGTCAGAGGAGCAGCCGATCGGCTCGCCTCTACTCACGTCTGACAGACACGAGTGAGGAAAATCCGATCACCGGCTCTTCCTATTTACACTGTGATCAGCCGTGATTGGAGACGGCTGATCACGTGGTAAAGAGTCTCCGTCAGAGACTCTTTACCGAGATCGTAGTTGCCAGGTGTCAGACTGACACCCCGCAACAACGATCGCCGCGATGCGCGCCCCCGGGGGCGCGCAGCGGCTCATAATCCTGATCACGTCATATGACGTCCGATCAGGATTATGCAACCACTTTGCCACCGTCAATTGCCTATAGGGCGGGCAGCAAGTGGTTAAATAGACCATAAGCTTGCAAATTTTGTGAATGGTTATGGTTTACATCTGTTTTAATGGATTTTTATATCTCATGGTGATGAGACATCATCACCAACATACTTATACAGCTACAGTGGCCATTTTTAACCCAAACGATGGTGTTATCCTTGAACAACTTAATTTGTACATCACGGTCTCGGCAAATTTAAAACAGTGCTCCCCTGCAATAGAAGCGGTAGTATACGTACCTATCTGTCAGCCTGTGTCTCCTACCTTTCGTCTATTCTAGCAGGGCAGCCTCTATCAGTCGCTTTAGCAAGCAACACTTTCAGTAGTGTGGGATGTCATTGACCCTGCTGTGAGCTGTGTTTTCTTCCTCCAACCCCCATGTGACTACAGGACTTTCAGCAGTGATATAGAAATCGGGGAAGGAAGGAAGAAAGGAAAGACCTGATAGGTACAAAATCTAGAAATACAGGGGACTCAAGCTGCAAGATAGTCACACCTTCAAGTAGTTTTAAACACACTAACAAAAAAAAAAACCCTGCAAGACAAAGGCATAATGAGCTAGTATGCATAACATACTAGCTTATTATGAATTATTTACCTTAGATCAAAGCCCCCGCATCGGTCCTCGTACAACACTCCGGCTGGTGACATCGATCCCAGAGTTACTTCTGGGTATCGCGGGCTCCAGCGCTGTCATTGGCCAGCACCGCGATTACATCACTCCCGTAATGACACACAAGCTGAAGCAATGACATGAACATGCCATTGCTTCAGTGCGCATGTGCTGATGACGTCGGTACATGCTGATACAGGGGATATCTCCTAAACTGTACAGGTTTAGGAGATATCCAGGGTAGCTACAGGTAAGCCTTATAGGCTTACCTGTAGTAAAAAGTGGTTGGAAAGGGTTTACAACCACTTTCAGTTGGATTTAAAGCTCAATCCCAGCCTTGCATTCAGTTTTTCAGAGTTGTACAGATTCCTTTCCTTTATTGAAATTGCTTATTATGACTTCAGTGAATACTGTTGGCTTCACACAGTGTGCATTAGAGCCTGTCACATTTCCTGGTTTGAGGACATCAAGCATCAATTATACTTTTCTTCCCCAGCCTTGCTGTCCCAGGTCTGCCTTTATCATTCATTAGATTTCAGTTCTTTTAAGCAAAGTGGCTCAATATCACATACAATGGCCATAAAAAGTCCACACACCCCTGTTAAAATGTCAGGTTTCTGTGATGAAAAAAATGAGACAAAGATAAATCATTTCAGAACTTTTTCCACATTTAATGTGACCTATAAACTGCACAACTCAGTTGAAAAACAAACAAACCTTTTGTGGGGAGTAAAAATAAAAATAAAACAATTGTGTGGATGCATAAGTGTGCATACCCTTTTATGACTGGGGATGTAGCTATGGTTTCAGAATTAAGCAATCACATTCAAACTCATGTTAAATAGGAATTATATAAAGGAAGAATACTGTGCAGGTGTAATAACATAAAAATAAATAATGTCAACCGCCATTAAATTAAAGTAAATTGTCCGAGGGGGCGTGGCCGAGAACGGCATGTGAGAGGACGTGCATCACAGAGCTCCCACACTGATCCTTCAACGATCCTCTTCCCAGCCAGCTACAACCCCCCTTAATCGGGTTGAACCCTGTGCAGGAATCCCCAATGATGTGCCTGGAGTCACTGCCAAGGTTTGCAGAGATCATGATGACCCGAAAACATGCGGAGGCCGGGACACCAGATTTCTAACATGGCGCCGCGGCACCTCTCTCACAGCGTTCATGAGGCACGGAGAAGAATAAAGATGCCGGTAAGGCTCCTAAGACCCCTAAAAGTACAGCGAAAGACCCCCCGGGGGATATGCTATACTATGCCCAGAAAATAGTGCCCCAGACGGCCCAGGGGAGTGGGGAGGACATGTCTGCCACCCCTGCTGTGTTTCACACTCAGCAAGAGGAGGGGAGTCACGCACAGGGCCCTGCAGCGCCCCCCAGTCAGCTCCTTCCTGACATGGAGGATGAGGGAGAGGAAGCAGTTCAGCCCTCCCTAGCAGACATACTAAGGGCAGTATAGAAATGCACAGCTTCAGTTCACACTGCAGGATCAGTTTGGTGGTCTGAAGGAAGAACTGGGGTCCATTAGGCATGATCTACAGAAAATGAGGGAGCACACTACAGCGGCTGAAGGCCGCATCAGTGAGATAGAGGACAAGCTGACACCCCTGCTGAGAGATACGCAAATCACAGCCAAGATTGCCAGGGCAAATGAACTTAAATCTGACTAAATTGAAAACCGCCTGAGACGGAACAATATCCGTATTGTGGGGCTCCCTGAAAAGACGGAGGGTAGGGACCCCACGGACTTTGTTGAACAATGGCTATTGGAGGTATTTGGGAAAGATGCGTTCACCCCATTGTACTCACCTAGTGCCGGAGACAATCTCCTGCCTGGGATTTTCCTGGGTGGGTAGTGCATTCCATTCCACTCACGCCTCTTACTCCAGGGTGGTGAGTGTGCTGGTGCATCGGGCAATAGATTTTCAAATGTTGGACAAACTGATAGATGATGAGGGACGATATGTGATACTACTGTGTAAAATTCACCAATTGCATTGTATAACTGCTGCTATATATGTGCCACCTCCTTTCATGACAGGTACCGAGGGTTCTGCTGACGTATCAATTGTGCCACTCAGATGTACCCTTTATTATTGTGGGCGACCTCAATTGCTACATGGATCCAATTTATGGATAAGCATCCGCCTCCGGCGACTTCCAGCACGAGGACTCGAATGGCATTGCGGAAGTTTACGGAGGAGTTTGGATGGGCTGATCCGTGGCGCAATCGCAACCCACTGCAGAAACAATTTTCTTGTTTTTCGAAAACCCACCTCTCCGTCGAGAATTGATCTGTGCTTCTGCTCACCTCAAGCGACACATTTATTGGAGGACATTAAATATCTGGTGAGGGGTATATCAGATCATTCGCCTCTATTGGTTTCCTTGATTGCCAAGCCGACTACGGATTTGCCGAGGGCACCATGGAAACTCAATGCGTTTTGGCTTAACCTATTTCCTTCTCATGAAAGGGTGTTGGCTGAGATCTCTGAGTTTTGGAGACGACATGAGGACCACCCTGATTTAAGGCTGGCATTGGAGACATTTAAAACGTTTCTCAGGGGACTCATGATCAATGAGGTTACGAAAATTAAATCTAAATCACATGTTATCAGGGAGCAGACGGAACAGCTGGTAAGCCGACTAGAGGCAGATTACATTGCCGACCCCTTTGATGTGGCTAGGGAGGCTTGGCTTGCTGCGCAGGAGTCGGTTGCCTGGATTTCAAGGGAGGCAGCTGACAGGAAAAGGTTTTTCAACAAGCAGGCCTTCTATGAGGAGGGAGAGCAAACGGGCCGCCTTTTGGCCAAAATAGTTAAGTTCTCCCAGACTTCTCCGTCTATTGGAGCGAAGTGCACTGAGGGGGGGAGGCTGGTAAACACCCAAACTCAGGTTATGGCAGAACTGGTGAGGTTTTACTCTGACTTGTACAAATCCAGGGCGACTTATTCGACCACTGACTTAAGGGACTACCTGCAGGGAATTGAGCTGCCTCAACTCTGATTCTCACCGAGCACTCCTGGACTCTCCAATTAGTCTGGAGGAACTGCAAGGGGCTCTTAGCCTCTTTCCGAACTCAAAGGCCCCAGGGGATGACGGCCTCCCAATGGAAGTCTTCAAACAATATGGGGAGGCAATTCTGCCTCGCCTGTTGAGGGTTCTTAACTATGCAAGGGAATGCCAGAGCCTGCCTGACTCCATGACCAGGGCTAATATTGTTCTCTTTCTAAAACCAGGTAAAGACCCCTTAGACCAGGACTCATACAGACCAATATCACTCTTACAGAGTGATATCAAAATCCTGGCCAAGGTTTTGGCCTTGAGACTTAATGGGGTTATCTCCTCCATTATACATTCGGACCAGGCAGGTTTCATGCCCCAAAAGTCCACAGCCATTAATCTCCGTAGACTTTACCTAAACCTTCAAACACAGGGGGAGAATGTGGGCAACAGGGCCTTGTTCTCTCTGGACGCTCACAAGGCATTTGACAGCATGGAGTGGGAATACTTATATGCTGTCATGGGTAAGTTTGGCTTCGGCTAGGGGTTCCTGTCATCGGTGAAGCTATTATACTGCTCACCTCGGGCGACCATCAGAGAGGCGGGACACATTTCTGCCCCATTCACCCTGCATAGGGGCACTCGGCAAGGGTGCCCACTGTCGCCCCTCCTTTTTGCTGTTGCCATCGAACCCATGGCATCCTTGATTAGAGCAAATCAGAGGGTGCAAGGCTTCCAGAATGGGAGGTTTCAGGAAAAAATCATGCTATACGCAGACGATACCATGCTACTCCTGGGAGACGCATCTGATTCCCTGCAGGAGGCTATGGAAACAATAGGAAAGTTTGGAGTTTATTCAGGACTGACCATAAATTGGACCAAATCCTCTCTGCTGTTTCTGGATGCCAATCCGGACAGTGGAGGTCGGATAATACATGACGTGCCGGTGTCCACGGGTATGACGTACTTGGGTATACAGGTCACGTCAGAACCACTTGACTATATTTCCCTTAACCTAACCCCACTATTAAATAGAATTCGAAACAAAACCAAAATTTGGTCCCGTCTTAAGATGTCTCTGGTTGGAAGAGTCAACCTGATAAAGATCATCTTTATGCCCCAACTTCTATATATTCTGCACAATACCCCTATGGTAATTCCTCTGAAGTTTTTTCGCATTACCAACTACATTTTTAGAGATTTCATTTGGTTAGATAAACCCCCAAGGATAAAACTAGAACAACTACAAAAGTCCAAGGAGGCAGGGGGCCTCGCCCTCCCTAATCCTTGGGCCTACTACCTGGCAGTGCAGGCACAGCATATAGCCAGGGCTATGCCAGAGGGGACGGGGGGGAGAGGAGGGGACCATACGCTTGGAACCAATTAGGGCCCTGATGTGCTTGGCTTCCGGCCATGGCGATGTACCCTTGGGTATGGAGGCCTTGGCTTACGCAAAATCAAACAAACGATTGCCCACTTATGCTCTTATGCAGAAAATCTGGAAAAAACTTCAACAACTGCAAGGGGTGGAGGGCTTCACTGAGTACAGCCCAATATGGGAGTATAGGCACTATGAGGAGCTACTATTGCTGGATTGTGGCGCTCGCTGGAAGAAATATGGGGTTATGCATTTGGAACAAATTTTTACAGCAGGGAGGCCGACTCCCTTCCCCGATTTGAGGGAGAGATTTCACCTCCCACAGTCCATGCTTTTCTACTACCTACAACTGAAACATGCAGTGAAGGCGCAGGCTGGGGGGACCCCGTGGACTCTTTCACCGACCCCGATCTTCTGATCTATGGCTAACGTATCACAGTTCCAGGGCTTTATCTCTAGAACTTACTCTATGGTCCTTACTGCCTGCCTTGGAGGCTTTCCGCAGATGACACTAAATAAATGGAAGAGGGATTTTGGTACATTTGAGGATGAGCAATGGGAGGGGGCACTACAGGCAGTACAATATTGTTCGGTAAATGTGGCCCAGCGGCTATCTCAATTATATATTATGCTCAGAGTACACTACACACCTGACAGACTGTTTAGGATGGGGGTGCGACAGGACTCAGGCTGCCCCAGGTGCGCGAGAGATCACAGGGATTTGATCCACCTGCTGTGGAGATGCCCCAAACTGCACCTATTCTGGACAGGGGTACTGGACACTATTAACAGAGTGTTACAGACTACCATACCCTCAGACCCGAAACCGTGTCTACCCGGGATCCAAGGCGACGTTTCCATGGGAAACAATAGTAGACAGGCCGTGGCCAGGGCCCTGTTCCAAGCACGAAAGATGATTCTTCGGCATTGGAAAGCGACCAAGCCTCCGGCACTGGGGGAGTTTATTGCCCAAATGGGGGACACCATTAGGATGGAAAAGTATATTTTTCAACATAGAGGGGGCGACCGGAAAAGTTTGAGAAACTCTGGGCACTCTGGTTGGATATACCCGGCCTTTCTCCGGTCGATCTGGTCATGGACAGACTGCTGAGATAAAAGTAGGTTAAGTGAGATTTGTGTTGGGGGGGGGGGGGGGGGCGCACTAACTGTTAGACACCCACTGTAGGCAATTTTGTATGGGTGAATCGAGGCACAGCCAGGATACACTGTGTCAATATCTAAGGTGGTTGGGACGATATGGCATGATAAGTTGTGAAATAAATGCTTGAATATTCCTTTTGTAGAGGTGAATACGTTTGTGTTGTGACAAGAATCTATGCTTGAGATGTAAGCTGCAAGTTGCACTTATATGTTTTTGTTATTTAATAAACTTTCTCTGATTTAAAAAAAAAGTAAATTGTCCAGCGACACCTCAAAAGTGAGATATAATAACAATAATCAACATGTAGAAAAAACGATGTGCTAAACAAAAAATCTCATATTGGGTTATTAAAATCCAACTGTAAAAAAACATAAATCCGTGATAAGTAGTTGAATCCAAAAAAACCTCCACCTTGTTGCGTGCACCATCACCACAGGCAATACAGACTTACCCATGGCCCGATAAACATAGGGGCTATTAGAGCTGCAGCTCCAGGCCCCTTACCTTAAGATAGGCCCATTTCGCCCCAAAAAAATAAAAAATCACAAAATATTTGTCCATAATTCCAAAAGATATGTTTGGTGCAAAAACATTGCACATCACCAAAAGAATACCATACCCACACTGAAGCATGGTGGTGGCAGCATCGTGCTTAGGGGCTGTTTTTCTTCAGCTGGAACAGGGGCCTTAGTCAAAGTAGAGGGAATTATGAAGAGTTCCAAATACCAGTCAATATTGGCACAAAACCTTCAGGCTTCTGCTAGAAAGCTGAAGATGACAAGGAACTTCAGCTTTATGCATGACAAAGACCCAAAGCATACATCCAAAAAAATAAAAAGGAATGGTTTTACCAGAAGAAGATTACAGTTTTGGAATGGCCCAGCCAGAGCCCAGACCTGAATCTGATTGAAAATCCGTGGAGTGTTCTGAAGAGGGCTGTGCACAGGAGATGCCCTTGCAAGCTGACAGATTTGGAGCGTTTTTGCAAAGAAGAGTTGGCAAATATTGCCAAGTCAAGACGTGCCATGCTGATAGACTCATACCCCAAAAGACTGAGTGCTGTAATAAAATCAAAAGGTGCTTCAACAAAGTATTAGTTTAAGGGTGTGCACACTTATGCAACCATATTATTTTATTTTTTTACTTTTACTTCCTTCCACCTAAAAGATTTCAGTTTGTTGTTCAACTGAGTTGTACAGTTTATAGGTCACATTAAAGGTGGAAAAAGTTCTGAAATTATTTACCTTTGTCTCATTATTTTTACATCACAGAAACCTGACGTTTTAACAAGGGTGTGTAGACTTTTTATATCCACGTGTATGTGCGTTACAGTCTGCATGAAAAATTAAACCTTCCTAGAAATGTGCACTCCTTATGCAGGGTGTTATGATCTTTCTGAGAAATTGATCAGGCATGTAGCATCTGAAAAAATATTTTTAGGACAGTAACAGTGGACATATCATGCAGGTTTGCACCACAGCTAGAAAACCTGTTTGTACATGCTGCAATTTCTGAGAGCTTAAGAATACATTTAACATCTGAAAAAAAGTGAATTTTCTGGACACTGACGATGCCAATATAATACAGGTTTGTACCACAGAAAGCCTGTTTGAACAGACTGCAACTTTTGAGAGATTGAGCAGACATTTAGCAACTGAAAAATATTTTTTTTGTTTTTTATGGACACTTATGATTAATACAGATTTGCACCACAGCTAGGAGACCTTTTGTGAGAGCCTGAATGGGCATTGAGTAAAGGAAACCGTTTTTTTAGACACTGGTGATGGAAATAGCATACAGGTTTTTGCCACAGCTGAAAAGCCTGTTTGGATAGGCTGTAGTTTGGGGAGCTTGAGCAGGTATTTAGCATCTGATAAAAAGCTTTTGTCAGAGCTGGACTCAGCCCTCCCTTTTCAGAGCTCAGGTTGCTCAGCTGTCAGTTAATTGCCAGTACTCTTCATTCCACAGTGACTCGCCTAATGATCATATCCTGCTTGTTAACAAGCCCTGCTAGCTATTTAAGCTCCCTGGATTAGATCTCCTGTGCCTTCGCTTTGGTCAACATATCTAGAGACTCTATGCTGTGTTTCTGTTGAAGACTTGCTGGCTGATGTCACTTTTGGTTCCTGAGCCTGTCTGCTGCTCTGACTCTTACTATTTCTACCATTTTTACCACTATATTAAATGGTGTGATTTTTACAGCATTTTCTGTCTCCGTCTGATTCATGGTTCCCGACAGTAGGTAAAGGCCATGAATTCAGAAAATGCAGGCAATCCACTTGCCGGTAATATTTTTTTTCCAGGTTAGATGAGCAGGACCACCACATGGATCAGTTTAGCATAGTGTTAGAAATGCTTCTTATTCGCACTGCTCACCTGGACCCTCCCACTGTGGCTGCTCCAGTACAATCTGTGTAGCAGGCTGTCCGTGCTGCTGCTCCGGTCTCTGTGCAGGCACCCGCCTCGAGTATTACCTCTATAAGACATATGTCTGGTTACGCTCTGCTTCCCCAGTAAATTGGGGGCTATTCAATGCAGAGGGTTTCTCAACCAGATTGAGATATACTTTGGGATGCTGCCCCAGGCGTTTCCCACAGACAGAAGCAAAGTAGGTGAAAAACTGCTGGTTGGAAGCTAAACAGTGGGGGACCTTGAGTGGAGAGTGAACAAGTCTTGCTTTTGACTGCTGGTTTGCATTTTTAGGTTCTTTTTGAGGCTTTTCCTTGTAGCTTTTTAACACCTTTTTTTCTGACACCTTTTAAACAGTTTTTTTTTTGTTGCTTTGTTCAGCCTACTAATTAAGGGGATTGGTTAATTGGTCACAGGTGTTTGAGGCCTATATAACCTTTTGTCAAACTCATTAGGAGCCTGCTCATCTTTGAGTCTGCTGGAACTCTGTCCACGTGGAACTGGTCTAAGTGGTGAGTTAAAACCAGGAGTTGAAAACAGGAGGTTATAACAGGGGTCATAGTACCTGTGTAGTGTGAGTACCTGAGTGTTGTCTGAGTAGTGTGTGTGGATCCTTAGTACTTGTGTATTGTGGGTGCACGCTGGTCTGCGAGTACCTGTGTATTGTTGAGTACTTGTGTACTGTCTTGTTGAGTATTAGTGTCAGGAAGCTAGTTGTTAGGTACTTTGGACTGGGTATAATCTCTTATCCTCATTAAATTAATAGATACGATGCCCGGCGGGTGTGGAGAAGCGACTCAGTGTACATCTTGTGGCATGTATGCATTCCTTGATCATCTGATCAAGGGCAATTACTGCTGTGCAAAATGTAAGCACATTGTTTACCTGGAAGCCCAGGTTCTGAATCTGGGGAAGCAACTGTCAGCACTGAGAAGACCCTCCACACTAAAGGAGAGCCAGGAACGTACATGGCAGGTGCCGGCAGGGGCCAGCACAGAGGAGGGTGGAGACAAAGAGGTGCAGGCACTAGAAAAAAGTCGATGGGTTACAGTGCCAGAGAGGCTGGTCCAGGGCTGGAGAATCCCAATAAGTATTGAGTGACATTGGTGAAACCAGTCAGGGACCAGCACTGCTGGAGCTGAGGGACTCTCCTAGCTGCAGGGGGAAGAACTCCTCCAGTGAGAGTGTGGGGGGAGGGAAAAGGAAAGACAGATTCTGTTGTTAGGGGACTCAATTCTTAGAAGGACAGAGGGCAATCTGTAACAAAGACCTGAAGTGCCGAACTGTATGTTGTCTACCGGGCGCTCAGGTTCAGCACATCAAGAATCTGGTGGACAGATTACTTGGAGGGGCTGGGGAAGACCCAGCTGTCATGGTGCAAGGTGGCACCAATGAAAAAAAGTCAGAGACAGATTTCTGGAGTGTCCTAAAGAACGATTTTAGGGACTTGGGAGTTAAATTGAGGAAAAGGACCTCCAATGTGGTAGTCTCAGGAATACTACCAGTACATCGAGCCACACCAGAAAGGCAGAGGGAGATTAAGAAAGTAAACAAGTGGCTGAAGAGCTGGTGTAGTAAGGAGGGGTTTGGGTTCCTGGAGGACTGGGCTGACTTCTCAGTCGATAACCAGTACTATAGAAGGGACGGACTGCACCTAAATGAGGAGGGTGCAGATCAGCTGGGAATGAAGATGGCCAAAAAGTTATAGGAGTTTTTAAACTAGACGATGGAGGGGAGTCCAGACATAGAGATAGTCAGCGTGGAAGATATTCCAGAGGGTAATATTAGGGGCATTAGTGGTAGGGTACCCAAAGCACATAAATCCAAGGTAAGTATAGTAGCAAGTCCTAGTTGCAATCTCGGAACACCCAAGAGGATAGTATGTGACTGGTCAAAATATATTAAAGTATTAAAGTGTTTGTTCACCAATGCCAGAAGTCTGCCAAGCAAAATAGGTGAGTTGGAAGCTCTGGTGCATCAGGAGAGCTATGATGTAATCAGTGTTGCTGAAACTTGGCTTCATTCCTCACATGATTGGGCTATTAATATTCCTGGCTATGCACTCTTTCGGAAAGACAGAGTAAAAAGGAAAGGTGGAGGGATCTGTCTGTATGCGAGAAGTGATCTCAAAGTGAGTGTGAAAGAGGACCTGGTGGATGGAGAGTGTGATGAGTCTGAAACATTATGGGTGGAACTGCATACAGATGTGCGTAGTTCAAAGTTAATCATTGGAGTTTGTTATAGACCACCCAATGTTAATGAGGAGGTGGAGACTCTGCTCCTTGCACAGATGGAAAGGGCTGCAAGGGCTGGAACGGTGATAATAATGGGGGATTTTAACTACCCAGAAATTGACTGGAGTAATGGCACTGCTGGGACAGTTAAAAAGCAAACATTTATAAACCTATTACAGGACAATTTTATGATCCAATTTATTGAGACCCCAACAAGAAATGATGCTGTGTTGGACCTGGTAATCTCAAACCATGCAGAGCATATTACTAATGTTCAGATAAAGGGACACCTGGGTAGCAGTGACCATAACATGATTTCATTTGATGTTAGCTGTAAGCAAAAATCATACGGGAAAGATAAAAACACGTAATTTCAAGAGAGCAAATCTTCCAAGGATGAGGGCTGTTCTCCAGGACTTAGACTGGGAGAGAATATTGGCATCAATGGGCACAGAACATAAATGGGAATTCTTCAAAAAGACTGTGAACTCACTGCAAAGTATTTTCCCATGGGCAATAAGTTTAAAAGACTAAAAATAAAACCTATGTGGCTCACAGCCAATGTTGAAAAAAACTATAAACTATAAGAAAAGAGCTTTTAAAAAATATAAAAATGAAGGAACACTAGTGTCATTTAAATGTTACAAAGAATATAACAGAATATGTAAAAAGGAAATCAAGGATGCAAAAATTCAAAATGAAAGACAGATTGCAAATGATAGGACAAACCCCAAAAAATTATTCAAATATATTAATAGTAAAAAAGATCAAGTCTGAGCATGTAGGCCCTTTACAAAATAATCTAGAGTGGGTGACTGGGGACAAAGAGAAGGCTAATTTATTAAAAAATTTCCTCCGCTCTGTGTATACAAAGGAGCATGGGGGAGCTCATGTCCATAATGGTGGTGGTAGTGACACAGACCCAAATCCACAATGGCTCAAAAGTGATATGGTCCACAAATATTTAGACAGAATAAAGGTGGATAAAGCACCTGGACCTGATGGCATCCACCCACAAATCGTAAAATAATTGAGAGCTGTAATTTCAAAGCCATTGTATCTAATTTTTAGGGACTCGTTAATGACAGGAATAGTACCACTGGATTGGCACGGGGCCTATATTTAAAAAGGGAACAAAGTCTTTACCAAGTAACTATAGACCTGCTAGTTTAACTCCTAGTTGCGAAGATACTGGAAAGATTAATAAAAGACCACATAGATGAGTTCTTGCAGGAAAAAAAATATTTTAAGCAAAGAGAGCATGGATTCATGAAAGACAGAAGTTGTCAGACAAACCTGATTTCTTTTTATGAGGAGGTATAAATGATATTGGGTCTGGGATCAAAAGTAACATTTCCGTCTTTGCAGATGACACCAAGCTATGCAGTTGAAAAATGTCCTTACAGGATGTCTCCAATTTACAAGCCAACCTCAGTGCTCTGTGTAATTGGGCGACTATATGGCAGATGAGGTTTAATGTTGATAAATGTAAAGTTATGCACTTGGAGCCTAAGAATATGCATGCATCATACATACTAGGGGGAGTACAACTGGGGGGATCCATAGTGGAGAAGGATCTGAGGGTTTTGATAGATAATAAGCTCAATAATGGTATGCAATGCCAAGCTGTGGTTTCCAAAGCGAGCAAAGTCGTTTCTTGTATTAAGAGAGGTATGGACTTCAGAGAGAAAGATATAATTTTTAAATGGCAAAGCTGAAAATAACTCTGACAAAGCTGAATGACAAGGCTGCAAATGACCCTGACAAAGCTGAATGGCAAGGCTGTAAATGACCCTGACAAAGCTGAATGGCAAGGCTGCAAATGACCCCGACAAAGCTGAATGGCAAGGCTGCAAATGACCCCGACAAAGCTGAATGGCAAGGCTGAAAATTACACTGACAAGGCTGCATTGATGGGCATTTAAATGTAAGGTTTTTTCCCTTAAACTTCCCTCCTAAACTTGGGGTGCGTGTTATACTCCGGCATGTGTTATATGCCAATAAATACAGTAAGTTGATCCGGGGAAAATCCGATTGCCTCTCAGAGGATCAGGAAGGAATTTTTTCCCCTGCTGAAGCAAATTGGATCATGCTCTGCGGGGTTTTTCGCCTTCCTCTGGATCAACTGTGGGTATAGCATTGGGTATATGGGATTGTATGATATATATATATTTTTTTTTTTTGTGGTTGAACTGGATGGACTTGCGTCTTTTTTTCAACCTGACTAACTATGTAACTATATCTTTGCTTTCTTTTTTTGTTTAATATTTGTTTATTGGTCAAGAAAATGGCATACAGAATAAACAAAATTGTTATAAGTATGTATGAATACACATGAAAGAACAAGCGAGGTAAACATTGTCCGAAGACACTCAGGGACGGTAAACTAATATGAAAAGAAGGAAGCTTCTGAGTATTAACCTGGGTCGGGGTGGATACAAGAGTGGCATTTGTTACTTTTAAATGATCTAAAAGAAATAATAGGGATTTATGGGGAAAGGGTAAGAGAATGGGTACAGAGGGGAGAAGGATGAGAAGGCAAAGAAGGGAGATAGGAGGCTGGTAATTGATGGACTTTACAAGTAGTGATAATTACTAACCATTAGGTAGAAGTCTACATACCAATAAATTAAACAGTTAAGAGGTAGGAGTTGGCTGTGAACCTGCAGGGGACACAAACATTATGTCCTTGTACTTTTGAATTCAACCCACTGGGCCCATGTTGCAGTGTGTTGTTTAATGTTGTCTTTAGCTATGAGAGTGAGTAATTCCATGAGGCAGATGTTTTCCACTTTCTGTATTCAGCTGTTTTTAGCTTTATTTAAAGCCAGTGTCCATTGAGCCAGGAAGAAAGTGGCTGTGAGATAGCGAACAGCAGGGAGGATAAGGGGCACCCCTGTCTAGTTCTGTTACGTAGGGTAAGGGGCTCGCTTAGTGTTCCATTAATGCGAATTTGAGCTGTTGGGTGAGAATAGAGAGAGGAAATGCAATGATACATTTTAGGGCCTAGTCCAAAGTCATCTTAAGATACTCCCAGTCCACCCTATCAAAAGCTTTTTCAGCACCTGTGGCTAAGAGGGTGGGCTGGGCGTATCTATGGACATAGTGAATTAATGAGAGGGAACATAAAGAGTTGTCTTTAGCCTCTGTCAGGGATGAAACCTGTTTGGTTTGCCGTGATCCAATTAGGTAGAAGGGGTAGTAATCTAGTGGCCATAACTTTGGCAATGAATTTAGTGTCTAAGTTTAGTAGGGATATGGGACGGTAACTGCCACAGAGGTTGGGGTCTTTACCCGGTTTAGGGATGATTGTGCTATGGGCAGCGAGAGATTCTGACCGATAACCTGTATTCTTGGAGATGGAATTGGCATACGTCGTTAACCGAGTTATAAGAATTTCACGAAATGTCTTATACTATAACGCATTGTAGCCATCTGGGCCAGGGGCTTTGCCCGAGGGAGTGGATTTCAGTGCAGTTTGAAACTTCCAATTGTTTGTTAGTTTTACTTGGGATCTTGGGTAAGTTTGCTTGTTTCAGGTAAGATAAAATATGTTTACGTTTCTCCGATGTAGCAAGCGTATCTAAGGCCCCTTCTACACTGTAGAGATTGGTGTAGAATTCTCTAAATGCTTTTACAATTTGGGGGGAGGAATGGGCCATCTCTCCCGAGGAGAATATGACTTTGGAAATGAAGGAAGTGGTTTTCTTCACCCGAATGGATTGTGCAAGTTGTCTACCGGGTTTATCCCCCCGATTCGTTACATAGTTAGGTTGAATAAAGACACCAATTGTCAGGAACCATGAAACAGACAGAGACAGAAGTACAATCTAATCACACTTGTTTATTAATAAAAATAAGAAGATAAATAGGAAAAAGCATAGTCAAGCAAGCCAGAGTCCAGTAGCCAGATAGGGTAGTCAGACGTCAGGGATCCACGGAGAGCAACTGCAAGCAGGATGGAAGCCAGGAGGGATGTTAGCAAGCCAGTCTTGAAACAACAGCAGGAGATGGTTCCTAGTGCTGTGACCAAACGTGAAGGCAAAGGAGAAATGAGCTGGAAGACTTTATATAGGCAGGCCAGATGAACATCATCGGGAACAGCTGGTAATTGAAGAGAGCTGGCAATTAGCCGACAGCTGAGCGGCCAGCCCAGAGGAGGAAGGGCTAAGCCAGTCCTGACACCAATCCATCCAGTTCAACCTGACTGTCCCTATCCCTGTACATTGCACACTCACATTGGTCCCTACCCTCAAGGACCCTACAATCCAAGGTCCCCATTCATATACTAGGGCCAATTTTTGGACAGAAGCCAATTGACCTACCTGCATGTCTTTGGAGTGTGGGAGGAAACTGGAGTACCCAGAGGAAACCCATGCAGGCACAGGGAGAACATGCAAACTCCAGGCAGGTAGTGTCGTGGTTGGGATTCGAACCAGCGACCCTTCTTACTGCTAGGCAAGAGTGCTAACCACTACACCACTGTGCCGTGTATAATGTTTGTGAGAAAAATTAGAAATTTATTTTTAGTTTGGGTGTCGAGGAGAGCTTTCAATTCCTCTCTTTTTCATAAGGGCTTCTAGATAAGTTTTATGTAGGGACAGTTTATGTTTTTTGTCTAGGTCAGTGACATATCAGTTCTTTAAGCTGTTGATGTTCTTTCCGCCTTCTCGCACTAAGCTCAATAAGTCTACCCCTCATTGTTGCCTTATGGACTTCACAAACTTGGGAGGGGGCAGCATCTGATGACCTGTTATCTGAAAAGTATTTTTTCAAGGAGGTAGCCACAAGAGAGACATCTACAGAGTTAGAGAGAAGAGAATCATTAGGCTTCCAATTATTGGTGCGATTGGGTAGAGAGGGAATAGCCAAATGATTTGAGACCAAAGCATGGTCTGACAGGGATGCTGTCGTTGTGGCTGAGTCGAAAAGGGGTAGGGGAAAGTGATCAATGAAAATGTTGTCTATTCTGGAGTAGGAGTGGTGTGTCTTGGAATAAAAGGAGTAGTCCTTCTTGGGTGAAGTGTTCTCCAGGCATCAATTAACTGTAGATCGTTTAGTCTTTTCCTAATATAGGATAATCATTTAAATGGTATGTTAGATCGGCCCTAGGAGGTGCTATAATAGAATCAAGCAACATGTTAGTATCTGCTGCAAGGATAGTAATTCCCTTCATAAAAGTTTAGTCAAAATTTGGGACATGAAGGAGGGTTGGTTGGGATTTGGGTAATACACGTTCGCCAGTGTGCATTGGGTGATGCATATAGAGCCCCTACGAAAGAGGAATCGACCACGATCATCTGCTAACATCTCAAGCTGGAAGGACACATTCCCGCTTAACCCAATAGCTACTCCTTAAGCTTTATTCATGTCAGAGAGGCTATAATACCATTTTGGAAATTGGGGTGAAAAAAGTCTGAACGGGGTAGTATGTGTAAGGTGCGTTTCTTGAAGAAAGGCAATGGAGCAAGCAGCTTGTTATAATTCTCTCAATACCTGGGGGCATTTCATACCATGGTTCAGACCCCTCACATTATATGAAAGAATGTAAAGAGTAGCCATTGTGAATTTGGTATGTGCATTTTCAGATTGGGAGGCCATCTATACCAGCTAGAGTTAAAGGAAGGATAAGGGGGTCAGATAGGAAAGAAGAAGGTGTGGAGGGAAGGGAGTAAGTACACATGTGGGAGAGATATAACAGCATTATAATTCCACTGGGAGACAACCGAGTCATGCGGTAAACCGATGTGTTCCCGTAGGGACTGGGGAGAACGAGCGACCTGCGTGGCCCCTGAAAGGGGTTCAACCAAAAAAAAAAATCAGAGGCCACTCACACTCGCCAGCCCCAGAAGGAGGATGAGCGGGGTGTAAGTCATATGACAACAACAAGAACAAAACATGGTCTGAGGGCCTTGGGCCCCGTCTATGCATGGCCATAGTGGCAAGTAATATAACAGTAAATGGTGCGACCAGTTTTGGCGGCAATTAGACAGGAGGGAACCCCCCTTTTATATGTGGCTCCATCCACTCTCAGGATCGGTTTGAGGTCTCTGTGGCATTCTAGCGTCTCTTTGGAGAGATCAGGAAATATATTGAGGATTGCACCATCAAAGTCAATATTCTGAGTGCCACGTAATTTGATCATGATGGCATTTTTATCCTCAAAGTAGTGCAATCAACAGATAACATCTCTGGGTTGCTCCACAGATATATTGCGTTGGCGTAAAGCTCGGTGGACGCAGTCAAATCATAAAGGGTCGTGACTGTTTTACCCAGGATAGAGTTCAGGATACTTTGAATTGTTGCTTCAAGGATGCCATCTTTGGTTGCCTCTTGACAACCCACGGAGGCGCGGATTATTTCTGCGGTTCCTATTCTCTAAATGTTCTAGTTTGTATAAAGAGGAACGATAGGCAAGCGCTGGTCTCTTGTGATCTGCAATTCTTTAATGGCTGCTGCCTGGGAATCCTGTCTCTTCTTCGTTTCCTGCACCCTCTCTTATAAGTGAGACATGTCAGAGCGTACTGCTGTGATCTTCTTTTTTATAACATTTTTCTAGACTGTCGAACATCCCTGCCATTTCTTTCTTTAACCCACTTACTAGGGACGACATCTCAGAGCCAGCAGAGGAGCCTGGTTCATCCATAGGATGAGGCAGGAGAGCTCTCGCGGGGTGACGCTGTGTGCTCTGCGCGCGATCCTCATTTTGGTTCGGGTCAGTGGCCGGAAGTGACGTTCGGAATTATCCAGAAGCCTCTGTGTTTCGTATTCATACATGCGTCATCAGACGATGACAGAATCAGACTGAGACAGAAGTATTACCTTTTTTTATTATTAATAAACATAGTTAAAACATCCAGAGTTCAAGAAAGGATAGTCAGACAAGCCAAAACCTCACAGAGCCAGAGATGAGCGTAGTAGAACAGCAAGCAGGATCTGAAGTGAGAAGAAATGTCAGCCAAGCAAGTCTTTAACAGGAACACAGGAGAGCGTCTCTAGAGATGTGACCAAGGCTAAGGCAGAGATCATCTGGACTAGACAGCTTAAAGCGGGGTTCCACCCTAAAGTGGAACTTCCGCTCATCGGAACCCTCCCCCCCCTCCGGTGTCACAGTTGGCACCTTTCAGGGGGGAGGGGGTGCAGACACCTGTCTAAGACAGGTATTTGCATCCACTTCCAGGCATAGACTCCCACGGGAGTCTATGCTGTTTCCTGTCCCACCGTGCTGTCTGCTGGGACACACACGGGTCCCAGAGACAGAGCGGACCATTCCCATTGTGCCGTGCGACTCACGCATGCGTAGTAGGGAACTGGGAAGTGAAGCCGCAACGCTTCACTTCCTGATTCCCTCACCGAGAATGGCGGTGGCAGCAGCCAAGCCGAGCGATCGATTGGTCTCGGCTGCTGACATCGCTGGACCCTGGGACAGGGGAGTGTCCATTTATTAAAAGTCAGCAGCTGGGGGCGTGGCCTGACCTCGGGAGAGAATGGATGCCTAAGAGAAGAGCTCCTGCCGTGACACAGTCCTTTAGCCTTTGTGGAAGCCCAATCTCGCTCTACCGTACCGACTAACATGGGCACGTCATCAAGGACCTCGTCTACATCCCGTTCCCGGTCGCCGAGAAGACAGCAAGGGAGTCTCAGCCAGAATCTGCCTGAACTATTCCGTTCTCAGAGGGACAACATGGCAGCTTCCCGCCACAACCCCACACAGATTTCGGCCTCTGTTCCGCCGAACACCACACAAACCCCGTCGTTCTCTGACCAAGGGAACCTGGCAAATATGCCAGTACAACACCCGAGTCTTCTGGACTTGAGAGCAGTGGCGACGGATATCAAGGAGACCCTATCCGCTGCCATAGCAGAACTGAGGCTGGACATCCGCGCCATTGCAGACAGAGTGCAGGATGTGGAAACACGAACGGCGCTCCATGAGACGGTCATAAGAAAAGTTACTCACAAAATTGACACACACACGCTGCAACTTCGAGACCTCCAACGACAGCAGGAGGATTTGGATAACAGGGGGAGACGTCATAACCTCCGCGTGAGAGGCTTACCAGAATCCATTGAAAGTCCACAGTTGGAAGCGACGGTGACCGGAATATTCAATGACTTATTGGACAGACCGGCTCAAACTCCAATCGCCATTGAAAGGATACACAGGGCACTACGACCCAAGGGCCGTGAGTCTGACCCCCCTCGCGATGTTGTCTGCTGCTTGGTGGACTATAGATTAAAAGAGGATATACTACGGAAAGCACGCAATAGAATTGAACTTTCATATGGCAGTACCAGCACTCACATTTATCAAGACTTGTCGGACATAACACTCCAACACCGCAGAGATCTGCGCCCCGCTTCTTGAGGTATTACGTGCTAAGGGAGTACAATACAAATGGAAATTCCCCTTTGGACTTGCTGCAATGTACCGTGGTCGCACTGCCCTACTGCGTGTACCGGAAGAACTTCCCTTCTTCTGTGATACGATGGATATCCCTCTGGTGGAAGTGCCTAATTGGTATGCAGCCTTTCGCACTTGCAGACCACAGAGCCGAAAGAGGAGACACGACGAATTGATGGATACACAAGCGAGTCGCCATCGCAGACACAGATCCGAGTCCAGGAGCAGAGCACACCATCCGCCGAGGGACTCACGTACCGGACACAGCCCTACTGACTCAGCTCGCTCCAGACGCGCTCGCAGAGACCTTGAACCGTACCAGGGACACTCACCGGGACTGTGAAGACCGTATTCAGATAAGTGATTCAAATGCGCCTCCTTTTCCCTTGTCAATATCTTCCCCTGACCCGCTCTTCGTTTGATCTCAGCGATCTCTTCTCCCCTTCCCGCTCATCCTTCAGATTCAGAATACCCCCAGTGCGGATCATATGCACCTAGTTACCTCTGCGTTTTCGATTGCTGCCTGTATCTCTGTGACTCCCTGAACCTTCCTAGACTTCACAGGATTACAGAAGGCAAAAAGACAGTGATATGCAGGTAAATAACACACTCAGATCAACATCTGGCTTCTAGTGCTCCGTCAATCGCAAAGATTGTATCACCGGGCAAGAGTTGGCACGCTAGTCATCTGCACTGGGGTACGTTCTGTCACGTAGGAGCTGTTGACCCCAATCATTTCTCCCGACACTTTGGGAGATCAACAACATTTGCCATTTTCAGAATGTATGGTTGGACCGGAGGGGAAATGTCATTTCACAAACGCTAGTTGATACCCTCTGTTGTTAGTCTTAGCTTTCTCAAAAGGAATGGTATACCCTTCAAGTGCATAAGACTAAACTGGTCGGCAGTCACAATGTTGCCCAGCATGGGGGTTGTCTCACTGGCTACGAATTTACTATTAGGGTTGGGAATAAGTATACCTTAGTTAAATCATAAAAGCTGAGAAAGTAATTTTACGGGGTACTCCGTGCATTGTTTAGTTATTATACTGAGTGAGGTCGAAGGGGCGCAAGTCCTCATTTTGGGTCCATGCATTGCAGGACAATACCTGGTTTTGTCCACAACTACCTTAGACAGGGTGCTTCGGCGGACGGACAACACTCACCACATGAATAAGGGGGCTGGTGTGATCATGCCTTCTGGGCATGCAGATCAGGTGGGATGTCGTCCAACCTATCTTTGTTATAGCTAAAAACTTTGTTTCATGTTAGTTATTTTAATGTGGTCATAGGTTGAAAAATAGAAAAAGATTATACTTACTTTTCCCCGCCACATAATAAATACATGAGGATCGATTCTTTTTTCTTATCCCAAACAGATTTGGACTCATTGCTCACAGCTACAATAGAGCCCATGGTTATATCTGATCATAACCCAATTACCATCACAATTTCCTTCCCCACGCGAGCTACGAAACTGTTCACCTGGCGTCTAGACGATTCCATGTTAAATGATTTGGACATGGCTCACAAAATCAACACATTATTTTAATGAAAACACTACTCCGGAGACACCCCCTTTAACCATGTGGGCAGCACATAAATGTGTAATCAGGGGAGAATTTGTCATTAGCAGCTAGAAAACGAAAAGAGAGAACAGCACACATTGATAAGCTTTCAAAACACATTCACTCCCTAGAAAAACAACATAAACAATCGCTAGCAGTAAATACCATGAGTGAACTTCAGAGAGCCAGAGCAGATCTCCTCGATGAATTAGGGAAACCAATTAGAAGAAAATCTATTCTTATGCAACGTAACTTTTATGAATTTGGAAATAAAGCAGGGACATTTTTAGCCAGAGCTATACAAAAGAAGAAAGTATTGTCAACAGTGCACCATATCACTGATCCCAGAGGTAATAAAATAGAAACTCCATCGGGCATAGTGAACCAGTTCAAAAATTTCTATTCCAATCTTTATAACCTTTCGTCCACCCACCCAACCAGGGCATCACATGACAGAACTAAAATGATCACAGATTTCTTAAATGAAAACTGCTCACAACAAATTTCAGAGGAAGAGGCCATAACTTTGGACATGCCTATCATCACAGGGGAGGAGATTTTAGCAGCCCTTAAACAGTTAAAACCGGGCAAGAGCCCAGGCCCAGATGGCTTGTCGACTAATTATTATAAAACCTTCTCGGAAACACTGCTCCCTCATCTTGTTGACACATTTAATGCTATTCCCGACTCCCCTACGTTACATTCTGACCTTCACGAAGCCGATATCACGATGATTCCGAAGCCAGATAAAGATGAATCTCTGGTTCCCAATTATAGGCCCATTTCGTTAATAAACGTTGATATGAAGTTGTATGCAAAAATCTTAGCAAATCGTCTACTCCCTTTAATTCCTTCACTTGTAACTCTGGACCAGGTCGGTTTCATCCCGGACCGAGAAGCTCGTGATAACACATTGAAGGCGATCAGTATTCATCATTGGTTGTCCACATCCAATACGCCGGGCTTCTTTCTCTCGTTGGACGCGGAGAAGGCATTCGACAGGGTGGCATGGGATTACATGATGGCAGTGCTAAGGAATATGGGCCTAAGAGAACACACTTTACAATACATCATGGCCCTTTACTCATCAACCACTGCTAGAATTAAGGTCAATGGTCACCTGTCGGATGCCTTCTCCTTGTCGAACGGGACTAGACAGGGATGCCCCCTTTCCCCAATTTTGTTCATCCTCATGCTGGAACCTATGCTTCACAAACTAAGAACCAATGTAGATATTAAAGGGATTCAGATAACTGACAAACTATATAAAGTGACGGCATACGCTGACAATATCCTCATGTTCCTCACAGACCCGATAACCACTATACCCAATTTATTACAGGACTTTACCCTATTTAATTCAATAGCCAACTTCCAAAAAAAATTTCAGAAATCTAAAGCCCTTAATATTACTTTACCTAAAACCATCATTGACCAATGTCAAATGAACTTTCCGTTCAGTTGGGAAAAACACGCCATTACGTACCTAGGAATCCAATTGCCAACCAAATTATCAGATCTTTATCCCCGAAATTACCTACCTCTTCTAAATTCAATTAGACAAGATTTACTAAATTGGAACAAACCTACATTTTCATGGTTTGGGAGAATGTCGATCATGAAAATGAATGTGCTCCCAAGAATCCTATATCTTTTACAGACGATACCAATTGCATTACCATCTGCTTTCTTAACCCCATATAGAACCCTATGTTCTCAATTCGTGTGTGCCAATAAACGCGCACGTATAAGCTGGGGAAGGTTGTCCCTGCCCAAAACACAGGGTGGGGTAGGACTGCCTGATATACAAAAATATCAATGGGCTTGTCAGTTAACAAGGATAGTCGACTGGAATGTCCATAAGGCAACTAAGGACTGGGTTACAATAGAAGAAGCATTCGCACGTATCCCCATGAACATTCTCCCCTGGCTGAACCCCCATAATATTCCAACTAAAATCACATCACATCCACTGATAGGTCCAACCCTGAACACATGGAAAACGGTGTGCCACAAATTTCACATTTCTTCGACTCAGTCCACTCACCCCGATGGAACATAACCCAGATTTTTCGCCAGGTATTAAGCCAAGACAGACCAGTGATTCGCTGAACACAGATGGCATTAGGGTGGGGAATTTTTTCGAACATGGGAAAATGATCACCTTTCAATCCTTACAAACCAAAATCCCTGACAGACAGATTCCTTTCTTTAACTTCCTACGGATCAGGTATTTTCTCCTTGACACACACTCAACCACGAACTGGAGTAGAGAACTGACCTATTTTGAAGAAATCTGCAATAGAAGAACACCGCAGAGACATTTAATCTCTGAGCTATATCCTCTTCTCTTTCCCAAAACATCTTACCTACACAATCCTTCTCTCAATAGCTGGCTGGCAGACCTTCAGAACAGTGGGATAACATATTGACGAATATACACAAAGGCTCTAAGAATGTGTCCGTCCAAGAAAATGGATACAAACTCTATTCCAGGTGGTACAGGACCCCTGTACTTTTACACAAATGTTTCCCGAGAACTTCATCCCTCTGCTGGAGATGTGGAGAAGCAGAGGGAACACTCGTGCACATATGGTGGGATTGCACCATTATCAAACCATACTGGATGGCCATCCACCAGCTCATTTCCAAAATAACTACTTTTACACCGGATTTCACTCCAGCGCAATTTCTACTCCACCATACATCCATGCATCAAAGCCACTATCGGAAATCCCTGGTGATAGACTTGATAAATGCAGCCAAAATGTGCATTCCCACTAGGTGGAAACAAACCACGCCACCTAGCATAAGAGATTGGCTACAGCGAGTAAATCGCATAAAAGAAATGGAAGAAATTGTCCATCAACTTCACGATCTATCACCCAAGTTTACAAAATTTTGGGCATGTTGGTTGCATTTCCAAGAGTCTGTAGAATACAATACATTACACGATAACCTATAACTCGACCTGGGGGACACATCTAATGGCCTTACAGGCATACCTGGATTTTTCTTTGCAGTCTAAGAGAAGCTGTTAGACTACTCGGGCTCTCCTTCTTTCCCCACCTACCCCTCCATATTCCTTCTTTTTCACCCTTACCTCCTGACCCAAAACTTTAGATAGTCATTGACTCTGCAGAACTATTTCCTTTCGTGTCCACAACTTCTCTATCCTGGTTATCAATAAGATAGACTATACTACATGGCCACCTGGGTCAGTTAATGATGAAAATGACAGATAGAAATACTTGATAACCAGAGAGTTAAGTGGTGACACCCTCGTCACTTCCACAGTCAGAGCCCGATTGGGGTGGGAGTGACGAGAGACCAGCCATCTCTTTCCACGATGTATAAGGTTGCCCATAGATACAGTGTCAACTGTCAACTTTCAATTTTATACTCGAGACCACTCCCATTACGACACTTGCAGGAAAATGCCCTCCCAAGCTATTGAGAGTAATGTCACCAGTTGAATGGTTTAGGAGAGTTGAACTATGGTTTCGTTCTCTGTTTCATGATTTCATAGACTAGATTACTCATTGCCTACATGCAAAGTGTTAGATTACTCAAGAACAACTATACACAGATACGAAGTTGTTTGGGGCGTTATACATTGAATGTTTAGGAAAGGACCATTTTTCTTTTTGCTATCTCTGTGTATATGTACCATTGTTTTGTAACTATGCATAACGATTTACTTGCTTACATGTATGGCTTGAAATACTTAATAAACTTTTTTTTAAGTCAGCAGCTGTAGTATTTATAGCTGCTGGCTTTTAATATTTTTGTTTCCAGTGGAATCCCTCTTTAAGTAGGCAAGACCGATGAGCAGGATATCAACAGGTGAGTCACTGTGGAGAGATATGAGCTG
This sequence comes from Lithobates pipiens, assembly GCF_037356315.1. Lineage (NCBI taxonomy): Eukaryota > Metazoa > Chordata > Amphibia > Anura > Ranidae > Lithobates > Lithobates pipiens. Next base: position 284,868,551 of record NW_027507764.1, read on the forward strand.
GAAATTAACCGACAGCTGAGTGGCCAGCTTTGAGAAGGAAGGGCTGAGCCCAGCCCTGACTGTACCCCCCTCCTCAATGACCCCTCCCCCCCTGGAGGACCACCAGGCTTGTGGGGAAAATGTCTATGGAAATCATGGAGGAGGACTGGGGCATGAACATCTGAGGATTAGACCCAAGACCGTTCCTCCCAAACCATACCCTTTCCAATGCACCAGGTACTGTATGCGCCCACGGAACCTACAGGATGTACTGTACATATTCCTCATGGTTCTCAACCTTTTACAGGGTGAGGACAAGCCACCAAGGGGGTAAAGCAGTTGCAGACCAAAGGTTTTAAAGACATGAAATACATTTGAAATACGCATATTAGAAGGAAGGTCTAATGCTTAAGCCACTGGGTTACTCCTGCGAAGAATACGGAAAAGCCCAATAAACCAAGGTGCGAACTTCAGAGAGGGAAGTTGGAGGTTGCGAGATGACAGGCAGACCATGTCCCCAACCTGGTAAGAAGGGGCAGACTTTGCGATCAGCATGGAGTCTGTACCTATCATTAGCACGCTGCAAAGCCTCCTGGACTTGTGCCCAAGTGAAACGAAGACCACAGAGATGCTACTCGCAGGAATACTCTGCAGTACAAATGAGTCAGGCAAAATGGAAGGTTGGAAACCATAGTTCGTCATAAATGGAGACAATCTGGAAGCAGAATTCAAGGCACTATTGTGTGCAAACTTCGCCCACGGTAAGAGATCTGACCAGTTGTTATGATTAAATGCAACAAGTAAACCGCGCTATTTCGAAAAAATAATTATCCCTACAAGCAGCAACTTCAATCGTAATACTCCGATATAGCAAACTAAAATGTAAAGGTGAGCTGCTGTTTTTTTTTTTTTTTTTTAGCGCAGCTCACCTTTACATTTTAGTTGTTCTGATTGCCAGAAATATAGCAATGTATAATTTGCTCCAATGACTGATTGGCTCATTCTGTGTCCCCATTAAGACTGCGGGTGATATGCAGAGGAGAAAGCAAGCTGAATTCCCAACTGTTCACAAAAGGCTCGCCAGAATCGGGACACAAACTGACTACCCCATTCCGAGACAATCACCCTGGGTAGCCCATGTAAATGAAAGATCTCCCGAGCAAAAATGGAAGCCAGTTCCTTAGAAGTGGGCAACTTCTTAAGTGGAATACAATGGGACATTTTCGAGAACCGGTCAACCACTATAAGGATAACTGTGTTGCCCTGGGAGTTGGGTAACTCCACAATGAAATCCATAGACAGGTGGATCCAGGGCCTCTCTCCATTGGGTATGGGTTGTAGGAGGCCCATTGGAAGGTGTCGCGGAGTCTTACTCTGAGCACACATGGAACAGGCAGCTACGAAGGCGGTTACATCAGCACGTAGACTAGGCCACCAGAATTGTTGGGAAATGGCCCAAAAGAGTTGATTCTTCCCAGGGTGTGTAGCCTTGGGAGAATGGTAAGTCTGGAGCACGGCAGTATGGAGACTCTCTCGGACAAAGCATTGGTCACAAGATTTCTCAGGAGGAGCATGGACTTAAGCGACAAGAATTTTGTTACCCAAAGGAGAAGTGAGACTGGTGCGAACCGTAGCCAGAATATGATCAGAAGGAATTGCAGGAACCGGAACTTACTCCATCTTGGAAATGGAGGAACATTGTTGTGACAGAGTGTCAGCCCTTACATTCTTAGTACCGGGTAAGAATGAGACAGTGTAATTGAAACTAGACAAGAAAAGAGCCCATCGTGCCCTTCTGGGAGAGAGGAGTTTAGCCTCAGACAAGAATGTGAGATTCTTATGGTCAGTAAGAATGAGAACTGGCACAGTGGTACCTTTTGAGGAGATGTCTCCATTCTTCTCAAATGATTGCTAGCAGCTGTCACCAATCTTGTAATTGCACTCCGCAGGTGACAATTTCTTGGAAAAGTAGCCACAAGGATGCATAGCGCTCTGAGGTAGGACGTTGAGAAAGAAGGGTGCCAACTCCAGTCTCAGAAGCATCAACCTCAAGGATAAAAGGTAACGTAGGATCAGGATGTGCCAACACAAGAGCACACTCTCAAAGGCCTTAATGGACTCCGGAGACCAACTCTGTGGGTTACTGTTTTTTCTGGTCATATCAGTCACGGGCTTGACCAGAGACGAGAAGTTACGAATAAACTTCTGATAATAGTTGGCAAAGCCAAGAAAATGCTGCAGAGGACTTAAACCCATGGGTCGGGCCTCTGTAGGACTGCGGAAAGTTTCTCTGGGTCCATCGAAAAACCAGCAGCAGAAAGGACATAACCCAGGAATTTAACTTGTTCACAATGGAATTCGCACGTCTCCAATTTACAATAGTTTGTTCTCTTAGTTTCTGAATTTCGCGACAAACAACCGTGTGGTGGCTCTCCAGGGACTTGGAAAATACGAGGATATCGTTGAGATAAACCACCACACATAACTGCAACAAATCTCGGAGGGCATCGTTCATAAATTCCTGGAAAACTGGCAGGGCGTTACAAAGGCCAAAAGGCATAATGTCCTCTGGTATTAAGCGCAGTTTTCCACTTGTCTCCCTCCTTAATCCTCATGAGATTATATGCCCTCTCAAATCAAGCTTTGTGAAAACCATTGCTCCCTTGAGGCAGTGAAATAACGCCGTAATCAACAGAATTGGATAGGCATTCTTAATTGTGAAACAATTGAGACCCTTATAATCAATACAAGTCTCAGTTAATCACTCTTCTTCTTCACAAAGAAGAAACCAGCACCAGCAGGAAACAAGGATTTGCAAATGAATCCTCAAAAGTGCGTCTACAACATACTCCTCCATGAGCTTATCCTCCAAGATTGGCAAAGGGTAAACCTGGCCACGAGGGGGTATGGCACCAGGTTGAAGGTCAATCACGCAATCATACGACTATGTGGAGGCAAACTACCAGCTTGTTCTTTGTCAAAGACAGTGCTAAAATCTCAGTACTCCTCCGGCAGGGAGGAGAGAAGAGGTGTATCTTGGCTACCTTCTGGAAGCATGTCTTGCTGCATTGTGGCGACAAGGAGAGAACCTCAGCACGGAGCCAATCAAGAGGAGTTGTACCTCTGTATCAACCAACAACCAGCAGAAACTTAGGTGAGGAAATAACTTGGAATTGGATTATGTCATGGTGAAGAGCCCCTACGGCCATGGACAATGGAACAGTCTTATGAGTCACATGGGCAGGCTGTAGACGTCTTCTGTCAAGAGACCCAATGGCAAGTGGAGTGTCACGCAGCTGCAGCGGAATCTAGTGCTTCCATATAAAGGCAGCATCAATGAACAGACCTGCAGCCCCAGAGTCGATTAGGGTCTGTATCTTGATGGATGACTTCGCCCAAGAAAGGGAAACTGAAACCAGGGGCTTATCTTTCTGGATCACTGGAGACAAAACAAAGCCACCTAAGGTCTGTCCATGACAGGACTCCAAGGTTCAGGCATTCCCTGGATGGGTAGGACAAGACTTCAAAAAGTGACCTGCGGGGGCATGTCCGGAACTCGTCCTGCATGGCAGCTTAAGCCCTGAGCTCCCCCTCAGCCCGCAGCATACAGGCTAATTTGAAGCCTAATTCCGCAATCCACATTGGCAGAAACAGAGCGACTCGCTCTACTACAGCACAGTGATCTTCTCAGCCCCCGCTGAACTCCTCCTCCTCCACGGACCTCCGGTGGCACCTGACGCCTCCATGCCCAGCGTGAGGGATCCGGGCCCCTCTCCTTGCCGCTACACCCACAGCCCCAGACCTCCGCTACTCTGCAGAAGCCGGCGATACACCAGGGGGAAGCCCTTACAATAAATGGAGCGGTGAGTCCCCCCAGCCAGCAGACTCCCCTTCCTGCAGCCTCGCCACTAGGCCCAACGCCCACCATCTTAGGCCACCCGCAGCAGCAGTACACCCAATGTACCCAATGTACAGGTGCATTCCCGAGACAGCTGCAGACAGTATCTGATCCCTGCATCCCTGGGACAGATCCGGGCTCCCCTACATCCTCAGATGCTTCAGAGGACTTTCCGGCCCTGCCTGAACCTAACCACCCACTTGCACACCCCCTCTCTGGATATGGCATACTCCAGGTCATGCAGGGGTCCTCCCCAGCAGCTCCATCCTCCCCCCAAGTAGCAGAGACAGTCCTGATGCAGAGACCCCTACTACTCCAAATCACAGATGGCTTCCCCCACCACATATGCACATATGGCTGGCCCCCCAGCACCCCCACCACTTATGGGACATGCAGAGAGGGCCCCTCCGGGTGCACAGACTCCAGTCTGGTTTGACTCCTGGGACCAGCCACCTTCACACCCAGACCTGTGCACCTCTTAGACACCCCAATCACACTCATCGCCTTATTCCCCTCACCTTCACCAACAGATGGGGACTGTGCAACCCCAAACTATTCCTCCCCAATGGCACTCCTATCTGAAAGCGATGCTTACCAAAGATAACTTTAAACCGCTTTTAGAGGATGTGAAATCCACCTGCCGTCCAGAAATTCAAGCCCTCCAATCGGGCCTCAAACACCTATCAGACAGAGTGGAGATGGTAGAGGAGGGATACAAGAAACCAAATTGGCAGTCTACAGGACCCAACTCCAGGGCGCAGACCATCGCTTCCTACTCGGGGATATGCAACGAAATGTTGAGGACCTGGACAACAGGGGCGCAGGAACAACATCAGAATAAGAGAACTCCCGGAAACGGAAGGCCCCAAAGATGTACATGCCACACTTCAGACCCTTTTCAACAACTTGATTGGGGAATCCCCTGCAAAGCCTATTGAATTGGATAGAGCACATCGGGTCCTGAGGCCTAAAGGAACATCCTCTAAGCCCAGGGACATAATTTGCAGACTGAATTCCTACCCCCTGAAAGAGGAAATAATGAGACAGGCCCGTCTGGTGCACAAAGTGACTATGAATGATGCTCAAATATAACTATACCCAGATATTTCTTGGATCACCCTGCAAAAACACAGACTCCTTCAACCGCTATTCTGCAGGAGAAGAGTATCCTCTACCAATGGGGGTTCCCATTTAGCCATACATCAAGGCAAGACGGCCGTGCTGAGATACCCGGAGGACTTGGCCACTTTTTGTGACATCCTGGAAATCCACGTCCATCGGCTTCCTGACTGTGTCAGCCTTTGCGTACCTGACTGATGAGCCCCGAGATAGCAGGGAAAGGTCTCCCTTACGTGTCTGGTTCGCGGCCCCTGGTAGTATGGACAGGAGGCACGGGAACACAGGCTGGTATGAGAGCCTGGCGGGTTAGATGCAGGAGAAGAGGCTCAAGGGCCTGCCGCAGATGGGTTGGAGGTCCCCAGGCAGCTGGATGTTGGCAGCGGATGCAGAGCAAGAGCTGGTGAGGCAAGTCCAGTCACAGGCATGGTCGGCAACAGGCAGGTGGTGCAGTACAAGGGATCAAGCAAGTTCAAAGTTCGGGTCACAGACAGGGTTGGCAACAGGCGGGCAGCGCGGTACAGAGGAGCAGGCAGGTTCGAGGTCAGACTGGCCGAGGTTAAGGGCAGGCAGCAAACGGGACAATCCAAGGGTCAAGCCTGGTAGTCAGGAGATGGGGAGCTTCAAGCAAGGTTAAGGGTACCAGGGCACAGGGAGCTGCAGATCGGACAGCACCGAGCACACTGCGGGGGACACCTAAATAGGCCATTTGGTGCCAAACGGCATGTGCGCGCACCAGCGCACGAGCACGCACAGGCACACAAGCACGCACCTGCACATTAGCACGCACAGGCACGCGCCCGCGAGCACCAGGAAGCACCAGCGCGCACCACAGAGCACCCAGCCGCACGTCCGTTACTGGCATTTCCCTGACAATAGGGTTTCCCCTGAGGAAGATGCATAATTTCCCGGTATCGACACTCGTTGGGGAGGGGACAGGATGGTGTGTGAGACAGTGGAGTGTTCTCAGTGCGGAAAAGGACACACCAGTACAGCGTGTTTACAATTGTTTTGGCTTGTACAGAGTGCTGCGCTTCAGCACCTATTAAATGTGATTACCCTAATATAGGGAAGATTGTCATCCTTTTTATTAAAACTTTTAAAATGGTAATGCACTATCCAGTTTTCTATATGGATATTGTTACAAGCAACCATCCAAGGATCTGAATGCTGACCATAAACCCAGAGGTGGTTTAAAAGCGTGTTTTGACTGAGTTTAGGTCCAAGGTCACATGCTCTAAGGTGAGCGCATACACCAAAGGGGGAGCACAAGAGTGGACACGGGCACTTACTGTTTTATCATCTGCAATAAGAACCAGAAGAATGGATTCATTATGAATGGACTTTGTTTTGTTCCTATGTAGACACATTAATGCATGATATATTTTGGCACAAGAACACTTTAAACATGGTTCACTTTATTCGATATTGATATTGTATATTGATGGACTTTTATATAGATTTATATAAGTTTTAGGTTATCACTGCAATTATCGCATATGGTTGCAAATTTTTCATAGCATATGAATGCAACATATGTATATAGATCTGTGTATGGTACACAGTTTGTCATGGGGGGTATTGCATATGATTACATTTTTTAATCGAATACAATTGCAATATTATGTTAACTTGATTAATTGCTTAGGATTGCATTATCTCACTATTATTTAATTAAATTCTGTAATATTAAGTATGACCACATGATTATATTTGGATAGCGCATTATTATATTGGTTTAAAATGTTTTTTGGGCACGAGCATATGAGACTTGATCAATGTTAGCAGCTGTCTTATAATTAACTTTAATTATCATCTTGATCTTTGCATGGTAGCTTGCAAGATTTAGTTAATTTTTAAACTATTCCCTGCGGCCCAGAATGGAGATCACGTGGACCACCTATGTAAGTTCACTCTGCTCGACTAACACAGGTCCAGACTAGGTGGAGGTCAGGGACCTTGTTAATTTACTTTGGAGAAATATGTCAGACCCAACCAGGACAGGGGCTTTTGGAGAGGACTGGGGACAAGCCTCCTACCCACTGATTATGGCCCATGGAGTGAGCAGATCATTCTATAATGATGGACAACAACCTAATGGACTCTGAGAGCGAGGCTTGAATTAATTCTCTGAATAAGGACAATAAAGCTGCCCCTCTGGAGTGGATGGAAAGGTGTAAAATTAATACTGTACAAGGTAATGGTTAGAGGGAATACGATGGCCCTCCTGCAGACTGGGTTGGAGAGGCTCCTTCACTTGGGAAATAAATATTTATCAACAAGATCCCTCAAGAAATCTATGATGATAAATGTATTACATTTTATCAGACTGCTGGAACATTGTTTGTCTTCTGATGACTCATCTAGTGGACAGAATGCACAAGTTTGTATATTTTCCATTGTGTGCCTCCTAGGTATGCATTCACATTGTTAATTGAGCCACCTATTGTTTCTGTTTGCCTGCAAGGTGTCCACTTCACTTTGTTACCAAATTGTTGTGGGATTTTATTGTTGACTAACTTACCGATTAATTTGCTTACTGTCTAAGATCACTGCTAGTTGTTAGCTGTTAATTGGATTGTTTTTTTTCAGTTTGCATGCTAATATCCTCAAGAGGGGGATGTCCTACTGTGGGATATAAAGTATGTGTCTGAGTTTCAATAAATAGTCATTCCTTAGGAGGTTTACCTCAACATCTTGTCTGTGTAAGATGCTTCAGGCTGGTATTAGCTCTCAGTCTACTGGAACAGTTTGGTGGGGAGGAGGCACTGTTTGGCAAAATCGCCTAACTGGGATCCCAAGTGGTTCCATCACAGACATTTTCAGCATTAAATGTTGCAACATTACCTACTCTTTAAGAACTTGTGCAAGAATAGTTGAGACAGCGGGTAGGAGAGCATCTGGCTACCTAGTCGGGTCTATTGATAGACAAACATGCCTGTCCTTACCAACTCTTATTGAATGCAGTCAGATCTCTGATCACAGATCTTAAATTCCTACACCAGACGTAATGGTTCATTACATACACCTTAAATGTATGGCACACTTGATACCAAAACTTGATCTTCTGGATCAGATAATCTTACTTCTTGGCAGAGATATCTTATGAGTCCGTAAAGCAAGAGCTCAAATTAATTGTTTTCACAATGTTCCCTATGTCCCGAAGTTAGACCTAGGATGGGACATTATAGCAGATGTCTTTCTAGGAAATATGCACTAACTTACCTCTTTTTTTTCGTCCTTCCCTTTTCCTGCCTACCCAATTACCCTACCATACACTACCCACTTGACTTGTCTCTTGCTAGCCCTCTCTGGACAACCTTGCCTGTGACAGTAACCGAGACTATTTAGGGTGCATAGTCTTTCAAAGAACAAAAGAAGAAAACCAGGTAACAATATCTATTGAGGACAAACTCTTCTTGGACATAAAGGAGCAGGAACTAGTCACAGCTGACACAAACAGCTGGGTCACACCCGAAGAGCTTTAGACCACAGACAATGCATACCTATTAACAGAGACCAAGTACAAAGGCGTCTTGAGATTTCTTTGATAAAGAGATAATGACCCCCTCCAAAGACATCATTAAGTGCTGCATAAGAGTACACATCTTTGGCAACAGTCCTTCTCCTGCAGTTGCTATCTACGGACTCAGACATTCTGCTCAAGAAGGTTAGCCTGAGTATAATTCAGATGCCAAACAATTCATAGAAAATACATTTTATGTAGATGGCTGTTTAAAATATCTACCTTCCAATGAGTCTGCAATTAGTCCCCTAAAAGGGCACAGCAAATGCTAGCCTGCTCCAACCTTTGGCTTCACAAGATTGCTTGTCAGGTCACCTGAGACCAGGTGACAGATGCACTCTGTAGGAGTCGGAAGTGCACCGCTAGGTAATGGACCTTAGGACTGACTGCTGCAGATTGTACCCAGGGAGGTTCAGGACACAGGTCTACTGGATCACTAACACAGATCCCAGTAGGAGCTAGAGCCTAGATTCTCCAGGGTGCAGAATCTAAGAGCCAGCAGGTGTTCACCAGAGCCTCCAATGGTGAGGATGGACTTCGCTGCCGTCTGGCTCCAGGTTGCGCCCCCTAGGGTCTCACAGCTCACACTCAGACTACCGGAGAAGGAAGCAGCAGGCTGGAACAAGGATAGTAAGGGTATAAGGCAGAGGTCAGGGCAACTAGCAGACCCGAAAAACCGTACACGCCAAAGGTTCAGCTTCACAGGTAGACAGGGATGGTCGGGGACATGCCAAAAGGTCAAGGTCACAAGCAGAGAACACGCCAAGGTCAGTAACAAACGTAGCGCACACGGCAAGCAGGAAACAGGAAGCCAAACACACAATGGATACACAATGGTTGATGAGCACCGCTGGCTTGCAGTGCACAGGTTAATATAGGGTTCCCTGATAGGGCCTGGGGTGGAGCCATGCTTAGAGGAGAGGTTATAAAAACCACCAGGTGGAAGTGGCTGGCCTCTTAGTCTGAACACATGAGGAGAGCTAGGCAAACAGAGGAAGATTGCTGCATAAGCATGACATTGCTTCCAACAGTAAAGAAGAAATGGAAGCTTTCCCTTCCCAAGACCACTCTAATTATCTAAGAGACTTATGCAATGTACACGCGATCGGATTTTCCGACAACAAATGTTGAATGTGAGCTTGTTGGCAGAAAGTCTAACCGTGTGTATGCTCCAGCAGACATTTGTTGTCGGACTTTCCGCCAAAAAAATGTGGGCTAGCAGGTTCTCAAATTTTTCACCAACAAATGTTTGTTGTCGAATTGTGTGTACACAAGTCCATCGGACAAAAGTCCACACATGCTCTTGTAAACTATCATTCGTAATGGAGAATTAACATTTGAGACGTGGCAAATTATGACATCTCCAAATGCAGCGAACAATTCTATTGTTTTTTAATGAGATAATAATGAAGCTGCTTTGGTGGTGATACTGATGGAGTTATTGCAAACACATTTTCAAAGGCTTTTTTTTTTTCAAGCGATAGCAAGAATAATATTATGGGTTTATTTTTTGTTTTTTTTTTATTTGTGCAAGTTACCACAACACCATTATCCCGTTGTTTTTAAGAACAAAGAAACAACTATGTTGGTGTCCCTTGTTATTTTTACATTGCATTTTTTAAATGTAACGGCCTACTCCCAAACTGTCATTTGAAGTAAAACACATAGCCAAGTATTGTTCTACACAATTTTTTTTATTGTGCATTAAAAAAATAAATAAAACAATTAGACATGTTATCTGCCAATAGAACGTCAATAAAAAGTGCATTCTATGCATCCAAACATATACCAAATCAAATCATTATTCAACCAAAAAATTAATTAAAAAAATTCAAAGCAATAACTCCAAGGCCAATAACAAATAACACATTATCTCCCTTGATTCCGCAACATGCATATGACGAATGGCCATTCAGAAACTAACTGAAAAGCGCTGGATGAAAAACTCAAAAAGAAAAGCGTGAATCAACACTCAGAGCCCAAAGGGTGGTGCTAAAGAGCTGAAAAACCACTCAGTACTTCTAGTATGTCACTACGTTTGTAATTGTGTGCCAACATTTGTGTGACCGTGTGTATTATTATTATTAATGATTTATATATTGCCAACAGTTTACGCAGCGCTTTACAATGTATAGGGGGGACAACACAATTACAGTACAATACAAAAGGTACAGGAGGGCCCTGCTCGTAGAGCTTACATTCTAAAGGGAGGGGGTGGTGGTACAAAAGGTAATAGCTGCAGAGATGCATGACAAGTTGGAGCCAACAACCTTTGAACAAAATTTCACGGTTTTGTTGTCGGAAAGTCCGATCTTGTGTACGGGACATTTGACTTGGGGCAGGCTCTTTATCTGTACAATGCAGTCTTGGTCTGGTATGGGACTTGAAACCGGAATCCAATTCCTTTACCTTCCATTTAACCACAGAAGAAAAACCTTTCACTTGCAGAGATGTCATGTCTACGATTAATAGCCTGTATAATCAGCGCTACGTAAACTGTTGGCGCTATATAAATCCTGTATAATAATAATCCATCCATAAGGATTGGCAGCCCCTATCACAATTCAAGGTAAAGCACTGCTTAGAGACTTAACTTGTGAACATCTAACTGGGATGCCCCACTGCCCCTTGATAAAATAAACTCTTAGGTAGAGTGGAGAAATTCTCTGAAAAACAGGCACCCCTGAGTAAGACTAAAATTTATTAGTGCATGGGTGCAATATAAACTCATATAGGTATGGAGAGATAGGCACATGTTGGTCCAGTAAGACACTGTCATTTAACCTGGCTCTTTACACCTGTTATAGTAGCTGTCCTGCTCCGCAGGATGCTTTACAATCAGATGGGATTGGAAACTAGACTTGGAGAGCAGCAGGAGCCCCATTGGTGACGGCTGGAATGCAGTGAGGGGTCCGATGACGTCACTGGCTTGCTAGTGACGATGTTTTGGAGCATGCGCATGGGACAGTTATACATAGAGCATGCTCCTTTCCCAAGCTGATGTTGGGTAGGCTGAAAACAGCCTTATATGTGCCTCAGTATACTGCCATCTTATGGAGGAAATAGAAATCTCTCTCTACCATTTAAACAGATAATAATGTAAGATAAATTCAAAATTATAACATCAAAAATGACAAAGGCATTAAATGTATAAGCTAAGTGTACATACATATCCGATGATGTGTATGTATGTATATATGTATGTATATGTATATATATATAATATATATATATATACACACACAATCATCTATGAAGTAGATTAGTAGATATCATAATGGATGTCCTAAAAACAGTCCAAAGGAATGATTGGCTGTTTTAAGGGGTGGGGAGAGAAAGGAGGCATAAAAGAAGAGAAGGTGGAATATTTATTAAAAAAACAAAAATGAATTGGATTCATTGAAGGAAATACAATTAACACGTTATATATTGGACATTGTGCACGTTCAGTTTGTCTAAGGGTACAATGGCTACCTGACATCAAGAAGAACGTGCAATTTGGGTACTGATTAGAATGCGGAGCGGCATGTGATTCTTCAGTATATGGATCGTTCGTTCCTGAGTGACAAAGTGTTTGGTGAAGGCGAGGATCTGTCAGTGGCTTGGGATTCTAAACGCTCCTTGTGCTTTTACCGTCTGGTAAGCGCACTTTTTTGTCGGTGGCTGGGCACAATAGCGATAAGGAAGTGTGGAATCACTGTGGTGCGATCGCTTTCCTTTCCTGAATTACACAAACTTTCCATGGACTTTTTCTTACAGTGTTTGGTTTATTGATTTATATTTGGCGGAGCTCCTTTTTTTTTATTTTTTTATCTAAGACAATAGACCAAATGATCTGAAGAACAGTTTAAAAAAAATCTATCAAGCTGTACATTTTTTTCCCTTGGTGGCAAATTGCTTTTTGCCATGTTTGACAAACGCACGTGTTTTTTTACACTGGATATTCTAATGCAGCGGTATTAAACAAATCTGTGGGTATGGATTCCTAGAATGAAGTTTTAATTTACTGGGTGGAATTTTATTCTTTAGATTTGGTTTCCTTTCTATATGTGATTCTGGGTAAATTGGGAAGAAGAGGTTTAAGATGTGAATCTTCTAATTATATAGGCAGATTTTTCTTTGAGAATCACAAAAAAGATGGAATCAATTAAAGTTGAACCTGGTGGTAAACCGAACAGATTGGTCAATAGCTTCTTTATCTGTATTAGGAGGTGTATCTTGTAGATAATGTGTAGGCCTGATTGATCAAAGATTCCAGATAATCTTCATCTGTAACTTTATTCTTAAGGAGGATACTTTGTTCTGTGTAGTCAGTTATTTTAGAACAATTATGCCCGAGTCTGCAAAACTGTCCTTTTGGAATGTTTTTTGTCAACTTGTCATAATGGCAGCTCTTATAATGTAGCAAAGAATTACCAGATGTGGGTTTGTAGTAGCTCTGGCATGAATTCATCATTAGTGTGGTGTAATTCTATATGTAGAAATGCTAGCTTATCAGGATCCGTGACATGGGTGAAGGATTACCCCACATAATTTATCCTTCATCCATGTCACAGATCCTATAGGCAGGAAGGCAAGGGCAAACAGTGTTCCTCGTCACATTTGTGAACATCACAATGGGTCCACTGAATGTTTGGATCATTAAACAGATGCCTAAAAATCTCCCAGAAGCCAAAAGGCTCCATAGGCCCTGTGAATATATTCCTTCAAAACTTTGTCTCCTGGAGTGTTATATGAGAAATTGGAGGTGTCCACCATACTATGACATTGTTTAACAAGCCCCGGAAGAATTTACCCTCTTCCTGACCAGGCATTTTTTTGCGAAATGGCTCTGCGTTACTTTAAGTGACAATTGCGTGGTCAAGCGACATTGTACCCCAAAAAAATTTCCCCCCACAAATAGAGCTTTCTTTTGGTGGTATTTGATCACCTCTGCATTTTTTATTTTTTGCACCTTAAACAAAATAAGAGTGACAATTTTGAAAAAAAAAAAAAACACAATTTTTTTTTTCATCAGTATAGGCCGATATGTATTCTTCTACATATTTTTGGTAAAAAAAAAAATTCACAATAAGCGTATATTGAGTGCTTTGTGCAGAAGGTATAGCATCTACAAAAAGGGGATAGATTTATGGTATTTTTATTATTATTTTTTTTATTAGTAATGGCGGCGATCAGCGATTTTTATGGGGACTGCGACATTGCGGCAGACAGATCGGACACTTTTGACACTTTTTTGGGACCAGACTAACTACTGACTGGCATATTCAAGGCTTTGAATATCTTTTGATATTCTTTTCCGTTACTGTAAAGTTTTGATCCTTGTTAGGCAGGTCTGTTGACTGTTCTTTTCTACCTCCTCATGGCTCAGTGTCCAGCCTGCTTAGTGGATGCATATAAGCTAACGTACTCATTGACTATTTATATACAGACACCAATTGTGATTTAAAAAAGCCACAAATGTGGGAAATTAACATTTAATTGCCATTTTAACCTGTTTGTGCCACCTTCTGTGTCTGTACCAAGGCCAAACATTCCAGGGTATGTAGACTTTATCAGGGCCATTTGGGTGATTTCTCTTGTTATGATTTTAAAAAGGATCCAAAAAACTATATGATAATAAATGGCTTCATGTGATTGCTATCCTTAAAGGGGAGGTCCACCCTAAAAAATAAATAAATAAATAAATGCATGAAAAGGCTACAAAAAACAAAAAAAAAAAATGTTCTTACCAGAAATGGCTCTTGCTAGGCAGATCGTCCTACTCTGCCTCTTCCTATTACGCAGTGATCTTCTGTCTTCTCCTCCTCACGTTGTCTTCTGGGGAATGGGGTGCAGTGTGTTGTGGGACAAATCGCTGCGCAACTCGAGCATGAGCAGTAGGAAACGGAAGGCTCCACTGCCTGTTTACCTTACTTTCAATGGCGGCGCCGAGGGATGGGTCGACATCGGGTGGCCGACATTGCGGGCACCCTAGAAAGATAAGTGCTTATTAAAAGTCAGCAGCTACAGTGTTTGTAGCGGCTGACTTTTCACTTTTAATTTTTTTTGCTGGCCCACCCCTTTTAAATTAAAGAGTTTTTTGGCATGATCAGTCATATTTTCAATATCAATGCCAACATTTCACAATTTCTGCCAGATTATGCAAACTTTTGAGCACAACTGTACATTGTACTCCCCTGTCAGACACTGAACAGCAGTCACTATTTCGAAGTGCAATATTTTATCAAGTTCAAGATGGTTTGTAAGTCCCTTTTTAGAACATCAGTATGTAGGGTTGTGGTAGAGTTTTTATTTTCTTTTCTTTTATTTTTTTAGGGAGTGCTTTAATACTATTTATGTATCTGTTTTTTAGTATAGAGTTCTGTTGTTGGAGGCATTTACTGCTGGAGAATTTAGAAACTGTTCAGCTTTAATAAAAGTTCCCATTATTCTTCAGTCTAAGAAGAGAGACGCGTGCGTCTTGGGAGCTCAGACTCCATCTTAGAGACTACAGAGAAGGAATCAGCTATCGGAGCACATTTGGGATTTGTCAGTTTTTCCCTGATAGTTTCACCCCACCCTGTTTTGTTACTAAAGCTTCAAGATTGCAATTAGCCACAATGGTGATCTATTACACATGATGTGGAGGTGTCCAAAGCTCTTCAGATACTGGCAGTATGTCCTCAACACTATTTCACAAGTATACCAGTTCCCAGTCCTACAATATCCGATTGAGTATTTTATTTAGCTCGCAAGGCAATTGCAAGGTATTGGATTACCCCGAGGGTGCCAACTGGCGCACAGTGGGTGGAGCTGGTAAATAGACTACTAGATGTGTGAGAAACTTGCTTATCAACATCGTAATGTCCTAAAAAAAAATTCTACTCAATGTGGCAACCGTGGCTGGATACCCTAGGACTAGACCCAACCCAGTTAGTGTTAGACAGACTATTACAAATGTAAATAGGAGACAGAGGGGCTCGGGTGTGCTATATTCCAAGATATACTACATACCCAGGGTGGACGGCGGGGGGTGCCGTGGTGGATGTATTAAGCTTTTGATAAGTTTGGTTGTTTAGACAACCCTATGCCTTATAGGGGTGTAGTAGTTGTATCTCTCATTTCTTTTTGTTGTACAAAAATCCACGTTTGATAATCGGTCATTAACCACTTAAGCCCCGGACCAATTTGCAGCCAAAGGAACAGGCCCCTTTTTGCGATTCGGCACTGCGTTGGTTTAACTGACAATTGCGCGGTCATGCAACGTAGCTCCTAAACAAAATTGGCGTCCTTTTTTTCCCCACAAATAGAGCTTTCTTTTGGTAGTATTTGTTCACCTCCTGTGGTTTTTATTTTTTGCGCCATAAACAAAAATAGAGCGACAATTTTAAAAAAAAATGCAATATTTTTTACTTTTTGCTGTAATAAATTTCCCCAAAAAATATATAAAAAAACATTTTTTTCCCTCAGTTTAGGCCGATACATATTTTTCTACATATTTTTGGTAAAAAAAATCGCAATTGGCTATTATTGGTTTGCGCAAAAGTTATAGCGTTTACAAAATAGGGGATAGATTTATTGCATTTTTATTAATATATATATATTTTTTTTACTAGTAATGGCGGCGACCAACGATTTTTATTTTTATTTTTTTTTTTTATTTTGACTGCGACATTATGGCAGACACTTCGGACATTTTTGACACATTTTTGGGACCATTGTCATTTATACAGCAATCAGTGCTATTTAAATGCACTGATTCCTGTGTAAATGACACTGGCAGTGAAGGAGTTAACCACTAGGGGGCGGGGAGGGGTTAAGTGTGTGTGTGTTTTTTTTTTTTTTTTAACTGTAGGGGGCCGTGGCTTGGCGTCTGATGTCACTGATCGTCTTTCCCTATAACAGGGAACAGACGATCAGTGACAGGCTCAGTAGGAAGCACGGGGAGAGGTTTGTTTACACAGACCTCTCCTCGTTCTTCAGCTCTGTGACCCGATCGCGGGACACCAGCGGCTATCGGGTCCGCTGGTGCTACAGTCACTGAGCTCAGGACTGGGTGATTAAAGGGCAACGGACAGTTGCGTGCTTGTGCCCAGCCGTGCCATTCTGCTGACGTATATGTGCAGGAGAGGCGGTCCTTAAGCAGTTAATATACTCAGTATATACAGGTCAAAAAATGATCGTATTAACCGTGACCAAGCAGCACAGTATAATACTCTATTTACATGCTGATAGCAGTTCAAGTTATTATATACCTGTACAACTATAATCTGACAGATTGTAAAAGATGTTGCTCTTGTATACATTGCTGCACATGTCTTCTGACTGTATGTATGCTTATTGTTTTCTGTAAAATAAACTTGTTTTTGTTTTTAAAAAAAAAAAGCTTCAAGATTACACTGTCTGGCCTATTGCAGAATAGGGGGGTTTAGCTGCATGTCAAGTTACATGAAGTGTAGCGAGGACAGAACAACAAAGATACAGTAATCGGGGGAGTGCATTAATCTTCAGAATGCTATTCCTTCCAAACTGCTATATACATGTGAGACAGCACCATTTCTTCATCTCCTGACGAAGCGTGCCGTTATTGCATGCTGAGCTGCTAATGCGTGGCTCTGTGTACATTACAGCTGACATGCAACTTTAAAGAATTGCTGTCAGTTAGGCTGGGTTCTTACAATTGGGAATTGGATGTGGGATCAACGCAACCAATTCACAATAGGAGAGTTTGACCACCTCTCTATGGAGCCAGTTCACTTATCTCTGCAGCTGGTTTCCGGTGCGTTTTGCAGAAAAACGCTGTGTGTCTTTTGGTCCGTTTCAGGTGTGAATTCAGCCCTAAATTCAAGCTGAAATCAGACCTAAAATGGTGAACCAGCATGCACTGGACCCCTGCTGTAAGACAGATCTGTCTTAAGTGTGGACCAAGCCTAAGCGAGTTTATTACCAGTTTAAGAGTAACCTGTTAGTAGTAATGTGTGCTGAAGGTTTTTTTTCCATATCCAACAGTTAATGAAAATAGTGGGAAGATTATATTTTTTGAAGCTGTCTTTATCATACACTGCCTTGAAAAGAGCATTCATAGCCCTTGAAATTTTCCAAATTTTTTCATGTTACAACCAAAAACGTAAATGTGTTTTACTGGGATTTTATGTGATAGACTAAGATAAAGTGGCACATAATTGTGAAGTGGAAGGAAAATGATAAATGGTTTTCATTTTTTTTTTACAAATAAATATGTGAAAAGTGTTGCATGCATTTGTATTCAGCCCCTTGAGGCAATACTTTGTAGAACCACCTTTTGCTGCAATTACAACTGCAAGTCTTTTTGGGGATGTCTCTACCAGCTTTGCACACCTAAAGAGTGACATTTTTGCCCATTCTTCTTTGCAAAATAGCTCAAGCTCTCTCAGATTGGATGGCGAGCATCTGTGAACAGCAATTTTCAAGTCTTGCCGCAGATTCTCAATTGGATTTAGGTCTGGACTTTGACTGGGCCATTCTAACACATGAGCATGCTTTGATCTAAACCATTCCATTGTAGCTCTAGCTATATGTTTAAGGTCGTTGTCCGGCTGTAAGGGGAACCTCCTCCCTAGTCCCAATTTTTTTGCAGACTCTAACAGGTTTCCTCTAAGATTGCCCTGTATTTGACTCTGACCAGCTTCCCTGTCCCTGCTGAAGAAAAGCATCCCTACAACATGATGCTGCCACCACCATGTTTCACGGTGGGGGTGGGGTGTTCAGAGTGATGTGCAGTGTTAGTTTTCCGCCACACATAGCGTTTTGCTTTTAGGCCAAAAAGTAAATTTTGATCTCATCTGACCAGAGCATCTTCTTCCACGTTTGTCGTGTCCCCCATGTGGCTTCTCGCAAACTACAAACAAGACACGTTTGTTCACTAAGGCTCTCTAACAAACCCCTGAAGGCTTCACAGAACAGCTGTATTTATACTGAGATTAAATTAAACACCGGTGTACTCTAGTTACTAATTAGGTGACTTTTGAAGACAGTTGGCTCCGCTAGATTTTAGTTGGGGGTATCAGAGTAAAGGGGGCTAAATACAAAAACATTGTATAAAAAGGTGTGCTACCAGCGCAAATAAAACAACGTATAATATTTCTATGCCTTAGTTTGCTGCAATCAATTATATACCACCCAGTGGATAGGATATTAGACAATTATTTAAAATCTACTATACAAATACCACTCCTATACATACATAAGTTTATATATATATATATATATATATATATATATATATATATATATATATATAAATTTATGTGTGTGTGTGTGTATGTGTGTGTATATATATATATATATATATATATATATATATATATATATATATATATATATACTTTACAATATTGCCAGTGACTGATCACCAAAAAGTGCAAGTGCCCAACATAAAGCAAGAAACATATATAAAAAGTGAAAATCACTAAATAAAAAGGCTAAAAGAATGCTTGTGCAAATTGTTATTCTAAGTCCATAAAAAAACATAAACAGTCTATGCCACAGTACAATAGATGCCCTCAGTGAGTGATCACTTTAGTGCAATGATAGCTTTCCTTTTTAAGTGCTTCTATGTCCACCAGTAAACGTGACTTCACCACCACCTAGTGCAATGGCCACTCACCAGATCAACCAAAATATGCGCCTTTGGTTCATTTAGGATAACCACTCTGTTACAAGATGGATCCACCCGCAGCCTTTCCGAGCAGTATATTAATGCCTCTTGCTCCTATTGTTTCTCATAAAGACATACGAATATCCATCATAGTATAGTATATAACTATTATTTATTTAAAAAGATTAAAAACCTAGTTAACCCACATGCTTCAGTGCCCATATGCCGACCCCAAGCTAATCCAGCCATTTATATGGAGACAGGGATCTCGATCTATCACCTAGTCTGTCCCTGTATTGTGTATATGTGTTACAGGCCTCAATTTCGCTAGTCCAGAAATGACAAATATTTCCCAGCAGCCTCTATGCGTTTCACAATACATTTTGCATCATCAGGAAGCTGCTGTTTTCCTGTTGGTTGACTATTTTATACCCCTTAAAATATCAATAACCTATCTGCGTGTTAAATGGCCGGAAATGGCTAAGCCGTTATACCGGCAGTGGTTGATCCATCTTGTTTACTGGATCCCAAACCCGTTATGCTCTCAATATGTCTGTTGTTACTATATAATATTCCTAAATAGCCAAGAAGTAGCCATAATTATTTTCTCCTGCATTTCATATGCTATGCTGTTTCCCCAGCTATACATCGGGTTTCCACATACACATAGCTGGATTGCTTTTACAATCTTATATTTATTTAAAAAACAAGTCTTTTTAAAATCCATAGGAGACTGCAAGTTCGTCGTGCTCCCAATTTCCTATTTGAGAAAGTTACACTTGCCTTCTTTAAATAGATTAGATAATATATTTTTTTTATTAAAAAAAAAAAAAAAGGGAAAATAAAGAAAATATAATATAAATAAAATGGAAATAAAAATGAAGAAAAAATTAGATATTACCACACTAGAAAAATATGCTAAAATCACACCAAGAAGATTTAGGTGGGATTTAGGGCCAACTGATGGATTGGTGGATGAGAACCTCTCAAAGGAATGATATAGTTGTTTTAATGGTTGTGAAACCAAACTATTGAATATGATTATTGATAGACGAAGGATAAAATTAACTAAAATAGAGGGCACCATCAATACCATCGAGGAGAACATGTTGCTACATGTAGAACCCAATGACTATAAAGCCAGAGCGGGAAAATTGCAGGCATTTCTAATTAAACTAGACAATGAGGTCAAAAATAAAAAGGTTAAAAAATATCAGAGGGATAAGAAAGATTATGTAGCAGGTAGAGCGTATAAATGGCAAGAGGATGAAATTATATCAAATCCGAACAATAACTCCCTTAATGAGGAAATTAAAGTATGGGGTATAGAGTTGGGGGGTGGGGTGCAAGGGCTGGGAACACCTTCACACCCACTCCTAATATACGTAAGATACTGGAACCTACTGCTAGTACTAGCACCTAGATTAAGAGTACCACACCTAGAGTGAATCGGGGTGGTTATACAGCATACCCCCCTCATCAACCACCTGGGGGTCAATACAGCAGACCTTGGAGAGGAATTTATAGGGGGAGAGGTAGGGGCTATTACAATCAAAATTATGGAGTCCCTCAGTGGCAGGGGGAATGGAGGGACTAGAGGGAACCTTACAAACCCCCGATGCCTGTGTTCCAAACCAGCAGGGGCAGCTGGAGCCGGAACCTACAGGAAGATGGATGGAACAGAAACCCGCAAGAAGGAGAGGGTGCAGAGGGAGAAGCAAAAAGAGAAGGGAATATTTAATTTACCAGACATAGTATTTTCACAGGAAGAATTAGAAGTGCTTGACAAGGGAATGAAATTTGTGGCATAGACTGTTTTATGTTGTTTTTTTATGGACTGAGAGTAACAATTTGCATATGCATTCTTTCAGCATTTTTTTAGTGACTTTTAAATTTTTTTTTTATTTTTTGTGATTTATGTGGGACACTTGCACTTTTTGGTGATCAATCACTGGCAATATTGTAAAGTATATTGGAAAATGTTTTCATAGAGTCAATCTTTTTATTTGGCATAGCTAGACACATTAGTATGAATTTATATGCTAAATTCCCCTGGGGATCCCAAGATGGTGACCCTAGCAATGCGGCCGAGGACCTTGAGCCTCCTGACATGCAGCCTATGCCTATGCACAGTGACATGGTGAATGATGATGTTCCTGGAAGAATGAGTCCTCTGCCCCACATTGGATAGAATGAAAGCCAGGGGGAGATCGCTTGACAGGTCGGGCACCTGGGCTTCTAGATGGGAGAAGGTGGGGGGGGGATCCTGAACCCTCACTGAAGCAAATCATGGCTACCATATGCCTATGCCAATCTACACTGACAGACCACATAGAGGGCCTAAGGCTGGAATTCTCTTTTCTGAAGCAGGACATGCAGACAGTGAGGGAGAGAATGGCTGTTTATGAACAGCGTATCAGTAGTCTAGACGATACAGTCAGACCCCAGGATACTGCAGCCCAGATTGCTAAAAAAGGCCATCTCTGAACACTCAATAAAAATGGCAGATATGGAAGACCGTATGCGTAGCCCAGTGGGCTTTTCTGAAGGCGCAGAAGGTCAGCACCCTGAAGAATTCTTGGAGGGATGGCTTAAGGCAAGCTTGGAGCAACCACCTTCACCTGCCTGTTTGCCATTGAACGGGCCCATCGCATACAAGCTAGGCCACCGCCATCCAGGGTGATTCCTCAACCCATGATCACAAATATCCTGCATTTCCGTGACTGAGAAAATGTCCTATGGACTGCGAGAAATGATCCTGAGCTGGAATTTAATTGCTTCCGTATCTCAATCTACCCTGATTTTTGTTGCTACCCAGAAACAGCGGGCTAGTTTTCAGCAAGTGGAGAAGCATATCAGAGATCTGGATCTGGCCAACAGCATGCTCTACCCAGGTAAATTGCAAGTGGTGGATCGAAGGAAAGAGCATTTTTTTCACAATCCAAACTGAGGTTTCTAAATGGCTGGATGCACGGGATAGCCCACGCAGAGTTTCTTCTTCACGACCCTCCTAAAGAGCTGGTTTGTTCTGTTTTGCTGCATGAAAAAGAGGGGGTTGTTCTCTTCACGTTCAGTTGTTTTCACTGCTGGACCCAGGTTGTAGTTGTGTTTCTTATATATGTGGCCCTGTTTCTTTTTGTGCCCTACTCCTAAATATTTGGAGATGTTTTGAGCCTGTCAGACTTTTGCTTAATATATCTAACTCGGGTTTGATACCATTTACATGCTTCCATTTTTTTCTTTTTCTTTTTTTCATATTCCGTTATGTGCTCCTTTCAGGATTTCTGACTTGGCAGGAATGGTGCCATAGGCCTGCGAGATACTCTACGGGGTCTCACCTCGGTTCTCCATTCTTGATCTTTGGTTATGGGTGTGAAGAACTTAGCAAGTTTGGGCTGGGTGCGCTGAAGAGGGTTCTTGGTTTACAGTTTTTTTCTGGACTTGAGTTTTTTCCTAGGGTCCGGGGAGTGTTTGTGTTTTGATACCCATTCTACACATTGCAATGTCCTCTCTGATGTTGCTGTGGGTCTTTGCTGTATGGGAGATTCTGGAGCCCTGGCAAGCTACGACTGTTTACTGCAGGCCTCGAAGGCCTTTCTGTGCCATTTTCCCCTATGGTATGAAATGGCGTTAACCTTGCGCATACTTACCTCTAAATTGAAACACTCCATCATGTTTGAATATCTCAAAAAGTATAAGTCACACATAATTCTCCTACAGAAGACTTATCTACAGGGCTCCAGAATCCTCCAGAATGGATGCTTTATTATTTTGGTTCTGAAAAAGTGTGGAATGCGGTTTTAACTCTGGTCAACGTACCTCCTTCCTTCTTGATTTCACATTTAGATGACATGCTTAAAGCCACTTTGGCGGTTGCTGAAGGAAAGATCTTTATTTTAGGAGATTTTAAACGCAATGGCGGATCCCTCCCTGGATGGACAGACAGGATCTGCTGGCCTTCCTGTCCCCTTTGCCGTGTGGTTGTATACCTAGATGTGTCAAGACATAGCAAGTGTGGCCTTTGATAAATCCGATAAGAGTAATCTCTCCTGTGGACCCTTTAGGACTCGTACGGAATGTATATAAATATCTAAATGTTTTTGCAGTCAACAGAATATGTTGTTCGGTGGCTGCGACCTCTACTGTCTTACTACTGTTGTGAGTTTGTTGGGGCTTCTTGCCCAAACTTTGAAAAATTAATAAACGTTATATTTGAAAAAAAAAAGCGTAATCTAAGCTCTATCATATTCTACTTGACACATTTGCCATGCTTTTCGTAAGATGTCTTCCTTGACATGATAGTAGTGCACTCTACACAATACGTCACATGGATGGGTAGCAATGGATTCCTGAGTCATGTAACTTTATGCACCCTATCCAGTTCAATAGGCTCATCTGAGGATCTCTCAAGTACCTTATTCAGAATTGCTGAGACCGTAGCAAATAGACCAGAGTTAGGCATAGCCTCAGGGATATCACGTAATCTGTTTATCCTAGAGTGGTTTTCTGCATCTTCCATTCTCAGTCGGATAGCTACAAGGGCTTGACGCTGCTGGGCCTGTATTTTCTCAAGCACATCCAACTGAGTACATTGAAGTAGCAGTTGCCCTGCTGTAGTTGCTATGCCCGATACCTTCTGTTTGACAGGGTCTACTTCCAGCCTCAAAGCTTCCTTATAAGGATTGTAAACCCTCATGTTTTTTTCACCTTAATGCATCCTATGCATTAAGGTGAAAAAACACCCGCCAGGGACCTCCCCCCCCCCCCGTTTTACTTACCTGAGCCCCGTATTCCTGTGGATGGAAACACGCTTTCCCTCTCTCCACGGGGTCCCAGCTCTTGATTGGATAGATTGATAACAGCGCAGCTATTGGCTCCCGCTGCTATCAATCAAATCCAATGATACGAGCAGGGGCAGGGTCGAGTCCGCAATTCGTGTCTATGGATGCAAATGCTGGACTCAGGAGCGTGCCTGCAAGGTAACCCCCCTGGGAGAGCGCTTCTCCTAGGGGGTTATCTGATGTGGGGAGGAGCCGCAAGAGCTGCCAGGGGACACCAGAAGACGAGGTTCAGGGCCACTCTGTGCAAAACTAGCTGCACAGTGGAGGTTAGTATATGTATGTATGTTTAAAAAACAAAACAAAAAAAAGAGCCTATACAAACACTCTATTCTCCGCTGCCTAGTTATTTATATCCGCTTTAGTAGGGAGTAGGGATGAGCCCGCAGTTCGAGTCAAATGTAAGCCGAGCACCAAACATTATGGGGCGTTTGTGGGAAATTCAAGCTCCTGCGGAACTTGCCATAATGCACTGCGAGATCCCAGTGCATTGAGGGCTGCTGATTGGCCAAAGCATACACATTACCTGCATGCTTTGGCCAATCACAGCGTGCTTTGCAGTGATTGGCCACACCCCACACTATATAAGTCTAGTTACATGGCAGCTGTACATAGTTTTATGAATGAGAGCAGCAAATTGACATTTGTGAAGGAAAACATTTAATTTAAAACTGCTTGCAGCTGTAATATGTTGCCTGATCCCAGCAATATAGATAAAAATCATTGAGAAAAACGGCATGGGTTCTCCCCCCCCCCCCAGTCAATTAACAGGCCCTTTGGGTCTGGTATGGATGTTAAGGGGAACCCTGTGCCAAAATTTAAAAAAAATAGCGTAGGGGTCCCCCCAAAATCCACACCGGACCCTTATCCGAGCATAGAATTCTCCCCATTTTGAGGGCATGTGGCTTGGTACATTTAAGGAGGGGGTGCTCTCTGCTCCCCCCCCTTTTCCTGCGGCTGCCAGGTTGTGTGCTCGGATAAGGGTCTGGTATGGATTTTGGGGGGACCCTACGCCATTTGTTTTTATTTGGCACAGGGTTCCCCTTAATATCTATACCAGACCTGAAGGCCCTAGTGGACTGAGGGGGTACCAATGCTGTTTTTTTTTTTTTTTTTCAATGATTTTTATCTATATTGCTGGAACCCGACAATACATTACAGCCGCGAGTAGTTTTGAATGAAATTTTTTCCTTTAGAAATGTCTTTTAGCTGTGGTACTGTTCTAAACATGGGAAAGATGCACTACTTTACAGGTATACTAAGGAAACCCCCAGGCACAATATTTAAAGGAATATTTGATTTTTATTGTTTCACTTTAAGCATCATTATAATCACTGCTCCTGAAAAAAATGCAATTTTTAAAACTTCTTTTTGTATTGATACATGGTCCCTAAAACACTTTTATGACAATAACATGCATATGAGCCTTTAAGATTAGCACTTTTTTTATTTTTTATATCAGTGTCCCATAGACTTAAACGGTGTTAGCACAAATTTTTTCCTGTTCACAAGTTCTGGTGCAAACCGGGGGCGGATGGGTGTTCGGCTCATCCCTAGTAGGGAGAGCTGTTATCATGGATTGAAGCTCCTGATTTCAAACTAATGGAGTTGAGTCTATATGCAGAGGCTCAGCCGGTGCCACTTGCAAGGATTCAGGCAGTTGATGGGGAGATTGATTGCTGCCCAGAGTGCTTCAAAGCTGCAGGGCTTTTTGGCATAGACACTACCTGCTCCTTCTTAGTGGCTGTGTAAGGGCTTACCTTGGTTGGAGTACATAGTGCAGAGATGTATGCTCACCCTTGCAAATGCACACAGCCCACGGTAACGAGGTAAAAGGCTGCCTGGGCTGTGAATCTGAGCATGGGGGCCTGACAGGGAATTTACCAAAGGATTGTCAAGGTTAAGCCATAGTCAGGGGATTTCAGAAGTCAGAGTTAACGAGGATCGCTAAGGAAGAAGCCGGGGTCCGTCTTAGAACACTGAAACTTGAAAACAAGAACAGGACAAGGCATAACTGGAAACCAGGCTGAATAATGAGCTTAGGTGTAGCTCAGAGGCAATACAATAGGACCAGTACACAGAAACTCCTTGAGCCACCTGGGGGGTGGCTATGTCTGGCCGTTTGCATGGCACGGTAGGGACCGTGACAGGCTGTCTTAGTTGGCTTCATGCTCAGAGAGCTGGTATCTGGTACAGCAAGTAGTAGAGCGGCTGATGGAGCAAGGTATCCCTGCAAATCCTGCTCTGGTGGATTTCTGGCAATTGTCTTGGACCTTTGCCGCACAGACATGGATTGTCACCCCTGGATGCTTCACTGAATGCTGGCAGGGCTGCTCAGTCAGCTCAAAGCTCAGCTCACCTGTGTCCACTCACCTCCATAGTCAAGACACCTCCCACTAAAGCAGTATTAAACCCAAAAGCAAACATTTACTATATTACAGCTTACTAATTCTTGGATGTGATGGCTGCAATGGTTTCCTTTTTTAGGCTTTTTTCTTCTGGTGATCTGACCAGCAAGTCTTGTTTTTCACATGCTCAAGTTCTCCAGCAGAATGTATCAGTTTACATAATGATAAAAAACTTTAAGTGATATTAAAGGCTTTCTTTAACCACTTCACATCCAGCCTATAGTCAAATGACGTCTGCAGGTGGGATCTCCTATCCTGGGCGGGTGTCATATGACATCCTCAGCTTAACGCCTGTATGGGGTGCTCTCATACGTCCGCCACATCTCTGAGGACTGAGGAGTCTGCTGGGCACCCGTGATTGCTTGTGACAGAGCAGGAATGGGGATCTGTGTGTCTCCTCTCCCCTAATGTCCTGTTAGGGGAGAAAAGACAGATCATGTGTTCCTAGTATATAGGAACACCGATCGGTCTTCTCCCCAGTCAGTCCCATCCCCAACACACAGTGAGGGAACACAACTAAACCCATGATCGCCCCCTAGTGTTAAACCCTTCCCTGCCAGTGACATTTATACAGTAATCAATGGCTACTTATAGCTCTGATCGCTGTATAAATGTCAATGGTTTAAAAAAAGTGTCAAAAGTGTCTGATCTGTCCACTACAATGTCACAGTCACAATAAAAATCACAGATCACCACTATTGCTAGAAAAATAAAAATTTATAAAAATGCTATAAATCGATCCCCTATTTTGTAGATGCTATAACTTTTGCACAAACCAATCAATATACGTTTATTGTAATTTTTTTTTTCTACCAAAAATATATAGAATACATATCAGCCTAAACTGAGCAAAATATTTTTATAGATAAATAATTGGGATATTTATTATAGCAAAAAGAAAAAAATATTGTGTTTTTTTTTTTTCAAAGTTGTCAAATTTTTTTGTTTATAGCGCAAAAAATAAAAACACAAAAGTTCTCAAATACCACCAAAAGAAATCTCTGTGTGGGGGAAAAAAGGGACGTCAATTTTGTTTGGGTACAACGTCGCACTATGTCGCTATTGTCAGTTAAAGCGATGCAGTGCCGTATCACAAAAAAGTCTTCAAGGGCTGAAGTGGTTAAAAAAAAATCATGTCATACTTGCCTGCTCTGTGCAGCAGTGGTTTTGCACAGAGCAGCCCCAATCCTCCTCTTCTCAGGTCCCCTCCCTCCTGCCGAGTGCCCCTGGAACAAGCAGTTTGCAGCCGCGGCCCTGCCTGCCATTCACACACACAGGTGCGTCTCTGCCCCCTCTCTCTCATCAGTGGCTCACTTGGAACCACTTTAACACTGGCAGGGTGCTTTATTTACTTAAAGGTTGTAAAACCTTTATCTCAAAAGGGGAAAACAAACCTGTTTGCCATAACCGATAAAGTGTGAGCTGGAGTTCGGTTCCGTTCAGGTCCACGTGAAAAACTGACATGATTTCCTGTGCATTTTTGAAACATGTTTCAAATGTGCATTGCACTTGTGCTGTCTTTAAATGCTAATGGCACCCCAAGCACGGGTAGCAGGCATGCATCTGCAAGTGCACCAAAAAGTGTGGTAAAAAAACATGCCACACTCTACTCTTTAAAAAAAAAAAAAAAAATTCTGAAGGATCTTTGGGGCCTTTGTCATGCGAAGGGCAGTCCATTGAAGTGAATAGGCTGCCCTATATGCGAGGAGCAGAAAGGTTTCAAAATAACCATAAAAAACTGCATGTGGGAACACAAGTTTCCCCTACATGGAGATGTGAAAGGGCTGCCAGCTGAGTGTCTGTCTACTCCCTCTTATGTACTTGTATAAAGATGGCCACACACTATGCAATGTGATTGTACAATTTCTGTACAATGTCCTTTAGATTTACCAAAACTATGGAATATGAGGACCCACCTGAACAATCTATTCAATTTGTATCAAATCAGACAGGCCCTTGCACTATATAGCTGATGGCAGATTGTACAGTCAGATCGTAATGTGCATGATAAAAGTAGGAAAGGGGAGGAAATAAAACAAGAGGTGGTATAGTAATGAGGAAGGTGTGGTTCAGAGTGGTAATACACACATAATTTTGTGATGCAGTAAGGCAGTTTATGATCTGCAGGAAGCGATGAGAGCAGACAAAATTTTTTTTTAGATTTCAAATGGAGATGAAAATTTAAAGTTACCATTAACGAGGTAAGTGAGAGATATATATGAACATTGTGATGGCTTGGGCAGAAAAGACATGAGAAAAGGCTTCTATTCATTATGAGAAGTGAAATCCTGCCTGAAAATGTGAACTTCAATACCTCTTAAATATCAAGTGGAAAAGATTAGACTTTGAACATAATAAACTTAGTATCTATTGTACAATTCTTTATGTTAGTGGATATAACCTAAAACGATGAAGTAGTCCAAGTTGTTAAAAAGGCAATATAATTCCTTTAACCTATAATCTTGATAACAACTTTTGGATTCTTCTTAAAGGAGAACAACTGAATTAAAACCTGCAAGAGCTTTTTGATCTTTCTAATGCCATGTACACGTGATCGGAATTCTCAGCGGAAAAAGCTCTGATGGTTTTTCTGACAGAATTCCGCTCAAGCTGTCTTGCCTACACATGGTCACACCAAATTCCGACCGTTTATAACGCGGTGACGTACAACACGCTACAATAGCCAGTAGCCAATAGCTTCTGTCTCGTAGTTGAATCTGAGCATGCGTGATTTTTGGTGTGTCGGAATTGCATACTCACGATCAGATTTACTGATAGAAAGTTTTTCCATTGGGAAAATTGAGAACATGCTATCAATTTTTGGCTGGCGGAATTTCGGACAGCTAAATTCTGATGGAGCATACACACTGTCGCATTTTCCGATGAAAAGGTCTCATCGGTCTTTTTCGATTAGATGTACAAGGTAATTAGCTGCTGAGAGTACTTGTGAGAGGGTTGACACAGATGTATGGAAGGGCACTGGCACACTTTATTTATATATGAATCACATATAGTATGTGGTGTATAAAACAACTTCACAGACTCAGTGTGTTGTTTTATTTTAGAATTGTGTTTAACCACTTAAGCCCCAGACCAATTGTCAGCCTAAGGACCAGAGGTCTTTTTACAATTTCGCACTGCTTTAACTGGTAATTGCGCGGTCATGCAATGTTGTACCCAAACAAAATTTGCGTCCTTTTCTTCCCACAAATAGAGCTTTCTTTTGATGGTATTTGATTGCCTCTGTGATTTTTATTTTTTATATTTTTTTTTTCTTATTTTTTCTTGGGGAAAAAAAGATATTTTCTACTTTTTGTTATAAGAAAAAATCGAATAAACTCAATTTTAGTCATACATTTAGGCCAAAATGTATTCAGCCACGTCTTTAGTAAAAAAAATAATATCAATTAGCGTATTTTTATTGGTTTGCACAAAAGTTACAGCGTCTACAAACTAGAGTACATTTTCTGGAATTTACACAGCTTTTAATTTATGACTGCCAATCTCATTTCTTGAGGTGCTAAAATGGCAGGGCAGTACAACCCCCCCCCCCCCCCAAATGACCCCATTTTGGAAAGTAGACACCCCAAGGAAATTGCTGAGAGGCATGTTGAGCCCGTTGAATATTTTAATTATTTTTTTTGTCCCAAGTGATTGAATAATGACAAAAAAACAAGTTTACAAAAAGTTGTCACTAAATGATATATTGCTCACACATGCCATAGTTATATGTGGAATTGCGCCCCAAAATATATTCTGCTGCTTCTCCTGAGTATGGGGATACCACATGTGTGGGACTTTTTGGGAGCCTAGCCATGTACAGAGCCCCGAAAACCAATCACTGCCTTCAGGATTTCTAAGGGTGCAAATTTTTGATTTCACTCCTCACTACCTATCACAGTTTCAAAGGCCATAAAATGCCAAAATAGCACAAACCCCCCCCCCCCCATGATCCCATTTTGGAAAGTAGACACCCCAAGCTATTTACTGAGAGGCATGTTGAGTCCATGGAATATTTTATATTTTGCCACAAGTTGTGGGATATTACAAACTTTTTTTTTTTGCACAAAGTTGTCACTAAATGATATATTGCTCACACATGCTATGGGCATATGTGAAATTATACCCCGAAATAAATTCTGCTGCTTCTCCCGAGTACGGGGATACCACATGTGGAGGACTTTTTGGGAGTCTAGCCGCGTACAGGACCCCGGAAACCAAGCACCGCCTTCAGGATTTAAATATAAATTGCTACCAAAAAAATCTGTTAGCGATCGCAGGGATCAGGCCTGACTCTGCAAACGCTGCAGTTTTGTGTTCAGTGTTGTAAGTGAAAGTAATCGATCGATACTGCACTTGGGTGGGCTGGGCGGAGGGGCAAAACGCAGGTGCTAGCAGGTATCTGGGCTGATCCCGCTAACAATGTGTTTTTTTGGAACCCTAAACTGCTGGGGATGCTAGTATAAATCTGATCAGATATTGATCTGTTCAGATACTATACCACTACGGGAGGTGTATGCTTTTCACGTGGGTGTTAGCGGTACTGGCACTAACCTAGCGATGCCTGGGGCGACACAGACCCTATCTGACCCTAAAACTTAATTGATATCACCCGCCAGGTGATCAGGGGGTTAAACCTTTATTGGGTAATAAATGGTGGGTGCCCTGATGCTATAAGAAGCAAACTAACTAAACAGTGTCACCCGTAACAGTTATACGGTGATCGCTGGGGAAAGGGTTAACTCTAGGGGAAATCAGGGGGTTATAACCTTTATTAGGTAGTATATGGGGGTGCATAACACTATAAAAACCTGGCGGTGAACCTAAAAAATAACTAGCTACCTAGCGGCACCAGTGACACTAATGCAGCGATCAGAAAAATGATTGCTTAGTGACACTAGCAAAAGGGGGTGAAAGGGTTACCTGGGGGCAATCAGGGGGTTAAAACCTTTTTTAGGTAGTATATGGGGGTCCCTGACACTATATAAAAACCTGACGGGGAACCTAAATAACGAAATAACTAACTGGCTATCCAGTGAGCCTGTGTGTACCTACATGTCAGTGTAGTGTTGGTGCACTTACTATGTCTTCTCTGCTCACCGTCCGGTCAAAAAGACCGCCCCGAGGAGAGTGACATCACTTCCTCCTGCCTGTGTTTAAACTACACAGGCAGGGGAAGCTTCTCATTTGCCAGGAGCGACCGAGAGGGGATGGCCAGAAACCAACGGCCATCCCCTCATCCCGGATCGCTCCTGAAGCAAAACGGACCGCCGCAGCCAGCGGGAGGGGGTCCGATCGGACCCCCCACCCACTGGAAGGCAGGCACGTACGGTTACGTGCTTGTGCCTGTCCGTGCCATTGTGCCGATGTATTATTACATGCAGCGGTCCTAAAGTGGTTAATTTTATATATCAGAAAGTGCAATTATCTATTTTGCACTTATGTACTGGGTAAGCCCTGGACATAGGTTGATATATATTTTATTTGTGTTTATTTTAAATGGAAAATAGACCCTTGTCATCAAGTTTAAATTTTCCAAACTTATTTTAACTTTTTTGAAGTTGAATGATGTAACCACATAATTATATACAGTTGACTTCTGTCTGAAATATTTCAAGAGCTGGACTTGGGTGTAGCTAAACTTAGTGGTTGTAAAGGCAGAAGGTTTTTTATCTTAATGAATTCAGCCCCCCTAATACTTACCTTAGCCCATCTGGATCCAGCAATGTTGCACGAGAGACTTGGCTGTTCAGCTCTCCCTCCTCATTGGCTGAGACAGCAGCAAAGCACCATTGGCTTCCGCTGCTGTCAGTCAAAGTCAGTGAACCAATGAGGACAGAAATCAGATGGGGTCGGGCCATGGCTACGTGTCTGAATGGCTGCGGCTCGGGTGCCCCCATAGAAAACTGCTTGGGAGGGAGGGGCCAGGAGCACTGAAAAGGGACCAGAAAAGAGGAGGACAAAACCAGCTGATCATAGGCCTCTAGAACTGTTCAGTCTGCTCCTACTATAGTCTGTTGCCTACTAGGCTGAAGAGGGGGAAGATCACTGTTTGTATTGTTGTAATTAGGTCGTCGTTTGAAGGTTGTCTGTATTTACGCTTATGATAATGTATAATCTACTATGTGAAGCTCCGTGACAACAAGTCTGACCTGTAGTGAATTCCTGATTAATCACAATGGCCTGATGGCCATGGAGTCACCTTGGCTGCTTTAAGGGACTAGTTAATTAGCTATATTAACTCTGTTTCTGGTTACAGTTTGTATTACAGTTTGTATTTAAGGTAATATGATCAGAAGGGGGGTGAAGGTGTCCTCCTGGTGTATATATTTGGGTGAGTTTGTTCCAATAACGTTTCCATGTTCAAGCTGTGTAACTGAGCTAGTCTCTCCTGGGTTTTAGTTACAATATATGGTCTGTAATATCTAATATCTGAAGGTCCAGATTGGAGGAAGCAGTGTACTGACGGAAGCACTGAAGCGGAGTGTGGGGGTTCCGTTACATTAGTGGCAAGCAGTAGGACCCTTCCTGCAGTCTGGGACATCCAAACCTCCATCTGGATCCAAGGTCCGGATAGCAGGTACAGGTACCAGCCACCATGGAAGAGGAATTTGGAAGGAGGTTGCGAGAGATGCAGATACAGCACAGAGGACCTGTATCAGAACAGGTCCTGCTGAGATGGTATGATTCAATCCGCTACGAACTCTGGAAAGAAACGCTAGCCCGTGAGCAGTGACACCAGAGAAAAATTTTCCCCTGCATCCAGGAAAGGTACTGGTCACAGTATGGATTGAGAGTGCCATTTTTGGGAGAAAAACCGCACAAGGAGCAGAGAGCTGAGTTAGGCAGGCTGATCTGGGCAGAAATGCAGCTGGATGAGAATATTGAAACATAATGGTTGGTTTCCAGCAACAGACAAAATCTCTCACTCCCTGTATTGCAAGAAAAAAGTAAAGAAAGAGACCCAGCTCTTTCAGAAGAAATGGGATGTTTAGATTGAGATACTATGTCTGTTGAAAAGGTAAGCACCAAGAACAACAAGTCAATAAAAATTAATATCCTGCATTTTTAAGCATCTGATTTTCAAGCATCCTCCTATGGTCTCAAATGTGTACTATGGATGTATTTTAGATATTATTAATACATTTATATCTTTTTATTGACTTGTTGTTCTTCGTGCTTACCTAATCAACAGACATAGTATCTCAATCCAAACATCCCATTTCTTTTGAAAGAGCTGGGTC
Source organism: Lithobates pipiens (assembly GCF_037356315.1). Classification (NCBI taxonomy): domain Eukaryota; kingdom Metazoa; phylum Chordata; class Amphibia; order Anura; family Ranidae; genus Lithobates; species Lithobates pipiens. The sequence goes on from NW_027507764.1 coordinate 284,902,178, forward strand.
TTTCTTTACTTTTCTCTTGCAGCTGGATGAGGGCTACAGAGCACTCCGGTGGCATGTATCCCAAGCATGCCCTTGGATAGCTGAAGACATCCCAACTGAAGGCGTTGGCTAACTCAGCCTGGGACTGTTGTACATGAAGCTGACAGGGGACCGTAACTTTGGGAGCGATTTGGAGTGGCGTTTGGACGAAATCATGGATTTCAGAGAAAAGATACTGCAAGTCTCGGAAGTGCACTGGGCACTGGAAGATAGTTTCTGGCCATTCAGGAATGGGAACTGCTAGACTGCCCAGTGCCAGGGCTGGGCTCCCTTCACCTAGGACTATCCAGAAGTACCAGCCACCAGCTCTGAAATCCTGGCTGAGTAGTCAGCAATGTGACAGAGTAACAGTGTGCTTTGCCCACCTGCACCTGCAGCATTGGGCTTGGAAGGGTCTTATGGCAGATGCAACAGGTGCTCACTGACCTTGACGATCTGGTTTCTGCACGGAATTATCCTGGATGGAGGAATGCCTCTGTTCAGCAACTGGATGAGGATACGGGAGATGGAGCGGTAGGCTCATCTCTCCAGCCACAGATTACAGAATGTATGGACTTAATGGAACTGTTCATCGGTTATTATAAATTATGCGTCACCTGCTCAAGTGCTGGCACTGGGCTCAAGTGTCACCAGCCCATGCCCTGGATTTTCTAGTGATTTTATTGACTAGTGATTTAATCAACTTTTCTGTAGAGAAGGAACCACCTAGCGAACCCCAAGCAGAAGTACTGGCAGCAAAACAGAGAACTGCAGACCCCTGCTCCACACCCCCATGGCAGTTTCAGAGGCCTGAGGTGAGAAGGTGAGGGTTGCTCTTCTCCAGTAGATTTCAGAGATGCATGGAGGGGAAACAGCCATTCCCTCTCCCCAACGAAGGTTTGAGTACCTGGGAGACCAGTGAAAGGGAGTTCCAGCAGCAGACAGCACCCCAGAATGATGAAACCAACCCAGCTGAAGCATTGGCAACCGGACAGAGGGTCCAGGACCTATGCCCCACACCTGCAATTCTGGAGGCCCAGGGTGAGGAGGTGGCAGTCACTCCCGAGCAGCTGATCAAGATCCAAGGAGAAAATGCAATTGGCACCTCACAACTGCAGCTTGATCTGGTGTTGGTGGATGGGCCTGCGGTCTCCACTAACAGAAACCCAGAAGTGCTGGTAACAGGACGAATTGCTACCAATCCTTGCCCAGCACTGGCACCAACTGCATAGTTCCAGAGAGCTGGGGCAGTTGGCCTCTCTCCCCAACAGTTAGCTGGAGCAGTTGTTGGGTCCCCAGCAGAAGCGCTGGCCACAGGGCAGAGTGCTGCTGGCCTCTGCCCTCAACTAAGAGGGGGTGGGTTTTCTGTGAAGGTGGATGGGACTTCAGTCTCCACTTGTATACCCCAGGGATGCTGGATAGTTGGCCCAGATGCCCACCAGCATGACGGAGAGTGAGCCCAGCCACCCTGTCTTCTCTCCAGTGGCTGAAGGAACTCCAGGGGGCGAAGGACCAGTGCGCACTTCCCCCCAGCAGTGGGTATGTTCTACGAGAGAGGCAGAGGTTGGCTGTGTGAGTATTGCTCGGTTTGGAACAATTTGTTTGGGGTACTGTGTGGGTACAGGCATTGGGGGACTGGGACTGGATTGATTTCGGAGTCAAAACTTCTGTGGTCCCCTCCTGTGTTAGTCTGCTGCCGAAAGTGGAGCGATGTGATGGTAGTCACTTTGGGTGGGGGGCCCATGGAACCCAGAATTCCTTGGAGAGGTTAGGAAACCTTTGTTTCAGCTCCCCATGTACCTCCTATGTCTAAGTTACCCTGTGTCCATTAGGGGCACAGGATGACTGAGTAAAAATTTTGGACAGCTGTTTAATGGACAATGAGAACGTGGTTACTTAAAATGCAACAGTAATATTTAGGCTTGTGCAATTCGTTTCGTAACAAATCAAAATTCGGCCGAATTTTGCATCTTTCGAACATTCGAATGCATCCGAATGTCCGAATAAAATAATAACGAATAACAACGAATACAAAATAAATATAACAAATGAATTTGAATGAATTCAGTAATTCTTTAAAGATCTAATGAAACAAAAGGTCAGCTCAAAGTAAATCTTATAGTCCAATCAGCTAATTCATTTTGTGCCGGAGGATGGATTACTGGCAAAGTGCATTCCTGAGAACTGAGTGAGAAGGGTGTTGTGTTGTATTTGAGCCGAGGAGAAGAGACAACGTCATGTGTGTTAAAAGATTAAATAAACAAACGACTTTCCAAACTACAAATCATTATCACGTATGTCTATACATACATAAATAGCGAAGTTCTACGAATGAATGAATTCGACACTCTACGAATAATAACGAATTATTCGAAAACTTTTTAAGGTAACATAAGGAATATAACAGAACGAAATGATGTATTTTACGAATGACAACAAACCGAAACTAAACAAAATGTTCCGCTGTGCACAAGTCTAGTAATATTTATCCACGATATCTCCCAGGATACATATAAAGACTATTCCTGGTTTATTTGATTCTGAACTCAACATGTTAATTGAAAGAGCTGATCACAGGCCTCTAGAACTGTGTAGAAGCCAGACAGTCTACTCCTACCATATGGAAAAATTATATACTGCGCTACACAAACTTTTCAATCAAGTGGTATCTGATCTATTGCTAAATCGACCAAACTAGCCAAAAAAAAACATTTAAAACAAGGCAGCAGCTCTGGTGGGATACACACACAGATAGAAGAAACAATTTTAAGAGCTGCGCCAAATTCAAAAAAATTCATGAAAAATTTTGTAAACAAGGAATTTTTTACATGAAATAAATTAAATATCCATAATAATTGTTCTTTGTTTACACATAACAGAAATATTTTAATAAAAATTTTAAAGTCCCCAATAAAAATCAGCGTGGAGAAATAAAGATCAATAGTCCAGACTGAAACACCCCGGTGTCTTCATATGTACTGTACAAGGGGAAAACTTGCCTGACCACCAGAGTGATATTGTGCTTACCAGATGGCAAATGTAGTGAGCATATAAACACAACACTCAGAAGCCTTAAGTGTATTCTCATCGGCTGGATCTGGGCCTTGTAATGAAACGATGCACAAACACTCCAAATGAAGAGCTATTTAGGACTATGATCTTTAGTGTGCAACAGCTCTCCTGGGGTCGCCTATTGATCTACTCCTACTATAGTCTGTTGTCTACTAAGCTGAGGGGAAAGATCACTTTACTTTCAAAGTATTTTATTTTCAATGAAATACAAACACTGGAAAATGTAATTGAAATTAAAATGCATACACTAATGCCGCGTACACACGACCGGACTTTTGGAGGGACTAGGTCCGACGGACTTTCGGCGAGTTCTGACGGACTTTACGAATGAGCAGACTTGGCCACACACAATCACACCAAAGTCTGACGGATTCAAACGTGATGACGTACCACCAGACTAGAATAAGGAAGTTCATAGCCAGTAGCCAATAGCTGTCCTCACGTTGTTTTTTGTCCGTTGGACTAGCATACACACGATTTCTCGGTAGGAACTGGGTCCAGCGGAGTTCCGGTGGAAAAATGTAAAACGTGTTCTATTTCTAAAGTCCGCCAGATTTTTGGCAAGCAAAGGTCCGATGGAGCCCACACGAGATCGAATTGTCCGACAGACTCGTTCCGACGGACCTTTGTTGTCAAAAAGTCCGGTCGTGTGTACGCGGCATTATTCTTACGATACAGCATTAGACATATGCGGAATGTGTTTATGAGGTGTATAAGGATATAGGCTAGAGTCCCTAACTGAACCCCCTATGAAAAAACCTTGTGGGGCTCCTGTTTATGGATTATCCACTGAGGGGAGCAAGAGGACATCCCAGGCACCCCTGTGGTGGATCATGCTGTGCCCAGGGACTATCTCCCAAACTCCTCTCCGGAAGGGCCTGGAAAGAGATATCCGATACCAAGGCTGCTGAGAATTAAACTTTGATGCTGTGCCCATAGTCTCTTCTAGATGGGGGAGGGGGGGTTGTTAAAGAGTCTGCTCTGGGATAGTTGTAACAGAAGAGCCCCCCCTGTGAGCAGAAGATGTCAAGTGTATGATGAGGGAGAAGAGGAATAGCAGGAAGTCTGCGAAGAAAGGAGAAAAAAAAAGCAAGAAAAAAAAGGGGGGGGGGGGAGTGAAGCAGGGCAAAGAGGAAGTAAGCCACACAGCGGGATGGTAATGGTGGTACTGGTTTGTTAGACTTGTATCCCAGCTATAACAGATATGCCCATATATTTGGCCCAGGGTTCCCAGATTGCTTCAAACTCCTTGGTTTTGTCTAAGAGGATGCTTGTGAGTTTTTCTTGGGACATAATCCATGAGATTTTTCTTTTGGTGGCAGTTTGGGAAACCTTTGATTGTTTCCAGGCCTTCGCTATTGTCAGCTTCGCACCTAATAAAATGAAGTGTATAAGTTTGCGTGTGGCTTTAGACATCTTGGGCAGAGTAGCGTTCAGAAGAGCAACTTCTGGGATTTTTGTGATTTGTAACCCTTTGGATCAAGGCAAACACCCTAGTCCAGTATGACCTTATTCTGGGGCATTCCCACCATGTGTGAGTCATAGTGCCTGTAAGTTGGCACCCTCTGAAGCATTGAGGGCTGGCTGAAGGGTATATGTAGGCCAACTTAGCCAGTGTGAGGTACCATCTGGTCATCACCTTTTAAATTGGATTCAATCAGGGATATAATTTGTATCCCTTTTTAAATGCTCTAGCAAAGGATGTCTGCCATTGCTCCAAGGACCAGTTTATTTGCAAGTCATTCTCCCAAGACGTCATATACGGGGTTTTGATGGGCATTTGGGCCAGCGACTGATAGACAATGGAGATTCCACCCCTCTGTGCCGTGGGCTGTCCGCACCAACTTTCATAAGGTGTGGAACTAGGGGGGGGCGGGGGGGACCGGTTTAGATTTCCAGATTTTATGAAGGAAGTGTTGTATCTGCTGGTATCTGAAATGTACAGAGGATGGGATTTCTAGCTGTTGCCTGCAGAATTTCATGGAGATCGGTCCATGTAGCAGTGAAAGTGTCTGATCCGGTACAGCCCCTTATCCAACCACCATTTAAAGGCTTTAATGTCTAGGCCTGGGGTGAAGTTTGAGTTATTAAAGATATGTGAAAGGGGTTGGCATTCTGAGATCAAGGAGGGATTCGTTCTCATCTTGTCCCATAGAGAGAGAGATTTGGAGAGAATGGGAGAGATAATTGGGGGTCTTTCTCTGGGTGGGATCCCTAAGAGGAAATCAAGAGTGTACAAGGGAGCCGCCTGTCTTTCTATCTGAATCCAGTCCGGCTTTTCGGTTTTGGATTGCACAATTGATAGTTGGGAGATTCTGGCAGATTGGTAATACCAAAGCAGTCTGGGCAGGCCCAGACCTCCCCTAGTCCTGAGTCTGTACAGGGTATTTTGTGGCAGTCTGTGGCCAGAACCACCCAAAATAAATTTGTTTACTTTTTGTTGTAAAGATTTCAGATGGTCATTTCTTATTTTTATGGGGTAAGGCTCTGAAGAGGTACAACAGCCTGGGAAGGAGATTCATCTTTATGGCGTGCATTCCCCCAAGCCAGGAAAGTTCCCCTTTGGCACAATTTTTCATGTCAGACTCGACCTTCCTGTATGCCGGAATAAAGTTAGTAGAATATAATTGTTCAATTTTTGCTGTGAGGGAGATCCCCAGGTATTCTATGGAAGAGTTGCTCCATTTAAGCTCAAAGGCGCTTTGTAGTGATGAAACTAATTCTGGTTTCAGAGATATGTTGAGGGCGTGGGATTTGGCATAGTTAACCTTAAGACCCCAGATCGCTGAGAAGTCAGATAGTAGTTTCCATAGATTGGGAAGGGAAGTGATCGGGGATGTGATAAATATTAACATGTCGTCGGCGAATAGGCCGCATTTATGTGACTGTGGTCCACAGGAAACTCCTTGAATATTGGGATTAGAGCGTATTGCAATTGCTAGAGTTTCGATGGCAATAGCGAATATTAGTGGGTAAAGGGGGCAACCATGCCTAGTGCCTTTCGCGATGTTGAAGGGTTGCGAGTATTGTCCCTGAAGATGTATCAAGGCCCTCTGGGTCGAGTAAAGGGAACTAAGCAGTCCCATGAAGCGTTGGTCAAAACCCCAGCGCCCCATGATGATAGTGAAGATGTATGCCCAATTGACTTACTCGAAAGCTTTGTGAAGGTCTAAGGACAAAAGCATCCCCTCCTGTTTGGGGGCCATTGTTCCAGTTAGATTGTAGAATACTAAAGAGGGTTTTTTGGCTTTGCACTCAATTGAAGCAGTTGTGTTTCCGTGGAGGTTTTCAATTGACTCTGTAGTGCGTTTACTTTTTTTTTTTTTTTTGCATTTTTTCTGCACTTGATCAAAATAGTAATTTTTTAAGAGACTGTTTTTAGTTACTTACCTTTTGTTCACTTGATTTTCATTTATTTGGATTCTATCACCTTTGTGGTGTGTTTATTTTATTTTATGTAGCACTTTGCCCTTTTTGTTATTATTCAGTAGACATTTATAGATATATATTTTTATATTACACTATTGATTTATGTAACTAGGCATTATACTTATCACCCTCGGAGGGTTATTTAATATAGGGACAGCGTAATACCAACATATCTTTAGTTTCATATTAAGTGGATACGGCGTGATCCATTCCGGTAGTAGCAGCAGCCCCTGACATTTGATAGATCACCAGTGGTAGCGCAGGAATAAAACACTATCATTTAGATTGTAGAATAGAAATGTCAATGGCTCTTCTAATTTGGTCTGGCTTCTGCCTACCGGGGATGAACCCCACTTAATCCTTATGGATGTATCTGTTTATGAAGGAGGAGAGGCGGTTGGCTAAAATTTTGGTCAAAATCTTTAAATCATTATAAGGGATATGGGTCTGTAGTTTTCAACTTCCTCTGGGTTTTTGTTTGGTTTGGGGATCACTGTAATGTTAGCAGTGTTGAGTTGGGAGTTTAGGGTGGTGCCCGAGGCTTTTGCATTGAAGAATTTTGCCATGTAAGGGGCTAAGGTATCCGCAAAGGCTTTATAGTACAGTACTGACAGGCCGTTTGGACCCGGGGCAGAGCCTATTTTTTTTTCTAATTGTATTTTTATTAAATTTCAAAGCAAGTACACAATAAGCAATGAAATGATCAATAAGCACAAATAAACATAGATTATAACATAAACGTTAACTACAGAAGTCAGATATTAATGTCCACAGATGCAGGCACAAAAGTGAACTGCATAACTGTTACAGTTAAAGTAAATAATATATTTACTGTTTATGAAAAACGAAAGTCGGTACGACAATAGGCCGGAGGCCAGAGATAGACAAAACAACAAAACAGCCATAAGAACATCATGATGAATCTCAGGGGGAGGGGAGAGGGTTACCCGGACTAGTACATATAGAAAGTTAATGGGAGGGGGAAAGATGGGCACAGAGGCCGGAAAGGAGGTGCTACCACCGGCAACTACGGCCGTTAAGAGTGTACAGACAGGGGGGACCACAATTCCGATCGATCCCAGGGTTCCCAGACTTTATCAAACTGGGAAACCAAGTCATGTACCGAGGCCGTCAGGTACTCCATTCTCCGTATCTCGGACACCAATTGGAGAAATCTAGGCCGGGGGGAGGTTGCGCCACGACAACCAGCATAACGGTATGAGCCTCTTAGCAGCTAATAGAATATATGAGATCAGTCGGTTGGTATTTTTGGGTAGGCCTGGGATAGGGAGACCTAATAAGCAGTATAGCAGGTCAGTCGGAAGGGACACCCCCGTCACCCCCATCACCAACGACCCCACCTCTAACCAAAAAGGGCGTATCAGGGAGCACTCCCAGAAGATGTGGAACAGTGACCTGATGTCAAGTCCACATCGCCAGCATCGCGGCGAGACTGAGGGATAAAATTTGTGGATGACGTCGGGGGTCCTATACCAGAACATGAGAATTTTAATTGCCGTTTCCCTTTGCGTGAAACACTTGGAGGACTTAAAAGTAGAGGCCCAAATCTTATCCCATGTCTGTAGGGGGATGGGTTTAACAGAGCCTTTTTTAATATTTTTGATGACGTCTTTAATCTCTTCAACTTAAATGGTGTCTTCCATTATGTTTTTGTGTTCTGTGAAGAGGGTCGGCAGGGGCAAGTCCCGTAGGAAGTCAATGATCAGAGGACCAGTGCCCGAGCAGGATGAGGTGTAGAGGTTGGAATAAAAGTCGTGAAAGGTCGCTAGTATTTTCTCTGGATTGGAAGTGGGAGGGTGACCGGGCCTCTTAATTCTGGGTAGGGTGTAGGTGCGAGATTTGGGTGAAAGCCTAGCAGCCAGCATAGAGCCCATCCTGTCCCTCTGCGACTAATATTTGGCTCCACTCCAGCGAATGTTTTTACGCTTTGGCGGTTAAGGCCAGATTGAGCTGCGTCTATTTTGTCAAGAAGGGTCTTCGAGGGGTTTTTCTTATGATTTGCTTTGAGGGTTACAAAAGTTTTTTTCAGGTTAAGTATGTCTATTTGTCTTTCTTTTTTGATTTGGGTTGCCATCTTGATTAAAGTGTCTCTGATGATGGATTTGTGAGCTACCCAGAGCATTTCAGGGGAGATGTCGTCCTGGTCATTAAAGTGGATGGCCACCCTGAAAAACAAAAATACATAAAAATTTTGAAAACAAATCAGAAAAAAAATGAAAAAAAATATTTTTTTTAACTTACCAGAAATGCCTGTTGCTAGGCACATCGTCCTAATCTGCCTCTTCCTCCATCGCGGTGATCTTCTGTCTTCTCTCCTCCATGTGGCGTCCTCTGGGTAATGGGTTGCGCTGTGTTCTGGCAACTGTGTGTCCCAGAACACAGAGCGCCACATTCACAAAGCGATGCGCGACTCGTGCATGCATAGTAGGAAATGAGCAGTGAAGCCGCAAGACTCCACTGCCTGTTTCCCTTAGCTAAAATGGCGGCGCCGGGACCCGAGAACTGAGGGACGGGTCAGCTTTGGGCGGCCGACATCGCGGGCGCCCTGGACAGGTAAGTGCTTATTAAAAGTCAGCAGCTACAGTGTTTGCAGCTGCTGACTTTTAAAAAAAAAAAAACATTTTTAAAACCGGCCCTCCTCTTTAAGTCTAAAATATTCTTTGAGAGCGCCCTCTATTTCTTTGGTTTTAATGGGAATACTAAGAAGTGATTCATTAACCACTTAAGCCCGGACCAATTTACAGCCAAAGGACCAAGCTCCTTTTTGCAATTCGGCACTGCGTCGCTTTAACTGACAATTTGAAAAAAATGCAATATTTTTTACTTTTTGCTATAATAAATATCCCCAAAAAATATATCTAAAAATTTTTTTCCCTCAGTTTAGGCTGATACGTATTCTACATATTTTTGGTAAAAAAAAAAAAAATCACAATTAGCGATTATTGATTGGTTTGCGCCAAAGTTATAGTGTTTACAAAATAGGGGATAGTTTTATAGCATTTTTATAAAAAATATTTTTTTTACTAGTAATGGCGGTGATCAGAAATTGTTATTGTGACTGCGACATGGCGGACATATCGGCTATTTTTGACACATTTTTTGGGACCATTGTCATTTATACAGCAATCAGTGCTAATTAAATGCACTGATTCCTGTGTAAATGACACTGGCAGTAAAGGAGTTAACCACTAGAGGGCAAGGAGGGGTTATGTGTTTTTTGTATTGTAGGGGGGCGTGGCCTGGCATGTGGCGTCACTGATCATCTTTCCCTATATCAGGCAACAGACGATCGGTGACAGCCACAGTAGGAAGCACGGGGAGAGGTTTGTTTACACAGACCTCTCCTTCATCTTCAGCTCTGTGACCACGCAGAGCTCAGGACCGGGTCGGGAGCAACGTACAGGTATGTGCTTGTGCCCAGCCCTGCCATTCTGCCAACGTATATATGCATGTAAGTGGTTAAGGCGCCAGTTTGATAGGGGAGTTCTGGTGAGGGAGTTCTTAACGGTGAGTAGAACCAGCGAGTGGTCAGACTGTACTATATCGATAATAGAAGCTTTTCGAGCTAAGAGTATGATGTAAGGGGTTACCAATATGTGGTCTATTCTGGCGTAAAGCTGGTGGGGGAAAGAGTAATGGGTGTAGTCTCTTTTCGAGGGATTCAATTCCCTCCAGATATCAGTTAGGCTTTGAGAATTAATAAATCTCGCTACACTCAGACTGGTCTTAGTGGGTCGAGTAAGTTGAGTTGCTGTGGGTCTTGATTTGTCCAACCTTTGGTCAAAAGCTAGGTTTGAGTCACCTCCCAAGATGACCGAGCCCTCCAGTAGGGGGTTTACGGTTTGAAAGAGGTGTTGAAAAAATTTGTATTGACCCTTATTGGGTGTGTAGTAGGAAAGGAGGGAATATACAGTGCCTTGCGAAAGTATTCGGCCCCCTTGAACTTTTCAACCTTTTGCCACATTTCAGGCTTCAAACATAAAGATATAACATTTTTATTTTTTGTGAAGAATCTCCAGCAAGTGGGTAACAATTGTGAAGTGGAACGAAATCTATTGGATTTTTGAAACTTTTTTAACTAATAAAAAAATGAAAAGTGGGGCGTGCAAAATTATTCGGCCCCCTTGTGTTAATACTTTGTAGAGCCACCTTTTGCTGCGATTACAGCTGCAAGTCGCTTGGGGTATGTCTCTATCAGTTTTGCACATCGAGAGACTGAAATTCTTGCCCATTCTAACTTGCAAAACAGCTCGAGCTCAGTGAGGTTGGATGGAGAGCGTTTGTGAACAGCAGTTTTCAGCTCTTTCCACAGATTCTCCATTGGATTCAGGTCTGGACTTTGACTTGGCCATTCTAACACCTGGATAAGTTTATTTGTGAACCATTCCTTTGTAGATTTTGCTGTATGTTTGCTGTATCATTGTCTTGTTGGAAGATAAATCTCCGTCCCAGTTTCAGGTCTTCTGCAGACTCCAACAGGTTTTCATCCAGAATGGTCCTGTATTTGGCTGCACCCATCTTCCCCTCAATTTTAACCATCTTCCCTGTCCCTGCTGAAGAAAAGCAATCCCAAACCATGATGCTGCCACCACCATGTTTGACAGTGGGGATGGTGTGTTGAGGGTGATGAGCTGTGTTGCTTTTATGCCAAACATATCGTTTTGCATTGTGGGCAAAAAGTTTGATTTTGGTTTCATCTGACCAGAGCACCTTCTTCCACATGTTATGTGTGTCTCCCAGGTGGCTTGTGGCAAACTTAAGACAAGACTTTTTATGGATATCTTTGAGAAATGGCTTTCTTCTTGCCACTCTTCCATAAAGGCCAGATTTGTGCAGCGTACGACTGATTGTTGTCCTATGGACAGACTCTCCCACCTCAGCTGTAGTTCTCTGCAGTTCATCCAGAGTGATCATGGGCCTCTTGGCTGCATCTCTGATCAGTCTTCTCCTTGTCTGAGCTGAAAGTTTAGAGGGACGGTCAGGCCTTGGTAGAATTGCAGTGGTCTGATACTCCTTCCATTTCAAAATGATCGCTTGCACAGTGCTCCTTGGGATGTTTAAAGCTTGGTAAATCTTTTTGTATCCAAATCCAGCTTTAAACTTCTCCACAACAGTATTACGGACCTGCCTGGTGTGTTCCTTGATCTTCATGATGCTCTCTGCACTTTCAACAGAACCCTGAGACTATCACAAAGCAGGTACATTTATACAGAGACTTGATTACACACAGGTGGATTCTATTTATCACCATCAGTCATTTAGGACAACATTGGATCATTCAGAGATCCTCGCTGAACTTCTGGAGTGAGTTTGCTGCACTGAAAGTAAAGGGGCCAAATAATTTTGCACGCACCACTTTTCAGTTTTTTATTTGCTAAAAAAGTTTAAAATATCCAATAGATTTCGTTCCACTTCACAATTGTGTCTCACTTGTTGGTGATTCTTCACAAAAAAAATAAAATTTTATATCTTTATGTTTGAAGCCCGAAATGTGGCAAAAGGTTGAAAAGTTCAAGTGGGCCGAATACTTTCGCAAGGCACTGCAATTTGCCCTCCACTGTGTCTTTCACTAAAATGAACCTGCCCTCCAGGTCTTTGTATTCAGAGATAAGGGAGAATTGACAGTGCTTAGAGACTAATATAGCTTCCCTCTTGGTCTTGTTTGCTGCGTTTGCCAAGTACAAGGTTGGATAGTGAGCGCGAAGGAATTTTGGGCTGCACCAGGCCGGACAGTGTTTTTCCTGTAGCATAATGATATCTAGTTTGAGGGAGTGATAATTTTCTAATGCCTTTCTCCTTTTGTTGGGAGAGTTTAGTCCTTGGACGTTGTGAGAGGCAATTCTAAGCTCAGTCCCTGTGTGGGGTGCTTTAGCCATAGGAACAGAGTGGTGAAATGCCATCTAATCCGCCGTCCCTTACCTTGTGCTGGTGTTCAGGTTGAGTTGAAGTCCTATCTGTCACTGGGTGTTATTGAACCGTCCGTTCTGCTGAGTGGTTTGAGAAAGAGAGAGTTAGAAAAAAGAAAGAGGTAGAGGGGAAACAAAATAATACCAAAAGTCTTCTAGGAAGACCAAACGGGTCTGACTTTGACTTAGTCAGCCAGACTCCTGTCAATTTCCATCTGCTGCCCCTAAAAGGGGGCCGACGTCCCATCTCTCAGAGTCTGAAACCGGGTTCCAAGGGATAGGAGGAGGTGCAGGGTCTCACCCCAGGCCTAACTTGCACATTGGACCTGAATAGGTGATGAAACACAGCATGTTAAAACATAGGAAAAGTCAAACTTTCAAAAAGAGTTGGAACAAAATATCAGACAACATCGACATTCCAGACAAGTCCGTAACATTAATGTCTGGAGTCTCGCCTCAAGGAAAATCGCCTGGGACGACACCCCAGACCAGACTGGGGGGAGAGAGGAAGCCACTCTGGTTTTCTCGCTTCTCAGAAAGCCCGGGTGGAGAACGGGTTCAGCATCCGAGCCAAAAAAAAAAAAAGGTTTAATTTTAATTCAGAAGAGAAGAGAGATCGGCCCTACTGGGGGGTCTCTCGAGGATGAGCGGCGATAGTGTGGGTCGTTGACTCCCTAAGTGCATCTTTTGATGGGAGACACACAGCGCATGGGCTGGGGTCGTCTTTATTGGCCGTAGATCAGCCACGTAGGTCGCTCAATTGTACATACTAGGTTGTGTTTCGGTGTTGTCTGGAGTGGCAAAAACTTGAGGGTGAACAGAAGATGGCCATTATGGATGGCAACAGGGATCAGGGGCAATAAGCTCCTTCAACAGGGTGGAACGCCTTTCTAGCGAGGTAGGTGCCCAGGTAGGGGCAAAGTATGGCTTGATTGTGGCCTTCATCTTAGAGTGGTCTGCTGTCCTTGGGTTTTTTAAACCTTCCTGTATCCCAAAGGGGGGAGACCTGGCTTGTAGGGGTTGGGTGCTTGGAGGAGCTTGGTGGGGCATTAGCATAGTCCATGGGTGCTTCTTGGGATATCAATTTGAGTCACAAGAGAAGCTTTTCGCCCTCTGGTAGGTTGGAAAAGGAGTGTGGCTTTTCTTGTATTGAAAATTTCACAGCAAATGAGAAAACCCAATGGTACTTGATGTCTTGCTGCGAGAGGGCCATAAGGAGAGGTTTTAGTGATCTCCGTTTTTGGATGGTTGTGGGGGAGAGGTCTGCAAAAATTTGTACCTGGTGGCAAAGGCAAAACACCCTGGACTGCTGGGGAGATTTCAGTGACAGATTCTGGCAGGCCGCAAATTCTGAAGTTGTATCTCATTGACTGGTTCTCGAGGTCATCGATCCTTGAGAGGGCGACATCAAGTTGGTCCTGGAGGACTTGGATGTGTGCCGCATTTTGGTTAGTCTTGGAGACCGTTAAGTCCAGTTTATTTTCAATGGCCTCCATTCTGGACCCTAAATTGGTAAAGTCAGATTTGAGGTCTTGTGTGATTTTGTCAGCAGTGTTGGCTAGCCCCCTTTCCAATAGATCTGATAGTTTAAGGCAGGGATATGCAATTAGCAGACCTCCAGCTGTTGCTAAACTACAAGTCCCATCATGCTCTACCTCTGGGTGTCATGTTTGTGGCTGTCAAAGTCTCGCTATGCCTCATGGGACTTGTAGTTCTGCAACAGCTGGAGGACCGCTAATTGCATATCCCTGGTTTAAGGAATAAGTCCTGCTGAGGTGAGGCCTGTTCCTGGGCCAGAGAGCCTGGGGCTGGAGTAGTGTGCAGGTGGGGGAGAGCAGGCCCCATAGTGGACAGGGGGTAATCCTCCATCGTGCGGCCCAGCAGAGACTCTGTGGATGTTGGAGAGGGATTGAGGGGGGTTGTGGGGTGCCCTGGGTCACTTAGTAGGTAAGGGTGGCAGGGAGAATCACTTGCCTCTGTTCGGGGATCCTCTCCTCGCTGGCCGCGTGCGTCTGTGTGACGGTTGCCATCTTGGTACACCCTGCCTGCTGAACCTGGGCTAATTGCGGCCCGAGGTCCCATCTGGCGGTCGTTCCGGCCATACAGGGGGGTGCTCGGGTGTCTCCCCTATGTGGACTGCCGGTCGTTGGCTGGGATGAGTGGGTGCGCTGGATGCTGTGCGCTCCGGTGAACTGGGTTGATGTGGAGCTCCGGTTCAAGCGACCATAGCGGAGCTCTCACGCATGCACAGTCCCGGAAAGATTACTTTTAATCATATTGTATTGTTAATTGTATTTAGTTCATCTGCTATTTGAAGGTTTGCTGTATTCACGCTTATGATGTATAATCTACAGTGAAGCTCTGTGACAACAAGTCTGTAGTGAAATCTTGATTAATCATAACAATGGCCAGGTAGCCATGGAGTCACCTCGGCTGCTTAAGGGACTAATTAGCTATGTTAATTCTGTTTCTGGTTACAGTTTGTATTTAAGGTAATATGATCAGAAGGGGGTGAAGATGTCCCCCTGATGTATATATTTGAGTGAGTTTGTTCCACTAAAGATTACATGTTCAAGCTGTGTAACTGAGCTAGTCTCGCCTGGGTTTTAGTTACAATATATTGGCTGTAATATCTGATAGATATCTGTAGGTCTATATTGGAGAAAGCAGTGTACTGACGGAAGCACTCAAGCGGAGTGTGGGGGTTCAGTTACAGTTCGCTTTAAAGTGATACTAAAGTCTTGTTTTTTTGTTTTTTGTTTTTTGTTCAAAATAACAAACATGTTATACTTACCTTCGCTATGCAGTGGTTTTGCACAGAGCAGCCCTTATCCTCCTCTTTCTCTGGTCCCTTTTTGGGTGTTCCTGGCCCCTCCTTCCTGTTGAGTGTCCCTACAGTTTTCTATGGGGGCACCCGAGCTGCAGCTCCGTGTGTCCATTTAGACACGTAGCCGTGGTTCACTGACCTCTTGTACTGCTTTCTGTTATTCTGAGGTACTGGTGACCTAGCCAGCACCTTCCAGTTGCCCTCTGGGAAGGCTAGGTACACCAGTGCCTTGCAGGAAATTTTTATGGTCAAACTGAAAGATCTTATAAAAATTTAGCAAAATCTTTAAGTGGACATGTGGAAATGTTATGGCAACAGGGTGGTCATTGCATCCATAATCTTTCCCTCCTCCTTGGGTGCCAAGTAAGGGTCACATGAGAGGCCTAACCAGGGGTGGGTTCTTCTGGGCTATGCTAGGCACTTTGTACAGGATCGCTGCCTTACACCTGGGGCTACTTGCGCTATGCTCATGACTTAGTAGATGACTACACATGAATGAACTCTAGTAAACTCCCTTAATGTCATATACACCAACACAGTCATTTGTAGATTTGGGAGGGACTAGGGCTGGACTGGGACAAAAATGTAGCCCTGGACTTCATCCAGACCGGCCCAGGGCACAAGGCACATCAGGGTACAACACATCAGGGTACAACACACCAGGCCACATCAGAGTACAGAGCCCAGCACATCAGCATACAGGGCACATCAGGGCACAACACATCAGGGTACAGGACAGCAGGGTACAGAGCCCAGTACATCAGGGTACAGGACATCAGGGCACAGGTCACAGTACATCAGGGCACAACACATCAGGGTACAGGGCACAACACATCAGGGCACAGTACATCAGATTACAGGACATCATGGCACAGGACATCTGGGCACATCAGGGCACAAGGCACATCAGGGCACAGGGTATATCCGGTCATGGGGCCCATCAGGGCATAGGACATCGGGGCACATCAGGGCACATAGCACATCAGGGCAGGTGGCACATAGCACATCGGGGCACATCAGGGCTTGGAGTAAAACTGCAGGGCACATGACTCATCAGGGCACATGGCACATTATGGGGCACATCAGGCCACATGGCACATCAGGGCACATCAGCACACATAGCACATCAGGGCATGGGGCACATGGCACATCGGGGTACATCAGGGCTCGGGACACATTATGGCACATTATGGGGCACATCAGGACACATAGCACATCAGGGCATAGGACATCGGGGGAAACATCAGGGCACGGGGCACATCAGGGCACATAAGGGCTCTGGGCACATCAGGGCATGGGGCTCATCAGGGCACATTATGGGGCACATAGCACATTAGGGAATGGGGTACATAGCACATTAGGGAATGGGGCACATAGCACATTAGGGGATGGGGCACATAGCACATTAGGGAATGGGGCACATAGCACATTAGGGAATGGTGCACATAGCACATTAGGGAATGGGGCACATAGCACATCAGGGGGCACATTATAGGGAACATCAGGGGGCACATTATAGGGCACATCAGGGGGCACATTATAGGGCACATCAGGGGGCACATCATGGGATCTTACTAGCCAGCATGCAGAGTAGCGCAGGAAGCATCTGTCTGTAATAAGTTCTCTCTCATGTCACGCAGCGCTGCTCACTCTCTGGCGGCCCCTCCTCTCTTTTCGTCTATCCCAGATGATCTTGCAAGCCAATGGGGATAGACAAGAAGAGAGGAGGGGCCACCGGGGAGCGAGCAGCGCTGCGTAACATGAGAGAGAAATTATTACAGAGTCTTCCTGCGCTACTCTGCATGCATCTCGATCTACCCGGTAGTCCCGATGGCCGATCCATCCCTGGGAGGGACACACCGAGCCAATGCCCTCTCCACCTATCCAGCGTATTATCGCTACCTCACTCGCAGTAACGGTATGGGGTACCGCTGTGCACCTAGCACAGACTCCATATGTGCAATTCATACAGCTGTGCTTACAAGTTTCCATACCCTGGCAGAATTTGATTTTCTTGGCCATTTTTCAGAGAAGATCTATAAAACTTTTTTCACTCATGGTTAGTGTTTGGCTGAAGCAATTTTTTTTATCAATCAACGGTTTACTCTTTTTAAATCATAATGGCAACAGAAACTACCCAAATGACCCTGATAAAAAGTTTACATACCCCACTTCTTAATGCCGTGTATTGCCCTATTTATCATCAATGACAGCCTGAAGTCTTTTGTGGTATTTCTGGATGGAGGCTCTTTATCTTCTCAGATGGTAAAGCTTCCCATTCCTCTTGGCAAAAAGTCTCCAGTTCCTGTAAATTCTTGGGCTGTCTTGCATGAATTGCATGTTTGAGATCTCCCCAGAGTGGCTCAATGATATTGAGATCAGGAGACCGAGATGGCCACTCGAGAACCTTCACTTTATTCTGCTGTAGCCAATGACAGGTCAACTTGGCCTTGTGTTTTGGATCATTGTCATGTTGGAATGTCCAAGAACGTCCCATGCGCAAGTTCCTGGCTGATGACTACAAATGTTCCTCCAGTATTTTTTGATAACATACTGCATTCATCTTGCCATCAATTTTGACCAAATTTCCTATGCCTTTGTAGCTCTCACATCCCCAAAACATCAGCGACCCCCCTCTGTACTTTTCATCATAGGCCTTGTTTGTAGACTTTTCTCCAAATGTAGCATTTATGGTTGTGGCCAAAAAGCTCAATTTTGTACTCATCACTCCAAATGACTTTGTGCCAGAAGATCTGAGGCTTGTCTCTGTGCTGTTTGGCGTATTATAAGCGGGATACTTTGTGGCATTTGCTTTCTTCTGGCTTTCTTCTGGCAATTCGACCATGCAGTCCATCTTTCTTCAAGTGCCTCCTTATTGTTTTCAGGGAGTCCTGTTTTTCATCTGAAGTTATTTGTGGGTTTTTATTGGCACCCCGAACAATTTTCCTGGCAGTTGTGCCTGAAATTTTAGTTGGTCTACATAACCATGGTTTGGTTTCAACAGAACCACTCCTTTTCCACGTTTTGATTAGAGGTTGAACACTGCTGTTTGGAATTCTCAGTTCCTTGAATATCTCTTTATATCCCTTTCCTGTTTTATACAGTTAAAATACCTTTTCCCGCAGATCCTTTGACAATTCTTTTGCTTTCCCCACGACTCCAGAAACATCAGTGCAGCACTGAATGAAAGATGCAAGGGTCTGTCAGGATTCCAGAAATGCATTGGCCTTTAATACACACACTAATTGCAAGCAAACAGGTCACAGGTGAGGATGGTTACCTTTTTAATAGCCATTCAAACCCCTTTTTGTCAACTTGTGTGCATGTTATCAGGTCAAAATTACCAGGGTATGTAAACTTTTGATTAGGGTAATTTGGGTAATTTGTTGCCATTATGATAAAAAAAAGAGTAGAGTAAACACAGTTGATTGATAATAAATATCTTTAGCCAAACACTAACCATGAGTGAAAGAAATGTTTTTGTGTTATCATTCATATTCTCTAAAAATGGCCAAGAAATCATAAATTCTGCCAGGGTATGTAAACTTATGAGCACAACTGTAACTCCATACCTGTGTATAGGGTGAGGGCCATGGCAGTGCAGATCTGCTTCCGTTGCTTATAGGAGATTGATCACGGCCAAAGGAGTGCCAACAACATCTCCCTCATTCGCCACATGTACATGCTTAATGACAGGCTGCTAGAGAAACCTTTGTTACCCTTGATAAACACTGTATCTTTACACTATATTAACGATTGTACTTTTTTTGTTCTCTGTTGGTTGCACTGGATGGACATGTGTCTTTTTTAACCAGATTAACTATGTAACTTGGCAGATTATATGTGCCATTTACTTAAATTGCACTTTCCTCCCATACAGACTGGGTGTGAATGCAAGTCTCTCCCTTCCACTGCTAGGATTCGGGCCTTATCCGTTTTTTAGCACACAGGACCGGAGGGTCGAACCCAAGCAAAAACCCACCAAAAAAAACCTGGGAGTACAGTTAAGCCCCAAGTTCCCGCTGGAGCAGCAGAGGTCACTACCTGCCTACAGACACATGTATATACAGCACGGTATTCTGAATTCCAAACAAATTGCAACATATTTTGGTGTATATCACTTACGTATTGTTCACTGGATAAATAGTTTTTATGATTGTGGGCTGTGGGGGTGATTAGGGTTAGGGTGGTGATTAGGGTTTTTGCTATGTGTTTACCTGGTTGCTCACTGCTGCCTGGGGAAGAGGTCCTTTGCAGCCTTGAATCTTTTCTTTATTGTGATAGCAAAAGTTTTCTGTTTCTTTTTTGTTTAACCACTTGACCACTGGGCACTTAAACCCCTCTTCCTAACCAGACCAATTTTCAGCTTTCGGTGCTCTCACATATTGAATGACAATTACTCAGTCATGCAACACTGTACCCATATGAAATGTTTGTCCTTTTTTTCACACAAGTAGAGCTTCCTTTTGGTGGTTTTTAATCACTGCTGGGTTTTTTATTTTTTGCGCTATGAATCAAAAAAGACTGAAAATTCTGTAAAAAAATAAAAATAAAAAAATAAAAAAAGATTTGTTTCTGTTAAACTGAATGGCAGAGTATTGGCAGAGTATTGCACGGTGTATTACATATCCAACCCACAGCGCTGCTGACAACCTTCCCCCTTTCCCCTCGCACTGCACTGATCTGTACAGAGAGGGGGGGATGAACCGGCGTCATGACATGATGCTGGTTTGGTTACAAGTGATCGCTCCGTCATATGATGGAGCGATCACATGGTAAATGGCTGCTACCAGCAGTCTACCGGACCCGACGGTCACGGATGTTTATGGGAGCATGCAGCAGGGGGCACGCGAGAGCAAGATTCTGGGAGGACGTCCATGGACGCCCTCCCAGAATAAGCTGAACGTGCTGTAGTCGTCTTTCGGCTATGGCCTGGTCAGCATGTGGTTAACCACTTGACCTCTGGAAGATTTACCTCCCTTCATGACCAGGCCATTTTTTGCGATATGGCACTTTGTTACTTTAACTGACAATTGCGCAGTCATGCAGCGCTGTCCATAAATTAAATTTATGTCATGTTTTTTCCCACCAATAAAGCTTTCTTTTTTTTATGATATTTGATCATCACTGCATTTTTAATTTTTGTACGCCATTTATTTTTTCTGCTATAAAACATATCCAATAATTTTTTTTTTTTTTTAATCGAATTTCCTCATAAATTTAGGCCAATATGTTTTCTGCTACATATTTTTGGTAAAAAAATCCCAATAAGCATATATTGATTGGTTTGGTGGCCGCAGTCAGCGACTTATAGCAGGGCTGTGATATTGCAGTGGACATTCTGACACGGACACTTTTTGGGAACCAGTGACACTAATACAGTGATTGGGGCTAAAAATATGCACGGTCAGTACTAATGACACTGGCTGGGAAGGAGTTGAACAGCTAGGGGGATCAAAGGGTTAAATGTGTGCCTAGTCAGTGTTTTTCTGTACACTGTGTGATGTTTTTACTGAGGGAAATTATGGATTTCAGTCCCTGCTGTGTAGGGAAAGGAAACTCATTGCTTCCCTACTGATAGGCAGAGCTCTTTTCTATGTGTCTTCCCGCCGATCAGTGGGAATCGACAGCACCACGTCCGCACGCCCCCTACCCAAGAGTGTCAGGTTACGTACAAGTGATGTGGCTGGTGCAGGGGTTTAATTCTACCATTGGTCTCCCTCTTACCTTTTAGCCTTGGCTACACGGCCCCAGAAGTCCCGCACAGACACTGAAACAGAACTGAAGATCAGACTTGTTAATTTTTGGCTTGTGTTTCATCTTAAGTACACAGGATGAGATGGATGTTATTATTTTCCACCAATAAGGGGTACATGTTTGGATGACATATTTTTTTAATAAGGGGAAGATCCCATATTCATTATCATTATCCAAATCATAAAATACACTTCTTATTAGAATACATTGAATTATACATGAGATGGAGAATAATTTGAACTAAACTTTTCCATCAGACAGCATTCTTTAACTGTCTCACTGCTTAGCTACTCTTGAATCTATAAATTCCTTTATTAGGTTCCACAATGACTGTAAATAGGACTCTACAGCCTAAAATATTCATCATTATATTAACCACTTAAGGACCGGGGCTATTTTTCAGACTCAGTGTTTACAAGTTACATTTTTTTTTTTTAATAAAAAATTACTTAGAACCCCAAAACATTATATATTTTTTTACAACACCCTAGAGCACGGGTAGGTAACCTCGGCCCTCCAGCTGTGGTGAAACTACAAATCCCATCATGCCTCTGGCTCTAGGCTCATGCTTGTCATTGCTAGGGTCTTTCAAGGTCTCATAGGACTTAAAGCAGCTGGAGGGCCAAGGTTGCCTACCCCTGCCCTAGAGAATAAAATGGCAGTCATTGCAATACTTTGTCACACCGTATTTGCACAGCGGTCTTACAAGCACACTTTTTGGGGGAAAAATTCACTTTTTTGAATTAAAAAAATAAGACAACAGTAAAGTTATCCCAATTTCTTTTTTTTTTTTATATAAATGAAAGATAATGTTAAGCCAACTAAATTCATACCCAACATGTCACGCCTCTCACTGTTTTCATATGCGGGCGCTACTCATGTATGCTTTCGTCAGGACGCTTTAAATTTTACATTTTTTTTACATTTATTTTACTTTATTTTTTATTTTGACACTATCCTTTTAAAAAATAAAATTTGGGTCACTTTTATTCCTATTAGGCTTCATGCACACGAGACGCAGATGCAAACTCTGCTGGACACATGTTTTTAAAAGCTGAAACCAGCGTTTAGAAACGCCCGTTTTGCCTCAATTTTTACCGTGTCACCTGCCACAAGTCGTGAATTGTCCACTTGCCGCGTCACTTGCCACATCACCTGCCAGGTCACTTGCCACATCACCTGCCAGGTCACTTGCCACATCACCTGCCAGGTCACTTGCCACGTCACCTGCCAGGTCACTTGCCACGTCACCTGCCACGTCACTTGCCACAAGTTGTGGATTGTCCACTTGCCACGCCATCTGCCACAAGTTGTGGATTGTCCACTTGCCACGTCACTTGCCACATCACCTGCCACGTCCCTTGCCACAAGTTGTGGATTGTCCACTTGCCACGTCACCTGCCATGTCACCTGCCACAAGTTGTGGATTGTCCACTTGCCACGTCACTTGCCACAAGTTGTGGATTGTCCACTTGCCACGTCACTTGGCACGTCACCTGCCACAAGTTGTGGATTGTCCACTTGCCACGTCACCTGCCACGTCACCTGCCACACGTTGTGGATTGTCCACTTGCCACATCACCTGCAACGTCACTTGCCCCAAGTTGTGGATTGTCCACTTGCAACGTCACTTGCCACCTGCCATGTCACTTGCCACAAGTTGTGGATTGTCCACTTGCCACGTCACTTGCCACCTGCCATGTCACTTGCCACAATTTGTGGATTGTCCACTTGCAAATGTTTAAAAAAATTTAATGGTTTTTCATCATTTGCAATAATTTTTGAGATTTTTAATGTAAAAAAAAAGTCACCTTTAAAAACGCTTAGAAAATTAAAACGCTGCTAAATGCGGTAGCGGCGTTTTGCCGCGTTTTGCGTCTGAAACGTGGAAACTTTTGCATCTGAACCACATTGCTTGTAATAGAAAAAAAGCATGACAGGACCTCTTATATATGAGCTCTGGGGTCAAAAAGACCACAGATCTCATATTTAAACTGAAATGCAATATAAAAAAAACAAAAAAAAACGAATGTCATAATAAACACATTTCTTCTTTAAAAGCATTGGGCAGAAATTCCGTTTGACGTCGCTTCCCCCAGTCAATGCTATGAAGCTGAGTGGGGGCCATCTTCCCCTCACTCGGCAGCCAGCCAAGCAGGAGAAAGGACCCGATCATCTCTGCCGCTACTGGCAGCTCCGGTAAGCAGCGGAGACCACCAGAACGTGGCGCGAGCCCCTCCCGCCCTCCAATAAAAGTGATCTTGCGGCGAATCCACTGCAGGGACCACTTTTATCTGAAAGAGGATCACCGCTAAAGATAATACTGGGGTTATGGCAGCTATCTGCTGCCATAACAATGATTTTTCTCTTCAAAGTGCCGATGTATAACAAGTGATTAAACAGATATTCAACCCTTCAGCTGGCAAGTGGTTAAACATGGTGTGCTAGTGATATCTTGGATTCTCTTCCACAACACTCCCGATGGATACATTTAAGAAGTCAATCATAAATCATCTTCTGAAAGCAGCCAAAAGCTTACTTTAGATACTGAAATACTGGAAAACACCAAACCAGATACAATTTTTAGTGGAAATCGTTTATGAGCACAACTCCACATCACAGTGTTTTTACACCACTAATTATGCCCAGTACACGATCACAAAAATGGACATATGATAATCTGATCGTTGGTGCACAGCTTTTGAGAGACGATCACGACAGTTCATGCAAAATTATCCGAAGGGACAAACAAAACATTTTCTTGAACAATACCGGAACAAACGTTCTTTATTTTTTATTTAATCAGTACATTATTTGTCCAAAAAAAATAAAAAAATCAGAAGACCAAGACCACAGACTCGCAAACGAAAGGCTACATTACAATACTTTTTTTTTTTTTTTTTTTTTTTTTTACTTGGTAGGGGCGGCACAGTCGTGTAGTGGTTAGCACTTTCGCCTAGCAGTAAAAAGGGTCGCTGGTTCAAATCCCAACCACGACACTACCTGCCTGGAGTTTGCATGTTCTCCCTGTGCCTGCGTGGGCTTCCTCCGGGCACTCCAGTTTCCTCCCACACTCCAAAGACATGCAGGTAAATTAATTGGCTTTGGTCCAAAATTGGCCCTAGTATATGAATGGGGACCTAGGATTGTGGGCTCCCTGAGGGTAGGGACTGATGTAAGTGTACAATGTACAGGGATAGGGACAATTGTAGACACTCATCCAGGTTGAACTAGATGGACTGGTGTCTTTATTCAACCTTACTAACTATGTAACTACGTAACACAATAGAACACACTACATCACTTCCAAAATTGTAATCTGTTGCTAGAGAATTTTCTCAACTTTAGTAGCGTCTTAATTTTCAAGATGAGACTTGCATGCAAAAAACAAACAAAAAACAGAAGATCATTCATCCGATATTCTCATTGTGTGTATGAGGCTTTAGGAAGGCTTTATATACTGTATATTCCCCTGTGTCAAAATATGGAATGGAGATATGTTCTAATTGTGTCCAGGCTGCAAAAAAAGTTATATTTACTATACTGCTCTAACATATTATTTTTATTTTTGCACTGTAGGTCTGTACTGCTGTGACAGAGCTGAGGATCATGCTTGTCAAACAGCTTGCAAAAGAATTCTAATGACTAAAAGAACTGAGATTGAGATTGTTGATAACTTAATTGCAGCTTGTAAAACCATGCCTCTGCCTCAGGATCCACTCTGGCAATGCTTTCTAGAAAGTTCAGTTCATCCTGGGGTCACAATTGCTCCTCCACCTTCTACTGGAGTCGATGGAGCTAAACTACATTGTTGTTCAAAAGCAAATTCATCGAAATGTAGGTAAGTGATAACTTGGAACCTATGCAGGCTCAATGTAAAAAATGGTATTACTAAATTGAATATATTATATAGGGCATTGATTAAGGCTTAGGATAGCCATTCATAGTATGTTTTCCACTAGGATTATGGCCACTTAGATTTAGGGTAATAATGCCATTGTCGAAATGTGGAGTTATCATCTTTAGGTTGCACAGTCATTAAGAGTTTTTTCACATGCTGTATTTTGATATTGTCATTGTTCTGACTCAACTACAAGGCCATAAGCTTTATCTCCAGTGACATATAGGGCTTATACAACCTGGTGATCTATTTATCCCTTGCATCAATTCAGACAGTTTAACTCGAATAAAATCATGTTGAGGAGATAGATGAAGCATTTTGAATGTTGCATTTAACATTGATGTTGTAAGCCACATGGAAAGATGTATACACCATGACAGGATACATAGTAATTATTTCAGAGAGAAGGAAGGGGAGGGGGGATCAGGGCCGTCATCAGGGGGGTACAGCCTATACAACTGTAAGGGGCCCCAGGGCCTGAGGGGCGCCATGTTGTGCACTATAGAAACAATCTCACAGCTTCTGCTGCTCTGTCATTGAGCTCAGACATCAAGCTCTGTATTGCCACCTCTGGCTACTATGTGCATGTGCACCCATCATGTGAGCTGCCTGCACTGTGTCAGCAACATTTCAGCTTTGTGAAAATGAGCTTGGACTAGGTAGGAAGATTTCCTTTACAAGTAGGGGCTATGAAGGAAAGGGAGGGGGCTGTCTGTGTACAGGAAGGGGCCAGAGGCTTGTGTGTTTACAGATTTGTCTGTGTGGGACTGACATATTTATACAGGTGGAGGGGCTGACATAACTACAGGTGTGAGGGGGGCTGACATGTGTACAGGTGTGAGGGGGCTGGCATATGTACAAGTGTGAGGGGGGCTGACATATCTACAAGTGTGAAGTGAGCTGACATATATACAGGTGTGAGGGGGGGGGGGGGCTGGCTTATATTCATGATTGACTTTGGGGGGGGGGGCTGAGTGCATTCAGGTGTACTGGCCGGTGTGTGGATTCGGTGGGATGGCCCATAGGCAAGCTCTGGGGAATGTTGGTGGTCAGGCTCGGGGGGGGCCCAGGCCTAAAGCTGTGTAAGGGGTCCAAAAATCTCTGATGGTTGCCCTGGAGGAAATATACAGAAGTACGGTGAGAGAAAGAGGTCAGCTTAGACAGATGGGAGACTTGCCATTTGTTGCCGCTGATGTCTTCCTCTTAACTTGTGACACTTGACACACCTGAAGAGCTGGGAGGAGACGCACCATTTCATACCGACAATCCATAAGCCAGATGACCTGATGGCACCCTCTGTAAACTGACGGCCTTGGTGTTGCACCTGTTCATAGTGATGATAACCCGGAAGAGTAGCAACATGATGTTGACCTGGAATGATAAGATTATATTCTTTGTTGCACAGGTCAGATTTTCCTATACGACCACCAACTCTCAGCAGCTGATTGGCTTCATCTACAGGGCTTAGATCGTAGAGTGAACTGTTTTTAGACAATTCTGTTCCATTTCTGATTCCCCCAAATTACTCCCGATATACCTCTTGTTACACACAATGGATAATTACATCTTCTGCTAGTACAGCTGCACAGAGTTTAACCACTTCAATACCATGCACTTTCGCCTTTTCCTGCCCAGGACAATTTTAAGCTTTCAGCGCTGTCGCTCTTTGAATGACAATTACGAGGTCATACAACACTACCCAAACTAAATTTTCATAATTTTCTTCCCAGAAATAAAGCTTTCTTTTGGTGGTATTTGATCCTCACTGGGGTCTTTATTTTATAAACAAACTAAAAAAACACAACATTTGTGAATTATTTTTTTTCTTTTCGGTTATTACATTTTGTTTTCTCCTGCACTGATGGGCATTGATAAGTTGGCACTGATGGGCACTGATATGTAGAATTGCTGGGCACTAATAGGTGGCACTGATATGCAGCACTGATAGGCGCCACTGATGGGCACTGACAGGCGGTTATGATGGGCACTGATAGGTGGTACTGATTGGCACTGACAGGTGGCACTGATGGGCAGATACTGATTAGTTACTGACAGGTGTTACTGATGGGCACTGAAATTGGCACTATCGTGGGCTCCGATTGGCACTGTGGTGGGTACTGATTGGCACTTTATTGGGCACTGGCAGGGGGTTATGATGGGGCACTGACTGGGCTGCAATTGGCAGCTTTACATGGGGCACATTATCAATGTGCTAATTATCAGCACAGATCCCCCCTCTGACAGGGCTAGCCGCCGATTGCCTCCGATCGGCTCTTCCTGTCAGTCTGAACCGAGGAACGATGTTTACCGGCACTTCCTGGTTCATGCTGTGATCAGCAGTGATTGGTCACAGCTGATCATGAGGTAAGAAGCCTTGGACACACTGACACGCTGCACTCGTGAACGGCGCAAAGCACGCCCCCGCGGGTGGCCGCCGGCATGTTATCCTGCTGGACCACTTCCCGGGTAGGAAGGGGTTAAAGAGGAACTGCAGTCTGCACACATAATTTGTAATAAAAACATCTTTGCCATTCTGAAACTTCCCTCCAACCACTTTGCATATTATTTTTTGTATACTGTGATTCTGTACTTGCCAAATATGCTGCAGAAATCTCCCTCCACTGAGTCTGGCTGCATCCATGTTAACTGTGGGCAGTTGAAGCTGCTTACTGTTCATTTCCTTAATTTGCACAGAGGCACACCTCAAGCTCTGCAGCTCTCATTGGCCCTCTTATCTTATGACTCCCCCCTCCCATTTTGGCAAACTCTCACAAGAGTGAGAGAGAGCTGTGCATGATGTCATAAGCCTAGGCTTTTTTACCAGACAAGTAACAGGAAGTGGACTGTATAAGGGATTTACTTGCAGAAAAAAAAAAAATGTTTCGATGTCTAAAGTTAAAACAAGGACAGAAGATGTAATAGATGGAAAGTTGAAAAATTACTGAAGGTCCACTTTAAGTCTTGGTATGGTATGTGCAAATTTGGGAGTGAGTTTTGCCTTGCCTAGAAAAAAAACTACAGTGTGATTCTCCATTTCAGAGGTCGTTCAATGGGCTACTGCAGCAATAGCTTTAACTGATGCATCAGAGAAAATATGAATTGTTTTCCCGCCAGCAGTTAAAATGGAAGCTGGAACATGGCAACGTGAGATTTAAAGTTTTTCTCCACCTTTCCCCCTAGTGGTGTTCCTCACTAGGCAAAGGAGTATCCCACTCCATGTTCTTAGTAGATAACGCTTAGCAGAATCTTACCTTGAATGGTAACTGGAGCAATGAAACCCAGTGGATCATAGATGCTGTTTACCACCAACAAGACTCCTCTCTTATGCCCTGTACACATCGGACTTTCCAACAACAAAACCGTGGAATTTTGTTCGAAGGTTGTTGGCTCCATCTTGCATACACACGGTCACACAAATGTTGGCCAACCATTACGAGCGTAGTGACGTACTAGATGTACTACGTGTTTTTTCAGCTGCTAATTCCGTGTTTGAATCGCACTTTTCTTTTTGCGTTTTTCATTTATCGCTTTTCAGTTCATTTCTGAACAGCCGTTCATCAACCAGACATGTTGCGGAATCGGAGGAGATAACGTGTTATTTATTATTGGCCTTGGAGTTATTTCTTTGACATTATATGTTGGGTTGAATAATAATGATTTGATTTGGTATATTTTCTATATTTTTGGATACAGGTCTAATTTTTCTTTTTTCTAATGCACAATAAAAAATGTGGAGAATAATACTTGGCTATGTGTTTTACTTCAAATGACAGTTTGGGAGTAGGCAGGTACATTTTATAAAATACAATCTAAAATTAACAAAGGCCGCCAACATAGTTGTATCTTTGATCTTAAAAACTACTGGATGGTGTTGTGGTAACGTGCCAAAAAATAAATAAAATAAAGCATAATAATAATATTCTTGATAACACAAAAAAAAAGCCTTTGAAACTTTGTTTACAATAACTCCATCAGTATCATCAGTAAAGCAGCTTCATTATTATCACATTAAAGAAGCAGAGAATTGTGCGCTGCATTTGGAGATTTCATAACTTTCCACGTCACAAATGTTAATTCTCCATTATGAATGCTAGTTTATAAGACCAACCACTTCTGCTTCTGAGCATGCGATGGACTTGTGTAAACACGATCGGAATGTTTACCAACAAAAGTTTTTTGGGTGGAAAATTTGAGAACCTGCTAGTCAACATTTGTTGGCGGAAAGACTGACAACAAATGTTTGATGGAGCATACACATGGTCGGTCTTTCCGCCAATAAGTTCACATCCAACATTTGTTGTCGGCAAATCCGATCATGTGTACACGGCATGATTGAAGGGTTTGTCAAGTTGACACTTGAAAGGTGAATGTCTCCTGTTTGATGTTCCACAACAAACTCAGACTTCACTGTACAGGAGGCACATCTGTACCTAAATCAAGCTTTCTTTCAACAAATTGGCAAAAATCAGATCCATATTCTTCTTCTCCAGCCTGAACTGTTTTTTCCATAGCCCATAATTTTCCACTGCAGGTGAAGAACTGTTACTGAAGACCTTTGTTTGATAATCTATCACTTCCGTGTTGATGTCATTGTCTTTGTGCCCTAGAAATTTCCTTACACCGTGAGTGCTTTTTATGATTGTGTCCATATTAACAATCTTTTCTGAACCTGCCTGAGCTCCACACATCAGGTTTAGCTCACCACCTGGTTATCCTGTACTGTATTCCTGTAGGTTGTATTGGTGTCTGTGTATTGGACTGGAATAACGATAGCTTACTCTTGCCTTTTTAAAATTCTGTCCAATTGATTAGCATCCATTATTTAGTGTTTTTCATTTTTTTTTTATATTTTTATGTTGTTTTTGCTTTTGTTTCTGAGTTACGTTTATTGTTTCCGGTTGGGTTGTGTCCCTGACGGGTGTTTTTGTGGATGCTGGGACCCTCTGCACTCCCTGGCCGGCCAGCTATAGTACTGTTGTTGTTTTCTTGAGAGAATGGCTGCTAATTCAGAAGTGGATGCCTGCCTATCCCAGCGCAGATGCCAATTACGGCACTGCACATGGGCTATTTAAGGATACTCACCAGACGTCCGCGCATGCTCTTAAACTCGGATCACGAGTGAAACGCGGCAAGTGACGCCATCACGTTCCCTGTAGTGTGGGCTCAGATCCGCCCAGCATCTGACGAACTCCCGTCTGCAATTCCCTGGAGATCCGAACTAATCACTGGAGTGCAAGGGCTGTACGTGTGCCCACAAACAACTAGTGAGATATCTATAAACACTGCCTATATGTGCTTTCCCAACGGGGCATATACTGTAGAATGTAACTTGACCATTTTCTATGGACGTTTTATATTTAGTTCACATGCTGCCATCTAGTGACTTTTTGTGGTAATGCACTTGTTACCCTTATGTTATGACACACTTCCATTGTATGTAATGCTCCACCCTTCTTCCTGTGATTGTACTTCCTGTGTCATGGATTCAGCTAACAAGCCACATGTAGCAGGACACATGTATTCTGCATAATAAGCTACAGACAATATCTTTTGACTGCATAAATACTACAACCTAATAATCTGTTTGTATCCTGTCACCTGCTGTAACCTGATGTTCAGAGAGACAGTACCATTTCTTGCAAAAACAATAACATTGTCTAGACAAGACTCTGAGCACCCTTTTGTGGCTGAACCAACACAGATTCATCATGCCTCTGAACCCACAGATGTACAGGGAGCAGATTCTGCAGATATTGCCGAACAGAGTGTAAGACCCAAACGTACAATAAAACTTACACAGAAACTGAGAGAAAACTATGAAACCACTAGAGATGAGTTCTCCAGCAATCTGTCAGTTGACATGCAGTGTGAAGTTCTGTCCCAGAAGTCTAAGCCCTTGTACACACGGTCGGAGAATCTGTCGGAATGAGTCTTATCGGACCATGTCGTTGGATAATCCGACTGTGTGTGGTATGCATCGGACTGATTCCGTCCGAATCTCCGTCCGACCCAATTTTCCGACATGTTGGAAATATTTCCCGACCAACTGGGCTGGACGGACCTAATCCAATCATGTGTAGAGCATTTTCATCGGACAAAGTGCCACGCATGCTCAGATCAAGCTTCCTACATCAAAGCTATTGGCTACTAGCCTGAATGTAGTCCCATCGTAATGAAATTACGTCATCACGTTCTGAAAGATCAGATTTTTCGCCAACTTTGCCCGACCGTGTGTATGCAACAGTTTCGGACACAATCCGTCAGACTAAATCCGACGGGCAAAATCCGACGGATTTGGTTGGCAAAATCTCTGACCGTGTGTACGTGGGCTAAGACTCTATAGATTGCTTATCAGCCACGTATGAATGCTACACAGCTTTCTCACAAGACTGTAATATATGGGATTCTTCAGCAGAACTTACCAGGGCTGATGCACTAAACCAACAAAGGGATCTCTTAGTGCAAAATGCCCAGTATAAGGCAGGACTCCGCATTGCCCAATTGCAGGAGACCAGATCTCACTGATCCACATCAACCAGGCACACTGCACATTCTTCTAGATCCTCTCGCTCCAGAAGTTCAACATTAAGCGATAAGATAATAGAGGCCCGTGCCTTTCGGAATCAAAAAAGTGCACAGCTCCTTTACCGGACAGGAAGCAGAAATAATCACTTTTAAAATGTTCAGCTCTTTCAGATGATGGGACATCTTCAACCTTTTTCCTACTATTTATACTTTTTAAAATATTAAGCTTTTTAACACTTTTTTTTTTAACATTGAAGTTAATGAAAGCATGATTCAAATCCTTAAAATCTTCTTTCTTGAAAATACATCACGGGACACAGGAGCTTCATTACATAGTGGGTTATATAGGCACCTCTGGTGATTGGACACTGGTTAACCCTCAATTAAGGAGAATTCCTCCCCTATATAACCCCTCCCATATGGGAGGTACCTCAGTTTTTTCGCCAGTGTCTATGGTGGTTGGTCACGTAAAACGTGCTATGAAGAAAGCTCTGTGCAGGTCCCTGCGGGGGCCTAAGGGCTACAACAAACCAGATCCATATCTCGGGCCGATATTTTGACTCCCAAGATTATATGGTACCTGGGCCTCGTCATCCAAATTGCCTGTAAGTCCTCTCCTATTGGAAGACTGGGCTCTGGGAAAACCAGACTTGGTGTACTATTTACATAGTGGCACGAAAGTTTCTGGCAGAGTCTTTTACAAGGTCCAGGAAGGAAGTTCCTCTGAGAAGGAACCCCAAAAAATCCTGAAGGTTGGCACAACTCTGACCGCCGTGATGGGTGAAGGCTAGAATCTGTCTCTTTTCAGCAATTCCTGCGGCGAGGACAAGTAAGGGAAGTTAATCCTATATAAATGTATATTATGGATTTCTTCATTGAGGAGTTGCATGTCTTACCTGGTTTCCACCACTAGAGGGAGTAAGAGCAGCCTGATGCATACTTGCATGCCTTTCAGATACACACACTCAGTGAAGCCTGGTTCCTCCAGATGACTCACGTTTCCACTGCACTCTCTGCCACAATAAAGGTAATACAGGGGTCCCATGTAGTCTGGGGGTCCTGCGCAGCTCCGATGGTGGTCCCCTTACCCCCTGGACGTCCGGTGGTCCTCGTGCACGCGCGCTAAGCACGCTCCCATGCTAATGGAGGAGGGGGGAGTGTGGTTGCGAGCCGTGCACGTCGGTGTGCACATTGCTGTACTGCGCAGGCGCCAGGCGGCAATTTTAAAAAGCCCAGAGCGCCAGGGGGCTGTAAGTGGAGACATAGGAGCTGTGGGCAGTAAGCAGCCTAAGGGATTGGATCCAGGCAAACCTAAGACACCTACTCAGCATCAGGTTGTGCAGTTTAAGCATATATATATTGATTGTGAGACTTTGAGCACAACAGTGATTGCACTTTGTACTAGTACCTCTGCTTTGTAGCTTAGGACTATGTCTCCTCGTAAGAGGGTCTCAGGGGGAGGTAACAAAGGCACTGGTAAATCACCGCCTAGGTCTAGGGGTTTTAAAAATGCCTGTAGGTTACCACCCCCCCCCCTGCAATACTGGAGCCAGCCTCACAGGATGAGACAGTGCCCCTGTCAGGTTTTGCAGCCTCTCCTAATATTTCAGCCCCGGTATATATCACTGAGGACTCCCTTAGGGCTACATTGGAGGGTTTTGAAGGGAGAATCATGAATTTTATTTCAGCTTCCCTAAAAGATAGCAGGAAAAGGGGTAGATCCCCCCCCCCCTCTGCTGAGATTCCTGTTTCAGATGACACCTCTGACAATGAGGAGAGATCCCTATCTTGGGACAGGGATCATGAGCAGTCAAATGAATCGGAGGAAGAGGAGAGAGTCCCCTCCTCCCAGGCGCTCAGAAAACAGGTGCAATATAATACAGAATTGGTGCGTACCACATTCAGAATGCCTGCTGCTGAGGTCGCTATGTCCTCTGTTTCTTCCCTGGGAGTAAGGAAAATCCCACAGACTGCCTTTTCCTATCCAATTCATCCCTTAATGGATAAATTGTTGTATGAGGATTGGGGACATCCCGATAAACTGTTTGCTCCTCCTAAAAGGTTTTCTATGCTTTATCCTCTGGAGGAAAGTTTCGCCAAGAAATGGGGGGTCCCATCTGTCGATGCGGCTGTTTCTTGCGTGAATAGAAACCTGACCTATCCTTTGGATAATGCTCAGGTATTTAAGGATGCAACTGATAAGAAGCTGGAAACCTTATTGAAAGCCTCCCTTTCCATGACTGGCGCAGTAGTGCAACCTACAATCGCAGCCGTGGGGTTGTGTCAGTTCCCCAAGGAACAAGTTATGCAGATGCTTGGCCTCCTTCCCAGTGAGGAAGTGGATGAACTATGCAGAAATACCTCAAATTCTGTGTTTTATGATTGATGCAATTTTGGATTCTGTCCAACAAACATCTCATTTGTCTCTCCTTTTGGTACACATGCGAAGGGCCCTATGGCTAAAAAATTGGGCAGCTGAGCTATCATGCAAGAAGCATTTGATTGGGTTCTCATTTAAGGGGGAACGTTTATTTGAAGAAGAATTAGACAAATTTGTCCAAAGAATTTCAGGGGGTAAATCTACTCTCCTTCCAATCAAAAGGAGCAAACGTCCATCATTTAGGCGTTCTCTTTCTCCCGGAGCATCAAGCTCTAAGCAGTGGCGACGGCCTTCCCAACCTCCCTCTACAGGAAAGGCTCAAGGCTGGGCCCAGGGGCAGAAAAAGACTTGAGGGCGAAAGCCTGC
Organism: Lithobates pipiens; assembly: GCF_037356315.1. Classification (NCBI taxonomy): domain Eukaryota; kingdom Metazoa; phylum Chordata; class Amphibia; order Anura; family Ranidae; genus Lithobates; species Lithobates pipiens. The sequence goes on from NW_027507764.1 coordinate 284,936,380, forward strand.
CAAGCAGAGCCCAAAAGCTTCCTTGTGAAGGGGCGCCCCTGCTCGGCCGAGTGGGGGGAAGGCTCCTGCAGTTTGCAGAAGCCTGGCGGGAAGAGATCCGGGACAAGTGGGTAGTCTCCTCGGTATCTCTGGGCTACAAGCTAGAGTTTCAGGAGATTCCACCTTCTCGCTTTCTAAGGTCAAGGATCCCCAGGGATCCAGTAAAGCAAAGACCGCTATTCCTGGCCTTAGATCACTTACTATCCCAGGGGGTGATAGTGGAAGTGGACCCAAAAGAACAGGGTACAGGCTTTTACTCAAATCTCTTCACCGTTCCAAAGCCAAATGGAGGTGTCAGACCTATCCTGGATCTGAAGGATCTGAACCGGTTTTTACGCATCCTGTCCTTCTGAATGCAGTCAATACGCGCTGTGGTCTCCTCCCTGCAAGGGGGAGAGTTTATGGCATCAATAGATATCAAGGATGCATATCTTCATGTGCCAATATTTTCCGCACACCAAAAGTATCTAAGGTTCGCGGTAGAGCAGCGCCATTTTCAATTTGTGGCTTTGCCGTTAGGGCTCGCTACGGCTCCTCAAGTCTTCACAAAGATTCTAGACCCTCTCTTGGCAAACCTAAGAGCTCGGGGTATAGCCGTCATGGCTTATCTAGACGATTTGCTTCTCATAGAGAAAACAGTAGCGCTCCTGAACCCCAGTGTTACCAGAACACTAGACCACCTGGAACGCCTAGGTTGGATTATAAACCTAGAAAAACCGTCCCTACAGCCTGCTACCAGGTTGGAGTACCTGGGTATGATCATCGACACCGCTCAAGGCGGGGTGTTTCTACCAAGGCCAAAGGCCTTGGCCATTGGGGGTCTGGTGCACCTAATTCTGGGCAGAAGATCTTCCCCCATTCAGTTGTGCATGAGACTGTTAGGGAAAATAGTCGCCTCCTTTGAGGCCGTTCCATTCTCCCAGTTCCACTCAAGGCCTCTGCAAAGATGCATCCTTGCGGCGTGGAATAGGAAGCCCCAGGCCTTGGATCTTCCTATGTGTCTGTCCACAGGGACATGCAAGAGTCTCGTTTGGTGGTTACAAACCGAGAATTTGCTGAAAGGCAAAACTTTTCTTCCTCTTCCATGGAAGATTATTACGACAGATGCCAGGCTGACAGGCTGGGGTGCAGTGTTGGAGGAGACGTGCTCGCAGGGGAAATGGTCTGCAATCGAGAAGCTATTGCCCATAAATGTCTTGGAGATCCGGGCAGTTTATATGGCTCTCATAAAGTGGTCTTACAGACTATGGGGTCTGTCTGTTCGGGTTCAGTCCGACAATGCCACAGCAGTGGCCTATATCAATCACCAGGATGGTACCAGGAGTCTGGTTGCACAAAAACAGGTGAATCGCATACTTGCCTGGGCAGAGCCTGCAGTCTTCATTCCAGGAGTGGAAAATTGGCAGGCGGATTTTCTGAGCCGCCAGCAGTTGTGCCCAGGAGAATGGGCACTGCACCCCGACGTGTTTCAGAACATATGTTGCAGGTGGGGTACTCCAGACGTAGATCTGTTTGCGTCCAGGTTCAACAGAAACCTGGACAAATTTGTGTCAAGGACAAGAGATGTTCTTGCTCAGGGGTCGGATGCTCTGACAGTTCCCTGGGATCAGTACAATCTAATTTATGCCTTCCCCCGTGCCCGCTTCTGTCACGGTTCCTGGGAAGAACCAAGAGGGAAACAGTCGGTGCTTTTGGTAGCCCCGGCTTGGCCCAGGGGACCTTGGTACGCAGAGATCATGAAGTTGGCAGTAGGCAGGCCTTGATCCTTCCTCTCCGGCCAGATCTGCTCTCACAGGGTCCAATTTACCATCCTGCAACAAATCAAATAAATGGTGTTGCGCTCCCTTAAACTAAATAATATTAATCCAAAAAATGCTAACCAATAAAAACATAAATTATCTGTGCATAAATTCTGATTCCCGTGATAAATCGTGATCAAAGTGACTAGTGCAACAAAGCATTCCAAACGAATATATATATATATATATATATATATATATATATATATATGTAAAGAAATAGAAACCACATATATAAAATCGCATAGACCAAAGTAAGAATCGCATAAAATCACACAGTGATAGTGATGAATACCAATAAATAGATTTTCTTACTCGGTGTAAATAGAAACACATAAAATCGCATAAATAGAAAAGAAATCGCATATACCCATAAAGTGATAAATGCAAATAAATAAAGTATAAAATCACACAGTGATAGTGATGAATACCAATAAATAGATTCTCTTACTCGGTGTAAATAGAAACACATAAAATCGCTTAAATAGAAAATAAATCACATATACCCATAAAGTGATAAATACAAATAAATAAAGTATCACACAAAGTGTGTATAAAGCAAAATTAAATAGTGAAACATTCAGTGCAGACAAATGTAGAAATCTCTCAAACTGCAAACAAAAATAAAAAAGTGGCAAAAAAAAAATCTGTTAAGTGCTTCTCGTAGTAGCAGGTGCAATACAACGTAAACTGTGCACACTCTGGTGTCTCTTCAGTGTCCCGCAGTTAACATATAGGGTGGCCCCTTACCTTACTGCTGTAAGGCAAACAGCATAGAGAGACCAAGGTCTCAGATGGTGACAGCGGTGTACCCTTAGTTCCAAGCTAGGAGGACTTCTCCCCACATTAAGGCAGGATCTCACAGAGAAGGAAACAGGAGGGCTCCAAATGGTGAAGTATGTATACACTTTTATTACAAAACTCAAACAAATGGAAAGGTACTCACAAACAAATCAGTTTAAAAACGCCAGATAGCAGTTTAAAATGTTCCTTTTCGTCTCTCAGACGTGGCTTCCTGTATCCACAAGCACTTCCTTCCCACGCGTATCGTCATGTGACTTCATCAGGGATCCCGATACGATACGCGTGGGAAGGAAGTGCTTGTGGATACAGGAAGCCACGTCTGAGAGACGAAAAGGAACATTTTAAACTGCTATCTGGCGTTTTTAAACTGATTTGTTTGTGAGTACCTTTCCATTTGTTTGAGTTTTGTAATAAAAGTGTATACATACTTCACCATTTGGAGCCCTCCTGTTTCCTTCTCTGTGAGATCCTGCCTTAATGTGGGGAGAAGTCCTCCTAGCTTGGAACTAAGGGTACACCGCTGTCACCATCTGAGACCTTGGTCTCTCTATGCTGTTTGCCTTACAGCAGTAAGGTAAGGGGCCACCCTATATGTTAACTGCGAGACACTGAAGAGACACCAGAGTGTGCGCAGTTTACGTTGTATTGCACCTGCTACTACGAGAAGCACTTTACGGATTTTTTTTTTTGCCACTTTTTTATTTTTGTTTGCAGTTTGAGAGACTTCTACATTTGTCTGCACTGAATGTTTCACTATTTAATTTTGCTTTATACACACTTTGTGTGATACTTTATTTATTTGCATTTATCACTTTATGGGTATATGCGATTTCTTTTCTATTTATGCGATTTTATGTGTTTCTATTTACACCGAGTAAGAAAATCTATTTATTGGTATTCATCACTATCACTGTGTGATTTTATACTTTATTTATTTGCATTTATCACTTTATGGGTATATGCGATTTCTTTTCTATTTATGCGATTTTATGTGTTTCTATTTACACCGAGTAAGAAAATCTATTTATTGGTATTCATCACTATCACTGTGTGATTTTATGCGATTCTTACTTTGGTCTATGCGATTTTATATATGTGGTTTCTATTTCTTTACATATATATTCGTTTGGAATGCTTTGTTGCACTAGTCACTTTGATCACTGATCACGATTTATCACGGGAATCAGAATTTATGCACAGATAATTTGTTTTTATTGGTTAGCATTTTTTGGATTAATTTAGTTTAAGGGAGCGCAACACCATTTATTTGATTTGTTGCTATATGTTTCAGTGGTAGGGCTTATACCTCTGTCGGTGTTTGGCTGCAACCCTAATTGAGGCTTAATAGATTTTTCATAGCACAGGGATACTTTTGTCTATCAATTTACCAACCTGCTTTACACAGTCTGAATTTGACGGTTTGGCTGCTGAGACTCCCTTTCTGAGGGATCATGGGCTTTAGGGCCAGTCCTTTCTACTCTGGTCAATGCCAGAAAGCCGGCCTCCAGGCTTATTTACTACAAAATCTGGAGGGCATTTGTTTCCTGGTGTGAACTCAGGGAATGGCATCCTAGAAAGTATGTCATTAGCAGGATCTTGGCCTTTCTCCAGTCAGGCCTAGAAATGAATTTGGCCATAAGCACTATCAAGGTGCAGATTTCGGCCCTGTCAGTGTTTTTTCAGAAGCCACTTGCATCACATTCCCTGGTGCAGGCTTTCATCCAGGGGGCCATGTGGATAAGACCGCCAGTCAAACCTCCGGTATGCCCATGGGATCTGAATTTGGTTCTCTCAGCTTTGCAGGGGCAACCATTTGAACCTTTGCATCTGGCTTAATTAGTTCTTTGACTAAAAAATTGGTTTTCTTGGTAGCTATTTCCATGGCTAGGAGAGTGTCAGAGCTAGCAGCTCTCTCCAGCAAGGAACCGTATCGAATTATTCATAAGGACCGGGTGGTAATGCGTCCCAACAGGTCCTTTCTGCCTAAGGTGGTTTCGGGATTCCATTTGAATCAAGATGTAATCCTACCATCCTTTTTTCCAGATCCACAGTCCGCAGAAGAAGAATCTTTGCACACTTTAGATGTGGTAAGGGCAATCAGTACCTATCTTCAGGCAACTGCTCAGATAAGAAAGACTGATTGCTTATTTATTTTGCCGGAAGGCCCTATGAAGGGCCAAGCGGCATCAAAATCCACTCTCTCAAGGTGGATTAGACAGGTTTTTTCTCAGGCCTATGGTGTAAAGGGGAAGATTCCTCCTTTTCAAGTGAAAGCGCACTCAACCAGGGCTGTAAGTGCTTCTTGGGCAGTGCATCACCAGGCCTCCCTGGCTCAGATCTGTAAAGCTGCAACTTGGTCATCAGTCCACATATTCACTAGATTCTATCAGGTGGATGTCAGAGGGCAAGATGATATCGCCTTTGGGCGCAGTGTACTGCAGGCTGCGGTTTAGATCCTCCGGTCCATGGCTGTCTATATTTCTGATCTGTGTCTCCCTCCCCTCAAACTGAGCATTGCTTTGGGACATCCCACTATGTAATGAAGCTCCTGTGTCCCGTGATGTATGATCAAGAAAATTGGATTTTTATATACAGCTTACCTGTAAAATCCTTTTCTTGAGAAGTACATCACAGGACACAGGGCTCCTGCCCCTCTTGGGTTTTTACGTGGTTTCTTATTGCTTTGCTACAAAACTGAGGTGCCTCCCATATGGGAGGAGTTATATAGGGGAGGAATTCTCCTTAATTGAGGGTTAACCAGTGTCCAATCACCAGAGGTGCCTATATAACCCACTATGTAATGAAGCTCCTGTGTCCCGTGATGTACTTCTCAAGAAAAGGATTTTTACAGGTAAACTGTATATAAAAATCCTATTTTTGCTCCCAAAAAAATGGAACGCTTTCACGTAAAGTCCATATTTAATGTGAGCAATACTGTTTTTACATGAGGCTGGTGGGGCTCCAAGGTGGCTGAAAATATGAGGTTGTCATCCAGATAGATGTTGACAAAGTTGTCAAGATATTCCTGGAAAATGTTATTTACGAAGTACTGGAGCGTTACAGAGCCCCAAATGCATCACCAGATACTCAAAGTGTGCGAACCTCTGAATTCTGCTTCCATTTGTCGTCCTCACGAATGCGAACAAGGTTGTAGGCACCCCGGAGGTCAAGTTTGGTGAAAACTTGGGCTGTACGAAATCTCTGAAAGCGTTTAGGGACAAGTGAAAGTGGGTAGTGGTTTTTCAGGTCCCTGTAGTCCACACATGGTCTTAAAGTCTTATCTTTTCTCTTGTGTTCACCGAACGACACAGCTCCTCTCTGTAACTAAATGGGTTGTATAGCCTGCCATTAGGAGAAACTAGGCAAAATTGTTACACAATACACAGAACTTTAATCCCGCCCCTGGGGGGTGGACCCTGTGCTATCAACCCTTCTCACTGCTCCCAGCAGCTTCAACTTCAGTTTTTATTTTGCCTAGCAAGGAGAATGACATAGGAAACCCTGCGGGCCTCTCGGTCCATGTTTTTTGCTGCAGGTTTACTTCTTTTTGCGCAAGATGAAAGATTCTGAGATCTATCAACTGCCGGCTGGGTGACAAGCTGGTTAATGATATCCTTGTAGTCTCCCCAGTCCGGCCATCGAGCGTGAGCAGGCCGCAGCTAAGGCTCGGCAGGCCACGACATGCCTCAGCTCCAGAGGTGGTCGTGAGTTTCAATGCCCAGGGTATACATATGACCGGGCTACTGCTGTCTGGATCACAGTATACCGTACCAACAGCTACCCTGTAACTGCGCAGGAGTAGGTCTGTGATGGAATGTCTCCCAGCTCTTCAGGACTGGTAAGTACAGCTCTCTCTGCCTCGGTGGGGTGAGCAGATGGGAATTCCCTGGGGGGTCGATTTGGGGGCCATCTCACCTCCCTATCTTCTCTCTCAAGTCCCTATCACCCCTCTTCCCCCCCTCTGAGGGGGGTGGCTGCATGCGCTGCGGGCGGTGTGTGTGTGTGGGTTCGCTGTTTTCTCACCTGTGGGGACTCTGTGCGGCTGACGTTGGTCCTTGTCCAGGTCTGGGGGGTCCCAAAAGGTGTTTGTGAAGGTTGTTCTGGCTGTTAGCAGGCAAGACATTTTAATTTTTTGTTCTGTCACCGAATGGCGCCGTCCAGCAGCCATCTTGGATGGGGGAAAGCTGATATTCCCCTGGTGAGCTTCAGCAGCCATTTTCTTTAGGATTTCCTATTACTTGCATTGGCAGCCATTTTCTTGAAGCCTGAGCGCTTTTTTCATCGCTGTTCTCTTGTGGCAGCATTACATGTGCTCTCACTTGCTGTTTCCTGTGTCCACTGTGTGTTCAGGACGCTGGATGGCTCTTTGCTAAACGCTGAACTTAGCTTTGCAGATCGTTCCCCGCTGTTTATAGCTGCTGCTGATGACACAGTTTTCTCCTCTCTGCAACTGGGAACCTCCTAGGGACTACAGGCACTGCTGTGGCTTTCACAGAACACCCCAGGGGGTGAGTCTAGCACAAAGTACCCCCCACTTCCCCCACGCAGCGGCAGCAGGAAGGTGGGACCTTCACTGTCCTAAGTCCCCTTGCAGGTGGCAGACAGGCTAGGGTCAGCATGGCTTCAGAAACTGGTGTTTCTTCCCCCGAAATCCAGGCTATAGCAACCGGGGCACCTCCGGTTAGCGTGGTGCGCATGGACACCCTGACGGCGGTCCTTGACTCCTATGTTGCTAAGATAGAGGCGGCACGTAGCAGGAAAGGTGCACGTAAGAGGCCCCTGCCCCCCGTCCTCTAGGGAGAGCTCTGATACAGACTCAGGCCCTGCTGCGGCTGGAGACCCCTGCTCTGACCTATCAGACATGGCTGACCAGGACCGTTCGGACTCCTGCATTCAAGGATCCCACGGACAGGAAGGCCGAGGCAGTGGCTCGTTCCTTATTTACGGTTGTGGGGTCAGCAGTGCGACCTGTACTGGCATCCGCACTGGTGTCGCAGACACTGACTGAGTGGGCAAAACTTTTGCACTGCAAATTGGGAGAGCAGAACGCCTCCCCGGTCTGCGTAGAGCTAGCAGACCAACTAGTGCATGGCCTGAAGTACGTTTGTGACATGGCCCTGGATACTCTCCCCCTGTTATCCAAGGCTTCAGTGTCAGCTGTGGTGCTGAGGCGCCTGATTTGGCTGAAATGCTGGTCTGCTGACCAGGCATCCAAAAAAGCCCTGACGGATCTTCCCTTCCTTGGCAACCGGCTCTTTGGAGCCTTGTTGGATGACATTATTAACCACTACAATACAGGGCACTTTCACCCCCTTCCTTCCCAGCCCAATTTTCAGCTTTCAGCGCTCTAGCGCTTTCAGTGACAATTGCGCGGTCATGCTACACTGTACCCAAATGAAATTGTTATCATTTTGTTTGCACAAATGGAGCTTTATTTTGGTGTTATTTATTCACGACTCTGTTTTTTTTTTTTTTTTTTGCGATATAAGCGCAAAAATAGCGGAAATTTGGAAAAAAAACAATATTTTCTTTTTTCTATTTGAAAAGAAATCCAATAAAATCAAATTTTGTCATAAATTTAAGCCAAAATGTATTCTGCTACATGTTTTTGGTAAAAAAAAATTCCGTTAAGTGTATAATAATTGGTTTGTGTGATCACGGACATATGTACGCAAATGATCATGTACATATGTGTGCAGGTGATCACGTACATATGTGTGCAGATAATCATTGGGACATGTGATTTTAGTGGGATATATGTGGGGGACATGTTTTTATTATTAGGGACATGTGTTTTTATTATTTGGGGACATGTATGTTTTGGGGACATGTGTGTTTTGGGGACATATGTGGGGACTGTGTTTGTACTGTGTGGTGTGTTGTGTGTTTACACTACACTGATGATCAGTGAGTAAAAAGCTGTAAAAAGCAGCCCATACTCACTGATCATCAGCCGGCTGCAGCGTTCTGCTCTCCTCTCCTCAGCGGTGACTTCCGTGTGAGGAGAGGAGAGCCGATTGCCTAGCAACCGGCTGTTTGTTTACATCACATGACGGCCGTGATTGGACACGACCGTCATGTGATCAGGAGGGCCAATCACAGAGCCCTCCTGCCGATCTGAGATGTGCCGTGTCCGGGTGACACGAGCACATCGGGATCGCGCCGCTGCGCGGGCGCGCGATCCCGCTACTCCTGAAGGACGTTCCTGAACGTCCTATCAGGAGTAGACGGCTCCCACCCGGCCGTATATATGCATTGGCCGGGTGGGAAGTGGTTAAGAATGCCACGGGTGGTAAGAGTACACTACTCCCACAGGCCAGGAAGGCTAAGGAGCCACGCCGCAGGCAAGGGCCCTCTTTTTTTCCGCTCACACGTCGCTTTTTCGTCTGCCCGGTGCTTCGACAAAATGCCCCCAGCCCGACAGGAGGCCCACGGACGATCAGAAGCGTCCCTGGAACCGCAAGCCTAACAAGCCTGCAAACAAAAGTGCTACCACATAAAGGTTTTCCCCCACCCATGTCTCGGGTGGGGGGGTCGTCTTCGGGAGTTTGCAGCCTGGTGGACCTCCCGGTTATCCGAGCAATGGGTCTGCAATCTGATTTCCACATGCTACAAGATAGTTTCTTTCTTGGCTGCCAAACAGATTCTTCCCCTCCAGCATACCCGTGTCCCCGGTTCGCCTGGAAGCCCTGTTAATGACGGTGAGGGACTTGCTGAATCAGGGGGTGATTGTACCGGTTCCGGAATCGGAACGCTTTCAGGGGTTCTACTCAAATCTGTTTGTAGTTCCCAAGAAGGAAGGGGTACGTCCAATCTTGGACTTAAAGGCCCTCAATCACTTTGTAAAAGTGCAGAAGTTCAGATTGGAATCAGTTTGCTTAGTAGTCGCTGCACTACCTCAAAGGGACTTCCTGGCGTCCTTGGACATCCAGGATGCGTACCTGCACATACCCATATGCCTTCGGCATCAAAAATGTCAGCGTTTAGCAGTCGGGGAAGCCCACTACCAGTTTGTGGCTCTTCCTTTTGGCCTGGCATCAGCCCCCCTGAGTCTTTACCAAAGTACTGGCTCCAGTTTTGGCATTGCTGAGACAACGCGGGATCGCGATCGTGGGTTACCTAGACGATCTCCTGAGAGCTTCTTCCGCCTCAGACTTAGTGGAGGATGTGGCGATCACCTTGCAGACCCTGCAAGAATTTGGGTGGCTGTTGAACCTTACGAAGTCGGTGGTGGTACCGACTCAGCATCTGGAGTACCTAGGGTTACTATTTGACTCCAGGGAAGCACGGGTCTTTCTCCCCTCAGACAAATTGAGGATTCTCAGATCGGCGGTCAATCTACTGATAAGCCGCAAGTGGTCATCGCTCCGCTTTTGCATGCAAGTATTGGGGCTCATGGTTGCCTCATTTGAGGCGGTACCTTATGCCCAGTTCCCCACAAGCGTCCTGCAGAAGGAGATGTTGATGAAGTGGGACAAATATTTGTTGTCCCTGGATCAACAGATCCAGGTGAGTCAACCAGTCAAGGACTCCCTGATCTGGTGGTTGAGGTCCCTGGCGGTTCAGTCCGGGAAATCGTTCCTTCCTCTGACATGGACGGTGATCACTACGGACGCCAGTCTGTCCGGCTGGGGTGGAGTGATGGGGATTCAGTCGGCTCAGGGCCTCTGGTCGGTGGAGGAATCCAAGTTGCCGATCAATCTGCTCGAATTGAGAGCGATCAGGCTGTGCATCCACACATGGTCGATGACTCTTCAAGGGCGTCAGATCAGAATACAGTCAGACAACGCCACGGCTGTGGCATACATAAATTACCAAGGAGGAACAAGAAGCTCAGCCGCTTCTCGGGAGGTCGCTCACATACTTCGGTGGGCAGAGCGACATGTACCGGCCCTGATGGCCATTTACATCCCAGGGGTGGAGAATTGGCAGGCAAACTATCTGAGTCGACAGATGGTGGACCCAGGAGAATGGGCATTGCATCCGGAGGTCTTCAGGCTGCTGTGCCTGAGTTGGGGCACACCAGATGGGGATCTATTGGCCTCCCGTCTCAATCTGAAGGTACCGAGATTTGTATCCAGGACCAGAGATCCGTGGGCAGACGCGCTGGTGGCTCCGTGGGATCAGTACCAGCTGATCTACGCCTTTCCTCCGCTAAAACTGTTGCCACGTCTGCTTCGCAGAGTGGAAGCCAAGGGGATTCCAGTAATCCTGGTTGCCCCAGATTGGCCTCAGCAGGCCTGGTACGCAGACCTGGTGCGCCTGGAGGCAGACGCTCCCTGGCGACTGCCGTTGTGAGAGGACCTCCTATCTCAAGGTCCAATCTTTCACCCTGCTTTACCATTGCTGGCTTTAACAGCTTGGCTGTTGAAAGCCAGGTATTGAGGAACTGGGGTCTTTCGGACTCAGTGATTCTTACTATGTTGACGGCGGGGAAATCTTCTTCTAGGAAGATATATCATCGTACTTGGAAGGCCTATATCTCCGTGTGTGAGGAGAAAGGGTGGCATCCATGCTCTTTCTCTATATCCAGGATCCTGCTGTTTCTTTAGCAGGGTGTAGACCGGAAGTTGGCGTTGAGCACCATCAAGGGGCAAATTTCAGCTTTGGCTGTTTTTTTCCAGCGACCCCTGGTGTCTCACTGATTAGTGAGTACCTTTGTTCAGGGTGTGCGACATGTAGTCCCTCTGGTGCGTCCTCCATTACCTCCGTGGGATTTGAACCTGGTGTTGGCGCGTCAGAAGCCGCCATTTGAGAATATCAGGGAGATTCCCTTGTTGACCCTTTCGCAGAAAGTGGTCTTTCTAGTGGCCATCACATCGGCTAGTAGGGTTTTGGAATTGGCTGCCTTGTCATGCAAGTCACCTTATCTGGTCTTACACAGGGATAAGGTGGTGGTGCCCGCAACTGTACTTTCTACCGAAGGTGGTTTTGACTTTTCATATCAAATGAGGACATTGTATTGCCATTGTTGTGACCTAAGCCGAAGCACCCAAAGGAGGTGGCCCTTCATGCTCTTGATGTGGTTAGGGCTCTGAAGGTGTACTTGTCTGCCACAGCTCCCTTTTGGAAGTCAGATTCACTGTTTTTGTTTCAGTGGCTGGTCTCGTCGGCCACCATTTCCAGGTGTATCAGACAGATTGTAGTCAAAGCCTATGCCTTGAAGGGGCAGGTGCCCCCCTTTCCAGTCACGTCCCACTCTACAAGAGCAATTGGAACATCTTGGGCCTTCCGACACCAAGCGTCTTGTCGCTCAGGTGTGTAAGGCCGCGACCTGGTTGTCTGTCTGTACGTTTACCAAGTTCTCCAAGGTAGACATTAGTACATTGGCTGATGCTGGTTTTGGCCGCAAAGTTTTGCAGGCGGCCGTATAGTTGCAATTGAGTTTTTTCCTGGTTTTTCGATAAAAACGCAGTACTGTTTTGTTAATGCTCTGTTGCATTACCTCCACACTGTTGCGGTCTTGGGGTTCACTCCTGTTGAGTATACCCGGTTATATAGTGGAGTTTTTCCACGTACTTTTGTTTTTGTGTGGGTTTAGTTTCACTAGTTCCCACTTGCCATGGCGGTTGGAGTTTTTATGCTGTTTTTTTCCTACCCCTCGTTTGGCACTGCTTGGGGACGTCCCATTTAGTTACAGAGAGGAGCTGTGTCGGTCGGTGAATGTAAGAGAAAATAGGATTTTTTGGACTCACTGTAAAACCCTTTTCTCTGTAATTCATCGACCGACACAGCACCCACCCCTTCTTTTTTCTATGTTATACTGCTTGTTGATGTACTGGGGAGCAGTTGGAAGGGCTGGCAGCACAGGATCCGCCCCCCAGGGGTGGGATTAAAGTTCTGTGTATTGTGTAACAATTTTGCCTAGTTTCTCCTAATAGCAGGCTATACAACCCATTTAGTTACAGAGAGGAGCTGTGTCGGTCGGTGAATTACAGAGAAAAGGATTTTACGGTGAGTACAAAAAATCCTATTTTTTTCAACAAAGAAAATGCCAGCACCAGCAGGAGAGGGAACGGTGGAGGGAAGGCTGCAGGGAAGGATCGAAAGAGATTCCCTTGCTTCAGTCTGGTCATCCAGAAACTGCAGTTTGTTGAAGTACCAAAGCCTGGGGACATAAACATTCTCTGCTGATGCTCCTGATCGGAGTGATTTCTGTATCTTATTATGCTACTTCTTATACATGTTCCTCAAGATCCCAATTTTATTTTCCAAAAACCTCATGTTTGCTTCGGGGACCCGAGTCTTAACAAATTCCAGAAGTTTCTCCAGCGATTTTCACTTCGCACAAATTCCTCATCTCCCGTATCTGCCTATGAAACTGCCCATGAATTCTGGGTCCTTAAACGGATTCATCTCTGCTGTAAGACAATACACACGACAAAAACACACAACAAAAAGCCTAAACTCTCATTATCTTATCCCAATGTAGGCCTCAATCTTGAAGCAGTATAGGCCACTGTGATGGGCCAAGTTCAAATTTGACCTTTGTTTAGCACGCTTTCCACTTTGTTTATTTGTCCTACACACACCGATAGTACGTACGACACATGCATGTTAGCTTTATATGCACTGCTCATGCGTCAAACTCCACCCGCGTTGCTCGCCCTCTGACGCAGTTTGCACAAGGACTAAATAATAACAGTTGTGAACACTCTGAAGCATAAGTTAGGATGGTCCAAAGACCAATTAAGGAAGCGCTGGTCCAACATTAAAGAGAGGGAGCCCGATCAGTATCGAAAAATAAAGAAGGTGTTTCAATAAAGTAAGTACTTGTCATGTGTTCCTATTATTATTAACTTGCATGCTGCTCCATGTGCTTTTCTTTACCGTTGTACAGTTTTAAATGGCTACTTTCATGTTCGTGGGCACGGTAATCGTTTGTAGGAAACATTGATCGTAGGAAACATTGTTTGCAAATAAATACGATGTATTTAGCGGATACAGGGTTTTAACTTGAATTGTAAACTTGATTCAGTGGAATATAAGGAGAGGACATTCAGCAGCTGTTTACACATCTGGACTCAGGAGCACTAGTGTGGGACACCAGAGCACAAATTTTAGGGTAACCCACACAGGTGCTCCAGTGGATACTTTGGGTGTCTCCATTAGTGAAACTTAGTCAAAAAAGGTAAGTATTCCAGCTTGGTTAAAAGGGCATTTTAACCACTTGCTTACTGGGCACTTAAACCCCCCTCAGTCCCAGACCAATTTTCAGCTTTCAGCGCTGATGCACTTTGAGTGACAATTACGCGGTCATACAACACTGTACCCAAATGAAATTTTTATCATTTTTTTCCCACAAATAGAGCTTTCTTTTGGTGGTATTTAGTTACAGCTCGGAGTTTTATTTTTTGCTAAACAAACAAAAAAAGATGCAAAAAAAAAAAAAAAATCATGTTTTAATAGTTTGTTATAAAATTTTGCAAACGGGTCATTTTTCTCCTTCATTGAAGTGCGCTGATTAGGCGGCACTGATAGGCTGCATTGGTGGGCACTGATGGGCTGCATTGGTGGGCACTGATGGGCTGCATTGGTGGGCACTGATGGGCTGCACCGGTGGGCACTGATAGGCATAGTTAAGGCGGCACTAATAGGCACAGTTAAGGCGGCACCGATGGGCACAGATAAGGCGGCACTGATGGGCACAGATAAGATGGCACGGATGGGTGGCACGGATAAGTGGCACGGATGGGTGGCACGGATGGGCACTGATAGGTACCACAGATAGATGGGACTGATGGGCACTGATAGGTGGCACTGATAGGTGGCTCTGATAGGTGGCACTGCTGGGCACTGATGGGCGGCACTGCTGGGCACAGATGGGCGGCACTGCTGGGCACTGATGGGCGGCACTGGGGTGCAGCACCTTTGAGGCAGATTGGGTGGCACTGTGGGTGGCACTGTGGGTGGCACTGTGGGTGGCACTGTGGGCACTATGGGCACTGACAGGGGGCACTTACTTTTGCTTTTATTTTACTTCAGGATGGCACTGCGGGAGGCAGGTGGGCACAGGCAGGTGGCAGGTGGTCCCTTGTATTGATGGCCGTGATCGGGACTGATGTCCCGATCACGGCCGCCGGCGATCGGCTGTTTTTTTCTCTCCTCGCGCTGTCAGCGCGAGGAGGAATAATAGCCGATTACCGGCTCCGTTCTATCACATGATCAGCTGTCATTGGCTGACAGCTGATCACGTGATAAGGGGTCGGGATCGACCCCTTACACGGATCGGTGATCAGGCGAGTCTCACGGACTCGCCGATCACAGAGCGCGCCGCGCGCGCCCCTCAGGGGGCGCGCAGGCTGCTCGTAACCGGGACGACGTCAATAGACGTAGTCCCGGAAATGTAGGTCCGCGCTAATGCCGTCATTTGGCAATAGCGCGGATCTGTAGTGGTTAATCATGTTTAATCATGTTTTCAACTTGGATCTTTGCCCAAACAGACAATTGTACACCTCTTCAAAGCAATGTTTCATATTCCTATTTCTGGACTCAAATATCTGTGTGAGAAAAGACTCGGACAGCACTCAGAGGACACCAGGGACGCCCGACATTGCCAATCAGATTGGCAAATTAGCCCCAGCCACCCCAGGATCTGGAGGAAGGAGAGGTGGAGGAAGTAGGGGAGATGGGCACCCCAACAGGTGAATGTTTCACACCCCAACTTCAGGTAATCTATGTATGCCTGCATATTTCCAAATACATGTTTTTTAAACAATTTTTAGGTGATGTGCTGGTTGTGGAAGAGGAAGTGCAGAACCTTTCACTAGGGCCAGCACCCAAACCTCATCCAGCAAATGAACTGTAATGGGGAAATCAACTCTATTAGAAATAGACTCAACATTATGGAACAGCAAATGGAGAACATGATAGATATTTTGGGGGGAAACTTTTTCCCTAATCACATCCTGTTTTTTTTTTTTTATTCCCCAAAAAAGGTTGTAATTGTACATTTTAAAAGCCAAATTTTGAAGATGCACACAGTGTGTCAACATGTGCTATCTGCCATCAGGGGATCTCAATGTATGCTTTTTGCGGGTGCAACCTCTTCCTCCTAACTCTAATAGGTGAGAGGAAGGGGTTGCACCCCAAAACACGTCCATTGATCCCCCATGATGGGAGATGGCACATGTTGACATTACCCATTTGGACTCCCAATTTGTGTGCATCTTCAAAATTTGGCTTTTACAGGGGTGACATCACCCCATCTTTTGTCACTATAATGTCTGATATTGCCTTCAGTTTTTATATGGTGAACTTTGTAAGTTCCAGAGTTGTGTATGTTATATTTTAAAACATGCATGCTTGGGGAAAAAAATATATATTGAGAAAAAATGTTTTCTCTTATATTCACCGACCGACACAGCTCCTCTCTTAGACCATTGGGTTGTATACCTTTCCATTTAGGAGACACTAGGTTGATTCCGCCCAGGGGCCGGTCCCCTAGGTATCAACCCTCCACCCTGCCTTGCAGTAATCTGTTTTATTTTGCCTAGTGAAGGAGACAGACCTAGGAACCCTGGGAGCCCATAGGTCTGTGTTTTTTTATGCAGAAGCTCTGCTTTTTGCGCAAGATGAGTGATCCTGTGATCTTCTATCAACAGCCGGCTGGGTGACAGGCTGGTTCACTTATCCTTATAGTGTCCCCAGTCTGGCTATTGAGCATGTGCAGGTCGCAGCTACGGCTTGGCAGGCCACGACATACCTCAGCTCCAGAGGTGGTCATGAGCTTTTATTCTACGGGGAATACATATGACCGGGCTACTGATGTCTGCGTCACAGTATGCCGAGGCCAGTAGCTACCCTGTACTGATCAGGAGTAGATCTACAATGGAATGTCTCCTAGCTCTTCAGGACTGGTAAGTACAGCTCTCCTTGTTCTGATGGGGCTGAGCAGCTGGGCATTTCCTGGGAGGTCGATTTGGGGGCCCCCTCACCTCCCTATCTTCTCTCCCCTTTCCCTATCTAACCTCCCTCCCCCCTTTGGGGGGAATGCTGCATGTGGCTGCTGAACAGTGTGTGTGTGTGTCTATATAAAGGCTCTCTGTGGGCTCTCACCTGACATGGGGGGGCTGGCTGAATGGCAGTGGTCTTGGGACCTGTATGGTATGCCCCTGAAAGGTGCCTGTGAGGGTCTGCTTGGAATGGTGCAGCGCTGCGGCTTTGCAGGTTTATTTTTTTATATCTACCTCATGGCGATGTTTGATGGCCATTTTAGGTGTGGGCAGAGCAGGCTGACTGTCTGGGCTAGAGCGCCCATTTTCTATGTGATTCCTATTTAAGGCACTGGTGGCCATTTTCTGGAAGCCTGAACATATTTCAGTGTTCTCTGACAGCAGCATGGCTCATGTGCTCACAGACTTTTTTCCCTGTGTTTCCTGTCTGTGTATTGGACGCTGAGCGGCCAATTTATGGAAGCCTGAGCATTTTTCTGATCGTTTTAGCGATCGTTCCAGCGGTTATCACCATCTCAGTTTTTGGTTTCCTCTGCACCTGGGCGCACTCAGGGATTACAGGCACCACTTGTGGACAGCGCAGAACTCCCCAGGGTGGTGAGTCCAGCAGGAATGAGCCCCTCAGTCAGCGGCAGCAGGGAGGGAGGGACTGTCACTGTCCTAAGTCCCCTTTGAGTGGCAGACAGGATAGGGTCAGCATGGCTCAGAAACTAGTGTTTCTTCCCCCAAAGTCCAGGCAATGGCAACCGGGTCACCTGCAGACTGCGCAGTGCCCATGGACACCCTGATGGCGGTCCTCAACTCGTTCATTGCTAGATGGAGGTGGTGTGTGGGAAGATGGTTGCAATAAGGTGGCCTCTGTTCCCCCCGTCCTCTGGGGAGAGCTCTGGCACAGACTCGGGCTCTGCTGAGGCTGGTGACCCCTGCTCTGTCTTGACAGATGACGCTGACATGGACCATTCGGACAGTAAGGATGAGTCCCCGTCTGGGTCCGTGCGTGACAAAATGCTTGTTGGAGCACTTATCACAGCTGTGCGTGATACCTTGAAGATTCAGGAGCCAGCAGGTCCCCCTGCTGATGTACTGGTCCCTTTTGGGTCCCGCAAGCCAGCATGTTCACCTATGGCGTTCCCGTATCTGACTTATTTGCAAGTTCACTTACAGGGAGTGGGGGACGCAATGGACCTTTTTGGTCCCCATACACATGGCGGTGCGTTACCCTTTTGAAGAAAGCCTTCTCACAAGTGGTCGGCTCCTCCGGTCGTGGACCTCTCGTATCCAGGTTAAATAAGTAACTATGATCCCGGTAGTGGGAACTCCTGCATTTAAGGATCCTGCGGACAGGAAGGCCGAGGCAGTGGCTCATTCCTTGTTTACGGTTGTGGGGTCTGCTGTGCAACCAGTACTGGTATCCGCACTTGTGTCACAGACACTGACTGAGCGGGCAAAACGTTTGCACCGCAAATTGGGAGAGCAACAGGCTTCCCCTGTCTGTGCAAATTTAGCAGACCAACTAGTGCAAGGCCTTAAGTACATTGGATACCCTCCCTCTGTATCTAGGGTTTCAGTGTCAGCTGTGGTGCTGAGGCGCCTGATTTGGCTAATATGCTGGTCTGTTGACCAGACATCTAAAAAAGCCCTGACGGATCTTCCCCTCCTTGGCGACCGGCTCTTTGGAGCCTCTTTGGATGGCATTAGTAAAAATGGCACCAGTGGTAGAGTACACTACTTCCACAGGCCAGGAAGGCTAAGGAGCCACACCGTAGGCAAGGGCCCCTTTTTTCCATTCACTAACGGCTTTTCAGTCCGCCTGGAGCTTCGGTATAACGACCCCAGCCCGACAGGATGACCACGAACGAACAAAAAACGTCCCTGGAACCACAAGCCTGGAAATATAAGTGCTACCGCATGAAGGTTTGTCCCCACCCATGTCTCGGGTGGGGGGTCGCCTTTGGAAGTTTTCAGCCCGGTGGTCCCCTCGGTTTTCGACCAATGGACCTGCGATCTGATTTCCTTAGGCTACAAGATAGTTTCTCTCTTGGTCGCCAAACAGATTCTTCCCCTCCAGCATACCCGTTTCCCTGGCTCGCCTGGAGGCCCTTGTGCAATATCTAAATGATCTCCTCCTGAGACCATCTTCCGCCTCAGAATTAGAGGAGGATGTGGTGATCACCATGCTGACTCTGCGAGAATTTGGGTGGCCGTTGAACCTAAAGAACTCAGTGATTGTACCGACTCAGCGTTTGGAGTACCTAGGCTTGCTGCTAGAGTCAATGGAAGCAAGAGATTTTCTTCCTTCAGACAAGCTGCAGACTCTTAGATCCGTGGTAAAACTGTGGATGAACCGCAGGTGGGCGTCGCTTTGCTTTTGCATGCGAGTCCTGGAGCTCATGGTGGTCTCTTTTGGGGCTGTACCGTTTTCCCAGTTCTACACCAGAGTCCTTCAGAAGGAGATCTTGTCAAAATGGGACAGATCTCAGTTGTCCCTGGATCGTCAGATTCAGGTAAGCCAGTCAGTCAGATAATCACTGATCTGGTGGCTGAGGTCCCTGGTGATTCAGGCCGGAAAGTCGTTCCTACTTCTAAAGTGGACAGTGATCACACAGGATACCAGCCTTTTCGGCTTGGGTGGAGTAATGGGGGTTCAGTTGGCTCAGGGTGTCTGGTCGACGGAAGAATCCAAGTTGCCGATCGATCTGCTCAAACTGAGAGCGATCAGGCTGTGCCTCTCCACATGGTCAATTAGACTGCAAGGACGTCCGATCGGGATCCAGTCAGACAACGCCACTGCTGTGGCATATGTCAGTCACCAAGGGGGGGGGGGGGGGCGAGTAGGTCAGCCATGGCATGGGAATTCGCTCACATACTTCGTGGGCAGAGCGACATGTACTGGTTTTGTCGGCCATTTACATTCCCGGAGTGAAGAACTGGCTGGCGGACTGTCTGAGTCGCCAGATGCTGGACCCAGGATAATGGGTGTTGCATCCGGAGATATTCAGGTTACTGTGCCTGAGGTGGGGCACACCAGACGTGGATCTTCTGGCCACACGTCTCAATCGGAGGGTGCCAAAATTCATGTCCAGGATAAGAGATCCGTGGACAGACGCGTCAGACGCGCTGGTGGCTCCGTGGAATCAGTGCCAGCTGATCTATGCCTTTACTCCTCTGAAGCGGTTACCACATCTGATTCGCAGAGTGGAAGCCGAGGGGATCCCAGTAATACTGGTGGTCCCAGATTGGACTCAGCGTCCCTGGTAAGCATACCTGGTGCGTCTGGTGGTAGACGCTCTTTGGCGACTGCCATTACGAGAGGACCTTCTGTCTCAAGGTCCGATTCTCCATCCCGCTGTACCATCGCCGACTTTAACGGCATGGATATTGAGAACCAGGTGTTGAGGAACTGGGGTCTGTCAGACTCGGTGATCCCAACTATGTTGAGAGCACGGAAATTTTTCTTCTCTGAAGATTTATCATCATTCCTGGATGGCCTACATCTCCATGTGTGCGGAGAAAGGTTGGCATCCGCAGTCTTTTTTCCATATCCAGGATCCTGCTGTTTTTTCAGCAAGGAGTAGACCAGAAAATGGTGTTAAGCATTAAGGGGCAAAAATTTCAGCTTTGGCTGTCTTTTTTCAGAGACCCCTGGCGTCTCACTCATAGTGAGTACCTTTGTTCAGGGGGTTCGTCATGTAGTCCCTCCGGTGCGTCCACCGTTACTCCCATGGGATTTGAACCTGGTGTTATCTGCGCTTCAAGACCCACTGCTTGAAAATATCAGGGAGTTTCCACTGTTGACTCTTTCCCAGAAAGTGATCTTTCTCGTGGCCATCACCTCGGCTAGGAGGGTTTCAGAACTGGCAGCCTTGTCTTGAAAGTCGCCTTCTCTGGTTATCCATAAGGATAAGGTGGCGTTGCGTTCGCAACCGTCCTTTCTACCGAAGGTGGTCTCGGCTTGTCACGTTAATGAGGACATTGTATTACCATCTCTCTGTCCTAGGCCGAAACACCCTAAGGAGGTGGACCTTCACGCTCTGGACGTGGTTCGGGCTCTGAAAGTGTATTTGTCTACCACTGCTCCCTTTCGGAAGTCAGACTCGATGTTTGTCTCAGTAGCTGGTCCCAAGAAAGAAAGAAAGACAGTCTCATCAGCCACCATTTCCAGGTGGATCAGCCCCTCCTTCCAGTTAGGGCCCATTCCACATGGGCAATCGGAACGTCTTGGGCCTTCCGACGCCAAGCGTCTGTCGCTCAGGTGTGTAAGACGGTGACCTGGTCGTCTGTCCACACGTTTGCCAAGTTCTACAAGGTAGATGTCAGTTCATCGGCTGATGCCTGTTTGGCGGCAAAGATTTTGCAGGCGGCTGTATAGTTGCAATTGAATATGCAATATTTTTTCGTTTTTTCGATAAAAACACAGTACCTTTTAAGAATACACTGTTGCATTACTTCTGCAGTTTTTTTTGTGCGGTTGTAGGTAGTCACTCCTTTTGAGGGTACCCTGATTTTTTGGTGGTGGTTTCCACGCACTATTGTTTTGTGGGTACAGTTTTACTAGTTCCCGCTTGCCGTGATGGATGAGGTTTTTATGCTGTTTTTCCCACCCCTCGTTTGGCACTGCTTGGGGACGTCCCAATGGTCTAATGTGTCAGTCGGTGAATATAAGGCAAAAAAATAATTTTTAGTACTCACCGTAAAATCCTTTTTCTCTTTAATTCACTGAACGACACAGCACCCGCCCCTCCTTTTATCTTTACGTTATACTGCTTGTTGACGTACTGATTACTGCAAGGCAGGGTGGAGGGATGATACCTAGGGGACTGCCCCCTAGGTGGAACTGAAAGTTATGAGTGTTGTGTTACAACTTTGCCTAGTGTCTCCTAAAGGGAAAGGTATACAACCCAATGGTCTAAGAGAGGAGCTGTGTCGGTCGGTGAATTACAGAGAAAAGGATTTTACGGTGAGTACAAAAAATCCTATTTTTTTTAAACAAATGTGTGTGCACAGAATAAACATTTTGAAATACAACAATGTGTGGCTGCTTCTTTCAATGCTCAATACCAGTTTTGTAAGTAATTTTGTGTTTACAGTGACAATGGGGCTTATTTACTAAAGGAAAATCTACTTGGCACTACAAGTGCACTAGGAGAACCTAGGAGACAGACAAAAAAAGCAAGCGATAAAGGAAATTCTATATTTTATCTGAAAAATTAGTTTTATTAATAAAAATTAGACATTGTCTGGCATTGCAATGCCCCCCCCACCTGTAAAATAATTAACATATTTCTCCAGAACTTCACAGGCCCATCAGGAAATGGTCTGTAATAAGTCCGGCTTCAGGCCCAACTAAGGCTAGATAATAGAGGGAATTTTTTTCTTAAATAATTGTGCAGTATGCAGCAGCATAGGATGATATGGTTGATTTTGTAGTCCGCCATATGGATTGCTGTCAGAAACAGGCGGTAGTTAAAAACCCTCCTCTCCGGGGTGAGGGTCCTTTGGGGGTTATGGCCTCATCAGGTGCTTACCCAGACTTAAGGCTTCATCTGCAATAATGACGACGGGGAGTCCTTCCACATTATCCACATTAGGTGGCAATGCCAGGCCACCAGTCTGGAGACGCTGGTAAAACATAGAGAAACTCAGTGTGCTAACACCACCACCAT
The DNA here is from genome assembly GCF_037356315.1 of Lithobates pipiens. NCBI lineage: Eukaryota > Metazoa > Chordata > Amphibia > Anura > Ranidae > Lithobates > Lithobates pipiens. Next base: position 284,958,640 of record NW_027507764.1, read on the forward strand.
TAACACTACACTATTAAACCCCTTATAGTTATAATAGTAAGACCCCAAATGGGGTGGTGGCACAATGTGGACATGCTTCCCATCTATAGCCCCTCCACAGTTGGGAAAGTCCCAACAGTTAGCAAAATGGGAGGCTACAGTCTGCCATTCCTGTGGCGTTGAAGTAAACTGTGGAGTCAAACAAGAAAAAATATAGAAGTACTTTTGCACATAACATTGCAAGCAGATTACACAAGAACATTCTTGCACAACATCAGTATATCATTTATTTTAAGGAGTATTTAAAAAGACAAAAATATAAGGCCCACTTATCAGATTCCTCACCCCCTCTAATGGCCCATTGATAAAACTGTATGGAGGGGAAGGGTTTGAGGTAACTTTGGGAGCCAAAAAAACGAGCAGACCAGAACGCACTGAAAAACAGATATGAACTGACTACACACACTGAAAACCAGATACAAACCCACAAGAACAAACTGAACAGCAGTAAAACGATCAGAATAAGCACGAGTCTGAAAAGCGCAAATCGCCTCTAACCAAACTTCTACTAACACGAGATCAGCAGCAGGAGCCCAAAGGATGGCGCATTGGGTCTTGAACTACCTTTTTCTAGTCCCATCGTATTTGCTGTACATCACGATGGGACTTTGGTGTGATCACGTGTACGTACGACAGTTTCAGCAGAACAACGCCGTAACTCCATCAGAAAAACCTTCAGGGTTTATTCCGACGGGAAAAACGGTAGTGTGTGCGCGGCATTAGAATGTCTCTTTCTAACAGAAGAAGGATCTAAACATCTTTGTGAACCGGTGGCATCTCATTTGCTATCACCTTCAAGTGAGGGTGATGGAAGGCAGCAGCTGGAGTAGGGATTTCTTCCCTGTTAACAGGTATCTGGTTGCACTTAACAAGGATAGGTAGGGGTAATTGCAGGTTACTCTTGAGAGAAGATACCATGAGACCTCAAGCCCTTCTTTCAGAAACCTCTGTAGTTCCACTACAAGTACCCAAGGTGTATGGATGAGCTTCGCCTTTTATTTCAAATAGATCAAATAGTTCTGATTTTGCAAGTGATCTATTGCTCTGATCATCTAAGATCGCATACACTTCTAGAGTCTTTTCTGGTTGATCCTTGTGGTATATGTTTACCAAGCATATTTTAGCACAGGACTTATCACATTGGTCTGCTCCACAAATTTCAGTGCAGGATTGTTAAGCCGGGTTAAAAACAGTGGGCAGAGGATCGAGGAGTAGTCAGCCAAGCCAGAGTCAGAACGAGGAGATAGGCAGGATCACTTAGTCAAGCCAAAAGCAGAGATCAAGCCAGAGGTTTCAAGGTATACAAGGCACAGGAAGCTGACGATAATCCAGCAAACTGCAATGTCAGTGGCAGGTAAAAATAGGCCAGGGAATGCGCCTCCAATTGTCATGGCGTGCGCACTGGCGTGTCCTGGCCGTCTCGCATCTGCGTGCGCGCATGCTCACGGAAACTCTTCTGCAACCATGATGGGTACTGGTGGTAATAGCCACACTACGGCTATTTCCCTGACAGTGCCCCCCCCCCCAAGGGGCAGCCTCCGGATGCCCAACCAGGCCCATATTTTGGGTTATCGGACTCCAAATCTCTGAAGAAGTCTAGTAGCATGTATATTGACTGCAGGTTCCCAAGAAATTTCTTTGTAACCCTTCTATTTTATAAGAAATTGAATAGTCCTACCTCGAAATCTGATTCATCTCCCGCTGAGACTGAATGCGGAAGACTTTCCTTTCTTCCTGAAAAGGACTAGAGATGACAGTTTTTAGTAGAGATACATGAAATACAGGGTGAACCTCATAAGAGCTTGGAAGTGACAGTTCAAAAGCTACTGGGTTAATCTCCTGTCTTATCTTAAATGGGCCAATAAAGCTTGGTCCCAATTTCTGGGAGGGGCAAGGAAGCCTGAGATTTGCCGAAGAGAGCCAAACTTCATCTCCAACCTTAAAGCTGGGACTCTCTCCCCTCTTCTTGTCATATTGTTTCTTGTAGTCCTCTTGAGCTTTTTGCATGGTTAGCCAGAGGGTTTGATAGCCTGAATAGAACTTATCCAGTCCTGAACTGGACTGAACCATAATTGGCCCAAAACGGTGATTGATTGTGTGTACTGAATTATTGTAAACAAACTCCGCACAAGGGAGTAGAGAGATCCAGTCATCCTGGGAGAAGGATCAGAAGCAGCGTAGGTATTGTTCTAAGGTCTAGTTAGTCCTTTCAGTCTGACCGTTGCTTTGGGGGCGATAGGCTGAAGACAGGCACACTTCAACTGACAGTGCCTTGCAGAGCTCTCTCCAGAATCGGGAGGTAAACTGTACCCCTCTATCAGACACAATGCTGTCGAGAAGGCATGTCTGCAGCAGAAGGAGTATCTATCATGGTTAAAAAGTGTACCATCTTGGGCAGACGGTCTAACATACTACCAGGATCATTGTGAACCTTTCGAAGGGATGCAGCTCTACTATGAAGTCCATAGATATATTTCTCCATGGTTGTTCTGGCACTGGCAGTGAACGTGAGGTAGGATGAAAAGAAACTCTGGACAGCCGCACTCCGTATAGAATCTGTTGTATCTTGTGCCTTTTATTTTAAAGTAAAAATCACATCATACGAACCACTGCAAAGTTGATATAGAACAAAAACTGACGCATTTCGCACTGAAGTCAGTGCTTACTCATACTGGCAGTGAACGTAACAGACCCCAAGACTTAATGTTGGACCCCTTGTTTCGCTGTCAGGTAGTGCAGGAGCTAACATACTCCCTGCAATCAAGGTAGGCCACCTACAGTATCGCTGGTTAAGATCCATGGTTTTCTGCACTTGGAAGTGGCCAGCAAGTTGGTGGTCATGCAATGTCTTTAGGACCTGGACTCAAGCTTGTTGCGGCACAAAGATCTTGTCCTGATACCAAAAATGCCCCCCCCCCCCCCCCGGGTTTCTTAAAGTGGATTTCTCTGATTACTGACATTGGAGGGAAGGCTGTTCGAGAGAAGACCTTAGATCGTGTTGGATCAAAAGAGTTCCGTGGTGACAAGATTGTGTTGTCTCCTCCAGAGTATTGGGGAACATTCGGGATAAAGCATCGGCCTTTCCATTTTTGGAGCCAGGGTGGGTAGGTGATGTGGAAATTAACCACTTCCCGACCAGCGCACGACGATGTACGTCGACAGAATGGCACGGGCAGGCATATTGGCGTACAGGTACGTTCAATATTCGATGCCGCCCTGCCATCGGGAGCGCGCCGCCGGCGGCGCGCTCCCGCGCTGGTCGGGACCCCCGTGAGTCCGGTCGCGGGACCCGCGGACTCGATCGCCGCGGGCATCCCCGCGATCGTCTCACGGAGCGGCCGAATGGAGGAAATGCTGTGTAAACAACATTTTTCCATTCTGCCTAGCAACTAGTGAGGCTGATCTCTGCTCCATGTGATTGGAGCAGAGATCAGTGTACACTAAATGAAAGCCCAACCCCCCCACAGTTAGTAACACACCCCTAGGAACACTTAACCCCTACACTGCCACCCACTGGTTAACCCTTTCACTGCCAGTGTCATTTACACAGGAATCACTGCATTTATATAGCAGTGATTACTGTATAAATGACAATGGTCCCAAAAATGTGTCAAAAATGTCCGATGGGTCCCCCACAATGTCGCAGTCACAATAAAAATCGCAGATCGCCGTCATTACTAGTAAAAAAAAAATAATAAAAAATTATTAATAAAAATGCTATAAAACTATCCCTATTTTGTAAACGCTATAACTTTTGCGCAAACCAATCAATAATCGCTTATTGCGATTTTTTTTACCAAAAATATGTAGAAGAATACGTATCGGCCTAAACTGAGGGAAAAAAATGTTTTTTTATATATTTTTGGGGGATATTTATTATAACAAAAAGTTAAAAATAATGCGTTTTTTTCAAAATTGTCGCTCTATTTTTGTTTATAGCGCAAAAAATAAAAACCGCAGGGGTAATCAAATACCACCAAAAGAAAGCTCTATTTGTGGGAAAAAAAGGACGTCAATTTTGTTTGGGAGCCACGTCGCACGACCGCGCAATTGTCAGTTAAAGCGACGCAGTGCCGAATCGCAAAAAGTGGTCTGGTCTTTGACCAGCAAATTGGTCCGGTCTGAAAGTGGTTAAATCTTGTAAAGAACAGAGCCCAGCGAGCTTGGCAGGGTCTCAGGCGTTTGGCAGTGCGGGGGTACTCGAGGTTCCTATGATCTGTTAACCCCAGCAGAGGCTGACGAGGAACAACCTGGGCCTTCCATCCTGGAAGAAGTGGATGCACCCAGCTAGAGCCAGGTATATTATTTTTTGACATATATTTGTCCTGATATTAGTGATGTTAACTAGATGTTACAATTGATTACAAATCAATGATTTTATTCAAAAAATGAGGTATACTTATCACTAGACAGTAGTGGCCAAAAATGTTTGGGACCAGCTTGAAAAATGCTGGGGTCAGAATGACAGTCTCCGGATGAGACAATATCAAATGATGGATGTATGGAGGTTGCAACATGACAAAATAAGATTACACCTTTTTCTCCCCCATGCACGGGACGCACTCCAGGCTGGATTACATAATGGTTGATCATAGATTGTTGGACCTAGTGACGGAAACTAAGATAGGAATAGTTACACTGTCAGATCATTCCCCGGTGTCAATGAAGATGAGGATACCTGGAATACAAAGACAACCGTTTACTTGGCGACTAAACGAGAACCTCTTACAGGATGAGAAAGTCGCAGAGGCAATACGGAAAGAAATAGAATTCTATTTCTCTTTCAATGATACGGGTGAAATTTCGGGTGCCACCCTGTGGGAGGCACATAAAGTATATATTAGGGGTATCCTCATCTCCATGGGCGCAAGAAAAAAAAGAGACTAGAGAAAATGGAAAACGTAATAGAAGAGGTCCATAGAACAGGATCACAAAAACAAAAGGGCCAACAGCAGGAACTTTTCAATCGATTAGTCAACAAGAGAGATGAACTTAAAGATATGAGGGACCAGGAATCAAACAGGACATTAGCTAGTAGAGCTAGAGAGAGATATTATTGGGGAAATAAAACAAGTAATTATATAGCAAGACAGCTGAAAAGGAAGAGAGAGATTAATTTTATTGACAAAATAAAGGATAAGAACGAGAGGACGGTTCACACAACCAGGGAGATAGCGGAGGCTTTTAAGCAATATTATGAAGCCTTGTATAATGTAGGACAGAAAGGGGTACATGGTATAGGGAAAACGAATAAAGCTAAACTGCCGTATTTAGCAAAGAATGATAGATGTAACTTAGACCTATTACAGAAGAGGAAATTTATAATGCACTGAAAGACTCTGCCCCCGGTAATTGTCCGGGACCTGACGGGTTCGCATTTTTTTTTTAATCTGAAAAAATACAAGGAGATCTTAGTTTGTAAGCTCTGTCAGTATATGAATGGCCTAGGTACAAAGTTTGAAATGGGAGGAGAGGCCCTGCGCGCCTCAATTACGGTGATAATGAAGGAGGGTAAAGACAGCACCCTCTGCTCCAGTTCCAGGCCGATAGCCTTATTGAACGCTGATACCAAACTATTCGCCAAGGTCTTGGCATCTAGGTTGCAGGAAAGGATGACTGACCTGGTCCGGATGCACCAGGTCGGTCATCCTTTCCTGCAACCTAGATGCCAAGACCTTGGCAAATAGTTTGGTTTCATACCGGAGAGAGAAGGCAGGGATAACGGTGTGCGGTCGTTACTCCTGCTTCAGGCTCTAAAAACGAATGGGTCCCCAGCTCTATTCCTGTCGTTAGATGTGGAGAAAGCATTTGACAGGGTAGACTGGGGACTCATATTAGAATCACTGGAAGTGTTGGGTCTCGAGCCAAGAATGATCTGATGGATCAAAGTACTTTACAATCACCCTCAGGCTTCGGTAAAGGTGAACGGTGTGCTATCCCCTCAATTTCAAATGGAAAATGGAACTAGACAGGGGTTCCCTCTGTCCCCTCTCCTGTTTGTATTGTCTCTCGAACCGTTACTTGCCTCCATACGAAATAACCCAGATATAGAGGGGATTAGGGTGGGAGAAGAAGTGCACAAACTTGCTGCATATGCGGATGATGTGCTGTTTTATATTACCAATCCAAGGGTCTCGATTCCAAACTTGCTGAGGACACTGGAAAAATTTGGTGAAATTTCGAATTTAAGAATAAACCTCAGTAAGTCCGAAATCTTAAATATTAATATTAGTAGACAGGAAGAGGTGAAACTCCTTAAGGAATTTCGTTTTCCTTGGTGAAAGGAGATTAAATATCTGGGAATCTACCTCTCTGACACGATCAGGAAAATATACGCTAATAATTATATTCCATTACTAGACGAAATTAAGAGAAATAAAAAAAAAATTCAATTTGTCCCCTCTCTTGGCCAGGACGGATCAACGCGGTTAAAATGGTTCTGGTCCCAAAGATGTTATACAAGTTCCAAATGTTACCCATTTTGCTTCCCCAAGTTTATTTTAAAACATTAAAAGGGCTAATTTCAAAGTATATTTGGCAATATAAAAAACCAAGAATAGCTTCCGCGGTATTAAGCAGGGGGAAAAAAACAGGGGGGCCTAGCAGTTCCGGATTTTAAAAAAAATATCACAATGCAGTGGTCCTTACACGGGTGGTGTAATGGGCGAAAGAGGCAAATAATAAGAGGTGGGTTAGTTTAGAAAATGCAATGAGTCAAGCACAATTAGGACGAATAATTTGGAATCCTCCACAGTATAGGTCTGTAGGTTTAAACACACATGAAATAACACGAAATGCACTTAAATTATGGGATCGAATTCACGTACAAAACAATTGGAGTTATAATTCACCCTTGATTTTTCTTAAGGAAAATGATTATTTCACACTCGGGAAACAGGAAGTGGGGGGTAATTGGATAATAACCGGAAATGCACAATTAAAATATATAATATTTAGAGGTAAAATAGCTACTTTTCAAACACTAAGTGCATACACGGAACTCATGAGGATTGATGCCTGGCGGCAGTACCTCCAGCTAAGACATTTCATTGCAAAACTGCCCCATCCAATTCGAAGTGATGAAGAATACAGGCCCTTTGAGCGGCTATGTCTGAGAGATAAATCAAAAAATAACATAGCTCAAATATATAAAATTCTATCAGAGGGGGCCCGCCCTACATCAAAAAATGGGAAAATGAACTGGGGACACAATGCAGTGCACAGATTATGAAGAAAGTATTGAAATTAACTCATTGTTCGGCGGTAGATAATAAGATGACAGAGATGAATTATAAGTGCTTCGCAAGGTGGTATGCGACTTCAGACAAAGTGTGGGTAGATACGCAAATTGTACAATCTTTAGAATGTTGGCGAGGGTGCAAGAAAATAGGAACAATGGCCCACATTTGGTGCGATTGCCCCATTATTAAAAAATATTGGAGGGAGATTTTGGATTTAATAAAGGTTGTAACAAATAAAGAAATAATAGAAGATCCATGGACCGTTCTGTTCCATGGGACAGATGGTCCTGTAAGGCAATATAAATCCTCTATAATCCCCATACTGCTTAATACCGCCAAAGGCCTAATCCCAAAAAAATTGGTGGGAGATTGATCGCCCTAAAATACGGGACTGGATATTCTGAGTAAATGAAATACAAAACATGGAGTGCCTAAATGAAGGGGGGAGGAACTAGAAGCCGGAGAGGGTTATATGGACAAATGGGCATCATGGAAAGAGTTTAAAAATTCATGGAGATATGTAGAGGAAATTGTACAATAAGTTGGGAATAGACAATACACAGAAATGGTTGAAAAAACATCGGTTCTCGTGAGATTTCTGCAAGGAAGGGAGGAGGAGGGGAGGGCGGAGGGTGGAAGGTAGGAGGAGGGCTATCAAATGTTAAGCTTGTTTTGTATATTTCAAAAAGATATCAAGAAATGTTGGTTTTTGTGGAAGAATGTATTGTATACCTTTTCTAAAAAAAAAAAAAAAAAAAAAAAGAATATAAAAAAATAAAAATAAAAAAAAAGAATGACAGTCTTTTCTATTTATTAACATTCAATTTGCAAGTCATGAGCTGAAAATTGTGTGGGATTTATGAAGCAAAAACTACAACTATGTCCCTTTTTTATACACAGGATGAGCTCAGCCAGGAGGAGGGTCTGGAAAGCATCAGCTAGGAGGTGGCCGTGCCAAGCGCCAGCCAGGAGGAGGCCATGACCAGTGGCAGCCAGGAGGAGGCTGTGCCCAGGGTCATCAGCCAAGAGGTGGCTGGGCCCAGTAGGAGCCTCACCCAATCTCAGGTGCCTCCCCTCTGCCTTACCACCAAAAGGCACAGGAAGGGGACAATGATGGAGGAGGAAGCACTGGGCCTAATTAGGGAAGCCAGACATTTCCTCAGGAGCCCCCCCCAACGCTGAAGAGGCTTGTGGCTGCTATCTAGCCACCAGGTTGCTGGAATTGGGGAAGGGCCAATGCCTGCTCTGTGAGGGATTTTTTTCTGATGCCCTTCAGAAGGCGTTGAGGGGCCAGCTGACTGCAAACAGCCACATATGTGAGCTTACACATCCTCCTCCTCCTGCCACACAAGTACAACACCAGAGCCACAGCCTCCAAGGAAGGCTGAGTTATGGCCTGGGTTCAATCTGGTCTAACAGAAGAAGCAGGCTGTTGTAGTACCACAAACTGGGGACAGATATGTCATCTGCTGCTGGTCATGATCTCTGGCATTCCTGGACCAGATTGTGCTCCCTATTATATGGACTCCTCAAGCTACCAAGTTTCTTTTACACAGAATTGATGTGTGCCCTGGAGGCCAAAAGGCTGCACAAATTCAAAAAGTTTGTCCAGCGTTGATTTCCTCTTTATTTTGTTACCCAGAATAAATGGATATTTTATTTTCACAAAATACTTTGCTATGTGTTTTTATTCAAAAGGACAGTTTGCTTGTGAGTGGGCAGGTACATTAAAAAAAGACAATGTCAAATTAACAAGGGACAACAACCTCCTTGAGGTTAATAAAAAATATAAGATCATAATGTTATTGTGGTAACTTGACACTTCTAAAATACTAATTCTATGGAGATCATTAGAAAATAATTTTTAGGTAATCATAAAATAAATCTTGATGAAATGAAAAATGATAAAAGATGAGTATAAAAACATGATTATGGAGATTGGGCTTTTAAAAAATTGAATATTGGTCATGACGTGAGGATAAATAATGAAGAAAGAAGTTTGTGAGAACTCTGTGTGAATATGAGCAGCAAAAAAGTCATTATTCCAGTATTCTAAAGAAGAAAAGAATGCGCTGCATTAAAAGATCACAGAATTAGCAGTGTGAGGAATGTGCTAGCTCCAATGGGAACGCTAGTTTTACCACAACGAGCGCTTCCGTCTCATACTTCAGAGCATGCGTTATTTTTGGTCCATCGAAACAGCATACAAACGGTTTTCCCGATAGGAATTGGTTCCGTTGGAAATAGTTATAACATGTTCTATTTCTAGGTCTGTTAGAATTTTAATTAAAAAAAAAGTCAGATGAGGCATACACAGAATCGGAATATACGATGAAAAGCTTCTGCCGTACTTTTTCTGTCAGACGTTCTGCTCATGTGTACGCGGCATTGGAGTTCACAAGGTAAACAGACAAGTGAGTGGACCCCCAGTGGACATTGCCCAGCACATGTATCTAAGTTGGGTCATCATAAGCAATGTCTGCAAAATGAAGAATCCTACCAACATTTCGTCATTCAAGACAAATGTTATGCTAAATGGCTAAAACACTTACTTTGAGCCATGCTCACATCACTACTGGGTGAAAGAAGATAGCCAGCCACAAATGGCAACATGGTATCTCAGGTAAAACAAGCCCTTTCCCTTGCCATGACGACCTAGGCGCTATAGTGTTTAATGCAACCAGTGAATATGGTATAATGCCTCCTTCAATGGAAGACAAAGAATTTATCAAAGTAATGGACAATGAGTTCTTTCAAAATTACTCCAATAATTCGTAGCACCCCTATCTTTTTTTGCCCAACAACTTGCAGCAGGCCATCAGTAGATTCTCCTCCTTAAAGCGCAACTTAAGCAGGAAACCAGAAATGCAAAAGCACTTTGGACTTTATGCAAAATAAATTTGACAGACCATGCAGAGCTTGCACCCCCATTAAAGGAGGGAGAAGAATGCTGGTACTTGCCAACCTTTGGAGTGTATCATCCATGCAAACCAAACCAAATCAGAGTTGTCTTTGATTCCAGTGTTTATCGTGAAGGTTTTTCTCTTAACATGCTCCTTACGGGGCCCAACTTGAACAACAGTCTAATAGAAAGAAAAGGGGGGGGGGGATAAAAATGACACAAAGGCTCAACCTCAATTAATTAGTAATTGGGGCCAAGAGGAAAAAATGCAGTAGTAGTTCCTCAAAGCACCTATCAAATGCCCTCACCACAGGACAACCCTACATAGGAAAGCTGAGGTGCGTTCCTCTGAATTAACGAAGCATACAGAAAGAAAAAGGAAACCAAAGGGGTCCCAAAGCAATTCTTCAAAAAGGAACCGGTAGTGTAAAATTCACTTTACACTAATCAAAAATAGAACATACCTCCACTATAATACCTAAAATTACACAAGTATTGCTAAATACTAGGTAAATCACTAGCAATAACTATGCTGGTATAAGAAGTAGTATTGGCAGAGCAGTAGACTTTTATCAGATGAATACCAAACATAGATTGGGGATCACATCCATGGGTCTAAAAGACCATTGCAATATGCCGTGATATGAATAGATTTAAGTCCAATGGTGTTGGGTAGAAAGACATGGAAAGTTCATGGGTGATGAAATGAAAAAGTCACTGGAGGTATAACTTTGGAGTGTATAGGAGGTAATTTGTTCACAATTCCTTATTGAGATCATGTGCCTATCGGCTAGTCAGGCTACTGTGCAACACATGCAGGACGGGTTAGTATATCTCTAGGGAGCAGGTGAGTATGTGTGTGTAAACTCCCCCCAGCCAGGGGGTAGGAAGCAATACAGCTCACCACTCTCCCGATAACCACCTCTGTCACTGCAATAGTGTAAAGCCGAAGTTCCGCTTGTGGTGACCCAGGGAATGGTCTCCATCTGTCCCTCCAAATCATTTACTTATAGTATTCTGACTCCGATTGTTGTGAAGCGATTTATGCCTTGTGAGACCTCTGTCTGACCCATATAAGATATAATCACTGAGGACAATCCTCTTCAGATAGTTTGAACTCAACAAATATTGATTCAATCCACAAAGGTGCTTTTAGTCTGAACATCAGGTTACAGCAGTTGACAGGATACAAACAGATGTATAGGTTGTAGTATTTATGCGGTCAAAAGATGATATGCAGAATACATGTGCCCTGCTATATGTGGCTTGTTAGCTGCATCCATGACAAAGGATGTACAATCACAGGAAGAAGGGTGGAACATTGCATACAAAGGAAGTGTGTCCTAACATAAGGGAAAAAGAACATGGGAAAGAAGTGCATTATCACAAAAGGTCACTAGATGGCAGCATGTGAACTAAATATAAAACGTCCATTGAAAATGGTTAAGGAACAATCTATATAAATGCTATGCCCCGTTGGGGCAGCACACTCCCCATCTGGCATGGTAAATGTCACTATATGCCTCAGAATGGTAGTTCTGCAACTGCAAACAATTAACAGTGCAATTTGCTGGATGTCTTAAAGACCTGAAAGACATAGAACATACATATAATGCAATAACAATAACTCTTAATTTAAGGCTTCAAGTTATGTCAACTAAAGTTCAAGACACTTTCTTCTTGAAGTCACAGGTAGGATTCAGCTGCGTAGGCAAACAAGTTCATTCTCCAAAGGGCAAGAGCAGAATAGGTTTTGTGATAGGTCTGATGAAAGTCTTTACAGTCCCTTGTCTTGAAACTTTCACCTCCACCTTATGCCGTGTACACAGGACCAGACTTTGACCTACTAGGTCCGACGGTAGAGTTCCGAAGGACTTTCCGAACAAACAGACTTAGCCACACACAAGCATACCAAAGTCCGACAGATTCAAATGTGATGATGTACGACCGCATTAGAATAAATAAGTTCATAGCCAGTAGCTGCCCTAGCGTCGTTTTTTGTCCGTCGCACTAGCAGACAGACTAACTGATTTTTTCGACCGGGCTCGAGTCCAACTGAAAGATTTGAAACCTGTGACATGTCTGTCACTGCTGCATTCTGTGCACTTGATGACAACTTTACAGTCTTTAGCAATAAGTCCATAACATGCATAGCACCTGTAGCATATTCTAAGTTTCTAAAGAATCTCCCTGCGCTCTTGTAACGTCTTTGACCTAAGCCCACGACATTTCTTTAGGGGGTGAGGCTTCTTGTTAATAGGGCACTGATGATTAGGGTCTTTATCTCTGTCACCTGAATCGCTCTGGTGAGCAGGAGAGGATTCAAGTGGTGAGATGTCTGTCCTTTTACCATATAATAATAATTAAATTAATTAATTAAATAATTAAATCTTTAAATACATGCTATTCTGAGTTCTGTAAGGGATTTCTGGAGTCTGCTGCTTTGGAATGTTGTCATTATCTAAGCTTGATTGACCCAGTGGGTACATACCCATCTGTGTCCAATCGTTCCGGTAAGCCTCTTTATGGTGGAGGATCTTCAATTATTTTTCACTCATTGAACAACATTTGTTAGAATATACCACTTTCTCACTGGTTGACTCACTACTTTGGTCTTCTTTCTGGAGTTACTCTGGACTTTATACGCTCATAGGATTTGGGACTTTCAATTCAGTTCCTCTGACACTTTTTTTGTTGATGGATGATTGTCACATTATTATATGTCCCATTATTATATGTAACACAAGTTTTGATTGTATTTGTATTTAATTTTGTTGGTCATTATTGATATGTGATTCTATATGAGCGCTGCACTTGTTTACTTTCATTACATTTTGCAATATTGATCCTTTGCTGTGCTGGATGCTTGCACACAACTTAAAGGGACAGCGCAATATATTTTGTATATATTATTTTAAATAGAATTTAGGCACTGCCTGCATGCTTCATGTCAGTGATTCACAGAGGTGGGGGACTCGAGTCACATGACTTGACTCAAGTCACCTGTTTGAGTACTTGCTTGACAGAATTCAATAAATGACTCGACTTGACTTTGACTTGTCACTAATGACTTACGACTTGACTTTGACTTGGTCTATATGACTTGCAATGACTTGGCACCACTAACTAACCATAACCACTAACACACTAACCGCAAGCCGCCGCCTGCCTACCTGATCAGCGTGTCATGCAGACAGACGGCTGACATTGCAGTGTTCAAAAGCTGCGCCTCCTCGTCTGTGATAGGCGGAACACTCAATTTCACAGCAGGCAGTGTTCAGCCTATCACGGACATCTTCTCATCCTTGTCTGTGTTATGAGGATGAGCGGATGTCCATGAAAAGCGGAACACTGAATGCTGGGAAATTTAGTGTTCTACCTATCACATACAAGGAGGAGGCATGGCTTTTGAATACTGGAATGGCCGCTGCCCGCCGGGGGACTGCCGATCAGGTACACAGCTGCCTGACAGTGTTATAAACTGATATTGACATTGCACACCCCCATATCTAGTTATACACAAATCCATTGCACACCTCCCAAGTCAAACTGATCAATTGCACACCCCCATTGTGGATGATAAATTAGTCAATTGCACACCCCCATACCTGTTTATACAGGGATCCATTGCACACCTCCCAAGTCAAACTCATTAATTGCACACACCCCATAGCTGGTTTTAAACTGATCAATTGCACACATCCCAAGTCAAAATGTATTCACAACCCTATATCTGGTTATAAATTAATGATTTGCACACCCCCATAGCTGATTATAAGCAAATTAATTGCAGGCCCCCACAACTTGTTATAAACTGGTTGATTGCACACCTCCATAGCTGGTTATAAACTGATCTATCAGACACCTCCCAAGTTAAACTGATTAATTGCACAACCCCATAGCTGGTGGTTATAAGCAAATTGCACACCCACAGATTGTTATCAATTGGTCATTTGCACACCGCCATAGCTGATTATTAACTGGCCAATTGCAAGTCATTGACATTCACAGACATGGGAGTAAGTCACACATGTGCATGTCTCAAGTCTTAACCTTCAAGTCTCAAGCAAGTCCCAATTACTGTGGCGAAAAGCAAGTCAAGTCGATTCCCTGCTAGAAGTCAAGCAAGTCACGTCATTTATTTTGGTCAAGTCACAAATCAACTCAAAATACTGATCTACCCCATTTCCACCTTTATTTTTATTTATTTTTTACTTATTTTTTATTGAAATTTTGCACAAAAGATAACAGCAATGTAAGACTTACATTGTCGTGTAGCTGTAGCCGTTGCTTCCAGTCCGGAAGCTTAGTCTAGCAAGAGCAAGCATATTGAAAACATAAATGAACATGGTTAACAGTTAACAACAATTCCTGAGAGGATGTGAGTGCCATCAGTCAACCCCGAACACCCCTACTGGGTACTAGCTGTGTCTGAGGGAGAGACAGCGCTGCCCATCCCTGGGCTTTAGTGAGTATAACAAGTTGCGAAGGTAGGGGTAGAAACAAAAACAAAAAAAAGGGTGGGGGGGTTAAAGTTAGCATACACTGCAGTAAAGCTATTATTCTATAAGACTTAGTATCGTACTCAGTTTTTTTTTTTTTTTTTTTTATAACAAATTTTATTGAGTATAATGGGTGATAACAGGAAACATAAAACATAAAATATAAAATAATCAACTGTGACAACTAGCATGGCACGTAAACATAAACATGCACAATAATGCGTAAGACAATGTGAAGTAATGTGGCATTAACAGTAGAGTTATAAAACAGAAAGGCTATGTCTACGTGCGCATTGCACGGTCCCGCTATTGGGGAGCGTATGAGCAGGCATGTGAGCGGGTTATTCCGCCCTGGCTCCCTATAGACCGGGCTTAGGGGGCAGGATCCGTCTGAAGGTGAAATGGGGGGGGGAGGAGGGGGAATTGCCTTAATAAGGATGTGGAACATGACCAAGTGCCAGCGGTCGGGAGAGGGCCGGGGAGGGGAGGACAGAGGGGAAACGG
Organism: Lithobates pipiens; assembly: GCF_037356315.1. Lineage (NCBI taxonomy): Eukaryota > Metazoa > Chordata > Amphibia > Anura > Ranidae > Lithobates > Lithobates pipiens. The sequence goes on from NW_027507764.1 coordinate 284,973,828, forward strand.
GAATTGGGTAGGGGGGAGTTGAGGATCCGTCCACCGCTGTTCTCCATAAAAAGGATGTGACTCCTTAGTGTATGCGGGTCGTAGTGGTGGATACCTTAAAAAGAGGTTAAGACGTGAAACAGTGAGCCGTCCCGAAGTCGCATGATGATAATTGTCATACCGTCATAAGGGCAGGAAAGGTGCGGCTCTACATCTTTGTCAGAGGTTGACTAGGGGGTTCAAGAATTACTCGGTGTATTTTGCAGTCTTTCCAATGTGTTTGTAGTTGTGAAGTATTTCCAGCAGGCCCATTTAACGTTATATTTGTCGGGGGTGTCTCTAGATATGTGTATTAATTCTTCCATTTCTGATATTCTGTGCATCCTGTGGAGCCAGTCTTTAATAGAGGGGATTGTCTGGGATTTCCAGTATATTGGTATACATTGTTTGGCTGCATTGATCATGTGGACTATGATGGTTTTACGATAGGAAGTTTGTGACAAAGTGGTATGGTGCAAGAGAAATTGAGCTGGGGTAAAAGGTAATTCATATGTTGTAATGTCTTTGATCAGTTTGTGTATAGATTGCCAGAAAGGTTGGAGTAAAGGGCAAGACCACCAGATGTGGAGCATCGTGCCTCTACTCTGAAGGCATCGCCAACAATTATCTGGCGTAGATGGATTCCAACTGTGTAATCTATCCGGTGTTCGGTACCAATGTGACAGTATCTTGTATCCATTCTCCTGGGTGGATACATTTATGGAGCCTTTATGTATATTGAAAAAGATGTTCTGCCAGTCATCCTCTGTGAGTGTGAGGTCCAGGTCTCTTTCCCATGTCGTGCAAAATTTGGAAGTATTGGGGTTGTAGTCTTGGAACAGGAGCGTGTGCGTTTGGGAGACGAGATGGGATAAGGGCGTAGTCTCGGAGCATAGGGTCTCAAAGGGCGTCAAATGTCGGGAGCAGTCAGTTATTTTCTTTAACGAGTGTAAGTAGTGGGAAATCTGTTGGAACGTCCAGGGAGGGATAGGCTGTTTCTGCATGGTGTTAGCTATTTGGGTAGACGTTTGTGGGCGCCCCTTTTCGTAGAAATGTTTTAACAGGACTTGAGGGTGTGACCAGTGGTTTTGAAGAAAGGTATGGTGCATCCCCGGAGGAAAGTCGGGATTCATTCGCAGTGGTGTTAGTGGACCTGGGACAGTCGATAGGGAAGATTGCGTGCAAAGTTTACGAAAACATCGTAGTGTTGGAAGTAGGAGTGGGTGTGCTTTGATTTCTGTTTGAGAGGGGGAGGATGGAATCCAAGGCAGGGATCCAAGTGGTAATGTCGTGAACGAGGATTCTAGAAGTACCCAATCTTTGTTATTCGCATGGACATTCCAATCTATGATTCTGGTCAGGTGTACTGCTGAGTAGTAATTGGGGAGGTCCGGGAGCCCTATTCCACCTAGGTGTTTGGGCCGGGATAGGAGAGTAAAGTTGATCCTGGGTCTGCGGGAGCCCCATAAGAATTTGGAACATAAGCTTCTATAAGAGCGGAAAAGGGCTTGGGGGAGATGTATCGGTATCGTTTGGAGGAGGTAAAGGATTCTCGGCAATATATTCATTTTCAGAATAGCGGCTCTACCGAACCAGGAGAAAGTAGGTTTGTCCCAACGTTTGAGATCGGAATCAATTGTCTGTAGCAGGGATAGGTAATTCTTTGGATACAGATCCTGTAGGTTAGTCGTCAGTTTGATACCCAGGTATGTGATATGATCGTCTCGCCATTGGAAGGGAAAGTTGTTTTTACAGAGGGTGACATCGGCCGGGGGTAGGGAAATGTTGAGGGCATAGGACTTGGTGAAGTTTATTTTTAGATTGGAAAGCAGGTTGAATTTGCGGAATTCACTCAAGAGGACCGGGATTGTCGTGTGCGGTTGCGTTAGGAACAGTAGAATGTCGTCCGCGAAGGCGGCAAGTTTGTATTCTTTAGTGGCAGTGCGGATCCCTTTTATGTCAGGGTTCTGACGGAGACTATTTAAAAAGGGTTCTAGGGTAAGTACAAAGAGAATAGGAGATAAGGGGCAGCCCTGCCTTGTCCCATTGCGTATGGGGAAGGCATTCGACAGGGTGTTGTTGACTCTGACCTGGGCAGTCGGATTTTGGTATAGAGCTTGGATGAAAGTTGTCAGTCTTGGACCGAGTCCAATGGTTTGTAGAACAGTGTGCATGTAATCCCAAGCTACCCTGTCGAATGCCTTCTCCGCATCTAGAGATAGAAAAAAACCCTTTTGTTTGGTTCTCGATGTGAGGTGGTGTATATTAATAGCTTTGATGGTGTTGTCTCTGGCTTCGCGGCCAGGGACAAACCCGACTTGATCCTTTGTAATTAATGCTGGTAAAAGGGGGAGAAGTCTGTTGGCTAGTACTTTTGCAAAGAGTTTAATGTCCACATTTAAAAGGGATATGGGTCGATAATTAGCAGCTTGCGTGTGATCTTTATCTTCTTTAGGAATGACAACGATGTGGGCTGTGAGCATTTCAGTGTCAGGGGTACTGGAGGCATTCAGGGAATTGAAAGCTTTCCTAAACGGGTTCTGGAGGATATCGGAGAAGGATTTGTAATATGCTGATGTAAGTCCATCCGGACCTGGGCTTTTGCAGGGTTTTGTTTGTTTGAGTGCCGTATCCCACTCCTGTTGTGAGATAGGGCCGTCTATGTCTCGTAGAAGTTCCGATGTCTGAATTTTAGGACAGTATTTGTGGAGGAAAGCTTCCATGTCACGGAGCCTGGTCTGGTTAGGGCAAGGAGGGTCATGTGTTTCATTTATGTTGTATAATTTGGTATAAAATCTCTCAAATTCCTCAGCAATCTCTGTATTTTTCGTATAGATGGCACCTAGGGGGGATCTTAGGGAATGCACTGTGTGTTTCGTTCGTTTGGAGTAAAGGGCTCTTGCCATGAGGCGACTGCTTTTATTTCCGAATTCATAGAATTGCTTTTGGGAGAGCATGTAATTTTTCCTGGTGGTTTTGCCTAGTTCTGTTTGTATTGACAATCTAACGTCCTGCAGCTCTTGGAGTGTTTGAGCGGCTAAAGTATGTTTATGAGCTGATTCCAAAGTTCTAAGTCTTTGGAATAATTGACGGAGGTGAAATTTTTTTTCCTTATTTCTCTGTGCGGATAGCGAAATCATTTTCCCTCTAATTACACATTTGTGGGCAGCCCACTGGGTCATAGGGGACCTCTCCGGGGTGTCATTTTCTCTAAAGTAGTCGGTTAAACAGGTCCTGATTTCTGATGTGTGTCTCGTGTCAGTGAGGAGAGTGGGGTCCAAGCGCCATATTCGAGTATGGGCTTGCTTTTCGGGGAGTGTCAGCGTTACCGTGATAGGGTGGTGGTCGGATAAAGTCATTGGTTCTATAGTCGCTGTGGTCAGGTAGGTGAGATCAGGTTGGGTTAGAAAAAGGTAGTCAAGACGGGAGTATCTGTTGTGGGGGTTGGAGAAAAAAGTAAAGTCCTTTTCGTTAGGGTGTAGGATGCGCCAAGTGTCATGTAGAAAGAGCTGTTGGAGGGACAGATTTATTTGACGTAGGGCTCTGTAAGGAAGATGGGAGGTACCTGCCGAGGTGTCTGTGAGAGGGTTTAAGGGGACATTGAAGTCTCCGCCTAGCAGTAACATGCCTGATTGAAATGCGAGTAGTTGATTGGAAACCTCTCGAAAAAAGGGTACTTGTGCTTTGTTGGGGCTGTACACATTAGCCAAAGTTATAGGCTTGCCGCACCATGAACCTTTGAGAAAGATGTATCTGCCTTGGTCGTCAGTCAGTGTGTCTGTAATTTGGATGGGAACATTTTTGGATAGAAGAATCGATACGCCTTTAGTCTTGGAGGCCGGCGTGGTTGCGTGGTAGCTATGCGGGAAATAGTCGTTGGACAGTCGTGGTGTGTTTTGGGAACTAAAGTGTGTCTCTTGTAAGAATATAACATCAGCTTTCATGCTTTTCATGTGGGATAGAGTTTGTTTTCGTTTTTCCGGAGTATTCAGTCCTTTAATGTTTAGAGAGACAATTTTTAGAGTCGGATGGATGGAGGTAGTACAAGATGAGGTCATTGTAAGTGGTCAGGTTCACTATCTAATAGGGAACCGTGTGGACGGAGAACAACGGAGGACAGATGGGAGGCCGGGGGGGTGGGTAAAGGTCAGGTGGAAGGTAGGGATGGAAGAGGAAGGAGGGAACGGGAGGATAGAACTGATGGGGCTTAAGGAGTTCCGGTCGTGTAAGGGGGGATATACACAGCCCGGACGGTGGTATAACTACTGGGGTCGGAGTGACTTAGCGGTTCACACCCGACTGATATTAGTCCAGTGAGGGATCAGGGAAATCTCTTTCCTCTCGGAGAGTAGAGAGCAAAAAGAACCCTGTGAGTGAGGGTGGTAGGTGTCGAGGTCGGAATTAGGTAGGATTTTAGATCCCTTGAGGTCAGGTTACCAATGAAAGTATCTGGCCGTTCACCATAGAGTATGTAACGGGGAGGCAGGGTTAGAATTTCATCATTAGTTAGGTGAGAGAAGAGGGGGGGGGATATGGACTTAATGTGGTGAAATAAAGGAGAGAGAGGGAGAGAGATAGAGGAGGTGAAGGCCCATATCTGAAAGTGTTTATGACTGAATCTGGAGCTCTAGGAGTGGTGGCAGAACGGACAGCTCTTCGGACCTTGTCAGTGGAGTGGAAGGGGGTCATAGAGCATTAAGGTGCCATGGTATATAAACTATTTTTCATAGAAGTGAGAGGGTAATGGTGCTGTCCTCTGAACGGAGGAATCGTGGGTGAGCCTCATTCGAACAAACTCAGGAGTAGCTACAAACAGAGGGATGCGATTAAGGTGGAACATCACATTACGAGCGTTTTCAGATACTTCTGTACCGGGTAGCTGAAAACGTGACATAACTAACTAATGCATTCAAGTCGGTGTACCGTATCAGAGGAGCATCAGTACTACAGCGCTAGGTCTACGATTGTTTACTGCAAGAGTCAGCCAAACAAAACGTAACTCACTCAAGAGTGCACAATGCTGAAAATATGTCATGAAACATAAAACATAAAACATAAAACATATTACTTAAAGCGTGGAAAAAATGAGGGCAACCGGTCTCTTCGTTGAGGTAGGGTAACTGTGGATTAGAGTTCCACTCCCAGCAGGAGAGATCTCGAACTATCATATGGGGTCGGTGATCTCAACTTCGGATGTTGGAGTGTAAAAAAGGGGTCGTGTAGTGAGAGCCCGAACGGATGCGGGAACATACTTGGGATCATTAAGAAATCATTGGACGTGAGGGAGGAGACCGGTTGCCCAACATATAACAACTACTTGGTAACCAGTTCGTATTTAAGGATACCGAGACTTGCGTGTAGGTTGCAGTACCGTAGAGTGGAACGGGAATCATGTCAATGAGACGGCAGGCACTGTTCCGAAATGACCTACGATCGGCAGGTGCATGGTTTCCCGAGATCTGAGGCTTCGGATCAACATTCGGGATCAACGTTCGGTTCAATGCTCATCGGAAGGTATGAGCCTCGGGGCAAACAAAGTCAGTTTTGCGGGGGGCTAGGAACATACCGTATCGGTCCGGAAAAAGAGAGTGAGTGATTCTTGATAAGAGGGGCGAATTTACTCATCAGTTGTGATGGGGAGTTTGGGGTCTTGCAGTGTAAGGTCCAGAGTCTCGAAGTGTAGAAAGAGACATGTTTGCGGTAAGTTCGTGCGCATTACACGCCGGTACAGTACGATCGGTGATGAATTCAGGGGAGAATAAGATTAGTTGGAGACATCAGAGCAAACGATGAGCAATACAACGTATGCCAGAAAGTGGACAGTTCAAGCTGGTACCTTATTTGGAGGTGGGTGACGACGAGTTAAGATCTCCTTAGTCTCCTGTAGTCCGGAGACGCCGTGGGGCTGTGGTTCCGCAGGTTACCCGATGGGCGTGGGGACGAAGGCGGCGGGTGTGACCTGCGACGGCGGCCAATGTGGAAGTTTCCTGCTTCAGCTATACCCTCCATAGATTCAGCTCTGTGCAACGTGGGTAAGCGAAAGTCACTGTACCAATCTGGAACATCAACTGGAGGTAGGTTGAGGGCAGTACAAAAATGATCCAAGTCCTCCGGTACTCGTAAGTTGACTGTGTGGCCATTAGCTGTAGCTGATAGGCAGAATGGATATTTCCAGCGGTATGTGATGGCCCTCGTACGGAGGACATCCAGAAGAGGCTTTAACTCTCTTCGTCTTTGGAGGGTGATAGACGACAGGTCTTGGAAGATTCTTATTTCCGTCCCGTGGTGTAGTATTCTTCCCCTGTTTCTCGCCTTTCTCATAACTTCTTCTTTTTCGATGAAATCTGTGAGGCAACAGATGACATCTCTCGGCGGATCCGTCTCTCTCCCTCTAGGGCGAAGAGCCCTGTGAATACGTTCGAAGGTGATCACCGTGTCCGGAGCTCTCTCTAGCAGGTCGTTAAAGATCGTCGTCACCGTTTGGGTCAGTTGCTGTGGTTCAATGGATTCAGGCAATCCTCTCACCCGTACATTGCGGCGGCGACCTCGATTGTCGAGATCCTCTAAGTGGCGGTTCACCTCCCTGAGGTGGATCGAATGTGATTCCGCGATTTGCTGAACTTGGCACAGTGCTGTGTCATGGCGGGCCTGCACTTCTTCCACTTCCTCCATTCGCAGAGTTATGGCGCGAAAGTCCTCTCGGAGCTCAGAGATGGCCGCGGATAGTGTGTTTTTTATGTCCGCTGCAACCGCCCGCAAGTCCGCAATATTTAGGGCAGGAGGTGTCGGAGGATCCATGGCAGAAGCTTGGGGGCTGCGGCTTCGCGATCTGTGCGCGGGTCTGCTGGCTGGAGGGGCCTCGTGGATTGCGGCCTGTGGGTCCGGCGCCGCGCCTCTGGATCGGGCCCGAAATATTTCGGGTATGTTTTGGCTAAGTGGTGCGTCTTGGCTCCGGGGTGGACGGGAGCTTACCGGGGGGGTATTGTGTTGTGTGCTCCCCATGTTGTTAGTTAGATAGAGCGTCGTAACGGCTGTTGCTGGACCTCTGGGAACGGGAGGTGAAGATCAAGCGTCCATCTTCCTCAGGCACCAAGCCACGCCCCCAGTATCGTACTCAGTTTATCCTGTTGCTTTCCTACTTCTCCACTCCGGTTCCTCGGTGTAAGAAGGATGAGTATCAGATTCTGGGGACGAGACGTGAAAAGTCACAGTGGGACACAAGAGGATGTGACTGTTACTGGAGTGGGGGAACAGACCGACTGAACACATCTGGGGTCTTTAATCCATGGGTCCCAATTCCGTAAGAATTTGCCTGTATTGAGATGAACCTTGGCAAAACTATATTCCATCTTGAAGTTATCGTTAAGTATTGTAATGACTTCTTGGACAGTAGGAGGAGGAGTCCTTTTCCAATTTCTAGCTATTGCCAGTCTTGCCGCGATGAGAATGTGGGTGGCCGTGGTTTAGGATTTTTTGGGCCACGTAGGGACCATCAGGCCCAGGAGGATATCCGCCACAGATAGATTAGTAGTTGAGGGGAAGCGTACTTTGAGCAGGTCGGTCATTTGATCCCAAAAGACTTTAAGCATGGGGCATTCCCACAAGATATGAATAAGTGATCCTGGGAGGCCGCAATTTCTCCAATTTCTTTTGACCACGCAAATGGGGATTGTGTAGAAATCTGTTGTTTGGTGGCTTGGTCTAATCCAATCGCTAGCATAACTGATTTACTATGGTTCACATTATATAAGGAGATTGTACTAAATTGGTCGAGAATATTTTGCAGCGCCAATAAAGAATGAGTTGGATCGGTTATGCAGATGACGTAATCATCTCCATTGAGTCCAATTTTATGTTCTGTCTGCCCTACTAGTATTACTTTAATTTGATTTTCTGTTCGAATTTTCTGAGCTAGGGGTTCCATGACCATGGCAAAGATTAGGGGTGATAGCGGGCACCCTTGTCGAGTACCATTTGAGATACTAAATGGGTCAGATGTTACTCCCGAAGTCCACACTCTCGCACTGGCATTTGTGTATAAGCCAAGTATGGCAGTTAATAGAGTGCCTGATAGGCCAAATTTGTGCAATACTGCTTCTAGGTATGTCCATTGCACCCAGTCGAATGCCTTCTCTGCATCCAGGGATAGGAGCAGAGAAGGCATTCGATGATTTTCTGCCCACTGAATGAGGTCTATGAATCGACGGGTTCCGTCGGACGTTTGCCTTCGGGGTATGAATCCACTTGGTCGATATGTATTAGGTGATGTAGAACTGAAGAAAGTCGAAGGGCTAGTAGTTTGGCGTATAATTTAATGTCCGTGTTCAGAAGGGAAATGGGCCTGTAGTTTTCTGGAACGTCCTGGGGTTTGCCGGGTTTGGGGAGGGTCACTATAAGGGCTTCTAAACATTCTTTAGGTATTACTCCAGTGGAGGCAAATTGGTTGAGTGTCTTACATAGATGAGGTGGAAGTGTGTGGTGGAAGTGTTTAAAATATTCATTAGCAAATCCATCCGGGCCTGGGGCTTTATGTAATGGGAGGGACTGGATGGCTCTATTAATTTCCTTGGTGGTAAATTGGGTAGAAAGATTTGTTAGTTGTTCCTGAGTCAGGCTAGGGATTTGGATGGAGTCTAGAAAGGTATTTATGTCATTGGGGTGGGGTGAGGCGGAGCCCTCTGAGGCCTGTAGATTATATAATTTGTTATAAAAGGTTGCGAATGTGTTGTGTTGTGTCGAATGTCTAAAGGATTAGTCATCCTAGCTCCTTTTGAGTTTAACAGGAAAGGGATTTTGGCTCTGACTTGTTGTCTTTTAACTTGTCGAGCAACAAAGGCACTAGATTTGTTGTTAAAGGAGTAAGAACGCAATTTCAATCTTTGAATATAAAATTCAAAGTTTTTATGTAGGTGCTAGCTTAGTTTACATCTGAGGTCAGTTATTGCTGAGTGCGTCGCCTGAGTAGGTGAGGTTTTGTTGATATTTTCTAAATGTTTGAGTTGTTTAAGTAGGGATTCTGTCTCTTCCAATCTCTTTTTTTTCTCTTGTGCTCCAAGTTTGATGAGAAGACCCCGTAGAAAGGCTTTGTGGGCCAACCAGACCATGAAGTAATCATCAGTAGAACCACAGTTAGTTTCAAAGAAGCCCTCAATCTTGGACCTGATCTTTTCCTCATATTTTGGATTATTTAAAAGAGAAGTGTTCATTCTCCAAGGGGGACGCATGTTTGAGTTGTGCTGTGGGAACATTTTCAAGGTAATCGGGGCATGGTCTGACCAGGTGATGAGACCAATTTGCGTTTCTGAAATCGACAATAAAGCTTTTTTGTTGGTGAGGAAAAGATCGATCCGAGAGTAAGAGCCTCCTGTATGCAAGTAAAAGGTATAGTCGCGTTCAACGTCATGCATACACCTTCATGGATCATAAAGAACTTCGTTGGCTATAAAGGCTGAGAGAGCAGAAGTGGCCCTCCTGCGTGGGTTAGTAGAGTCTAGGGAGGGGTCTGGGGTGTCATTGAAGTCACCACAGATAATTAGGGCGTTATCCATATACGGGTCTAATTTTGATTTGAGTTTTTTGAAAAACTCTTTTTGGCAGGTATTGGGTACATATACATTAACGAGTGTCATGGGGTGATTATTAATAGTGGCGGAGAGGATGATAAATCGTCCCTCATCATCTGTTTCCATGTGATGAAGGGTAAAGGGGGTGGTAGCATTTACTGCTATGACTCCACATTTTTTTTTATCATGGTTTGAAAAAAAGTAGTGTGCAAATTTTTTATGCTTACAATTTGGTGGATTGGTTTTGTTAAAGTGTGTCACACAAGATATCAGCTTTAAACGCGAGTATTTCCTTCCATAAGAGATTCTTCTTGAAAGGGGAATTAAGCCCCTTTGCATTAATTGATGTAATGTTGATAGCCATTTATAAATAGTTGAGTACACGTGATATCCTGAAGTTTACAGTAGTCACGGATGAAATATAGAAGTTGAACGGGACTAAAGCTTTTAGAATTAATGTATACAGCCGGTCAGGATGACAACAATTGCTAGGAAGGGGAAGGGAAGAGATGATAAAAAAAAAAAACCTTTTAGAAAAAACACAGAAGAAGATACAGGTCAATAACAGGTACCTGTGAAGTTAAAGGTGAGAACTGCTTATGTTTCCTACAATGAATACAGTAGCAAAAGAAATACAGTAAGAAAACTTTAAACCAAATGTGCCTGACACACTTTAATCCTGGGGAGTGAGAATCTGACATGTTGCCCGATCAGGGGAATTGTATGCTGGGGACATGTAAGTAATCGCAACCATCAATTATCAGGCTTTATCCACTTTGTCCTTGCGGTGGCGAGGGTGGGAGGCCTAGGAGGCATTCTGACCATTATGTCCGCGATGGGTCGAGGTAATAGGCAGTAGACCCCAGTTAGTCAGTTTCTTGTAACCATCTTTAGGAGACATTATAGGGACAATTTTTTGCTGATAGGTCACCAGGAGCTTCGTCAAATAACCCAGACGGTAGGTGATTTTGTTCTCTTGGAGAACTGAAGTGACTGGTGCAAACGCCCTGCGTAGCTCCATTGTGGCTGGTGAAAGGTCAGCATACAGGGTGATTTTAGAGTAAGGTGAAGGAAGGGGTTTTAGGTTTCTGGCCGAGTATAGGATCTGTTCCTTTACGTGAAAAAAATTAATTCTGGCCAGGACGTCTCTGGGTGTATCTGCTGGTAGGTGGTCCGGTTTGGCAATTCTGTGCGCACGATCTATGGTTATGTCATGAGCAGATAAGTTGGGGATCAGAGACGTCATGAGTTGTTGTATGTATTGTTTGAGTTCAGTGGGCGGGACTGCCTCAGGGATCCCCCTGAATTTTATGTTATTCCTTCGGGCCCTGTCTTCGAGGTCAGCCATTTTGAGTTTTATTTTATGTATTTCAGCTGCATGATGCTCATGAGCATCCACTAGCTCAACATGGCCTGTCTGGGTGTCCCCGAGGAGAGGGTTGAAGATCTCTGAGTAGAGTATATCAACATACTGACATATTCTTTTAGCCTACAATCTGGCATTAAATTGGATTATTACCAAAAATATAACATACTTTTTATCATCGCAGACACAGCCTCCTTGACATTTTCGGGAGCCAAAACATCATGGGCCAACCACATGGTGCCAAATGAAGGATCCAGCAGAGCAGCTTTTAAGTATAGAGGGTCAGAGAAGGGTAAGATTGCTACATCATTCTGTTCATCTGCCATCCTCACATTGACAAAGATCCCTTCGAATCATCTTTGGAGTGATTATTGCAGGCTACGGATCAATCCACCAAGGTAGCGCACGCTCTCTTTATGATTTTCCAAGTGGTGACTCAGAGAAAGGATACAGGGTACAACAGCACTTATTGTCACAATTTTTTCTCCCTGTGGGAGGTCTGTGGCTTCTCTAAAAGGTTGAAGGACATCCAAGAGTTCCTTAATCTGATTCCACTCTCTAGCTGTGAATACAGTCTTTGTGTCCCCCATCTTCAAGTATTCTAGTCAGTTTCAGCTGGTCACAGCTGACCACTGATTTCAATTGCCTCAGTGTGGAATTCCAGCGAGTGGTAACAGAGACAGGGATTCCACGCTGTCCAAACTGCTCCTCAAATTTTTCCTTGAAAGAGGTGCTTGTGTGTAACAAGGAGCTCAACCTGGAAGCTTTGGCGAGAGCTGCATTGACTAATTTAGTCTCTTTAAGTCCATCACCTATTACCAATTGAAGCATGTGTGCAAAACATTGAAGTCTAGTCTGGGTTTTTGCACTCAAATAATTGTCAAGCATCTCCTGTTCTTCCATTGACAGGTGATTCCAAATGTCTGAATCATCAAGGTCATCGTCTTCATCTCCCTGTCCTGGAAAACATGTAGTGAATGCTTTTTTCATGTTTGCGGCATTGCACAGATGATGTGGTCTACCTTTTTTTTAATCTTGTACTCTTCACATATACGCTCAAATTCCTCACAAATTCTTTACCCTTTATGGGGACCTTTGAAGCGGTTGTACGCAAGCAACTGTGATCTCAACTGAAGACGGCCTTCCTCATTGTTGATCCAGTGCACTGTGACTCCAAGAAAGCCTCTCATCCTGCGGTCTGACCATATATCTACAGTCGCTGACAGATGATCTACCACTGTGACTTAATTTTTCAGCTTCATCTGCCACCAGGTTGTCAAGCTTGGCAGTAATTGTTCTTCTACTTACTGGAGACCACTTGTTTTTCTACTATTGACAAAAAGCAACAAAAGCTTTGATGTTCAATGATGGACAGTGGCATGTTGCAGTTTATAATGAGGTCTGACAGGATTGAGTTTGTAATTGCCTTCTGCTGCTGGTGGCTGCAGTGGTATAGCTGCACAGTCCCCTGTGCGATGAATTGTGAGATTTGAGGCTGGTTAGCATCAAAAGTCCCTTTTGTATGGATGTACTCTTCATATCTATAGTGTAAACAGAAGAGAGATAGAATAAATTAAAACATTAGCTAACGTTTGACGAGACAGTTTAGTTAAAATTAGCTACACATACACGTTACTATACCTACCTTTCTTTTTGGGTTTTGTAGTGACTGATGAAGTTGGATGTCTCTTATTTTTGAGCTGCAGACCTTGCATACTGCCGCTCCCTTCTTTTCACCAATATCTAAAACATAATCCTTAAATCAAAATTGAATTATTTTTGGAATCGCTCCCTCCATTATAGCTGTCTTGTGCATTGGCCTCTCAGGGGCGGATCCAGAGTTTACTGTCAATAGGGGCACTGCCAGAAAAAAAGGTGTTGCTTAGTTGCTTACTTACAGAACTATTTATTGGCACCAGTGACACCAATACAGTTGTATTGGATCCGAACTGGGAAAGCTCGGGATTGTTTCTGACCCCCTGAGGCCCCATATGCGAACAATAGGGCACATGGTAGCCATAGCGAACCCTACCTTTGAGGATACTATGGCTGCAGAAACCGGATTCTCAGACCTTAGCCATCCAGAAACTTGAGGACTTGTCCAGAGAGCTAAAACAGAATTCAGGGCTCACCAATCCCTGAGATCAGTATTTCACCTGGATAAAGGGGGTATGGCAGGGATTGTTAGGATTGATAGGAATAGCTATAATGGTAATGGCGGCTATAATCTGCTGCATTCTCCCCTGCATCAGGAAATGTGTGGAAAAGGCAATCAAGCTACCCCTACATTGGTGAACCAAGACACCCCAGACAATGACTACGACGTTTGTTAGACTTGGCGATGCCTGTGATGACAGTTATGTGTTACGTTCCGTTACAGTCACCCTCCCCCGAGATGCAACGCTGTAGGGCCATAGGGACAGACAGAACCTGGCTACATTTCACCAGCTGTATGGGGGGGGGGGGGGGGGGGGTGGTGAGCTAGTCACTGCCCTTTCCCTATGTACAGCTTAAGAGTTGCAGAGGGGAATGATAAGCCGGTGGTTTCAGGTGGTCTTTTAGTGTGAGGGACAGTTTAGTGAAATAAGCATTTCAAGGGGGGAACTGTAATGGATGTGATCATGAGTGTTATAAGTGAAATGCCTATTTCTGGTACTCTTACAGATATAAGTGCTTATCTTTCATTATCAGTTATCAACCTTAATCATAATTAAGATGTCTGCCAGCTGTTTCCCTATATGTGAAAACTGCAAGAGTTAAAAGAAAAAGAGCAACGTCAAAAAGGAGACTGTGCCTGTTTTCGGCAACATGAGACTACACCCAAGAGGAAGAAGGGGCTGAAAACGTTTCCTTTTTTTTTAGACATAACCCAGCTAAAAAGCTTATACTCCGTCACAATAATGAATATGTGTAATTTGTGGTTCGTACACGCTTGTCTTTCATCTAATTCTTGATTTGATAGTGAAATATCCGGCTCACATGTATATTAGCCGGGGTCCAGGAAATAAAGAAAGCAGAACTATCTGAATACTGAACTACGTGTGTGTCAGTGTTTGACTTCAAGTGTGCACACTTATATTAAGGATTAATTTGGCCAGGGAGTCAGAAACAATCCCGAGCTTTCCCAGTTCGGATCCTAAACACAGTGACCAGTGCTAAAGAAAATGCACTGTTACTGTATAAATGACACTGGCAGGGAAGGGGTTAACACTAGGGGTGATCAAGGGGTTAGGTATGCTCCTAGGGAGTACTTTCAAACTGGCAGGGATGGATGTGCTAGAAGAAAAGAGATGTGTGTTTCAGCTTAGACACAAGATCTCTCTCTTCCTCTGTGACAGAACAGCCATATGCGACATCCAAAATGTACTGGCACAGGCACGTTTTTACTGGCATTTCTAAAAGTTACAAAATCTACATTTTTAAGTGCAAATTTCAGTATTTAGGCAACAAACAAGTAACATGAAATTATTCATGAACTCCCCATTCGGTTGCTAGGGGTTGCTATACATTACCGCTCACCATTCGGTTGCTAGGGGTTGCTATACATTACCGCTCACCATTCGGTTGCTAGGGGTTGCTATACATTACTGCTCAGGACTAAGCAACTTACAGAGGGGGACACTGAGAGGCACTTTATCTCTCCATCAAGATAAGGAGCCCCCTGGCCCCAGGCTGCATCTTGAACTTACAACTTGGGCCTCATCTTTGACAGAATTAATTATTATTAATCATTGCACTCCCACTGCTTGATTCCCTCCACATCATATCGGGTGGGCAACCTGGGAAGGGGGGGGATGCCCATCAAATCTCAGCTGAACTAACTCCCAGGGTATGGGGGGGGGAGGGTTGCCTGTTCTTATAGTACACTCTCAGCACCAACCTCTGCCAGCTACTCTCACCGAACCCTGCCTGGCATGCAGATCACACCTGCAGTCAGAAGGGCAAATACTTAAATGGTGTCTTCAGTCTCCTGTGCCAGTTTTGCCCCGGCTGTCTGTGACTCTTTGGAGGGGATGGGGGGTGGGGCGCACACCAGACCTTGCCACTGTCATTGTTCCCCCAGCTGCTGCTGATCAGTAATGGCAAAGCAGCTGGGCAGACAAAGGGGTGGCACAGGCAGGCATAAAAAGACTGGTGGGAATGGAAGCACAAAGGGCCGCTCTGAGATGCTGCCATTTAAATAGGGCAAGGGTGGCCAGTTGCCCGCTGCTAAGTATTCGTTGTTTGCAAAATAAGTGATTTGTTTTAAGAATGGGTCGGGGGTCCTCCCGTGACATAGCTCGTGTTCAATGGCCCATGAGGCGACACAAACAAACAGCACTTCTGTTATCCAGCAGCTGCCAGCCTCTGCTACAAATACACCACCGGCTCCATCTTGTGTCATCTGCCAAGGCAAGATGGATGCTGCCAATGCCATCTTAATGTGCAGGGTGCAAGCCGACCAAGTACAGAACACATACTAGATGAGGGTTTGGTTTAGATGTGATAAACTTCTGTATTTCAAATGACTTCTATGCACTGCTATTCATTCTGTCTATTGCGGCAGATTAGGTAATAACCAGATATAGGGTTGTGCAAATATTAATTTTTACTCGGGATGTGTGCAATTGATCATTTTAAAACCAGCTATGGGGTGTGTGCAATTAATCAGTTTGACTTGGGAGGTGTGCAATGGATCCGTGTATAACCAAGTATGGGGGAGTGCAATGGACCAATTTATAATCCACTATGGGGGTGTGCAATTGATCAGTTTGACCTGGGAGGTGTGCAATTGACCAGTTTATAACAAGCTGTGGGGGTGTGCAATAGACATGGGCGCCATCAAGAAATTTGTTTTGTTCCGTTCCATTACGGTTCGTATTAGAATTAATTCGTACTTTGTATTTTGTGTCCGAAATTCAATTTCAATTCGTACGAAATACGAATTTTCGTTAGATGCGTTTTGGTCCAAATTTCGTTACTACGGAAACGTGACTTGGTTGACCAATCAGAGGTTTTCTTCTGCTGCTGAGGCCTACAGGGCAGGCCTGATCATGTGACTTCCCTTTGTGGGTTAGTCAGTGTAGTAGAGCAGATCACACAAAATTTTTGTCTGTGCATCTGAGCGAATGTCTTTGCAATCCTTAATTTTTCATTGTTCATTTAGTTTATATCTGTTGTAGTTTGTGAGTGTATCATCTGTTGGTGTTTAGTTTCTGGTTTTATTAGTTTTTTGGTTGGTTTTGAGAGATTTTTTTTTTTTTTTTCATTTCTTGTTTCATTTAGGTAATATTTTGTTATTTTCTGTTGGTATAATATTTTTTTGTACATTTGGTGATTTTGGTGTTAGTTTGCTGCAATCAAAATCATATTATTTTTTTGTCTAAATTTTTCTAACTTTTAAAGGAAAATGAGCAGCAAACAAGGCCAAAAAAGCAGTAAGATTGCTGCTGGGAGAGGGAGAGCTATGAGCTGTGCACATGAGCAGCAGGTGGGACGTTCTGTCTCTGCGCCCTCTGAGCTCAACTCACCTCCCATAAAGCTGAGGCTAATGTGAGTGAAGACTGCTGGTGGTAAAGAGCCTGGCAAACAGCAGACATTTGCATGTCACCGTCTGTTCCAGGATTTACCTCCTAGAACCAGCAGCACAATTCATAGCAAAAGTGGCGCTACCACCTCTGCCACTGCTGCTGGTAGCATGCTGCCCATTGGTACCTTTTATGGAAGAGGGCAGGCCAAAGGGGTTCCCAGTGCACATACATTTGTGCAGCCAAAGCTGGAGATCCTGGCCATGCAGCAGGAAACATGTTAGGAGGCCGAGGCTCATGATGTCACCACCACCATTGCTGCCAGTGCCATCACCATCAGCACTACATGGAGCTTGGCAGTGATCATCAAGGAGACAGAGTTTACTGCTGATTCTTCTTCTTTCCTGACATTGTTGGAGACAAATTTAATTTCCAGCCCTCTACCCATGTTGGCACCACCGACAGCCCAGAACGTATTTCCCCTCAGTCCCCACTACTTTTGTCTCCTGAAAAGACCCCTGCCCAAGTGCTTTCTAAGCCTCCAGCATCAGAATGGGCCAATGCAACCATTAGGCTTCAATCCATCACAACACCCAAAATACCTGGGATGTTCAGGTCTCTTCCTCCTGCCGAACCTCAGAAAGAGAGTGTGACCACTGCAGTGGAAGGGATTCCATCAGGCAGTGTCCGAGGTGGTGGCTGCCGTTCCAGCATTTGGCAGCATTTTAAAAGAATCGGTGTTGGTCAGAAGGCCAAATGAAATCACTGTGGCAGGGAGGTCAGCCGGGGCCGAGACATAGGGCAGTAATAGTGGCATGAACCAGCACATGTGTGTGCACCACCATGCAGTGCTGTTAGGGGAGAAAAGTATTATGGCCAGTCCTCAAAACCCCAAAAGGGGAACCAATAGTGGCACCGCCACAGCCACCATGAGTGCCAGCACCACCAGCCAGTATAAGGCAGAAACGAATGCTGTTACCTTCCCGCATCCAATCCATACCAGCCAGGCCACCCTGGAAGATTTTGGTGGCTTTCAGAGTAAGGGTATGTCTTGGGCGCTGGTGCGTAAAATAACACGCCTGATTGGCCAGCTCATTGCAGTTGTAGGAGCACCTTTCAACATGGTGGAAGGTGAGCCCTTCAAGCAATTGATGCAGGCTGTTGCACCACAGTACCGTGTGCCATCACGTAAGACCTTTAGCCAAACTGTGTTGCCAGCCTTATACAGGTCTTGTGTCGGGGTGCTCAAGGAGGAGATTGGAAGGGCAGGTGGACAGGCAGTGCACCTGACCACTGACCTGTGGAGTGCGTGTAGTGCCCAGCATGCCTTCCTGTCCCTGACGGCACATTGGTGGCAGGCCAAGGTGTCCCATGATGTAGTTAAAACATCTGGATCCTCGTCAGCAGTTGACAAACAGGGGCACCGTTCCTTCCTCCTGCATGCTGAGGTGCTTAATGAAAAGCACACAGTGCAAAACATCCTGCAAGCCTTGCAGAAAATGTTGCAGTGGTTTGGACAGGCAGACAGCAACTACCGGATTGGCTATGTTGTCACTGATGCACTGATGGAGGCAGCAACATGGTCAAGGTTGTAAGGGATGGCAGCTTTGTGGGTGTGCGCTGCTCAGCCCACCTTCTCCACCAGGTGGTAACTGACAGTTTTCGGTTGGTGGAGACCATTTCTGGTGGCGATGGAAGGCTGTCCAAAGTGGTGGTCTCTTGTCGGAAGATGGCTGGCCACTTCCATCGGAGTGTGAGGGACAGCCACCTCCTCAGGGTGGAACAGAGGAAGGCAGGCCTTCCAGAACACTGCCTAAAACAGGATGTGGGGACTAGGTGGAATTCAACCCTAGCAATGCTGGAACGCATCCTTGAGCAGCAGAAGGCTCTCCATGCCATGGCCTGTGATCATAACATTGGCATAGAGAGACCTTTAGGCAGGGAGGACTGGGCCATAATTGGGCAGATTGTGGCAGTCCTCAAACCTTTCCTCTCTGTCACAGAACACCTAAGCCGCGAGGATGCCAGCATTGGCCATGTGCTCCCACTCTTCAACCACCTTCAGAGCAAATTGGATCGGTTCAAGTCGGCTGAGGAACCTTTGCCTGGTGGTGGCCCTCAACCTGATGTGTTGGCTCTGCTAAACACATTTCTGATGGAGTTGGGCAGGTGCACGCAGGAGTTGACCGTCTCTTGCCCAAAACTGATGCTGGCTGCCATGTGTGACCCTTGCATCAAGGGAAAAATGGCTGTGCAGTATAGTGCTCTGACAACGTGGCAAGACAGACTAACCGACAGGGTGTGTCAGAGGGAAAGGCAGATGGTAAGGCTGGGAGAAGAGGAGGAAGAAGATATTGAAGACCCCCCTCTCCCATGCATCATCTAGTGAAGTGAGCAGAGCTCCTGCCAGTGGAGCATCTTCTGTCTTGGCTGAGGCACTTGACACCCTAATGGGAACCTCCAGCATAGTGTGCCCCAATAAACCCATATGAGCTAAGGAGGTTGTCATGTCCTATTTGTCAGCCCCACCAGTGCACCCCCACCACAGATCTAATGTTTTTTTTGGCAGGAGAAGAGCGAGGAGTGGCCTGCCCTCACAGATATTGCCAAGGAGCTACTGTCCTGCCCTCCGACAAGTGTCCAGAGTGAGCGGGTGTTTTCTGTGACGGGAAACATCCTGTCACCTTAAGGGATCCCAGTTGTCCCCCCAGCTAATGGAGCAGTTAGCATTTTTTAAAATCAATTTGCCAAAGCTGGGGTACCCCTCCCTCACTCTGAACATTCCTTGAACTGACTGCAGCAGAGATGGCCATTTGGTCTTAGTTGGTCCCTGTCCCTCCACACAATCCCTCCCTCGCTTCTCAGCTACCCCTATTTGCTTGTGACATAATCTGGGATGGACGAGAAGAGAGGAGGGGCCGCCAGGGAGCAGCGGAGTGAGAAATTATTACACACACTTCCTGCGTTACTCTGCATGCTGGCTGGTAAACGCTGTGCCCTGGTGTTCCCCAATGTGTCCCAATGTGCTCCAATATGCCCCCCATGTGCCCTGATGTGCTCCAATGTGCTCCAATATGCCCTGATGTGCCCTGATGTTCCCCAATGTGCTCCAGTGTGCCCTGATGTGCCCCCACCATTCTTCTCATTTACACATATGACTGCTAGAACTGATAAAAAGACATTTAGGGAAATTGATCAAAATTGGAGCAAACAGAATCTGGAGCAGTTGCCCATGGCAACCAATGAGCTTCTCTTCAGTTTGTTCCGTTAAGATTTGAAAATGAAAGAGAGAAGCGGATTGTCTGCCATGCACTGCTGGTCCAGTTTTCGCCTGCTCCAGTTTCGATAGATCCCCCACACTGGTCACCAGGGATGTGCGGAGAGCACATGCGTGGTAACGCCAAACAATTTCCAGTGACCCCGCACATCCCCGATGATCCCGTACAGTGCAGGGGATCAAAACTGGAGCAGCTGTGCATGGCAGCCAAGTGCTCATTATGAGGGGCTCCCACCATCCCTGTGCTGTGCTGACTTCCTCCTGTGGCTGTAACCTGCTGTGCTCAGTATGTCAGCACAGCACAGGAATTTGGTTACAGCCCCAGGAGGAAGTCGGCATAGCACAGGGATGGTGGGAGCCCCTCATAATAAGCATAATGAGTCGTTGACGCGACGACGACTGATCCGAAAAATTGTAAACAAAAGTTTGTATTTTGTACAAAATTCGGACGCATGGCAATTCGTATTTCGGATCCTCCTGAACGTACGAATTTAGGGAAATTCGTAGGAATTTGAGATTCATACGAAACTAATCGCACATGTCTAGTGTGCAATTAATTTGTTTATAACCAGATATGGGGGGTGTGCAATTAATCATTTTGACTTGCAATTGGCCAGTTAATAACCAGCTATGGTGGTGTGCAAATGACCAATTGATAAGTTATGGGTGGGTAATTTGCCTATAACCACCAGCTATGGAGGTGTGCCATTAACCAGTTTATAACAAGTTGTGGGGGTCGTGCAATTCCAGTATTCAAAAGCCGCACCTCCTCATCGTATGTGATAGGCGGAACACTCAATTTCCCAGCATTCAGTGTTCCGCCTATCACAGACATCCGCTCATCCTCATAACACAGACGAGGATGTCCGTGATAGGCTGAACACTGCCTGCTGTGAAATTGAGTTTTCTGCCTATCACAGACGAGGAGGAGGTGCGGCTTTTGAACACTGCAATGGCCGCTGTCTGTCTGCATGACATGCTGATCAGTTAGGCAGACAGCGGCTTGCGGTTAGTGTGTTAGTGGTTACGGTTAATTAGTGGTAGTGCTAGTCAGGGCCGCTGATAGGGCAGTACAGCCAGCCCTGTTGTACTGGGCCCAGCCCCCATCAGCTCCACAGGGGGGCCCGGGCAAATTTACAGTTAATTTATGCATATTCAAATTTCGAAACCATTCCCCCGCTATTACTTGCTGAGCGAAGGGGGTTTCTAATGACATTGTCCTGGGCCCCATCTGGTCTACAGATAGGCCTAGAAGATGAGCACAGCGTTTGGACTATTTTTCCTTTTTCGGGCGCGTGTACATGAAGCCGCCCTGCACATTGTTCTGCTAGCTAATTAGTCCCGGCTGCCGCTGCCCACTGCCTTCCCTGGCGGAGTGATACTACAAGGCTCTGCTTAGCTCCTTTTCTCATTTTCCTTTTCCGACTGCTGAGACTCAGGCAAGGCGACAGGCGGCTCAGTGGATGAAAGAGATAGGCTGCAATGATAGGAGCAAGAACCTGGAGGACACATGCACTGCACACAGTTAGTGGAGCACAGAAGTTGAATCCTTCACTGCGTCTCACTTAGGTACAGCATAGCTAGTCATGATTATCAGCATTATGACACTCACGCAGGCAGCACAGTCGGCATGTGTTCTGTCATGGATCTGTTAGTGTGTCCTATTGCTGTTTGGTGCTTACTTTGTTGTAGCTGTATTGGGTTATAGTTACTGTACACACAGTACAGCCATAAGTTAACAAAGTCAGCACCCAAAAGTGACACACTGAGATCCATGACGGAGCACATGCGGACTGTGCTGCCTGTGCAATTTTCATAATGCTGATAATCATAAGACGCAGTGTGATGTTACTCTACACTTGCATTTGGAAGGGGGGGCAGTAAACATGTGCCCCCCCCCAACCACCCCCTTTAGCCGCTTCCTGTCCAGCCACATACTGGTACATTGCTGGATTGGAAGGGTGATATCTTTGTCATCACTGCAGCAATGATCAAGATATAATTTTTTAGCCACTACGAGTCTGCACAAAGTAAAAGTAATCCTAGTGGCTAAGAAGCCCCTGGATTACTTTTACAGGCAGTGGAAGGGGGTTCCACCACCGTCCCTCCATCACCTTTATTGGGCTCTCCCGTGCCAACAGGGGTCCCATTAAAGATGTGAGCAGCAACATCTAGTTCCTGGGACACAGTATGTGTGCATATGTAAACAGTGACAAATCTGCAGAGGTTGGGTCAGGGAAGGAGCCTGGGGTGGGGTCAAGGGTGGGTTTAAAAGGGGCCCCATGATTTCTAACAGCGGCCCTGGTGTTAGTTAGTGGTGCCTAGTCATTGCAAGTCATATAGCCCAAGTCAAAGTCAAGTCACAAGTCATTAGTGACAAGTCAAAGTCAAGTCGAGTCATTTATTGAATTCTGTCAAGCAAGTCCTCAAACAGGTGACTCGAGTATGTAACATGTAGATTTTATGTAGAGTAGACAAATAAACTGCTTATCTAGGTGAATGAATTTGCTTTAACATTTACTGTTTTTTTAGGGAATTGTGTACAAAATTATACAGTACCAGCTGGGGAAATACTCAAAACTGGCAAAAGTTTGACAATGAATGTGAATACAACCCATCAGAGTCTTCAATGTTAACATGCCTAGCAGACGTAAGAGAACCGTGTCAACTGGGATGTCGGAACCTTACTTACTGTACCAACTTTAATAATCGGTAAAATAATATTTAGCTTGATTTTAACTTTTTTTTTACAATTTACATTGTATAATTTACGAACTTAAAAAGTACTGCTTGTTCATTTATATTTTATAGATCAAAGGAAAATGTATTTATTTTAACAAAACATACTACATAAGTGGTATGACATGCAGTATTACATTTAAATTCATCTATAGGAAAGTAATCTTACTACTATTTGGTCCACTTTTCCTCTAAAGGTCACTGAGTAAGATGCTACCTGATTTGATGTAATGTGTACAGTGAAAGAATAGTTCTTCTTCCCCATCCAAAAAAATAAAAAACTGGTCGTAACATTTTCATAAACCCTGGAACCAAATATTAGAAAGGAATGAACTTGATCTTGCATTCCACAATAAAATTCTGATGATCATCCATTCCAAATAATACATCCTTTGATTATAGAAAGATGGGGGAATACCCAAACCAACAATTATTTGTTTTGCAGTTGAACACTTTCTTCTCAAAGCAAGTGGGACACTTATCCTGAGAAAATGTGCAGATGCAAACTAAACATTGTTTGGTTTTGGTACTTACCATTTTTCGGTTTTTGACCCTTTTGAATATTGAAATGAACTATTTCATGACTAATATTGTTCTGTGCAGCCTTGCCTGATCACATTATGAGTACGTAGAAGAGATATGATCAGTTACACTAATCCTCTGGCACATTTGGAAAATAAGTGTGTATATACACAGTACTGTGCAAAAGGGTTAAGCAGGTGTGAAAAATGCTGTAAAGTAAGAATGCTTTCAAAAATATATATTTTAATGGTTTACTTTTATCAATTGGCAAAGTGAGTGAATAGAAGAAAAATCTAAGTCAAATTAATATTTGGTGTGACTGCCATTTGGCATCAAACAAGCATCAGGTCTTATGCCCTGTACACGGTCGGAAATTCTGACGGAAAAGGTCTGATCTGATTATGTTGGAAAATCCGATCGTGTGTGGGCTCTATCTGACTTTTTCCCTTGGAAATTCTGACAGAAAAAGTTTGAGAGCTGGATCTAAAATTTTCCGACAAAGAAATCTGATCCTTTGTAGAGAATTCTGACAGACGAAGTGCCACGCATGCTCAGATTAAATTACTAGACCAAAGCTATTGGCTACTAGCCTTTACGTAGTCCCGTCATATGCAACGAACGTCACCTCGTTCTGAACGATCAGATTTTCCGACAACTTTGTCCGACCGTGTGTACGCAACACAAGTTTCGGCCAAAAACCGTCTGAAAAAGCTGACACATTTTGTGGTCGGAATGTCCGACCTTGTTTACAGGGCATTACACTTGAACACTTTCACAGGTGTATGATTAACCAATTTGCCGAGAAGGTGCCAATGATCATCAATTTCATATGTACATTGAAACACAGTCATTAACTGAATCAGAAACAGCTGTGTAGAAGGCTTAAAACTGGGTGAAGAAAAGCCAAACTGCTGACTAAGGTGAGGGTTGCGGAAGACAGTTTCATGTCACAGGTCATACGCCATGGCAAGACTGAGTACAGCAATAAGACACAAGGTAGTTATACTTCATCAGTAAGGTCTCTCACGGGCAAATATTTGAAAACAGACTTGAGTTTCAAGATGTGCTGTTCAAGCTCTGTTGAAGAAGCACAAAGAAAGGGGCAATGTTGAGAACTGTAGATGCAGTGGTCAGCCAAAGAAACAAAATGCAGCAGTTGAGACACATCCTGCTCACTGCCCTTTGACATCAGAAAAAATGTTCAGCAGTGCCATCAGCACAGAAATGGCGGAAACCAGTGGGTACACCTATCTTCTCTCTGAAGAAGTCTGGCAAGAAGTGATTTTCATAGAAAAATTGTGGCCAAAAAGCCGTACTTCTGAAGTGTAAACAAGGCTAAGTGACTCATTTTTGCACAAAAACATAGGAACTGGGATGCAGACAAATGGCAGCAGGTGTTCTTAACCGCTTCCCGACTGCCTCACGCCGATATACGTCAGCAGAAGGGCACTTACAGGCAAAATCACGTAATGGTACGTTGCCCTTTAAGAAGCACCGGGGGTGCGCGCCTGTGGGAAGCTCTGTAAGTCCGGTCGTGGGTCCCGCGGACTCGATCGCCGCAGGGATACCCGCGATTGCCTCACAGAGAGTTAGAACGGGGAGATGCTAAAGTAAACAAGCATCTCCCTGTTCTGCCTAGCAACAGTGACACTGATCTGTAAAACACAGCCATGCCCCCCACAGTTAGCAACACGGCCCTAGGACACACTTAACCCCTACAATGCCCACACAGTGGTTAACCCCTTCACTGCCAGTGTCATTTACACAGTAATCCGTGCATTTTTATAGCACTGATTGCTGTATAAATGACAATGGTCCCAAAAATGTCCGATGTGTCCGCCATAATGTCGCAGTCATGACAAAATGTAACCATTTATAAAAAAAAAAAAAAAAAAAAAAATATATATATATATATATATATATATATATATATATATATTTTTTTTTTTTTTTAATAACAATGCCATAAAACCATCCCCTATTTTGTAAACGCTTTAAATTTTGCGCAAACCAATCAATCGTTTATTGCGATGTTTTTTTATATATTTTGGGGGGATATTTATTATAGGAAAAAGTTTAAAAAAAATTTGATTTTTTTCAAAATGTACGTTCTTTTTTTGTTTATAGCGCAAAAAATAAAAACCTCAGGGATGATCAAATACCACCAAAAGCAAGCTCTATTTGTGGGGAAAAAAAGAATGTAAACTTTGTTTGGGAGCCATTTCGTACAGCCGCGCAATTATGAGTTAAAGCGACGCAGTGCTGAATCGCAAAAAGTGCTCTGGTCAGGAAGGGGATAAATTCTTCCGGGGGCTGAAGTGGTTAACCGATTAGTCAAAAAAAATTGAAATATTTGGCTGTAGCAGGAAGTAGATTGTTCGCCAAATGGCTGGGAAGTGGTACAATAAGGTGTCTGCAGGTAACAGTGAAGCATGGTGTAGGTTCCTTGCAATTTGTACTTCTAAAATTAACCTGAATCCAATTTAAAGCGGGAGTAAACCCAGTTTAAAAAAACACTTGCATTCCCGGCATGCTGGAAATGCTAATGTTCACATTGGTTGTACTCTCAATCAAACCATCCAATGGCTGGTGTCATAACTGATCACATGTGCAGCATTATGGCAGTTGAAGAATTATTAGAGCTCTAGAAGGGTTTACTTCCACTTTAATTAAATGGTGAGAGGGCTCAACCAGTAATAGAGTGTTGCCGATTCGTTGGTGGGTACAGGATACCTCCAAAGCAAAAAAATCACTAGAATATAGGAAAGGGGGTTTGGAATAAAGAGATATCCCAAGAAAGCAATGAGGAGAATCCTTCACGGTATATCATTGAAAATATCTAACAAGCTTTATTGATCTTCAAATAGTATGTTAAAAACCATTCAAAAAATTACAGTAATAGCATTAATGTGGAGTAATTTACCCAAATACCCAACAATAAAAAGAAACACACATATACAATTGGACAACATTGTCACAAGATGGCACCAGAACTTGAAACCCCATGCACACTGTACATGCACACCCAGTACACAATGTTAATCTATGGTGCTGCTTTGGTATTAAGCATATATATATATATATATATATATATATATATATATATGTATGTATATATATATATATATATATATATATATATGTATATATATATGTATATGTGTGTATATATATATATACATATATATATATATATATATATATATATATATGTATATATATATATATATATATATATATGTATATATATATATATATATATATATATATATATATATATATAGTGTGTGTGTGTGTTCTCTCTCACATGGGTAATATGGAGCCTAGATATGCTAGTATGCTCATGGCTAGATATCCATTAGAGACTAAATATTGCTACCAGTAAAGGGAAGCCTGGAGAGTTTAATAGATTAAAGTTGATGCACAAAGATATAGTAGTAGTTGTAGGCTGATCGAATGTTACACATAGATAAGCACCCGGATCTAAGACAGGCCGATGAGAAAATGAGATGAACAAGTCCTTTTAAGCATAGTAATTCATGCAGTACTGCAAGTATAATTAGGCACATTAACACAGCCGATAGGTGCACGGTATATTTGAATGTATCTCAGTGTTCATTTCATATGCATTCCAGTGGGCCAGTTACACTGAGGAGGACAACGCCGTGAGTCTGATATGTTATATCGTCGATTCAGGGAGAGGGTTTACTCTCACTGTACCCTGAAGTTGGCAAAGAAAATAGCTGGATCTAAAACAAGAAAATAGGATTTTTAAAACAGCTTATCCGTAAAATCCTTTTTCTTTGATGTACATCAGGGGACACAGAGCCGTAGTACTTACTACGTGGGTTATATCGGCGTATCAAGTGCTGGACACTGGCATGCCCCTTAAGGCGTGAACTTCCCCCATATAACCCCTCCCACTATTGGGAGTCCTCAGTTTTGTAGCCAAGCAATCAAAGTGTATAAGGAGAAGAAGAGAGGGACCTCTGTGTCCCCTCATGTACATCAAAGAAAAGGATTTTACAGGTAAGCTGTTTTAAAAATCCTATTTTCTTTTCTTACATCAGGGGAAACAGAGCCGTAGTACTTACTATGTGGCATGTCCCATAGCAATGGCAACTGAAGGGGGGAGGCAGAGGACTTATACTGCAGCCTGCAGTAGGCTGCTCCCAAAGGCAGAATCCTCCTGACCCTTAACATCGATTTGATAAAATCTGGTAAACATATGAACTGAAGACCATGTCGCGGCTTTGCAGATCTGAGCCACAGAGGCCTGATGATGCATCGCCCAGGAGGTACTAATCGTCCTGGTAGTGTGTGCCTTAATGTGTTAAACCATAAGCCCGTATAATGACTTGACGAATCCACTTAGCAATAGTGGATCTAGATGCTGCCTGTCCTCTCCTTGGACCATCCAGCAGAACAAATAAAATATCCATCTTACAAACTTGAGTGGTCGCTCTTAAATACACTCTGACTGCCCTCACTACATCAAGGGAATGTAGCAACCTCTCTTGCCTAGATTGAGGATCTGGGAAGAATGAAGGAAGAACAATATCTTGGTTTAAATGAAAACCTGTCACTACCTTTGGCAGGAATTCAGGATGAGAGCGTAAAACCACCTTATCCTTATGCATAATCAGATATGGTTCCTTACAAGATAGAGCCACTAGTTCAGAAACTCTTCTGGCAGAAGAAATGGCAACTAAAAAAACGATCTTTCTGGTGAACAGAACCAAGGGAATTTCCCGTAAAGGTTCAAAAGGCTGCTTTTGTAAAGCTGCCAAGACCAAATACAAATCGCAAGGATTTAGGGGTGTCTTGATCGGAGGACTGATCCATGTTGCCCCGTGCACAAAGCTATGCACTAAAGAGTGAGAAGCTAAAGGCCGCTGAAAGAACACTGACAAAACCAAGATCTGGCCCTTGATGGTGTTCAAGGCCAGATTCCTCTCTAATCCCATCTGTAGGAATTTAAGGATTCTACCTATAACATATTTCCTGGGGTGCCAAACCCCGGATCTGCACCAGGCAACATATGCCTTCCAGACTCTACAGTAAATGATCCTGGAAGCTGGCTTCCTGGCATTAATCAAGGTAGATATGACTGAAGGAGATAACCCATGACCCCTTAGGATAGATGGGTATCGAGACTGGAAAACCTGGAAGGTATTCCAGGCCAAGGCATACGCCTTCCTAGTGTTAGTAGATAACGACGCGTTGATTAAAGCTGCTGCATCTAGCAAATAGGAATTTAGTCCAACCTCAGAAGTGATGGCTGCGGGGATGGCGTGGCGTAAACGTCTGCATCTGGGACCTGTTGGAAAAATAGTGGGAAGTTGAGCCGTGACAGCGCATCTACAGCAACATTCTCCACCCCACTGATGAATTCACAATGAATATGGAAATGGAACTGTAGGGACAACCGAATTAACCTGCGCACAAAGGACATGATAACCAAAGACCTGGACCTGCCTTTATTGATCTCCACAGCCACCAAATTGTCCATAGAGAAAACCACTGTCTGCCCTGTCCATGACCCACCCCACACCTGGGCAGCTGCCACTATGGGGAAGATCTCAAACAAGGCAGAAGAATCCGTTAAACCTGGGATGGCCAAAATTTCCTCCAGCCATGGCCCAGCCAACCAGTGGGTGCCAAAAATGGCTGCATAACCCACCGTGGCAGCCGCACCTGACCCCACCTGCCGAAGGGGAAATGGATGCAGCCGGAATGAACATGGCAATCACATTCCAATGCCGGAGGAATTGGTCCCACATGCGCAGATCAGCTAGTGTGGCAGTATCCAGCTTGATACGAGAGTCTGAATCGAGGGCTGACGGTAATAAAGCTAACAAATTGATATGAAGGACCTACCCTGCGGAATAATTCTCAAGTTCAACATGCCCAACAAAGATAACAACTCTACCCTGGAACAAGACTGCGAGATCGAGAAGGTATGGATACACTCTCTGATCCTGTCAAGCTTGTCCGCCGGGAGGCTGGCCTGCAAGGCCTTGGTATCCAACATGATCCATAAAAAGGTTAGTGCCGGGCCTTTCAACTTCTTGACAGCCAGCGGGACATCGAGAGCCATGAAAACAGACAACAATTTCCGTAAGTCTACAGGAGCTTGCCCAGGACTCTCAATGAGGAGGAAATCATCAAGGTAGTGGATGACCTCGTGACAACCCTCCACCTGAACGAGAATCCACACGAGTGCCTGTGTGAACGCATCAAACAACCAAGGACTGCTTTTGGAACCAAAGGTGAGCTTGGTGGCAAAATAGTACAGCCCTCTCCACTTCACCCCATGCCACTGCCAGAGTGATGGCATGATCGGAAGGCGTTTGAACGCGTCAGCAATGTCTGCTTTAGACAGCCAGGCACCCTTCCCAACCCTGATAATCCGCTGGATAGCCTGATCCACTGAAGCATAGAAAATTCCTCCGATGGGATTAAGGAATTCAAACTAGGCACCGCGGAGCAATGAGGGGCAGACAAATCATAAATTAAACGTAATTTATTAGAAAACTTTCCCTTGACCAACCCCAAAGGATTGACCCTCCAATGCTGGAATGGCGATACTGAAAAGGGACCAATGATTAACCCCTTGTCCAGCTCGGACTGGCGTAATGTGTCCACCGCCCCCAAATCTACCATAGAGGACCTGAGATTGGGACTCTCAAACGTATCGGTAGGCAAAGTGTCAAAACCTGTGTGGAAACCCCTCGTGAATCCATCCACCAAAAAAGCCTTTGAAGTCGGAGAAGGGTGTGAGACCAACCAAATCTCAAAAAGATCCGCATTAACCCAGCTCAGTCAGTTGTACTTGCCGTGCCTGAGTGAGCAAGCTGAGTTTGGATGGGCCCTCAAACAACCAGAGCAAATGTGCAACAGACGACACATGTAATTCAAATTGTTACAAATCTGCGACTTCCCCAGGTACTGGACAGGCCGACCCAGCTTTTCAACAGTGGCATCCTGAGCTGGAGCTGGCAGAGCACTGGGGAAACCCCTGGAAGTGCCCGGGAGAGCAGGGAACTCAGTGTTGGGACACCAGAAAGCAGTGTGAGACGACGACTAGCAAATGGCGCAGACTGGCGACCTCAACCCAGCGAAATGAAGGCAAAAAGTTCAGTGTCCACACTACTCCAGTTAGTAACCACTTGATGTTGAGAAAACATGGCCACAGCTTTGGCAGAAAATGAACGTTGATAATCATAAAATGCCATGCCTCCTTATTTGTGACGTAACTCTAGCACCTCATATAAGTAATGGTCCAGCTCCTCCCTCCTCTGGGGACTCATCGAGCAAACCATATCCCTGAACATGCTGAAGGCCAGCACAAACTCAGGGATAGAGAGCTTGCGGTTCAGCCTGTGGTCCCTTGATAATTACTGACACATCGCCGCAAGCATAGGACTTATTGTCAGCAACATCATGAGCAGCAATCAACACGGATGCCAGGTTAACATCCTTGCCCTCCAAAATATCCCTCCTGAGATTCCCTGGGATAAAATGAGCAGAGGTGACAGAAGGGACCCTAGAACTAGGACCTGCAGCCAACTGTAACGGCCCTGACACCATGGGGACCTCAGACCCTGCCACAACCCCAGAAGCTGCCAGATCCAATGGGGTCAGACTAGGATTGGTCTCCAGCACCTCCACCCTAGCCCGCAACTCTTGAAAAAAAAAAAAGGGTAGCCTGGATCTGAGAAAGGGATTGTTAAAACTGTACGCAGGGTGGCCTGCTCCACACCGGAATCTGAAGAGGTAGGAAATAACAGTCTAAAAAGTTCTGCCTTGCGGGCTGACGCAGAGAAAGAGATCCCCCTGAGACGCAGCTCCGCCATCAATCTTGGGGCAGTCCAAGTCCTCATAGAGGGTGAACTGCCCTGATCCCCCCCCTGGCTGGGGAAGGGGAAACGGAAGAAAAATCATCGATATCCGCAGCCTGAGACATGCCCTAAATGATCAAAACAGAATGGAAGCGTGAAAACAATCAACAACCACCTACCGACCACCCCCCACCGACCGCCATCTGAGCCCAAGAACTCCACCCTAAATGTGACCCAAGAAACCTACACCACCTAACTTGAAGGAGGCTGAGAAACCTTCGATCCGTAGGTCAATTAAAAACGAATACTCAGGCCTCCTAAACCTGAAAACGTGACATGTTCCTCAAGACTAAGGCAAATTGACCCTGATGTGAGAGGAATTTGAAAACGGGTGAGGAGACTTGCCACTGTCCAAGCCAATTAAAAATGAACCTCTCAACCCACTAAACCTAAACTGAGATAGGTACAAGGCACAGTGGCGAATGATCCAACAATGTGATGAAACGAGAAACCAAGAGAATGACATACCAGTAACCTGACTTGCCTTTGAGAAACTCCAAACCCAGACAGAACAAGGCTTGCGTCTGGCCCCTAATGCCTGCCCTAAAATAAAATATATGAACGAGACTGAAACCATGACAGACCTTGAAAATAAACGAGCATCAAACGCAGAACAGATGAAACGACATAACCCTACAGACGAGACCTGAAAATGTGTCAGGTAATGAATGAGAGCTAGCCACAAAATGCATGATCGTGACCTAACGTGACTAAAACAGCTGAGAAGACTTGCCACTGCACAAGACAATTAAAAATGAACATCTCAAACCGTATGAAACCCACAGACGTGGTGGGTGACCCTGCAGTGGCGTGGCAACCCTCCCAACATCCCTTGGCCTAAATAAACCTGACCAGGAAACCTTGTCACACCCTGACACTAAACCCCACCCCCCCCTCGTGCACGCGACACCCACCAAACCTATGTGTACCCCGAAGTGAAACTCGCACCCCAGACATGGGTGACCAACCCCCTGACACCTACTGAAACGGGAAAAAAACTGATTATTTGGAAACGTGCAAATTTGACCAGGCGTCCTGGAAACGAGAACTGACAAACGTATGAATCCAACCTGCAGAGAAATGTTACACGGAAACAATATTTTCACAAAATGCAGGCTATGCATGAACCTGACCCCCCCCCCCCCAGCCTGATCAAGTGGTGCCTGCCGGGAATGTAACGTCAACCGATGCGCCTGCAGCCCCCCTTGACAGGAAACACCAGCCCCCCTAATACCCCTCCACCTGCAGCCATAAGAAATAAATAAATAAAATATAAAACACCCCCCTCTACCACAGAGTACCCAGCGACCCCCCCCCAACAATAATATGTCTGACTAGCGCCCCCCCCCCAAGCCAAGCCAAATGAACATGCCACCAGGCAGACCATCCCCCCGTAAATAAGCCCCACAGCCACTGCCACACACCATGTTACTGCAACACCTGTCCTTACCATCCCCCCTCCCGTGCCGTATGATACCTGCCGCTGAAGGAGAGAAGCTCGAGCCACAGCGCGGAGCCGAGGGTGGCCGAGAGAAATCGAGGCCCGTCAAGAACTGCTGGGAAGAGCCAAGAACTGCCGGGAAGAGCCAAACCCCACCGGAAAAAGCCAAACGCCGACGGAAACAGCCGAAGATAGCCGGGACCTTGTGGAGTGTTGACAACGCCGTGATACAACCACACCAACAAGCCGACAGGAGCAGGGAGGAGGAGGGTGGGTTTAAATACCTCCTACAAACTCAGGCCAGCCTGCGGCCGGCCTTCTCATTAATCGAATCTCCCTTATTTCCCAAGGAAATAAGAAAGCTAACCTGTATTAGGAGTTACAAAATTACATAGCATACAATCAGAACACAATACAAGTAATATACTTAGCAGGTCCTCGTAGCTGAGCCTCGTGATGGAGTGAGAGAGAGCTCTGTTTCAAACATTCCCTTTTGACAAACACACCTCACCCACACCACATCCCATTGCCTGCCCCCCTTTGATTGTGGACGAATCAGTGTCTCTGGGGCGTCTCCTCCCCTAGGCTAAATATCTGACCGTCCTGCCATAATTGGACTCTGGGGGGCAGTGTCTGTCCATGAAATGTAACTACTCCGACTGGGGTCAAATTTTGGGTTTTGATCTCCGGTGCCCCGCATCTGCCCTTTAGGCTCATCTTTGGTTGTCACAAACAGATCAGAGTCAGCGGTGTCATGCAGAGTAGCTCTCATAGATAGATGGGAGCCTCTAATCTAAAGTCACAATAGAGGTTTAACTTGTTACATTCCAACTGGGGGAGGGCATCCTGTTCTCCAGGACTAGGGATGAGCTTCGTGTTCGAGTCGAACGTACGTTCGACTCGAACATTGGCTGTTCGTCCGTTCGACGAAATCCGAACTCTTGGTCCATTCGCGTCAAAATTCGTGTGGCGCGCACGGCCCACAATGCACTGCGATGGCGCAGTGCATTGCTGGCTCATGATTGGCCAAGCATGCACTGTGACCCCGCATGCTTGGCCAATCGCAGCGCCAGCAGCGAGGAGAGCCATGATTGGCCACAGGCAGGATGCATGGAGGTGGAGGCTGGCACTCAGCATCAGCAGCAGCAGTCTTATAGGGATGATTTACAGTCCCAAGAAACACGTGGACTTGTACGTGGCTGGGAGGAGGTAGCTGCGGATCATGTTGTCCTTAGTGACCCAGAGGACTCCGGACCGAATGCCTCAGCTAACCTACGCTGCATGGCCTCCCTGATCCTGCAAAGCCTGCGGAAGGATCCTCGTATTCTTCGGATCAAGGAGAGGGACCATTACTGGCTGGCCACTCTCCTTGATCCACGGTACAAGGGTAAGGTTGCCGACCTTATCTTGCCATCGCAGAGGGAGCAGAGGATGAGACATCTCCGGGAGGCCTTGCAGAAAGCTCTGTGCAACGCGTTCCCAGAGACTGGGAGGTTACAAACTCCTGGTCCTGGACAACGTGTTGCTGAGGCATCGGTCAGAAGGAGCGGTGGAGAAGGTGGCCGTCTGACTGATGCTTTCAGACAATTTTTTGGTCCGCAGCCCCAAGGTATGATTGGTTCCAGCACCCATCGCCAGCGTCTGATTTACATGGTGCAGGAATACCTAGGGGCAAGGTCAGACTTGGACACCTTTCCCACCGAAAATCCTCTGGCTTACTGGGTCTTGAGGATGGATCACTGGCCAGAGCTTGCACAGTATGCAATTGAGCTACTGGCCTGTCCTGCATCCAGCGTTCTTTCGGAACGCACCTTCAGTGCTGCTGGTGGCTTTGTTACCGATCACAGGGTGCGCCTGTCCACCGAATCAGTTGATCGACTGACCTTCATCAAGATGAATCAATCTTGGATCACCCACAGCTACCAAGCACCTGAAGCTGATGTAACCGAATAATTTTTTTTGAAATACCACATCCCTTCAAGACTGCCTATGCTGATGCTGAGTGACTGTCCTGTTATGTTGATTGTCTATCCTCTTCCTCCTCCGCTGATATGTTAGAAGAACATTTTTGGTTCTGGGTGATGCCAGCAGCCCAATTTTTCTGCCCCTGTTTAACAGGGGCGTTTAAGTACAATTTTCGATGCAATGCTTTGCAGCAGGGCTAATTCCTGCAATAAAACTAGAGTATATGGAAGAGGTTGCAGTGTGGTGGCACCAGCACCAGTGCCTAAGGCCCAATTTTTCTGCCCCTGTTTAACAGGGACATGTAATTACAATTCTTAATATAATATTTCACAGGAGGGCCCCTTCCTGTGCCCACCTAGAGTAACGGTGAGGACTTATAGTGTTGTGGCACCAGCACCACAACCACCAAAGGTAAATTTTTCTACCACTGTTCAACAATGGCATGTAATTACAATTCTTGATATAATCGTTCACAGCAGGGCGCTCCAGCGCCCACCAAGAGTCACTTTGAGGGCTTACAATGTTGTGGCAAAACCAACACCTTGTTCCGCCATTTCTGCAGAGCATATAGGGCAGGCCCCTACTTTCAAACATCCAACTTACAAACATCTCCTACTTGCAAACGCAAGGAGACAGCAGCAAGTGAGATGAAAAAAGATGGACGACAAAACAAATTATACAGGGGTGATAACCCTTCCCTGTTTTCCAAAAAGCTTAAAAATAGTTTTTTTGACTGGAGCTACACTTTAAAAATGTACCAGTTGAAAATTACAAACAGATTCAACTTAACACAACAAACCTACACAGTCCCTGTCTTGTTTGCACCGCCTGTATACTGCTGTTCTGAGTATATAGGGCCTGGGGGCCACACGCATTTTCTTTTTTTAATATGGGTACAGGGTTCCCCTTAATATGCGTACAAGACCCAAATAGGCTGGTAATGGGCAGGGAGGGCTACCCATGCCATTTTTCTGAATGATTTTCAACCATATTGCAGGAACCAGATATAACATTAAAACCGCAAGCAGTTTTAAATGGTGTTATTTCCGTTTAATGTCATTTTGTTCTAAACACGGGAAACACGTGGCACTTCACAGGCATACTACAGACACCCCCCAAGCACCATATTTAAAGGAATATTTCACTTTTTTTTTTCACTTTAATCGTCAGTAAAATCAGTGCTCCCGCCAAAACGGCCATTTTTAAAAACATTTTAGGCATTGACCCATGTCCCCTGGGGCAGGAGCCAGGTCCCCAAACCCTTTTTAGGATAGTATCTTGCATATTAGCCGTTAAAATTAGCACTTTCCATTTCGAACATTCGAGTCACATAGACTTCAATGGGGTTCTAACGTTCGTAACGAACGCGGGGTCCGTTCGAAAGTTCTGGTGCGAACCGAACCGGGGGGTGTTCGGCTCATCCCTATCCAGGACACTGCACCATTGGGAATGAGTTCATATTGAATCCAACACTGACATATTGCAAGAAAGATGTCGGGGTGAAGAGACCACTCTCCTGAAAACAATTGTTGGCGGCTCAAGTAGTCCGCCTGCCAATTCTCTATCTCGGGAATGAAAACTGCCGATAGGCAAGGGACGTTGTGTTCTGCCCAAGACAAAACGTGATTCACCTCTCTCTGGGCTGCACGACTCCTCATTCCCCCCTGGTGATTGATGTAAGCCACAGCCATGGCATTGTCGGTCTGAATCCTGACAGGACAGCCCTTCATTCTGACCGTCCAGGCTCTTAAAGGCAGACAGATTGGCTGAATTTCCAAAATATTGATAGGCAAGGTCCTTTCCAACCTGGACCACTTTGCCTGGACAGAATCCTCTTCCAAGACCGCTCCCCAGCCTAAAAGACTGGCATCTGTAGTTACTACCTTCCAAGTGGAAGGTAGAAATGTCCTTCCCTTTTGAAGGTTGTTGGATATCAGCCACCAATTCAGTCTCTGACGTACTTCGGGAGCAATCTGAATCAGAAAATCTAAGGCCTGAACCTTTTTGTTCCAGGCTGACAGGATTGTGCTTTGTAGCAATCTTGAATGAAACTTTGCGTAAGAGACGGCCTCGAAGGAGGCCACCATCTTCCCCAATAATCTCATGCACAACCGAATTGAAGGCTTTTTCTTTGCCCTGATGAGGTGAATTAGTTCTACAATGGGACTGATTCTCTTTGGAGGTAGAAATACCTTCCCCTGCCTGGTATCTATGATTAGTCCCAGGTACTGTACTCTCCTTGATGGCCTCAAGGAGGATTTTTCTAGGTTGAGAACCCAGCCTAGAGATTCCAGATAGTTTACCGTTGTTACCAGATCGTGGTCTAACCCAGAAACTGAATGATCTACTAAGAGTAGATCTTCCAAATAGGTTAGGACCATTATGCCCTGAGCCCTTAATCTGACTAAAGTAGCAGCCAGAATCTTTGAGAATACTGGAGGAGCTGTGGCTAGACCAAATGGCAGAGCCACAAACTGAAAGTGCCGGTTTTCTACTTCGAAGCGTAGAAACCTCTGGTGAGTGGGAAATATTGGCACATGAAGATAGGCATCCTTGATATCGATGGAAGCCAAAAATTCTCCTCATTGGAGGTTGGCTACTACCGACCAAATTGACTCAATGCGGAAGGATTGGATGCTGAAGTG
Source organism: Lithobates pipiens (assembly GCF_037356315.1). Classification (NCBI taxonomy): domain Eukaryota; kingdom Metazoa; phylum Chordata; class Amphibia; order Anura; family Ranidae; genus Lithobates; species Lithobates pipiens. Next base: position 285,010,775 of record NW_027507764.1, read on the forward strand.
ACGATTTAGATCTCTGAGATCTAAAATAGTTCCTCTAAGGGAACCTCTGAAATGACTGCCTTGGCGAGCAGATGGTCCAGTGCTAGAAGAAGAGCCGCCTTTTCTGGATCCTTGGCAACCCCTGACCTTAGAAACCGGAGAGACGGCAAAACTCTGAACTCTAGCTTGTAGCCTAGAGACACTGCAGAAGCCACTCATTTGTCCTGACATTGCTCCTGCCAGATCTTTGAAAATTGCAGGAGCCTTCCCCCCACCCGAGCGAGCGGGGGTGCCCCTTCATAAGGAGGCTTTAGTACTCTGCTTGGTGGGCTTCTTTGCCCAAGATCTTTTCTGACCTTGGTGCTGTCCCTGGGGTTTTCCCCTTGAACCTGACGGCTGAGGCCGTCGAGATTGCCTAGAGGCTGATGTCCCTGATGCAGGAGAAGAGGCCCGCTTAAATGAGAAATGTCTAAATTTCTTCTTTACTGGCAACAGAGAACTTTTAAGAGAGAATACAAAGAAGGGGAAGGCGCACTGACCTAGTGCATTACCATAAATAAGTACCTCTGGGTACTCATCAAATTCCTCGGACATCTGGTCTGGAGTCGCCAAACGTTTGGTGCGATGGATTTATTTGTATTGATTTTGCCTGTGATCAATACTCGTTTGTGAGTAGCCATTTTGCTATTTGATTCAATGTTAAATAAAGCTGTTTTATGGTAATCGACTAGGTCAGTGCGCCTTCCCCTTCTTTGTATTCTCTCTTTTTAGTATTTGAACACCCAATGTTCTAAAGGAGGGCTGCAAGACGTAGTGACTACACCATTTCAAACTGTTTATATCACATTTAAAGACCAAGAAACCAGAGCGCAGGAGAATTTGCTGTTTTTGAACAGAGAACTTTTGCCATTGGAAAGCTTGCTGAAGTGGTGGTAGAGGTGGAAGGGTTTCTCATTTACACTGCAGCCCTGAGGTCTTAGATGCACAAGGGGGATGCTGCTTTTTGCATTCAGGCTATTTACTACCACCAGGAAACTCATCTGATCAATGTTGACTTTGGTTGCTAAGAATGTAGCAAAATATCTTCCCTTTAGGTATGCTTGAAAAGTCCTCCTCTACATGCTGTCCTCTACACAGCATGTGTAGAGGACTATCGAACTATCCGTGATACTTTTGAAATGAACGGACTTGCCCACACACGGAAGAAAGTCTGTTCATTTTGAACGTGGCTCCAGGTAGCCAGGACTAGTGATTGAAGTCAATGTCGCCAAGATTGACACGTGGCTGCCCCCGTCACCTAGTATGGACTTAAAGGGGAAGCCCTATGCCGAAAAAACAGTGTGGGGGTCCCCCCAAGGTCCATATCAGACCCTTATCTGAGCACGCAACCTGGCCAGTCAGGAAAGGGGTAGGGACGAGCGAGCGCCCCCCCCTCCTGAGCCGTACCAGGATAGTAAAGGGATACGGCAGAGGTCAGGCCAACTAGCAGAGAGGAACAACAGAGTACACGCCAAAGATTCAGGGTCACAGAGTGCGCATGCGCGGGACTTCCGGGAAGCAGCCCTGAACGGGAGCTCCGCACCGCTCCGGCCATCCGCGGTCTGCTACAGCCACAATACCCAGCGGACACCTCCGGGGAGAACCCCCCTGCACTCCGGAAGATCCAGAGCAGCTTTTTGAATGCAGGGAAAGCCTGCCAAGAAGGACGTTAGCCGCAAACTTCACTTCGGCCTAACGGACCATCAGCCTTCCAAGATGGCGACCGCAAAAACTACATGCGGTGAGGCCGCAATCCCCGCACACAAGGTGAACCCCGGGATGACTCCACCAGCGCCCGTGAGTAACCCACAGAACCTATCCCCCTCTCCTGCATCCACAGAATCCCTCCTGGGCAGACTACAGACTGAAAATCCATTTTCCCCACTGTCTAATGCTCCCAGCTGCATGGCTGATTCGCCACAAGCTTCCCCCATTCAGCCCATCTATCCCCCTGACGTGACACAACTCCTGAACAGTTTTTCTGATATGTTAGCTGTGGGACTGGCCCAGAATGCTGCACAAATTACCTCAGCTTTTAAGGCTGACATCCAGAGCTTAGGAACCAGAATCGATAACATTGAGCAGGCAATGGATGAAAACTCAGCCCGCACGGTCCAGAATACTGCATGTATTCAGACACTCCAAGACCAACTTGACTCTGCCCTATCAAAAATCGACGATTTAGAGAACAGAAGCAGACGATACAACTTTCGTATCAGAGGAATTCCAGAATCACAAGAAGATGTTCATGACACTGTAAAAGCCCTGATTAGGGAAATTATCCCTGACATCCCAGACCAGAGGCTTGAACTGGACAGAGCTCACAGGGTACTGCGACCCCCCCGCCAAGATGGCCTTCCTCGAGACATTATTGTCAAGCCACATTTCTATGGGGTTAAAGAGGAAATAATGAAAAAAATCACCCAACAGAGAGGACATCGTCTTCAATGGAGCTAAAATTCAAATTTTTGCAGACATCTCCCCCACTACAATCCAAAAAAGGAGAGAGCTAAAACCGCTACTTGAGATTCTCTCACAGAAGATGATTAAATACAGGTGGGCCTTTCCCTTCCGTCTACAATTCCACTACAAGGAAAAGTCCCACAGCTTCGCGGACTTCCACAATGGTGAACGCTTGCTCCTACATCTAGGACTCATCGCCCAGGAGTCTGTTTCTGAACAAATGGAGACACGTCTGAGCTCCTCCAAAAGACCCCCACCGTCAAGCCCTCTGACCCCCCTTTGGATCAAGCAGCAACCAAAGAGACAGCGGGATACCATTCCTCCAAGATGAACACGCTCCCGTTTTGACCTCCATGGGTCAGATTCCTTTTTTGCACTTCACATGGTTCTCTGGACAGTATTGTCCCCACCTTCGTGACTTTTGAGTCATCCTGGCACATTTTGTAACTATCCCCCACCTCCCCCCCTCCCCCCCTTTTCCCTTATTGAATATTGTTTTCCATCTTTTTTTCTTTTTTTTTTTTTTTCCTTTGAAGTCTCCGAGGTTCCCCCATATCGTTTATTATGGATCGCCTTAGTTCTCTACCCTCCCCACACTCCCTCCCCCTCCTCCTTTATCCCCTACCCCCCTCCAGAGGGTCCCCTCTAGTCCCTATCAGCCTGTTTTGAATCAGGCGGCCTCTATTCTGTCCAAGGGACCTAGGTGACCCTCTTATATGGACCTCTCCCGATATTACGGACACTATATTGAAGTTTGATTGGTTCTTCCTATATGTTATTTACTTTTTAATGCCAACTTTGTTTTGTTTCAGGTGTTACTGTTTTAAAGGCGAGTGCCGCTTGGCCGGAGCGGGTCTGCTTGCCACTCCACCTGCTGTGACCCTGGGGCTTAATCCCCCCTTGGTGACACCAGGACCGCAACCCCTTTGTGGGTTGCCCTTCTACCGATCCCAGTTTTTTCAAGGGTATCGGAGCAGGTTTGGACCTGCAATCCCTCCCCTGGGGGAGACCAGTCGCTTTCCTCGTCTGGGCTTTCCCTCCCTTCTCTCCTTCCCCTTCTCTCTCTCTTTCTATTCTATCCTTCTTACTGGTTCTTTTGTTCTTCTTCTTCTTCTTCTTCCCCTTCTGGTGCCTCCAAGGAGAGTGAGATGGTTATCACCATATAGGATGCTGGGTCTTTGTCGCGTCCACCGGCTCGGGACCATTGGTTTCTCGGATCAGGTAATTAATATCAGCATGTATTTGCGCTCTTTCTCTCAAAGCTATGGCTGACGACACCCCTCAACAACACCCCCTTAAGGTTGCATCTCACAATACCCTAAACTCTCCTATGAAAAGGCGCAAAGCACTACATAGCTATCATTCTAAGAGCCTGGACATCGTCCTCATCCAGGAGACGCACTTCCCTAAAAGCTTTAACCCCCCCTTCCTGCACCGAAACTACCCTACTTTCTTTTTAGCTAATGCCGATGATAAGAAGAGGGGGGTAGCTGTCCTTATTTCTAAGCGCACCCCTTTTACCCTATCCCAGGTGGTTAGGGATGGGGAGGGCAGATATATACTAGTTAAGGGACATATTAATGGCTCACTCTTCTCTATCGTGTCTTACTACGCCCCCAACAAGGGCCAAGCTAAATTTTTCTCTTCTATGCTAACCTTCCTCTCCCCTTACCTGGAGGGAAAGGTTATCATGGGGGGCGACTCTAATGTCGCCTTCGATCACATGCTGGACAAGTCCGCCCATGATAAGGCCATCTTGAAAAGGCCTTCCAAACAGAGTCTGAGTATTGCTAGGCTCTTTCATGCCTTGGCCAGATTGACTCTTGGAGAGAACTTAATCCCTCAGCCCAGGACTTCACTCACTTTTCTGCCCCGCATAGAACATATGCCCGCATTGACCACATCTTTTTACATTCCTCAGATATCCACCTAGCATCTCGCGCTGTAATAGTCGAGGTGCCCTGGTCGGATCACTCATTGGTTTCCCTGACGCTTTCGGGCTGCTTACCCCATGCACGTGCCCCACAATGGCGATTGAAGGAAGCATTACTATCCAACCCGGCTCATCGTACTGCCCTAGAAAGAGACCTCATAGAATACTTTCGCTTAAACGACTCTGCTGACATCTCCTCTGGGGTCCTTTGGGGGGCACACAAAGCTGTCATGAGGGGTAAATTTATTCAGCTAGCTTCACGCCTCAAACGCGAAAAGCAAATTGACATCGTTAATCTTGAGAAAAACTTCCAGGCCTTAGGCAAAGCTCATAAGAAACATCCCACTGCCTCTTCTTTGGCTCTTCTGGATGCAGCAAAAATTGCACTTAACACTGCCCTCACCTCTAGTGCTGAAAGACATTTGCAATGGGTGAATGACAGATTCTACCTCAATTCGGACAAATTTGGCCCTCTCCTCGCCGCCAAACTATCTCCCAAATTTAGAACCCAGGCTCTCCCTAAAATTAAATCCCCTTCCGGCTCCCTAACACAAAACCCTAAACATATCTTGCAGGCTTTCCATACCTTCTACTCAAAGCTTTATTCTGGTCAGGAACCTAATAAAACCCAGTCTTTTAAATCTTTTCTGGACAATATCCCTCTTCCCAAGATCTCGGATGAACACCGTTCACTGATGGAAGCCCCGATCTCAGAATCCGAAATCGTAGCGGTCATTAAGACCCTTAAGAAAGGCTCTGCCCCCGGTCCTGATGGGTTCTCCACACATTATTACAAGACCTTCTCCGAAATTCTATCCCTTTATCTGGCCCGGTTCTTTAACTCCCTGAACCACGCATCTCCCTTAGACTCCGAGGCCAATCTGGCATACATCTCGGTCATCCCTAAACCGGGCAAGGACCAGAGCCTAGTTAGCAATTACAGACCCATCTCATTGATTAATAACGATTTAAAAATCATGACGAAAATTTTTTTTCGAACCGGTTGGGGTCATTCATTGGGGCATATGTCCATAAGGACCAAGTGGGCTTTATCCCAGGGCGACAGGGACCGGACCAGATAAGACGAGCGGTAGACGTCATTTCCCTGCTTAATTCAGGGTGGGATGGGGGTTCACCACAGGAAGGCTTCCTCCTTTCTATAGATCTGCAAAAAGCGTTCGACACCATAACTTGGCCGTACTTATTTGGCGTACTAGACAGATGGGGCTTTGGCCCTCACTTCTCTCTCCTACTGAAATCTCTTTATTCCCAACCTAGGGCTAGGGTCAGGCTACAGGGCCACCTTTCAGAACCCTTCTCAATTTGTAAAGGTACTAGACAGGGCTGCCCGCTATCCCCCCTCCTCTTCGCCATCGGCATTGAAACTTTAGCCATTTCCATCAGGAACCATCCAGATATCCAGGGAGTTAAGTGCGGACACTCTACACATAAATGCGCCTTGTTTGCGGACGATGTCCTCCTCTTTATAACCTCCCCTCTTACCTCTACTCCTAATATCCTCAAACTCCTCCGCACCTTTGGAGAGGTCTCTGGGTTGCATGTCAACATGGCCAAATCAGTAGCCCTCAATATATCGGTTCCCCCAGACCTTGTCCACAGGCTCAAGGAGCACTTTCCATTTTCTTGGAGTTCCTCTTCCATTCCCTACTTAGGGATTCAGCTCACTCCCTCTATGGCACAATTATACAAACATAACTACCCTCCCATGTATACGAAACTCAAGAAGGACCTTGAGCAATGGTCCCTCCATAAGCTTTCGTGGGTTGGGAGGGTCAACTCCATTAAGATGACTCTCCTCCCTCGGATACTGTACCTCTTTCGCTCCCTACCGATACCAGTACCCAAATCTCACATTCATACCCTTCAATCTGCGATCATAAAATTTATATGGGGTAAATCTAACCACAGACTCCCTAAGACAACGCTGTTTAGACCTAGACGGAAAGGCGGACTTGGGCTACCTAACCTCTGGTGGTACTACCAGGCAGCGCAACTCTGCCAGATGTCCAATGTGTACTCGAGAGGCCCAAAACCTGAATGGCTAGAGATGGAAAAACATGCTATCCCTAAAAACACTATTGATTTTCTGATTTGGCGTCCCCCGAAATCCAGACCCCCAATTATGGCCCCTACCCTCTCACATTCCTTCACTTTATGCGACACGGTATATAAATCTAACATCCTCACCTCTAAGTGGCAACCCCTCGCTCATCTCTTCAACAACCCCTCATTCCCACCAGGGATGGACATCAGGGCGTTCCAGTGGTGGATAGACAAAGGCCTTTACAGAATAGGGCACTTTCTAAATCCGTCCGGGCCGCTCAAACTTAGTCACTGCATCTCTTAATTGGAAATGTCGGACTCGGAAAGATTTAGGTTCCACCAAATAGCACATTTCCTCCACACTCTGACCTCTCACCATCCCCTCCCTCTTCAAGTCTCCCCTTATGAACTTTGGTGCTCGTCAGCCACGGACATGAAGGGGGGTATCTCCCTGATCTATTCGGCTTTAGCCGACCCAAAGGAGAAAGCGCAATACATGCTGAGCTTGGAACGTGATTTGGGCATCGAGTGGGATTTGGACTCTTGGCACTCCTATTTCACTGCTTCCTTCAGGGGGATCCTTAACACCTCCTTGATGGAAGCAGACATTAAAGTACTCACCCGCTGGTACCTGGTCCCAACCCGTTTAGCTAAATTTTTCCCCCAGTCATCTCCCCTTTGTTTCAGGGGATGTGGCCACCTAGGGTCGCTCCTCCACATTTTATGGGAATGCCCCAGAATTAGTAACTTCTGGAACAAGACCTTTGGCCTTATTCGTAAAGTTACTGGGCAAGCTGTTCCCCAGTCTCCAGCATTCGCCCTTTTGAATCAACAAATACCCAAGATACCTAAACACAGTCGAGCTCTGATCCATTTTATCCTTATTGGAGCTAAATTGACGATAGCCAGATCCTGGAAATCACCTAGGGTTTCTTTCCCTTCGCTTAAACAAAAGATTAATTGGATTTTATTTCACGAAAAGACTTCTAGCTCCATCCTGGACAAAATGGACAAATTTAAACGGGTATGGGAACCTTGGGCCAACTTTATTGGGATTCTCCTCTAAGACCGGGTTCATGTCTCCCTTCATATTTGGCTCCCAGCTCCATCTAGTACATTGGCTCCCGTGAACTCTCCTTGGCTCAGGCACCCTCCTCTGCACTCCTTTTTCTCCTCCCCCCCTTTTATTTTTTATTTTTTTATTTTTTTTCCTCTTTCTTTTTCTTTTCTCCTTCTTCCTCCCCTTCCTTTCTGTTTCTCAACCTCTCCTTCTCCTCTTTGTCTCTCCCTCCATCAAGCCCAGCTGGGCTGGGAAATGGGGAATATTAGTTCTCAGGTTAGGCCTTGATTAGGTTTATTTCTCAGTGACTTTAGAATGAATAGTTGTGTGTTACCTGTCTAACTGCTCCTGGGACTCACCTTCACATGTTACTTTCAGCTATGGTAGCATTTGAGTCACCCAAGGGCCCCATCCAGGCTCAATTGCCTTCTTTTTGTTATAATATAATTCCAGACATGTTTCTTTTTTCTTTTGTTTGCTATAGTTGGGCAACAAGGCCCCCCGTTTCCTCTTTAGGTGTGGGGGCCCCGAGACTCCGACACAGTGTGATCCCAGATGGGGTGTCGGAGCCTCGGTACATCTAGCAGCTATTCTCAATAGCTTTCGTGTTAATTTTCTCCCATCAATGGAGGTTTTGTCATTGTCCGGAAGCCCTATGGGTACCTGTCTTTTTACTTTTAGGGATTGGGACAATGGTTGTCGCCCACTGAACATCCTAGTTGTTGTTTAACTCAGGACCTCTCCCTCTTACGGAGGGATCCTGTATTTGTTTCTTGCATATTGTCATGCCTGTCAAGCAATGTACTCTCTGAAATCCCCTGCGCGGGAGGTATTTTCATATTGTATTTTTATTTCTGCAATAAAAATTCTTTAAAAAAAAAAAAAAAAAAGATTCAGGGTCACAGGCAGTCAAGGTCACAAGCAGACGGGAATAGTCAAGAACACGCCAAGGTCGGTAACAGAGACAAACGTAGAGCACACGGCAAGCAGGAAGCCAAACACACAGTGAATACACAATGGTTGATCAGCACTGCTGGCTTGCAGTGCACAGGTTAATATAGGGTTCCCTGATAGGGCCTGGGGTGGAGCCATGCTTAGAGGAGAGGTTATAAAAAACACTAGGTGAAAGTGGCTGGCCTCTTAGTCTGAACACATGAGGAGAGGTAAGCAGACAGAGGAAGATTACTGCATAACCATGACACACACCTTTTTGAAAGGCCCCAGAGGCTACAAAACCTAAGCAAGAGGCACCACTAACCAAACACTGCCATGAAGACCAAGGAACTCTCCAAACATGTAAGGGACAAACCCTGAGAAGTACAAGTCAGGGTTAGGTTAAAAAAAAAATCCAAATCTTTGATAATCCCTAGGAGCACCATCAAATCTATAATAACCAAATGGAAAAAACATGGCGCAACAGCAAACCTGCCAAGAGACGGCCGCACACAAAAACTCACAGACCAGGCGGGGGGGGGGGGGCGTGACCTGGACCTGCCGTGGGAAGAAGTGACTTTGCAGACCTCTCTGACTTGGACCCTTTTTCCCGGCTAACTTCACTCTGACTCGGTATGCTACCGTCCAGAAGACATAGGACCAAAGCCACAACTCGGGGGACACCCACTACTAAAAATTCAGACGAAATCTGCTGCTTCTTTAAACAGATATCGGGCCGGCACCAGGAACCAGGGCCGCGGCTCCTCTGGGTTCCCCACGTGGCGCTAAGACCAGGGCGATGAGAAAGGAGACTTCCCTTACTTCGAGGTTACCGACACAGCCTGATAGCGACAAAGAACTCCCACACAGCCCTCGGTGTGATCCAGCCTCCCCAGCCCCACCAGTGACCACTGCCATGGACCAGGATATCAGGGCCCTGCTCCAGGCCCTGCCGACCAAGATGGACTTAGAGGCGCTGATCCTCCACCTCGAGGAGTCTCACCGTAGGGACATCCAAGAGGTGAGAGGAGAGGTGTCCACATTAGCAGAACATGTTACCGCAGGGGAGTCCTCGGTCTCCTTACTGGAAGGACGAGTAGCGGCATTAGAACAGGCGAGAGACCAGCACCGGGACTTGGCTAACGCCTTGCAGCTCCACTTTGAGGACATTGAGGACCTAAGCCGTTTGAGTTTGCGAAAAGGCATGTGGGAGACTCCCAAACTGTATGGAGGAAGGTGCTCTGGTCTGATGAGCTTAAAATAACTTTTTGGTCATCAAAGAAAACGCTATGTCTGGCGCAAACCCAACACATCACATCATCCAAAGAACACCATCCCCATCATGCTGTGGGAATGTTTTTAAGCAGTCAGGACTGGAAAACTGGTCAGAGTTGAGGGAAGGATGGATGGTGCTGAATACAGGGATATTCTTGAGCAAAACCTGTACCACTGTGTGTGATATGAGGCTAGGACGGAGCTTCATCTTCCAGCAGGACAATAAACCCAAACACACTGTTAAAGCAAAGCTTGAGTGGTTTAAGGGGAAACATGTAAATGTGTTGGAATGTCCTAGTCAAAGCCCAGAACTCAATCCAATAGAAAATCTGTGGTCAGACTTAAAGATTGCTGTTCACAAGCACAAATTATCCAACTTGAAGGAGCTGGAGCAGTTTTGTAAGGGGGCAAAAATCCCAGTGGTAAAATGTGGCAAGCTCATAGAGACTTATCCAAAGCAACTTGGAGCTGTGATAGCTGGTGGCTCTACAAAGTATTGACTTTAGGGGGGTGAATAGTTATGCATATGGACTTTTTCTGTTATTTTGTCCTATTTTTTGTTTGCATCACAATAATAAAAAAAAATCTTTAAAGTTGTGGGTATGTTCTGTAAATTAAAGGATGCAAATCCTTATACAATCCATGTTAATTCCAGGTTGTGAGGCAACAAAACACGAAAGATGCCAGGGGGGGGGGGGGTTAATACTTTTGCAAGGCACTGTAAATGTTTGCTATAATGCATACTACCCCAGTAATTTTACACAGATAAAAAAATGTATCTACCCTGGGCATCCACGCGGGATTGTATCAGATGAAACGGAACATTATTAGCCCTTGTACACACGGTCGGAGATTCCGTCGGAATGTGTCCGATCGGAGCGTTTTGTCAGATATTCCATCTGTGTGTGGTCTGCATCGGACTGTTTCCGTCGGAATATCCGTCGGACCAACTTTTCCAACTTGCCGGAAATATTTTCCGACAAAATGCTCCGATCGAACATACTCTGATCATGTGTAGAGAATTCTGATTGAACAAAGTGACACGCATGCTCAGATCAAATTCCTACACCAAAGCTATTGGCTACTAGCGTGAACATAGTCCCAACATAACGAAATAACGTCATCACGTCGGATTTTCTGACAATTTGTCCGACCGTGTGTATACAACAGTTTTGGACAAAATCCGTCGGACAAAATCCGACGGATTTGGTTGTCAGAATCTCCGACCGTGTGTACAAGGGCTTAGAGACATGAATACTGACCCCCCTGGAATATGCGGTATGGGTGGAGTGAAATTGTGTCAAAAAGCCTTCGTGCCGAAGCAGCGATAAGGTATTAAGTTGTAGATGAGTTTCCTGCAGACACGCCACCACACTGGGGTATGGTTTTAATGCAGAGAACAATGCCACCCACTTCACTCTATCGTTCATCCCTCACACATTCCAGGACAACAGAGTGTATTTAACTGCCATAAAACAGGCTTTTATCAATGGCTCAAGTAATGCCGCGTACAAACGATCGGATTTCTTGTTGGGAAAGGCTCTGATGGTTTTCCCGACAGAATTCCGCTCAAGCTGTCTTGCCTACGCATGGTCACACCAAATTCCGACCGCCAAGAACGCTGTGACGTCCACCACGTACAACAAGACTAGAAAAGGGAAGTTTAGCACCACGTGCGGCACCCTTTGGGCTCCTTCTGCTGACCTTATGTTTATTGTGTGTTAGTAGAAGTTTGGTTAGAGACGATTTGCGCTTTTCAGATTTGTGCTTCAGATCGTTCCTGCTCTACAGTTTGTGCTTGTCGATTCATATCTGCTTATCAGTGTGTGTAGTCAGTTCGCATTTGTTTGTCATTGCGGCCTATATATTTATATAGTACGCTTTGAATTTCAGTGCTTATTGTCCGCTCGTTGCTGATTTGCATTTCGTTCTTTCAGGCCTTACTGTTTATCAGTGCTTTCTGTTAGTCCGTTCTGACCAGCCTATCGTTTTGAAGCCATGTTTCATGTACGTAATCATCGTAGAGTTCATACTGGGTGGGGGCTTGGCGTGGGGGTTCTTACTTTAACACAAGCCCAGTCCATGAACAGGGTGAGGAGGTGTTCATGGACCAAGAAATGGTTGCTCCAGCATGACCAATTCTCTCGTATGCCTTTGCTGCGTGAGATCTGTGAGAATAATTCCGATGATTTCAGGAATTATCTCAGGATGGCGGCTTTTCACCGTCTGTTGGCTTTGCTGATCCCTTATATCAGCAGGCAGGATACCTGCATGCGGCAAGCCATCACTCCGGAGCAGAGGCTAGTTGCCACGTTGCGGTACTTGGCGACTGGGAGAAGCCTTCAGGACCTCAAGTTCTCGACAGGCGTCTCCCCCCAGGCTCTGGGGATTATTATCCCAGAGACCTGTTCTGCCATCATCCAGTCCTGCAGAAGGAATATATGAGGGTAAGTTTTATCCTTTAACATCACATTATATTTATTTACTGTTTGCTAATGTATTGTATTTCTTTCATCATTCTATAATTAACATAATTGTAATAAGTTGGGAATTTCCTCTGTCTTCATGCATGTTGGATTTTTGTATGCTCCTTTTTTGTCTTTCATGCATATTTGCCTTCACTAACCTCCCCAGCATGCTATCCTGGGCCCATATACTCTAGTCACTTAACAATGTATTTTGTCTGCTCCATTGTAATGCTTTACCCTAAAGACCCCCTAAAATGTGTACAAATGTTATTGTCCTTAAATTCATGCAGAGTGCCAGAGGTTTTTTTTGCGGGGCCCAAAACCATTTGGGACCCCCCTCCCCCAAACCCCTAAGTCAGCTGATACCAATCCTCTCTCTGCTGACTTTGCCAAACCCAAACACACTATACCTACCTCTTTTTTTGGTCAGATTTATGGATGAATTTCTCAAAGCATGTAGTGCAAGGGCCTACCTCAATCGATGGGAAGCACGTCCATATTGCCCCATTAACCCATTCAGGGTCATACTATTTTAACTATAAGGGGTTTCATAGTATTGTGTCGATGGCAGTGGTGTTGGCGACATATGAGTTTCTATATGCGGATATGGGGAGGAATGGTCGGATGGAGGAGTATTTATCCAGACCGAGTTTTACCGACGTCTCGTGAGTGGTGGCTTGGGATTGCCACCCCTGGAGGAGAATGTCGAAGGACTGCCATTTGTCTTTGTCGCAGATGAGGCTTTCGGTCTGGGAAACCATGTCATGAGGTCATTCCCCCAGAGGACCCTCACCCCGGAGAAGAGGGGTTTTAATTTCTGGCTGACAAGAGCAAGAATAGTTGAGGAGAACGTGTTTGGGATTCTGGCCAGCCTGTTCCGCCTGTTTCAAACGGCCATTAATATGCGGAATACAAACTTGATACCATTGTCTTATCTTGTTGCATCCTGCATAACTTTTTGAAAAGAAATAACCCAAATTATGTGGTCACAGTTGGGCCTGACACCGGACTTCAGCAATCAATGACATCCCTTGAAGCGGCCCGTCCTGGCTTGCCCCACCAAAAGCGCCCATGAAGTGAGACAAAACTATTTGGAATATTTTTCGGGGAGGGAGGCCATTGCTTTGCCAGCACATTTTGAATACATTTTACATTTAATGTGCTAAAATCTGGATTTTAATTTCCTGGTTGTGTTTTTTTGGGGTTTTTTTTGTGTCTCCTAGTGCACTTGTAGTGCCAAGTGGTTTGTACATTATTACATCCACTGACACTGTAAACACCAATTTAAACACAAAAACTGGTATTGATCATTGAAAGAAGAAGCCACACATTGTTGAGTAAAAATCCTTTTACTCCGTACACATTCACATGTGCGTTGTAAAACTTTTTTTTGTAAAAAAGTATACAATTTTGAGTTATCTGCATATTTTTATTTTTTTTATAGGTTACATAAACAGCTATGTTTCAAAACAAAACATACACAACTCTGGAACTTACAAGGTTCAACATTGAAAAACTTAAGGCAAGATCACACATTATATTGTCCAAAATGTGTAAATCTTGCCTTCAATAGATGGGGTGAAGTCACCCCTGTAAAAGCCTAATTTTGAAGATGCACACAAATTGGGAGTCAAACTGGGGATTTACATTCTGCTCCCATGCCTAATGTCAACATGTGCTATCTCCCATAATGGGGGATAATGGATGTGTTTTGGGGGTGCAACCCCTTCCTCTCACCTACTTGAGTTTTGATGAAAGGGTTGCAGGCACAAAACGCATACATTGATATCCCCTGATGGCAGATAGCACATGTTGACATACTGTGTGCATCTTCAAAATTAGGCTTTTTAAAATGTTTTCAAAATGTAAAAAAAACACAAAATGGTGCCAATTTTTTTGTAAATTATATTCTTCCAAGGACATCAATCGTGTTCTTAAGTTTTACTTCAATATCCATAGTTTTTTGTTTTATAATGTCTAAATCCTGACTACACCACATGATTTCCTGGATTAGCCTTTGGGCACTGTCACTGGTGAAATGATCTGATTGTTCTTCCACAACCTGTACATCACCTAAAAAAAAAAAAAAAAACACGCCATGTATTATAAATATGCAGGCTTACATCTCTTATTACCTAAGGCTGGGGTGTCAGAAACTCGACCGCCTCTCCTTCCTCCACATCCTCAGGTTGTGACCTCTGTTCCCCTTGTTCAGGAGGTGTGGGGTCCCTGGTGACGTCATAATTCCTGATTCTTTGCTCCCCCATGAGAATGAAACAAAAGGTAAATATTTTAATATGCGCAATTTATGGCAGGTGAAAAACCCGTTCTATCACAATAAAGCAGCTAGGAAGGCAACGCTGGAGAAGCTGCTTGAATTTGTAAAGACTCGGGCCCCCAATGCAGACACGAGGTCTCTGGAAATTAAAATTGGTAGCTTGAGAAGCACCTATAGGAAGGAGTATCGGAATGTCCAGCAGTCCCTGAGGTCAGGAGCTGCAGCAGATAAGGTGTATGTACCCAGTCTGTGGACCAGATTGAGGGCAGGGAATCGCTTTAAACTCTTCCGGCACCACTTCACTCCAGCCTTCCCCAGTTGAGGCTTCCGTGGACCAACCTGGGCCTTCCAACCAAGAAGAGATTGAGGAGCCCTGTTGGAGCCAGGTATAGGATTTTTATACATATATATATGTGAAAATGATGGTTGTTAACTAGATGCTATTATTGATAATAAATTAATGATTTAACAAAAAGTGTTTCAGATATCAATAGACAGTAGTGGCTAAAAATGATTTTGACAAGAATGAAAAATTCTGGGCTCAGAATGATAGTCTCTTCTATTTAGTAACATTAAATTTGCAACAGTCTTGTGCTGAAAATTATCTGTGTTTGATGAACAAAAAACTAAAACTATGTCCCTTTTTCATACACAGGAAGACCTCAGCCAGGACGAGGCTCTGGCAAGTGGCACACAGGAGGAGGCGGGGCAAAGTGTCAGCCAGGAGGTGTCCGGGCCCATTAACACCCGATCTCAGGTGCCTCCCCTCTGCCTTCAATACAAAGGCCCAGGAAGGGGACTAAAATAAAGGAGGCAGCACTGGCCCTCATCAAGGAGGCTAATGACGCCCTGAAATCCCCCCTCGATGCTGTAGAGGTCTATGGCTTCTACATAGCCTCCAATTTACAGCAAATGGAGGAGGGCCAACGGTGCAAATGTGAGAATCATTTTTGCAACCATCCACAAGGGGTTGAGTGGCAAAATAACTGATGACGACAACCTGTGTTTGCACCCCCATCCTCCTCCTCCTGCCACGAGTCCACCTCCAGAGCCACAGCCACCAGGAAAGGCTGCAGGGAAGGCTGTACAGAAGACAAGAAATTGATTGCCTGGCTTCCGTCTGGTCTGACAGAACACGCAGCCTGTTGTAGTACCACAGCCTGGGTACATATGTCATCTGCTGCTGTTTCTGATCTCTGGGATTCCTGGACCAGATTGACCTCCTTTCTATATGGACTTCTCAAGCTACCAAGTTTTTGAGCGACAAAGTTGATGCGTTCCTTAGGGGCCAAAGGCTTCGCAAATTCAAGCACTTTCTTCAGAGTTGCCTCATCTTTATTTTGTTATTATGATGGAAAATAAATTGTGATTTATTTATTTTTTTTCAGAAAATACTTGCCTATGCGTTTTTCTTCAAATAGCAAATATAATTTTTTTTTTTTGATGAGTAGGCAAGTACTCAAAAATACAATGTCAAAATGAACAAGGGAGACCAACACCAAACAGGTTTACAAGTACAACATAACAATGGTGTTGTGGAAACGTGACATAAAAAGGAGAGCACAAGAAAATAATAAAATAATCCAAAAATTTAGATTTACAAAAAAAGGACTTAAAAAAAACATATATATTATGTAGATCTGGCTTAAATTCAAATAAAGATCATTCAGGAGATACCTAGAAATAATAAAGAAATAATTGTGTGATAACTCTGTGTGAAACAACTTCATTCTTCTAGCATTATAAAGAAGAGAATGTTTGGCATTGAAAAATTAAAAAATTTGCAGTGTGAGGAATCTGCTAGTTCCATTACGAACGCTACTTTTTCCAGACTGAGCGGTTCTCTCTCGTACTGGATTCTGAGCATGCATTATTTTTGTCGTGGTGGAATTGCATACATACGATTGGAATTTCTGATAGACAGTTTTTCCGTCTGGAAAATTGGGAACATGCTATCAATTTTTGGCTGGCAGGAATTCGGACAGCTAAATTCTGATGGCGCATACACATGGTCGCGTTTTCCGATGAAAAGCTCTCATCGGTCTTTTTCTGTCCGGAATTCCGATCGTGTGTATGCGGCATAAGGGAGAACAGAATCCCACACCGAGCCATCTAGAACAGGGCAATACAACATTATACATAAGTGTAAAAATATTAGCAGCAATCGGCCCAAAGTTGTCTTTAGGTCTAAGAGGAAACCAGAGCAAGTAAATATATGCAGGGATATCACATAGCAAGGCAAAGTTTCACACAGATAGGCAGTCAATATGAAAATATAGAGAACACACACTGCAAAGGGCCACATAGATATCCAGTGTAGCTGTTCATGGCTCATCCATGGGGGGGAATAGCTCAACCATGCTGTAACTTGAAGCCACAATCCCCATACAAGAAGAAAAACTAAGGGGGATAAAAACCAAAACATTGGAAAACGTAAACTAAGCGTCTGCACAGGACAGATATACATGGGGGCCCCAATGTCTCTGGACAGTCCAGTCATCCAAAGGAACTTGCAATTCCACTAACAACAGTGGTGGGAAAGTAAAAAGGGAAACATGATTTTTTTACCGCCATAAAGGAGTGAAGGCCAATGATGTAGGCAAGGAAGGTATCAATTTCAATAAAGCAGCCCAACTGGGCATAAAGAAGCCTATATTCAGGTTGCTGCCATCCTTCTCAATGTATGCTCCATGTGATCCATCCAATCAGAAGCAACATTCGGGTTGCTGAAGAAATGGGTTTCATTGTTTGCCGCCTCCCACAGCCGGGCTGGGTATAACATGGCATAAGTAAAATCAAAGCACCACAGACGCTTCTTAACTTCTGTAAACTTTGCCCTCCGGCATTGTAGTTCAGCAGAGAAATCAGGATAAGGGCTCGTAGGGCCCTTTCCATGGAAAATATCCGGGAGAAAGTGTCATTGCCAAAGGTTTCTGTAATCCATCTCTTAATAAATGTGACAGGATTTTTCCCCTCGGCCTTCTCTGGTATGCCCACAGCTATATTATTCCTTCTCAGTCTATTTTCTATGTCTCCTAATTTTTCTGCATGTGCTGTAGTTAGTTATTGCACATGGCTCAATTCACGATTTAAGGGCGCCATATCATCCTCAACAGTGCTCATGTGACCCTCCAGAGCTGCCGTACAATCCCTCAGCTTCTGCATATCCTGCCTGACTAGAGTTAATTCCAGTTTGATACCCTTAATCTCAGACGTTAGGAAATGCCAACTGAGGAGGAGGTGACTGCTGCCAGAATTTCCCAGAACGTGGGCTCGGGGTCTTTCGTGCCCGTTATGCTAGGCTCATGATTTTGAGGCCAAGATGTCAGAGGTACTTACAGTGTCCCACATGGCGGTCTCCTCCGGGTCTTCTACACAGCTGGGATCCGGATCCTTCACGACAGGCACATCCACCACCTGTGCAGATAACAAAGGGGTCAGTTTGGCAGGAATATCTTTTTCATTTCTGTGCAGCTTCTTTGGACTAGTGCCATCTTGGGCAGTATGGTCCGGTGCTTTCATCAGGTCTTTACCCCATCTAGGCATGTCAGCGTCAGGTGGGACTATCGCTGGGGGAAGGCCAAGTGCTTGCTGTATACCGGGAAGTATATTGGTCAAAGTTGTGGTGTGGTATATAGAGGCAGTCAGGATTAACTACAGGAGATTCGCCTGAGACCCGTCAGCACATCCTACTCCATGCACCGCAAGCCACCCCCCCCCCCCCAACTGTTAAGTAAACCATTAACTGAGTGATAAAATACCTATATATTTTCTGTGTTTCCGTTTAATGGTGTGTGGATGGATTTTGCTTCATTGTAAATAAATCTTGCTTAGGTTTTATATAGTCTGGCCTCAGTTTCCTAAGTGTATCTACGCAGATCTGGACATCCCTGTTGCTGGATGCCTGCAGTCAGTATTCCTGACATATAGCTTCTAAAGCTAGCAACATATATTTGGTACTAACCACTTAACCGCCAAAAGGTTTTACCCCTTTCATGACCAGGACATTTTTTGCTATTCAGCGCTGTGCTACTTTAACTGGCAAATGCTTGGCAATACTGTACCCAAATTAAACTTACAGTAAATAATTTTTAACACTAATAGCTTTTTTTGGTGGTATTTGATCACCACTGGGTTTTCTGTTTTTTATTATATAAATGAAAAAGGCCACCATTTTTGAAAAAAACTATATTTTCTACTTTCTGTTATAAAACATATCCAATAAATTCAGATTTCTGTGTATGTTTAGGCCTAAATGTATTCATGTATCATACATGTACTGTTTTTTGGGACACTATACTATCGTGATTAAGATACTGATCCATACAGATGCTTTAATAGTAATGGCAGTGATCAGTGACTTATACTGTGATATTTTGTTGGGCAATCTGGCACTGACACTGGTTGGGAGGGCCACTAACTGACACTGACAATGCTAGTGACACTAATACAGTGACTAGTGATAATACTGTACACTGTACTAATAACACTGGCAGTGATGGGAGTGATCAGGAGGGCAATCAAGGGGTTTATTGTGTGCCTGACAAGTGTATGGTGTGTGTGTTCCTTTTAATTACAGATCTGGCTGGGTCTCTCCTTGCTTTTAGTTGTGAACGGTAACAGTCAGCAGGGCGAAATCCAGCCAGAGCCTGTGTTCACAAACACACAGATCTTTGTGCTGTGATTGGCCACAGCCAATCTCCAGGTATACAGCCAAAATGATTGACTGTAACCTGCTGACAAACTCATGCTGTGTTAAAACACAGCACAGATCAGCAGGATGCACATGTGCGCACTTGCATCTAAATTGGGTATGTTTCAGTGCCTCGGATTGCTGGCCACCTTCAGTAAATGTACTGCTGGCGGTCAGCAAGTGGCTAAGGAGTTATAGACTCCAGAGAGAGACTTAATTTTACCCCTGCACAAATCATTAGTAACACCTTATCTGAAATATGTAGTTCAATTTTGAGCACCAATTCACAAAAAGGATATTGGCAAACTGGAGAAAGAGCAGAGTGGTCCAACCAAACTGATGAGAGGTATGGCGGAGAGAGAAAAGATTAGCTGAACTGAATTTATTCTCTCTGGAGAAGAGATGGTTAAGGAGGTATGATCAACATGTATAAATACATAAGTGGTCCATATAGTGAACTTGATGTAGCGTTATTCACTTTTAGGTCATTACAGAGGACAAGGGGCATTCTTTATGTCTGGAGGAAAAGAGACTAAAGCCTCGTACACACAATCAGATTTTACACACACAAAGTGCCAGACTTATCCGAAGGGCGTGTGCCAGGAACTTGTCGTGCATACAAACGGCACACAATTGTCAGCCAACAAACACAAACTTAGTGACATACTACGTGGAATTTCAGCTCTTGAGTGTCAACCCTTTGGGCACCTTCTGCTAATGTCGTGTTTGGTGAGCATTGATTCCGAGCATGCGTGTTTGTACTTTGGAATTTTGTGTGACGGAGTTGTGTACACACAGTAAAAGTCTGACAACAGACCGGTGTCCGCTGAAAATGTACTAGCCTGCAATCCAACATTTGTCTGATGGAGCGTACTAAGGGTCGGATTTTAGGCAGTCTTTCATCACACAGTTCCCTGATGAAAATCCTATCATGCGTACGAGGCTTTAGGCTGGGTTCACACCTATGGAGCTGGTTCACATATCTCTGGGGCTGCGGCGCGGCTTGCACAGAAACGCTGTGCATCTTTGGCTCAGTTTCAGGGCCAAATTCAGGCAAAGATTCGACCCTGATTTGTCCCTGAAATGCAGAACAGGGACTCACAGCGTTCCTGTATAATCTGTGGCCATATCCAGTGTGAACCGAGCCTTAACCTCCATATATGAAAAGGCTTCTTCACAGTAAGAGCTGAAAAATGTGGACTAGACCCCCTCAAGAACTGGTTCTGGCCAGCTCAGTAGATTGTTTTAAAAAAGAGCTGAATGCATTCCTAAATGCACAAAGTATAACTGGATATTGATTTTTAGAATTATAAAAATGGGGGTCAGTTGCTCTTGATCCAGGGAATATGTGATTGCCTCTTGGGGGATCAGGGAGGAATCCCCCCCCCCCCATTGGAGCAAATTGGATCATGCTTTATTGGGATTTCCTCTGGGGTTTCTTTCTGGGCTTTCCTCTGGATTATCTGTGGGTATAGAATAGTGAATATGGAGGTTTTATATTTGTGTGGTTTTGTTTAATTTTATTGGTTGAAATAGATTAACTAATGTCTTTTTTCAACCAACTACGGAACTATGCAAGGGCAGGAACTCAAAGTCCCAGACCACATTAAAAACCTGATGGAGGCTCTGACCCTATCCCACTTTATCCAAAACTAAAATAAAATGTTTTGGATGGAGATAAACTTTAAATACAGAGAGCACAGTGGCTAAGGGGTTAGCACTTCCGTCTAGCAGCACTTGATGATTTGACTCCCAACCATGATACTACCTGCTTGGAGTTTGCATGCTCTCCCTGTGCCAAATGGGTTTCCTCCGGGTACTCTACTCCCACACTACATTCTTTGGTAGGTTAATTGGCTCCTTCGGCAGCAAAAAAAAAAAAAAACCCTGAAGCCAAAAACAGCAGCTGTAAAAATGTACAGTGTGCATGAGGCCTAAAGCATTGCTAGTCTTATATGTATACATATAATGATGAATTACAGCTATTAATATTTTTTAGCAGGAAAAATTAGCACTCATTATTACTGCTAAAAAAGTCAACTATTGCTCAATGTTCAGTATTCATTAGGGCAACGCTGAGAAATACATTTTTAATATCAAATATTAAGCTAATATAAGAATACAGTGGAGTTGATTTGTTAAAGTAATGCAGTAAGTTTGGTTTGCAAAGTGGGCATTCACTTTGCTTAGTAAATATGGTGTATTATATGCTAGGGGGAGAATTTAAAACTGGATTTTTTAAGTAAATACAGCTTAACCTTATTTAATAAGCTTGGCGTAAAATGAGTGTAAACTTTCACAATGTTCTATTCTAGTAAATCAACCCAAATGTATCAAGGTATATCCAATGGATGTGTGGTCTTCTAATGTTTTTTATTTTACCCACCTCATTACTACACTTCACCCGCAAAATCTGAATACATGTAAATATATATTTTGTGACAAATGACCTTAAATAATGCAGGGCTAGGTATTTATGTTTGGAAACCTATTCTGAGTCACCAGTGTATGAAATCATGTATGGCGATGGTATCAACAGGCATATTGGCACATGCACATTCTGGTATTTTTTTTTATTGTATTTTAAACAAAAAACACATACAACAAATAGTTAAGTGCTTAGCCACTGTGTGGTCTTGTATTACATTGTTATAGGTGTGAGTTGAATGAAATAACAGAAGATGATCTGAGTTAGTTTGCTTCTCCGGCTATCTGGATTCGCTATTTCTCAGTCTGCTCGATCATGTAATTAAGGCCAGTTAGATATCTCCAAGTATATATATATGTGTGTGTGTGTGTGTATATATATATATATATATATATATATATACATTCCTCCCCCTCAGCCGTTAAGCTGCTGTTGGTTCAGCTAGCCATGTACACCATATTTTATCATATTTCATGGGGCATCCTCTATGGGTATAGGTATAATTGTATAATGAAAGGCTTTCATTGACTAGGCGTTTCCATTGAGCCAAAGAATGTGCAGAGGGTTTTTTTCCAGTGCATCGCAATATTTTTCCAGGCATAGAAAAGCAACAACCCGATCAAAATCCTTTTTGCAACAGTCGGTATGATTGTTTCTATCAGCCCTAATAGGCATATATCCATTTTCATTGGCAGTGTGACCAAGGCAACCAGATTGCTCAGATCTAGCACCTCCCAGTATTGTCAAATCTTGGGGCAGTGCCAGAAGTTGTGTGAAAAGTCGCTTTAGTGAGGTGTTGCATCTCCAGCATTCTGCGGGATGATCAGGTTTCATCTTGTGGAGTCGATATGGCATGTAGTATGCTCTATGTACTATTTAAAACTGCGTAAGCCTGTCCCGTAGGGAGACTAGGGAGCTAAAGGGGAAATCCCAATCATCGTTGTCCAGTGTAGGGATGTCTCGCAATCAGCAGGACCATAGCTTTTCCATGGGTGGGAGAAACACATAAATCAGGTGCTTATATAAGCATGAGGTAGGCTTTTTGGCACATCTAGATCTGAGTATCTTTTCCAAACCAGACTGCTACACCATGCAGGAGGAAAGTGGGAATTGAGCTGCAAAAGCATGAGACAGTTGTGGATACCAAAATACATAGTGTTTTGGGATTTTGTTCACTGAGGAGAGTTGTCAAAGGCATAGCATTTTGTGACACTATCTGTGATATGATTTTAATGCTGTATTTGGTCCAACCATGTGGGTCTAGCATTTTGTATAAATGGGAGAGGTTAGGGTTCAGACAAATCGGGGCATTCTGTGAAACTTCATTATTTTTATATTTCTCACTGCTAGGCCCATTTGCCAAGCCCGCAGGGTGGCATACATGAAGGAAGTTAAGGGATATGGGGCACGGGGTCCCCTGTAGATCAGGAATTTGAGTGCATCCAATGATCTCACCACCCCAGCCTCCAGTGCCATGGAGGGGTTCGTTCCATCGGGGTCTAGCTACCAAGCAGCAGTTGCCAATAGTGTGGCAAGAAAATATTTGTAACAGTAATCATTGTGGGGAATGTCGAAAAAGGTATGTGAGCTTAGGGATGATTTTCATTTTTAGGAGGTTAACTCTACCCCACAAGGACAGTGGCAGATTACCCCATAACTTGAGTTTGGTCTTTAATTCAAGAATAACTGGGTCTAAATTGAGGGGAATGTAGTCTGTAGCTTGGGAGGAAATGTTTACACCCAGATATTTGAAAATGTCATCCCACTGGAGGGGGGGTGTTGCCTTGGCTGCCTGGTCAATTGGAAACAGTAGGGATTTGGTCAAGTTAACTTGTAGCCCAGTGACAGCTGCAAAGGTGTTTAGAACAGATAGGGCACCTTGACCATGTCACCAAGGAAGAGCAGCATGTCATCAGCGTACAGGGCTACCCTCTCCTCCAGCAGAACAATGCGTAGACCCTTAATGTGAGGAGAGATGTGCAGCGCCTCAGTTTAATGGCTAGTGTGAATAACGCTGGCGAGAGAGGGCAGCCATGTCGAGTTTCCCTGAAGAGCCTGAAGGGATCAGACAGTTGACCCCCCCCCCCCCCCAGACTCTGAGTAAGTAGGGCACTTGTAGATCACCTGATTTCAATAAATACCAAAGGGAACCCCATTCTGCGCAACATTTCCCACAAGAAAGCCCACGAAAACAGTGTTGAAAGCCTTTTCTATGTCTAAAGAGGCTACTGCACGTGTAACGTCATTAATATGATGGGTATGTAAATTGGTGAACAATCTGCGGAGGTTGACATCAATGGCTCTGTGGGGTATGAAACTAGTTTAGTCTGAATCTATCACTGGTGGTAACATGGGGTATAGTCTAATGGCAAGAAGTTTTGTTAAAATTTTAATGTCGTTATTTGGCAACGCTATTGGCCTGTAAGAAGCGCAGGAAGTAGCATCTTTCTGGGATTTTTATATCAGGGTCAAATAAGTGTGATACATAGAACTCTGTAACCTCCCCTCTGACAAGCTATTTGTGTACAACAAAGCCAGCTGAGGTGTCAACAGTTCCCCATGTGTTTTATAAAATCAATTTTCAGCCCATCAGGACCCGGAGCCTTACCTGAAGGGAAGGATTGTATTGCATTTAGTACCATGAAGGGCTGTACCAAAGTCTTGCGTTCAGCATCCGAGAGCCAGCCAAGCGCCAGGGGGTCCAAAATATCCCGTAGCTCCTCAGGCTGGAAATCGGAGGGCAAAGCAGAGGTGTACAGAGTTTCATAGGAGCTGTTGAATGTACTTAGAATATCAGAGGGGGAAGACACCTTCTCACCTGTAGGGGTAGTTAAAGTGGATATGAGTGTAACTGGTTGATCATATTGAGCTATCATGGCTAGAAGACAGACGTTTTTGGTCGCCTTGTTCAAACTGCCACTCCGTATTACCATATGACTCTAGCTTAGTGACCTCTTTCATGTGAAGATGTAGTTCTCTTTGGGCAGCAATCAAAAGATCAAAATATTCTGAGGTGGGGTCTGAACTATATGTATTGGTGTGATCCGATGCCGACTGTTGCAAGGATAAAGCGAGTGACTGCTGCTTTTTTATAGGAGCAATGGAGGAGATGTATTGCCCTCTAGTATAATCTTTGAATGCGTCCCATGTGGTTTCTGGAGAGGAGGACCCTGCATTCTTTTCCCAAAATTCTGTCAGCAGTGGTGGTAATTTATCTGTAAGGTCTGGGTGAGAGACCCAGTGGGAACCAAGACGCCACAAAGCTGAGCTTTGAGAGGCAGGAGAGCAGAAAACAACCGCCAAGGGGCAATTATTTGACAGTCCACTAGCTAGGTAGGACACCTCCAGCACATCTGCCATCAGTAATGGCTTAGAGAAAGCCAGGTCAATGCGTGAGGCTGTTTTATGGGAAGCTGAAAAACAAGAGTAAGACCTAGTGGTGGGGTGTTTCCATCTCCAGATCTCAGACAGGCCCATCGCCTGAGCCCAGGCAGCCAACTCCATAGAATGTTTTTTAGAAGGGGTTAGCATATAATATTGCAGGTTTAAAGGGTGGATATGTATATCTTTAGGGGATTGCCCCTCCCACTCACTATTTATACTACCCCCTTCTCAATAGAGTATGCTTAATAATACTTATATTCACTAAATAATCACTGTGCCCCCATATTATCCAAAATATATACACAAGAAATTAATTTATAATTGCAAAAAATATAGCGTCCTTATTGTGCGATATTTTAATTTGATTGCTCCAACTGTGCCGTCTTAATCACTGATCATCTTCTAATCAAAAGTCCACTTGTTTCAACTAAAATAACCAAAACTGTGCCACCGTCACCAAGCAGGATGGCCACTCACCAGATGTCCCCAATCAGTAAGCCTTCGGTTCATTCAACGGATAACCAATCCACAAAGCATTCCTCCCGTTAGCAATTCCTCAACGTCCATATATTCATACAAAATTAAATGGAACCAATATAGTGTAAAACCGTTTTAACTTTAATGGAAAAATCAAATAAAAAACGTATTGCACTCACATTTCAATGTGTCTATTGGCCGACACCAAGCCTTTCCAGCAATGAGAAAACCGTTCTAAAATCGGGCAAGCCACTGATGTTCCGCAGGTGGTGTTAGTCTCCCTCCACTGGGCCGACCAATTCCTGGCTTGTATTCAAGGACCGTATGTCTCCCACAACTCCTACGCGTTTCGCATTTGAGCGTTGTCAAGAAGCACATAAATATTCACAACAATATATCTTTGGGCCCAAAGAGTAAACACCACCAGAGCAAATTCTAGGAAAATGTCTGTGTATTAGGAAAATGAAAATGTTTGTGTATTAGAATTGTGACCCCCCTCGTGCATATGTGGAGTAGATGGCATGTATAGCTGTTTGTATCCATGGCTTTTTAAGCGTTAGGATTTTGCTGCCTATGAGGTGGTTTTGTTGTAAGAGGATGAGTTGGGGAGAGCTGGATTTGAGGTATTGGAATAAGAGGGCTCTTTTGAATTTGGAGTTGAGGCCCCTAACATTCCAGGAGAGAACGGTAAAGGAATCAGCCATCTGGTTAGCCATTGGGCAGAAACTGCATAAGTTGGCCATTATACTGGGGAGGGTGCACCCAAGGGTATCTCATGAGCAGCAAAAATCTCAGCTATATCACATCTGCACTTGCCAGAACTTAAACGTAAGAAAACGATTTAATATAACATGAAATCTTGATTTGAAAAGCCCAAGCACAAGGTGCTTACCTTACTAGTTCCCATTGCCTTCACAAAACAGAGGAAGGGAATGGGAATAGTTTATACCCCAAAAAACAAACAAATTGGTACTTGTGAGTAGGCCCATAACTAGGATCTCCACAGGTTCAAAACCAGCCTAGTCACTGTGTGGCAGGACGTTAAAACACACTTCTACACAGCTTGCTAATTTAGGGTAGCGAGGGGTATATAACCAGAAGTTCAGAGGTGGATATAGTTCTCAATGGTCTTGAAGCCTGATGTGGGGTTGGGAAGTTTGAAGGGGGTGGAGGAAGGGTGGCAGTCTTTGGGGAAAGTGGGGTCAGGTAAGCTTCAGATCACAGAGCCTGTGTCTCAGGCTTGTCTCAGGCTTGGTGGTTGAATAGTCATCGCCCTGACTGAGTTTAGCTGAAATATGTGAACATATGCAGGGATGGGGGACTTATGTTATCTGCACATCTCTGATCCGGGCTGAATGGGGGGTACATATTCTGCAGTCAATAAGATGAGATAACGTAAATAGTCAGAACTTGGTGATACAAACAAAATATGGGGTAACAAGGAGGGTCTCATACTCGCCATACAGCGAGGACCATCAGTGGCTATCCAGCCAGGATAATATGGTCTCCAGATCTTCAAAGAATTTTGTATGGTCACCATCTACCACACAGAGTTTTCTTGGATAAAGCTGGCTGAAATTGATGCTTAAGTAGAAGTAAAACAACCCATTCAGTTTACATTAGAAATGAAAGGCAAAACATTTATGTATAGATTTAAAAAAAACATTATAAATACCTTTGCCCCCCCTTTTTTTTTTTTTATAAGTGATCACATTCCCTCTGTTCTCAGCTGCATAAGAGCTGGGGGAGGAGACACAACAGTACACTGATCTTCTCATTGAAAGGCTGTGCAGGGGAGGCATTTCAGGACAAGTCCGATCATTGGAGGAGAGCAGGCCAAGTTCCCAGCACAGCTAGAGAACTGACCACAGTGTGTTCTGCTTAGTGTGGTCCATTTTTAATAGGAAAGCAGAGGGATTGGCTTGAACACCTGGGAGTACACACAAAGGAAGCAATACAAAGACAACAGGAGGCTTTTTCATACAAGTACATCATACAGCAGGCACATATTAAGAATATGAACTGTTGGGGTAACAAACACTTTAATCCAGTTTTGTTCCTACATAATGTGCACATGACTTATCTCTAACTGCAGTCAGATAGACCAAAAATCATTCTTTACATTTCTATTATTGCTAGCTACAGTTTGGCTTAGTGTACATTTCATAACAAACCACACTTGTAAATTCAGTATATGTTCTTTATATAGTATTTACTATGTACCTGCCTGCCACAAGTACATAATAAATACATTGAGGATATGATTTGCTTATCCATTCATATTTATTTTGTCTGTGTCTGCACATAATCTTTAGTAAATTGGATGCAGGCATTTATAAAAAAAAAATAGTATTACGTATATTGTTTTTTGCCTTTTTTTAAGACCGATTGAACTATTCAGGAGCTGCAATGCACAATCAGACCAGGGAGCAATGAATGATATGAAGCTGTGGGAGAAAGGAAGCATCAAGATGCCTTTCATGAACATTCCAGTTCTAGATATTCGAAAGTGTCATCCTGAAATGTGGAAGGCAATCGCTTGTTCTTTGCAGATCAAACCTTGTCATGGTAGATCTCGGGGCAGCATAATTTGCAAGTAAGTGCAATCTATTATCGTGACTTTCCAGTTTTATGTATATTTACATTTATGGTCGGAGCCCTCTATCTGGAGAGATATGAACCACATAAACACGTCACAAGACTAACAACATAAAGTACACCTGAAGTGTGCCCTGGTCTGCTGGACGTTATGACAAGAGAAGGGGTCATACCCTAAGAAAGTACATGGATGTTTCTGTAGAGCAATTATTTTAAGAGAAGTACCCCAAGAAGGGGAATGGGAGGGTGGGTACACTGGAACCGACACAGACCATCATGGGTGGTCTGCTTAAATACCCCCCGGGCTCCTCCTATAATTTCAGACCACCATATTGACCTTCCTATTTATGATGGTAGCCCTCTGTCCAGAGAGATATGAACCACATAAACACGTCACAAGACTAACAACATAAAGTAGACCTGAAGCGGGCCTTGGTCTGCTGGACGGTATGCCAAGAGAAGGGGGCAAAAGACTCGGTTAGGGAGGTAATTATTTATTTAAGTTTAATAACATACTACTTGCTGAAGGCTTGTGACATTTCTGCTTGTGGATTGGGGATGTATCGAGCAAAGCACATCTTCTTGAGGACGTGGTCTGGGACCCTGTTTCATGACGCTGCTGATGCTGCTCCAATGCGGAAAAAATGTCCAGAACATTGGCCGGGTTCAAGTTGCGCAAAAGAATCCCGATGTGTCTAGTGAACTGGTTGCTACTTAGAGAGCTAGTATGGAATGGTAGTAATGGGCTGTCCTCCGAGGTTGGACAGATGAGCTAATAACTGATCTAGAATGGCCACGGTCACCAGACCTTGCGAGTCTGGAAAAGTTTGATATCTACTCTGGGACCGGACTGTTTTGGACACTACAAGGTGCAGGATGAAGTAACTCTGGTGGCGTGTCAGGTGGCATCTATGTAACATCTTACAACTGGGGCTGGGGCATAAGAAGCCGTAGAAGGCCAGGTAGAATGACCAGGCTGGGTAATAACCCAAAGGGGGAACATGGCAGGATAGTAGACATCTCTCAGAATATGGCGCTGGTCACAGGTAGGCATTTACTACTGGCCAGGATGTGATTGAGATCTTCTGACACTGCCCCGGTTTGAGGCGAAACCTGTCATAGGTCTTCTAGGCAGTACAGTAGGCCTTCAGGGTGTTGTGAGATAATGATTATTAAGGCAGGTAGCATCATGAAGGTGATGTTTATTTTATTTTTTTAATTCTTTATTTCTCCATAGGAATACAGTATTATATGCAGGCATAACATACATAACTCCAGCCATTCATATTACAAATAAAGTTCAAACCTCGGCCCGGTTTCTAAATCAAATCTGCGTTCCCTTCTTTTTTTTTTTTTTTTTCTTTACATACAAAACATAACCAGTTCCAATATATATCCTAGTAAACTATGGTCTCTAAATCCTAAAGGTCCAAAGAAACATCTCAAAAACAAACCAAGGAAATAATAAAAAACAAAACAAAAAAAAAAAGGAAACAACCCTCCTTAATCCCCTAACTGCCCCCTGGTCCGAAGCCCTCTACAGTCCTTCACCTATCTATATCCCCCCCGTTTACTTCACTTTCATGTCCAATTCTCCCGATTCCTCTCCAATCAGCCTCTTCCCTTCCTCCGTTTGTAAATATTCCTCCTAGGGAGCCCATATCTGTGTAATGCATCCCAATGCATTCACCCAATGACACACAATCAAATTTTTATAGGACTTAGTAGGGATTTGTGAGCAATGTAATAAGAAAAATGCCGGCTCCTCTGGGATCTGATATTCCATAAATAATTTGGTGATTTTCTGTACCTCTTGCCAGAACTGTTTAATTACTGGGCATGACCAAAAGATATATAACAACGTGCCGTGTCCCTGACAGCCCCTCCAACAACTACCCGACGCATCTGGGAATATTTTAATCATGTTTGTTGTTTCAATCCAAAGTTAGCTGTGACCAGTGTAGGATAATAGGCATGGTCGGGTTGGCTCCAGGTTCCTGCGAAAAGAATGACGCAAAGTTAAGATGAGAGTGCGACGGCCGAGGTATTGCATTTGCCTAGGATGTAGACGCAGAGGTCATTAAATTGGTGCTGTAGGAAAAGTTACACCAGCCTGCGCAGGAAGGACATGATATCCAGCAACTTGGACCGGCCTTTATTTATGGTACTGGCTATGGCTTGGTTGTCTGTGGCAAATGTCACTGTTTGTCCTGTCCAGGTGCTGCCCTAGACTTGAGCTGCTGCAATAATGGGGTAGAGCTCAAAGAAAGAAGAGGACTGCCTGAACCCAGGAATCAAGAGGATTTCTGCTGGCCATGGCCCTGCAAACCAATGATAGCCAAAAATTGTTGCAAAGCCTGTGGAGGCTGCGGCGTCCGTGACTGTCTGAGGTGAAGAGGGAGATGCTGATGGAATGAACATCGATATGCAATTCAAGTTCGTGAGAAATTCGTCCCACGTGGCCAGATCAACTCTCGCTGCCCTGTCTAATTTAAGGATTTGGTCAGGGAAAGGAACACCAAGAGGCACAAGATAAAGGATCGCCCATGAGGGATGATCCTCATGGAAAAGTTAAGCATGCCAAGCAAAGATTGTAGTTGCCTATTAGTGCACCCTTGAGTAATGGTGAAGGTATAAATGACCGTCCTGATGCGGGTCAATTTGTCAAGAGGCAGGCTAGCCTGCATGGCACGAGTGTCAAGCGGGAACGCCCAAGAAGGTGATGAGCTATGCCGGGCCTTCCACTTTCTTTTTTGCTATAGGCACATTGAAATTGTAGAACACCTCTCTCAAGCTGTTTAGATCTACTGGGGGCTCACTAGGTTTCTCGATGAGCAGGAAGTCGTCAAGGTACTGGATCACTTTCTGACAGGATGCATGATGTGGCAAGATCCAAGAAAGGGACTGAGCAAATGTGTAGAACAGCCACAGGCGGCTTTGGAAACCAAAGGTCAGTTTAGTAGCAAAATACAAGCCTTTCCACTTGATTCCGTGCCATCACCAGAGGTACGGTTTGATTGGTAGTAACTTGAAGGCGTCCGAGATGTCCGCTTTAGACAGCCAAGCACCTGCTCCTATACTAATGATAGCTTGAATAGCTAGGTCTACTGATGAATATTTAAGGGAGAACTCCTCTGAGTATGGGGGAACTTAAACTTTGTTTAGTCTATGCCTCATTGTTCTCATATACAAAGTTTATTGGAAAACCAGCCCTTGACAAGCCCGATAGGGCTGACTCTCCATACAGTTTAAGGTGATTGTGAAAAGGGGCTGATCATGTACCCCCCGGGCTAGTTCAGACTGCAACAAGGTTCCTCGTCGGTGGTGGCTGAGAGCAGGTTCTTGCACTCGTGGGTTGTGTTGGGAAGCATGATGAGTCCGGTGTGGAATCCTGTCATTAACCCCTGCACGAGGAAGGTGGCTAGTGAGGGTGTTGGGTGTGAGGATAGGTAAAACCCGAGCCATCCGACTTGCACGCGGCCTAGTCATGAGGAATTAAGCTGCTTGACACTGCACGTGTTTCTGGGATGAGCTTTATGGCATGCGAGGCAAATATGAAGGTGTTTGCAGTGAGGGAAGTTGCGACCCCCGAAGTTGAAATTATTGCAGATGTGCCCCCTAGTGCACGGATTGGTCATCCTAACCTGTCCCCTGGGATGGCTGTGTAAATGCTGGTCGATTTTGAGCGGCACTAGAGATGGAGGAAAATCAGGGGAGGCGTCTGCCACCTAACTCAAACCACCAGTTAGCCGTATGGGTGGAAGACTGGCAGTTAGCACAGAGTGGGGAGCATAGGCTGGACGAAATGGTGACAGAACAGCTCTGTATCGATGGTACTCCAGTCGGTAGTCACCTGGAACTGAGAGAGTCTGGCTACTGCCTTAGCTGAAAATGACTGTTGATAGTCATAAAATGAGCATCCTCCATACTTGAAAGCTAGAATCACTACTGCATGCAGATACAGGTCCAGTTCTTCCCTCCTGACTTGTTTTCGGATGCCTGCTGGGACAATGTGCACAGGGAAGACAGTGGAGCAGATGTCGGCCATACCTGTAAGTGAAGGCACGGGAATGACGGTGGTGACTGGAGCTGGTAGGGGCGCAGCTTGGTGTGCCTCTAGGGCTTCTACTCTGGCCGGGATGTCTGTAACTGCTGTTGACAGTGTGGTCACCAAGGAGTGTAGCGGAGTAATAGCTGAGGAAATAAACTGCATTGACGTCTGGGTGCCTGGTAGGGCTGCCACTGGCGGTGGAAACAGCAGCCTAAAAAGCTCAGCTTTTCTAGCTGTGGCAGGGTAGGAGGTATCCCTGCGCCACAGTTCTTCTGTGAGCTTGGGCATGGTCCAAGTTCTGGGAGACTGCGAACCGCCTTTTGCTGAGCCTGCACAAAGGGCGGAGGCAAAGTCATCGCTGTCGGCCTGCGACATGGCGTCAACTAAAAATAAAGAGGGGAAATGCATATGTTTAAGGTAAGTTTCAAAGGTAGGAGGTGATTGATGTGTTTGGGTAGATAAGATGGGAAGCATAAGGAAAACAAAAAGGACAGGACAAGGAATGACAGGCATAGTGACAGCTAGTTTGCCTGTGAGCGCTGTTGAGTGTGATTTTAGAAAACTCAAAAGAATGTGTGGCAACCGAGGTGAGCCAGGAGATGACTGGCTAGGCAACCAATAGCTCAGGTGCATGTCTATGCTCAGCATAAACTAATGAATCAGAGCCCCCCAGGGCGAACTGGGGCGAGTAGCTGAAGTCGGGTATTCTAAGTAGGAATGTTGAGATCTGTAGTTTATTGACGTATGTTCGGTCTGCTAGTGCTTGCACTGCCAGCAAGCTGGACATTAGGCGACTTTGTCTTGCTTTTGAAAACAGAGTGAAATGCAGAGAAGTATGTTACAGTTACTAACGCCTCAAGAGCAAGTCAAATTGTGTATATGAAGTAAAAAAACATGCAAAGAGAGAAGGAGGGGTTTTTAGGGACTTTCAGGAAATCATGGCCTGGTAAGGTCACACATTTCCACTCCTAGGGACTTTAAATGAAATAATGGCCTGGTAAGGCCCTGTATTTCCATCCCAATCTAAGTGGTGGGGAGGGATTTACATCCCAAAAGGGGTGGGACTTTACATGAAGCACGTGCCTGCAAAAGAGTAGTTGGGTGAGCCAACTACTCTTTTGCAGTCACGTGCTTCATGTAAAGTCCCACCCCTTTTGGGATGTAAATCCCTCCCCACCAAGTAAAAAAAACATGTTGTGAAAGCCCTTGTATACACGGTCGGACATTCCCGATGGACAATGTCCGATCAGACCGTGTTGTCGGATAATCCGAATGTGTGTGGTCTCCATCGCACTGTTTGCAACGGACCAAGTTTTCCAACTTGTCTATAAATTTTTCCGACGACATGCTCCGATCGGACATAGTCCGATCATGTGTAGCCTACTCCGACGGACAAGGTGCCATGCATGCTCACAATCAAATTCGGACACGGAAGCACTCGCTCAGGTAAAACTACCGCTCGTAATCGATATAGCACATTCGTCACGCTGCAATTTAAAAAATTATTTCATGCAGCGCATTCTCTTGTTCTTTACAATGCTGCAAGAATGAACTTGTTTTGATGCTCATATTCACACACACTTCGAACGTATTTCTTTAGTCTTTTTACTCATTTCAGCAATACAATATTTTAAATGGTCACATCTACACAATCTTTTTTTTTTTTTTTTTTTTTTTTTTTTTTGTGGTTGGTTTCTTTTAATCAACATCTCCTTTTTTGACAGTTTGCTCATCTTTGCATTTTTTTGGGTGTGTTTTGTGTGTCAACTTACCACAACACCATTATTATCTTTTTTTGTATTTTGTTTTTCTTTTTTAATCTACAGGAGGTTGTTTGGTGTTGGTGCCCCTTGTTATTCATTTCACTTTGTTTTTTTTGAAATGTACCTGCCTGCTCACAAACTGTCCTTTTTTAAGTCAAACACATACGTAAGTATTGCTTCAAACAAAAAAAACCTTTATTTAGGTGTCAAACAACTAAAGAGGGAGGCAGCACTGGAGAAACTTGTCAGTTTGGCGCAGCCTTTGGCCCCCAGGGCAGACATGAACTAATTTGCAAATTCCAAATTGGTGGCCTGAGGAGTACATATATCAGGGAGAGAAGTCTGGTCCAGAAGTCCTTAGAGATCATGAAGAGCAGATGTCATCTATGTCCCCAGGATGTGGTTCTTCAAGCGGCTGCATCTTCTGTCAGACCAGACTGAACCCAGGCCATCACTCTCTTGTCTTCCTTGGGCACTTCCCTCCAGGCTTCCTTCCAGGCTGTGGCTTGGCTCCTGTAGTTGTGGCAGGAGGAGGAGAAGGAGGGCGATGGTCGACCTCCTGGCTGCCACTTGCCACAGCCTCCCTCCGGCTGAGGTCTTCCTGTGTGTGAAAATGGGACATAGTTTTAGTTTTTTGCTCATCAATCACACCATTTTGTGCTCATGACTGTTTCAAATTGAATGTTACCAAATAGAACAAACTATCATTCTGAGCCCAGCATTTTTCATTCTTGTCCCAATCATTTTTGGTCACTACTGTCTATTGATATTTAAACCACTTTGTTAAATCACAACTTACTGATCAATATTAACATCTAGTTAACATCATTAAATGTACGACAAGAAATATGTTCAACAATGCTATACCTGTCTCAAGCTGGGCCCCTCCACATGTTGTTTCCTGGAAGGCCCAGGTTGGATGTTGGAAGCCTTAGCTGGGGGTGAAGGAAGCCTTGAAGGAAGACGGTAGAGTGGTGGCTTGGGTCCACCCTGGTCTAACAGAAAATGCAGCCTCTCGAAGTACAACATCCTGGGGTAATAAATGGCATCTGGATCTCCTGATCTCAAGGACTCCAGGTGCTTCTTTCTCTCCCTGAGATATGTACTCTTCATGGCACCAATTTTGCCCTTCACATAGGTCATGTCTGCCGTGGGGACCATGATCCGCACCAAAGCAAGAAGTTTCTCCAGCGCTGCCTTCTTCTTTCTTCGGTCATTATAAAATGGGTTGTTGATCTGCCAGAGGCAGGGCACCTCCCTGAACAGTTCAAGGAATAGCCCCATAAAATAGGCATTTTGGAAGGGATCCATCTTGTCTGCAAGACACAACACAAGACAAACCCTAAAATACTAATAATGCCATGCTAAACCCTCCTAATCTTGTCCCAACATAGGCCTATATAGAAGTAGTCTAGGCTAGTGATGTACCAAGTTAAAATTGTACCTTCGTTTGCACGATCGGCACGTCAGCTCCTCACTCTGTTCCCAGATCGTACGTATGACACACGCGTGTTGCGTTTTATATACAGTGCGCATGCGTGAAACTCCCTGACATTCTTTCTAGACTATTCCCTGCCCCTTCTCTTTTGGCGCAGTGGGGAGAGCACATGGCGGAGAGAATACAGGTGCACAATCAGAGTTCCACTAACGAGGAGGAGGGAGAGGAAAGCCCGGAGCCTGAAACGTCACGATCCTGGAGGAGAAGATTTAAGGCCTCAAATATGTATTTTGGAGAGATGTTGTAGATGATGGACATATTGAAGAGGACCGACTATGATGGGAAGTATGGACCTTACCCAAACCCAAATATCAGAAAGGCCAAGATCATGACTAAAGTTGTGAAGAGTCTTCAGAAGAATTTTGGGGTACAACGATCCAAGGATCAACTGTGAAAACGCTGGTCAGACCTGAAACTGAGGGAGCATGATCAGTACAGAAGGATCAAGTGTGTTCTTCAAAAAAGTAAGTAGTTGTCGTGTGTTCATATTATTATTTTTGCTTGCATACTGCTCCATGTGCTTTTATTGAATGTTGTACAGTTTAAAATGGCCACTTTCAAGTTCATGGTTTCAATTGTTCATAAGAAACATCGTTCGTTAGCCCATGCCCAACACAATGTTTTCCCAAATTACACTTCACTACATTTATTCACACTGCAGGTAAGTATTCCAGTTTTAGAAAGTGTCCAAAATAATGTTCTCACCTTTGAACTCTGCCAAAAAACACAATTGGACCACACTTCCAAGCAATGTTTCATATTCCTATTTCTGCCTTCTGTGTGCTAAGTATTCCTTCCTTTTTTACATTCTCATAGGAGAAAGAAGACTCTGGAAGTCTGAGGACACCAGGGACCCCACAACTCCCAAAGAAGGCGAAATTCCAACACCAGAAGCAGAGGAAGAGGCAGGAGAGATCGTTGAACTTGGACAAATTGTCACCACAACAGGTGAGCGTCTGAGACCACAGCTTCCGGTAAGATAATCAATGTATGTCGTCATATTTATAATACATGGTGTTTTTTTTTGTGCTTTTTTTTTTAGGTGATGTGGAAGAAGAATTACATTTTACCAGTGAAAGTGCCCAGATCCTGATTGGGGAGATAATGGGGTGCAATTGCGATTTAAAAAATATACAGAAAAACATCAATGATGTTCAAAATAAAATGAAGAACATCATTGATGTTTTGGCGAGAGTCTGAAACAGCCCAAACTAGCTAGTGTTATAGTTTTGTGTTTTTACTAATCAACTTTTGTATTTTTCAAAAAGC
This sequence comes from Lithobates pipiens, assembly GCF_037356315.1. Lineage (NCBI taxonomy): Eukaryota > Metazoa > Chordata > Amphibia > Anura > Ranidae > Lithobates > Lithobates pipiens. The sequence continues at coordinate 285,047,428 of NW_027507764.1, forward strand.
CAAAATTGGAAGATGCACACAGTGTGTCAACATGCCCTATCTCCCATCATGGGGAATCAATGTACGTGTTTTGTGGAAAGTGGCAGAGATGAAGGGGTTGCACCCCCAAAACATGTAGCTTGATCCCCCATGATGGGAGATAGCACATGTTGACACACTGTGTGCATCTTCTAATTTAGTTTTTTCCAAGGGTGACACCCCATGTGATGAAGTCAATATCAGCCCAGTTTGTATATACTCATGTCTGATATTGTCTTCACTTTTCAAAGTTGAACTTTGTAAGTTCCTGTGTTCTGTATGTTGCGCTTTGATACATATCTGCTGACACAAAAACGCCAAGTTACAATAAGGTTACCTAAAAGAATGTTTTTGATACACCCAATATGTTGGTTTGTTGTAAAACCCTTTTCTAAACGCACATGTGAATGTGCTTTGATTAAAAAGTTAAATTATCAACAATGTGTGGCTTCCTTTTTCAATGCGCAAAAGCAGTATTTGCAGTAAAATAGTTGTTTTCGGTGGCAATGGGTGTTATTTACTAAAGGCAATTCCACTTTGCACTCCAAGTGCAGTTTCAGGTGCACTTTTGCAGTGCACTTGTAGTGCATAGTGGATGTGCCTTTAGTAAATAACACCCACAGTGATGTGTAAATTTTCACAATCCCGCCATTTTCCTGACCCCACATATTTCTGCCATGGTGCAGAAAATGAGCAAGATTTTTGTCAGTAATGCACTACATACATTAGTAACAAAAAACAAGGTGTGTGTGTAGCAGACCCACAACATAATAAGATTATCTGAAGAAGAGACTGTCCCCCTCATCTCGCTCAGAACTTGGGTTTGCACTGTTGTAGAAAAAGGCCCCCAAAAAAATACCTATGAGACACATAAAACAAAGCCAAGCAGTAAATGAAAATAAAGATTATTGTAGCTTCAAAGAAAAATGTATTACAAAAATGCCTCTCAGACATTGTCTGGCATATCAAAGTACCCACAAAGTACTCCATGTATTGGGTTCGGATCTCGTGGGCGCTTTGGGGGGGCAAGCCAGGACGAGCAGCTTCAAGGGCCGTGAGATTCTCATTTTCTGGCAAGTCTGCATCTGGGCCAACTGAGACCACATAGTTAGCTGAGAATGTCTTTTCAAGAAATTGTGTAGAACACAGCAGGCAAAAGCACTATGTGATTGAGTTTATATTCCGCCGTGTGGATTGGCGTTAAAAAAAAGGCGGAACCGGCTGACCAGTATTCCAAAAGTGTTCTCCACGACTCTTCTGGCTCTTGTCAGCCGAAAATTAAAGATCCTCTGATCCGGGGTGAGGGTCCTCATCGGGAAAGGCCGCATCAGATGGTTTGCCAGGGCAAACGCCTCATCCGCGACGAATACAAACGGGAATCCTTCTTGATTCTCCTCAGGGTGGCAAGCCCAGACTGCCACTCTGGAGATGCCAGTAGAATTCCATCCGTGAGAACACTCCACCATCCGGCCATTTTGCCCCACGTCCACATAAAGGAAGTCATAGGTCGCTGACACCACCGCCAACATCACGATACTATTAAACCCCTTTAATTATAATAGTACGACCCCGAGTTGGGGGATGGGACGAGCGGATGTGTTTCCCATCAATTACACCTCCACAATTGGGAAAGTGCCAATGGCTAGCAAAGTGGGAGGCCACAGTCTGCCATTCCTGTGGCGTTGAAGGAAACTGTGGAGTGAAACAAGAAAAAAAATTAGTAATTTTGCACATCAACATTGCAAGCAGATTAGACAAACATTTTTGGCCAAGATCAGTATAAAATTTTGGGAACTGAGTATTTAAAGCCTAAAGTATAAGGTCCCCTTATCAGAGTCATCACCCCCCCATCCCCCCATCTGATGGGCCCTTGCAAAAAATGAGGGGTAGGGTGTTTTGGACAGGTAACCCTCTCCACTTGATTAAGAGCTGAATGCCTAAATAATGTTACATAGTTAGTCAGGTTGAAAAAAAGACACAAGTCCATCCAGTTCAACTACAAAAATATATATATATATATATATATATATATATATATATATATATATATATATATATATATATATATATATATATATATATATATAATATCATACCAGCCGATATACCCAATTCTATACCCACAGTTGATCCAGAGGAAGGCAAAAAACCCCAGCAGAGCATGATCCAATTTGCTAAAGCAGGGGAAAAAAATTCCTTCCTGATCCCCCGAGAGGCAATCGGATTTTCCCCGGATCAACGTTACCTATAAATGTTAGTACCCAGTTATATTATATACACTTAGGAAATAATCCAGGCCTTTCTTAAAGCAATCCACTGAGCTGGCCATAACCACCTCTGCAGGGAGTCTATTCCACATTTTCACAGCTCTTACTGTGAAGAAACCTTTCCGTATTTGGAGATGAAATCTCTTTTCCTCTAGACGTAAAGAGTGCCCCCTTGTCCTCTTTGTTGACTGTAAAGTGAATAACTCGACACCAAGTTCCCTATATGGACCCCTTATATATTTGTACATGTTGATCATATCCCCCCCTTAATCTCCTCTTAACAAGAGTGAATAAATTCAGTCCCTCTAATCTTTCCTCATAGCTGAGTTCCTTCATGCCTCTTATCAGTTTGTTTGCCCTTCTCTGCACTTTCTCCAGTTCACCGATATCCCTTTTAAGAACTGGTGCCCAAAACTGAACTGCATATTCCAGATGAGGTCTTACTAATGATTTGAACAGGGGCAAAATTATATCTCTCTCTCTGGAGTACATACCTCTCTTAATATAGGAAAGGACTTTGCTCGCTTTGGAAACCGCAGCTTGGCATTGCATGCTATTATTGAGCTTATGCTCTACCAAAACCCCCAGATCCTTCTCCACTATGGATTCTGCCAGTTGTACTCCCCCTAGCATGTATGATGCATGCATATTCATCATACATGCTAGGGGGAGTAAAACTGGGGGAATCCTTAGTGGAGAAGAATCTGGGGGTTTTGGTAGATCATAAGCTCAATAATAGCATGCAATGCCAAGCTGCGGTTTCCAAAGCGAGCGAATGTGTGATACTTTGGGCAGCCCCTCCCTACTTACACTATTGGCAGCCCACCAGACAGGTAAGAAGTGTCATAATACCAAAAATAAATTCTGCTATTACCTATCAAGATAATAGAAAAAAAAAAAATATAGCATTTGAAAGTATTGAGGCAGGCCCTTGCACTACATGCTTTGGTGAATTAGTCCATAAATGTGACCATAAAAAAGGTAGGTAGAGTGTGTATTGGGTTTGGTAAAGTCAGCAGATAGAGGATTGCTATCAGCTGACCTAGCAGTTGGGGAGAGGGGGGTTCCTAATGAGTTTGGCCCAGCCCAAAACAAAAAATGTCACTCTGCATGAATTGAAGCACACACATAACATTTATAGACATTTTAGGGGGTGTTTAGGTAAAAACAGTATTATGGAGCTGAGAAAAGACATTGCTAAGTGACTAGACTATAGTTTTATGGGTCCAGAAGAGCATGGTGGGGAAGTTAATGAAGGCAAATATGCATGAAGGACAAAAAAGGAACTTGAAAAGCATATTGCAATCATGGTAATTAGGGAATGAGGAAAGAAATCCAGAACATTAGCAATCATTAAATACATAGAATGTGATGTTAAAGGATCAAACTTGCCTTCATATAGTCCTTCTGCAGGACCTGAATGATGGCAGAACAGGTCTCTGGAATAATGATCCCCAGAGCCTGGGGGGAGATGCCTGTGGAGAACTTGAGGTCCTGAAGGCTTCTCCATGCAGGTATCTTGCCTGGTGATATAAGGGGACAGCAAAGCCAGCAGACGGTGAAAAACGGGGTCCGTCATCCGGAGAATTCCTGAAATCATCAGGATTATTCTCCCGATCTCACGGATCAAAGGCATGTCTGAGAAGGACACGCCCCGCTGGCGCAACCAATTCTTGGTCCACAAACGTCTCCTCTCCCTGTTCATGGACAGAGCTTGTGTGAAAGCTAAAAGCCCAACACCAAGCCCCTGCACAGCACAAACGCTGCGACAAGTACGTACACTAAACATGGTTTGGAATCGGTCGGCTGGTCAGAACGGACAACAGAAAGCACCGATAAACAGCAATGCCTGAAAGAACGACCTGAAAAGCAGAAGTTCACCGACAATAGCAGACAATAAGCAATGCAAATCAAAGCGTACTATACCAAGATATAGTCCACAATGAGAAACAAATGCTTACCGACTACACGCACTGATAAAAAGATACACAAAGACAAGCACAAACTGAAGAGCAGTACTGAACTGAAGCACAAATCTGAAAAGTGTGAATCGTCTCTCACCAAACTTCTACTAACACGTGATAAACACGAGATCAGCAGAAGGAGCCCAAAGGGTGCCGGACGTGGTGCTGAACTTCCCTTTTCTAGTGGTGTCATACGCGGCTTAAGTTTTAACTTTTACTATCCAAACCTGGTGCAGCATGGACCAACTGGAACTCTGACCTAAAAGGGGAAAGCAACAGAGGGATAGGTGATCAGCCGTGTTGCTACTGGAGATGAGTGGCCGACTTGAGCCATTTGCAGAAATGCTTGCAGCGATTGCAAGTAAGCAAGATGAAAAAAAAGTTAGCGTAATTTTGATTTTGTAGGAATCACTGTGCGCAACATTTTACAAATAGATGGAGTGAGTTGTGTATGTTTATGCATGATAGAACATAAGGCTTGGGGAGGCGAATCTTAAGTACCACTGTATTCATATTGCCGATGCGACTAGTTTGAACCGCGCTGGGGTGAGAGCACTGGTGGGGTTATTTGTGAGGGATCTGAATCATTGAGCCGGTGATGCGACTGGACTCGGATTGGTTGGTGACGTTTGTATAGCTGAAGATCCGAATCATTGCGCCGATGATGCAACTAGATACGAATCGGCTGTAGATGCAAGGCAACGAGGGGGCTTGTGTGCATGATCTGAATCATTGTGCCGATATCACTGGACTCGGATCGACTGAAGTGATGGTGGTTGAAGGGGCTTGTCTTGCCGAGGATCCGAACCATAGGGTATCCAGTAGGATGTGTAAGGGGTCAGTTAGGGGAAGTGGGTGTTTCATAGAAGGTGTAGGGTGTCAGTAGGGGGAGTGGGGGTTTAATAGGAGGTGTGGTGTATAGGACGCAGGTTCGGGACCATGTGCCGCTAATGCGAATTGATTCGTAAGTGGATTTACGCACTATTTGTATAGTTTGTATCGCCTAGTCGGCTAGATACAAATGGTGCTGATCGGAGGGCTACCACGAGTCCTTAAGTCGCAGATGCGACTGGGCTCGAATAAGGAACAGAGCTAGGCAAAATGCGCAAATACATGCGAATGACATAGTAAGACCTACGAAGACCAGCGTCAGTGAGCATGGAACGGTCGACAAAAACCTACGAATGGAGAACTGAAACACCCTGGATCTCAAAAGCACAAACTCGCGGACACGCAGTGAGTTGGCAGAGTGTCATCAAGCCCTCGGACAAGGGCGGTAATGTTGTCCTTTTAGATAATGACAAATATATAAACATGTGTAATCAGATATTTAGAAAATCCAAACTGGTATCGACGTATGCCAAGTAACATCGTCAAGAACTTCAATGGGGGGGGGGGGGCGTGGCCGGCCGGAACAGAGAAAAGACTCACTGTGGCTATGCTCCACCAGCCGTATCAGAATCCACAGTCATCCTCCGCTGTGGATTGTTCTTTTTTCCCCTATAGCACTTCATCCTCTCTACTGGGCTCTCCCCTACAGCCCCGTATGGATTTGGCCATTCTCCGCAGGCCGCATGATCCGGCCCGTCGCGGACTCCATTGGCCAGCCACCATCTTGCGCCCTACTCAACCTCCGGGACCGCCGCGCTCGCCTGCCGAGCGCTGATCCATCGGCAGTGGACGGACATCCGGGGATGATTCCTCCAGTCACCGGGCCCTTGGAAACTGGAGCCACCTCCCGGTCCCCTACACAGACTCTCTTCAGCTTGGTGAGTCCCCTCAGGGGTTGTATCTGGATCCCCCTGTTAATCCCCCCCCCCCCCACGGCTGCCTTCCTGTGCTATAGGGAGGCTGAATCCCTGAGCAGGCCCTGATAACTCCCCCTGAAACTGAGCCTGGTACCATCCGGCTGCAGCTTTTTGTAGTTAAGGCCTTGGCTCCAGCCTACCCTGGATGTAGGCGGACATCTTGCTACACCCAGCACCCTACAGCTATTATTATCACAGCCTGCCAGTGTGAGGGGGGAGTAGAATCACTTGAAATCATTTGAATTCATTATAAATCATTATCAGTTATCGATATGTGCTTCACCACCATTACCCAACATGACTTTTAAATGAGTTGAAGGGCCTATCTGCTCCCCATGACCCCTGCAAAGTCACACTAGCTAGTAAAAGCTCCGGGGGTAAGCTTTCTTCTTCATTACAGTACTAAATAACCCCATGGGAAAAATTGGTCAGCAACAGGAATATTACAAACACATCCCTGAACAGCAAACAGGGCCTACTATAGACCGCTTTGTTACCAGATCTCAGCCTCCCCCCTCCCATTCCCCTCCGGACCCTTTCTCCAATATGGACCCACCTCTGGGAATGGAGGGCTCTGGCATCCCCCCAGTTATTGGGGGTTTCCCTTCCATTTGCTGGTGTCTAAAAATGGAGCCCAGTACACCCTCCGTGATCTTCTGGAGAGTGAATTCTTTCTAAAGAGCCTCGGGCTCCCTCCCCTTCCTGAGGAGGACATGCACTCAGCTGATGTCCAGACTCACCCGCTCCCCAATACTCCAAGCCGCATCTGGACACCCGTGAGGAGCAAGCCCAGGAGGCACCTCTCCACACCTCAACGTCCACGGTTCTCTAAGCAACCCCCCTGATCTCCCCCGCCAACCCCCACATGGTTCAGTTTTGTATGCTGCTCGCATTCCCCCATCTTTTTTTTTTTTCCTCTGTGAATTAAAAGAAAAAGATCCTGTTGGGGTTCCGTTCTTACAAATGACTATATGTTAATGCATTTTGATAATTTTCGAGTTCATAAGGAAAGTAGATGGCCCTCCCACCTTCACGTACGGCCTCCTCTGATCGTCCGGTCACAACCCTCCTGACCTGGGTTAATACCCTGGGTCCCCTAAGTTACATGTTTCCCTCAGGCTCTCAAGATGTTCTGTTTTTTGTTTTTGTTTTCTTTTTTATTTTTCTGACGCTTTTGTTAATGTTTCTTTTCAACGTTTTATGTTCTACGGTGTCCATTCCTATAGATCAGTTTCATTGTTTACATATGCAATGCTTATGCTGATACGGCCTCAGGTTATCCCGTCTCGGGGTATACCCAGTTTTTCCCCACTGCCTAGGCATAACTGACACTAATGACACCTTCTACCGATTAGAGTTCTGGTTCATTGCTACTTATTTTCGTCTGTATTGCAACCTTCTGGCTCTTACATATGCTTACCTACCTAGACCGCCCATATGGCTTTAAAGCTCTTGTCATACAATGTAAAGGGCTTAGGTTCTATACGTAAGTGCTGGTTGGCCTTGAAGGAATTCAGGTCTTTCGGAGCAGATGGTTTTTATATTGCAAGAAACCCATTTTAAAGCAGATGGCTCCCTTAAGTTTGCCTCCAAACACTTCCCCACCTCCTTCCTAGCCTCTGACCCCACAGGTAGGGCCGGTGTTGCGATTTTGATCAGAAAGTCATGCCCCATTAAGGTTAAAAACCCCAATGGTAGATACCTAATCCTAGACTGCCAATACTTTAACACCTCTCTGACCCTCGTCAACCTCTATGCCCCTAATGCTGGTCAGATTGACTTCCTTAGTGGTTTGTTTGACTCTTCCCACTATCCGTCACAGCCCTTTATGATAGCTGGCAGGGACTTTAATTTGGTTATGTCCCCCACTAGAGATAGACAAACACTGTTCTCTTCAACACCCTCCAAGAAGCTTGCATCCCAAGCTACCTCCTTCGGTCAGCTTATAGGATCCCATCGACTTTTCGACTCATGGAGGATTAAACACCCCACAGCTCAGCAATTTACGTTCTATTCTCCTGCTCATAAAATGTATTCACGGCTAGATCACTTCTTTATATCTGCCCCTGTCATCCTACACGTGGATGACTCTGAAGTGATGGCGATTACCTGGTCTGACCATGCCCTCATCTCCTAGATCTCCTGCTCACTCAGGCTTACCCCAGATCTTGCCATTGGCGACTTAATAATCATCTCTTACAATCTGAAAGCCCCCGTTCTGTCCTAGCGCAGGGCCTTGCAGAGTTTTTCCAACTAAACAGAGGGTCGGTCTCTGATTTTTCCACCCTGTGGGAAGCTCACAAGGCCATTTTTAGGGGTGCTTGTATTGCTGAGAGCTCTAGACTGAAGAGAGACGGAACCAAACATATTCGATCTCTAACTTCTGCTCTCCTCTCGGCAGAGCGGAGGCTTTTGGGCTCCCCCACGGTGGAGAGACTGCAGAGAGTCACACTACTCAGGGAACAGATAAAAACGGCGCAACTTGACCAGGCAGCTAAGTCGATGCTCTGGACGAAGCAGAAATTTTATGAATTTTCCAATAAACCCCATAAAATGTTAGTTAACAAGCTACGCCCGCGCACGTTTAATTCCTTCCCTGAGTTTCTCTTACGGCCTGACGGAACTAAGACCCATTGCCCTCGTGAAATCTCAAACATCTTTGGCAAACTGTCTATCCCCAGAAAACCACTTTAATTTCGCACAAGAGAAATTTAAGTCCTTCTTCTCCAACCTGAAACTTCCCAAGCTCTCGTCAACTGACTTAGAGGCCCTAAATAAAACCGTAATGGCGGACGAGCTCTCGGCTATAATACGGGAGCTCCCTTCGCATAAATCGCATGGCACTGATGGCCTCCCCTTTTTTTTTTACTATAAAACCTATCTGGATATTTTGGGACCGCACATGCTCACCTTATTCGACTCTCTTCTTGAGGGCACCTCTCCTCACCCCCAATTTTCACACTTCATTTCAGTAACTCCCAAGCCGGGTAAGGACCCCTCCATCCCTGACAGTTACAGGCCTATAGCCCTTTTAAATTCGGATTACAAGATATTTACGAAAATTCTTGCTTCTAGACTATCCGTTCTTGCCCCCAAACTTATTCACAGAGATCAGGTAGGGTTTGTCCCTGGCAGACACGCTGGAGATAACACCGGACGCACAATCAATCTGATAGACCTTCTGGATAGGACCAACAGATCGGCTCTGATACTTAGTTTAGACGCACAGAAGGCCTTCGATAGGCTTAGTTGGCCTTATATGTTCGCTACGCTAAAAGTCTATGGTTTCACTGGCCCCTTTTTAAAAGCATTAGAGGCTTTATACTCAACTGTTACTGCCCAGGTACAGATGTCGTCCTTCATGTCACCTCGCTTCCCCATGATGAATGGAACCTCAGCAGGGGTGTCCTTTATCACAGCTGTTATTTATTTTATACCTTGAACCTCTAGCCGAGTCCATACGTTCTCATCCAGATATCCGTGGGGTGGTGATGTGACAGGGGGAGTATAAATTATCACTCTTCGCGGACGACATCTTAGAACTTAGAAATTTGGTGCATACCATTTCGCGAAGGCTCTACGCTTTCGAGACCTTACGTGAAAAGTATGATATCCCCAATCATTCGTTTTACTTCTATACAAGTCAGACACTTCTTTAGCTCCAAATCTCCGACATTAACCCTCGACAACCCCACAGCCTTTGAACACCTTTGCACCCGGGGTCACCATCAATTACATCTAATCTCCTCAATCCACCAAATCCTCCATGAGTCGACCCCCTTAAATGAACTTACACATCTGTATATGAGTAAATGGTCCCATTTTCTGGATAAACCCAATCACCCTACAGACGTGGGATAAGATTTGGGCCTCTACCTTTAAATCCTCTAAATGTGTCACACAAAGGGAAACAGCTATTAAAATCCTTCTGTTCTGGTATAGGACCCCCAATGTCATCCACAAATTTGACCCCTCAGTCTCGCCGTGTTGCTGGACTGAAATTGGGTCACTGTTCCACATCTTTTGGAAATATCCCCTGATACGTCCCTTTTGGAGAAAGGTGGGATCGTTGGTGATGGGGGTGACGGGGGTGTCCCTTCCACTCGATCCCTTACACTGCTTGCTGGGCCTCCCTATCACAGGCTTACCTAAAAATACAAACCGGTTGATCTCCTATATCCTATTAGCTGCTAAGTGGCTTATCTCGTTATGCTGGCTATCTGGCACATCCCCCGCCCCCCCGGCCTAGATTTCTTCAACTGGTGACTGAGATACGGAGAATGGAGTACCTGACGGCCTTGGTGCATGATTTGGTTTCCCAGTTTGATCAAATCTGGGAGCCCTGGGATCAGTCGGAGTATGGGGCTCCCCTGTCTGAGCTCAGTACTCTTAAAAAACGAATTTCTTGATAAACTATACCCAGAGGACCTAAATCAATGCAGCTTTTGAATCGCATCTCCATAGTAAGTCATCAAGATTAAACCATAATCAAAATGACGGTTCATTAAGATTCATCACAACCTTTCATTCTAAATATAGGAGCATGGAACGAATACTGTCTAAACATTGGAACATTTTAGCACAGGACCCCCACTTAGAAACAGTACTCCCTGCCCATCCCACTGTCACTTAACAGAGATCCCCAAATCTTAAGAATAAAATTCCGCCCAGTAAGTTAAAAGGGAAGTAAACCCTTCCAAACAACTTGGACCTATAGGTAAGCCTAGATTAAGGCTTACCTGTAGGTCCAAGCAATATCTCCTAAACCTATATGGTTTAGGAGATATTTGCCCGAAAATGGGCACCGCTGTCTACGGCGCATGCGCCGTAGACAGCGGCGCGCAGGCGCACTAAATGCGGCAAATCCAAGAATGGATTTGCCAAATTTGTCGACTCCCGTGCGCATGCGCGGGAGTGACGTCATCGCGGCTTCGCCGTATGACAGCAACGGAGCTGCGAGGCGCGACTCCCGTGCGCATGCGCGGGAGTGACGTCATCGCGGTTGCGCCGCTGTCATTGGTCGGAGCTGCGAGACGCCACCAGCAAGATGGACGCGGCGGACTACAGGGATCAGCGGCGACTTCGCTGGCTCCTGTGTCAGGTAAGTGACACATAATGAGCTACTATGCGATGCATAGTAGTCCATTATGCTTTACCTTTGCAGGGAAAAAAAGAGGAAGTAAACCCATCAGGGTTTACTTCCTCTTTAAAGTCTGATATTGTTCCATCACTTAGACCAGTTCTGATACCTATTACAGGTATGTACCAATGCCGGAAAGCATTTTGCAAAACCTGTAATTTTGTTGACCGTGGTCAAAAAACTTTTACTACAAAAGGAAAAACATAGCAGGACTGAAGGTCTGGGTGATCGAACAGGTCCCCAGTGCCCTCCCTGCAGCAGAGGGATTCAAGAAACTCTGCGCTAGGGAAATGTATTGGATATATGTTTTAGATGCACTCTCTCCTGGGGGTATAAATGAGACTATAGAAATCTCTACTGTTATTTAATTTGCAGTCCCCCCCCCATTATTATTTTTTTAAATCTATTTATACATCCACATCTGTCCCAAGGAGTGTGTCGCGCATGTATGTGCGGTTGCATGCATGTACGCACACGTGTATATGTGTGTGTATGTATTCGCATATGCATGCGTGCCTCCTGACCCTTCACTATACATGATGTGTTGTGTTATGAATATTAATGTGACATGCTTCGCTAGAGACACACGTGTGTGTTTTTCTTCACTGGCATATGTTGCACCAGTAAATACATACTGATGTGATGTGGGATGTATATATGTATGCATATATGCGTGTACATATCTGCATTCCAACCATCTATTTATTTATATATTTTCATTTTAACTTGTATATATGTGTGTGTGTGTGTGTGTGTATATATATATATATATATATATATATATATATATATATATATATATATATATATATATATATATACACTGTGTGAGCTGGGCGGTGCGCCCTGGTCTGCTGGGCGATATGCCAAGAGAAGGCTGCATACCTTAAGAAAGTAAATGGATGTTTCTGTAGAGAAATGTGTTTTAAGAGAAGTACTCTGAGAAGAGAAATGGGTGGGTGGGTAACTTGCACTGGAACCGACACAGACCGTTGTGGGGGGTCTGATTAAATACCCTCTGGGCTCCTCCCATAATTACGGGCCACCATACTGGGCCTCTTATTTATGGTCGGAGCCCTCCGCTCTAAGAGATATGAAAGAACACATAAACACGTCACAAGACTAACAACATAAAATAGACCTGAATTGTGCCCTTGGTCTGCTGTAAGGTAAGCCCTGGTGAGCTGGGCGGTGAGCCCTGGTCTGCTGGGCGATATGCCAAGAGAAGGCCGCAAAAGACGGTTTAGGGAGGTAATTATTAATTTATGTACAAGACACTGCAGGGCAAAGTTGCTGAAGGCTTATGACATTTCCATTTGTGGATTGGAGATGCATCGAGTAAAGCAGGTGGATTTTCCGCCTGCCCATCTTTGATCGCGTGGACTGGGACCCCGTTTCGTGAGGCTGCTGATGCTGCTCCAATGTGAAAGAATGTCCAAGAAAATGGCCAGGGTCCCGGCCTAATTGGCTCAAAAGGAACCTGACGTGACTAATGAACTGGTTGCTGCCTGGGGTACTAATCGGGAACAGTAGTAATGGGCTGTCCTGCGAGGGATCAAACATATGGGCCAAAAAATTGATCTAGGATGGACACGGGGCACCAGGCTTTGAGAGTTTGGAAATGTTTGATGTCAACCCCTGGACCGGACTATTGAGTTTTGGACACCCTGAGGAGCAAGATGAAGTGTCTGATGGCGTGTGAGGTGGCGTCTACGTAACACTTTGCAACTGGGATGGTGACAGTAGTCACTGGGGCGTAATAAGCTGTAGAAAGCCAGGTAGATGGCTGCTTGAACGACCAGGCTGAATTTAACCAAAGGGGAATGTGACAGGATGAAAGACACGTCTCGGAATATGGTGCTGGTGAGTAGTAGCCGTTTGATACTGATTTTGGGTCATTGCCTGTGAATACCACACAACATGGTCTTGACCGTATGGGCGTCAAACAAGACGGTTTGTTAGGATCTCATAAGGGGATGAAATACTGGATGTCAGGTATTGTGTGACAATGCCAACTGTGTGTGGTGGCATGATATGAAGTCCAGGATGTGATGGAGAACTCTTGGTATTGCTCTGGGGTTTGAGGCTAGTAACTTGACATACAGTAGAACCTCTAGGCTGCACGGTAGGCCTTCAGGGTGTTGTGAGATAATGAAAGATTAATAAGGCAGGTAGCGTCATGAAAGTGTTGTTTGAATCTGAGGTTAAAAAAAATGAATAAATTGCAGCGCTAACCACAAACAACATTTACAATAAATAATAAACTAAAAAAATAATAAATATAAAGTGCAACATGTGTGAATCACCTCACAAAGTGCAAACTGTGCGATTCAATAGATGCAACTAAAATAATAACTACGATATTAAATGTGCTTATATAATATATACATGCCAAAAACCTATATAAAATCCAAGGACATTAAAAATGTGCAAAAAATATTTTTTCAAAAGCAAAAAGAAATTCTTTACATAATCCAGTTCATGCTAATGCTTCGTGAATAATAAACAAAGTCCATGCATAAAAGTGACTTCCAAAGTGTGTGCTAATCCAGTGATTCAATTCAGTGCCAAGCCTGTGCACCACCTGTTTCCCCCAGCCTCTCACCTCAAATACTTGGTATAGAAGCACAATTTATAAGCCAAGGCTAATGCATCCACATTCGTCCAGCGGCTAGTATCCAGCTGAAAAAGTCATGTGATCGTGACGCAACGCGTCAGGGAAGGAGCTGTGGTGTTGCACTTGTCACTTCCGGTCGCGGCCGAGACCGGAAGTTCGGATCGTAATACATCTATTCGTTGTTGTCTACTTAAATGTAAGTTGCTACTTTTCGCTATTAAAAACGTTAAATCTGCTTACTACACATGAGAGCCCCCCTGTCCTTTTGTTCTATACTATATGGATCGTACACCTTAACGGGTGAGAGGTGAAGAACTTGGAAAAGAAAGATTCAGCTGGATACTAGCCGCTGGACGAATGTGGATGCATTAGCCTTGGCTTATAAATTGTGCTTCTATACCAAGTATTTGAGGTGAGAGGCTGGGGGAAACAGGTGGTGCACAGGCTTGGCACTGAATTGAATCACTGGATTAGCACACACTTTGGAAGTCACTTTTATGCATGGACTTTGTTTATTATTCACGAAGCATTAGCATGAACTGGATTATGTAAAGAATTTCTTTTTGCTTTTGAAAAAATATTTTTTGCACATTTTTAATGTCCTTGGATTTTATATAGGTTTTTGGCATGTATATATTATATAAGCACATTTAATATCGTAGTTATTATTTTAGTTGCATCTATTGAATCGCACAGTTTGCACTTTGTGAGGTGATTCACACATGTTGCACTTTATATTTATTATTTTTTTAGTTTATTATTTATTGTAAATGTTGTTTGTGGTTAGCGCTGCAATTTATTCATTTTTTTATCACTATTAGTGCCGAGATCACTATCTTTGTAGGCTGCTTCCACACATTAATATTATTTCCTTACACATTGAATAGCAAGGTGAAGCGCACTAGTACCCTTCAATTTTATTATTGAATCCGAGGTTAGTTACGACCAGTGTGGGATAAGAGACATGGTCGGGTCGGTTCCAGGTTCCTACAAAAATAACGAAGCAAAGTTAACAGGTAGTGGTCGGCCAGATTATTGCGTTTGTCTGGGATGTGGATGCATAGAACGTTAGATTGATGCTGTGGGGATAGTGGCACCAGCCTGCGCAGGAAGGCCACGATGGCCGGCTACTAGGACCTCCTTTATTTATAATACTGGCTGTGGCTTGGTTGTCTGTGGCGAACGTCACTGTTTGTCCTGCCCAGTTGTTGCACCAGACTTGAGCTGCTGCGACAATGGGGTAGAGGTCGAACAAAGAGGAGGCCTATATCAATCATCAAGGGGATACAAGAAGTTGTGTGGACCAGAGAGAGGTGAATCATATCCTATCTTGGGCAGAAAACAATATACATCGGCAGTCTTGATTCTAGGAATAGAAAATTGGCAGGCGGATACCTGAGTCGCCAGCAGTTGTTCCCGGGAGAATGGTTCCTTCACCCCGATATTCCTG
Source organism: Lithobates pipiens (assembly GCF_037356315.1). Lineage (NCBI taxonomy): Eukaryota > Metazoa > Chordata > Amphibia > Anura > Ranidae > Lithobates > Lithobates pipiens. The sequence continues at coordinate 285,062,692 of NW_027507764.1, forward strand.
TCAATATGTCAAAGATGGGGGATCCCAGACGTAGATCTGTTTGCGTCCAGGTTCAACTAAGAAATCAACAACTTTGTGTTGAGAACTGTCAGGAACCATGAATCAGACAGAAGTACAATCAAATCACACTTGTTTATTAATAAAAAAGGAAAAAGAAAAAGCGTAGTCAAGCATAGCCAGAGTCCAGTAGCCAGATCAGGTAATCAGTCAGGCCTGAAGTCAGGGATCCAAGGAGAGCAACTGCAAGCAGTATAAGAAGCCAGGAGGGATGTCAGCAAGCCAGTCTTGAAACAAACAGCAGGAGATGGTTCCTTGTGATGTGACCAATGTGAAGGCAATGGAGAAATGAGCTGGAAGGCTTTAAATAGACAGGTCAGACGAGCATCATCGGGAACACCTGGTAACTGTGGAAAGAAAAGAGAGCTGGCAATTAGCCAACAGCTGAGCGGCCAGCCCAGAGGAGGAAGGGCTAAGCCAGCCCTGACAAGAACAAAGGATCCGCTAGCATGCGGAACAGATGCCTTGCTATTCCCGTCTAATCGGTTCTCACTGATTTATGCATTCCCTCCTATTCTGCCTGCATCCATGACTTTTTCGCAGAATCAAGCATGAAGGGAAGTAAGTGATTCTTGTGGCCGCCAGTGTGGCCCAGGTGATCTTGGTATGCAGAGATCGTAAAGATGGCGGGGACCCATGGACCCTACTGCCGTGGCCAGATCTTCTCTCGCAAGGTCCAGTATTCCATCCTACTTTACAAACGCTAAATTTAATGGTTTGGCTATTGAGACCCACATTCTGAAGAAGCATTGGCTATCAGATTCAGTGTTGTCTACTCTGGTTAATGCAAGGAACCTGGCCTCCAGAGTCAGAGTCTGGAAGGCATATGTCTCCTGGTGTGAATCCAGGGATTGTCACCCCAGGAAGTATGTCATAGATAGAATCCTTGACTTTCTACAGATGGGATTAGAAATAAAGCTGGCCTTGAGTACTATCAAGGGCAAGGTTTCGGCCTTATCGGTATTATTTCAGCGACCACTTGCTTCACACTCTTTGGTTCATAGCTTTATTCAGGGGGTTAATGCTCCGGGTAGGTCACCCCTGAACCCTTGGGACTTGAATTTAATCCTGTCGGCATTACAGAAACAGTCTTTTGAGCCGATACGACATAATCCCTTGGTCCTTTTGACAAGGAAACAAGTTTTTCTGGTAGCCATATCTTCTGCAAGAAGACTATCAGAGTTGGCTGCTCTTTCTTGTAAAGAGCCATATTTAATTATTCTCAAAGATAAGGTTGTATTGCGTCCTTATCCTAATTTGCAACCGAAGGTAGTGTCAGGTTTTCATTTAAACCAGGATATTGTTTTACCTTAATTTTTCCCAGAACCTGTTCTGAGGAAGAAAAGTCACTATTTTCTCTTGATGTGGTGACTGATGTTTTGTTTGTGTTCCCTAAAAGTCCTAAAAGAGGACAGGCAACATTGAAAATTAACTATTTCTAAATAGATTTGACAAGTGATTGTTCAAGCTTATAGTTTACAGAGGAAAGTTCCACCTTTTCATATTAAAGCGCACTCCACCAGGACTGTTGGTACTTTCTGGACAGTGCATCAGCAAGCCTCCATGGCTGAAATCTGCAAGGCTACAACTTAGTCTTCAGTCCATACATTTACCAGATTCTATCAAGTAGAGGTAAAAGGTAATGAGGATATAGCCTTTGGGTGCAGTGTGCTGCAGGCAGCAGTATAAGTCCTCTGGTCTCATGGTGCCCTACTTTTGTTGTGTCTCCCTCCCTTCATTTGGCATTGCCATGGAACATACCACATAGTAACTACTATGGCTCTGTGTCCCGTGATATACGATAAGAAAATAGTATTTTTATAACAGCTTACCTGTAAAATACTTTTTTTTGACATACATCATGGGACACAGAGGACACTTCTTTCTGGTATACACGTGTATTGCTTTGCTACAAAAACTGAGCTACTCCCAGTAGTGGGAGGGGTTATATAGGGAGTGGACTTCCTGTCTTAGGGTGTGCCAGTGCCCATCACCTGAAGGTGGCCTATAACCCACATACAGTGGTGTGAAAAAGTGTTTGCCCCTTCCTCATTTCCTGTTCCTTTGCATGTTTGTCACACTTAAGTGTTTCGGAACATCAAACCAATTTAAACAATAGTCAAAGACAACACAAGTAAACACAAAATGCAATTTGTAAATTAAGGTGTTTATTATTAAAGGTGAAAAAAAATCCAAACCATCATGGCCCTGTGTGAAAAACTGATTGCCCCCCTTGTTAAAACATACTATAACTGTGGTTGTCCACACCTGAGTTCAATTTCTCTAGCCACACCCAGGCCTGATTATTGACACACCTGTTCACAATCAAGGCATCACTTAAATAGGAGCTGCTTGACACAGTAAGGTCCACCAGAAGATCCTTAAAAGCTACACATCATGCCGAGACCCAAAGAAATTCAGGAACAATTGAGAAAGAAAGTAATTGAGATCTATCAGTCTGGAAAGGGTTATAAAGCCATTTCCAAAGCTTTGGGAATCCAGCGAACCACAGTGAGAGCCATTATCCACAAATGGCGAAGACATGGAACAGTGGTGAACCTTCCCAGGAGTGGCCGGCCGCCCAAAATTACCCCAAGAGCGCAGCGACGACTCATCCAAGAGGTCACAAAAGACCCCACAACAACGTCCAAGGAACTGCAGGCCTCACTTGCCTCAGTTAAGGTCAGCGTTCATGCCTCCACCATCAGGAAAAGACTGGGCAAAAATGGCCTGCATGGCAGAGTTCCAAGGAGAAAACCACTGCTGAGCAAAAAGAACATCAAAGCTCGTCTCAATTTCTCCACAACACATCTTGATAATCCCCAAGACTTTTGGGACAACATTCTGTGGACCGATGAGACAAAAGTGGAACTCTTTGGAAGGTGTGTGTCCAAGTATATCTGGCGTAGAAGGAACACTGCATTTCATAAAAAGAACATTATACCAACAGTAAAATATGGTGGTGGTAGTGTGATGGTCTGGGGCTGTTTTGCTGCTTCAGGACCTGGAAGACTTACCGTGATAAAAGGAACTATGAATTCTGCTGTCTACCAAGAGATCCTGAAGGAGAATGTCCGGCCATCTGTTCGTGTACTCAAGCTGAAACGAACTTGGGTTCTGCAGCAGGACAATGATCCTAAACACACCAGCAAGTCCACCACCGAATGGCTGAAGAAAAACAAAATGAAGACTTTGGAGTGGCCTAGCCAAAGTCCTGACCTGAATCCTATTGAGATGTTGTGGTATGACCTTAAAAAGGCCGTTCATGCTCGAAAACCCTCTAATGTAACTGAATTAGGACAATTCTGCAAAGATGAGTGGGCCAAAATTCCTCCAGGACGCTGTAAAAAGCCTCATTGCACGTTATCGCAAACGCTTGGTTGCAGTTGTTGCTGCTAAGGGTGGCCCAACCAGTTATTAGGTTTAAGGGGCAATCACTTTTTCACACAGGGCCATGATGGTTTGGATTTTTTTTCACCTTTAATAATAAACACCTTCATTTACAAATTGCATTTTGTGTTTACTTGTGTTGTCCTTGACTATTGTTTAAATTGGTTTGATGTTCCGAAACACTTAAGTGTGACAAACATGCAAAGGAACAGGAAATGAGGAAGGGGGCAAACACTTTTTGACACCACTGTAGTAACTGCTATGGCTCTGTGTCCAGTGATGTACTTCAAAGCAAACGATTTTACAGGTAAGCTGCTATAAAAATCCTATTTTTAATTTGTGAAATTTGTTTTTGTGCTGGATTGAGCATTGGATATAACTCTTGGATTGTAACAAGGCTGAACCCATATGCAGATGATACCGTATCTCTCCTGATAATCACAGGGATGTGTGGAAACCATATAATTTGAGATACAAAGTCTCTGAGAAGTGGTAAAAGTTGATGTGGGGATGGTCTTGCACAAGCACCATGCCACTTTGTTTTGCTGTTTTTTGTTTTTTTTTGCACATTCAATCACTGGTATATTGGTCATCTACAATGGATATAAAAGGTTTACACACCCCTGTTAAAATATCAGGTTTCTGTGATATAAAAAAATGAGACACAGAGGGTTCATTTCAGAACCATTTTCACCTTTAATGTAACCTATAAACTGTACAACTCAATTGAAAAACAAACTGAAATCTTTTAGCGGGGGGAAGTAGAAATAAAAAAAAATAATATGGTTGCATAAGCACACCCTCTTATAACTGGGGATGTAGCTGTGTTCAGAATTAAGCGATCACATTCAAACTCATGTTAAATAGTAGTCAGTACACACCTCTCATCATTTAACCACTTGACCACTGGGCACTTAAACGCCCTTAATAACCAGACCAATTTTCAGCTTTCGGTGCTCACACATTTTGAATGACAATTACTCAGTCATGCAACACTGGACCTATATGAAATTGCTGTCCTTTTTTTCACACAAATAGAGCTTTCTTTTGGTGGTATTTAATCACCGCTCGTTTTTTAATTTTTTGTGCTATAAAAGAAAAAATACCGAAAATACAGTAAAAAAAAATAATTTTTCTTTGTTTCTGTTATAAAATTTAGCAGATTAGTAATTTTTTTTTCATAAATTTTGGCCAAAATGTATACTACTACATGTCTTTGGTAAAAATAAGTACAAATTGGTGGATATTATTTGGTCTTTGTGAAAGTTAAAGAGTCCACAAGCTATGGTGCCAATATCTGAAAATTGATCACACCTGAAGTACTGACGGCCTATTTCTATTCTTGAGACCCTAACATGCAAGAAAAGTACAAATACCCCCCAAATGACCCCTTTTTGGAAAGAAGACATTCCAATGTATTTAGTAAGAGGCATGATGAGTTTTTTAAAGTTGTCATTTTTTCCCACAATTCTTTGCAAAATCAAGATTTTTTTTTGTTCCTTTTTTCACAAAATTGTCATATTATCAGTTTATTTCTCACACACAGCATATGCATACCACAAATTACACCCCAAAACACATTCTGCTATTACTCCCGAGTACGGCGATACCACATGTGTGAGACTTTTACACAGCGTGGCCACATACAGAGGGCCCAACATGCAGGGAGCGCCATCAGGCGTTCTGGAGCACCCAGGACAATTCTGACATTTCTCTCCTACATGTAAAAATCATCATTTATTTGCTAGAAAATTACATAGAATCCCAAACATTTATATATTTTTTTTAGCAAACACCCTGGAGAATACAATGGTTGTCGTTGCAACTTTTTATCTCGCACGGTATTTGCGCAAAAATTTTGTTTTAAAAAAAGAAAAAAGTTAGCCCAATTTTTGCATAATGTGAAAGATGAAGTTACGCTGAGTAAATAGATACCTAACATGTCACTCTTCAAAATTGCACACGCTCGTGGAATGGCGCCAAACATCGCTACTTAAAAATCCCCATAGGCGACGCTTCAAATTTTTTTTTTACTGGTTATATGTTTTGAGTTACAGAGGAGGTCTAGGGCTAGAATTATTGCTCTCGCTCTAACGTTTGCAGAGATACCTCATATGTGTGGTTTGAACACCGTTTTCATATGTGGGCAGGACTTACGTATGCGTTCGCTTCTGCATACGAGCACATGGGGACAGGGGCGCTTTAAAAAATGTTTTTTTTTTTTTTTTAATTGTTTATTTTACTTTACTTTATTTTAGTTTGACATTTTTTTTCCCCAAAAATACATTTTTTGATCACTTTTATTCCTATTACAAGGAATGTAAACATCCCTTGTAATAGGAATATGGCATGACAGGTCCTCTTTACAGTGAGATATGGGGTCAATAAGACCCTACATCTCACCTCTAGGCTGGAAAGCCTGAAATAAAAAATAAAAAAGATTCTGGCTTTGATCGTATTGGCGAGTCGGTAGAAGCACCGGAGGGCGGCGGGAGGGGGGGGGGATGTCTATGGCTGGGTATTGCAGGGTATCACCGACTATGGCTGGGTATCTCAGGGTATCTCCAAGTATGGCTGGGTATCTCCAAGTATGGCAATTTATGGCAGGGTATTGCAGAGTATTGGCAGGGTATTGCAGAGTATTGGCTGGAATTTTACTGCAGAGTATTGGCGGGTACTGCAGAGTATTGGCGGGTACTGCAGAGTATTGGCGGGTGTTGCAGAGTATTGGCGGGTGTTGCAGAGTATTGGCTGGTGTTGCAGAGTATTGGCTGGTGTTGCAGAGTATTGGCTGGTGTTGCAGGGTATTGGCTGGTGTTGCAGGGTATTGGCTGGTGTTGCAGGGTATTGGCTGGTGTTGCAGGGTATTGGCTGGTGTTGCAGGGTATTGGCTGGTGTTGCAGGGTATTGGCTGGTGTTGCAGGGTATTGGCGGGTGTTGCAGGGTATTGGCGGGTGTTGCAGGGTATTGGCGGGTGTTGCAGGGTATTGGCGGGTGTTGCAGGGTATTGGCAGGGTATTTGCTGGTACTGCTGGTACTGCAGAGTATTTGCAGGGTATTTGCTGGTACTGCAGAGTATTGCTGGTACTGCAGAGTATTGCAGGGTATTGAGGGGTTAAATTTCGGTGAGCAGCGATGTGGGCACTGCAGATGCAGCCCACAGCGCTGCTGACACCGATCTCTTGCCCCTCCGCTGTACCGGTCGGTACAGAGAGGGGGAGGGAGGAACCGGCATCATAACATGACGCCGGTTTGTTTACAAGTGATCACTCCGTCATTTGACGGAGCGATCACGTGGTAAACGCCCGCGATGAGCTGCCGTTTACCGTGATCCGTGATGGTCACGGATGCTCTCGAGTGTGCGCCCCAGGGGGCGCGCAAGAGCAGAATTCTGGGAGGACGTCATATGACGGCCTCCTAGAGTTAAACAACCGCCCTGTAGCCGTCATTCGGCTATGGGCCGGTTGTTAAGTGTTTAAAGTGCCTCTGATTAACCCCAAATAAAGTTCAGGTGTTTAGTAGGTCTTTCCTGACATTTTCTTAGTCGCATTCTACAGTAAAAGCCATGGTCCGCAGAGATCTTCCAAAGCATCAGAGGGATCTCATTGTTAAAAGGTATTAATCAGAAAAAGGATACAAAAGAATTTCCAAGGCATTAGATATAGTGTGGAACACAGTGAAGATAGTCATCATCATGTGGAGAAAATATGACTCAACAGTACCAAGAACTGGAGGTCCCTCCAAAATTGATGAAAAGGCAAGAAGAAAACTGGTCAGGGAGGCTGCCAGGAGGCCGACCACAACATTAAAGGAGCTGCAGGAATATCTGGCAAGTGCTGGCTGTGTGGTACATGTGGCAACAATCTCCCATATTCTTCATATATCTGAGCTATGGAGTAGAGTGGCAAGATGGATGTTTTTCTTTGTAAGAAAAGGCAAAAACACATCTCAAGTCTCCCAAAAACGTGCGAGAAAATGTGTTATGGTCTGATAAAACCAAGGTTGAACTTTTTGGCAATAATTCCAAAAGATGTTTGCAGCAAAAACAACACTGCACATCACCAACAGAACACCATACCTACCCACATTGAAGCATTGGGGTGGCAGCATCATGCTTTGGGGCTGTTTTTCTTCAGCTGGAACAATGGCTTTAGTCAAGGTAAAGGGAGTTATGAACAGTTCCAAATACCAGTCAATATTGGCACAAAACCTTCAGGCTTCTGCTAGTAAGCTGAACATGGAGAGGAACTTAATCTTTCAGCATGACAACGACCCAAAGAATACATTCAAATCAACAAAGGAATGGCTTCACCAGAAGAAGATTAGTTTTAGAATGGTCCAGCCAGAGCCTAGACCTGCATCCGATTGAAAATATGTGGGGTGATCAGAAGAGAGCTGTGCACAGAAGATGCCCTTGCAATCTGACAGATTTGGAGTGTTTTTGCAAATAAGAGTGGGCAAATATGGCCAAGTCAAGATGTGTCATGCTGATAGACTCATACCCAAAAAGAATGAGTGCTTTAATAAAATTAAAAGGTGTTTCAACAAAGTACTGGTTTAAGGGTCTGCACACTCATGCACCATATTTTATTTTTTTATTTTTTCTTCTCTCCACCTAAAAGATTAGTCAAGCAATCATGCTTGTTTGACTCTTTTTTGCTGGCATAGGGTATACACAGTCCGATAAGAGTGCATAGTCTAGGGTGACTCCTTACTTGACGGCAGTCAACTTCTATATATGGTGAAAAAATCTCCATCTTCCCCATGAACTATTTTTAGTTAACCACGATTCATCAGTTTTGAGCTTCAATCATCACATGTGGATTTTTAAAATTTGTTATTTTTATAGCACTTTGCACTTTATATTATATGGTGATTCATTTATGCCATCTATTTATTATTTATTATACAGGTTTTATATAGCGCCAACAGTTTGCACAGAGCTTAACAAAATAAAGGCACAAATTACAGTTACATTACAATTTGGTACAAGAGGAATCAGAGGGCCCTGCTCATTAGAGCTTACAATCTAAAAAGGAAGGGTCAATTGATACAAAAGGTAATAGCTGCGGGGGATGAGCTGATGGAGGAAGTAGAACAGTGTTAGTTAGAAGCAGGATAGGCTTCTTTAAAGAGAAGGGTTTTCAGGGATCGTCTAAAGATGGATAGATTAACCACTTTCAGACCGGACCATTTTGCTGGTAAATGACCAGAGGTCTTTTTACACTTTGGCACTGCGCTGCTTTAACTGGTAATTGCGCGGTCATGCAATGTTGTACCCAAACGAAATTTGCGTCCTTTTCTTCCCACAAATAGAGCTTTCTTTTAAAGGTATTTGACTGACTCTGCGATTTTTATTTTTTGTGATATAAACGTAAAAAGACCGCAAATTTTTTAAAAAAATGATATTTTCTACTTTTTGTTATTAGAAAAATCCAATAAACTCAATTTTAGTCATACATTTAGGCCAAAATGTATTCAGCCACATGTCTTTGGTAAAAAAAAAGTCAATAACTGTATATTTATTGGTTTGCGCAAAAGTTGTCACATCTACAAACTAAGGTACGTTTTCTGGAATTTACGCAGCTTTTAGTTTACGACTGCCTATCTCATTTCTTGAGGTGCTAAAATGGCAGGGCAGTACAAAACCCCCCCAAATGACCCCATTTTGGAAAGTAGACCCCCTAAGGAAATTGATAAGTGGCATGTTGAGCCCATTGAATATTTTATTTTTTTGTCTCAAGCGATTGAATAATGACAATTTTTTTTTTTTTTTTTTTTTTTTTTTTTACACAAAGTTGTCATTAAATGATATATTGCTCACACATGCTATGGGCATATGTGAAATGACACCCCAAAATAAATTCTGCTGGTTCTCCTGAGTACGGGGATACCACATATGTGGTACTTTTTGGGAGCCTAGCCGCGTACGGGGCCCCGAAAACCAAGCACCGCCATCAGGCTTTCTAAGGGCGTAATTTTTTGATTTCACTTCTCACTACCTATTGCAGTTTTGAAGGCCATAAAATGCCAAGATGGCACAAAACCCCCACAAATGACCCCATTTTAGAAAGTAGACACCCCAAGCTATTTGCTGAGAGGCATGTTGAGTCCATGGAATATTTTATATTTTGCCACAAGTTGCGGGAAAATTACAAACTTTTTTTTTTTTTTTTTTTACACAAAGTTGTCACTAAATGATATATTGCTCACGCATGCCATGGGCATATGTGAAATGACACCCCAAAATAAATTCTGCTGCTTCTCCTGAGTATGGGGATATCACATATGTGGGACTTTTTGGGAGCCTAGCCGCGTACGGGGCCCCGAGAACCAAGCACCGCCTTCAGGCTTTCTAAGGGCGTTACAGTTTTGAAGGCCATAAAATGCCAAGATGGCACAAACCCCCCCCCCAAATGACCCCATTTTGGAAAGTAGACACCCCTAAATTTACGGGTACACTAGTGAGACTAGGTAATAAATGGCGGGTGCCCTGAAACTATAAAAAAATAATTAACCAACCAGCGTCACCTGTAACAGTTATATGGTGATCACTGGTGAAAGGGTTAACTAGGGGGCAATCAGGGGGCTTTATGCGGTAGTATATGGGGGTCCCTGGCGCTATAAAAAGCTGCGGCGAACCTAAATACCTACCTGCCTAACTAGTGTCACCTGTGACACTAATACAGCGATCAGAAAAACGATCGCTTATTAGGCTGGGTTCACACTGGAGCGATGCGGGAACGCCATGAATCCGCGGCGGGTTCCCGCATCGCATGCCTCCCGGCGGCAGTTCACACTGCCCTATGCGAACTGCTGGGAGTGTCAGTGAAATGTTAATGACACCCCCAGATCAGTTCGCATATCGCAGTGCGATCTGCAAACTCGGATCGCATGGTGTGAACACCCATGTGATCCGATTCTGCTGCGGACCAAAAAAAGGGTCCCGTGCGAGTTTGCGGCGGGTGCAACGCGAATTCAGCCATACTATCTGTATGGCTGAACTCGAATCGCACAGAGATCGGATGTGATTTGCACTGCAGTGCGGTGCGAATCACATCCGTTCTCATAAACCGCTGCAATGTGAACCCAGCCTTAGTGACACTGGCGACGGGGGGTGATCACGGGGTTAAACCTTTATTGGGGGGGTTAGGGGGGTACCTTAGAACTAAAGGGGGCTAACCCTAACTGCCCTAACAGTTATTACAGTCACAAATGACACCCGCCGTGTGATCAGGGGGTTAAACCTTTATTAGGTAATAAATGGCGGGTGCCCTGAAACTATAAAAAAATAACTAACCAACCAGCGTCACCTGTAACAGTTATATGGTGATCACTGGTGAAAGGGTTAACTAGGGGGCAATCAGGGGGCTTTATGCGGTAGTATATGGGGGTCCCTGGCGCTATAAAAAGCTGCGGCGAACCTAAATACCTACCTGCCTAACTAGCGTCACCTGTGACACTAATACAGCGATCAGAAAAATGATCGCTTATTAGGCTGGGTTCACACTGGAGTGATGCGGGAACGCCACGAATCCGCGGCGGGTTCCCGCATCGCATGCCTCCCGGCGGCAGTTCACACTGCCCTATGCGAACTGCTAGGAGTGTCAGTGAAATGTTAATGACACCCCCAGATCAGTTCGCATATCGCAGTGCGATCTGCAAACTCGGATTGCATGGTGTGAACACCCATGCGATCCGATTCTGCTGCGGACCAAAAAAAGGCTCCCGTGCGTATTTGCGGCGGGTGCGGCGAATGGCTGAACTCGAATCGCAGAGATCGGATGTGATTTGCACTGCAGTGCGGTGCGAATCACATCCGTTCTCATAAACCGCTGCAATGTGAACCCAGCCTTAGTGACACTGGCGACGGGGGGTGATCACGGGGTTAAACCTTTATTGGGGGGGTTAGGGGGGTACATTAGAACTAAAGGGGGCTAACCCTAACTGCCCTAACAGTTATTACAGTCACAAATGACACCAATGCAAAAAAAAAAAAAAAATGCATTGGTGTCACTGTGACTGGGGGGGCAGGGGTAATTGGGGGGGTGATCGGGGGGTAAAGGGGGGGTGTGAGTGTGCCTGGCATGTTCTACTGTGTAGTGTAGTGCTTGTGCAACTCACCGATGCTCTCTCCTCGGTGCCGGAACGAAAAATACCGACACGGAGGAGAGATTACATCACTTCCTCTCCTGTGTTTACATTACAGGAGAGGAAGTGATGCAATGCTTCACTCCCATTCGTCAGGAGCGATCGCGAGGGGGTGGCCATGAATGAATGGCCGCCTCCTCATCTCCGATCGCTCCTGCACGGATACCGACCGCCGCAGGCACCGGGCGGGGGCCCGATCGGGCCCCCGACCCGCGGGAAGGCAGGGACGTACATGTACGCCCATATGCCTGCCCGTGCCATGCTGTCGACGTACATCGTCGTGCGGCGGTCGGGAAGTGGTTAAGGGGACAGTCGGACAGATTGGGGTAGGGAGTTTCAAAGGATGGGAGAATCTCTGGAGAAATCCTGGAGGCAAGCATGGGAGGAGGTGACAAGGGAGATAGAGAGCAGGAAGTCTTGGGAGGACTGAAGAGAGTGCCTTGGTTGGTATTTTGGGACTAGGTTAGTGATTAGCTGGGGGCAGAGTTATGGATGGCTTTGTAAATTGTTGTTAGTACTTTGAATTTTATTTGTTGGGTGAGTGGAAGCCAGTGCAGGGATTGGCAGAGAGGGGTGGAGGACACTGAATGGTTGTTAAGGTGGATGAGTCTTGCAGCAGCATTCATTATGGACGGAAGGGGGGATAGTCTATGTAAATGTAATCCAATGAGGGAGTTGCAGTAGTCGAGGCGAGAGCTAACCAGGGAGGGAATTAGAAGCTTGGTGGCGTCATTAGTTAAAAAGAGAAGTATTCTGGCAATGTTGCGGAGGCTAAGGTGGCATGATTTGTACAGGGATTGTATGTGGGCCTGAAAGGACAGTTCAGAGTCTAAGGTTACCCCTAGCACCCTGGCATGTGGGGAAGGGCTGATAGATGTGCCATTGATCTTGACAGAGAAGTCAAGGGAAGGGGCACGTGGGGGAGGAAATATTTAGAGCTCAGTTTTAGATAGATTCAGTTTGAGGAAGTGGTTTGACATCCAGGCTGATATATCTGTTAGCAAATCATTGATGCATTAGAAGATTGATGGGGTGAGCTGAGGGGCAGAGAGATACATTTGGGTGTCATCAACATATAAATGGTAGTGGAAGCCATGGGAGGCTATCAGCTTACTCAGGGAGGACGTGTAGATAGAGAATAGTAGAGGCCCAAGGACAGAATCTTGGCGGACCACAATGGTAAGAGGAGTTGGAGAGGAGGAAGTGGAGTTGTAAGTGACACTGAAGATTCGAACCAACAGAGAGTGCAGCCAAGGAGACAAAGCAAATTTAGTTTTTTGAGGAGGAGGGGGTGGTCAATTGTATCAAAGGCAGCAGAAAGGTCCAAGAGTAAGAGTATGGACAAATGACCATTGATTTTGCCTGTAAGTAAGTCGTTTATGAGTTTTAGGAGGGCAGTTTCTGTGGAGTGCTGTGGGCAAAATCCAGACTGAAGGGGATCAAGAAGGTTATGTTCAAAACTTTCAAAGAGTTTGGAGGCAAAAGGGAGTAAAGAGATGGGTCTTAGGTTAAGATTGGTTGGGTCTCGTGAGGCCTTTTTTGCTATAGGAGGGACTAGCACATTTTTTAGAGGGTTGGGGAAGATTCCAGTAGTCAGAGGTTGAAGATATGAGTTAAGGAGTGTAGGATAGAGTCAGATGGTGACCGTAGTATTTGAGAAGGAACAGGGGTCCAGAGGGCAAGAGGTTAGGTGGGCTTTAGAAAAAAGCATAGTGACTTCCTCTATGGTAGCTGGGTTAAAGTAATTAAGTGTTGATTGTGAAGGAGGACAAGGAGTTTAAAGTAAGGGAGATATCTGTAGAGTGAAGATCTCGAGACGAATTGTCTCAATCTTATTTTTGAAGTGATTAGCAATCTCCTGGGCAGTGAGTAAGTTAATGGATGGAGGTAATGGAGGATGAAGTAGAGTGGTAAAGGTAGAAAAACGTTGACGGGGACTGCGTGAGAGGGTGTTGATGAGAGTGATAAAGTAGATCTGTTTGGCAGTGTGGAGGCAGGAATGGTATTTTTGAAGGGCAGATTTATATTGGCTGAAACCGTGCTGTGACTTAGTCTTACGCCACAGACGCTCAAGAGCGCGGCTACATTTTTTGAGGCTTCTGGTATTATATGTCTGCCAGGGTTGTAGCGGTTAGGGCCCGATTCTGCATGTAGTGAGAGGGGCGAAGTTATCCAGGGTGGATGACAGTGAACTGTTGTAGACAGAAGTGGCCAAGTTGGGGCAGGACAAGGATGAGATTTTCTCGTAGAGACAATCTGTAGAAAAAAGAAGAGAAGGGTTAAGATGGCGAAGGTTTCTACAGGTAATAGTTTTGTAGTTGGAAGGCAAGGAGGAGGCAGACAAGGAGAGAGTGAAACTAATAAGGTTGTGATCAGAGAGAGGAAAAGGAATATTGGAGAGGTTGTGCGGAGTGCATGTACATGTACAACCAAGTTTGTATTTGCACATTTATATGTTCATTGTTTCATATTGGCAATTTTTTTCTTGTTTATGCCATATTGATTAGCGCTGCCCTTTATTTTGATTCGCCGTCATGCTACGTCAGTAGCATAAACGGCCACTGGGGGTGCTTACGTGCCGCCGGAGGCGCGCGCGCCCCCCCCCCCCACCCACTCGCTCTCTGAGGGGATGCGAGTGCCGGCGGTCTCAATCACCACGATCTGCCACGGGCTGTCACGATCGCTCCGGACACACGAAGAACCAGGAGCTGTGCGTGTAAACACATTTTCTGGTTCTCTGAGCAGTGAACTGACAGATCGTCTGTTCATACAGGGTATGAACAGTGATCTGTTAGTTTCCCTGCACAGTCCCATCCCCCCTTTAGTTAGAACACTCCCTAGGATACATATTAACCCCTTCAATGACCCCTAGTGTTAACATCTTCACTGCCAGTAACATTTTTACAGTAATCAATGCAACTTTAATCGCAGTATCGATGCCAATGGTCCCAAAATGTGTCAAAATTGTCCGACGTGTCCGCCTTATGTCGCAGTCATGATAAAAATTGCTGATCGCCGCCATTACTAGTAAACAAAAAAACCTATAGAAATGCCATAAAACTATCCCCCATTTTGTAGACGCTATAACTTTTGCGCAAATTAATCAATATACGGTTATTGTGATTATTTTTTTTTCACCAAAAATATGTAGAAGAATACGTATCTGCCTCAACTGAGGGAAAATAAATTATATCTTTTTTGGGGATATTTATTATAGCAAAAAGTTAAAAATAATGCGTTTTTTTCAAAATTGTCGCCCTTTTTTGTTTATAGTGCAAAAAATAAACACAGACGTTATCAAACACCACCAAAAGAAAGCTCTATTTGTGGGGAAAAAAGGACGTCAATTTTGTTTGGGAGTCATGTCGCACGACTGTGCAAATTTCAGTTAAAGCGTCGCAGTGCCAAATCGCAAAAAGTTGTCTGGTCTTTGCTCAACCAAATGGTCCAGGGCTTAAGTGGTTAAATTACACACCGGTTGACTCTGTTTAATGGGGGGCTGAATACAAATGCATGCCACACTTTTCAGATATTTATTTGTAAAAAATGTTGAAAACCATTCATCATTTTCCTTCCACTTTACAATTATGTGCCACTTAGTGTTGGTCTATCACATAAAATCCCAATAAAATACATTTACGTTTTTGGTTGTAACATGAAAACATCTGGAAAATGTCAAGGGGTATGAATACTTTTTTCAAGGCACCGTATGTATCATTTTGATGGACTTACTCGGAAATTGTTTTGCTACACGTTTCAATGTTTTGTTATATTATTTGTGATTATTGATAATTGAACGAGAAGGGCACGTAGTCACTTTCTAATTAACCATTTGTGTCTCATATTCAGACCTACTGCGTAGCTGCTCTTGTATTTTGATTGGTATACACATTCTCTTTTTTGGATTATCATATAATATTTTTTGATTTTGAAAGTGGTGTGGTCACACATATTTTAGCCACGATTTATTAAGGTGCATAAGCACAGGATTTAATAATAATTTTAAGTTGTATTTTATTGACTGGATGTTTTGGTACTGACATTTAACCATAAAGAATGACAAGAGTGTGAGTTATCTGACAGAGTGCTAAGATTTCCCATTATATTTGTCTGAGTTTAATGAAAGCTGCATAATATTTAAGAGCATGCTATGAGAGACAGCCTTTGCAAATTTGGTTTCTATGACCGCTTTAATCTTGTTGAACAATGGTCTTGGACAGAGCAGTGAGCTTATAGGTGTCTGTGATCCAATATACATTAGAAAATGCTGCTAGAAGGGGGGCATGGCCTGACGGGGGGCGTGGCCTGACGCTTCATGGGGTAGGATGTGCTGATCAGAGCTCCAGCTATTAATCATGCAAATTACTCCTGTGGCATCTGAATCGATCACTACATCGCCTGTAAAGGTACCTGGGCATCTTCACAATCTCCCAGCTAGCCCCCGGAGGCCCTTGGTTTAGCTGCGACCCATGCGGAGTGGCGATCTCCTGCTCGGCGGCCGGCAGAACTAGGAAAGTCCCCGGCTTCGGCCTACTCCTGGATCCGGCCTACAGGACCACTCTGCGTGTGATTGGCATTGATTGCAGAGTCACCCCAGACTCCGAAGGTATGTCACCAACGAAATCGCAAAAGGCAGCAGCGGCAAAACTAGATCAATTTCGCCCACAGGAAATGAGTGCTCTGGAGGCCGAGGACGCTTCACAGAAGGTGAGGGGGGGTGAACAACCAACAAATGACATTAATAGACTGTTGGAAGCAATCGCTTTATGCAGAACCTCACAGCGCAAATTGAGGAGGTGAAAATGGATATTTCCCTCATTAGGCAAGACTTTCATGCTCAGAGACCAGGTGACGGAGACCGAAACCAGGCTGAGCATAGTGGAGGACGCTGTTCCACCCTTGCAGTCATCCTCCATTTGCATGCAACAACAGATCCACCAACTCCAGGCTAATCAGGATGACATGGAGAACAGGCTGAGAAGATGCAATTTACGCTTCATTGACCTGCCAGAGGGGACTGAAGGGAGGGACACTACAACTTTCCTGGAACAACTCCTTATTACTGCCTACGAGCGGGAATCCTTCTCCCTCATGTTTGCAGTGGAGCTGGCGCACCGCATTCCAGCCAGACCCTCACTGCTGGGGGCCCCCCGCACCTTCATAGCTAAACTCCTCAACTATAAAGACCGGGATGCAGCACTGAGAATGGCTAGAGAGAAGGGCAATATTCCAGTGGGCAATGTTAAAGTGGCCATTTTCCCGGACTTTTGAGCAGAGATACGCCACCGCCGCCAAACCTTTATGGAGGCCAAACGCAGGCTAAGAGATCAGCGCTACAAATACTCCATTCTTTTCCCTGCTCGCCTTAGGGTGGAAAATGATGGCTGCCCGATATTTTTTGAGGATCCGGAGGATGTTATTTCTTGGCTGGAGCAACGAGCCCTACCTGAAAGAGTTGCATGATCACATCCCAGGAGCTCAGCCCGAACCTGTCCATTCTTGCAACTACCCCTTTGTTTTACTTTTTGATTGTTGTTTTTTTCCTTTCTCCTTTATCTGTGCTCACGACAGTTCCTAGTATGGATCCCTACTTTTCCAGAATCGCATGACTGCGTGGTTCCTACAGCTGGATGGGAAGCTTGCTAGGATATGCACGTTTGCAGCCAGGGAACACTCTAAAACATGCACTATAGGCCCATGATGGCATTAGGAAACCATTATTACCTCAATGTGAGTACAGAACATAAATCTCAGGGATTTAAGGCATGGGAGCCATATTGATCATACCTGTTTTATTGCTTGTATTTACATACTACTCAAGACCACACTGAATGTGCAGCTGCCGGGCAGCGGAATCCTACCAACTTCATGCAGAGTGCAGCGAGACTTTACCCCACACACCACTAGGAATCGCTATAATGCTGATTGGACATTTTTCTGGAGATGGTTGGTTATCGACGGTAAACTACAGGGTGGTGGGAGAACCCTGACCTATCCTGATCTATTGATATGGCTGGCATCCCCGGCTTGATACATAAGCCAGGAACTCAGTATATTGTATTACCATATATGTATATATTGGAAGACAGCGTATTCACCAGTTGGGACGCAACAGTTCAGGGAACAAGCCCGCACCAGTTGGGTGGGGTGCAGGGCAGGGAGGGGGGAGGGAGTTATTCTAGTTATAGTTTTGTTGGGTTTTTGTGCATATCAAATTCAGACAGCAGGTACCGCCTCGTGGAAAGGAGTTATGTGAATTGTTATATATGTTCTGCGAGATATTCATATTGAAATACATGATTTTGCTAATTGATTTCCATGACTTTCCCCCATGACGTCTTTAAAGTTTATCACATGGAATGTGAGGGGTGTACGCGAGAAAATCAAGCGTGCGGCAGTCCTCCCTTTCCTCAAGAAACAACATGCAGATGTAATAGCCTTGACAGAAACAAATGTTAAGGGGAGCATTCAGATGGCACTTCGCCGACCATGAGTCGGTTGGGCTTTCCATTCTACCCACTCATCTCATGCCAGAGGGGTCTCAATTTTGGTTGCCAAATCAGTACATTTTGAGTTGGGCGAGTTATCCACTGACATACAGGGGCGGTATGTATTTCTCTCAGCTAAATTATATGGTGAACCCCTCCTTATATTGGCTTTCTACATACCTCCCCCTTTTAACATCACCGCAATTAAGGAGGGATTGTCCTTTATGGCCCGTCACCCCACAATACCTGCAGTCTGGATGGGCGATTTCAATTCTACGCTAAACCCAACTCTTGACAGGTTGCAGTTGACTTCGCCCACCCTGAACACTCCTAATGAAACTAAATTATCTGGGCTCATCTCTACCTTTCATTTAACGGACACCTGGAGACACAAATTCCCACACGCGCGCTCCTACTCCTGTTTTTCATCCACATATAATTCTATGTCCCGCATAGATCTCATACTTGTCTCTCATAGTTTAACACCTCGCCTGGTGGAGGCTGCATTCTGTCCCAGGACACTCTCGACTCATTGTCCCTATTGGATCACATTGTCCCAATTGATAGACCGCCAAGGGCTTGGCGCTTGAACCCATTCTGGCTCTCGCTCCTACCAGAAGATGATGAGCTTGAGAACAAATTTAAGTTATACTTCGCGGAAAATGATGATTCAGCATCACCCTCTGCGGTGTGGGATTCATTCAAGCTCTTCGCCCGTTCGGTGTTGTTCACCAGTATTAATAAGATTAAGGTGGACGCCGCTGTTACCCTCAACTCCTGCGAAGGCTGACACGCTTAAATTACACACTAGAGCAGCTACCCATCTCCAATTTCAAAAGGCCAGGCAAAAACTTTTCTTCTCTAAGCAGAAGATGTTTGAACATGGGGAGAAAGCAGGCAAATTACTTGCGTACTTGTGCATAGTGAAGACAGACCCCAGGTGGTGATTACACTGTGTGGCTCTGGTGGACAAGAAATCACAGACCCACCTACAGTAACCTCCATGTTCAGAGATTTTTTCGCTGATCTTAATAGGACAACAGCTCCCGCTCAGACAGACTCAATGTCTTTTTTTTTTTTTTTTAGGGATATTGATCTCCCGCAGCCCTCAAATGAACAGGCTGACCTCCTGGAGGTACCCATCACTATGGACGAAATAGCGACAGCCATTGCTAGCTTTGCTAGATCTAAATCCCCGGGGTCGGACGGTCTCCCGATTGAATTCTACTCCCAATATAGCGACACCCTTATCCCTAAATTACTGGCATTGTATAACCACCTCTTTGAGTCACAAGAACTGCCTTTGTCCATGACAGAGGCAACAATAGTCCTCATCCCTAAGCCAGGGAAAGACCCAGGGTACCCAGAATCTTACCGCCCCATATCCTTGCTACAGGTGGACATCAAAATACTAGCCAAAGTCTTGGCTATTAGGCTCAATCAGGTCATCCTCTCCTTGATCCACGCGGATAAAGCGGGCTTCATGCCGGGTAGGAACACCTCATTCAATCTTAGGAAATTATTTATCAACATGCAAGCCACACATGAAGAGGTGGCAACACGGGTGGTGGTGACTCTAGATAGGGCAAAAGCGTTCGACTCGGTGGAGTGGAGATGCTTGGAGGGCTATGGCTTTGGTCCCAAATATATCCGGTGGGTTCAATTACTGTACCGGGCACCCACGGCTAAAGTGGTGGCCAATGGATGACAGTCTCACATGTTTGACCTCAGTAGAGGCTCGAGACAGGGCTGCCCATTGTCCCCATTACTTTATGCACTAGCGGCAGAACCCCTTGTGATATCCATCCGAGCAGACCCAGAGATTAGAGGACTGAGAGTGGGCTTCTTGATTGAAAAAATTTGTATGTATGCAGATGACACGCTATTATACCTGTCCGATTCGGGCCTGTCCCTACAGACTGCACTCTGCACAAACAAGCTCTTCGGTCTGTTCTCAGGGTTAAAAATTTACTGGGATAAGTCAAAAATCATACCCCTCGACAGCTTCCCGCCCTCGGAAATGCCAAGCCAACTTACTACTACAAAGAGTCAATGTCATCAAATACTTAGGGATACAAATCTCTAGGTCCCCCGCAGATTATTTTTCTCTCAACATAGAACCCCTCATCTCCCTAGTTAAAACTAAAGTGAGGATTTGGTCTTGGCTTCCACTTGGGGTTCGGGGTCGCCTAAATGTAATTAAAATGGTCCTGCTTCCCAAGATTCTCTTTGTACTATGGCATACCCCTGTATTTCTCCCCCTGAAATACTTTAAGTCTATGGAGGCCCTGTTAAAACCTTTTGTGTGGGGTACCAATAGACACAAACTAGCGTGGCAGACCCTTAAAAATCCAACTGAGCTGGGAGGCATGGCTCTCCCTGATTTCAATTTATATTAGGTGGCATCCCAGCTATCGCAGCTATTCCACATTGACAAGAGGGATAGTCAGAGATTTCTAACTCTTCTATGTCCCGGGTGGGCGCAGCACACCAAAGACCCACTGTGTGCGATCGCAGTGGGTGTACAGGTGTTGTAGCGAGGGGAACTTAAACACACATTATATCAATACAGGAGAATATGGGACCTAGCCTCTTCTAAACTTGAAATTCCACAACATAGTGATTACACGCCACTGTGGCACAACAAACACCTACCCGAATTAGCCAAACTGCAAGACACAAGTTTATGGGCCAGACAGGGAGTGTTCTATTTACATCATATACTAAAAGATGGACGCCTTAAAACCTTTGATTTGCTTAAAGAGGAATTTACCCTCCAAAACCGAATGTTCCTTAGATTCCTGCAACTCTGCCATGCAACACAGTCGCAGTTTCCTGACTCAATCCCAGAATCTGCACCTAATGCCGTCATGGCAGTGATTAAGGGCACAGACCCCCATAAGTTAATTTCACCATTTTATAACATGCTCTCCACCCCCATATCTACCAAAATTGCATATAACTTGAAACCTAGGTGGGAGAGGGAGGTGGGCTTAATGACAGATGAGGAGTGGGGGGAGGCGTTGGAGACATGCAGGGCTGTATCCCCTAAATTGTCAGACCGTTTGTCACAGCTTTATATATTCTGCACAGAGCGTATCTTACACCCCTCAGGGTGGCAAGGTACAAACAAAGTCCACAATGTGCTTGCTGTGGGGACTGGAAACAGACACTTTTTTCCATCTGATTTGGGCCTGTCCCAAGATCCAGGGACTATGGAAGCAAGTAGTAACATTCCTTCATGACACTATGGGCTCACCTCTAGCACTTGACCCAAAACAGTGCCTCCTTGGAATCCTTCCTGATACCATTGACAAGTACACCAAAATCTTTCTGCATGAGACACTATTTTCAGCTAGGAAAATAATAGCCAAAAAATGGATGAGACAATCACCCCCAAGGATGGTAGAGTGGAAACTTGAAGTGAATACTACTTTACCATAAGTACAATAAGTTATGGGATCGCTGGTTACAAGAGTCTGATACCTGTGTGTAGCATAGCAAATTCACAGTAAATTGAAGCAACTACTATGCCATGTACAGTTGAATGTGATGCTCCATTTATTGTAATATTGCATTTATAGAACTCACCCTTTTAACTTATCTGAACTATGCAATGCAAAATCTTCTTCGAGTATGTATATGACGTCAATATACCATGTATGCACCATATGTTTAATAAAAACCTATGTTTAACGTAAAAAAAAAAAAAAAAAGGCAGTCTTGGCCAGGGTAGGAGAATTCAGATGACATTGAAAAAGCTAGAAGGCAACATGTGGTAGTGGGAGAGGTGAGTGTGCAGCATTATTACTATGTAGCCTATTGTATGATTGTGTTATGTATATTCAGTGTTTTTTAATGTGCGACAGGAACTAGAGGAAACCTAGTGTTTGCGTCTTGTCACTTAAAAAGAATAAAACTATACTGAGTATGTAAGCTTACATATACTCTATGTACTGATTTGTTATTTGTTAAAGTATATTGCTTATTTTGCATATTTCATCTAAAAAGAGCAGATTGTGTGGAAATACTAAGAAAGTGTGGAGATCACAGCAAATTTCCTGAAAGCCACAATGCTGAAAGCATATGCGAAATGCTGTCTTCCACTGATGACACAGAGGACTGTATTCCTTTGGAAACTTATCTTCGTAAGTACCAGTCTATATTCTTGTATTAACAACATTGAAATGTATCCTTCATAATCAATGTAATATATTATGCTGTGTGTGATTCGGTGCAGCAATAATAAAAGTAAGGCAACATTTAAAAGCAAAAACTAGGAAAAAATAGAAAACTCATGCTTAATAGAGTCCTAACACTTTTAAACTTAAAAATTAGAATTTATATTTTTACTGTCTTGGTCTGCATCTACAGTAAATACAAAAGAATGGATGCAGATATTCTTTTTCCTTGTTCTTGTGCCTAAATGTAGGAAGCTTGCATACTGTAGCTGTGCTCCACTAAAGACATTTCAAATTATGTCTGATCCAGTAATTTCTTTACTGGAATATAAATTAATGTAATACAGTAACCAGAAGGATGTATTTTGCATATCTCTACACAGCATGTCCTTATTTCATATTTTCTGCAACTTCTTAACCAGTTCCCGACCGGCGCACGCCGATGTACGTTGGCAGAATGGCACGGGCAGGCGTATTGGCTATCGCGTGCGTGCCGCCAGCGGCACGTTCGTGTGCCAGTCAGGACCCCTGTCAGTCTGGTCACGGGTCCCGCGGACTCGATCGCCGCGGGGATACCCACAATCGTCTCACGGGGTGGCTGAGCGGGTAGATGCTGTTTACAATGTCAAAAATGTCTGATGTGTCCGCCACAATGTCGCAGTCACAATAAAAATCGCTGATCGCCGCCATTACTAGTAAAAAAAAAAAAAATATTAATAAAAATGCCATAAAACTATCCCCTATTTTGTAAACGCTATACCTTTTGGGCAAACCAATCAATAGCTTATTGCGATTTGTTTTTTTACCAAAAATATATAGAAGAATATGTATCTGTCTAAACTGAGGGAAAAAAAAGGTGATTACTGTAAAAATGACTGGTCCCAAAAATGTGTCAAAAATGTCCGATGGGTCCCCCACAATGTCGCAGTCACAATAAAAATCGCTGATCGCCGCCATTACTAGTAAAAAAAATAATAATAAAAATTTATTAATAAAAATGCTATAAAACTATCCCTATTTTGTAAACACTATAACTTTTGCGCAAACCAATCAATAATCGCTTATTGCGATTTTTATTTTTACCAAAAATATGTAGAAGAATACGTATCGGCCTAAACTGAGGGAAAAAAATGTTTTTTTATATATTTTTGGGGGATATTTATTAGAACAAAAAGTAAAAAAATTATGCGTTTTTTTTCAAAATTGTCGCTCTATTTTTGTTTATAGCGCAAAAAATAAAAACCACAGGGGGATCAAATACCACCAAAAGAAAGCTCTATTTGTGGGAAAAAAAGGTTGTCAATTTTGTTTGGGAGCCACGTCGTATGACCGCGCAATTGTCAGTTAAAGCGACTCAGTACCGAATCGCAAAAAGTGGTCTGGTCTTAAGCCAGCAAAATGGTCCAGTCTGAAAGTGGTTATTATAACTTTTGTTTTACAAAAGCCCTGAACTGAAGTACAGGGAGAATGCTTCAGTACGAGTAATTCTTCACTAATGTATGTATCAATTGTTTACTTTTATTGATCTGCTTTCCAGAGATCATCCACTGAGCCTAGCTGTGTTCATGTACACAAGCAGGATGCACTATCTAGCAAGTGCTGTTTGCTGGCAAGGGAGATAGACAGAGTTGACCATACTGTAATTGTCAGCATGTTAACCACCTCAATACAGTGCACTTAAACCCGCTTCCTGTCCAGACCAATTTTCAGCTTTCATCTCTCTCAGGCCGCGTACACACGGGCGGACTGTTCGCCCAACTTTGTCCGCTGAACAGTGTTTCAGCGGACAGTCCGCTCGTGTGTGGGCTTCAACGGACAGTTTCAGCGGACAGTCTGACGAACAAAGTTTTTCGGAATTCCCGTAAGACAGTCCGCTGAAACTTGGTTTGAGCGGACAGTCCGCTCGTGTGTAGGCTTGTTCGACAAACTAAGTGTCGCGCATGCTCAGAAAGGATTTACACGGCGAAGGTTGCATTGCAGTGTATTGGACGTCGTATTTTTCGTCCCGTCGTACGTGCCGTTCACGTCATCGCGCACGGTTTCAGCAGACTGTTCGTTCATCGTGTGTGGTCAAGTCCGCTCATGCAAATTTTGAGCGGACTGTTTGTCGGATTGTTTGACAAACTAAGTTGGGCGAACAGTCCGCCCGTGTGTACGCGGCCTCACAGTTTGAATGACAATTACTTCATGCAACAATGTACCCATATGAAACTTGCATCCTTTTTTCCACACAAATAGAGCTTTCTTTTGGTAGTATTTAATCACTAGTGTTTTATTTTTATTTTTTGTGCTATCAATTTAAAAAAACTTAAATTTTGTGGAAAAAATGCATTTTTCTTTGTTTCTGTCATAAAATGCTGTTAATTAGTAATTTTTCTTCATAAATGTTGGCCAAGATTTATACTGCTACATAGCTTTGGTAAAAATAACCCAAATTAGTGTATATTATTTGGTCTTTGTGAAAGTTATAGAGTCTACAAACTATGGTGCCAATCACTTAAGTACAAATACCCCCCAAATGATCCCTTTTTAGAAAGTAGACATTCCAAGGTATTAAGTAAGAAGCATGGTGAGTTTTTTTAAGTTGTCATTTTTTTCCCACAATTTTTAGCAAAATTAAGATTTTTTTTTTTGATTTTTTTTTTTACAAAATTGTCATATCAGGTTATTTCTCACACACAGCATATGCATACAGCAAATTACACCCCAAAATACATTCTGCTACTCTTTTCCAGTATGGTGATACCACATGTGTGAGACTTTTACACAGCCTGGCCACATACAGAGCACCAACATTGAAGTAGCACCTTCAGGCGTTCCTACGAGCAAAAACGACACATCTCATTTCAAAACTACCTATTAGCCCTTGCACACACAGTCGGACATTCTGACGGAAAATGTCCGATCGGACCGTGTTGTTGGATAAAATTCGACCGTGTGTGGGCTCCATCGGACTGTTTCCGTCTGAATAACCGACCGACAAAGTTTTAGAGCTGGGCTATAAAATTTTCCGACAACATGATCCGATCGGACTTTGTCCGATCGTTTGTAAAGAATTCTGATTGGACAAAGAGCCACGCATGCTCAGATCAAATTCCTAGACCAAAGCTATTGGCTACTAGCCTGAACGTAGTCCCATCGTAACGAAATAACGTCATCCCGTTACGAACGATCGGATATTCCGACAACTTTGTCCGACCGTGTGTATGCAACACCAGTTTTGGACAAAATCCGTCGGACAAAATCCGACGGATTTTGTTGTTGGAATGTCTGACCGTGTGTACAAGGGCTTACACTTTTGAAGGCCCTGGAGCACCAGGACAATAGAATTGCCCACAAAATTACCCCATTTTGGAAAGCAAACTCCCCAATGTATAATCTAAGAGGCATAATGAGTCTTTTGAACGGTTCATTTTTTTCCAGAAGTTTTTTGAAAATGTGGGGGAAAAAAATTAAAACACATTTTTGTTTTTTTACACAAAATGCATGTATAGAGCAAAAATTACACCCCAAAACACATTCTGCTACTCTACCCGAGTATGGCGATACCACATGTGTGAGACTTTTACACAGCCTGGCCACATAGAGACGGCTAAACATTGAAATAGTACCTTCAGGCGTTCTACGAGCATAAATTACACAGATCATTTCATTCCTACCTATCACACTTTTGAAGGTCCTGGAGCACCAGGACAGGGGAATTACCCACAAAATGACCCCATTTTGGAAAGCAAACACCCCAACGTATATTCTATGAGGCATGGGCAGCAGATAGGTACTCTGGTACTCTGATGGGCTGCAGATAGGTACTCGGATGGCCTGGTGACAAGTACTCGGGTACTCTTGGCTGGTGACAGGTACTCGGGTACTCTTGGCTGGTGACAGGTACTCGGGTACTCTGGGCTGGTGACAGGTACTCGGGTACTCTGGGCTGGTGACAGGTACTCGGGTACTCTGGGCTGGTGACAGGTACTCGGGTATTCTGATGGCCTGGTGACAGGTACTTGGGTACTCTGATGGCCTGGTGACTGGTATTCGGGTACGCTGAAAGGCGGTGAGAGGTACTCAGGTACTCATATGGACTGTGACAGGTACTCGTATGGATTGTGACAGGTACTCAGGTACTCAGATGAACTGTGACAGGTACTCGGGTACTCAATGGACTGTGACAGGTACTCGGGTACTCAATGGACTGTGACAGGTACTCGGGTACTCAATGGACTGTGACAGGTACTCGGGTACTCTGATGGACTGTGACAGGTACTCGGGTACTCTGATGAACTGTGACAGGTACTCGGGTACTCTGATGAACTGTGACAGGTACTTGGGTACTCTGATGGACTGTGACAGGTACTCTGGTACTTTGATGGACTGTGACAGTGTCAGAAACCATGAAACGGACTGAGACAGAAGTACAATCAAATCACACTTGTTTATTAATAAAAATAAAAAGGTAAATAGAAAAAAACGTAGTCAAGCATAGCCAGAGTCCTGTAACCAGATCGGGTAATCAGCCACGCCAGAAGTCAGGGATCCAAGGAGAGCAACCGCAAGCAGGATAAGAAGTCAGGTGGGATGTCAGCAAGCCAGTCTAAACAAACAGCAGGAGATGGTTCCCTGTGATGTGACCAACGAGAAGGCAAATGAAAAAGTGAACAGGAAGGCTTTAGCTAGGCGGGTCAGACGAGCATCATCGGGAACAGCTGGTAACTGTGGAAAGAGAAGAGAGCTGGCAATTAGTCGACAGCTGAGCGGCCAGCCCAGAGGAGGAAGGACTAAGCCAGCCCTGACAGTACTCCCCCCCCCCCCCCCCCAACGACCCCTCTCCCTCGGAGGGCCACCGGCTTGAGGGGAAACCATCTATGGAACTCGCGGAGGAGAATTGGGGCATGTACGTCAGAGGATGAAACTCAGGAGCGTTCCTCCCGACCATAACCCTTCCAATGCACCAGGTACTGTATGCGCCTACGGAACCTACGGGAGTCAACAATGGATTGTACCTCATACTCCTCATGGTTCTCAACCAGAATAGGGTGAGGACATGGCACAGAGGTGGTAAATCGGTTACAGACCAACGGTTTCAATAAGGAGACATGAAACACATTAGAGATGTGCATACTAGGAGGAAGGTCCAACGCATAAGCTACTGGGTTAATCCTGCGAAGGATACGGAACGGCCCCCAATAAACCA
This sequence comes from Lithobates pipiens, assembly GCF_037356315.1. Lineage (NCBI taxonomy): Eukaryota > Metazoa > Chordata > Amphibia > Anura > Ranidae > Lithobates > Lithobates pipiens. The sequence continues at coordinate 285,090,150 of NW_027507764.1, forward strand.
AGGTGCAAACTTCAGTGAGGGAACACTAAGCCGGAGGTTGCGAGATGACAGCCAAACCCTGTCCCCAACCTGGTAGGAAGGCGCAGGCAGGCGTCTGTGGTCAGCATGGAGTCTGTACCTATCATTAGCATGACTCAAAGCCTCCTGGACTTGTACCCAAGTGGAACGAAGACCACGGAGATGCTCCTCTAACGCAGGAATACTCTGCGGAACAAAAACGAGTCAGGCAACATGGAAGGTTGTAAACCATAATTCGCCATAAATGGAGACAATCGGGAGGCAGAATTCAAGGCACTGTTGTGAGCAAACTCTGCCCAAGGTAATAGGTCAGACCAGTTGTTATTTTGGTCAGAAATATAGCAACGTAGGAATTGCTCCAAGAACTGGTTCGTTCTGCGGCCCCATTAGACTGCGGGTGATACGCAGAAGAGAACGCAAGCTGGATTCCCAACTGTGTGCAAAAGGCTCGCCTTAACCGGGAGACAAACTGACTGCCCCTATCCAAGACAATCACCTTGGGTATCCCATGTAAGCGAAAGATCTCCCGAGCAAAAATGGAAGCCAGCTCCTTAGAGGCGGGCAACTTCTTAAGTGGAATACAATGACACATCTTTGAGAACCGGTCAACCACCATAAGGATAACAGTGTTGCCTTGGGAGTTGGGCAATTCCACAATGAAATCCATAGACAGGTGAGTCCAGGGCCTCTCTCCATTGGGTATGGGTTGTAGGAGGCCCACTGAAAGGTGTCGTGGAGTCTTACTCTGAGCACACACGGGACAGGCAGCTACGAAGGCAGTAACATCAGCCCGTAGACTAGGCCACCAGAATTGTTGGGAGATGGCCCAAATGAGTTGATTCTTCCCAGGATGGCCAGCTGCCTTGGGAGAATAGAAAGTCTGGAGCAATGCAGTACGGAGACTCTCTGGGACAAAGCATCGGTCACTAGGTTTATCAGGAGGAGCATGGACCTGAGCAGCAAGAATTTTGTCACCCAAAGGAGAAGTAAGACTGGTGTGAACCGTATCCAAGATACAATCAGGAGGAATCATAGGAACTGGAAACCGACTCCGACTTGGAAAGGGGGGGGGGGGAAAATTGTCATGACAAGGCATCAGCCCTTACATTCTTAGTACCGGGTAAGAATGAGACAATATAATTAAAGCTCGAGAAGAAAAGAGCCCATCGCGCCCTTCTGGGAGAGTCGCTTAGCCTCAGACAAGAATGTACGTTTCTTATGGTCAGTAAGAATAACAATGGGCACAGTGGTACCTTCAAGGAGATGTCTCCATTCTTTCAGGGCTAAAATGATCGCCAACAGCTCTCTGTCACCAATCTCATAATTGCACTCAGCAGGTGACAATTTCTTGGAAAAGTAGCCACACGGATGCATAGCGCTCTCAGAGTTAGGTCCTTGAGACAGAAGGGTGCCAACTCCCGTCTCAGAAGCATCAACTTCTAGGATAAAAGGCAACGTAGGATCAGGATGTGCCAACACAGGAGCATAAACAAAGGCAGCCTTGAGAGTCTCAAAGGCCTTAATGGACTCCGGAGACCAACTCTGTGGGTTACCGTCCTTTCTGGTCATATCAGTCAGAGGCTTGACCAGAGACGAGAAGTTACGAATAAACTTCCGATAGTAGTTGGCAAAGCCCAGGAAATGCTGCAGAGGATGTAAACCCATGGGTCGAGGCCACTGTAGGACTGGCCTCATTGTTCCAAGCAACCTCTGCTGCCAGAGTACGGAATTCAATGGCGTAGTCGGCAACAGTTCTCGTACTCTGATGGACATGAGGCACTTGGCAGCAGAAGCAGAGCGTGCAGGAACGTCAAAACCCCTTTTAAAGGAGGCCACAAACTGAGGGTAACTCGAGACAACAGGTTTTTGCGTCTCCCATAGAGGGTTAGCCCAGGCCAAGGCTCTCTCAGAAAGCAAATATATCACAAAACCTACTTTGCTTCTGTCCGTGGGAAACGCCTGGGGCAGCATTTGGAAGTATATCTCAACCTGATTGAGAAACCCTCTGCATTGAACTGGATCGCTCCCCAAATCGCTGGGGAAGCAGAGCAGAACCAGACATACCTCTTATAGAGGTAATACTCGAGGCGGGTGCCTGCACAGAGACTGGCACAGCAGCAGGGACGGCCTGCGACTCGGGTTGTACCAGAGCAGCCACCGTGGGGAATTCCAGATGAGCCGTGTGATTCAGGACCGTTTGTAATGCCAAGGCAAACTGATCCATGCGGTGATCTTGCTCATCCAATCTGGAAAAAATATTACCAACAAGTGGATTGACTGTATCTTCTAAATTCATGGCCTTTGCGTACTGTCAGAAACTATGAAACAGACAGAGACAGAAGTACAATCAAATCACACTTGTTTATTAATAAAAATAAAAAGGTAAATAGAAAAAAGCATAGTCAAGCATAGCCAGAGTCCTGTAGCCAGATCGGGTAGTCAGCCAGTCCAAAGTTCATTAACCAGATCTGGTAATCAGCCAGGCCGGAAGTCAGGGATCCAAGGAGAGCAACCGCAAGCAGGATAAGAAGCCAGGTGGGATGTCAGCAAGCAAGTCTAAACAAACAGCAGGAGATGGTTCCCTGTGATGTGACCAATGCGAAAACAAATGAAAAAGTGAACAGGAAGGCTTTAAATAGGCAGGTCAGATGAGCATCATTGGGAACAGCTGGTAACTGTGGAAAGAGAAGAGAGCTGGCAATTAGCTGACAGCTGAGCGGCCAGCCTAGAGGAGGAATGGCTAAGCCAGCCCTGACAGACAGGTTCTTGGGTACTCTGATGGACTGTGACACGTTCTTGGGTACTCTGATGGACTGTGACAGGTTCTTGGGTACTCTGATGGACTGTGACAGGTACACAGGTACTCTGATGGACTGTGACAGGTACTCGGGTACTCTGATGGACTGTGATAGGTACTCTGGTACTCTGATGGGCTGTAATAGGTACTCTGGTACTCTGATGGACTGTGATAGGTACTCTGGTACTCTGATGGACTGTGACAGGTACTCGGGTACTCTGATGGACTGTGACAGGTACTCGGGTACTCTGATGGACTGTGACAGGTACTCTGATGGACTGTGAGTGACAGGTACTATGATGGGTGGTGACAGGCCCTCTTTATTGGGGGGGGGAATCAGTGTGCTTGGTGTGTACTGTAAGCGGTAACGAGATGTTACCGCAATCTCCTTCTCGCACACTATCGGTGTGTGACGAGGAGAACCTTGGTTTGTTGACATTTAGTGATAGGCTGTGAAAGGATCACAGCCGATCATGTGGGTAAAAAGCCAACCAATGGCTGTTTACCAACGTCAGTGACGAGCAGTGTTCTCAGGAACACGCCGCCACCAACGTGCTCGCGATCATGCGCCGCGCACAGTGGGGGTGCAACCATCTGCGATCTGCCATGATGAAGTCATGTGGTAAACAGCCATACCCAATGGCTGTTCATCCCCCTCTGTGGCGAACGGTGTCTCCATGAAACGCCGCCACTGAAGGAACAGGGATCTCGCACATTACCTGCTTAAATGGCAGGACATCATATGACGCCCTCCCGCAACGAGAGCCACGCCGCCTGGCCATCATTTGACAGCCGACGGTCAGCAAGCAGGCCCTCTGACTGTAAACAAGTGATTGAATTACAAACTTGTAACCTGGCCAAGGCTGGCCATCAGAGGCGGCTGGCAAACAACCAACCCCCGGCACTTACCCCATCTGGGTTGCGTGCGGGTGAGCATATGGGCGGCACACCACTCTTTTTTTAAGCCTATTAGAGCCTCTGGCTCTAATCACATGCTTCAAAAAACCACACCCTCGCCATTGGAATCCATGCATCTGGCACCCTATATGTAGTTTAGGCGCCGGACGCTTGGAATAAATGGATGGCGCCCGTGCGCCCCTAATGGATGGGCCTCCGCTGCTGGCCATACATTATACAATTTTCTTTTTCAATTTCCTTTAGATTTACCTTCAACTATGTAGTGCAAGGGCCTACCTGATTGCATACAATTTGAGTGTTTAGGTTTGACCTCATATTATATGGTTCTGGTAAATTGAAAGGTTAATTGAACAAGAAAACTGTATAACATATGGTCAGCCTAAGGGACCTGTGTAATAGGGGACAGCAGATACTGCTGTGAGTTCTCTGCTAGACTGCAGTGTGTATTTGACACTGTACCTACATTTTATGAACCATTCATAAAATGCAGGCCGCAGTTTGGAGCTTCCAGTGTTCCATAGAGTGCCTCCTCCATAATACTTCTTATAACACCCAGAGGCGCCTCTAGACTTTGTGAGGCCTTAGGCAAAACTTAGACATGAGGCCCCAATCACTCCCATAATGGGAAAAATAATTCAAGGAATGAAAATTAACTGTTTTAGGAGTGGACAGTACAGGGCGCAGGAGGGAACAGTACAGGGGGTAGGTAAGTGGGCACAGTGCAGTACAGGGGGCAGGCTGTCACAGAAAGAGAGAAAGAAAGGGGGATGGGTGGAGAAAGAAAGATGGAAGGAAAGAAAGAGAAGGAAATAAATAGAGAGAAGGAAAGAAAGATGGAAGGAAGGAAGGAAAGAAAGAAAGAAAAAGAAATAAAGAAAAGATGGAAGGAAAGATAGAAAGTAAGGGAGATGGAGGAAGAAGGGATGGAAGGGCATCCCCTACATCAGTGTACTCACTGGGAGGAAGGAGGGACTGGATGGATGGCTGGATCAGACTCCACTTTAACTTTTCTGCTTGATGAGCTTCCTCATGAATCTTCCCGCCCCCACACATCCCTTTTTCTGAGGCAGAACAGAGAACACTGCTGAGGAGAGTGGGTGGGGCAGACACAGGAGGAGAGAGCGGCAGGAGGAGGAGCAGAAGCAGCTCTCTCCTCTCCTGTCTGGCTGTGCGGGCAGCAGGGGGCGGGGAAGATCTGTCAGAGCTGACTCTGCTGAGCGGCTCTCCCTGTCTGTGATCTGCAGCCTGTATCTCTCCCTGTAGCAGAGTGAGAGGACTCAGAACTGTGTGATGGTGGGCATCTCTGCTGCTGGAAGAGGTAGCTCTCTAGGTAAACTAGTTGGCTGTGCAAGGCCCCTGTGACTGCAAGGCCTGAGGCTATCGCCTAATTTGCCAAATTAGAGAGCCGCCTCTGATAACACCTCATGACTGACATAATTTGACAGATAGGGGTTGATTTACTAAAATTGGAAAGTGCAAAATCTAGTGCAGCTGTGCATGGTAGCCACTCAGCTTCTAACTTCAGCTTGTTCAGTTAAGCTTTGACAAAAAAAAAAACCACAAAGTTATTTGGTTTCTATGCAGAGCTGCACGCTTTTTTACACTCTGCAGTTTTATTAAATCAACCCCATAATGTCTCACGGCTTCCCGCTCTTTTTCTCCATTCATTCATTTAAATGGAGTCCCAAAGCAAACAAGGCCTTACTCATTTTAAAAGCGCAATGCAGAAAGGTGATACTGCTGTATTAAAAATTGGTCTTTGAGTTGTGATGCAAATATTAGCAGAAAAATAGCAAAGTTTCATCAGCGCTCAACTGTGGTCATGTGAAGTGGGATCACGGATGTTATTATAGGGGCTAAATCCAAGGCAGCTAGACCATACTGGAGGATATGGTTAACAGCAAAACAAAACCATGGGTGTTAGCACTCAATGGGTTTAGAATAGAAAAGATTCTCTGGGAAGCAGCATAACAAGTTTAATAGGTCTTGCACATGGGAAGGCCAAAATCCAAAGTCAATACAATAATGATGTGGATGATGGAAGAAATACATTTATTAAAAGCAGCTTACGATATCGCTGCTGTTCCCATAGCAACGGGGAGCTGACTGCATCCACAGATGGAGTGAGCGTGACTGTGGGAGAGGGGCCAATCTCCCTGCTGCACTCGGCTGGACAAATGAACCATTGGGCGGCCTGGACTCATAGGCTCGGTGCTGGGGGAGTCCACAGGCCGCGGAGGAATGGAGTGCCATATCTCACCTGTCAGTTTGCAGAGCCAGCTGGTATACTGACAGTGAAGCCGTGGTCAGATGGAAAGCATGTGGCTGCTTCTGTAGGTGGACAAACTGAGCCGCCCTGGTCCAGATGGGGAAGTCGTGGGGCCGAAACCAAGGTCAGATCAGGTAGGCTATTGCAGGTGGCATCCAGTGCTGAAGGGAGCTGAATGGACTCGGGAACCAGCGTGACCCGCAAGCAATATGGTTGCCATGACTACGCGTTTCACACGCATGTGCTTTATCAAGGTCAAGACTTTGATAAAGAGCAGAGCCAGCTGGTGTACTGACAGGGATTGGGTGGGTCCGCAGTCAGATGGCAAGCTGTTCTCTCTGGTGGTGTGTAGGCAAGCGTGTGGCTGCTCCTGTAGGTGGACAAACTGAGCTGCCATGGTCCAGATGGGGAAGCCGTGGGGTGGCAATCGAGGTCAGATCAGGTAGGCTCGTGCGGGTAACGTCCATCGCTGAAGGGAGCCAAATGGACTCGGAAACCCGCGTGTGCTCGGGAACCAGCATGAACCGCAGGCAGTACGGTTTCCATGACTAAGCATTTTGTGCGCATGCGCTTTATCATATATTTATTTAAGTCAAGGTTCCCAGCCCCCCCCCCCCCCCCCGGGATGAAGTTCACTGAAAGAACCACCGGAGAAGATCTGGAGCATGGATATGCGACTCAGGTTTCCAGGAATTCTCTTCAGGGCCGTAACCCCTCCACTGTACCAGAAATTGGCATCCACCCCCTTTTCTATGGCAGTCCAGGATGGCCTCACCTCATACTCCTCAATCCCTTTAATCATAGAGGGAGGCAGAGGATGGGCCCCACGTTCCCCAAAGGGGTTCGGGCCATGGGCTTCAGGAGGGAGGCATGGAAAACAGGGTGGATCCAGTAAGTTGAGGGCAGTTTGAGTTTGTAGACAACAGGGTTGAATTGGGCCAGGACAGGGAAGGGCCCCATGATCTTAAGGCCCAGTTTCTTGGAGGGACAGGCCAACTTCAAATGCCTGGTAGACAGCGAAACCTTGTCTCCCGGATGAAGATCCAGGTCCCCCCGCCGCCTTCGATCATAGATCATCTTGTAATCCAGCTGTGCCTTGGCCATGGTATCCTTTAGGAGCTCTAAGTTGTTGTGTAGAGATTACACTCTGTTCCAGTCGGGACCGAAGCGGAAGCAGGCAGGACAGGGGAAAAAAGGGTGGTACCCCAGGTTGGCGTAGAGCGGTGATTGCTTAGTGGTGGAATGTATTGCATTTTTGTATGTAAATTCTGCAAAAGGAAGTAGGGACACCCAATTGTCTTGGACAAAGGTGGAGAAACAATGAAGGGACCTGAGCACAGAGGCCACTTGTTGGCACAGGGCCTCGAAGGCAGAAGCACTCCCCTCAGTCTCAGACATGGCTGGATTATTCTATCATGTGGGCCACTTACCTGAGATGAGAAGAAGTAGAATGGTCAAGGTACAAATCCGAGGTCAATGGCAAGCAACAATCAAGAGTAGTCAATTAGGTTTACAAGTACAGACAGATCACATACTAGCACAGGAACAAGGGGGGACTGAAGATAATCCAGCCATTTGGCAGTGTCTGAGCTGGGCTTATATAGGGAAGTTTGAGGTAACTTCCCGTGTGCCTCCTGGGCATTTTCCCGCCTTTTTCCATCAGGTTGAGGTCACTTCCTGTGCGCCTCCTGGTCATTTTCCCCTCCTTTTTCCATCAGGTTTAGGTCACTTCCTTTGAGCCTCCTGGGCAGGGCCAGATTAAGAACATCATGGGCCTGGTGCTGAGGATTTTGGTGGGGCCTTTTATAAACAATAAATACATAAAAATGCAAACTATTTTTTGTTATAACAAATTAAATTAAAGAGAGAGAGAGGTAGGATGAGAGAGAGAGAAAGAGAGAGAGGGAGAAAGGGGATGAAAGAGGTGTGAGGGGTAAGGGAGGGAAGATGAGAGAGAAAGGGGGGATGAGAGTGACCGAAGGCACAGAACCCAGAAGGAAGATCAGGTGAAGATGGAAGTGCCCGGGCCCCGCCGGATTGATCACAGCACAGCAATGGAGGGCTCAGTCTGACAATTTAAGTGTGACCTAATGTGCTAATATGCTGTGCATATTTGTACATTATGGCATAACCTACCCCAGGGCCTCTAATAAGTAGTGTTAGAAAAGTTTACTACTGCTTTAATATCACAGAAGCCTCTCATGGGGCCCCCTACTGACCCTGTGGCCCTTGGGCAGTGTTTAAGTGCATAGTTGTCAACATTTCAAAAATATTTTCAGGAACGCTTTTTTTACAAGTGCTATATTTACATCCCCTATGTTCTTCTATACATCACAATAGTAATTACAAAATTAAACCGGTACTAATAATGGGGCAGAACAAATATGAGGACTGTGAGATTTCCTTTAGTTGAACTGACAAAAGTGTGCCCATTCTAGAGCTGGTAACATTGAGGATATTCAGTATAATTTTAAAGAACAGTTTTTGTGGGTAGGAGGCATAGGGGAGGAGTATGGATGGTATAAAAGGGGGAAGTATGTGCAGGTGAGGGAGAGGAATGTGGAGGGTCTAACAGTGGACACTATGTACATGAGAGGAGTGTGAAGGGTATGACAGTGGGTAGTATGCACAGCAGAGGAGTGTAGAGGGTATGACATTGGGCACAATGTATAAGAGAAGAGTGTGGAGGGTATGACAGTGAGCAATATATACAGGAGTGTGGAGGGTATGACAGTGTACAGGTGAGAAGGTTGGAGAGTAGGACAGTAAGCAGTAATTGCAGGAGAGGAGTGTGGAGGGAGGGTATGGTGGTGGGCACTATGTATAGGAAAGAAGTGTGGAGGGTATGACAGTGGGCACTATATATAGGAGAGGAGTATGGAGGGTATGACAGTGAGTAGTATGTACAGGAGAGGAGTGTGGAGGGTATGACAATGGGCACTATGTATAGGAGAGGAGTATGGAGGGTATGACAGTGAGTAGTATGTACAGGAAAGGAGTGTGGAGGGTTTGACAGTGGACATTATGTATAGGAGAGGAGTGTGGAGGGTATGACAGTGAGCAGCATATACAGGAGAGGAGTGTGGAGGGTATGACGGTGGGCACTATGTATAGGAGAGGAGTGTGGAGGGTACGACAGTGGACACTATGTACAGGAGAGAAGTGTGTGACAGCGGGCACTATGTAGAAGAGAGGAGTGTGTAGGATATGACAGCAGGCGTTATGTATAGGAGAGAAGTGCGGAGGGTATGACAGTGAGCAGTATGTACAGGAGAGAAGTGTGGAGAGTATGACAGTGGGCACTATGTATAGGAGAGGAGGATGAAGTTATCTGGGAAGGAAAAATTGAAAGGTTTGTGGAAGGATGTTTAGGGACTGCCTAGTGGTTAAGTGGGCCAGACATGGATTGAAATTACACCAATTAAGCAGAGACCAGCCATAGTCGATCTATGTATGGGCTAGCTGGTTTTAAACAAGTCAACCTATTAACCAACTTGAGTATAACCAGCCTGTCAGGTTTTCCCCAAAACAATCAGTGCTGCCAGCTATAGTTAGCAACACTAATCATTGTATTCACCGGCAGAACACAATAACACTGCGGGAGTGATTGCCCCATTCACAGGTCAGCAGGTGAGAGGGTGTGTGAGGACAGGCTGGGGAGAGATACTAGTCAGTCCCTGGGTAGGCATTGGTTAGTATCAGAGCCAGATACACACAGGTTACATACGCCATGATCGTTAGAGCGAGAGCAATAATTCTAGCACTAGACCTCCTCTGTAACTCTAAACATGTAACCTGTAAAAAAATGTAAAGCATCGCTTAGTACACAACAAAAAAATTGTGTGGGTTTTTTTTATGAATGAAACAGTTTCTTTCCAAAAAAAAGTTAGAAAAATTGCTGCGCAAATATCGTGTAACATAAAAAGTTGCAAAGACCACCATTTTATTCCATAGGGTGTCTGCTAAAATAATATATAATGCTTGAGGGTTCTGAGTAATTTTCTAGCATAAAAAAAAATTTTGATTTTTACATGTAGGAGAGAAGTGTCAGAATGGGCCTGGGTGGCAAGGGGTTAATTATCATAAGTAATATACAAATTATTATTATAAGCACTGTGAGTTCATCCTCTGTCTGCTGCAGAGTGTCCCAGCTTGTATTTAAACTGGTCGCTCTGTATGTAGCTTCTGACAGGCTGCGCAAGGAGCCCCATATCTCCGGAACCATAGATGATAGCAGCCCCATATTTTAACCAGTGCTGGAGCGGGTCTTTAGTTACCTACCCCCCAAATGTGGGGTCTCTGTGACTCCGGATCGCCGAGCTACAATCCTCGAAGTCGATATATTTTTATTTTTTTGGGGCAAATGGGCCTATCTTGGGAAAGGGGCCTGGAGCTGCAGCTCCAATAGCCCCTATGTTAATCCGGCCCTGCTCCTGGGCATTTTCCTGCCTTTTTGCATCAGGTCTTCTGCTTGGGTCGGGTTGGCACACTGAGGCATCTTTGGCTCATGCTCAGTTGGCACAGATTTCCTCTTGCGGCAACGCGACATTGGTGTATGCGTGGTAAGCCCTGGACTCTTACAGCTCCATCCCTCTGCAGCCCACGGCCTCCCTCTGCACCGAGCCTACAAGTCCAGGCCACCCAACGAGTCCTTTGTCTGCCCGAGTGCAGCAGGGAGATTGGCACCTCCTCCACTGCAAGGCTCACTCCATCTGTAGATGCCATCAGCTCCCCTTTGCTATGGGAACCCCATCGATGCCGTAAGCTGCTTTTAATGCAACTATAAGCAGGCACAGATTTGTGAAAAGGCAACAAAAGCATGGCTCAGAAAAGGTTTAGGGATAGCAGGCTTCATCAATTTTTTTTTCTTTAAGTCTGTAAACTTCAACATTAAAGCGGGATTCCACCCTAAAGTGGAACCTCCGCTGATCGGATCCCTCCCCCCCTCCGGTGTCACAATTGACACCTTTCAGGGGGGAGGGGGGTGGAGATACCTGTCAAAGACAGGTATTTACACCCACTTCCGGGCATAAACTCCCGTGGGAGTCTACGCCATTTCCTGCCCTGCCGCGCTGTCTGCGGACACACACACGGGTCCCAGTGACAGCGCGGAGATTTCCTATTGCGCGACGCGACTCGCGCATGCGGAGTAGGGAACCGGGAAGTGAAGCCGATTCGCTTGACTTCCTGATTCCCTCACCTCGAATGGTGGCGGCAGCAGCCGAGAGCCGAGCGATCAATCGGCCTTCGGCTGCCGGCATCGCTGGAACCCGGGACAGGTGAGTGTCCATTTATTAAAAGTCAGCAGCTGTAGTATTTATAGCTGCTGGCTTTTAATTTTTTTTATTTTGGTGGAATCCCTCTTTAACCACTTACCCACCGGGCACTTAAACCCCCTTTTCAGCTTTCAGTGCTCTCACAATTTGAATGACAATTATTCAGTGAGGCAACACTATACCCATATGAATTGTTTGTCCTTATTTCCCACAAATAGAGCTTTCTTTTGGTGGTATTTAATCACCACTGGGTTTTTTATTTTTTGCGCTATAAAAGAAAAAGCCTTTATATTCTGTAAAAAAAAAAATGATTTTTTCTGTTGAAAAATTAAGCAAATTAGTAATTTTTCTTCATAAATTTTGGCCAAAATTTATACCGCTACATAGCTTTGATAAAAATAACCCAAAGTGGTGTATATTATTTGGTCTTTGTGAAAGTTAGTCTACAAGCTATGGTGCCAGTCTTTGGAAATTGATCACCCCTGAAGTACTGACATCTCATTTCTTGAGACCCTAACATGCCAGGAAAGTAGAAATGCTCCCCCCATGACCCCTTTTTGGAAAGTAGACATTCCAAGGTATTTAGAAAGGAGCATGGTGAGTTTTTTGAAGTTGTAATTTTTTCCCACAATTCTTTGCAATATCAAGATTAGTTTTTTTGTTTTTTTTTCACGAAATTGTCATATTAGCAGGTTATTTCTCACACACAGCATATGCATACCACAAATTACACCCCAAAACACATTCTGCTATTCCTCCCGATTATGGCGATACCTAGGGTTGCCACCTGTCCAGGATTCACCCGGACAGTTCGGGTTTGGAAGCATGCGTCCAGGTTTCAGACTGCCTGAAACCCGGACACATTATTCAGACTGAACCATGGCTTTCCAGCAGGGTTACTGGCTGCAGTTATCTAAGCTGAGAGTGTCTGTTACACTCTCTCACACTGCCTAAAGCCAGCACTCCCCCCAAACACACACACAGACAGGAGAGGAGAGAGGGCTTGATCTGTACCTCTTACTCTCTTAATTAGAAGTCCAGCAGCCTCAGATACATCTGGATGAGAGGTGCTGACTGCCAAGGGGTGAGTGAGCTCACCATCCATCCCTGTCTGTGACTGAAGTCTCCCCCCTTCTCTCTCCTGCCTCTGAGAGAGTACACTTAGGTAAATCAGGGTTCTCGGAGCACCCTTTACATCAGAGTTCCCCTTTACACCAAAGGGCACAGTGTTCCCTCTTACATCAAAGTCCTCTCCTTACATCAGAGTTCTTAGTGTTCCCCCTTAAATCAGGGTTCCCAGAGCATCCCTTATGTTAGAGTCCCCAGAATTCTCCCGTACAGTGAAAGGGAACTCTGCAAGTTCAGATGTAAAAAGGGGAACTCTGTGGACTCTGATGTAAAGGGGGACTCTTGTTATTAATGTCATATGATTAGAAATGTTATTTAATAGCAAAATATATGTATAGTTTATACCCCAAAAAAAAAAAGAAACGTGCGCCGATTAAGTGTTCAGGTTTGACTTGAAGAAAAGGTGGCAACCCTAGCGATACCATATGTGTGAGACTTTTACACAGCATGGCCACATACAGAGGATCTGGAGTATAAATTGCATATCTCATTTTTTGACTACCTCTTATGCCGCATACACACGGACAGAATTTCCGATGGAAACAGTCCGATGGGAGCTTTTCAGCAGATTTTCCGACTGTGTGTATGCCCATCGGTCTTTTTCTGTCGGCATTTCCGACAGTCTTTAGACTGGGAGCCTGTTCTTAATTTTTCAGACGGAAAACCTTTCTATCAGATTTTTCAATCGTGTGTATGCAATTCCAACATGCAAAATTCCGACGCATGCTCGGAAACAATTCAACGCATGCTCAGAAGCATTAAACTTCCCTTTTATAGTGCTGTCGAACATGTATGTCACGGTGTTATTGACCGCCGGAATTTGGTGTGACTGTGTGTAGGCAAGACAGTTTGAGCGAAATTCCGTCGAAATTCTGACGGGCAAACCATCAGAGCTTTTTCCGACAAGAATTCCGATCATGTGTACGCGACATTACACTTTTGAAGGCCCTGGAGCACCAGGACAATGGAAACGCACCAAAAATTACCCCATTTTGGAAAGTAAACACCCCAACGTATAATCTGAGGCATAATGAGTCTTTGCACATGTATTTTTTTTTCTACAAATTTTTGGAAAATGTGGAAAGAAAATGAAAATGCATTTTTTTTTTAACACAACGTTGTCTATTTATACAATATTTTTAACACATAGCATGTACATACTAAAAATGACACCCCAAATACATTCTCCTACTCCTCCTCAGTACGGTGATACCACATGTGTGAGACTTACACAGCCTGGCCACATACAGAGGCCGAGTACGGCTGGGTATGGCTGAGCACGGCTGGGTATGGCTGAGCACGTCTGGGTATGGCTGAGCACGGCTGGGTATGGCTGAGCACGGCTGGGTATGGCTGAGCACGGCTGGGTATGGCTGAGCACGGCTGGGTATGGCTGAGCACGGCTGGGTATGGCTGAGCACGGCTGGGTATGGCTGAGCACGGCTGGGTATAGCTTAGTATGGCTGGGTACAGCTGAGTATGGCTGGGGGTGGATGGGATGGCTGAGCATGGGTGGATGGATGAGTATTGCTGAGCATGGATGGGTGGATAAGCATGACAGAGGGATGGATGAGTATGGCTGGATGAGTATGAATGGTGGGATGGCTGAGCGAGGATGGATGAGCGTGGATGGGGGGATGGATGAGCGTGGATGAATGAGCGTTAGAGTTGCCACCTTATCATCAAGTCAAATCCAAACACTTTAGCGGCGCACGGCAATATTTTTGCATAGTATAAACTATACATATATTTTGCTATTAACTTCATATGATTAGAAATGTTATTTAATAACAAGAGTCCCCCTTTACATCAGAGTTCACAGAGTTCCCTTTTTACATCTGAACTCGCAGAGTTCCCTTACACTGTAATGCCGCGTACACACAGTCAGAATTTCCGACAACAGATGTTCGATGGGAGCTTGTCGTCGGAAATGCCGACCGCGTGTAGGCTCCATCTGACATTTTCCATCGGAATTTCCGACAAACAAAATTTAAGAGCTGGATCTCAAATTTTCTGACAACAAAATCCATTATCGTAAATTCCGATCGTGTGTACACAATTCCAACAACAAAAGTCCACGCATGCTCGGAATCAAGCAGATTCCGCTGGCTATTGAATAGCACTGGCTATTGAACTTCCCTTTTCTTGGCTCATCGTACGTGTTGTACATCACCACGTTCTGGGCGTTTCGGAATTTCCAACAACATTTGTGTGACCATGTGTATGCAAGACAAGTTTGAGCCAACATCCGTTGGGGGAAAAAAACATGGATTTTGCGAATGTGCGATCGTGTGTACACGACATAAGGAGGGGCTTTGCAGAATCTGATGTAAGGGAGACCTCTGGGAACTCTGACATAAGGGATGCTCTAAGAACCCTGATTTAAGGGGGAAACAATGAGAACTCTGATGTTTGGAGAGAATGCTGATGTAAAGGGGAACACTGTGGCCTCTGGTGTAAAGGGGAACTCTGATGTAAGGGGTGCTCTGAAGAACCCTGATTTACCTTAGTGTACTCACTCAGAGGCAGGAGGGAGAAGGGGGGAGACTTTGGTCAGACAGGGATGGATGGTGAGCTCACTCACCCCTTGGCAGTCAGCACCTTTCATCCAGATGTATATGAGGATGCTGGACTTCAAATTTCTGACCCTCACTTTCCTTTTCTGAGGTATAGCGCCAGGGATTGGAGTGTGAGCAGACACAGAGAGGTAGGGGATAAACAGGTGCAGATCAAGCCCGCTCTCCTCTCCCAGCGACGAGGCAATAGCAGAAGAAGAGAGGAAGAGAAGAACAGAAGGCAGTGACAGAAGACCGTGCCACCGCTTGTAAAAGAGCTAGAAGAAGGCGTGGTGGCCTGGCAAGAAGAACCGAAGAGGGGGACAAGACCCCCGAAGTCGGAAGAAGAGGGCGCTGGCGGCGAAGAAGAAAGCCGGGCTCCTCCGCTAGTAAAAGAGCTAGCAGAAGATAGTGGAGGAGTCTGGCGAGAAGACCCCCGAAGACGGATGAAGACCCCAGGAGGTGTGCAATAAACTATTTTAACCCTTGTGTGTTGTTTTTTTTTACATTTTTTTGACAGGTGAATGGGTAGGGGTACATTGTACCCCATACTCATTCACATAGGGTGGGGGGTCGGTATCCGGATTCCGATAAGCCCCCCCACAGACCCCGACAACCAATGGCCAGGGTTGTCGGGAAGAGGCCCTTCTCCTCATCAACATGGGGACAAGGTGCTTTGGGGTGAGGGGGCCGCGCGCCCCCCCTTCCCCAAAGCACCCCCCCATGTTGAGGGCAAGCGGCCTGGTACGGCTCGTCCCCACCCCTTTCCTGGCTGGCCAGGTAGCGTGCTCGGATAAGGGTCTGATGTGGACTTGGGGGGGACCCTCACGCCTTTTTTTCGGCATAGGGATTCCCCTTTAAGTCCATACCAGGTGACGGGGCCAGCGACACTTCCTTTGCTGGTCCCGGCTACCTGGAGCTGTGCTCAAAATGAGCGGACTTTCCTCCGTGTGTGTGGGCAAGTCCGTTCATTTCAAAAGTACGGCGGACCAACACACACACGGCCTTATTGTCCGCCGAAATACGAGTCCGGCGGACAGATTGATGTGCAAAACTACAATCTTAGTCCGCTGGACTTTTCCACCGGATTGTTTGATCGTGTGTACGCGGCTTTACAGACACTCTCAGCTTAGACAACTGCAGCCAGCAACCCTGCTGGGAAGCCATAGTCCAGTCTAAATAATGTGTCCGGGTTTCAGGCAGTCTGAAACCTGGACATGTGATTCCAAACTCGAACTGTCCAGGTGACTCCTGGACAGGTGGCAACCCTAATGAGCGTGGATGGCGGGATGGCTCAGTGTGGATGCCAGGATGGATGAGCGTGGATGGCGGGATGGCTCAGCATGGATGGTGGGATGGATGCGATTTGATGGCGAGATGGCTGAGCATGGATGACGGGATGGCTGAGTTTGGATGGTGGGATGGCTGAGTGTAAATGGCTTTTACAGAAGGATGGCTGCTGGATTTGTCACTGAGCAGCGCTGTGGGCACTACACATCCAGCCCACAGCACTGCTACATCTCTCCCCTCTCCACTCACACTGTACGGAGAGGGAAGAGAGGGACCGGACGTGATGCCAGTTTACATGTGATTGCTCCATCATTTGGCAGCGGCCATTTATTGTGATCCGTGATGTGCGGGATCCTCTTAACCCACCGGTCACGGATGCTCCATGTGTGCGCCCCAGTGGGCACGCGGGAGACTGATTCTGGGAGGACGTCATAGTACGCCTCCCAGAGTTATCCGACCGCCCTGTAGCCGTCATTCGGCTATGGGCCGGTTGGCAAGTGGCTAAGAGACTATTTCTGTTAACTGAATTTAAAAAAAGTATGCTTTTTAACATCAGTCAGTGATTTATAGAATTTTTAAGGGTGCTGGAATAATCCCGCTATTTGTAATAATAAATATATTTGCAATTAAAAAAAAACCTGTATGTTTTTTATAAAGATAACCATGATCCAAGAGTAAAACAAAGATGTGAACAAAACTAGATAAAGGTAGTCTCCGGGTTACAAAGATTCTGTAGGTTTGTTCTTAAGTTGAATTTGTGTGTAAGTTTGAACAGGTACATTTTTTTAAGTGTGACAGCCACAAAAATAATTTTTACATTTTTGGATAGCATAGGGAAAGGTTAACATCCCTGTAACGTTTGTTTTGCTGTCTGTGCCCCTGTTCATTGGATTTTACAAATTTTGGGATTGGTGATAAAGCTTCAGTGGAGACACCTTTTTTTTCCATGATAACTCTTAGGCTGGGTTCACACTGGTATGACAAACGCTCCGATATTGGGAGCTCATGATGTGTGAAAATCAATTTTTCCCTATGAGAGCGGTCTTTACTGGTCCAACACAAGTCAGTCTGACTTTGAAAATGCTCCCTGCACTACTTAGACATCACTGCCCGGGGCATGATGGGGCAGTTATGTTACAAGGGGCTCTCAATGACATCACCCGGTGTCCCTGCCCCATGTCAATATACGTAGTGGCACACCACACATCCAGCATTAGAACGGGAGTGCGCGTTGAGTCAACATCCGAGGAACAGAGGGAGAAGACCCGGCAAAAGAGCGAGAAGACAGGACAAGACCCGACAGAGGCAGAAGACTGCGGACAGATGGAAAAGAACCGGAGAGGGCTAGAAGACATCAGTGGAGAGTTGAGAAGACCTGGAGAGGGGAGAAGAACCCGCAGAGGCAGAAGACGTCAGTGGAGGAGGCAGAAGTGTCGGAGATGGGAGAAGAATTTGGAAGAGATGCTGGTGCTGCCTTAATATGTTACTTGTGAAACCTGTGTACTGTGTTTTATTTTTGACACTTTTTTTTTTTAGGTGAATGGATAGGGGTACAATGTACCCGATACTCCTTCACATAGGGTGTGGGGGCCAGGATCTGGGGGCCCCGTTGTTAAAGTGGGCTTCCAGATTCCGATGAGCCCCCGCCCACAGACCCTGACAACTAACGCCCAGGGTTGTTGGGAAGATGCCCTTATCCCATTCAACATGAGGGAAAGGTGCTTTAGGGTGGGGGGCGCAGCCCCAAAGCACCCCCCACCCCAGAGCACCCAGGCCTCATGTTGAGGGCATGTGGCCTGGTAAAGTTCAGACGGGGGCGCTCTTCCCCACCCCCTTTCCTCACCCGCCGTGCTGCGTGCTCAGATAAGAGCCTGGTATGGATTTTGGGGGGTTACCCTTAAAATTCATGCCAGACTGAAGGGCCTGGTATGGTCTTGGAGGGAGAACTCATGCCGTTTTTTTTTTTTTTTTTAATTTGGCATGGAGTTCTCCCTAAAGATTCATACCAGGCACAAAGTGCCTGGTATTGTCGGGATCAAAGTCGGATCTCCATTCATTGAAGTCTGACGGATGTCAGACTTGAAGTTGCAGAGCAAAGTCAGATCCACGGTGGTATGACTGTTGTGTCGGACCAGTGTATACTCGGCCTTACAGGAGTAAATATTCCTTCCTAGGGCTAGATTTCCTCTCACTTCCTGTTGTCTTCCTCTGTAAGTATGAGTCGTATGCAAGTCAGATGTATTTAAGTCGTGGACTGCCTACATTATGGAGTAAAAATGGTCTGTGCATGAAACTTAATCCCCAGGAGCTGTTTTAAAGTGGCCCTACTGTTGCAGTTATTTACCTAGCACTGTTTGATTTCAGTGGCCATACTCCACTCCATGAGGTTTATTGCTGGGATCGCCAAGCCTTAAAATGCCCTCCTGCTTGCTGAAAAGGAGAGATGGATAACTATTTATTCTAACCAGTTGCCATGGATGAGAAAAATATGGAAAAAAGAATAAACAAAAATGTAAAAAGTGTAATAAATAAAAAATAAAATATAGATTCCTTGCTTGTACCCTCAATGACCCAGTTAAAACTGACACACTGGATGAAACTTGTGCATATTGCATGAGCAATACTCATGTAAGCATTCCTAATATTTATTTTTTTCCTTTGTGGACCTTTAGCAAAGCTTCCCTATGCATATCCAAATGGTATGTTGAAAGGGAGGACAGCTCTCCTAAACCAAAAGGCTTCAAATGCAAAAAGTTAGAGGATGTGAAACCAATATGTTTTTAAATATACACAAGAAAGGGAGAGAGACTTTGGGACTGAAGAGATTAACATATTTATTCTTTGACATGATATCTCAAAGACACAAATAGAAAAATTCCACTCCCCTGCATTGTTGAGAATATCATTTTATCATAATCTGCACATTTACGTATACAAATAAAAGAATTGTGCTTTGTTAACTTAGATCTTTTTTATTCTTCTGTCATAGGATCAAGTTCACTGGATAATGAGGTAGAGGATGTTACACATCCATGCAACCCAAACCCATGTCCACTGAATCATTTGTGTGAGGTGAACAGAAAAGAATGTCTTCCGGCAGAACCATGCCTTCCATATTCCTGTGCTCAAGGTAATTGTTTTTGCTTGTTTTCATTATAGAGAGACTTCAAAGTTGGCAAGACACCAGTTCACATATGGGTATAAAGCAGGGGTGCCCAACCAGTGACTCGGGGGCCACATGCGGCCCTCTGATGTGGCCCACGAACTGCTTCTGTTGGATGGCAGATTGGCAAGCCCAGATCATGGGTTGCAGACCCCCATCCCAGAGCATCTGTGTTGTTAATGAAGCCGGCAAAGCAAGCAGCTGTGGAGAAGAGCTGTATAAGCTGATGCTTCCTGTATAGCACTGTCTCTTGCCACAGGCGGAGTGATGCCAAATGCACTCTGCAGGCGATACCTGAATGAAAGACTGTTATTAAAGGTCAGTTTATTACTAAAATTGCATTGTATATATGGGCATATCTGTGCAGTGGTTACTGGGCTGTTTTCAAATTGATCCGCAGGTCCAGTGCACCTTCAGGTTACCTGCACTGAGGTATAGACTTCTGTTATTACCTGCGGGTTTGGTGAGCTTTCAGAAAGTGCACCACACCTGCAGGATATAATAGAAGTCTATGGCAAAGTGTAGCTAACCCACAGGAAAGACACAGGTGCACTGCGCTAGATTAGTGTGAAAGGACCCTTTCACACAATCGGTCCAACTCAATCGGACCCTCCATTCACCTCTATGACACGGCAGATGTAAACAGATTTGTGTCCTTTTACACCTGCCTAACTCCAATCTGATTGGCAAATAAAAAACAGAAGGGGATCAATCCCCTTCCATCAGGGTGGATTGGAGGACCCATAAAGTAGAGTGGGCTGTGTCCGCTCTTCACGGACCTGTCATCCACCTGCTCTGCTCATTGTGGCCCGCAACCAGTTACAAAGTCACTTAAGTGGCCCTCGCTCTTCAAAAGGTTGGGCACCCCTGGTCTAAAGCTACCCTTTAGAAGTTTAAGTTTACAGGTTTTATTTTTCTTCTTACTATAATTTTCATAGAGTACTAACAATAAATTTTACAATGACTATATGGCTAGCCATTGGAGGGGAACAGAAGTCTCCCATGAATAGCTATGGCTGTCCATCCATTGTAGTGCCACTACCTACCAGAAACTGCTCCTGCATGAAAAAGGTTGAATTTCACAAAATAATGACGAGGGCTGGAATTGGACCATAGACAGTAAACTAATTCTTTATTTTGCACATTTTTGTATCGTATTTAGGTGCCGTATGCATGAACCATACAGATATGGATTGTCCAATGAAATACTGTAAGCTCTCAAAAAAGAATAATTTTTCACTGGATTTCCTATTTTGCAGCTGTCAGTATTTTGCAGTATTCATTTTTGTTCCAATTTTGAAAATAAAGCCAAATATCTCAGCTTTTACGATTAAGTGTAAAAAATTATTAATACAGACAGTCCCCCCCCCCAATACATTGCAAATTCAGTCATTTTGAATGTAACCACTTTACTTTACCAGTTTAGTAAGAGGTGATACTTTAAATTCTTCCACAGGCTTTTCTCCACATTGATTTGTGTTCCTGTAAAGCTATTAAGATGATGATATTATCATACATTATCAGGCAAGTTTGCTGCCTGTACAACAAACCTGGCATCCTGCCATTCAGAAACCTTGATCCAACATGGGAATCATTCCCACCAAATAGTACGCAGCAACAGCCCTGAAGAAGGGGGAATCTATTCTCCTGAAAAGCGTTGGCTTGATGTACATGTTGCTAATTTTTAATAAAGATCCATGAAATATATTTTAAAGTCACATTTCTCTGGATACTGGGAGGTCTACATGCTGAAACGACTTTAAGTTCACACAGAAAAGGCAGCAGCCCAGTCCCCAAGAGGGCCCATCACCACTATCCATCACTGAGCACTATCCACCGGAAGGAATTTCTTCCTTTTTGCCCACATGAATACCCACTTCAGTGACCGATCCAATCAGTCCAGTGCAGTCTCCAACTCAAGCTTCCTTAACTGCTTCCTGACCGTTTCATGCAGATATACTGCGACAGAAGGGCACATACAGGCAGAATCACGCACCTGTATGTTGCCCTTTAAGAGGCAGCTTGCTGGCACGCCTGCAGGGAACTCCGTGACCACGGGTCCCGTGGACCCGATGTCTGCGGAAATATCCGCAATTGTCTCACGGTGAGGAAGAACAGGGAGATGCGAATGTAAACAACCATCTCCCCATTCTGCCTAATGAGACTGTCACTGATCAGCGCTCCCTGTAATCGCTGATTAGTGACGTGCCACACACAGCCCCTCCCCCCCACAGGCAGAATCACTCCCTAGGACACACTTAACCCCTACAGCGCCACCTAGTGGTTTAACCCCTTCACTGCCAGTGATATTTTTACAGTAATCAATGCAATTTTTTTATCATTGATCTCTGTATAAATGCCAATGGTCCAAAAAATGTGTCAAAATTATCTGATGTGTATGCCATAATGTAGCAGTCACGATAAAAATCGCTGATCGCTGCCATTACTATTAAAAAAAAAAAATGTTATCAATAAAAATGCCATAAAACTATCCACTATTTTGTAGACGATATAACGTTTGTGCAAACCAACCAATATAAGCTTATTGCGATTTATTTTTTTACCAGAAATATGTAGAAGAATATGTATTGGCCTAAACTGAGGAAAAAAAATGTTTTTTTTATATATTTTTGGGGGATATTTATTAAAGCAAAAAGTAAAAAAAAATTTTTTATTTTTTTATTTAGCTTTTTATGTTTATAGTGTAAAAATTTAAAACCGCAGAGGTGATCAAATACCACCAAAAGAAAGCTCTATTTGTGGGAAAAAAAAGAACGTCTGCACAATTGTCAGTTAAAGCGACGCTGTGCCGAATCATAAAAAGTGCTCTGGTCAGGAAGGGGGTAAATTCCGGGGCTGAAGTGGTTAAACTAAAGGAAGTCTTCACCACTGTGCCTGTTCACTGAAAAAGTTTAGACCTAAATTTGTTGGTCCATATGAAATTCTCAAGAAGTGTAATCCAGTGGTATCCCACCTCAAATTACCATCCAATAGGCGAATCCTGGATGTCTACTATGGGTCTCTGCTCAAGCAGGTCACTTAAGTCTTCAGAATAAGCCCCCGTACACACGGTCGGACATTCCGACATCAAAATCCGTCAGATTTTTTCCAACGGATTTTGTCCAAAACTGTTGTTGCATACACATGGTCGGACAAAGTTGTCAGAAAATCTGATCGTTCAGAACATGATGACGTTCGTTCGTTACGATGGGACTACGTTCAGGCTAGTAGCCAATCGTACTTTGATCTGAGCATGCATGGCACTTTGTCCAATCGTAATTCTCTACAAATGATCGGACAAAGTGCGATCTGATTTTGTTGTCGGAAAACTTGAGGTCCTGCTCTCAAATTTTTTCCCACAGAAATTCAGACGGAAAAAGTCCGATAGAGCCCACACATGATCGGATTTTCCGACAATATAATCCGATTGGACCTATTAATGTCAATACATGGTGGAGGAAATATTACATTCTCACAAGATCCGCAACTCCCTTAAGTACCTGGTCCAATAGTAAGGCTTTGGGCCTGGTGATAGATCTGAGGGGGTGGGGCCGGAAGTTCAAGAAAAACACATTCCCACTGCTCTAAACACCCTTCACTGCAAAGCCTATGTCGGGCAATAGTCCCCATTGCTATACAACACCTCACACAGGTTAAGTTGTAGGAACTTACTGTTCGGATTGGCACGCTATCACCCACCTTCTTTTGCCCTTTGCTGCCAAAGCTGTTTAGTGTTTTTTTACACATTAAATCCTTTTTTTTTTAACTGAAGCTTAGTTAAAACTCTCACAGTAGATATTTTCTGAAAGTTGATACCATGGAGAATACAACTATGTTCCAATATTTCATGTCACATAACATAAATTGTTTCTTAAAGTACAAATTTTCAGTAGAAAATACACTGAAGTTAATTTTAGTGCGTGTAAACACAATATATTTGGGGGGGGGGGTGACCAAGAGCTGCATATGGAAGGCTGCTCATGGAGCTCCCAGTGTTGATCCTGACATAACCTTGCTCCCAGCCCAGTGTACACACTGTTCACTGCCCTTCCAACATGTCACCCAGTACGGGCCTTGTAGATCCGATAAACAGTGGGACGCAGTGAGTAAGCTGCCCAAGACCCCTAAGGCAAAAGCCCCTTGTAAGGACATGTTGCATTACACCCAGAAGCTTTCAGACTCCACAGGATGAGGATTTGGATGTTGCCATTTTCCAAACTGAGCCTGTGACTGATCTGTCTGCACAAGTCCCCATAGCTGACACAGACCAACAGCTGCAAACAAATGAGTGAGGGATATCAAAAGTCACTTAGTGGTAGAAGTGGATATCCCTCCTCTTGGAGGTGTTTGGCAAGGAGGTCTTCACCCCTTTATATTCATTGAGAGAGCACACTGTGTGCCACCAAGACCACTCCCTCCGGGTCATCCACCCTGCACCATCCTGGCGTCTGCTGAATTATAAAGACAAAAAAATGATTCTATGGCAAGTAAGAGAGAAGTACTATATCCAATATAACGGGGTAAAAATATCCTTTTACTGGGATTTTTCGCCTGAAGTACAGCGTAAAAGAGCCAGATTTGCAGAAGTTAAAAAAACGACTTCAAAGACTTCAGGTGACCTATGCCATGTTATTTCCAGCAAAACTCTGCATCATGGCTAAAGGGCAATAACACTTTTTTGAGGCAGTAAAATAGCCATCCGACTGGCTGGATGCGAACATTCTTTACGCCCAATGAGGAGAGATGACGCGGAGGAGGTATAATGCTATCTTTACATGGTGTAAGCCTGTAACGTAGCTTGTATGTGAGCCTGATGTGCGGAGGGAGACCTCCCGTACACCCCTGGCTTGGAGACCACTGGAGTGGAGACAGTGGTGGTAAGAGCACGGTGAGGTAAAGGTGCCTGATTAGTCCTCACTGCTTGGAGCTGTATCACCAAGTGGAAGCTGGAACAGTAGACACAGAGAACAGCGGATGCAGACCAGGTGGTGCAGTGGATGCAGGTCCACAGAGGCAGGTTAGCAGAGCAGCGGATGCCGGTGGACAGGTGCAGGTTTGCAGAACAGCAGATGCAGGTCAGCAGATGCAGGCTTGCAGGCAGAAGCGGAGTCAGACTAGCCTGGTCATACACATCAGGGTAAACAGCATAAACGGCAGGCAGAGAGTAGTCAGAGTCCAGGCTGGGTCTAGGCAACAGGCAATCAGGCAGATGAATAAACAGGGTCAAACAAGCCGAAGTCAGGACTGAAGGCAGAAGCAAAGTCAGGAAGCCGGGTCAAACAGAGGAATGGGTTACTGGCACAGAGTCAGGAACACAGATAACAGGAGCAGATCAAACTGCAAGGGGCAGCATTCTGGGAGCGTCTTTTATAGACTGTTGGACGCCAATGTGCGCGCATGCGTGTGCGAAGTCCGCAATTCGGGAGTGTGCACATCTGTGTGTGAAGTCCGTAATTCGCGAGTGCGCGCATCTGTGCCCGAAATCTGTGGCTCACGCGTGCGCATAGGCACACGTCTTCTGGAACGGGCAGTGCGTCCCTGACTGTGCCGCCCCCTTAAGGGCAACCTCCGGTGCCCAGGAGAACTCTTTTATGGGGGTGATGGCGAAAAAAGGCCTGAATCAATCCTTGGGTGTGAACATTTCGTTGGGGTTCCCAGGAGTTCTCCTCCAGACCGTACCCCCTCCATTTAATCAAAATTGAAGCTGGTTCCCTCTTCTTTGGCAGTCCAAGATGGCCTCCACTTCAAATTCCTCGTCTCCATCAATGACCACAGGTTCAGATGGTCCCGATCCCCTGTCTGGGAAGGGATCTTTCAATGCAGGTTTTAACGACGATACATGAAATACCGGGTGGATCTTCAATGACTCTGGTAAGGCAAGCTCATAGGAAACTTTGTTTAATTTCCATTTTACTGGAAAGGGACCGATGAATTTGGGTGCCAATTTCATAATTTCATAGTTGCTAAGGTTGAATAAAGACACCAGTCCATCCAGTTCAACCTGAGTGATTGTCTACAATTGTTCCTATCCCTGTGCATTGCACACTCACATCGGTCCCTACCCTCAAGGAGTCCTCATTCATATACTAGGGCCAATTTTGGGCAGAAGACAATTAACCTACCTGCATGTCTTTAGACTGTGGGAGGAAACCAGAGTACCCGGAGGAAACCCACGCAGGCACAGAGAACATGCAAACTCCAGGCAGGTAGTGTCATGGTTGGGATACGAACCAGCGATCACATGTAAACAAACCAGTGTGATTTCCGTTTCCTCCTCCCCTCTCCGTCCAGTATGAGAGGGGAGGGATCGGTGGCAGCAGCGATGTGGGCTGCATGTGTAGTGCCCACAGCGCTGCTTAGTGAGAGATCCATCCATCGATCCATCCATGCTCGCCCATCCATACTCTGCATACCCAGCCATACCCTGCATACCCAGCCATACCCTGCATACCCATCCATACCCAGCCATACTCTGCATACCCAGCCATACTCTGTATACTCTGCATACCCAGCCATAATCTGCATACCCAGCCATACTCTGCATACCCAGCCATACTCTGCATACTCTGCATACCCATCCACACTCTGCATACCCATCTGTGACAGACCTAGCTGGGACCGAGGCTCTTGGAGGGGACTGAATGCGAGCCTCTTGCCTTGTGATTATGGGCCCTCGCATTTGAGGGAACGGTGCTCTTTGTGAGCTGTATGCCTGGGGACCCCTGAGGTGGTGTTACTTGGATTCAGATCCATGTCCCCCACAAGACACACAGACTCTGGATATGTATTTGCCATATTAGCAATAGACTTAATCACACTTTTGGGACACAATCTGTTAGATGCTAATGTCATCAATTACAGCTATCTGTCTGTAATGTAAATGAGTCTAGTCTGGCTTGACACAGATTCTAAAGAATATTTCACCTATTGTTGTTTGGTGTTTGTGCTAATAAACCTGCAATTGAATTGTTAGTGAGCTAGGAGCCGAAAAGTTTTATCCCTCAGTCAACTAGTCTGAGTGTTGATTTAGACAATTAGCTCATGCTAATTAGGTTAGGTTTTAGTCTTCTACTGTATTATAAATACTTGGCATTTTGGTTCTAATAAATCAGTCCATGTTAGCACTAAGCAAGTCTCGTCTTGTTTTGTGCTTGTGAGCGGTTGGAATATCTGATATATATATTCAGACTTAGGAAGCGGTATACTGACAGAAGCACTCAATCAGAGTGTGGGATCGGTTCCGTCATAATGTTGGCAAGCAGTGGGACACTTGCTGCAGTCTGGAACATCCAAACCTCCACCTGGATCCAAGGTTCGGATAGCAGGAGAGGAGGAGAGGTACAGATACCAGCCGCCATGGAAAAGGAATTAAGAAGGAGGTTGCGAGAGATGCAGCTACAGCACAGAGGACCAGTATCAGAGCAGGTCCTGCTTGGATGGTTTGATTCTATTCACTGCGGACTCTGGAAGGAAGCGCTAGCCCGTGAGCAGCGCCACCAGGGAAAAGTTCTCCCCTCCAACCAGGAAAGGTACTGGTCGCAGTATGGATTGCGGGTGCTGTTTTTAGGAGAAAAACCACACAAGGAGTATGTTTGTAGGAGGATCAACTCTCAGGACCCGCTGGAGGATCGCCAGTACTGTTTCCTGGAGGTTTTTGGGCAGCCCCCGGATACAGAGATTGTTGCGGCGGCTGCGGTTTCCGAAAATCCTCGGCCTAAAGCTGCAGTTCTGCTATCCGCTCCTGGAATACTGCTTGGCTTTTCTCCAATTGGGCGACCCGGGTCCCTAGAGTGCTCACCTCTGATTCCTCCTTACTAAAGCGGTCACCCGTGGACCTAGGAGCGGAGCCTGTGGAAGTCCCGGCGATGTTGTTCCTCCATTTTTATCATCTCGGCTTTTGTGGGGAGTGCCCGCAACAGGGTCCTGATGTCTGCCTTAGCATGCAGTGACACTGCGGAGGCCTCCGATCCACTCGGGCTGCTGGGCAGGGATGTCAGAAGAGAGGGAATTCCCTCCAGCAAGTCCGCAACATGATTCCTAGAGGCGGCCATGGATGTAGTAGGGATGTCCACCGGTCCTCTCCCGCCACGTGTTGCTGCAGTGGAGGCCATTGCGGCAGCCGGGGACTGCATGTAACGGGTGATCGATACCGCTTGGGTCACTCTAATTAATCCCCTGGTTCTTTGTCATCTCCGGTAGGTCATTTCAAGCCACAGTGTGCTTTATATGTTTATTTCAGCCGTGTCCGGTGGGCCGGACAATATGAAGCATGGTGGAGGCAAAGAGGATTTCTAGCTTGTAGTCCCTGGACAACATGGGGTCGATTTATGAAAGGCAACTAGGTTATTAAGTGGGCAAGGGAATTTTTACTTAGCTTAGTGAATAAGGGGAATCTCTAATGACTCATCCCAATGTGTCAAGGCAAAAATACTGCTCTTCATTTATTTATTTTTTTCTTGCAAGGTGCTTCAATTCACTCTCTTGGAACACCCTAAAAAGGGATGCCAGCCTGAGGGGCTTGGAGTGGCTAGAAGTAGTTAGATTTAAAGTGATTGTGAACCCTCACCTTGTAAAACAACCCATTCAGTTTAAAATAGAAACAAAAGGCAAAACATTTGTGTGTGTGTGTGTGTGTGTGTGTGTGTGTGTATATATATATATATATATATATATATATATATATATATAAATTGCCCTATCCTCTTTTTTTTAAATGTGGTCACATTCCCTCTATTCTCAGCAGTATAAGAGCTAGGGAAGGAGAAACAGCATCACACTGATCTTCCCAGGGGTTGAATGTGTCAGGACAAAACTGATCATTGGAGAGAACACTGAGTTCCCAGCATATCTAGAGATGCTTCTGCCAGTTTACAGCCTATTGGAATTAGAGATAAAAAAAGAACACAATTGTATATAGGCCATATCCTGACCTTTCTCCAGTCAGGTCTGGATTAGCATTTGGCCCTGAATACCATCAATCAATATCATTTTTTTCCAAAGACCACTAGCCTCCCATTCCTTGGTCAAGACTTTTGTGCAGGGTAGCTGTTTTGTGGCTGCTCCTGTTCACCACTTGTGACTCTGTGGAATCTTAACTGG
Organism: Lithobates pipiens; assembly: GCF_037356315.1. Lineage (NCBI taxonomy): Eukaryota > Metazoa > Chordata > Amphibia > Anura > Ranidae > Lithobates > Lithobates pipiens. Next base: position 285,118,663 of record NW_027507764.1, read on the forward strand.
TACTCGGCACTTCAGTTTTTCAACCCATCAGGGATATTCTTCTTTTACCTTTTTTTAAAGGGTGTGTCTGAGCTGGCAGCCTTATCCTATGAACAACCCTACCTGGTCTTGCACAAGGATATAACAAAGATAACATAGTCTTGAGGCCTAGAGCCTACTTTTTCTAAGATAGTTTCTGCCTTTCTCCTGAATTAAGACATTGTTTTCAGTCTCTTCACTGACTGGATGTAGTTTGTGCTGTGTGGATTTACCTTTCAACCACTGCTTCCATCAGCAAGGCAAACCATTTTTTTGTCATTCCTGATGGTCCCCATAAAGGGGAACCTGCTCTAACATTTTTCAGTGGTCCAGACAGGTCATAATAAAAATGTATGGTCTTAAATTGATAATAGACCTATAAACAAAAATGTGTTATTTTGCAAAGAATTTAGTACAAAAGCCCCTGCTATTGTTTATAAAACTACCATAAATAATAAAAACTGTGAAAGAGCAGCTATTACTCCACAATAATTTCAATAAATGTATACCTATTAACAGCGAATCGGTCCTTAATATAAATACAATTCTATAATTTGTCCAATTAGCGTGTAAAAAAAAAAGGGAGAATAGTCTCATATATCATCCAATTATATTATGTGTAAAAAAAAAAACACCACCCCAGTTCATGTACTTCAAGTAAAAGTAAATCTTCTACAGTTATGCCGTGTACACATGACAGGACTTTCCAGCTGAAAAGGTCAGACAAAATCATTCTGTCGGATATTACGATCGTGTATGGGCTTCATTGGACTTTTTTCTTAAAAAATTCAGATGGACCTAGAAATAGAACATGTTTCAAATCTGTCCGACAGAATAAATTTCTATTGGGAAAACCGTTTGTCTATATGCTGGCCCAAATACGACGCAAGGGCAGCTATTGGCTACTGGCTATTGAACTTCCTTTTCTAGTCCCGTCGTACATCATCATGTTCAAAATGAAAGGACTTTGCTCCATTCGTGTGTAGGCAATTCTGTTCGGTCGGAAATCCATCAGGAAGACCATGGGACATTTTCTGCCGGAAAGTCCGGATGTATGTACGCGTCATAACAGAAATCTGCCACCATGAAAGCCCAGTGCCTCTTCATCTTCCGTGACTCTTTATCTGATGTGGCAGACCCCTTAAAATAATCAAGGTAGTAAAAAGCGATATATATGCAAAGAAGATCCAATGGTGTAGTATTGCCAGTGACTTTTTACTAATAAATAACACTCACAATACACAGAGACACATACAAATGTCTTTTCACAGCATGAAAATACACAGTGTAGATTAGTCAGTTTAGCAAGATGGCACCTGGCCCCTCCCAGCGTGATGTCATCACACAAGTCACGCCTGCCTCCTATTATATTGTAGCTTACCAATTCTTAGATGTGGTGACTGCATTCATTTTCTAGGTTTTCATTCTTAGGCATTTTCCTTTCTTTTCATCTGATGATCCGGCCAACAAGTCTGGTATTTTTCTACCTCCTATAACAGACCAGGCTGTCCAGCAAAAGTAGAAGTTATAGCGTTAACTATGGTTAATACTAAAATGTTTACAATGGCCAGCTTTTATTCATTTATGTAAAGCCTTTACCCCAAAAGATAAAAAAAAAACTGTTGCTCTAACTTATTAAAAAGTGTTAGCCGGAGTTAGATATTAATTAATACATTTTTCATTAGTCAAGTCCATCCAACACTGACTGTGGTGATGGGGGAATGTGGAAGGAAAGACAATCGAGTCATCTATGGGCTGCTTAAGCATTTAAACCAATCTCATATCCTGCAGTGGACCAAAATTGAAGGTGCTATTTTTACAACTTTATTGCATCAATTGTGTAAAACACCTCAACTTACAACAATCTACACCCAAATGTCCTTATGCAGTTTAGAACAGAGGGAACGTGATCATTTATAAGAAAGGGGAAAAAAGGTATTTATAAAGTTTTTTTTATATATCTATACAAAATGTTCTACTTTTCATAAAAAAAATGTCATCTCCATTTCTATTTCTTTAAACTGAATGGGTTGTTTTACAAGATGATTGTTTACAATCACTTTAATGTGATTGTAAACCACTTCAATACCAGGCACTTAAACACACCTTCCTGCCCAGACCAATTTTGAGCTTTCTGCGGTGTCACACTTGCTACACTGTACACAAATGAAATTTTTATATATTTTTTCCCACAAATAGAGCTTTCTTTTGGTGGTATTTGATCACCTCTACGGTTTTTATTTTTTTCTAAACAAATAAAAAAATACCCCAAATTTTGAAAAAAAAAAAACGTTTTTTTTTGTTTGTTTCAAAACTTTGTAAATAAGTAAGTTTTCTCCTTCACTGATGGGCACTGATAAGGCGGCACTGATGGGCACTGATGAGGTGGCACCAATGAAGTGGCACTGATGAGGTGGCATTGATGGACACTGATATGTGGCACTGATAGGCGGCACTGATGGGCGACACGGATGGGCAATGATAGGTGGCACAAATTGGCATGGATGGGCATGGATAGGCGGCATGGATAGGCAGCACAGATGGGCATGGATGGGCACTGATAGGTGGCACGGATGGGCACTGATAGGTGGCACAGATGGGCACTGATAGGCGACATTGTATTATATTATACTGTACTAATGGATGCCAATCAGTGATGCCCATTGTTGGCACTGATTGGCATCCATTGTGGGCACTGATTGGCATCCATTGTGGGCACTGATTGGCATCCATTGTGAGCACTGACTGGAATCCCTGGTGGTCTAGGGTTGCATACCTTGTGCTGGGCATCCCTGGTGGTCTGGTGGCATCCCTGGTGGTCCAGTGTGGGCATCCTCGGGGGGGGGGGGGGCTGTGCGGATAATCGATCAGCACAGACCCCCCCCTGTCAGAGGATCAGCCAATCGGCTCTCCTCTACTCGCATCTGACAGACGCGAGTGAGGAAAAGCCAATCACTGGCTCTTCCTATTTACACTGTGATCAGCCGTGATTGGACACGGCTGATCACGTGGTAAAGAGTCTCCGTCGGAGACTCTTTACCGAGATCATAGTTGCAGGGTGTCAGACTGACACCCCACAACAACGATCGCCATGATGCGCGACCCGGGGGCGTGCAGCGGCTCAAAATCCTGATCACGTCATATGACGTCCGGTCGGGATTTTGAAACCACTTTGCCGCCGTGTTTCTGTTATAGAGCGGGTGGCAAGTGGTTAAAGAGGTTCTTAAGCCTTAAGTTTTTTTTTTTACCTTAGTGCAATCTATGCATTCTGTTCTAACTTTCTGTGCCAGAGGACCCACCACAGCTCTACCTCCTATATTTATCGGAGCCTGATCTCAATCCAGCATTGAGCATGAGAGTAGCGGCTATCTCCCTCTTCATTGGGCAAATTGATAGCTGCGGGAGTCATTGGCTCCCACTGCTGTCAATCAAATTCTGTGATGAGGGAGGTGGGGGGTGAAGCTGAGTTGCACTTTCTGTGTCTCTAGCGTGTCACATAGAAGGCACCTTTCTATGCTGGGCACTCGCTCTAAGGGCAGGAGCCAGGAGCTCTGCCAGTGAACCCCAAAAGAAGAGGATTGGGGCTGCTTTGTGCGAAAGCATTGCACAGAGCAGGGAGGTATGACATGTTTATTATTTTAATTAAAAAAATAATGAAAGCTTTATAATCATATTTAATCTGCCTAATGCCTAAATTGTTTTCACCTATGTACGTTTGCATTCCTTTTAGATTTTGACGAGTTTTGGGCGAAGTAAATATTGGAAAATAAGGTGGATCGATTTACAAGCAAAATTTAAACAAAAAATTGCTACAACATGATTGGATATTCAAAGTGAACACTGTTTTATTTACTAACATTCACTTTACAAAGTGAACATTCACTTTTTTAAGTGAACAACCTCTATTCCTTTATTATATCAATCACAATTTAACATTTAACCTGTATTATAATGGTATCAGCTTGATTTATCTAAATATGTTTGATCTACAGTTATATTATGTTTGTGTCAGGTGGCTGAATTACAATGAAAGATTCCTGCTGTATAAATGTATTGATATTTGAAAATGTTAAAAGGAAGACACAACACATTGGGCCTGCCTCCGTGGGATTGCAGCTGCCCCCTGCTTCCTAAAATGTTTTAAACTAACATTTGGTGGTGTGGTACATTTTGGTTTACTGCCCCTTTAAATATTTGGAATGTAAAAGCTGAGGTGTTATTTCAGTAAATGGGAATTCATAGGTCTTTCTGGAATTTCCCAGGATCATATATAAGGAGTTGAGGGATTAAGACATTTGGGACTCAGCATCTGGCAATAGAGCTCCCCTATCTCCCTTCCTATCACGAGTACTTTGTTTTCTTGTAACCTTGGATTTCTAGGGGGAACATTTTGAAAATTCTGATAAGAATATTTCTGCTTGAGTTCTGTCGACTGAGCAAACATGATTTATATACATTTAATTTATGGAGATGGGTTTTCAATAAGAATTTTTTTTTGGTGAATGTTTTGTTAATATTTATAATTAAACCAATAAAGTTCCGAGGCCATTCCCTGCCATATTATTGTAATATGATCTGTACACACGATCCGACTTTCCAACGGAAAATGTGTGATAGGATCTTGTTGTCGGAAAATCCAATCGTGTGTGGGCTCCATCTGACTTTTTCCATTGGAATTTCCACTACACAAGGTTTGAGAGTAGGATCTAAAATTTTCCGACAACAAAATCCGATCATTTAAATTCCGATTGTGTGTAGACAATTCAGACGGACAAAGTACATGCTCGGAATAAATTACGAGACAAAAGCTATTGGCTACTGCCCTCTTTATAGTCCTGTTGTACGTGTTGTATGTCACCACGTTCTGAATGATCGGATTTTCCGTCAACTTTGTGCAACCGTGTGTATGCATGACAAGTTTGGGCCAAAATCTGTCTGAAAAAATCCGACGGATTTTATCGGAATGTCCGACCGTGTGTACATGGCATTAATGTGTTTTGTCATTTATTCATATTGATTGTATTTGGGGGAAGTATTATGGTTTATATTGGGCGGATTTGCAGCCTGCAAACCTAAGAACTTGTGTTAGGACTGAAAGCCACCGGAATACGTTTATGAACTGCAACATAGGAATGTCATATATGTCTACTTTTTCACAAATATACTTACCTATATATAATCATGTTATTTTTGTGTCTCTAATTTCAATAGGCTGCAAACTGGGAGAAGCATCTGACTTTCTTGTACGGCAGGGAACTCTCATTCAAGTACCATCAGGAGACATAGGCTGTTATAAAATATGTACTTGTGGGCAAAGTGGAACTCTTGAAAACTGCATGGAACTGAATTGTGTCGACCTACAGAAGTCGTGCATTGTTGGAGGACAGAACAAAAGTATGTGTATGTACAGCCAATTGACAAAATCTTGGCAAATTTACTGTGTGTGTATACTGTATATCTATGTGAATATACTGTGCGTATGTGTGTGTATGCATGTATGTGTACATACTGTATAGTGTGTGTATATACTGTATATATGTATTAATCCAATACAGCAGCAACAAATAAAGTGAAAATGAAATGTCATCAAGAGTAACAATAAATGTGCTTGACAGAGTAAGCTTTAATGTACATGGGAGGTTTTACAACCTCCCCTGAACGATTTAACTTGACAGATAGTAAACAACGTTTTAAAAATGTCCATTTTGCCGTGTTTATAGTCCACATTTAGCCGCGTTTGCGTTTAGGAGCGTATTAATTTTTTTTTTTTTAATAATCAAAAATGTATCAGTATTAGAAACCCCTGTAAATGAAACACGCGTTTACATGCTGTTATAGGCATTTGGCATTTCAAGTCCTTGTAAACTCAACTGCTTAGTACAAAAGACTATAAACGACCCTGTGTACATGTACTGATAAGATAACAGAGGAGTGTTCAGGGGCACCTCAAAAAATGGCCAACTGCTCCTAAATGTCCATTTACCAGCAGCATGTGTACATGAAGCCTAACAGAAATGCTAGTTGTTTACAGTAACAGAAGGTTGGGGGCAGTAAAAGGTGACTAGACATGTACAGAATGGAAAACAATTTGTTTTGTTTCAGATAGATTCATTACGTCACTTATTCTGTTTTGTTGATTCGTTTTGGAATCAGTTAAGTTTAGTTTAATATCGTTTATTAATTTTCTAATGAATTCCAAATTTTTCAGAATGATTTGAAATCGGTCGAAAAATGATCAACCGATTTGATTTCTGCGTGAAGAATAGCTGGTAGTTAAGGAGCGGACCAGGAAGCCACCCGCTGATTTCTGAATAACCAATGACTCATCAGTTATAACCTTCAGTTATGAGGGTACAGGGGAGGTGAATTATCGCCACATCTCCATACAGCTGTTGGCGATGATGCGAGATCTGTCAGCTCCACCCCCTTCTCCTCCTCCTCCTTCATGTCCTCCTCTGCTAAATTGTCCTATGAACCACCAGTAACCCTAAGCGTTCAAGGGGCCATTCAATGAGTCAGGCTAAAAGATGCCATGCAGTGTTTCAGCTGGTCTGTCAATGGGACAGGAACCACATGGAAGCTTGAGCCAGGATTGGTGGTGTGCAATAATGGCACTAATATGCATGCAACATGTCCTCAATTTGGTGGTGTGGTGTATCTTAAGCGATTCGGCACTGCGTCGCTTTAACTGACAATTGCGTGGTTGTGCGATGTGGCTCCAAAACAAAATTTACATCCTTTTTTCCCCACAAATAGAGATTTCTTTTGGTGGTATTTGATTACCCCTGCGGTTTTTATTTTTTGCGCTAGAAAAAAAGTGACAATTTTGAAAAAAAGGCATTATTTTTTTACATTTTGCTATAATAAATATCCCCAAAAATATATAAAAAAACATTTTTTTCCTCAGTTTAGGCTGATACGTATTCTACATATTTTTGGTAAAAAAATCGCAATAAGCGTTTATTGATTGGTTTGCGCAAAATTTATAGCGTCTACAAAATAGGGGATAGTTTTATGGCATTTTTATAAAAAAAAAAATGTCACTAGTAATGGCGATAAGTGATTTTTTTTATTGTGACTACGACATTATGGCGGACACGTTGGACAATTTTGACACATTTGGCAGTGAAGGGGTTAACCACTAGGGGGCACTGTTGGGGTTAAGTGTGTGTGTATGTGTGTTTTTTTTAACTGTAGGGGGGCATGGCTTGGCATCTGACTTCACTGACCGTCTTTACCTATAACAGGGAACGATCAGTGGCAGCCTCAGTAGGAAGTACGAGGAGAGGTTTGTTTACACTTACCTCTCCTCGTTCTTCAGCTCTGTGACCCGATCATGGGACACCGGCGGCGATCGGGTTTCGTGGCCACGGTCACGGAGCCCGGGACCGGGTCAGGAGTGTGCCACCGGCGGCACGCTCACGACCCACGGCTGGGAACTTAAAGGGCAACGTACCTGTACGTGCTTGTGCCCAGCCGTGCCATTCTGCCAACGTACATCAGCGCGAGGCTGTCCTTAAGTGGTTAAACAGGTACCCGGATTTGCAAGATCTTCTAAGGCAGGCTAGAAGAGTCTGCAGCCATTCAGGCGGTCATACACAAATGTCACAGATTTGTGACATGCCCACCAGGTGGAACTCAACTTTGACAGTGCTGAAGAAGGGGCATGTCCCCAAAACATAGTGTCTCCAGTTAACGATGGGTGACTCAGTTTGCCCCCTTGGCATCGCCAGTTCCCAATTGGCCCCAGCAGCAGGTTTTGCCCATACTCTTCAGATTCCTTTGGCTGACTTCCGCCAGGCTGTGACATTACTTCTGGGCTTCATACACAGTGCGAGCGGCTGCTTTATACTGGCCCCAACATTTCCTGTGCCTGCAGTTTGGTTCCCCCTTCATCGGACCCCTGGCCTTACAGTCCTGGATGGGCCCCCCACCAGCGGTGCTCCTGTATTCTTTGTCCAACGGCTTTGTGCTGGGTTTCTCTAAGCCCCTGTGTCATCCATGCGGCTCCAGCCTCCAGGTACTGTCAGTTTTTTAATCGAAGTCTCTGCATGACCATCAATTGACTGCTGTATGCCTCGGTGAACATTTTATTATTGTTTTAACAATAATAAAAAGTTTTTACTTTGCCTCTGAGGGTCCCATTTATGTCTGCTGATCAGCGCGGTTCACCCCTTTGATTATATGTGGCTGGGAGGCGGCAGTTCCAGATACTGTAATCCTCAGTGACCCAGATGACGCTGCTTCTCATGCCTTCGCAAACTTGCGGGTGCATGGGCTCCCTTATTCATCAAAGCCTTCAAAAGGCCCCGAGAATTGGTGGCATCAAGGAGAAGGATCATTATTAATTGGCAACCCTCCTTGACCACTGTTACAAGGGGAAAGTTTCGGAAATGATCTTGCCGTCGCAGAGGGAGCACAGAAAGGAATGACCTGAGGACACCTTAAAGAGGAGTTTATGTACCGCCTTTCCAGACTCTGGTAGGTTACAGTCTCGTGGAAAAGCTAGTTTTGAGGCTTCTGTTGGTCCAAGGAGGAGAGGAGGAGAAGGGGGCCGGAACAGTGATGCATTTTTTTTAGTCCTCGGCGCCCAAAGCTGTCAGCATCAACATCCCATCGGCAGCGTCTGCATCAAATGGTGAAAGATTTTCTAGGGGCGAAAACGGACATGAAGAGCTTTCTAGTAGACGATCCACCACGTTTCTGGGTCATGAGAACAGACCACTAAACATAACCCAGTATGCAATTGAGCTGCTGGGCTGCCCTGCATTCAGCGTGCTTTCAGAATGGGTGATCAGTGCTGGCGGAGGTTTTGTGACATAAGAGCATGTCTGTCTACAGACTTCGTTGACCGGCTGACATTTGTCAAAATTAATGAATCCTGGATTAGCAGCAGCTATCAAGCCCCTGATGCCGATTTTGCTCATTAAGTGTTATTCTCTGTAAGACTGTCTAGGTTGCCTAGGTTTGTGGGTGTTGATTTTAACTTAAAGTAATTTTTTGGTATAGGTTTCATGGGCACAGTTAGACCAATTTTTCTGCACCTGTTTGACAGGGGCATCAGATTTAAATTTTTTAAAGCAACGCCATCTTGTTTTGATCAAGAGTACCTAGTAGGGTTACGATGTGAAGGCATCACCAACACCCAAAGCTCAATTTTTCTGCACCTGTTAGTTCTATCCCAAGTCTGCGAATGAGACACCAGACTTTATCCAAAAAAAAATGTAATCTTGGCCTGAGTGTACTGATGTGGCTTGATGTGCATTTTTTTTCTATCCAAAGCCTGCCAAAGAGACACCATAATTTATCCAAAATATCCCAAATCTTCTTCCGAGTGGCCTCATCATACAGACTGGTTTCCCAAGCTGTAGTTTACAAAATAAAAAAAGCTTGCAGGAAAAATCAATTTAAATGTAATTTTTTCTCTCTTTATAAATGTCAGTTTTGCTGCAGCAGGTTCTATACACGGTACAGATGGGCCACTTTACAGGCAGACTAAGGGGACCCACCAGGCACTATACTGAACCAGTTGCCGACTACCAATGTGCGTCAGCAGAATGGCACAGGTGGGCAAATTGGTGTACCTGTATGTCCCTCCCTGCAGGCGGGAGGATGATTGCACCCCCCACATGCTCATGGTGGTTGGATTCGTTAGAGGACGATCAGTCCCCAGGGCAATGATTTATGCTAGCGAATGGAAATCTTCGGCTGTCTAAGTAAGTGTAAACACAGACAGGAGGAAGTGATGTAATCTCTCCTCATGGGGTCTTTGATTCCAGTGAGAAGAGAGATAACATCTAACCGTGAGTTGCACAACACTACACTAACACCAGTACACACAGGTACACTTGCCAACCCCTGATCGCCCCCCAGGTTAACCCCTTCACTCCCTGTCATTGTCACCAATTGCAGTTTTCAGATTTTTCACTGATCACTGCATTGGTGTCATTTCTGACTGAAATAAGTGTTAGGGCAGTTAGCAATAGGCCCCGTTGGGTCTAGGTTACCCCCCCCCCAACCCCCAATAAAGGTTTAACCCCTTGATTACCCCCTAGTTAACCCTTTCACCCCCTTTTGCCAGTGTCCCTAATCGATCGCCGTATTTGTGTCAAGGGTGAAGCTAGTTAGTTCGTTTCACCATCAGGTTTTTATAGCATCAGGAACCCCCATATATTACCTAATAAAGGTTTTAACCCCCTGATTGCCCCCTAGTTAACCCTTTCACCCCCTGTCACCAGTGATCACCGTATTAGTGTTATGGGTGACACTGGTTAGTTAGTTTTTTCTTTATAGCATCAGGGCACCTGCCGTATATTACCTAGTAAAGGTTGAACCCCCCCTGATCGCCCGTTGGGTGATATCGCCTATCTGACACTAGGTTTTAGTCAGGTTTTGACACTAGGTTTTAGTGTCAGATAGGGTCTGCATCGCCCCAGGCAGTGTCAGACTAGTGCCAGTAGTGCTAACACCCATACACGCACCATACACCTCCCTTAGTAGTATAGTGTCTGAATGGATCGATATCTGATCTGATCAGAGCTATACTAGTGTCCCCAGCAGTTTAGGGTTCCCAAAAATGCAGTGTTAGCAGGATCAATCCAGGTACTTGCTTGCACCTGCGTTTAGCTCCTCCGCCCAGCCCAGCTCACCCAAGTGCAGTACCAATGATCACTGTCACTTACAAAAACACAACACACAGCGTTAGCAGAGTCAGGCTTGATCCCTGTGAACGCTAAGTTTTTTTGGTAGCGTTTGAATCAGTTGCTGACAGTCAGGAGCTCTTTTTCCTGTAAGTCTCACTACTGTACCAGTAAATTTAGAGACCAAAATGTCAAATCAAAGGCACAGTAGTGAAGAGGCCTACATGTTTCTGAGCATGACAGATAGTGAAGAGGAAGTCACTCATCTGTCAGATTCGGGGTCAGAATACGATCCTGTAGAAAGCAGCGGCACCCTGGCAGATAGCTCTGACAATGGAGTTGTGGTCCCTGCCAAGGTCAGGCATACCTAACTCAGTTTTTCTGCTGTAATTGAGGAGCAAGAACCGCAGGGCTCTCGTATGGAGCAGAGAGCCAGTACTAGTGCCACTCATCCCGGTGAACTGGCAAGCACCAATGGCCTAGTACACCCTTGGTCATAGTCAAACAAGCACTGCAGTAACACGTGGTGATGTGGCGAGTCCCATAAATGCAGTTAAAGCTGGTGCAGTGGCTAGCACAACTAGTGTCCTGCAGCCACCAAGAAGACAAAGACAGACCCATCGAGCCCTTAGTGCCTTTCCTGCTGCATTTGCTAATTTACAAATCCTAATTAGGGGCCCATCACTTCTGCAGCACCCGTACTTCCCCCATTCACTGGCCAACACGGAATTTAGGTGGAAACTGTTATTTTACGTCACTTGATTTTTATTCGCTGTTTTTCACAGAAGATCTTTATAGATCTATTGTGGACCAAAGCAATTTGTGTGCTGGTCAATTAATCACCGCTAATCCCCATTTGACCCTTGCCAGAGATTGGAAACCTATTACGGTTTCCTAATTTAGGGCCTTTCTGGGCCTAACCCTCTTTATGGGCATAACTAAAAAGTGAGTTGCTGTCATATAGGTCCACTGACCCAATTCACCATGTTCTCTGCCTCCATGGCCAGGGCACAATACAAGCAGATCTTGCGGTTCATGCACTTCAATGGCAATGAGATCTGTCATCCTCAGGGTGACCCTGGATACAATTGGCTCTACAAAATTCGGCCCGTCGTAAACCACTTCAACCAACAGTTTGCAGCCTTGTTTACTCCCCATCAAGTTGTCTGCATTGATGAGTCCCTGATTAAGTTTTCTGGCCGCTTGTCCTTTAAACAGTATCTTCCCTGCAAGACTGCCAGATATGGGGTCAAGATGTATAATCTCTGTGACAGGGCCACAGGCTATACATATAGTTTTATGGTTTACAAGTAAGAGATAGTCACGTAGAACTGGAGAACTGCCCAGATTACATAGGGAGCGCTGGTAAGATTGTGTGAGTCTTTTTAGTCACTTGTTTGAGCACGGAATTGCCGTATTCAATTGCCGATTTAATCGCCGGGGCTTACCCCAGCAGCTTGTAGATTCCCATCTTAGGCTGGGGGAGAGAGCCTGCCTGAAGTGTAATAATTTGCTCGCTGTGAAGTGGAGGGATAATCAGAATATTTTCATTCTGTCCTCCCTTTACGCAGACACAACAGTCCAAATTCCTACATTGACTGGTGTTGTGAGCAAACCGCTCTGTGTCCAGGAATTTAACCTTAATATGGGAGGGGTGGACCTCAACAACCAGTTGTTGGCGCCATACCTAATTGCCCGTAAGGCCAGACATTGGTACAAAAAGTGTCTGTATACTTATTTCAATTGGCTCTGCTGAATACTAATGTGCTATACAAAGCCTCAGGACAAACTGGATCCTTCCTTAAATTCCAGGAAGAGCTCTTCACAGCCCTTCTGTTCCCAGACGGTGCTGTGGCCCAACTTCCCAATCTAAATGCAGTAAGCTGGCTGCATGAGAGCCATTTTTCGAATGTCCTCCCTGGTACCCCTACCCAACGAGCCCGCCAAAGAAAATGTCTGTAGAAAGCACAGATATAGGCGTGACACCCACTATTATTGTCCCTCCTGTCCTGACCATCCTGGTCTTTGCATTGGTGAATAGAGATGGACGAACTTCCGACGGGACGTAACGCGAACCGCGAACGCTGCCAAAAGTTTGCAAACCGCAAAGTTTGTGTCGGGCCCCATTGACTTCAATGGCAGGCGAACTTTAAAAACCTACAGGTCATATTTTCAGCCACAAAATACTTACTAACTGTGCACACATAGTCCCACCACATGGCCACTGACATAACACATGTATGAAGTGAATCTGGGATCGACAACTACACGCATTCTTTTTTTATATGTGAAATTTTGACAATTCAGGACTCAGGAGCGTATGAAGGCAATGCAGGAGAGGAAAGGTGAGGGTAGGCTATGAAGTGGGTGCAGGAGATGATCACCAGCACCGTGATATAGAGCACTGACACCAGCACCGTGATAGAGAGCACTGACACCAGCACCGTGATAGAGAGCACTGACACCAGCACCGTGATAGAGAGCACTGACACCAGCACCGTGATAGAGAGCACTGACACCAGCACCGTGATAGAGAGCACTGACACCAGCACCGTGATATAGAGCACTGACACCAGCACCGTGATATAGAGCACTGACACCAGCACCGTGATAGAGTGCACTGACACCAGCACCGTGATAGAGTGCACTGACACCAGCACCATGATAGAGTGCACTGACACCAGAACCGATACCAGCAACTCGCTGCTGGGCCCCAAAAATATGACACCGCTTAACCTCTTAAAACAGGAGGGTACGGGCATATAGTACGGTGTGCTTTTTTTTTTAGGAAGTGAGCCAAATGTAGAAAAAAGGTCTGTGTGCTTGATTAAATTAATTGTTTATAGAGATATACATGGTCTACTGGTCACATGTGTTGAATTCCTCCGATATCCATGCCTCATTCATTTTTATAAATGTGAGGTAGTCAACACTGTTGTGAGCTAGGCGAGTGCGCTAATCGGTCACGATCCCCCCTGCTGCGCTGAACGTCCTTTCGGACAGGACACTGGACGAGGGGCAAGCCAACAGTTCGATTGCAAATTGGGCAAGCTCTGGCCAGAGGTCAAGCCTGCCTACCCAGTAGTCCAGGGGTTCATCACTCCTCAGAGCGTCCACATCGGCCGTTAACCCGATGTAGTCGGACACCTGTCGGTCTAGGCGTTCCCTGATGCTGGATCCGGATGAGACATGTCGATGGGTCGGCTGAAAGAATGACCTCATATCAGAAGTCACCAACACATCTTCAAACCGGCCTCTTCTTGCAGGCGCTGTTGGATTGGTACCCACAACTCTTTCTCTGGGAGTGGGGAATCACCAGCACAGCAGTGCACCAGAACCCTATATACTGTACACCTATACCAGTCCTTAAAAGGACCTTTGTGGACCTAATAGTAATAGCTAGTGATTAAACGGACTCTCCCTGCTGCACACAGCGTCCTGTCCCTCCGTACACTGACAAAAGACAGGCTGCTGCAATCACCAGCACAGCAGTGCACTGAACCCTATATACTGTACTATACCTATACCAGTCCTTAAAAGCTAGCGAGTTGTGTCACTACAGTCTCTCCCTGCTCCACACAGCGTCCTGTCCCTAAACTGACATAAGACAGAATGTAAAATGGCCGCCAGAGGTAGGGGTAATGTCTCAATTGGCTGTCCTGTACCCCATGATGGATGTGTCATCATGGGTCAAAGTAAACACATATGTCCGCCGGGCGAACACGCAAAATTTGCCGCAAACCGACCGACGGGCGAACAATTCAGACATCCCTATTGGTGAATCTATTGAACGCTACCACACACTAGTGGAGTATTCGCGTCGGTACAGCATTGCACAGATTAGGACACACATTCACAGGGTCTACAAAGATGCCATCACATTTTGGGAGACCCGAACTATTACAGTTAAAAAAAAAAAAGTGTAAAAAAATAAAAATAAAATAAAATATATATATATATATATATATATATATATATATATATAGTTGTGGTTTTATTGTTCTCTCTCTCTAATCTCTCTCTTTTGTTCTGCTTTTTTACTGTATTCTGCAATGCAATGTTTTATTGTTACTATGTTTTATCATGTTTGCTTTTCAGGTATGTAATTCTTTTATACTTTACCGTTTACTGTGTTTTATTGGTAACCATTTTTTGTTTTCAGTTATGCCACTCAGCTGCAGCATGGGTTTATTCATCTTGACAGCAACAGTGTTTGCTCCCACGATATGTAAAGCCATGACTCTAGCGCTGACGGAGGTGATTTCACCACCACAGTTAAATAAAAATAAAAATGCACAGATTGCATTAAATAATGTTTTATTTTTGCTATGTTTTATTGTATTTGCTTTGGTAAGTCTTACTGTTATACTGTACATGAATGCCCATCATTAGAAGTGGGTGGATGAAGGGCGGTATTCTAATGGTGGGCATACCCACCGATTCAATCTTTTTTTTTTTTTTCATTCAGCCCACAGGCTGCATGAAAAATAACATTACAATATATGCCCAACAAGGGCCAGCAATGTACTGGTGTGTTGCTGGACTTTAAGTGATTATACCAGAATGATGCTTGCAGGTTTAGGTATCATCTTGGTATCTTTCTTTTCCCAAGGCATCTTTCAGGACAGCACCTGAGAGATAGTGACTCCTCCCTCCTCCTTAGGGAAACACCTTCTTCCTCCAAACTTTAAAGGGAGGCACCTCCCTACCACACCTCAGTTCTTGTGTTTCCTCCAGCCCAGAGGGAACATCTTTTTGGGAGGGAGTCAAGGTCTCTTGGGTGTTCCTGAGGGACAAGGCTTCCTTCCCTTTTTTTCCTCCTTTAGGGACCCGCTGTCCTCCCGACCTACCCAGGCCTCGGCAGCGGTAGCAAGCGCGCTCCTCTTCCCCTCTTAGTGCTCAGAGAGAGTTGAAGATTCAGTGGCCTGCACGTTCGTAGTAGCGGCGACCATGTTCTTTCGGCGGTCGCGCCGGAAACAACAAAGCGGGTCACTGGGTCAGCGAAAATGTTCTTTCCGGCGTGGACATAGGGGGGAGGAGCTGTTGCCTAT
The DNA here is from genome assembly GCF_037356315.1 of Lithobates pipiens. Lineage (NCBI taxonomy): Eukaryota > Metazoa > Chordata > Amphibia > Anura > Ranidae > Lithobates > Lithobates pipiens. The sequence continues at coordinate 285,134,372 of NW_027507764.1, forward strand.
TTCCGTTTCCGGTCCGGTGCAGATGCATTATGGGAGTCTGGAGGCGGCGTGTGAAGCCACAAGTGGAGTTCTGCACACCTGCTATGGAAGAATCAGCATCTGCAGCAGTGGGGACAGGCACAGGCACCAGCAAAGTCCAGGTAGGAGGCAGCGGTTAAAGTCTGCCTTTTTCTCCTATTTCCTGGCTTTTGGTCTCTCTCTCTTTTTTTCTTTCCCCCCTGGTGGCAAGGGGCCTGTCTGGGCACTAGAGGCTGACTGGTTTCTTCTTAGTGCACCTGTGTGGTGATCCTTATCAAAGCAGAGACTAGGTCTCACTAAGGTTCCCCCTTTTTTTTTTCCCCCTTTTTTGTCTTTTTCTTCATAGGCTAAAAGCTCTGACCCAAAGAAGAGATGTCATTCTTGAGGAGCCAAATTGGGAGAAAATTGGAAGAAAACCTTATGCAGTGCCTGCATTTGTTACCGGCCTCAAAATGTGAATTAAGAGGGCCGATGATTGTAGACGCGATGAGATAAGGTGATCAGCTTGGCGTGGACTGCAAAGAATCACACAAACAGCATGAGATATGACCACTGACTTTATGGCTGGAAGTAGTTTAATTTTTACATAACAATACATCTTTTACATTTTTATAGTCACATGTTTATAAACATTAACAATATATATGATACAGATTTTAACTAAAGTATTTTAAAACGTAGTTATAACAATGAACATTACTAAATTTAATAACATATATATCCCTGTTATTCAGTGTTATAGATAATTATCTTTATCTCTCTGGTACATTTTAAGTGTGCAATAATCATACTAGCAATGCATTGCTTTAATACAAATATTATCATGGTGGTACTCTTTTTTTAACCACTAGATGGTGCACATTGCATGTCTGTATGATGCAATACATAAGCTTTACATACAATATGTTTTTTTCTATATTAAATAACAGAAAACATGTGCTTCTATAAATCTATGCCATTTTCAATAAATCAGGTTTAAATATACCTATTTAGAAAGGTTTAGTGTTTATCATAGACATTTGTTCTGACTAATGCAGTATTTTCATGTTCTTATGCACTTTTCACTTGTTTCTGACACATGCTGTTCTAAACTTCTAATTACAGCAAAACTATAGCGTAAAATCTGCTGAGACTTTTTCTGCATCTGCTCAAGATGTTTAGGAATCTTTCTATCACATGTTAATACAGATTAGGAACGATTTAGAGTACATACCTGCAAAGAATCACACAAACAGCATGAGATATGACCACTGACTTTATGGCTGGAAGTAGTTTAATTTCCAGTCACATGGTGTGTGGCCTTATATAGACTCTGTCTGTGTACCTTCTCTGCCATCTACTGGTTATTAATAGAATAGAAGGGACATGTTTAGAAATATAAAAAAAAAATGAATATGTACTTTGCTTTGGGGTGTCTATTTTGTGACCATATAAACCCCAGTCCGTCACACTCTCCCCTCCTTCAGTTAATGGCTCCCGACATTAAACTCAATTGGTATCTGAACACTATTTAGTGATTTAAGTAACCCAAATAGGTACTTGTTGCCACCAAGGAGCTACGTTAACTACCTGGCATGTCCTGGGAGTAGCTAGCATTGTAGGAGTTTGTATGGTGTGAATCTGACTTGGTCTGTATCTTGGCTGACCTAGTGTGTCATATGTAAAGATCTCTTTAGGCTTAACTTGTCTGGTAGATCTTCTGACAGGAGTTGAGTCTTCTCCATCAACATCATTCTCCATTTGCATATCTTGGTTCACAGGTAAGTCTTGACTTAATGAGGGTAATTCTGCAGTGTCTAGTCCCACCATGTCTGTAGCCCAGATTTGGTCGCCCACTACTGTTCCATCATTTTGTTCTTGTTCAACATTGGGTGTGGTAGTTGTAGGATAGAACTCTTCAGCAGAAACTCTTAATGGGCTTTCCTCTACGTTTTGAGAGTTTGGTTGAGACACAACACGATCATGACTTTCTGTAGTCTCTGGTATATAAGGGATAATACCATCTTTCTTCATCTGAACATTCCTCCTCCTGGTCCAGATCCATTCTGGTATCCTTTCTGTTACTTGATTGTCTTTGTTTCATCGGTACTCTTGGAATGTGTCCTTCAATTGGTAGGTCATTTACTGGTAGTAAAAGATTTCTGTGCAGTACTCGAATAGTCTTTTTACCACTTTCAGGCTGAATTTTGTACACAGGCCCATCTTTGATTCTTTCTACCACTTTGTGTACTGATTCTTCCCAGTATGAACGAAGTTTACCAGGTCCTCCTCTTTCAGAGAGATTTCGTACTAAGACCCGATCACCCGGTTGAAGAGGTGCTCCTTTTATCTTTTTGTCATAGTACTTCTTCCCTTTAGCAGATGATTTTTTGCTATTCTCGGATGCGATTTTGTAAGCTTCTTGCATTCTAGATGCCCATTTCTGAGTAAATGTTGGTTGACTTTCTGATTCCTTTTCCAAATTTAGGTTGAGCATTAGGTCAATTGGCAAACGAGGAGATCTTCCATACAATAGAAAGAATGGCGAGTATCCTGTGGCTTCATGCCTGGTGCAATTGTATGCATGAACCATATGTGGAAGATGTTCTTTCCAATCTGACTTTTTCTCTTCCTCTAAGGTGCGAAGCATCTGTAACAAAGTACAGTTCAGTCTCTCCACTGGGTTACCCTGTGGATGGTATGGAGTAGTTCTTGAATGAGAAATCCCTGCCAATCGTTGCAATGTCTGAAATAAGTTGTTTTCAAATTCTCTTCCTTGGTCATGGTGGAGTTTCTCTGGATAGCCAAAACGTGGTATGAAATCTTGAAAGATCTTTTCTGCCGCCGTTTTTCCAGATTTGTTCTCAGTTGGATACGCTTGTGCAAAGCGTGTGAAATGGTCAACTATTACAAGTATATACTCATATCCTCCTTTGCTTTTCTCCAAGTGAAGATAATCAATGGATACTAACTCCAAAGGTGAACTGGTAGTAATCGAACCCATAGGTGCTCTTTCGGTGATATTTGGACGCTTTTGTTTGATGCAGCTGCACTTCTTCAGCACATATTCATCAATGTCTTTTTGCATAAATGGCCAGTAAAATCGTTCACGTACTAGGTGGGTTACCTTGTCAGTACCAATGTGACCCATGTCATCATGAAGATTTTTTAAGACCAATGGTTTTAACTTTTCTGGCAGAACTAGCTGTTTTCGAGTTCCAGAGTGTCGGTAGAGGATTCCTTCATCGACTCTGAGTTTATTCCATTCATGTATCAAACGTCTTGTTTTGCTGGTCATACTCTCCTTTTCTTTGTGGTTTGGAATCCAGTCGTTCTCCTTAAGCCAGACCACTTCTCTAATGTTGGTATCGTCTTGTTGTAATGCTCTGATATTCTCCTGAGTCATTGGTCAGATTGTCTGTCCTTTCAGCAATTCTTCGGCCACATCACTTTCTGAGTGAAGAGTCAATGAAGCCACCCATAATGCCTCTTCTTCGTCAACAGCTTTGCTCCCTTGCCACATAGCTGACACAACCTCAGATGGTACAAGCTCTGTGTACTCAGATTCTTCGTGAGTTCCACCGGAAATCGTGACAGTGTATCTGCGTCTGCATTCTGTTTACCTGGCCTGTACTTGATATCGAAGTGGAAATCAGCCAACTCGCCAACCCAGCGATGGCCCACAGCATTCAGTCTGGCAGTACTCAATACATATGTCAATGGGTTGTTGTCTGTGTAAACGGTGAATGTTGGAGCGTAGTACAAGTAATCTCTGAATTTGTCACAGACTGCCCACTTGAGAGCTAAAAACTCAAGTTTACCAGAGTGAAGATGGTAATTGCGCTCTGCTGGAGTCAATGTTCTGGAGCCAAACCCAATAACACGAAGTTTTTCACCTTCTCGTTGCCAAGAGTGCCCAGTTACTCAAGTACTATGCCATCAGCTCAGTCTACTCCTACTACTGATGTACCGGAGCCTATGCAGCTGGGTTTGCTACGACCAACGCTCACACCAGAAGAACGTCAGCGTCGCCGCATGAATGATCTGTGCATGTATTGTGGGGAAAGACAGAGAAACATACATGGATTACTTCAGAATAACAAAAGCCATTGATAGTATTTTTAGGGATCGTGGAATGAGATGTTTATATGTGAATGCTGCTTTTCACTACGGTCAACTGATCCATTATAAGGAGAAGTAGACTGAGGAGACTGAGGATTTACTTACAACGCTTTAAGCTTCCATCTGGTAAGCGCACTCACTTTATGGTGACGGGCACTTGTGCGCATCTCGTGTATGTAATCACCGTGGTGTCCTCATAAAGGATCGCAACTGTGGATTGTTTATGGACTTTTTTATGAACTCTCTAATTAAGAAATCATATTAATTGTCATTTTTTATTTTTTATTTTGAATGTATCAACCATTTATAATCTTTAAAATTTCTTTTTACTCTGGGTAGTTAGGTATAAATTATTTCCCTGTTGGTGCAGCTTTTTGTATTTCCTTATGTATTGTGGGGAGCCTGGGCACTACGTGAGGTCCTGCCCAACCAAGATCTGCAAGTGGCTTCCTCCTTCTGCTGATCAAGTCCTTGCAATCACCAATGCTTCCCCTCATCTTGCTCTTTCCGTTTTGTTGCAGCTCCCCGGAAAGAACATCCAGGTTCCCACTATCGTTGACTCGGGAGCATGCAGCTGCTTTATGGACTCTGTTTTTGCAGCAAAACACCACATACCACTACGCCCCAAGACCCAAGGACTACTGATACATCTTGCTGATGGATCCGCCATCCGGTCTGGTCCTGTCACCCAGGAAACCATCCCCATCTCTGCCAGCATATCCAATCTTCACCATGAACTTTTATGTCTTGACATCATCACTTCACCCTTGTTTCCTGTTATCCTGGGAATGCCCTGGCTCCAGGCCCACAACCCTTGCATTGACTGGACTACCAGAGATGTTACCTTTCCTTCACCCTATTGCTTCCAACATTGTCTACCAAGGACTTCCAACCAGCCCACAGCTCTGATGTGCCTGGATACGGAAGCACGCCAATTAGTTCCAGAGGCATACCACGACTTCATGGATGTCTTCAGCAAGAAAGGTGCAGAGACTCTTCCCCCTCACCGGGTCTATGACTGTCCTATCGAGCTCCTCCCTGGGGCCGAAGTACCATTTGGAAGAATTTTTCCTTTAACTGAACTGGAACTGGTAGCACTCAAGGACTATATTGACGAAAATCTTAAGAAAGGATTCATCCGCTCTTCCACATCCCCTGCAGGAGCTGGCATTTTCTTTGTGGAAAAAAAGGACCATACCCTTCGGCCATGTGTCGATTACCAGGAACTAAACAAGGTGACCATTAAAAACCGATACCCTCTTCCTTTGGTGCCAGAACTTTTCCAGAGACTGGGGGCAGCACTCATTTTTACTAAATTAGACCTACAGGGGGCCTATAATCTGGTCCTCATAAGAGAGGGTGACGAATGGAAGACAGCTTTTCGCACCCGATTCGGACATTTTGAATATCTAGTTATGCCGTTTTGGGCTCTGCAACGCCCCTGCCACCTTCCAGCATTTTATAAATTACATCTTCAGAGACTTCCTGGACCTATTTGTCATCATCTACCTGGATGACATTTTGATCTTTTCTGCCTCCATCAGTAGCCATCGTCAACATGTCAAGTGTGTGTTAGAGCGACTCCGTCAGCATGGCCTTTATGCAAAACCTGAGAAGTGTGAATTTGAACAACAGAGTATACAGTTTCTGGGACTAATCATTTCTGTTGAGGGCATTAAAATGGACCCTCAAAAAATTTCCGCTATCCTTGAGTGGCCTGCTCCTGTGGATAAAAAGGGTGTTCAGCGGTTTGTGGGCTTTTCAAACTTTTATCGGAAATGTATTAAAGGATTCTCAGCCATCATCTCACCTATTACCCAGCTGACCAAGCAGGGAGTTCGATTTCATTGGACTCCCAAAGCTCAAACTGCTTTTGACACCCTTAAGAGACTTTCTACCTCCGCTTCTGTACTGAAACACCCTGACCCGGCTCTCCCGTTTGTTCTGGAGGTTGATGCATCCGAAGTCGCCGTTGGGGCAGTACTCTTACAACGACAAGGCCCCAAGTCTCTTCTGTTCCCTGTTTGGCTTCTTTTCACGCAAGCTTTCTGCTCCTGAAAGAAATTATGATGTGGGAGACAGGGAACTATTAGGCTTTGGAGGAGTGGCGGTACCTTCTGGAAGGAGCAGCTCACCTGATCCTGATCTATACGGATCACAAAAACCTGGAGTACCTGAAATCTGCTAGAAGGTTGAAGCCGCGTCAAGCCAGGTGGGCGCTGTTCTTTTCCAGGTTTGCCTTCCATGTCACCTACAGACCGGGTTCAAAAAATACCAAACCGGACGCATTGTCCCGCATGTTCAATGATCCCAAAGTATCTACCTCTCCGGATACTATTCTGTCGGCGGAAAACTTTCTCCTTCAGGAAGATCTGTTAAGCCGGATTAAGCAAGCTTCCAGTGAAGACCCCCCTCCTGTGGGAGCAAGGCTGCTTGCGAAGGACGGTCTGTTCTGGCTTGAGGACAAAATCTTCATTCCAGAAAATCTTCGGGCCACCATACTCGGGCTCTGCCACGACCATGTACTAGCCGGCCACTTCGGTGTCTCCAAGACGTCTGACCTCGTGCAACGCACGTTCTGGTGGCCGCAAGTTGCAAAGGACTGCAAAAGATATGTGGAGTCTTGTACCATCTGTAATCGCAACAAGGGTAATAAGGCCAGGGCTTGGGGCCTGCTCAAACCTCTACCTGCTCCAGAGAGACCCTGGAAGTTAATCTCCATGGACTTTATTGTTGAACTTCCCCCTTCAGAAGGCCATACGGCCATCTTTGTGGTAGTGGATGGGCTGTCCAAGATGGCACACTTCATCCCCTTGAAAGGAACACCATCAGCACCGGAAACTGCACAAGTTTTTATCAGGGAAGTCAGACTTCATGGAGTTCCAGCCAACATCATATCAGATAGGGGGTGCAGTTTACCTCTCGTTTCTGGAAAGCACTATGCAGTTCCCTTGGCATCGAGCTATCTTTTTCTTCTGCATACCACCCTCAGACAAATGGGCAGACAGAGAGAACTAACCAGACTCTTGAGCAGTATCTTCGCTGCTTTTCCTCCTTTTTTCAGGACGACTGGTTCTCTCTGTTGCCACTGGCCGAGTTCGCTTATAATAATTCCATCCATTCTACCATCAAGCAGACCCCGTTTTTTGCCAATTATGGTTTCCACCCATCATTTCTACCTAACTCTGTTCCTGAATGTTCTGTGCCAGCCGTTCTCAAGACTGTGGATTTTTTCAGTATCAACAATAAACTGTTGCAGGAAACCATGACCAGAGCACAAGCGCTAAACAAAGTGACTTTTGATAAAAACAGACGGGGGGAACTGATTCTGAAACCTGGAGACCAGGTTTGGCTGTCTACAGTTAATCACCGACTCGCTTGCCCTTCAAAGAAATTGGGCCCTAAGTTTCTGGGTCCCTTCACAGTCAAGAGGAGAATCAATGAGGTAGCCTACGAACTGGAACTGCCAGAAACGCTTCGGGTACACCCCGTTTTTCATGTTTCTCTCCTGAAACCCGCCATCTCTAACCCTTTCCCAGGACGAGCCACAGATCCCCCTGCTCCTATTATGGTCAATGGTGAAGAGGAGTTCGAAGTGGAGGCAATAATGGATTGCAGGAAGAGAAATAACTGTGTCCAATTTCTCATCAAATGGAAGGGGTACGGTTCCGAGGAAAACTCATGGGAGCCTGAAAGCAACATACATGCCAAGCATCTGATACAAGCCTTCAAGAGATCCCATCCTGAGAAAATGGCCCGGTTGGGCATCCGGAGGCTGCCCCTTGGGAGGGGGCAATGTCAGGAAAGGCTGGCTGGGGACAGTGGTCCGTCACCTGTCTGTGCGCGCCTGTGGGTGCCTGGTGCGCGTGTTCGCGGTCGCCGGGTTGCGTGCGCGTTCGCGCGCACGGTTACCGGCGCCAGGAGGGCTATTTAAACCCAGTTCTCCCTTCTGATCTTGCTGCTTGATCTACAGCGTTCCTGAGACTATTACCTGAATCTGATCTGTTTGTGTATTGACCCGGCCTGACCTCCGACCTTCCCTGCCTTCTGCCTGCCTCTGACCTCCGGCTTGTCTACGACTCTGCACCTGTCTAATCCTCTGGTCCATCCGTGCTCATCCGTTACCGACCCAGCTTGTTCCACGTTCCTGCCTCTGCCTGCTGCATCTGTTCCTGTACTGGCTGTCTGGTTTGACCCGGCTTGCCTGACTCTGTGTGCCTGCCCCTGAGTGATCCACCTGTTCCTGTTGGTCTTCTGCTGTCTACTGGTTCCTGTCTGCTGTCACTGGGGCCTGCTTGTCCAGCTACAGTTCCTGAAGTCAGCCTGATCCATCCACCAGCTGTTGATCCTGCCAGGCACTCGTGCTACCTCTGACTCCCGTGCCTCCTGTCACCATCATCAGGGGCCGTGACTCGGGGACGCAAGAGAGGTCTCCTCCTGCATTCCGGGCTCACCACCAGCTTAAAAGGAGGGTGTATATAGATATTAGCTAAGATATATTGTTGCTTGCCAATCAAGCAATACAGGAAGATAAACCTACCCTCCTCATCAATAGAGGACTCCCTGCAGGAGAAATCAGTTTCCCGCTTTACTAGGACGCTCACTCCCCTTGAGTACGATGAGTGGAAGGAATGAAAATATGCCTGGAATTTCCGACTATTTAACTGTGAAGCTGTGCTAGAGGTCTCCTGTAAGAAAAGTAGGCCAGGTCCACTCCCCTCTGTTTCTAACATAACCGCAGCTCTTTTACTTGGGTCACCCAATCCCCTCACATTCCATGAGGTGATGCTTGCTCTACTCATTTGCATCAGTGTCATCTAAATCGACAGGGAGCAAGAGACGGGGGGGAGAGAATGACACCACCCCCCTCGGTGGCGCCCCCTCCCCCCGCCACGTCCGCCACTCCCCCAATGCGCACAGTGTGTATTCTCTATCCCACCCACCCCTGCCCATCAGGGCATCCCCTAGGGGTCTCTATGGTGGCCCTCTTACTCAAAACACACCCAAAGTCCAAGGTGCCCAACCTCTCTACCCTCCCCCTCCCCTGGTTAACCCATAAGCCTAACCCCCCTGATTCTAGGAACAGTATTAAATGTCATGGTCTTATTATAGCATTAAGTTAGTCCCTTCTCCTCCCTCAATGGGTGAGGAGGAGAGAGAAGGAGAAAAAAAAAACTCCCATCCAAAAAGTGAAAGCCCCCTACTAACCAAGATCCATCTATCATATTCCTTCACAGCATGTGTAGAAGATATAATTCACACTATATAAATCTCTCGTTTCATACCTATCAAAAAAAAAAAGAGAGAGAGGGGGGGCACAACAACTCCCCGCTATTACACTCCTAGTAAGCATGTGCGATATTATTTATACTATAATAGTGTCAAAATTTCATGCCCCCCCCACCCCCCCTTCCCATGGTATGTGCCAAATAATGGCATAACACACCTTATCTAATCTATTGCTTCTATTTGTAAAAACAATGCTACTAATTAGTGCATCCCTCTTCTTATAAAACTAAAAAAAAAAAAGGGGGGGGGGGGCAACAGCTCCCCGCTATTATGTAAACATGTGTAATAATAATTGTACTATAATCATGTCCACATTTTGTGCCCCCCACCCCCCCTCCCCATAGTAAGTGCCAATTAATGGCATAATACACCTTATCTGATTGGTTGCATCTATTTATAGGTACAATATTACAAATTGGTGCTTTCCTTCATGCAAATCTCATCTCAAAAAAGGGGGAAAAAGGGGGGAAAAAAGGGTGGGGGGGGGAAGCAACCCCTCACCCTCCTCAATCCAATCCTCGACCCAATCTCCTCCCTCTCATGAAGTTAACTTTATAAACATGACAGTCCTAGATAATTCTACAGGTCCCCTTTATGTTCCTCCAACCACCTTTCAACCTCAAATGGAGCATTAAAAAACAAAGTTGAACCCAAGGCAGACATTCGTATTTGGGCAGGATATAGTAATGCATAAGTTATCTTATGTTTTTGAAGAATACGTTTGATAGGGATAAACTCGGCCCTCTGTTTCTGCAAGTCTGGTAAAAATACGGATAGAATGATACTCTAGTCCCCTTGTAAAAGATATCCCTCAATTCTCTAGTTCTTCGCAACAGGATCATTCGATCATTATAGTTGACAAATTTCAATATCAATGGCCTAGTGCGTTCCTCTGATGACCAGGATCTAGAGGGGACTCTATGGGCCCTTTCTATAGCAAAAAGTGGAGAAAGAGGTATCCCCTAGGAGCTCCCTAAACCAGCTCTCCAAAAAAGCTATGGGGTTAGAGCCCTCGCTTCCCTCTGGCAGGCCAATCAGGCACACATTGTTCCTGCGATTTCTGTTGTCCATTTCATCTATTTTTGATGCCTGTATAGCAATTTGTTTCTGTAGTCCAGTTATTTTTTTGTTGTAGTGGGAGGAGCTCATCCTCCGCCATGCTTAATCTTCCCTCCAGTGCAGTCGTTCTTTCGACGGTGTTGCTCAACAGTTGGCTCATAGAGTGTAATTCATTTTTTATGTTACTCAACTGGTTATCAAGACCGGAAATAAAATCTTTATATTCGTTAACTGCTTGCAATATGTCTCGCAGCATGGGTTCACCTTCCCCCGTCGCGGAAGGTTCTAGTGGATCTACTGAGCTATATGTTGTCTTGCCCTCCCCTGGAGGTAAATTATTCACTTTACTTCCTACAGATGGAATAGCGGGGTTTAGGGCTAGGTGGCTAGTTCTTCTCCTATCTGAAGTTGTCCCCTGTGACTTTGTTTGCCCTGCTGGCTGGTGATGTCCTCTCCTACTTTTGGAGGTTGCATGAGCGAAACGTTCAAGTTTTGCGGCTGCTACTGCCGCGGAAGCCTGATTTAATTTTTCTTTAGCCGCTCAGGTTTTATGGTTCCCTTTGTCATACGGCGTATCCTCGATGGCCCTTTTACTAAGCATGATTTGCTCCCTGGTGTTAATATAGACTCGATTAGCAATATAACGGGGCCTCAAGAAAAGGGGGCATGCAATCGATAGTAGTAGGAGAGAGAGCCAAGCACTACCGGGAAGAGGGGAGAAGCACAAACACTGCTCTCTCTCCAATTTTGCTCAATTTGTCCTCTCTATAATCAGTGTGGCTAATGTAATCAATATAGCGTAATGTCCTCAATCCAAGGATCCATCAATCTGACCGCTTAGAGGGAGAGAGGGAGAAAAGAAGTTTCACCAGGGAGGGGGGTATCAAATCGCTTCCCAGCGCTCAGACCTTCCAACTTCTGGCAGCAACATTGACAATGTCCATAGTCTTATCTAGGGATGAGCTTCAGGTTCGACTCGAACATCGACTGTTCGCCAGTTTGGCGAATACAGAACGTTATGGGCCATTTGCGCCAAATTCGTGTGGCGCTCACGGCCCACAACGCACTGCGACATCGCAGTGAATTGCTGGCTCATGATTGGCCAAGCATGCACTGTGACCCCGCATGCTTGGCCAATCGCAGCGCCGGTAGCGAGGAGAGCCATGATTGGCCACAGGCAGGATGTGGCCAATCATATTTCAGGCTGTGTAGTACATGCCCCACACTATATAAGGCCGCCAGCGCGGCGGCCTTGTGTAGTGTGTTGGCGTCTGTAGGAGTTAGTGGGTGTTCTGTGTACCTTCAATACACTATACACCGTTCGTTATTGGCCGATTTTGCGTTCTTGCTCTTCTGTAGTGGTTGTTGTCTGCGTGCCCTGACCGCAGTATACACCATTATATCCACCTATATAGCTAGCTATATTTCTCTTTTTTAATAGAGTTTGCAGTCAGTTGTAGGAGATTGTGCGTGCTGTCTGCATGCCCTGACCGCAGTATACACCGCTATATCCACCTATATAGCTAGCTATCTTGCTCTTTTTAAATAGAGCTTGCAGTCAGTTGTAGGAGATTGTGCGTGCTGTCTGCGTGCCCTGACCACAGTATTCACCGTTATATCCAGCTACATAGCTCTTCTCTAATTGAGCCATCTGCAGGAGGTAGCGAGTGTTGTGTGTGCCTCCAGCACAATATACACTACCCAATTGCTGGTTTTCCCATCTCCCTTCAGGCCATTACCATGTCTGGAAGGCCAGCAAGGAGAGGCAGACAGGCGCGAGCCGATAAAAGAGGGCAAGCAGGCTCTGTGTCTAGAGACAACAGTGCTGGTCGTTGTCACGGTGCATCGTCATCATCAGCACGTGGCCATGGGACACGCTTCTCCTTCTTTTTGGCAGCTGGACATGTTGAGCCGCAACATGCCAAAGACTTGGTAAAGTGGATGACCAAGCCCTCTTCATCCTCCTCATCCTCTCTCACCCAGGCTCAGGGTACTAGCAAAGCAGCTGCCAACGCATCGTCTTCCCTCCTCTCAATGTCATCATCAGTGACTCCTTCCCTAGACCCACCACGTCCTCCTGAGGAGTCTCCTGAACTCTTTGAGCACAGTGTTGGGTACATGCTCCAGGAGGATGCCCAGTGTTTTGTAGGCTCTGATGATGATACTCAGCTAGAGGAAGACAGTAGTGTGAGCGCAGAGAGAGGGGATGCTCAAGGAGGACAGCAATCTGGCAGTCATGTTCCACAAGCTGCAGCATACTGCCAGGTTTGCTCCAGCGATGAAGAGGGAGGGGATGATGAGGGCACTGACTCCACGTGGGTGCCTGGTAGGAGGGAGGAGGAGGAGGCACATGTCCAACGAGGCAGGATGCCCTCCGGGGCCCAGCTTAGGAGCAGCACACTGACTGAATCGCACTGCAGAGCTCCGCCTGTGCCGGGCGCTGCCTCTGCGCGTTATTCTAAAAGTTCTTTGGTGTGGGCCTTTTTTGAGACGAGTGAGTGCATCAGATCGCACCGCTGCTATTTGCAACATGTCTCAAGCGTATCTCGCGTGGCCAAAACATCAGCCCCTTGGGCACCACATGCTTGACCAGACATATGTTGAGTTGGCAAGCGTACCTCAAAGACCCACACCAAAGAACAAAGCTGACCTCTCCTTGCTCCTCATCAGCTGGGATCTCCAACCCCACTAGACCTTCAGTCCTCTCTGAAACCTGCTCTGAGAGGAATGAAGGTGTAGAATTAGGTGTGTCACAGCCAAGTGCTTCCAGGCACTCTGCTAGCAGTACACCCACGTCCGATTATAGCAGGCAAATGTCCCAGCCCCTGCTGCTGGACCGCCAAAAGAAGTTCACTCCCAGCCATCCACATGCCCACCAGTTGAATGCTAGCTTGGCTAAATTGCTAGCACTTGAACTGCTGCCTTTTCACATGGTAGACTCGGCCCCCTTCCGTGAGTTTGTACAATGTGCGGTTCCTCACTTTTTTTCTCACTGAAGGCGATTCCGGCTCTCTACCGGCATGTGGAAGGCAATGTCCTTGCCTCGCTGGACAGGGCGGTCAGCAGTAAGGTGCATATTACCGCTGACTCATGGTCCAGCAGGTATGGAAAGGAACGTTACCTGTCTTTCACGGCCCATTGGGTCGCTGGGAAGGATGCAGGACAATGTGCAGTAGTGTTGGAGGTTGTTCCGCCACCACGCCTCCAAAATGCTACTATTGGTTGTGACACACCTCTCTCCTCCACCTCCTCCCCTTCCTCCATGGCCTCTTCCAGTGCTCTTCCCTCAGAACCAGCGGTGCTCCGTAGGCATTCCAGGGGCTACGCAAGTACACAGGCAAAATGATGCCATGCCGTACTTGCGCTGGTTTGTTTGGGGGACAGGAGCCACACTGGGGCAGATGTTTTGTCAGCTCTGCAGGGGCAGGCCGAGAGGTGGTTGACGCCATGCCAGCTTAAGTCAGGAATGGTGGTTTGCGACAATGGCACCAACCTCCTCTCCGCCCTCCGACAGGGAGAACTGACCCATGTGCACTGTTTGGCTCACGTCCTTAACCTGGTGGTGCAGAGGTTCTTGGGCAGGTACCCGGGCTTACAGGATGTCCTGAAGCAGGCCATGAAAGTCTGTGTGCATTTCCACCGATCATTTAATGCCTGTACTCGGCTGGCTGAGCTCCAAAAGGAGTTGAACTTGTCCAAGAACCGCCTTATATGTGAAATGCCCACCAGGTGGAACTCAACATTGGCCACGCTGCAGTAGCTGCACACGCATCAGAGGGCCATCAATGAGTACCTGTGCGACTACGGCACCAGGACAGGGTCAGGGGAGCTTGTTTTTTTCTCACCACGCCAGTGGGGCATGATCAGGGATGCATGCACTGTCCTGTCACCGTTTGAGGAGGCCACAAGGATGGTGAGCAGTGACAGTGCATGCATCAGTGACACTGTACCTCTTGTCCACCTCTTGGAGCATACGCTGCATGGAATAATGGACAGGGCACTTGAAGCAGAACAGAGGCAGGAAGAGGAGGACTTCCTTGCCTCTCAAGGCCCCCTTTATCCAGACAGTGTTCCTGCTGTGCCACCCATCAGACAGGAAGAGGAGGAGGATGATTGTGTCAGCATGGAGGTGGAGGCTGGCACTCAGCAGCAGCAGCGGCAGCAGTCTTGTAGGGATGATTTACAGTCCCAAGAAACCCATGGACTTGTACGTGGCTGGGAGGAGGTAGCTGCGGATCATGTTGTCCTTAGTGACCCAGAGGACTCCGGACCGAATGCCTCAGCTAACCTACGCTGCATGGCCTCCCTGATCCTGCAAAGCCTGCAGAAGGATCCTCCTATTCTTCGGATCAAGGAGAGGGACCATTACTGGCTCGCCACTCTCCTTGATCAACGGTACAAGGGTAAGGTTGCCGACCTTATCTTGCCGTCGCAGTGGGAGCAGAGGATGAGACATCTCCGGGAGGCCTTGCAAAAAGGTCTGTGCAACGCGTTCCCAGAGACTGGGAGGTTACAAACTCCTGGTCCTGGACAACGTGTTGCTGAGGCATCGGTCAGAAGGAGTGGTGATGGTGGCGGCCGTCTGACCGATGCTTTCAGACAATTTTTTAGTCCGCAGCCCCAAGGTATGATCGGTTCCAGCAACCATCGCCAGCGTCTGATTTACATGGTGCAGGAATACCTAGGGGCAAGGTCAGACTTGGACACCTTTCCCACCAAAAATCCTCTGGCTTACTGGGTCTTGAGGATGGCTCACTGGCCAGAGCTTGCACAGTATGCAATTGAGCTGTCTTGCATCCAGCGTTCTTTCGGAACGCACCTTCAGTGCTGCTGGTGGCTTTGTTACCGATCACAGGGTGCACCTGTCCACCGACTCAGTTGATCGACTGACCTTCATCAAGATGAATCAGTCTTGGATCACCCACAGCTACCAAGCACCTGAAGCTGATGTAACCGAATAATTTTTTTTGAAATATCACATCCCTTCAACGAACAGTGAACAATTTAGGCTGTTCGTGGCAAATTCGAAAAGCCGGAACACCCTATACAAGTCTATGGGAGAAATCTAAAGTGCTCATTTTAAAGGGTAATATGCAGGTTACTGTCCTAAAAAGTGTTTGGGGACCCGGGTCCTGCCCCAGGGGACATGGATCAATGCAAAAAAAAAGTTTTAAAAACGGCCGTTTTTTCAAGAGCAGTGATTTTAATAATGATTAAAGTGAAACAATAAAAGTGTAATATTCCTTTAAATTCCGTAGCTGGGGGGTATCTATAGTATGCCTGTGAAGGGGTGCATGTTTCTGGTGCTTAGAACTGTCCCTGCACAAAGTGTCATTTGTGTAGGAAAAAGTCTTTTAAAATCACTTGCGGCTAAATTGTCGGCTCCCCGTAATACAGAGAACATTCAATGAGTGTTCTCTGTATTAGCCGACAATACATTCATTCATTGATAAAAAATAAAAAAAAGCGTGGGGGTTCCCCTAAATTCAATTACCAGGCCCTTCAGGTCTGACATGGATATTAAGGGGAACCCCGTGTCAAATTAAAAAAAAAAAATTACGTGGGGTCCCCCTAAATATCCATACCAGACCCTTCAGGTCTGATATGGATATTGAGGGGAACCCCGCATCAAATTAAAAAAAAAATTTGACGTGGGGTCCCCCTAAAAATCCATACCAGACCCTTTATCCGAGCACGCAACCTGGCAGGCCGCAGGAAAAGAGGGGGGGCGAGAGAGCACCCCCCCTCCCTCCTGAACCGTACCAGGCCACATACCCTCAACATTGGGAGGATGCTTTGGGGGTCTGTGACCCCTCAAAGCACGTTGTCCCCATGTTGATGAAGACAAGGGCCTCATCCTCACAAACCTGGCCGGTGGTTGTGAGGGTCTGCGGGCGGGGGGGCTTATCAGAATCTGGAAGCCCCCTTTAACAAGGGGACCCCCAGATTCCCCCCCTCCCTGTTTGAAATGGTAAGGGGGTACAAAAGTACCCCTACCATTTCACAAAGAAAGTGTAAAAATGGTTAAATAAGACAAACACACTTTTGAAAAATTCCTTTCTTAAAAAAAAAAAAAAAAAAAAAAGATTCCAGCGGTGCTAATCCACTCTTGCTATCCAGCGACGAATCTCCGGGGTCCAGCGATGGATGATCATATCCAGCGAGGGGGATCTCTCAGTCCAGCGCTGTCCATACATCCGTCTTCTGTCTCCACTCTGGAGGCACTGCGGAGATCCCAGCGCTGACGTTTCTTATATTAGGAGGAAGGGGCCACCCATCACCTGACCCCGCCCCTCTGACGCTGGAGAGGGAAGCCAGGGGTTCCCCAGTGACGTGTGGGTGACCCCGCCCCTCTGATGTAACGCAGGTTTCCGTTACATCAGAGGGGGCGGGTCACCCATACGTCACTGGGGAACCCCTGGCTCCCTTCACCAGCGTCAGAGGGGGCGGGGTCAGGTGACGGGTGGTCCCGCCCTCCTAATATAAGAAACGCCAGCGCTGGGATCTCCGCAGTCTCCGCAGTGGAGACAGAAGATGGATGTATGGATAGCGCTGGACTGAGAGATCCCCCTCGCTGGATATGATCATCCATCGCTGGACCCCGGAGATCCGTCGCTGGATAGCAAGAGTGGATGTGCACCGCTGGAATCTTTTTTTTATTTTTTTTATTTTTAATAAAGGAATTTTTCAAAAGTGTTTGTCTTATTTAACCATTTTTTCACTTTCTTTGTGAAATGGTAGGGGTACTTTTGTACCCCTTTTCATTTCAAACAGGGGGGGGGTGGGATCTGGGGGTCCCCTTGTTAAAGGGGGCTTCCAGATTCTGATAAGCCCCCCGCCCGCAGACCCTCACAACCACCGGCCAGGGTTGTGAGGATGAGGCCCTTGTCCTCATCAACATGAAGACAAAATGCTTTGAGGGGTCACAGACCCCCAAAGCATCCTCCCAATGTTGAGGGTATGTGGCCTGGTACGGTTCAGGAGGGAGGGGGGCCGCTCTCTCGTCCCCCCCTCTTTTCCTGCGGCCTGCCAGGTTGCATGCTCGGATAAAGGGTCTGGTATGGATTTTTAGGGGGACCCCCACGTCAATTTTTTTCTTTAATTTGACACGGGGTTCCCCTTAATATCCATGTCAGACCTGAAGGGCCTGGTAATTGAATTTAGGGGAACCCCCACGCTTTTTTTTATTTTAATTTTTTTAATTTTTTTTATCAATGAATGAATGAATTGTCGGCTAATACAGAGAACACTCATTGAATGTTCTCTGTATTACGGGGAGCCGACAATTTAGCCGCAAGTGATTTTAAAAGACTTTTTTTCCTGCACAAATGACACTTTGTGCAGGGACAGTTCTAAGCAACAGAAACATGCGCCCCTTCACAGGCATACTATAGATACCCCCCAGCTACGAAATTTAAAGGAATATTACACTTTTATTGTTTCACTTTAATCATTATTAAAATCACTGCTGCTGAAAAAACGGCCGTTTTTAAAACTTTTTTTTGCATTGATCCATGTCCCCTGGGGCAGGACCCAGGTCCCCAAACACTTTTTAGGACAGTAACTTGCATATTACCCTTTAAAATGAGCACTTTACATTGTGAACGTTCGAGTCCCATAGACTTTAATAGGGTTCTAAAGTTCACACGAAGTTTAGGTCTGTTCGCAGGTTCTGGTGCGAACCGAACAGGGGGGTGTTCGGCTCATCCCTAATCACATCCCTTCAAGACTGCCTATGCTGATGCTGAGTGACTGTCCTGTTATGTTGAGTGTCTATCCTCTTCCTCCTCCGCTGATATGTTGGAAGAACATTTTTGGTTCTGGGTGATGCCACCAGCCCAATTTTTCAGCCCCTGTTTAACAGGGGCGTTTAATTACAATTTTTGATGCAATGCTTTGTAGCAGGGCTCATTCCTGCACCACAACTAGAGTATATGGGAGAGGTTGCAGTGTCTAAGGCCCAATTTTTTAGCCCCTGTTTAACAGGGGCATGTAATTACAATTCTTGATATAATAGTTCACAGGAGGGCCCGTTCCTGTGCCCACCCAGAGTAACTGTGAGGACTTATAGTGTTGTGGCACCAGCACCACAACCACCAAAGGTCAATTTTTCTACCACTGTTCAACAATGGCATGTAATTACAATTCTTGATATAATTGTTCACAGCAGGGTGCTCCAGCGCCCACCAAGAGTCACTTTGAGGGCGTACAATGTTGTGGCAACACCTACACCTTGTTCCGCCATTTCTGCAGAGCATATAGGGCAGGCCCCTACTTTCAAACATCCAACTTACAAATGTCTCCTACTTGCAAACGGAAGGAGACAACAGCAAGTGAGATGAAAAAATATGGACGACAAAACAAATTATACAGGGGTGATAACCCTTCCCTATGTTTTCCAAAATTCTTAAAAATTGATTTTTTGACTGGAGCTACACTTTAAAAATGTACCAGTTTAAAATTACAAACAGATTCTACTCAACACAACAAACCTACACAGTCCCTGTCCTGTTTGCACCGCCTGTATACTGCTGTTCTAAGTATATAGGGCCTGGGGGCCACACGGAGTCTCGTGATAGCCCGCTTCCTTCGGCTTACTTCGGGCTTCCTTCAGGCACACCGCTTGCTGTGCTGCTATGCCGCTCGGGATTTCGGGATAGCCCGAGCCGGCTACGAGATTTCCTTGGGCTGTTTCCGCGGGGATGAACGCTGCTCTCTCGGGCCACTGCCCAACCTAAGGTCCACGGGGCTCAACGGGGAGAGAGGGTAGGGTGGTCAGGTTACGGGGAGTTAATTACTCAATGCAACATGCATTTCTCGGGTAGTTTTTCCCCTCAGGGGGAGCGGAGGGAGGTAAAGGAGGAACACCTGGACGTTCTCACGTTCACTCACTCACACGCCTCCATTCCAGCCACTCCCCCTCGCTCGTTTGTTCCCGGTCAGGATCATAAACCAATTCGGGACCCAATGGGAAACAGTTTGTTCAATTTACAAAAACACTGGGACGTTCTTACAAACACACCAGGTATAGCACAAATCGTAGGACCGAAACCAACAATGGTGGCTTGTAGAGCTAGAAACCCGGGCGATCGATTGATCGCTTCAGAACCTACTAGAAGCATTGATGGCTCCTAGTTATCTCAATTCCCAAGAACAAAAGGGATGTTCCCCTGCGGTCACTGTCAGGCTTGCCCATTTGTGCACAGAACGACAACTTTTAGTGATTCCCAAAACAAAAGGAGCTTTGAAATTGAAAGCCTTATTAATTGTGCAACAAAGAGAATTATTTATATGTTAAAGCGGAGGTCCACCCTAAAGTGGACCTTCCGCTCATTGGAATCCTCCCCCCCTCCGGCGCCACAATTGGCACCTTTCAGGGGGGAGGGGGGTGCAGGTACCTGTACAGTACAGGTATCTGCACCCACTTCCGGCATAGCTATCTGCGGAAAGGGGCGTAGATTACGCCCCTTTCCGAAAGTCCCCCGCTGCCTGCTGGGAAACACACAGATCCCAGAGGCAGCGGGACTATCCTTATTGCGCAGCGCGACTCGCGCATGCGCAGTAGGGAACCGGGAAATGAACCCGAAAGGCTCCACTTCCTGATTCCCATACCCAAGATGGCGGTGGCAGCACCCGAGAGACGATCGAGAGATCGGCTTCGGGTGCCGACATCGCGGGCTCGCTGAGCGGGTAATTGTCCTTATTTTAAAAGTCAGCAGCTGCAGTATTTGTAGCTGCTGGCTTTTTTTAAAAAAAAACGGCGGAACTCCCGGCGGACTCCCGCTTTAAGCTGTCCATGCAACAAAATGTACATTGGGAAAACCAAACGACAGTTTAAAATTCGCATGGGGGAACATATGAGAGAAATCTTGGAGAAAAACACAGATAAACCAGTCTCTCGACATTTTGCCAGTTTCCATCCGGGCAAATTGACAGGTATGCAAGTTAAAGGCATCTATGCCTTAAATCTTTCCACGAGAAGAGGCGATTTTGACCTGGTTCTGCAACAAAAGGAAAAAAGATGGATTTTCCTTTTGGGCACCCTCATTCCAAGGGGCCTTAACACGGAATTAAGTATGCAGCCCTTTTTACCTACATAGGTGCTCGGGCTGAGTGACCTGCTCTTGCTGCTTCCCAGTAGGGATCAATGATTAACCATATTGAAAGCGGAGTTATTCAGATATTTACATTCTTCTCCGTAAACTTGTTTTGGTAGGAGTGACTGCTATGGCATGTACTTTGCATGGGAATCAAAAGATTCCTTAAAAGATCAAGAACCAATTTTAGTTCCAATATAAAGTTGGAATAGTTTTTGAACTGTTGTGGCACAATGTAATACAATACAAGCTAACAATTTAATAATAATTTGTTATTAACTGGTTCCCGTCCGCCCTATAGCCGAATGACGGCTATGGAGCAAGTGCTTTCATCCGGGAGTCCGTCCCTGGACATCCTTGTGTTTACTTCCGCAATGCGCGCCACCGGGGGCCCGCACCGGGGAAGTTTTGTGTTTGCCGTGTCCCCCGGAGACAGGCACACACAGATCGCTGTGAACGGCCAATCAAAGCGGCCGTTTACAGTGCGATCGTAGCTGCCAATGGGAGATGATCTCAAATGTAAACATATGAGATCATCTCCCATTGCCCTGTCTCTCTCTCCTCACACAGAGACAGCGTGTGAGGAGAGAGAGGATCTGTGAGTTACAAGTGATAAGTGATACATTGTATAAAATCTGTCAGCCCCAGTGCCATCTGCCAGTGCCATCTGCCAGTGCCATCTGCCAGCCCCATCTGCCAGAGCAAATAACCAGCGCCATCTGTCAGCGCCATCTGCCAGCCCCATCTGCCAGCCCCATCTGTCAGCCCCATCTGCCTCCTGTGCCATGTGTTGTCAGTGCCACGTGTCATCAGTGCCACCTGCCATGTCAGTGCCACCTGCCACGTCAGTGTCACCTGTGATCAGTGCTGTTAGTGTCACCTGCTAGTGTCACTTGCCACATCAGCGTCACCTGTCAGTGCCATTTGTGATCAATAAAAATGTCAAAAAGATTATATTCAGCCGAGGAGGCATATGATATTCTTGCAGCCGATGAGAGCAACGGGGAGCTCTCCGCTTCGGATTCCTCCTCATATTCAGATTGTGAGTCTGACGTGGACTACGAGCCTGTCCTCCGCAGCGGTACAATGACAGCCTCAGAGGAGGAAGATTATAGTCCACCCATCAGACGAAGGCGTACTGGTGAGGAGGCGGCACCATCCACCAGCACCGAAGAGCCATCCACCGGCAAAGCAGTGCCATCCACCAGCACCACAGTACCTCGGCAAAGGCCAAGTACCAGTGTGTCAACTCAGCCCCAAAGGGTTAGGTCCCATGCCAGCCTTCCCTATTCCCTCCAGAACCCCTTGTGGCTTCCTCCTAACTCAGGAGAAGCTAACGTTCCCCCTTTCACTGCCAACCCAGGAGTCCAGGTGGACACAAACAATTTTTCCCTGATGAACTTTCCACTTAATTTTTACCGAGGACATGCTTGAATCGATTGTGGTCCAGTCCAACCTATATGCCCAACAATTTATTGAAAGCAACCCAACGTCCTCTTATGCCCGTCCCTACGAGTGGAGAGCCCTAACAGTGGAGGAGTTTAAAAAAAATTTGTGCCTCTCATTTTGCATGGGACTAAACAATAAAAATGAAATACGTGCATATTGGTCATCCCACCCCATCTATCACATGCCCATCTTTTCCTCAATAATGCCCCAGACCAGATATCTCATGATAATGAGATTCCTACACTTTAACGACAATACCCAGTGCCTTCCCCAAAATGACCCAAATTTTGATAAACTTTACAAAATTCGGCCGCTAATAAATAATTTTTCTGAGATCTTCCCCCAGTTGTTTACCCCAGACCAACACATATGTGTGGATGAGTCCCTGATCAAATTTTCTGGCAGGCTGGGCCTAAAGCAATTTATTCCCTCCAAAAGGGCCCGCTATGGGGTGAAAATGCATAAATTGTGTGACCAAGCCACAGGGTATACATATTCCTTCATGGTATACGAAGGGAAGGACACCCAGCTACATCCCCCTAATTGCCCCGAATACATCGGATCGAGTGGGAAAGTTGTTTGGGAACTCATAAACCCACTCCTGGATAAAGGCTACCATCTCTATGTGCATAATTTTTACACAAGTTTACCCCTGTTCCGCAACCTCCATAGAAAGAAAACTCCAGCATGTGGCAACATAAGGACGAACCGGAAGGGCTTTCCTCAAAGCCTCGTCAACAAAAAGTTAAGAAAAGGCGAAGCGGCGAGTTTACAGAACGAGGAAATTTTGGCTGTGAAGTGGAGGGACAGAAGGGATGTGTACATGCTTTCTTCGATCCACAACAATACATTCGTTGAGATCACCAGGAGGAATGGCCCAATACAAAAACCAACTTGTATCCATGAGTACAACATGTTCATGGGGGATGTCGACTTGAACAACCAGATGCTCAAACCCTACCTTGCCACAAGAAGAACATACAAGTGGTATAAAAAAAATTCAATTTATTTTTTTAATTTGGCCATATACAACACGTATGTATGGGTCTTTCTGTGGATTTTCGATATATTACATAATCTATCAAAAATCCACAGAAAGACCCATACCCTTCCTTGGTTACCAGGAGGAAATCGTCACTGCCCTTATATACCCCAACGGCCCACCAGAAAACATTTGATCCAATGTAATTAGCAGACTCTCTGATCGCCACTTTCCTGATAAAATCCCTCCCAGACCAACAGGCCGAAGACATCAGAAAAAATGTGGGTGTGCAGCAAACGAGGATTGAGAATAGACACCACTTATCATTGTGCCCAATGCCCTTCCCAACCAGGCCTCTGTATAGGTGACTGTTTCCGCCGTTACCATACTTCAGTGAATTATTAGTGAAGTATGGTAACCATAACCCTCACTTCCTGCCATTTACCTTCACACCCCTTTATGCCTCTGCTTGCTCTGTAACTGACCCTGGCTTGTTATTCGACCACGCTTCTGCCTAACGATTCTGTACATACCTCTGCCTGATCTGGAACTGACCCTGGACTGTTTGACCATGCCTCTTGCCTGCCTCTTGGACTGATCTTGTAACCTCTCAGTGGACTAGTGGGATTCATAACAGGGGTCTCACATATGTGAGGGGCTCCAGAATTGTTTTTCTGGATGAAGAAGACAATTTCATTTGTTTTCTCATTCCTAGATTAGGGTCTGGAGACTCGGAGGCTTCAAAGAGATTTGGATGGGAGAAGCCTCTACCCCTATCCCCATTCTGTCCTAAACAAGGCCCTACTTCTGCCTGCTGCCTGTAGGACCTATACCATCATGCCTCTGCCTGTCGCATGAACTGAACACACCACATAGATGGACCATGTTCCTGCCTACTACCAGGAATAATATTTTGGCACTGCTGACAATCTCTGCCTGCACTGACCTTGGACTGTATATGGACAGTATCCCTGCCTGCTGCCTATATTGACTATGGACAGTATACCTGTCTGTTGCCTGGAAAATTGTGTTCACTTTTGCTGACCAAGTCCCTGCCTGCTGCCCTGACCAGTGCTATCATCCTGTGGACAACTGCGCTGCTAAAACCACACAGAATCTTTTGTTTACTCTTTGCTCAGCAGAATGTATTTTGGGGTGTAATTCTTGGTATGTGCATGCTATGTGTCCCTGGAACACCTGATGGTGTTCCTTGCATGTTGGGCCTCTGTATGTGGCCAGGCTGTGTAAAAGTCTCACACATTTGGTATTGCCATACTCAGAAGGAGTAGCAGAACATATTTTGGGGTATAATTTTTGCTATGTGCATGCTATGTGTTGGAAATATCTTATAAATGGACAACTTTGCATTAAAAAAAATGCGTTTTCATTTTTTTCCGCGTTTTCATTTTTTTCCACATTTTCCCAAAACGTCTGGAAAAAATAAACCATTCAAAAGACTCATTATGCCTCATAGATTATACGTTGGGGTGTTAGCTTTCCAAAATGGGGTCACTTTGTGGGCGTTTCCATTGTTCTGGTTCTCCAGGGCTTTCAAAAATGTAATAGGTGTTTGAGAAATTAGATGTGTAATTTATGCTCCTAGAATGCCTGATGGTGCTATTTCAATATTGGGCCTCTGTATGTGGCCAGGCTGTGTAAAGGTCTCACACATTTGATATTGCCATACTCAGGAGGAGTAGCAGAATGTATTTTGGGGTATCATTTTTGCTATGTACATGCTATGTGTTGAAAATATCTTATAAATGGACAACTTTGCGTAAAAAAATGCGTTTTCATTTTTTTCCACATTTTCCCAAAACTTCAGGAAAAAAATAAACCATTCAAAAGACTCATTATGCCTCATAGATTATACGTTGGGGTGTTAGCTTTCCAAAATGGGGTCACTTTGTGGGCATTTCCATTGTCCTGGTGCTCCAGGGCCTTCAAAAGTGTAATAGGTGGTTGAGAAATGAGATGTGTAATTTATGCTCCTAGAACGCCTGATGGTGCTATTTCAATATTGGACCTCTGTATGTGGCCAGGCTGTGTAAAAGTCTCACACATTTGGTATCGTAATACTCAGAAGGAGTAGCAGAACATATTTTGGGGTGTCATTTGTGGTATACACATGCCATGTGAGAGAAATAACCTATTACATTGAAAATTTGGTGAGGAAAAAAAAAAATCTTAATTTTGCAAAGAATTGTGGGAAAAAGATGACAACATCAAAAACCTCACCATGCATCTTGGTAAATACCTTGGAATGTCTAGTTTCAAAAAAGGGGTAATTTGGGGGGTATTTGTACTTTCCTGGCTTGTTCTGGTCGCAAGAAATGAGATAGGCCACCAGTACATCAGGTGTGATCAATTTTTTATGATTCGCACCACAGCTTGTGGACTCTCTCTAACTTTTCACAAAGACCAAATAATATCCACTAATTTGGGTTATTTTTACCACAGATATGTAGCAGTATAAATTGTGGCCAAAATTTATGAAAAAAAAAAAATAATTTGCAAAATTTTATCACATAAACTAAGAAAAATGCGTTTTTTTCCAAATTTTCGGTCTTTTTTAATTTATAGCGCAAAAAATAAACTCAGAGGTGGTCAAATACCACCAAAAGAAAGCTCTATTTGTGGGAAAAAAGGACACAAAATTAATTTGGGTACAGTGTTACATGACTGAGTAATTGTCATTCAAAGTGTGAGAGCACCAAAAGCTGAAAATTGGTCTGGGCAGGAAGGGTGTTTAAGTGCCCAGTAAGCAAGTGGTTAACCTAATGAAAATTGATACCCTTGGATAATAATATCTATGTAATCTTTTACATATCAATCTGAGTGTTTAATTAGCTGCCACTACCCCTATACAGAGATGTGCTTGGTTGTCACCACAAGAGAGATAACCATAGTGGCATCTTGGTCTACCTGCATGCTTGTCTGTCACTCTCGTGTCGTTTTCTTGTTTCCTGGGTTATGTCTATGTCCAGTGTTTCGTCCTCTCCATATTCCATCTTTCTCTATTTTTTCTATTTTTCTATTTTTCATAGCAGCAAGGATATCTGCATTAAATGTCAGTAGGGTTTTCGATAACAATTGGCCTTCCCCCTTTGTTTTGGTATGAATTTAATTATTTTAAGATACTCTGTATAAACCGGATTCCAAAGTGGATATTTTCAACGAGGGGATATCTATACGGAAAAGACATGTTGATTTAAAGCACACTGATGAGGAGTGCTCCTTTAGATTATTTTCTCAATGGGCCTGTGTGGGAGACGAATGGAGTTTAAAAAGGGTCGCCCACACTTGCTCCATAGGCCCAGATGAAGCTACACATTGTTTGTTGTGAAACACATTGACGTCACATCCGCCCGGACGCCACGCTGCCATGAAGCGGCGATCGTCCCCGATCGAGCTATGAGCCTGCGCTAAGGATACAGGTATCAACCTGTCTTCAGCCGATGGTAAGTGCAACAGCGAAACCAACGTGCACAAGTTAGAAGCCCTGGTAAACTTTGGAAACTGCAGTATCAGGTATGGGTGACTGTACTCTGACAGGACGGGATAATTTGAACTGAGTCCTTGCTTTGCAAGTGTATACAGCACCAGCTGTCAATTTTGGAGACAGATGAACCCATTGATGTGTATATTGTTTACCATAAGAGACTGTGCCTGCGGGATGATGGGCAAGGAGCCAATTTTTGCCGCACTGCCAGATATTTACTGAGAACAGATACTCTGACCAGGCTCTTTTCGCTGTTTATTTAGTAATCTGACATTTTTCTGATTACACATGTTTTCAAGGGATCTTTGCATTGCTTACATGTTTGGAACTTCTGCACTTGATGGACGTTTGTCCTTATATGATGGCAGCGGCTTCAAAGTGACTAATTGATTAAGGAATTATTTAATCCCGATATGATCACATATCTGAGGCGAATTCTCCAGTTACCACTTAGCTACTATTTCCTTTATGGCTTTTCCTTTTTATAAGGCTTGAGCCCTTCGGTGAAATTGGTGTGGAATCTATATTGCTAATTAGAGTGTGCTGATGCACATTGATTTGCATCAGCCTGGATCGACACCAATTTCATCTACGTCCGTGTGTGTGTTCTTTTGTTCCGTTTTATGTGTTATGTAAGCACTGTTTGTGTTTTCTCCTCACTTGTGCCTGCTTTGATTGAATGATTTGTTTCAATCAATAGAAGTTTTTTGATGTGAGTTAGTTATACACTGGTCTTCGACCGGGCCTTAGGGCGTGTTTTAGAGTAATAGATTTTTGTACAGTGTATACTATATTAAATTGAATATTTATTTAACTCCAATAAATAGTATAGATTAACTTTGTTGGTGAACTGTCTCTCAGCGAGCCTCCTTTTCTTTGAGATTACCTCTCTATGGGGAACCCCAGTTTTTTTTTTTTTTTTTTTTTTTTTAGGTATCTGAATAGAGGTTAGAGGGCAGCTCTCCACGATCAATTCATAGTATTTACTCACACGCACAATCAGTAGACCATTTCTTTGTTATTTTTATGGTGTATAATGTTTTGGGATCACCGATGATCCTTTCTGCTTAGGTCACTATCGGCAAGGGTCTTGTAAACCCACTTTTTTCAACCAACAGTTTTTTCTTTGTATATATTTTTTTTATTGTTAGACCACACTGCGAGTATAGTATCCTTTCTGTGTGGATGGAATTTGTTATCGGAGAGGACATTGATCAGGAGATTAGTCAAGCTTTTAGAAAATACATTGTTGCCTCTCCCTCTCAAGAGGAAGAGATTAAAATACGGTTTAAGGATCACAAAAAATGATTGATTAAACATCTGAATAGGAAATGGGATATTTTCTTCTTAGAAACGTATATCTCCCAAAAAATAGTCCCCAGTGGCTTGAGGGACAGAGTAATACCGGTAGAATATCTCCACAGTCCCAGATTTCTTGAAAAGTGAAAGGAACTCTGCATTGATCACAGGGTCTTTGTAATGAAACTCATTGTAGAGGAAGTGAAAATTCAGCTAGATGAGTTAACTAACTCTATAACTGAAAGTTCCTCAGGCCTGGAACCCTATAAAGAATCTGAGGAGTTTCAGAGACTCAATGATCAACTTAAAAAAGAGATTGAGAAGGCACAACACACTTTGAAAATTACTAAGCAATCCAAATTTACGTTACCCTTAAAATTCATACTAGGCAACGGGGCTAGCAAGGTGTCAATCTCGCCGATGGAGACAGTGACATTGACTTACTTTGCTAGTCCTGTCTACCTGGAGTCATGTTCAAAATAACCGGACTTTACTCCATGTGTGGGCAAGTCCATTCATTTGAAAAGTCCGGCGAACTAGCACACAGGCAAGCCGATTGTCTGCCGGACAGCCGAGTCCGGCTGACAATTTTGAGTCAAGACTTCTTTCTAAGTCCACTGGAATTTGGGAAGAAAAAGTCTGCCAATGCCCACACGCGGTTGAATTTTCCGGCAGACTCTGGTCCGTCGGACTAAGTCCGCCGGATAGTCGGATCGTGGGTAAGCGGCATTAGCCTTGGTTACCAACCACCTTGCCTTTTGTTGTTTTGTCTTTTAATGTGTGTGTTTTCACTTAAGTCTGGGTATGCCCAATAAGCTTTGTTTTGTATTCCAATTTATATTCTTATAATAAAAGAATAAAAAAAAAGGGATATCGTCAAATAAACAGTGTTTAGTATCACTTTAATGACCTGAAATTTGTTTAGCATTATTCCTCTATATTGATTTAATTGGAAAGGGATCAGTATTGTTGTAGATTTTGCTATCAACATTAAATTTGCCATTATTAACCCATAAACTACATTTTGCTTATATAACAGACAAGATATGGTAAAACAAATGTTAACTTTGTATATTTAACATTTTTATATATTATCATAATTTAAATGATATGAACAGCAACTATTTTGAGTACAAGCCACGCACACTGCATACATGGAAACTACAGCAATACTAAAAATACAGAAGAGAAATGAAACTTAGTGGTTGTTAAGGCATTCGTTTTTTTTTTTTATCTTAATGCATTCTATGCATTAAGATAAAAAGCCTTCGGTGTGCAGCAGTGCCCCTCAGCCCCCCTAATACTTACCTGAGCCCCTATCTAGAGCCAGGATGTTGCAGGAGTGTCTCCGCTGCCCAGGACTCCCCACCTCATTGGCTGAGACAGGAGCATGGTGCCATTGGCTCCTGCGGCTGCCAAGGTCAGTTGGCTAATGAGGAGAGAAAGGGAGCAGGGCCATGCCGTAGCTCCATGTCTGAATGGACACAGTGGGAGCTGTGGCTCGGCTCAGGTGCCTCCATAGCAAGCTTCTTGCTGTGGGAGTATTCAAATGGAGGGAGGGACCAGGAGCACCGAAGAGGGATCTGAGAAGAAGAGGATCTGGGCTGCTATGTGCAATACCACTGCACAAGGCAGATAAGTATAACATGTTTGTTTATAATAATAAAAAAAAAGACTTTACAATCACTTTAACAATACTGAAAACTAAATCTGTTTGTCTTATACTTGTTTTTTGTTCTAAGTCCTACATTTACCATAATATTTGAAATTCATATACCACAGATCATGCGACATCTTTCAAGGTGGACTGTAATATTTGTTCTTGTGTTGCTGGGACAGTGCGATGTTCTAACCGCCAGTGTTTAAATGAAATCAGCTCTGAAGATGATCGCAGTATGTTTACTGGTACGTTTTTAACATGTTTCCAGCTGTTAAGGAATTGTCTGAAAGCAGTACTTCTTAGCCATTTAAATATTGATTAGAGATCTTGGGGCCGAAAGGATCTCAACCTAATCTCTAACTTTAAATGGGTAAGAAGCACTGCTGTCAGACAATTCCGAGTCTGCGTGTGTGTGTGTGTGTGTGTATATATATTTATATACACAGTTATCACCATTGATACATTTTAGAAAAGTTATTTGTATAGTTATTACGCAAATACATTACTTTATTATATGACAAGGTGGCGATTTGTTCATAGATAGATAGACAATTGTCATTCAAGGTAGTAATTCAGTAGTTTCTTTGATGGATTTTGCGATTAAGCTTTACTACCTAATGAGAATCTACTGTATCATATAGAAAAAATGTTGTACATATAAAAATTAGAGACATGGTGGCTTGAGGTGCAGATGTTTCCATATAGATTTAATAAACATTATCATAGATATTTTTACTAAAATATCTTTTTGTTTTGCCTATATTAAACATGTGCAGGTCATCAAACTAGCAACGCTTTAACAATTAACAATTTGTTTCAGGGTCCATGTTCTTCCATTGGGAAGAAAGATCTTTTCTACTTGGTATAGTTCATAGAGGCCTCAACAAGGAATGATGCTCTGCTGAACCTGGTAATCTCAAACCATGCAGAGCTTATTACCAATGTTCATATAAAAGCGCATTACCATTGTTTAAATGTTACAAAGCATAAAACAGAATATGTAAAAGGAAAATCAAGGCTGCAAAAATTCAAAATGAACAACAGATTAGAAAAGGTAGTAGAACGGATGGAGAGTTAGGGGGCGTGGTCGGATGTGGGAGTGAGTGAGTGAGAGCTGGGTGCGCTGTTCTCGTCTCCCCTCGCTCTCCCTCGTGGGATGAAACCAGCCTGATAATGCCAGCGGTGTTCCGAGCCTGAGCTAGCAGCCTCCCCCATCCCTGAGCCAGAGGAGATTAGCGACCCCCTTGCTGCAACGCCCGTGACGCCAGTGATAGCGGAGGGATATCTCGCGAGCACCTGTATTATCACGTGCTCTAAGACTCGGTCGGTCAGCGGTATGCGGTGAGACGTGCTGCGAGGAACGAACTAAAGGAGCTCGAGAGAACCCGCGGGATTCCACGTAGCGGTCCCGGGACATCGCGAGATCAGCTGTGGTAAACCTGGCAGAGCGGACTACCTACAGACAGTAGAACACAGCAAGTGCAGCTGTACCTGAGGAGCTCCGGCGAAGCCTAAGCAGCTGCTTGGGCTAACGGTAACGCGGGAGAGTACAGCAGGGGAGAGGAAAGTAGAGGAGGGTGCAGGAGCCGAATGGGAGCATTTGAATGACTTATTAATGATTCCAGCTCCTTCTATATGACCAGCCAAACTACTAAACTGTTATACAAATATACTGAGAGACAGAGGCGGTCAGGTCTGTGGTACAGCCGGGGCTCATTGCAAAACCTAGTAACTCTTTCCTTTGCATATGACTGCATTGCTGTCCTCATGACATACCGTATCGGGCTGACCTGTTTGTGTAAATTAGACATTTAACTGTGAAGAAGCTGTGTGGGGGCAGCAAGTGTGAAGTCGACAATGCCTACGACCGAGTCTACATCTATCTACTAAATATAGCCTCTTCCTTGTTTCCTTCATTTTCGGTGCTTGACAGCGTCAGTGCGAGCGGAAAAAATTCTTTTTTTTTTTTTGGCATGGTTAACCGAGTGTACCCTGGATCTGAGTTCATTATACTATTTATGCTGCACTGACGGCCTATATAAAAATAAGCGAATTACTTGGAAAATGTGCTGCCATTGACTTTCTAACTTGTTATCGCTGGAAGATTAGCCTCTCCTCCCTTCCTATTGGCTACATTCCCCCCCCTCCTTGTTTTTTTTCTTTGTTTTTCTCTGGTGGGGTCCCTCATTGCAACCTAGCAATACTATTTTCTCTAGCTGTAACATCATGCTTAGTAAACGGGTTAATGAGGATGGTTTGAGTAGTGAAGGGAACCAAAAAACCCGGGCTGCTAAAGAAAAAGCAAACCTGGCATCTGCCGCAACAGCAGCAAAACTTGAACGCTTTGCCCATGCAACCTCCCCTACCAGAAGGGGGGTTCATCAGTCAGCAGGACAGACAAGGTTACAGGGGGCTGCTCTGGAAAGGAGAAGTAACAGCCAACTAACATCAAACCTAGGTCATTCACCCAGCGCAAGTAAGGTGAATGACTTAGTTGCAGAAGCAAGCAAGACGGCACATAATACAACAGCGCTAGCAGAACCTCCTTTGATTGAGCATGGTGAACCTACACTACGCGATATACTGCAAGCAGTTAACGAATGTAAAATCTCTATATCAGGCCTTGATAACCAGCTAAGTAGTATTAAAACGGAACTACATTCTATGGGACAATTACTGAGCAGTACAGTAGGTAGAACTACGGCCCTAGAAGGAAGAGTAAGCACGGTCGAAGACGAGCTCTTCCCACTATGTCAAAAAATAAATGCGCTACAGAAACAAATAGATATACAGGCACTGCAACTAGACGCAATGGAAAATAGGAATCGCAGGAATAACGTCCGCCTGATTGGTCTCCCGGAAGGGAGTGAGGGCCCTAACCCAATAAACTTTCTGGAAAATTGGTTTAGGGAACTCTTGGGCGAAACCCCTTTTTCTCCTCTCTTCGCCATAGAACGGGCTCACAGAGTCCCTATAAAGCCTCGATCATCAGAGGGCCGCGCTAGGCCATTGATACTGAGACTTGTGAATTATAATGACCGCATCATTTTGATGCGTAGGATCAGGGAACTGAGAGACATTTCCTACAAAGGGACTAGGGTCTCGTTCTATCCGGATTTTTCACCAGTCCTGCAGAAGCAGAGAGCAGAGTTTAATTCCGTTAAGCGCACTCTTCAAAAATTTAAAATAAGCTACGCACTACTGTACCCTGCTCGGCTACGTATAACCGCTTTGGGCTCAACTTTTTTTTTTGGCACCCCAGATGAAGGGGTAAAATGGTTGGAGGAGCATGAAAAGGATCTCTAGCCCCTGTAGGACAACCAGGACTTTTCCCCTTTTTTCCTTTTTTTTTTTTTTTTTTTTGGTCTTGGATGAGGACTGTATGACACTTTCACGAGTACTAATTTTACTATGCACAAATATGGAATGTTTAAATGTTCAATATGGTAGCTAATATTTAGCGAGAGTTATGTCATTATGAGTTCACTTATCAGAAAGGAGGGAATAATAGGGTGAGGGTAAGAATAGCACAACATAGCACAAAGGTTATCACAATGGCTTAGTAGGTAAGCATGATGGGGATCAGCACTGAGTTTTTCCCTCCCTCCCTCCCCCCCTTCCCTTTTTTTTTTTTTTTTTTTTTTTAAGGAAGGAGGGTAAGGGGGGAAAACGGGGTATAGCAAAGGGGAAATTAAAATAGAAGTGTTAAGGATTAAAGTAGACAACACTTTTGGAGGGAGTGATACTTTATAGCCATCTTTGTTATGAGCACAGCACATGAGTAGAATACTTACTGGGAGAAGATGGCAGTGAAAAGATGAAATAGGTGCTTAGATAAAGCACAGGTTATAATATGTAAATCCATTGTTAAGCTATTATGTAGAGTGAGGAGTGGTGTGTTTTTTTTTTTTTTTTTGTAAAATTGGACCCAACGGTAACCTAGCTGTGCCTATGCTACCTGGGTATTATTCTAAGTGGCGGGGTTGAGTGAGGTTGAGAGGTAGGAACTAGGGGAGCCCAGTTGTTTCCAGGTAAATAGGGCGAGAGGGGGGGGGGGGGGGCGGGAGTAGGTGCCCAGGGTTTGAGTGTATGGAAAATCGGGGTGGCCCTGTTGGGCGGGAGGGGGATGGGGTTTGGGGAGGGGGGGGGCGGGGAGGGTGGGTAGGGGGGCTATAGGGGGTATCTCGGGTGCGCATTGCTGGCACAACGGTATTGGGGGGGTGGGGTGGGGTGGGGGGGGGAGGTCCCGTCGTGGGAGGGCGGGCCCCCTCCCCCCCCCCCCCCCCTCCCCCCGCCTGGGCTAGAAATTATTAACAGGTATGGGTAGTCTACATATTATTTCATGGAATGTGAGGGGGTTGGGCGATCCAAGGAAGAGGGCAGCAGTCATGCTGGAAACAGCGAGGGGGGGCCGGGCTTCCTTTTTCTTCAAGAGACGCATTTAACCCCTAATACAGCCCCACTGCTAAATAATCGCAGGTTTTCGGCATACTATCATTCTTTCCATACATCATACTCCAGAGGGGTGAGCGTTTTGGTCAATAAGGGTACGCGCTTTCTGTGTAAGGAGTCCTCTATCGACAAAGAGGGGAGATTTGTTTTCCTACACGGCTTCCTGTGTGGGCAACAATACATTTTAGCCAATATATATATACCCCCGCCTTTCAAGCTGGAAGTAATGTTTAAATTATTGGCGTTTTGCCTGGATAAGCCGGCTGTTCCATGGATAGTAGCAGGCGACTTCAATGAAACGATGGACTGGCATATGGATAGATTTCCTGTACCAGTGGGGGCTAGAATGGGGCGTTTGCAGGGGTTGGTCTCCGAAATAGGACTAAGTGATCTATGGCGAATAGGTCATCCTCAAGCAAGACAGTATTCTTGCTTCTCGAGCACCTATTGCACATTATCAAGAATTGATATGGTGCTGGGGAATAGAGAAGCTGCGGAGGTAGTACAGGATATAGAATATGGGGCAAGAGGGGTCTCAGACCATTCCCCTCTGTCCATGACAGTGCGCTTAGGTGCTAGAACAGGTGTTAGGGAGTGGAGGATAAACCCGGCTTGGTTGGTATTAATGGGGGGCTCAAGTCCCTCTCAGGATAAGTTAGGGGAATTCTTGCAAATAAATAGGGGCTCAGCCCCTCCTGATGTAGTCTGGGATGCCCTAAAAGCCTATATCAGGGGCACATTAATACAACAAGTTGCAATAATTAAGAAGAAAGCCCGTAAACAGGATCTAGCAATAAGACATAAAGTCATCCAGGCGGAGCAAGCATACATAGAAGCCCCATCAACCGTAAGCCAGCAGGAATGGCTGGCTAGTCAACAAGTCTATAAAATGGCTCTTTTGAAAAAAGCAGAGAATAGGCGGTTATTCCAGCGCCAGCACTATTTTGGCGAAGGAGAGAGGGTGGGAAGAGCCCTCTCCCTTTTGGTTCAAACTAATGGTGCGCCAACAGTAGCCCAGGTAATTAAGACCCCAAACGGTGATCTAGTTTCCAGCCCCCCCGCGATTATGAGGGTACTTCAAGATTACTATAAGAATCTATATAAATCCATCAATCAGGGACGAGATAATTTAGCTACTGACTTTCTACTTCAGACAGAAATCCCAACATTGTCGATGGAGGACAAACTATCCCTCGAGTCACCGCTTACTCTGGAGGAGTTAAAAAATGCTGTAGCTGCAATGCCTAATGATAAATCTCCAGGGCCAGATGGCTTACCAGTAGAAATTTATAAACGCTACGGGGAGGTGCTATTGCCGGAACTACTGGCGACACTGAACTATGCATTAGAGATGGGGGAACTGCCTGCTTCGATGTTAGAGGCCAATATCATTTTAACTCTGAAGGAGGGTAAGGACCCCCAGGAAGTTCCATCATATCGGCCGATATCCCTGTTATGCTCGGATATTAAAATACTAGCCAAGGCGCTAGCAACTCGGTTAAACATGTATATCCACAAATTAATACACCCTGACCAATCGGGATTTATCCCAGGTAGGTCAACTAGCGTTAACATCAGAAGAGTCTTCCTTAATATTCAAATACCCAGAGATAATGAGGGACTGGGAGCTATTCTGGCATTAGATGCCACCAAGGCCTTCGATAGCCTGGAATGGGGTTATCTGTGGAAGGTGTTAGAGAGGTTTGGTTTTGGCCCCTTGTTCATCCAGTGGGTTAAACTACTATACAATGGGCCTAGGGCCAAAATCAAGTTGGGTACCGAATTCTCTGAAACATTCCAGCTGGAGAGAGGCACAAGACAGGGGTGTCCGCTGTCGCCTCTCCTATTTGTATTGGCCATGGAGCCCCTAGCGATCCTAGCAAGATCTTGCCCTGATATTCAGGGTTTCCGTCGGGGTAGGGTTGAAGAAAAAATTGCTCTATTCGCTGACGACGTCCTGTTTTTTATTGGTAATGTTGACTCTACCCTGAATAGAGTGGTCCAGCTGATGGGCGAGTTTGGCCAACAATCTGGTCTAGAGATCAACTGGGGCAAATCAGCCCTTTTGCCATTGCCCAGACCCGGAGATCAGGAGGGGCTGCCAGGGATAGTAGGTCTGGAGACGGTGACTAAACTGAAATACCTGGGTATCTGGATATCTGGTGATGTAAACCAATATTCCAACGAAAATTTAGCACCATTACTGCTGAAAATGAAGACGAAACTGAATAGATGGTGCGGCCTCCCTCTCTCGGTGGCGGGACGCTGCAGCCTAGTAAAAATGCTCTGGCAGCCACAAATACTCTATATTTTACATAACTCCCCAACCTGGATTAACCAGAAATGGTTCCAAGCCATAGATTCGCTTATCC
Organism: Lithobates pipiens; assembly: GCF_037356315.1. Taxonomy (NCBI): domain Eukaryota; kingdom Metazoa; phylum Chordata; class Amphibia; order Anura; family Ranidae; genus Lithobates; species Lithobates pipiens. Next base: position 285,170,652 of record NW_027507764.1, read on the forward strand.
GGGATTTAATTTGGAAAAAGAGGCACGCCCGGATAGGGCTACGCACGCTGCAGCTTCCCACTATGGAGGGAGGGTTGGCCATTCCCCATCCGGGGACATACTTCCTGGCTGCCCAACTCCAACATTTGGTAGGGGCGGGGCTCCAAGAAGGGGGGACTATAAATCATAAGTTGATGTTGTTGGGAACACCGCATAAATTAGTACCTGAAGCTCTAGAGGCTAATTCATTCACTTATAGCTGCCCTACTATTGCTCTGATGAAGAAAGTATGGTGGCAAGCAAAGCAAAAGCTGGGCTATGTGGGAGTAACTGCTTATACCCCCCTATGGCAGAATCACCATTTGTGCGAATTAAACAAGATAGACAGATCTTTGGAATGGGTTGGGCAGGGGATTAATAGATTGGTTCATCTTTACGATGGGAACACAATGAAGCCCTTTGAAGCGATTAGGCAGGAATTCAGTGTCTCTAACAAGACGTTTTATAAATATTTACAGCTGAGACATGGAATTCAAGCTCAATACGGGACACTCGACATCATGCGTACCGAAATCCCCCAGCTCCAAGGTCTCTTGGACTGTAGCCAAGTAAAAGGCCAGATCTCGCGCTTATATATAAAGCTCAGAAGTAGAGTCCTGAAAGGTGAAGGCCCAGCTAAAAGTAGGCAGGGCTGGATAGGTGATGTTGGTCCGATATCTCAAGAACAATGGGCCAAGACACTCGAACAGGGGCATTTGGCCTCTATATCCCCAGCCCAACGCGTGTCCCACTTGTTCCTTATGTACAGGGTATATTATACCCCCCAAAAACTGTGGAAAATGGGTAGGAAACCTAGTGATGAATGCCCTAGGTGTGGGGCTCCGGGAGATCTTTTCCATATGGTATGGAAATGCCCAAAACTATATAGCTATTGGCTAGAAATAGTGCTTAACCACTTTCAGACCGGACCATTTTGCTGGTAAATGACCAGAGGTCTTTTTACACTTTGGCACTGCGCTGCTTTAACTGGTAATTGCGCGGTCATGCAATGTTGTACCCAAACAAAATTTGCGTCCTTTTCTTCCCACAAATAGAGCTTTCTTTTGATGGTATTTGATTGCCTCTGCGATTTTTATTTTTTGCGATATAAACGTAAAAAGACCGCAAATTTTGAAAAAAAATGATATTTTCTACTTTTTGTTATTAGAAAAATCCAATAAACTCAATTTTAGTCATACATTTAGGCCAAAATGTATTCAGCCACATGTCTTTGGTAAAAAAAAAAGTCAATAATTGTATATTTATTGGTTTGCGCAAAAGTTGTCACATCTACAAACTAAGGTACGTTTTCTGGAATTTACGCAGCTTTTAGTTTACGACTGCCTATCTCATTTCTTGAGGTGCTAAAATGGCAGGGCAGTACAAAACCCCCCCAAATGACCCCATTTTGGAAAGTAGACCCCCTAAGGAAATTGATAAGAGGCATGTTGAGCCCATTGAATATTTTATTTTTTTGCCTCAAGCGATTGAATAATGACAAAAAAAAAAATTTTTTTTTTTTTTTACACAAAGTTGTCACTAAATGATATATTGCTCACACATGCTATGGGCGTATGTAAAATGACACCCCAAAATAAATTCTGCTGCTTCTCCTGAGTATGGGGATACCACATATGTGGGACTTTTTGGGAGCCTAGCCGCGTACGGGGCCCCGAAAACCAAGCACCGCCTTCAGGCTTTCTAAGGGCGTAAATTTTTGAGTTCACTTCTCACTACCTATTACAGTTTTGAAGGCCATAAAATGCCAAGATGGCACAAAACCCCCACAAATGACCCCATTTTAGAAAGTAGACACCCCAAGCTATTTGCTGAGAGGCATGTTGAGTTCATGGAATATTTTATATTTTGCCACAAGTTGCGGGAAAATTACAAACTTTTTTTTTTTTTTTTTTTTTTTAACAAAGTTGTCACTAAATGATATATTGCTCATGCATGCCATGGGCATATGTGAAATGACACCCCAAAATAAATTCTGCTGCTTCTCCTGAGTACGGGGATACCACATATGTGGGACTTTTTGGGAGCCTAGCCGCGTACGGGGCCCCGAAAACCAAGCACCGCCTTCAGGCTTTCTAAGGGCGTAATTTTTTGATTTCACTCCTCACTACCTATTACAGTTTTGAAGGCCATAAAATGCCAAGATGGCACAAAACCCCCACAAATGACCCCATTTTAGAAAGTAGACACCCCAAGCTATTTGCTGAGAGGCATGTTGAGTCCATGGAATATTTTATATTTTGCCACAAGTTGCGGGAAAATTACAAACTTTTTTTTTTTTTTTTTTTTTTTTCACAAAGTTGTCACTAAATGATATATTGCTCACGCATGCCATGGGCATATGTGAAATGACACCCCAAAATAAATTCCGCTGCTTCTCCTGAGTATGGGGATACCACATATGTGGGACTTTTTGGGAGCCTAGCCGCGTACGGGGCCCCGAAAACCAAGCACCGCCTTCAGGCTTTCTAAGGGCGTTACAGTTTTGAAGGCCATAAAATGCCAAGATGGCACAAACCCCCCCCAAATGACCCCATTTTGGAAAGTAGACACCCCTAAATTTAGGGGTACACTAGTGAGACTAGGTAATAAATGGCGGGTGCCCTGAAACTATAAAAAAATAACTAACCAACCAGCGTCACCTGTAACAGTTATATGGTGATCACTGGTGAAAGGGTTAACTAGGGGGCAATTAGGGGGCTTTATGCGGTAGTATATGGGGGTCCCTGGCGCTATAAAAAGCTGCAGCGAACCTAAATACCTACCTGCCTAACTAGCGTCACCTGTGACACTAATACAGCGATCAGAAAAACGATCGCTTATTAGGCTGGGTTCACACTGGAGCGATGCGGGAACGCCACGAATGCGCGGCGGGTTCCCGCATCGCATGCCTCCCGGCGGCAGTTCACACTGCCCTATGCGAACTGCTGGGAGTGTCAGTGAAATGTTACTGACACCCCCAGATCAGTTCGCATATCGCAGTGCGATCTGCAAACTCGGATCGCATGGTGTGAACACCCATGCGATCCGATTCTGCTGCGGGCCAAAAAAAGGGTCCCGTGCGAATTTGCGGCGGGTGCGGCGGGTGCGGCGAATGGCTGAACTCGAATCGCACAGAGATCGGATGTGATTTGCACTGCAGTGCGGTGCGAATCACATCCGTTCTCATAAACCGCTGCAATGTGAACCCAGCCTTAGTGACACTGGCGACGGGGGGTGATCACGGGGTTAAACCTTTATTGGGGGGGTTAGGGGGGTACCTTAGAACTAAAGGGGGCTAACCCTAACTGCCCTAACAGTTATTAGTCACAAATGACACCCGCCGGGTGATCAGGGGGTTAAACCTTTATTAGGTAATAAATGGCGGGTGCCCTGAAACTATAAAAAAATAACTAACCAACCAGCGTCACCTGTAACAGTTATATGGTGATCACTGGTGAAAGGGTTAACTAGGGGGCAATCAGGGGGCTTTATGCGGTAGTATATGGGGGTCCCTGGCGCTATAAAAAGCTGCGGCGAACCTAAATACCTACCTGCCTAACTAGCGTCACCTGTGACACTAATACGGCGATCAGAAAAATGATCGCTTATTAGGCTGGGTTCACACTGGAGCGATGCGGAAACGCCGCGAATGCGCGGCGGGTTCCCGCATCGCATGCCTCCCGGCGGCAGTTCACACTGCCCTATGCGAACTGCTGGGAGTGTCAGTGAAATGTTACTGACACCCCCAGATCAGTTCGCATATCGCAGTGCGATCTGCAAACTCGGATCGCATGGTGTGAACACCCATGCGATCCGATTCTGCTGCGGGCCAAAAAAAGGGTCCCGTGCGAATTTGCGGCGGGTGCGGCGGGTGTGGCGGGTGCGGCGGGTGCGGCGAATGGCTGAACTCGAATCGCACAGAGATCGGATGTGATTTGCACTGCAGTGCGGTGCGAATCACATTCGTTCTCATAAACCGCTGCAATGTGAACCCAGCCTTAGTGACACTGGCGACGGGGGGTGATCACGGGGTTAAACCTTTATTGGGGGGGTTAGGGGGGTACATTAGAACTAAAGGGGGCTAACTCTAACTGCCCTAACAGTTATTACAGTCACAAATGACACCAATGCAAAAAAAAAAAAAAAAAAAAAAAAAATGACATTGGTGTCACTGTGACTGGGGGGCAGGGGTAATTGGGGGGGTGATCGGGGGGTAAAGGGGGGGTGTGAGTGTGCCTGGCATGTTCTACTGTGTGTGTGAGTGTTGGTGCAACTTACTGATCCGCTCTCCTCCGTGTCGGAACGAAAAATACCGACACGGAGGGGAGAATACATCACTTCCTCTCCTGTGTTTACATTACAGGAGAGGAAGTGATGTCACCGGGGATTTCTATTCGTCGGGAGCGATCGCGAGGGGGTGGCCATGAATGAATGGCCGTCCCCTCGTCCGGGATCGCTCCCGCACGAATACCGACCGCCGCAGGCACCGGGCGGGGGCCCGATCGGGCCCCCGACCCGCGGGAGGCAAGGGACGTACATGTATGTCCTTATGCCTGCCCGTGCCATTGTACCGACGTACATCGGCGTGCGGCGGTCGGCAACTGGTTAAAATAAACAAGGTTTTTAAGACCACCCTGAGACCCACGGCTAGGGCTTGTCTGCTGGGAATATTTGAAGAGGTTAGAATTCCTCCGCCGATTAAGCCATCTATCTTGAGGTGCTTATATCAGGCCAGACGGCTGATAGCACTAAATTGGCAAACTAAAAGTCCCCCGGAAATTGAACAGTGGACCAACGCAATTAATGCCATGGTATGGTGTGAGAGAGCAATGTTCATAAAATTAAAGAATCCGGGGAAATTCGGGATACTATGGAACCCCTGGCTGATAGATATGGGTTTCCCTCCGGAGTGAGTATGTTTTAGAGGTGGACTTCCCCCCCCTCCCCCCTCCCGGGGGGTCCCCCATATGGGGGGGTCTGCGGGGGGGGGGGGTGGAGTAGCCTTTTCCCCTTCTTTTTCTTCCTTTTTCTTTTTTTTTTTTTTTTTTTTTTTTGCCCATTGGAATATGGATGTGTGTTCATGCTCCAGGCGTCCGGTGCCGGCATTGCGCGCTCGAGGTAGATTGGGGGGTGGGTTGGGTGGGAGGGTGGTAAAATGCATATTGTTGTCGATAATAATGAATAAATGGGCTACATTTTTACTTTTGTAATATCCAGCCTGCTTTGTAAGCTGCTATGTATAACCTACAATATTGTTGTATATATTTGGTAAACTATCAATAAAAATTTATTAAGTTTAAAAAAAAGAAAAGGTAGTAGAACAACCTCCCAAAAATTATTCAAATACCTGTATATTAACCACTTGCCGACCAGCCGCCGTCATTATACTTTGGCAGGTTGGCACTATCCCATGAGCCATCATAGCTGTACATCGGCTCCTTTAAGCAGGATTGCAGGCGCACAGCCGGGGTGACGATGCTTGTGACAGCCGGCCACAATCGAACGTGGGGAAGGAGAGGCAGAACAGGGATGTGTGTGTGTAAACACACGTCCCAGTTCTGTGAGGGGAGGAGAGAGAGATTGTGAGTTCCTACGAGCTGGGAACCATGATCTCTCCTCTCCTATAGTCCGTCCCATCCCCCACAGTTATAACACACACATAGGGAACACAGTAACCCCCTTGAGCGCCCTTACAGCAAAAAGTACATAATATTGTGTTTTTTTTCAAAATTTTTGCTTTTTTTTGTTTATAGCTCAAAAAAAACCGCAGAGATGATCAAATCGCACCAAAGGAAAGCTCTATTTATGAGAAAAAAAGGATGTACATTTTGTTTGGGTACAGCGTCGTAGGACCGCGCAATTGTCAGTTAAATTGTTGCAGTGCAGTATCGCAAAAAATATCCTGGTTATTGAGCAGCCAATTCTTCCGGGGCTGAAGTGGTTAATAGTAAAACAGTCATGTCTCAGCATGTGGGCCCTTTACAAAATAATCTAGAGTGGGTGACTGGGAACAAAGAGAAGACAAATTTATTAAATTATTACCTTCATCAGCTCTGTGTATACAAAGGTGCATGTCCATAATGGGGATTGTATTGACACAGCCCCAAATGATCCACAATGGTTTAAAATTGATATCTAGATAAAGGAAGGCCCATAGACAAGGTGTATCTGGATTTTGAAAAAGCATTTGACACATTTCCCCATAAACATTACTGTACAAAATAAGGTCCATTGGCATGGACCATAGGGTGAGTACGTGGATTGAAAACTGGCTACAAGGGTGAGTTCAAATGGTAGTGATAAATGGGGAGTACTCAGAATGGTCAGGGGTGGGTAGTGGGGTCCTCCAGGGTTCTGTGCTGGGACAAATCCTATTTAGTTTGTTCATAAACGACCTGGAGGATGGGGTAAACAGTTCAATCTCTGTATTTGCGGACAATATTAAGTTAAGCAGGGCAATAACTTCTCCTCAGGATGTGAAAACCTTGCAAAAAGATCTGAACAAATGGGGTGGGCAACTACATAGCAAATTAGGTTCAATATAGAAAAATGCAAAATAATGCATTTGGGCGGCAAGAATATGAATGGGGGAGAGAACTTCTGAGGGAATCTAGAATGGAAAAGGACCTGGGGGTCCTATTAGATGATAGACTCAGCAATGGCATGCAATGCCAAGTTGCTGCTAACAAAGCAAACAGACTATTGGCATGCATTAAAAAGTGGATTCATTCCAGAGATAAAATGATAATTCTCCTGCTGTACAAGACTCTGGTCCGGCCGCACCTAGAGTATGCTGTCCAGTTCTGGGCACCAGTCCTCAGGAAGGATGTACTTTAAATGGAGCGAGTACAAAGAAAGGCAACAAAGCTAATAAAGGGTGCAGAGGATTTTAGTTATGAGGAAAGGTTGCGAGAACTGAACTTATTCTCTAGGTGAAGAGACGCTTGAGAGGAGATATGATTTCAAATGATAAATACCATACTGGTGACCCCACAATAGGGATAAAACTTTTTCGTGTAAGGGAGTTTAACAAATTTGAAGAAAAGGGTTTAACCTTAAACTACGTTGAGGCTTCTTTACTGTAAGAGCGGCAAGGATGTGGAATTCACCAAGGGCGAGAGCGGCTTTTATTTATTTTTTTTATGGTTCTGGCAGGTGGCGTAATTGACGGTGGATTTACATCGTGGGGCACTATTTTTAAATTTTTTTTTAATAAAAGAATTGTCAAAAACTGTCTGGTGCAGTGGCTAGGACATCTCGCAGCCACCAATAATTAGAACACAGTAGAGCCCATAGTGTCCTTCCCGATGTGCTTGCAAATTTTGATTGGCAGCCCACAGATTCTGCAGAACCCGTACTTCCCCCATTCACTGCCCAACGGCGTAATTCATGTGGAAACAGAGAATTTCACTCCCTTGTTTTTTTTTTTAGCTGTTTTTCACGGAAGATCTGTACCGGTCAATTTTGGACCAAAGCAATTTATATGCCAAGCAATTTATCGCCGCCAACCCAAATTAGTTCCTTGCCTGATCATTTGAATGGAAACGTATCAGAGTATCCGAATTAACATTTTTTTGAGCCTAACCCTCAACATGGGCATTACTAAAAAAGAATGAGTCGTGGTCATATTGGTCCCTGGAGTGACCCTGGATATGATCGACTCCACAAAATTGTATACGTCCCAACAAAGCATCTGCGTAGATGAGTCCCTCATTAATTTTTCTGGCCACCTTGCATTCAAATAGTTTCTTCCCAACAGGCGTGCCAGATATGGGGTCAAAATGTATAAGCTCTGTGAGAGGGCAAAAGGCTATACATGTCATTTTTGGATTTATAAGGGAAATAGTCATGTGGAGCCCCACAGATGCCCAGACTACATGGGTAGCAATGGCAAGATAGTTTGGGATTTGGCACCTTCCTTGTTCCATAAAGGGTACCACTTGTACGTGGACAATTTTTATACAAGCGTGCCACTTTTTAGACACCTTTTTGATTTTGGAATTGGCTCATGCGGCACCATGCAACTTAATCGCCGGGGATTCCCCCAATGGCTTTACCCAACTTAGAAAGGGGGAGGAAACTTGCTTGAGAAATGAATGGCTCGCAGTGAAGTGGAAGGACAAACTGGATGTTTTTGTCCTATCTTCCATTCACGCAGATGCGACAGTCCAAATTACAATAGCTTGTGGTGTTGTTGAAAAGCCCCTCTGTGTCCATGACTACTAGGGATGGACCGAACAGGGGACCCCATGTTTGGTTCACACCATAACTTTTGAACATTGCGAAAGTTTGGAACCAAATAACGAACCCCATTGAAGGCTATGGGACCCGAACTGGAAAAATCGAAATTGCCCATTTTGAAGGCTCATATGCAAGTAATTGGGCATACAATGGATATGGGGGTCTGAGTACTGCCCTGGGGGACATTTATCATTTTTAAATGAGTAGTGATTTATTGATTCTTAAAGTGAAAGCATAAAAATGAAAAATTCCTTTCAATAAAGTGCCGGGGGGGGGGTTGATTGGACTATTGGGCAGATCCTGACTTGGGGTCCCTCTTGTTTCTCGTCCTGCCTACTCAAGGTTACCCCAAAGGAGAGAATTTCTGTGGCCACCACATCAGTATCTCCTGCTCTTCCTGCGCCATATAGTGAGTTCCGGGATGTATTCTGCAAAAAATTGGCTGAGGTACTTACCCCCCCGCCTTTTGACTGTGCCATTGGCCTTGTTCCCAGCGCAACCCTACTCAGGGGCTAGACCTATCCCTTGTCCATTCCGGAGACCCAGGCCATGACTGAGTATGTTGCAGAGAATCTAAAGAGAGGGTTAATTCAGAAATATTCATCCTCTGCAGGAGCAGAGTTCTTTTTTGTAGCCAAGAAGGATGGGACCTTAAAGTGATTGTAAAGGTTTGGCTTTTATTTTTTTTAACTAACAAACTTGTCATACTTGCCTCCACTGTGCAGCTCGTTTTGCACAGAGTGGGCCCGAATATCCTCTTCTGGGGTCCCTCGTGGCTCTCTTGGCTCCTCCCGCATGAGATAACCACCTAGGAGAGGCACTCTCCCAAGGGGGTTACCTTGTGGGCTTGCTCCCGAGTCCATCAATTCAGCGCCCATAGCCGCCAAATGTGTGACTCGGCCCGGAGCCCACGTGATTGAATTTTATTGACAGCAGTGGGTGCCAATGGCTGCACTGCTATCAATCAGGGCACAAGACACCGGCCGGAGCTGGTGTGCTCTTTCCCGTTGCACAGGTTTCAGGGCTCAAGTAAGTATAAGGGGGGCTTGGGGGCGCTGCTGCATTAAAAAATGTTTTTCACCTTAATGCATTGAAATGGGAAGCGCCATTGTCTAAAATCTGGGCGAGTATGGAGGTTGTCAAGTGAGACAGAGATAGGGGAATGGTATGATATGGCCATCTGTCATGTTTCAGGTGTGAGGCCGGATTGGTGAGAGGGTGCCCCTTGCGGCTAAGTGCAATGCACCCCTGGGAGTGATACAGGTAGTACAGTGCCCAAAGAAGCTTGGTTTGCTGTTGGATGAGCTGGTTAACAGAGAGCAGCTGTAGTGCGCTGGGTAGACTGTATTGACAGCCGTGCAAGGCGGTACCACAGGTATAAAACAGTAGCGTGAACCAGGAACAAGTCAGTAGCCAGGCCAAGGGTTATACACATTAGAACCAGTCCGACATAGGTACAGGAGCAAGCCAGGTCATACACTGAAGACAGAAGATAACAGAGTAGTCAGCCGGTTCGGGATCAATCACAATGGAGCAGACAGGAGCAGAGGTCAAGATGTGAGCCAGGGGTCAAGCCAGAGGTTCAGGATAAACAGGTACAGCAAGCTGGGTCAGTAGCAGGAAGTCCAGGATACAAAAGGCACAGTAGATACAGGGAGCGGAACACAAACCAGCAATCTGTATGTGTCAGTGGCAGGTTTAAATAGGCCAGGGGGGCCAACATCTGTTACATCATGCGCGCACCCGTTGTCAGGCATCTGCATGCGTGCGGGGATTCGTCTAGTGCATCCATGACGAGTACTGGCAGGATTGCCCATTCTTCAGCCATTTCCCCGACACAATGTCATTAATGATTGATTCTCTAATATTTGGGAGGGGGTACATAAAAGATAATTGAGGCAAAGGAGTTATGGGCTGGAGAGAAGAAGGTGAACTCTTTATCCAGGGGATGGTGTAACCTCCATGTGTCTAACAATTGAAGGGCATTCAAAAGTGGGTGAATTAGTTTCGTGTAGGTGGTCTGGGTCTATAGTGGGAGTTAGATCTGTCCTCGCTATTGTAAATAACTGTATTGAAGTCATCCCCCTGTAAGGTGGTGGATACAGGACTTGTATGCTAATTTTGATGTTAGGTCGTTGAAGTAGAATTTGTCAGGGGCGTTAGGGGCATTAATATTGGTAATCATTACTTCTCTTGTTGGAAATTTAAGGTGAATTGAGACTAACCTTCCATCCTCATCTTTGTCAGTGGATATTAAATCCTGTGTTAAGTTTTTTGTGAAGTACTACTACACCTGCCTTACGACCCTTGGATGCCAAACATATCACCTTTCCTAGCCATAGCTTCTGCATTCGGAAGAAGTCGCTTTCTGCCAGGTGTGTCTCCTGGAGCAAAGCTATGTCTTTTTAGGTGCCTAAGAACCTTCATCCCTCTTCGCCGAGGAATGCAGCCCCTTAACATTGCAGGATGTTATTTTCAGATTATTCATGGGTCGAGTGAGAGGAGATAATGTGTGGGGTTGTACATGGATGTTACCTGTGTTAGATGACTGAAGGTCTATTTTGCGTGGTCTGGTTCGATTTTCTGGGTTTGTGGCTGGAGGAACAATTCCTTCTTAAGAAAGGTAGAAACATTTAGAAGGGAGAGAATATAGAAAAAAAAATGAACATTGAGAATCAAAAACTTTGTGACTTTTTTCGTGATGCAGCTTCACCATCAGTTGAACCGCTAGCCTGCAGGCCACAAAAGAAAAGAGTGAGCCCGGGCACTGCTCCTCCTATGGAGTGGTGGCTTAGCGAGTGGCCGTCCGCATTTCCTTAGCTTATGGTTTCCCTCAAGGGGCATAACTAGTTGTGGAGGTGCATATAAACTATCCAGTGAAAAGAACATGATGAGGTTAGGGAACGAAGATAGTAAATGAGAACAAATCACACATTGATGGAACAGCCAATACATCAATAAAAACGCTTAACACAACCTGTCAATGAAAGTCGGGTAGATCTAGGATCAGACTTTTTGTCTGACCTAAGGGCCCCTGTTATGCAAAAGTTCAAGTGGGATATTTACCTGCCCTGTAGTAAATGTGAGGCACCCGCAAGGAGGCAAGTTCAGCAGATGTCAGACAAGTCACTTGGAGAACTACCCTTTAGATGTTTTCAGTGGTCCTTCCTGTGGCTCCTTTGCTCCCTAGGCCCATTTTTCACTTTGCTTAGGTTTCAAATGGAGTTTGCCTGGGTAGAAGGGAGCGAAGATAGGAGTTTGCCTTTTCCAGTGTTTCCAGTGTTTCCATCGGGGGGGGGGGGGGGGGGGTTGTAGGCAAAGAATTGCAGAGTAAGCTAAAGTGAATTGGACGCTCCTGCACACATGGACTGGAATTCCTTACTTTTGAGTGAAACCTCCGCCGAGCAGTCCGCAAAAATTTGTAGTTTGTGCCCATCTACCACCACAGAGCGGGCTTTCCGAAAGCTCTGTAAGATGTCTGTGCGGTGTCTATGATCGGTCTTGGATGTTTGCGATCATTTGCTGGAGCCCCGACTCAGTGAGCCCTTTCCACGGTACAGCAGCGGTTTAGACCAAGAGCTTCTGCAAGGGGAGAGGTGCAGATGTCTAGAAGTTAGCCATGCTTGTGGGTTTCAGGGAAGCAGATTATCCTCATGGTTCCTCCTGGAACGATTCTCTAAGTCCTCCATTTGATCGTGTAGATGTTTCTGGGCTTGGGTGTACTTTTCCATGGCTGTGCTAATGTTATATTGGTCATCTTCTAGGGAAGAGATACACTGTTCAGCCACTGTTAATCTTTGTGAGTGTTCTCCCAGCTCTTTTCGCAGTTGCATTATGCCTACTCACACTGTTCTATCAACTGCGGCTGTAGCAGAGCCGCTTGAGCGATATTTTCATAGGAGCCTTGTAGCTCCTGATTCCCCAACCCACAGGCTTCCATGGCTTCGTAGGATGCCTCTCCGTCTCTGAGATCACCTGGGTTGTGGGGCAGGTGATGGCTCTGTGAAGGAGACGGAGGGCGTGCTGCGGCGGCCATCTTAGGTTTCACTTGAGATCTAGAAGGAGAAGCGTAGCTGGCTGAGTGAGATACCGCTTCATCCAAGGCACTGCAGGGTGGATGGATGAGTACCGGTGGGTTAGGAGCTGCCCTGGGGGTTAGTATTTTGGTTTTTGCCTGCAGTCTGAGCGAAGCCACCGGTCTCCCTATCCCTCACAAATGGCGCCGGAACCGGAAGTTCATTCTGATATTAAAGACTACGTTAAGGCTTTTCATGTGTGTCTCCAGTCTAAGTCCTCCACACAAGCTCCTGCTGGTCTTCTCATGCCTTTGCCTATTCCTAAGGAGCCTTGGTTTCACATTGCCATGGACTTCATCACAGATCTTCCACCTTCTGGGAAGAATGCGGTCATTTGGGTGGTAATTGATAGATTCTCCAAGATGGCCCATTTTGTTCCTCTTCCTGGTCTCTCTCCTGCCTTGGTTCCCATTTTTGTAGAGAGATTTTCCACCTTCATAGAGTCCCTTCCCATGTTGTTTCAAACAGGGGTGTTCAGTTTACTTCTCACTTTTGGAGAGCCTTTTGCAAATCCCTCAACATTACTTTGGATTTTACTCCTTCTTACCATCCTCAATCCAATGGTCAGACTGAGAGGGTTAGTCAGGAGTTAGAGGTCTTTCTCCGTACCTTGGTCTCAGCTCATCACAATGATTGGGCATCACTACTCCCGTGGGCAGAGTTCTCTCACAATAATCATGCCAACGTCAGTTCTCAGAAGACACCCTTTGTCATCCTCAGCTCCCTCTTCTTATGACATGTTCTTCCGACATCCCAGCTTTGGCTACTGTTCAGGAATCAGTCAATTCCATGTGCGTTGACATTCATGATTCCCTCCAGACAGCTGCCAACAAATTGAAAGGTTTTGCTGACCATTGCAGGCATAAGCTGGCTCCTCTACAGCCAGGAGACAAAGTCTGGCTTTCCACCAGAAACATCAGACTCCGGGTTCTTTCTCTGAAATTTGCCCCGATATTCATTGGCCCTTACAATATAATTTCAAAGCTGAATCCTGTTTGTTTTAAGCTCCAGATCCCTAAAAGCTTAAGAATCTCAAACTCCTTTCATGTATCCCTTCTAAAACCTTTAGTTCTCAAAAAGTTCTCCCGTCCTCTCCCTACCTTGGCTCTAGTCTCTGAGGATGATCAGGAGTGCGAGGTTAGTCAAATTTTGGATTCCTGCTTCTGTAAATGTGTCATCAATATCTCTTATGCCGCGTACACACGGGCGGACTGTATGGCGTACTTAGTCCGTCGAAACACATTTCAGCGGACAGTCCGCTCGTGTGTGGGCTTCAGCGGACTTTTTCAGCGTGCAGTCTGGCGTACTAAGTATTTCGGATTTTTCTAAATTCTGTCCGTCGTACTTTGGTTTCAGCGGACAATCCGCTCGTCAGTAGGCTAGTTCGACGGACTAAGAATGGCGCATGCCCAGAAAGGATTTACACGGCGGAAGGGTGCTTTGCTGTGTATTGGACTTCCTATTTCTAGTCCCGTCGTACGTGCTGTACACGTCATCGCGCAAGCTTTCAACAGACTGTTTGTGCATCCGTGTGTGGTCAAGTCCGTTCAGTCGAAAGTATGACGGACTGTTCGTCGGATTGTATGACGGACTAAGTACGCCATACAGTCCGCTCGTGTGTACGCGGCATTAGATTTTGGTTTTGGTCCTGAGGAGAGGTCTTGTATACCTGCATCTGAAATCTTTGTGTCTCGTCTTCTGAGGAAGTTCCATTTGGAGTTCCCCTCCAAGCTTGGTCCCAAGCAGGGGAGGTGGAGGACTCGTAAGAGGGGGTACTATCATGAATTGCCAGTAATACCTTCATGCCCTGTCTGTCTGCTTACCTCTAGTCTGTGTATCAGCCTTGGGCCTGCTCTCTCATACCTGCATGGTTAAGTAATCTTCCCTGGCTCCACCCTAGCCTCTACACAATACACTATTTAACACTGTGCTGTCCAAGCCTGTCTTGGCTGAGCAATATTGCATGTTTGGTTGCCTGTCTCCTTCTTGCCGTGTGCTCTACGCGTGTCTCTGTTACTGATCTTGGCTTGTTCTTTCACTATCCCTGCCTGCTTGTTACCCTGACCCGGCGTGTTCTCTTTCTATCCTTGTCTGCTAGTTGCCCCGGGACTTTGGTTCATCTCCTGACTATCCCTGGGCTGCTGCTTCCTCTCTATCCTCCTGTAGCCTACTGTGAGCGTGAGCTGGGAGACCCTGAGGGCCACGACCTGGAGCCAGTTGCAGCACAGCCCATCCTCACCACTAGAGGCTCTGGTGAACACCTTCTGGCTCTAAGGCTGCGTACACACGGGCGGACTGTTCGCCCAACTTTGTTCGTCAAACAATCCGACAAACAGTCCGCTCAAAATTTGCATGAACGGACTTGACCACACACGATGAACGAACAGTCCGCTGAAAGCGTGCACGATGGCGTGAACGGCACGTACGACGGGACGAGAAATACGACGTCCAATACACTGCAATGCAACCTTCGCCGTGTAAATCCTTTCTGAGCATGCGCGAAACTTAGTTTGTCAAACAAGCCTACACACGAGCGGACTGTCCGCTGAAACCAAGTTTTGGTTTTTCGGAAATTCCGAAAAACTTTGTTCGTCAGACTGTCCGCTGAAACTGTCCGCTGAAGCCCACACACGAGCGGACTGTCCGCTGAAACACTGTTCAGCGGACAAAGTTGGGCGAACAGTCCGCCCGTGTGTACGCGGCCTTAGACTCCGTACCCTTGGCAATCTTATTCTCTAGCTCCAAGTGGGATTCATGTTGGTGCTCCAGTGGGCCTGCTTTCCTGAACCACTCAGCGTTCCATTGACAGCAGTCAGTCATAGGGTCCACTACCTTAGCAGTGCACTCCTGATCCCAATGGTGTGCATCTGTCACCTCGCCTCAGGTGACCTGACAACCTGTCAAAGTCCAGACCTAAATCCAATTGAGAATCTGTGGCAAGATTTGAAAATTGCTGTTCACAGATGCTCTCCATCCAATCTGACAGAGCTTGAGCTATGTTTCCAAAAAATAATGGGCAAAAATGTCATTCTGTAGATGTGACAAGCTGGTAGAGACATCCCCAAAAAGACTTGCAACTGTAATTGCAGTGAAAGGTGGCTCTACAAAGTATTTACTCGGGGGGGGGGGCTGAATACAAATCCATGCCACACTTTTCACATATTTATTTGTAAAAAAAAGGTGAAAAACATTTATCATTTTTCTTCCACTTCGCAATTATGTACCACTTTGTGTTGGTCTATAACAGGGATATGCAATTAGCGGACCTCCAGCTGTTGCAGGACTTCAAATCCCATGAGGCATAGCAAGACTCTGACAGCCACAAGCATGACACCCAGAGGCAGAGGCATGATGGGACTTGTAGTTTTGTAACATCTGGAGGTCCGCTAATTGCAGATCCCTCGTCTATCACATAAAATCTCAATAAAATACATTTACGTTTTTGGTTGTAATATCACAAAATGTGGGAGAATCTCTAGGGTTATCAATACTTTTTCAAGGCACTGTATAATGTAAACTGTGTATGTTACTGTAATATAATTGTGTCAAATACCTTCCTATAGCGCCACTCTGCAATTCAGTGACCCGCCAGAGCTCTATTCCCCGCTCCGAGCACTGCAGGGGGGGGCGAGATCCCCCACTGACAGCTGGGAGAAGAGGGGGGAAAGAAGTGGCGGGAGGTCAGCTGAGGGCCGAGCGCTTCTGCACCAAAGGTATTTTACACAATTATATTACAGAAACATACACAGCTTACCTTATATACTACTGTTTGTACTCAGAGTGACTCTGTGGATAGTGAGGAAAGGAACAAAGAGCAACAAAGAACAAAGACCTGAAGTGTGATAGGGTCGCGTGGTCAGTATGCCTAAAAGGGGGCATACCCAAGTATGAAATGTAATAAATGAAAAGAAAAAGGAAATGGGTGGGTGGAACATGAGAGCCAACGTCCACGAGAGGAGGAGGCAGAGGAGGGCAGGCTTTATGCAGCCTGACTCCTCCTACAAATACAGGCTGACCTGCGGTCAGCCTTACACTTGTACTCGGAGTCACTCTGTGGATAGTGAGGAAAGGAACAAAGAGCAACAAAGAACAAAGACCTGAAGTGTGCCAGGGTCACGTGGTCCGTATGCCTAAAAAGGGGGCAAAAAATAACACAGTAGGATGAAAGCTCAACAACCAGATGACGCAGTCAATAACGTCTAACCTGGGGTGGCGGCAAATGAGGTATTTATATCGCTGCAGAAAAGGAAGCGCTAGGAAGGGCAGTAAAGGACCAACCCAGCATTAGACGAATGTAACACTAACACGCTTGGCATAAAACCAACACCAAGCACCACACCTAACCAGGCTCCAAGAACCTGACAACAGTGCCGCCCCGAATGCTGCATCTTGCGAGCATGCAGATGTAACAGAAAGGGCCGGGGTGCCAATCAGTAGATTGGCTAAAGTATGTGAAACCATGGTCCAGAAGCACCACTCCCCTGGCTTTAGGAACCACAAAGCCAGCTATAGCACCCCCTTGAGCCCCAAGCCGGTAACCAACGCAAAAGGAGACCTGAGAGTACGTCAAAAAATAAAACCCACAATGGAAAGTCAGCTGAGCACAGCAGCGAGTCTACACCACTGGAACCCTGGATGGCTTCAAACGAAAGTGCAGAAAAATAAAACAACCTGACGGATCATACAACATGAAATGCTGAGACTTAACTCGATACGCCTAGAAAGTGCTGAAGGCCGATACAAGCTGGAGGAGGCAAAAAAGGAAACAAAAACAAAACAGAAAAGCAAAAAAAAGAAATGGATGTTAAACATCAGGACTTGAAACCTAACCTGGAAAGCCCAGAAAACATGCCAAGCAGTGTCATGAGCCCTCCTGGAATTTAAAACAAAACCCAATGATCAAGGCTGCTGTGCTAGCCAAATGGAAAACCAATCAACCAAAACTGGAACTGAAAAAGTGCGACACTGCTTCCGTGACCCGAGCCTACAGATACTGGCCCGAGCCCCGAGAGGGCCCCGGAATCCACGAAAGCCCCTGAGCCAGTAGAAGCTGCGGATCAGCGAAAGGCTGACTAACCAATCGTTCTATACCCCAGCGCAACTCCTGGCCAGACGCAGCTAGGAAATTTAAAGACAGTGAGGAATGACACCCCACTGGTCAGGAACACAACTAGCAAGAGAAGCGTGAGCAGACAAAGAAAACCTGCAACAAGAACGTAACCTGCTAGAAAACATGACCTGCCTAGGAAAAGCAGGTTGCATGAGAAACGCGAATCGATGAAACCAAAAGAGAAAACCCTGGGGGTACAAGAGAAAACCCTGGGAGTACACAAGAGAAAACCCTGGGGACGGGAGAGAAACCTGGCAAACGAGAGAAACCTGGCAAACGAGAGAAAATCTGGAACACGAGAGAGAACCTGGAACACGAGCGAAAACCTGGAACACGAGCGAAAACGTGACATAGCATGAGAAAACGTGAGATAGCATGAGAAAACGTGACATTGCATGAGAAACGTCAATTGCATGAGGACAAAGCGTATGAGAACTAACTGCATGAGAAAAGTGAGTTATAACAAAATGTGAGTGATGTAAGAACAGATGAGAAGACTTGCCACTGACCAAGCCAATTAAAAAAAGATCACCTCAATTTGTTAAACCCATAGGCTTGATGGGTAACCCGCGGTGGAAGAACTCAGACAACCCAACTGTGTGACAACCATTAAACCTAACAACAACCCGCCCGTGATACAACAAACCCCCTGGTACCTGACAAGTAAAGGACGTAGGACCTAAAGTGTAAGGACGTGGGTGCCAAAATGACAGGACCAAATGTGCAGGAATGTGCACCTGATGACACCACCCTAATGAATGCAGAAGTAAGCCCGAGCAACCTGCCGTGCCAAGACAGGAAATTAAAAATGAAAACTCAGGGCTAAGGTACCCACAGATCGTGGTGGGTATAAGTAAAAGGTGTAATGGTGAATGTATGATGTATGGACTACAGGCGAGAAGATTGTGTGACGACAATCAATTAACAACGAAACCTCAGCCTGTATGGACCTGTAGACGTGACAGATCCTGGATGTAAGTACCAGCTAACGGAAATGCCGCAAACGAAGGGCAACATGAAACACACGACACATGGGAAAACGTAACCACATGGGAAAGACGTAAGAAACATGGGAAAAAATATGAGAAACACGGAAAACTTTCTGAAAGCATAAAAGTTGCCTGAGACACATAAATAGCATCAGACCAGTAAAATACAACAAACACGTAACTTGCAACAGACACGTAAATTGCATAGGAAAATGTTAAACCTAAGAACCATAACTACCCTGAAAAAAAAAACCCTATAAGAACCGAAAAAACTTGAAAACGTTAACCGCCTGAGAAACACAAAACGCATGAGCAAGCAAATTGCAAGAAAAACCCATAAATTGCAGAAAACTGTAAATTGCATGAAATGTAAATAGCATGAAACCATAAATCGCACGAGAAAACCCTGACTACATGAAATGTCAACACCCAAAATTACATGAGAACCTCAAATTGCATAAACCATAATCGCATAAAGCCGTAAATTGCAAAATGTAAGTAGCGTAGTGACCCAAAGATTGCATGAGAACGTAAATTGCATGAGAAACCGAACATGCGTGAGAACCTGAAAATTGCATGAGGACCCCCACCAGGCTGACGGACCCGCCCTTCCCCGGCAGAACCAGGCGACCGAATCCTCCCCCCCAGCAGAACCCCCAGTAGGGGGCAGACGTGAGAAACGGCTCCCTGGAGCCACCCGGCGGATGAAGCCCCCCCCCCCTCCCCTGGCAGACACCGGCAACCTGAACCCCCCCACCCCCTGGCAGAAACGCCTGAACCCCCCGGCAAGCAAGCGGGCAGGAGACGCGGGCAGGAGAAGCGGGCCCCCGTGGAGACGGAGGAGTCATCAGGTGGCCGAACACCACCCCCACGGTAAAACTGGGGGAAAAGGGGTCAACGAGTGGAGTCGGCGGGGGACGAAACACCCCCAGCATGAATACTGGGAGAGGAGGTGGGGCGGCCGAAACAACATGGGGAGAGAGGGGCGTGACCAGCCCCCCTCCCCCGGCAGGCGATCAAACCCCCCTCCCCCAGCCGAACCTCCAGGAGAAGGAGGCGGGCGGGAGAGCCCGCAGCTTCCACCTCCCTCCCCCCTCCAGCAGAGGCACAACCGGTTTGTAAATTAGAAGAGTCATATGAGCCATTTCTAGAGAATAACATCTATAGTAACTGAGTATACCAAGGTGTGCACCCCCACCCAAAAGTCCCCCCAGGTGAGAAAACAACCTGGGCCACAGCCTAAAAAGCACACATGGGGACACCCCAGGCACTCCTCCACCCACCTGCACCGTGTCACCGAGTCACCACAACACAGAGAGGACCTCAGCGACAGCCAACCCATGGGCTCCATGTGGAGATGTCCACAGAGGACAGCGAAGGCGGAGACGTTCCCGTAATGACCCCCCAACCACACAGCGAAAACCTGTGACTGAAAAAAAACAGCCGGAGAAGGAGGCGGGCAGGAGAAGGGCTCCCTCCTGGAGACAGGAGCCGCTGGCAACCCCCCCCTCCCCCAGCAGCACCACACGGGGGGAAGCCCATAGCTGGCACCCCCCCCCCCCCCCCAGCATGATGAAGTCTCCCAGCAATAGCAGAATTGTGCAAGCATTGCATGCACGAAAAACAAACTGGCAGTATGAAGCTGCAATCACCTGCTCCTACACAGGATTATACATATCCAAGGTCACACTATGCAAAGAACTGTCCGTGAAGAATATAAATATCTCTTGCAGACGAGACGACAGTGCAAAGCATGAGAATTAAATTACACTGAAGTATCTTTCTGCCGGGAAAGGGTCCTATTGCAACAATCTCTATGTATCCTTTGTTTCACCAGCTCAAAGTACAACCCACTGTCTAATCTCGCTGTTATACTTGACAAACGCTGCGGACGAACCCCCCCCCCCCCGGCAGAACCACATAGGGAAGCCTGTGACAGAAGCCTCCCTCCCCCTCCCCTCCAGCAGAGGCAGCCGGAGAAGGAGGCGGTCGGGAGAAAGGCTCCCCCGTGCAGCCAGAAGCTGCCGGCGGGTGAACCCCCCCTCTCCGTAGGAAGCTGACAGATGCCCACAAACGAAGCCGGCGGGGGCCAAAAGCACCCCCGTCCACGAGCGCCAGAATGTCCTCCTCTGACCCGCCGGAAGTGACGTCAGCCAACGAGAGCCAATGTCCACGAGAGGAGGAGGCAGAGGAGGGCAGGCTTTATGCAGCCTGACTCCTCCTACAAATACAGGCTGACCTGCGGTTAGCCTTACACAATAGAGTGAATTCTAGCATTTTACAAGCACGTTAAACTAGGGCTTGTTTTCGGGATAGGGCTTATATTGCAGCCCTCGCCGAAAATATTAGTAGGTCTTATTTTAAACAGTGCTGCGCACTGAAATATATGGCGATAGAATTCAAATATACTGCGTTAAATGTGCACCAACGCACAAAAATATATTGTGTTGAATATACTGCATTAAACGGCACATAATGCACTGAAATATATGATGTTAAACTTGCAGTAATGCACTGAAATGTACTGCGTTAAATGTGCACTAAGGCACAAAAATATATTGTGTTAAATAGCATGTTACGCACTAAAATATACAGCGTTAAAATTGCAATAATGCACTGAAATATATTTGCGTTAAACAGCACATAGCACACTTAAATATACTGTGTTAAACTTGCACTAACAAACTAAAATATACTGCGTTAATGGTGCACTAATGCACTGAAATATACTGCGTTAAACGGCACATAACACACTGAAATATGCTGTATTAAATAGCATGTAACGCACTGAAATATACTTTGTTAAACGTGCACTAATGCGCAGCAATATACTGTGTTAAATGGCACATAGCACACTGAAATATACTGCATTAAACTTGCAGTAATGCACTGAAATATACTGCGTTAAACTTGCAGCAATGCACTGAAATATACTGTGTTAAATGTGCACCAACACAGAAATATACTGCATTAAACAGAACTTAACACACTAAAATACATGCCGTTAAACTTGCAGTAATGCACTGAAATGTACTGTGTTAAACGTGCACTAATGCACAGAAATTTATTGTGTTAAATGTAGGGCTGCAACTAATGATTATTTTCCACAGTGATGGGAAAATTTAGAAATAATAGAAAAATTCTTGGTTGAAAATTTTTTTAGACAGTGTATGTGGTTTTCATTCCGAAATTACATTAATTTTAAAACAGAATGTTAAAAATAAGTGACATTTTCAAACAAAATGATTTCATTCAGGGAATGTAAAAAGATTTTTCGTATGAATATTCTTGTCTAAATAATTTTTTTTTTGTATCAATAGTTTTTTATTGAATTTATCAAATATGATCACAACATAACAAGAAGAAAGAGAAAAGAATATAATACTGAGCACAGTGATTAAGGCACGGTCATGCAGTGCACACAGTATAAGTACTTCTAGCTCATGTAATTCACAATAAGTCAACTCTATTTTATCAATTGGGGTTGTTAAGCTCTCACATTAGGATATGGCATTCTATAGCGGTCTGAACCTGTCAGTCCATATTTTCCAATCTCTGTCGAATTGTTGACAGTTTAACGAGTTAATTGCAATTAGTCTTTAAAACGAGTAGTTTCTGTTTACTATGGCAATTACTTCAGAGAAGATAATGGCTAGCGTGTTCTTCCAGTTGCGGAGAATTAGATTCCAGGCTGCTAATAGTACATGGGTCACCATAGCTCTATCCTCACGTGGAAATGCTTCCATGCCAATGTGTAGTATGGCTAGGGTAGGGTTTGGGGGAGTTAAAATACCCGTGAGATCAGAGATTATTTGGAAGATTTTATTCCATAAGCTTGACAGGCTCGGGCACTCCCACAGAGTATGTAGTAAGTTACCAATGTGGCCGCAGTTTCGCCAACATAGAGGAGAAGAGGTCGGGAACATGACAGAAAGTCTGTATGGGGTGTAGTGCCATCTATTATGAATTTTCAATGTCATTTCCCAGTGATTTACGCAATGAGAGGCTTTTTGGATAGTTTTGAAAGCATAAAGCCATTGATCGTCAGAGAAGGTGGCCGCTAGATCCACTTCCTAAGGGCCGAATTGTTGTTAAATGTTCGTTTGTCCTGTAGAATGTTATAGAATAGCGATATGCCTTTGACATGTTGAAGGCAAGTTTGAATAAAATCCCCATGCTTTAGTGGATAGGTGGATGGTGGATATCAGGTGGGACCTTAGGTAGTGGGAGATGCGTGTGCAAGATAACCACATGGTGTGCGGTAAGTCATATTCCGACATAATTTGTTCTGCCGATTTTGCCTTCTGATTGTGGAATAAGGCTGGGATATGATGTATATTTTTGGCCTTAAGTTGTGTGGTTTGTAGTGAGGAAAGTTTGGCGCATAGGAGTTCTATCGGTAATTTACATGATATTGCTCTTGAGTCTTTACATTCCTGTTTTAGGAGGAATCTCCATGCCTGCAGCGATATTTGTAAGGTTGGAGACATACCCCCAGTGTCCCAGGGTTCCCATATGTCACTTATTAGGAAGTCAGTGAGGTTGTCTACGGGGATCACAGATGTTTCTATTTCAACCCACAGCGGGCTGTCTGTGTGTTGAAACCAATGCTTGAGTTGGTCAAGTCATGTAGCCCACAGGTAATCCCTCAGGTCCTCGCATCCAGCTCCCCCTATTGATTTGTGGGGCATCAGATTACAGTGTGGGCATCTGCCCCCCCCCCCCACGTGAATTTCCACATTCTCTTGGACAATGTATTGTGCATAGGTATCGGGATTGGTAGGGAGCGGAATACATAGAGTATTTGGGGCAATATGGTCATCTTAAAGGCCGCAATTCTGCCTAGCCATGATAACTCCCATCTTTCAATGTCTGCGAGTTGTTTGCCTATTTTGGCCAATAGTGGTTTAAGGTTCATATCAGCCAGGGTAGAGAGTGTGTCAGTCAACGTCATACCCAGGTATGTGATGCCTTTGGTGGACCAGGAGTATGGTAGGGTAGTTTGTAAGTTCGCTTTCGCGTGCGGGTGTACTCCCAAATCCAGAATCAGTGATTTCATGTAGTTAACGTTATAATATAATATGAGAATTTTGTGGGCCTGCGGAAGAGATTACAGAGGGTCAGTCAATAAGAGGATAACATCGTCGGCAAATAAATGTATGACATATTTGGATCTTCCAAAAGTGAAACCCTTAATTTTGTCATTCGCACGGATGGATTCTTCCAGTGGTTCAATTATTAAGTATAAGTATTATTAATATATTAGGGGAGAGGGGGCAACCCTGGCGAGTGCCATTTGATATGTGAAACGGTTTGGACAATAGACCAGACATACATACCTGTGCCGATGGACACGAGTAGAGCGCCATAATAGCGGTGAGTATCGGGCCTCTGAAACCAAATTTACCCAACACAGCTTCCATATACGTCCAGTGCACCCTATTGAACACCTTCTCTGCATCTATGGATAGAAGCAGAGAAGGCATTCCCGAGGTTGTTGCCTGGTGAATAACATTAATAATACGCCTAGTGGCATCTGAGGTCTGCCTCCCCCTCACAAAGCCCATCTGGTCTCTTGGTACGCTGCAGGGGATGATATTTGTTAATCTTCGGGCTAGTAATTTGGCGTAAATCTTTATATCTGAATTTAGTAGAGAGATTGGCCTAAAATTAGCAGGAGTAGTGGGGTCTTTCCCCAGTTTTGGCAAAGTTATAATGTGGGCTCTCAGCATCTCAGAAGGGAAAGAAGAAATTTTTTCTGCCTTTGTGAAAACCTCACTGAGGTATGGGGAGAGCATTTCCTTGAAGACTTGTCTAAATATTTTGATCCATGTGGCCAGCATAAGGCTCAGTACACACCTATGCAGTTTGCTTTTAATTTGATTTGTTTCTGCAGTGCTTTTTGCTGTACGTTTTGATTTTTGTGCACATGATTTTGCTGTAATTCGTGTTTTTGGGGGGTTTTTTATGATTTTTTTTGGTCAATTTGTTGGGTATATTAAAAAAACACCAATTGCTGCAAAAACGCATTACATGCTTTTCTTCAGCTTCTCCATTGAGTCTATTGAACCAAAAAAGCACTGTTTTGTGTTCATAAAAGTTCTTGACCCTTTCCAAATATGCAGCAGCTGAAAGCATAGATGTTAAAGTGTCCCATAGGAAACCATGTTAAATAAACTGTAGTGGGTTTCTGCAAAAAGCACCAAAAAACACTCAGGTGTGTTCCAGGCCTAAGACGTTTAGTAGCATAATCGGGGTAAAAAACAAAAAAAAATTATCCCTTTATTATTTTTTTTTTTTGTTGTTTTTTTTTTTGCTTGCCAGCTCAGTGAAATCGATTAATAGCCGTAGGACCAACCTCAGCTTGACGCTCAGCGTCCCTTTTGTGCATTCACATCATTGTGGCATTTTTACAGTATAAATTTTATTTTTATTTTTTTAAATGCATATATCCATGGTGTACACAAAACAGAAGCTCACCTAGCTAGACATATTCCCCTCTAAACACTATCCCTCTTACCCACCAATCCCCTTCCCCCTCCCACCGACTATATCTGCCCCCCCCCCCTCCCCTATCCTAACTCGTAGATCATTTTTAACCTAACAATTACTCATATCTATACCCGTTTGGGTCTAAACCCTTAATCCTTCTGAGGTGCTCCAGCTCCTTTTAAATGCTTGCCAGCTATTCCATTTCTCCAGCGTGTGTTTATTACTCCTGCCCCTCGAGCTATCCTCTAAGCATTCCATCTTATAGATTCCTTCTACGGCATCCACCCACTCCCATATTGTAGGTGCCTCCGGCTCTTGCCATTTTTTTGGAATTAATTTTTTCCCGGCATTTAAGAGATGTCTTAAGGACATCTTATACCGCTCCGTGCTGCCCCCTGTAGCATGAAACAGGACTGCCCATGGGTCTGCGGTTACCACAGAACTGGTTATAGTTTTAATATGCCGTAGAATCTGGTTCCAATACCTCTTAATTTTTGGGCACCCCCACCATATATGAGCCATAGTACCTAGTTCCCCGCATCCACGCCAGCATTTCCCTGCCGTATCTGGTTGAAATTTGCTCTTTCTATCTGGGGTGTAGTACCACCTTGACAGGCCTTTATAGTTCATCTCTGCGGTTTTCGCATCAATGGCGGAGCCATGGACCAATTTAAATACTTTGCCTAACATTACCTTATCCTTTTGTGAACCTAATTCCCTTTCCCATTTTTTGACGAATGGAGGTATTCCCGACTCCCCAGCTGCCAACAGCAACTTATACCATCTGGAAACTAACCCTTTAGAGTTCTTTGTTATAGATAGTTGTTCTACCATACTCAATTCGTCAGCTGCCCTTATCGGTTGCGGTAGTTTTTTGATAAAGCGGGAGAGCTGGCCGTACCTCCACTCGTCAATCACCATTATGTCAATTTTTTGTTTTATTTCGTGATAAGGTGCTATATTGCCATCCTTCATTACATCTTTAAGCTGTGCTTCCTTTTTTACCCAGTTGCCTCCTATCTCCGAGCAACCAGGTAAAAAATATTTATTGTCCTTAAGTGCCATAAGAGGTGAGTTATATTTTCCATTAATGTGCTTATATACCCTGTCCCATATTCGGAAAGTGTTACGTGTTAAATTATTTCCTATCCCTAGTTTCAGCCTCTCATGTGGAGGATTCCATATTTGTTTACCTAATTGTGCTCCACAACTTTCGTGTTCAAGTTTTACCCACTTTTTTTCTAAATTATCCCTTTTGGTCCATTCGCTCACCCTTGACAGGACCACCGCTTTGTAATATATCTGGATGTCCGGGATCGCCAGCCCACCTCTCTCTTTTGGTTGTTTCAAACTTGCAAAGGCTATTCTGGGTTTTTTATGCTTCCATATAAATTTATTTAGTACTAATTTTAGTTTAGTAAAATATGCATTGGGCAACGCTATCGGTAGCATCTGAAAACAGTATAAAATTTTAGGGAAAATTATCATCTTCACTAAGTTTATTCGCCCTAGCCATGATATCGACCCCTTACTACATCTCTTACACTCCGCCCGAATATCATTCAGTAGTGGCAAGTAATTGACTCGAAGGAGTCTCTTCTCCGATTTAGCAAGATTTATGCCTAGATATTTAAGCTCTTTTCTCAACGGAAAGTTCCAGTTCTGTTGGATTTTTTGCGCCTCGATCTTGTTGGTATTTATATTCAATATTTCGGATTTCGGTCGATTTATTTTGAAGTTCGACAATTCACCATATTTTTCTAATATCCTTATTAAATTTGGGATTGATCGTTTGGGATTGCATATATAAAAGAGAATGTCATCTGCGAAAGCAGATAGCTTATGTTCCTCATTCCCAATTTTAACCCCCATTATATCCTGACACTCTCGGATTGATGCGAGGAGGGGTTCCATTGAAATCACAAACAGGAGGGGCGACAAGGGACACCCCTGTCTGGTCCACCGTTTCAATTCGAATTTAGTGGACTCCTGACCGTTGACTTTTACCCGCGCAGTGGGTTGGTTATATAGAACTCTCACCTTCTGTATTATTTTCGGGCCCATTCCCATCTCAGCCATTGTTTGAAACATGAACCCCCAGTCCACTCTGTCAAAGGCCTTCTGTGCATCTGTAGACAGAAGCAGGCTGGGGGTCCCTCCCCCTCGCATCCGCTGAAGCAGCAATAGGGTTCTGAGGCCGTTATCTCTCCCCTCCCGCCCTGGTACAAACCCCACCTGATCTGAATGGACCAGGCTCGTCATCAGGTGCTTTAGTCGCTCCGCTAGAATCTTTGCGTATAGTTTTGTATCTGTATTGAGTAGCGAGATTGGCCTGTAGCTAGTGCATTGTACTGGGTCTTTCCCTTTTTTATGAATTAGTGTGATTGTGGCCGCTAGGCCCTCACTGCTCATGCTGTGTTTCTTGCCCAGCCCGTTAAAGTAATGGCATAATTTTGGTATTAAAATTTCTCTGAATATTTTATAATAAAGTATTGTGAAACCGCCTGGTCCGGGGGATTTTCCCAGCGCTGATTTTGTCAAAGCCTTGTTTATTTCTTCGGCCGAAATTGGCCGATCCAGAATCTCCCTTTCCAGCGTATTGATTTTGGGTAGTCTATTTTTTTTTAGGAAGGCTGCAATATTCTTTGCGCGCGTCACGCCCTGTGCCTTGTGCTTACTGTCTGAGTAGGTCTCTTCAAAATATTTCCTAAATGTTTCTGCAATTGCTTTCGTTGAAAATGCCATATTACCATTTTTATTCGTTATTTTGCCAATGAAATTTTTTGTTTTTTCGCTTTGTACCATCTTGGCTAGGTATTTACCCATTTTATCCCCCCAGAGATATCATTTACGGTCCCGACCATTAAAGACCCTCCTGGCTTCTTGTTCCAGATGGTCTTTTAATTCCTCTCGAGTTTTAGCTAATTTTTTGTATGCTCTATCCACTTGGGGCTGGCTTTTTTTTTTATGCTCTTGTTCTAGATTATAGATTTCATCCATTAATCTTTTGGTCTCCATTTCCCTCATTTTTTTTTTTTTTGGACCCTACTGCGATCAGTATTCCTCTTATGTAAGCTTTGTGTGCTTCCCACACTATTTGACCTGGAATTTCCGGGGTATCATTTAATGCAAAATACTGTTTAATTTCTTTGCCAATCCTAATTCTATCCTCTTCATTGTATAGCAGATCTTCATTTATCCGCCATGTCGAGGGTCTTATCTTATTACTTAAATTATTTATTTTGATCTTCACGGGAGCGTGGTCTGAGAGAGTAGTTACTCCTATGCTAGCGTCAATCACCTGATCTAATAACCCGTGGTCTATAAAAATATAGTCAATGCGGGAATATGTCGCATGTACCGGGGAGTAGAATGAGTAATCTCGGCTCTTTGGATTCATAACTCGCCAGGCATCAACCAGCTGGTTGGTGTATAGTTTTTGCAAGATATTTCTTAGTTGATCATTTCTCATCCTCTGTTTCCCGGACGTGCTATCTAATCCCGGATTGAGGGTAAAATTAATGTCTCCTAGCATTATCACGTATCCCTTCTTAAACTTGGTTAACTTGGTTAATATCGTCTTTAAAAACCCCATGGGATTGGCATTAGGAGCATAGATATTTACTATAGTACAGTCTATCTCGTCTTATGTACCCCTCAGGAACAGGTACCTCCCTTCCGCATCAGTC
Organism: Lithobates pipiens; assembly: GCF_037356315.1. Lineage (NCBI taxonomy): Eukaryota > Metazoa > Chordata > Amphibia > Anura > Ranidae > Lithobates > Lithobates pipiens. Next base: position 285,199,267 of record NW_027507764.1, read on the forward strand.
ATCCTATCCACTAATTGTAAATTCGTTTTTTTTGAGAAGCCTATCGCTACCCCTCTACTCCTTGTGGATATTGTATCGCTGTAGTACCAACTAGGGAAATGCTTAGAATATAATCTAATATTTGATGTCAGGGAGATGTGCGTCTCCTGGAGGGCCACCACATCTGCCTCATATCGCTTAAGCTCTGCCAGGATCTTATGCCTCTTGGTTGGGGTGTTCAAGCCCTTGACATTATATGTTAAGAAATTTATCCCATTCATTTAGCTAAAGGTTTTACTTCCCTGTCACCTCCCTTCTCATATCTCGGGTACCAATTGTATTTTTCTAATGGTCTACTTTTCCACCCAAACCCTCTTACCACCCTCCACATCCCCCTCCCTCCTCCCCTCCCCCCTTCCCGCCCCCTCCTACCCCCTCCCAAACCCCCCTCCCCCCGTACTGCCAAAACCCGGCCCTTGTTTGGTAGATGGTCGTGTAAGCCCATACCATCTCCAGACGCATTGTTCTGAGGGTTTTGGGCTCCTTGGCCTGCGCCTCCTCTCTCCTCTCCTAATTAGGCAGGATAAGAGGGTATAGTACCAACATCCCTTGTCTTCCTCCCACCTTCCTCCCCAGTCACCTTCTTCCCCCTCTTCCTATCCAGTCCCCCCTGACTGGGTTCTGTCTCGTGATTCCTCAGAATTAAGATAGATCCTGCGACTATCCTGTCCAGCCTGGGAGATCCGGAATACACAGATCTAATCTCTTGCAGAAATCTGCCAGATCGTCTGGAAATCTCAACTTCACAGTTTGACCATTTTTAAAGCCCATTAAACATGCTGGGAAGCCCCAACTGTATTTTACATTCCGCGCATTCATCTCTGCCAGCAGCGGCTTCATAAGCCGTCTTCTCGCTAGAGTCGCATGTGATATATCGGAGAAGATTTGTATCTCGTGACCCTTATATTGCGGTAAGGTCTTCCCTCTGAGCTTCCTCCAGAGTGTTGCCTTTTCCTCGAAATAGGTAAATCTTACAATAATATCTCTGGGTCTCTCTGTAGCCGGTTGGCGTATTTTACCTATCCTATGGATCCTGTCGATTTTTGGGGGATTTTCTCTCCCTTATCCACAGCACTCGGAGACTATGCTTTCAAATATCTTCCTTAAATCTTCTCCCTTCTCTTCCAGGACTGATCGAATCCGTAAGTTTTTCCTTCTACTTTGGTTCTCTTGTTCTTCCAGTTTATACCATATCTCCCGCTGCTCCTGTCTCATTGCTTCTACTTGCTCCTTCATTTTACTTACTTCCTGGGATTGTTGTTCAATGCGTTCCTCCGTGGCCTCTACTCTCTCAAGCAGGCTTCCGAGGTCCTCTCGGAGCCCACGGATGTCTAGCTTAATTGCGTTTTCGAGACTCAGGAGCATCTCCCGCATTTCTCCTTTAGTTGGAGGAAGATCTATTACCCTTGATTCGTCCGCTTTGCTGTTGTCCATGTCACTCTCTGTCCCAATATCTTCTCTTAGGTGCGCGGTAGTGTTATCTTTATGTTTACCTAAACCTTTTTTGTGTTCTTGGTCAGGGTGTTGTCTCTTACCAGTATCTGTATGTTTGGGACTTCCTCCTTGCATTAAATATTGTTGGATAGTAGTATCTAAGCCCTTCTCTTTAGAGGATCGCGAAGTTCCGCTTTTAGCGGCTTTATTTGCCGATTTACTCATGGTATCTTATACGGTTATTTACCTCCTTCTTTTTGATTGCTTCGTTCTTCTCCTTTCCCCCCCTCTCCTCTTCACTTCTCGTTTTACTTCCCGCCTTTAATATTGAACTACCCGTAATTTTGACGCAGTGCTGCTCCAGTTGTAGTAAAATATAAAAACATGTAAACAAAAATTTGCGGTTATAATTAGTCTCGTAGGACTATTTCCTTGTTTTCTCCATTTAGAGTCGGGTTTGCAAGGCACAGAGGCTCCTGTGTGTTGAAGCCCCTTACAAAGCTTTTAAGGTCCTTCTATGAAGGCATCCTTTCACCTTAATGTAAAAAAAATCTACTTAGCTGACCTGGCGTATGTTGCACCCGGTGTTAGCATTATCAGATTACTGATAGAGTTAGGCATGTATTTCGGGACCTACAGCAAATGTATGGGACCCTTGGGGCGCCAGGGAGAGAAGGGTATGAGGGTATGAGAAAAACACCAGAGGAATCAATATCTCAGTTCAATTTGTTACAGCCGACCAGGGTGGATCCGTATGACTTGCCGATATTGGTCTTCGCTACTCGTTCTCTCTGAGAAAGGTCTATCCGTGTGCGTGAAAATGTTATTAGGACAAAAGACGAATAGCTATTTATATATTACCTGCTGAAGAAGGATTGAGACTAGGTTATTGCTGAATATACCTGACAGCAACGCCTCAATAACTCTGCTTATATCTGAGGTCTGTAACGCTTGATTTTTCCCGGAATATTCCTGTTCTCCCAATCACCATGGAGCATTCATATAATAATGTCTATAGTTTTATAGAGAGAAGATCACGAGTAGGAAGAATACGCACTGCAGACCAATAGCTATACCTACTGGGGGGGGGATATACAGGGTTGTTTCAGAGTATATCGCATTTAGCTTAACACATGCCTTATAACTGAGGCGCCCTTTGCGTGTAAATGTCCATAGGCAAAGCAATAGCTTGTCTGTACGTAAGAGTCCTTTGGCAATGAAGCCCTGGAATACTTAGAGCAATTTCCTTGCTGGACTAGGGTTACAATTCACCAGACTCAACAGGCAGATAACATACAGCTGTGCATATAACAAGCATTTAAGTTCTGACAGTTTAGTAGGTACGATACCGTCCTTTGTGTATGTGCCGATGTTGTCCTGGTATTCATCTGGGGTTCCGTCCAGGCCTCTTGTTAGTATGGAGAGGGGGTATAGGAGGATCCGAGAGCCGCCGATCCGCGGCGCTCTGTTCAGCCGGTCAGTGTCTGGGAGTATAGCACGGGATGCGGCACAAGCGGCGTGTTATAGCGGGGGGTGCTCGCGTTCGCTCCGGACAGAGCCACTCACTTCCTCGGATGGGAACGCGGCGCCCATCTCCCTCTCCCCGAGCACACGCCGCCCGGCAGCGCAGGTCAGCCCCTCCCCTCGGGCACGCCCAGCGACCTCACGTCCTACGCCCGCCCATCAGCGTCAGGCGCGATAATGATGACACTAAAAATTATCCCTTTATAGTACAAAAAGAGCAAATGATCCCTACTGTAAATATTACTTTCACTGTAAAAAAGGGAACCCCTTAAAGTAGCGATCATTTGCTCTTTTTGTACTATAAAGGGCTAATTTTTATTTTTTTAACCCCATTATGTTACTGCCCGAATAATCGATTATGAAAATAGTAATCGATTAATTTCATAATCGAATAGTTGTTTCAGCCCTAGTTAAATGGCATGTAACGCACTAAAATATACAGAGTTAAACTTGCAATAATGCACTGATATATGCTGCATTAAACGACACGTAACGCACTGAAATATACTGCGTTAATGGTGCACATAACACACTGAAATATACAACGTTAAACTTGCAGTAACGCACTGAAATATAGTGCGTTAAACGTGCACTGACGCACAGAAATATACTGCGTTAAATGACACATAATGCATTGAAATATACTGCATTAAACAGCACATAACACTGAAATATACAACGCACAGAAAAATACTGCGTTAAATGGCATGTAACACTGAAATATACGGCGTTAAACTTGCAGTAACGCACTGAAATATGCTGCAGTAAACCTGCCCTGACAAAATAAACTGACTCTAATGTAAAAATGGATGGTCACTACACTCACACTGACTAAACTATAACTGGAAAAACACTAATGTAAAGATGAATGGTCACTACACTCACACTGACTGAACTATCAATAGATTCACACTAAACTGATATTCTACACTGACAATAGAATCACAATAGCACACTATAGCACACTAACTCTTTAGTAGCACTGAACAGAGCCCTGCTCTATCTCTCTCCATGCCGATATCACATTACAAATAGCCGCTGTTGAAAGAATACTTTTATAGTGCGGGGCTGGAGGCATCTTGACCGTATCCAATCATGGCTCTGACAGTGGGATTCCAACGCAATGTGCAGCTGCACAGTGCATTGTGGTCATTCGGTGGGTCAAACAAACAGTCAAACTCCCCGATAATTTGGGTGTTTTTCAAACAGGTGAACAGCCAATGTTCGGGCTGAGCCCATCCCTAATGACTATAACCTTAATAACATGAGAGGGGTGGGCTTCAACAATCAGATAATGATGCTGTACTTAGTTTCCCATACAGCCTGATGCTGGTACAAGAAAGTGTCTGTATATTTATTTTAATTGGCTCTGTTCAATGCTTTTGTAGTTTGCAAAGTGTCAGGAAAAAGTTAATCACGGCTCTCAGAATATAAATGATTGATTGTTAAGGAGCGGGTCATATGCAGATAGCAAAAAAAAAAATTATTTAACACTACATGCCACTGCTCAATCAGAACCCTTTGAGCAGTTCTTCTTTGAGCAGTAGCATCTAGTGTTAAGGAACTTTTTTTTCTATCTGCATATGTAACATTGACATTTCATTTTTTGAACATCATGCATACCAGAGCTCATGCAGTTTCTTAAATAATGTCTTCTTCTGTATATGTGTATGCAATAAAGAACGTCTTTTGCTATACCCCATTAAGTTAACTTGTTTTAGCTGCCTATAGGCCCATAGAAGCAATTTCTCTATATTACTACAGTGGTGTGAAAAAGTGTTTGCCCCCTTCCTCATTTCCTGTTCCTTTGCATGTTTGTCACACTTAAGTGTTTCGGAACATCAAACCAATTTAAACAGTAGTCAAGGACAACACAAGTAAACACAAAATGCAATTTGTAAATGAAGGTGTTTATTATTAAAGGTGAAAAAAAATCCAAACCATCATGGCCCTGTGTGAAAAAGTGATTGCCCCCCTTGTTAAAACATACTATAACTGTGGTTGTCCACACCTGAGTTCAACTTCTCTAGCCACACCCAGGCCTGATTATTGCCACACCTGTTCACAATCAAGGCATCACTTAAATAGGAGCTGCTTGACACAGTAAGGTCCACCAGAAGATCCTTAAAAGCTACACATCATGCCGAGACCCAAAGAAATTCAGGAACAATTGAGAAAGAAAGTAATTGAGATCTATCAGTCTGGAAAGGGTTATAAAGCCATTTCCAAAGCTTTGGGAATCCAGCGAACCACAGTGAGAGCCATTATCCACAAATGGCGAAGACATGGAACAGTGGTGAACCTTCCCAGGAGTGGCCGGCCGCCCAAAATTACCCCAAGAGCGCAGCGACGACTCATCCAAGAGGTCACAAAAGACCCCACAACAACGTCCAAGGAACTGCAGGCCTCACTTGCCTCAGTTAAGGTCAGCGTTCATGCCTCCACCATCAGGAAAAGACTGGGCAAAAATGGCCTGCATGGCAGAGTTCCAAGGAGAAAACCACTGCTGAGCAAAAAGAACATCAAAGCTCGTCTCAAATTCTCCACAACACATCTTGATGATCCCCAAGACTTTTGGGACAACATTCTGTGGACCGATGAGACAAAAGTGGAACTCTTTGGAAGGTGTGTGTCCAAGTATATCTGGCGTAGAAGGAACACTGCATTTCATAAAAAGAACATTATACCAACAGTAAAATATGGTGGTGGTAGTGTGATGGTCTGGGGCTGTTTTGCTGCTTCAGGACCTGGAAGACTTGCCGTGATAAAAGGAACTATGAATTCTGCTGTCTACCAAGAGATCCTGAAGGAGAATGTCCGACCATCTGTTCGTGTACTCAAGCTGAAACGAACTTGGGTTCTGCAGCAGGACAATGATCCTAAACACACCAGCAAGTCCACCACCGAATGGCTGAAGAAAAACAAAATGAAGACTTTGGAGTGGCCTAGCCAAAGTCCTGACCTGAATCCTATTGAGATGTTGTGGTATGACCTTAAAAAGGCCGTTCATGCTCGAAAACCCTCTAATGTAACTGAATTAGGACAATTCTGCAAAGATGAGTGGGCCAAAATTCCTCCAGGACGCTGTAAAAGCCTCATTGCACGTTATCGCAAACGCTTGGTTGCAGTTGTTGCTGCTAAGGGTGGCCCAACCAGTTATTAGGTTTAGGGGGCAATCACTTTTTCACACAGGGCCATGATGGTTTGGATTTTTTTTCACCTTTAATAATAAACACCTTCATTTACAAATTGCATTTTGTGTTTACTTGTGTTGTCCTTGACTATTGTTTAAATTGGTTTGATGTTCCGAAACACTTAAGTGTGACAAACATGCAAAGGAACAGGAAATGAGGAAGGGGGCAAACACTTTTTCACACCACTGTATATTTTGGGCTAGCAGCACCACTTCTCACCCAGACAGGTGGGTTCCTTTTCACTTAAGGGAAACCCCATGCTAAAATTAAAAGAAAAAAAAAATGTGCCCCCCCCCCAAAAAAAATCCATACCAGGCCCTTAGGTCTGGTATGAATTTTGAGGGGGATTCCCACATTTTTTTTAAATGGTGAGGGGTTCCCCCCCCAATATTCACACTAGTCCCTTATGTGAGCATGCAGCCTGGCAGGTCAGAAAAAGGGGGGGGGGCGAGTGATTGCCCCCCCCCACCTCCTGAACCATACCAGGCCATGTATCTCATCTTTTAGCTCTCTGGCTTTTTTCGCAAAATAACTTTGCAAAGTAATCTTATTTTTAGAGTTCAGCAGCCCCATCAATCATCAATACAGACCATGGGCCAGAGGTTGTACAGGTCCTCTGTGCGCTTTTTCCCCCACAAAGGAGGCAATAGATCTCTCCCAACTTGAAGAAAAGCAGTAATTTCTCTAATCCGTAAGTAATACCTGTCCTTACTTCAGTTAGCTTTTCTTGTGGTTAAATTGGCAGCCGAGCTTTCAAAAATCTTCCACAAGGTTCATATTCCAGCCCCTGGGCTGTGATTTCCACTTTAAACAACTGGCTGCTGTTGCCTGCACTGCTTGCACAGGGGGGCAGTTATGTAACAGCCTTTCTGTAAATAGTTTGCAGTACTGACACCCTGCTTCTAGGGGAAACAGCTGGTTTGTATATCTGACTGCTCCTATTCCTGCCCATTCATGCCTTTAGATTTTGATGGGCAGAAGATAAGTATGAGGGAGTTTGCAGCTAGGGGTCAGTGACAAGAGAGAAAAAATCTTCCATGTCAAAGGGCACAGAAATGCCAATATAGATTACTACATGCCCAAAGATTCACGGGACAAATAGTTATATTACGGCATGTACAGCTATTCCACCATGTATAGCACTTCCCCGGAGCCTCCTCCCCACTCCCAACCAGTGCAGGGTTATGGCTATAAGTGATGACGTCAGATAAATTAAAGTGTAGCTTTTTGATGACTGGTTTACTAGAAAAAGTAAAAATGGTTATGAACTGAGCTTTAACCGAGGGAGGATTGGGTTCATTAGTAGCTTTTTACTCAGATGTCAGCTTTAGAGAGGACCTCCAGATCAAATGAGAAGCCAAATAATAAATTTTTTGAATTCCTGGGTGATAGTAGCATAGAAGAGGAGAAAGCCCGGAGGAGGAACGGGATGTGCTCTCCCTCCACTCTGTACACAGAACTTAACACAGTAACTCTTTCATGGTTGGACTGTACACAGGGCTTTGTGTAATTTTGCTGTAGGAAGGGCAAACAGGTGGTATTTGGGGGGGGGGGGCAGTTGTGCTAGAACGGGGGATGGGAAGGTGGATTTGTGGCTAGTAGAGGGATTTGTGCTAGGAGGGGGATTTGTACTAGATGTTTTTTTTCCTCTTGGAGGTTTGTGCTAACTGGGGGGGATGAGGGTGGATATACAACCTACTGACCACTTAACTCTTCCTTACAAACCACATTTTAGGGTTTTTCATGCGTTTTCCCACACCGCACAAAAAAGCGTTGCCTTTTGCAGTTGCACATGGATGCCATTCATTCCTAATGACACCCACATGCATCCACCAATCGCATGTTTGCACACACTTAAACGCATGGTACCACAGTACCATGTATTTTGGTGGGGCTCAATTTAAGAATCATGCCAGCACCTTTTTTTGCATGTTTCACGAGCATAGAGCAGCCTAATAAAAAACAGAACATATTAATGCCGCGTACGCCGGAATTTCTGATGGAAACAGTCCGATGGGAGCTTTTCATTGGATTTTCCAACCGTGTGTATGCCCATCTTTTTCTGTCAGCATTTCCGACGGCCTTTAGATTAAGAGCCTGTTCTTAATTTTTCCAATCGTGTGTATGCAATTCCGACACGCAAAATTCCGACGTATGCTCGGAAGCATTAAACTTCCCTTTTATAGTACCGTCGAACATGTTGTATGTCGGGGTGTTATTGACCATCAAAATTTGGTGTATGTAGGCAAGACAGTTTGAGCGGAATTCCGACGGGAAAACCATCAGAGCTTTTTCCGACGAGAATTCTGATCGTGTGTACGAGACAAAAGCATTCTCTTGCACCTCCTTACATAGTTACATAGTAGGTGAGGTTAAAAATAGCCCTCAGACTTGTGTGCCCCGGGGTTGTGTATAATTCTAAAAGGTGCCTTGACTACAAACAGGTTGAAAAACACTGGTTCCCATTAGGGAGATGCATGCTATCTATTTGTCCTGTTTACTGTTATCATAAAAAGTGAAAGTAAAAGAAAATTTGAAATTTTGTGTTGTCTCCAGAACAGTAATAGAGGGTTAATCTTCCAATCGGAACACCTTGTGGCCCCAATTGGTTCCCTTAATTTGTAGAGATTTCCTCACACTTCCTCTTTTGGCCATGGGACAGAAAGCGAAGATCAATCTCCCCAATGGGACACAGATGGCAAAAAAACTGACAGTAGTATAACCCTCCCTTATGCTATCCAAAATTAAAACAAAATTGCCCATAGTTCTACCTTAAGTTTGTAATTTAAGTGATTATAAATTCTAAAGCAGAGTTCAATGCATTTTTTTTAGTTTATTAAAAGTCACCAGCTACAAAAAGTTTAGCTGCTGACGTTTAATAACCAAACACTCACCTGTCCCACGATCCAGAGATGCGGCCGCCCGGAGCCTCGCTCCTCTCCCCCTCCTCTCTACTGGTGCCGTCATAGCGACTGTGGGCACCGGGCCGTAACAGCTTTCGGCTTCATGGCCAGGTGCGCACTGTGCATGCGCGAGTTGCACTGCACTCTGCTAGTGGCCAGGCAATCTTCTAGGACCTGTCACATGTCCCAGAAGATTGCAGGCAGGGAGGGGCCACCTAGGGGGAGAGGAGGAATCGCCTAGGCAGCCAATAGCAGGAAGAAGGAAGTGGGACAGGAAGTCCCACTCTAAACTAAGTACCCACTCCCCCCAAAAAAATACATGCCAAATGTGGCATGTCAGGGGGTGAGGGGTGCTTAAAGCGGAAGTTCCACTTTTGGGTGGAACTCCGCTTTAACTAAAATAAGAAGAGGACTATCTTGCAGTTCAATCTTTTGACAATTTCATTAAGCTCTAATTTCGTGTGGTTTTTATAGATATGTATTGGGGAAAACACACCTTAGACCCTTAGACCCCTTTCACACCGAGCCGCCACAGGCATCAGTGGTAAAGCGGCTCTATTTTTAGCACTGCTTTACCATAGTTTTAGGTTAATTCCGGTATCGCAGCGCTGCCCTATTAATTTAAAATGGGGAGCAGCGGTGGAGGACCGGTGAGTTCACTGCTCCAAAGAAGCTGCTGTCAGAACTTTTTTTGACTCCCTGCCAACGCACTGCTCCAGTGTGAAAGCCCAATAGAGCCGCTTTTTTTCAGGCACTATGCAGGTGCTAGTTTTAGCGCTGTAAGGCCTGAAAAATGGCCGCAGTGTGAAAGGGGTCTAAACCAGTGCCTCCACGATTCATTTTTTTTTTAACTTCCAGCAGCTCTCTACAATCTCCTGCCTTTCTAATGTAGTTTTAATGAACAAATGAGAGAGCTCTTTAGAGAAGGCATTAACAACTTTAATACAGGGCACTTATACCCCCTTCCTGCCCAGACCAATTTTCATCTTTCAGCGCTCTTACATTTGTATGACAATTACTCAGTCATGCAACATTGTACCCAAACAAAATTTTATAATTTTTTTTCACAAAAATAGAGCTTTCTGTTGGAGGTATTTAATCACCACTGGATTTTTTTTTTTTTTTTTTTTGCGATATAAGTAAAAAAAGCAAACATTTTGAAAAAAAACAAACCGTTTCTATTATAAAATTTAGCAAATAATTAATTTTTGTTCATAAATTTGGGCCACAATTTATACTGCTACATATCTTTGGTAAAAATAACCAAAATAAGTATATATTATTTGGTCTGTGTGAAAGTTATAGAGTCTACTAGCTATGGTCAAAATCATTAAAAATTGATCACAGCTGATGTACTGACAGCTTGTCTAATTTCTTGAGGCCTTGAAATGTCAGCACAGTACAAATACCCCAAAATTACCCCTTTTTGGAAAGTAGACAGTCCAATGTATTTTGTAAGAGGCATGGTGAGTTTTTTGAAGTTGTAATTTCTTCCTACAATTCTTGGGAAAATTAAGAATTTAGTTATTTCTCACACACAGTATAAACATACTTCCAATTGCACCCAAAAATACATTCTTCTACTCCTGAATATTGTGATACCACATGTGTGAGACTTTTTCACAACCTGGCCACATAGAGAGGCCCAACATGCAGGGAGCACCATCAGACATTCTAGGAGCATAAATTACACATCTAATTTCATTCCTACCTATCACACTTTTGAAGGTCCTGGAGCACCAGGACAGTAGAATTATCCACAAAATTATCCCATTTTGAAAAGCAAACACCCCAAATTATAAAATATTCTATGAGGCATGGGCTGCAGATAGGTACTTGAGTATTCTGATGGGTGGCAGATTGGTACTCGGATACTCTGGGCTGGAGACAGGTACTGAGATACTCTGGTGGGCTGTTGCAGGTACAGTACTCGGGTACTCTGATGGGCTGGTTCCAGGTACTTGGGTACACTCGTGGGCTGGGGACAGGTACTCAGGGTACTCTGATGAGCTGGAGATAGGTACTCGGTTACTCTGATGGGCTAATGATAGGTACTCGGGCACTCTGATGGGCTGGTGATAGGTACTGAAGTACTCTGATGGTTTGGTGACAGGTACTCGGGTACTCTAAAGGGCTTGTGACAGATACTCATATGAGCTGGTGGCAGGTACTCTGTTGGGCTGGGGACAGGTACTCTGGTGCTCTGATGAGCTGGTGATAGGTACTCTGATGGGCTGCTGACAGATACTCGGGTACTCTGATGGGCTGCAGTTAGGGACACGGGTACTCTGATGGGCTGGTGACAGGTACTTTGGTCCTCTGATGGGCTGGTGACAGGTACTCTGATGGGCTGGTGAAAGGCACTCAGATGGAAGCAACATTTCTTTAGTTGCTTCCTGGTTTATAGTCTAGGCCAAAATGATGTCATACATCCCAGGAGGCTTCATGCCAATAAAGTGGCTGTTGCCTTTTTATGTATGGCTTGTAGTGTGTAAGTAAAATAAGTCCCAATCATTGGCGTCAGTGGCAATAATGGTAACCCCCCTAGTGGTCTCAAAAACACCCTTTTTGTTGGTGGTCAGTTATAGTAATGGCAAACCCACTAATGCTGGTGATTAATGACAGGCTGTAATAATAACCTCTCCTAAAAATGGTGGACAGTGGCAGGCTTAGGCTGTAAAAAGAAACCCCTTCCCCAGCTTTGGTGGTCAGTGGTAGACTTAGGCTACCATAGGAACTCCAAACTCCCACCCAGCATTGCTGATCATTGGCAGAAGTAGGCTGTTATAATATCTTCCCCACCCCAGCATTGGTGTCATTGGCAGGCTTAGGCTCCAATAAGAAACCCCTCCCTAGCATTGGTAGTCTGTGGCAGGATTAAGCTGTAATAAGAAACCCCCCCAGCATTGGTGTTCAGTGCTTTGCCAAAAGCAGCACACACACCCACACTGCTAGCTCTCTCCCAGTCTGCTTGGACTATATTTCCACTGTTGGGCAGAGTATGTTCCAGCACTCAGTACACCGCTGCCACTCTGCATGTCATGGGCAGCCACACAGGGCACTCTCAAAAGCAGTGGCATCTGCTGTGGTGCTCCTTAGTAACCATAAAGTACGGTGTGAGGAAGAAGTACAGTGTAAATTAAAAGAATCCAGGAATTTGCTTAACAGGGTGTGGCCCCCGAAGAACTCATCTGGTATGATACCATGGCAGGTAAAACTGATGATTCCCTAAAGATCACTTTCAAGCAACCACTTGGCATCCATGGCAATGTGTTGGTGTGTCAATCTTCGGTATGGGTCCTAGCATAGACTGAATAATCTAAAATGTTATTTTCGTTTAGCAGCCACCTTCTTAAAGTAGAACTAACCCCTCCTATCCTTTGCAACCAAGGAGCTGTCATCTTCATCTTTGATTTATTACACCAGCCAGAGAGCAGATGCAATTGTGACAGTTATACTCGGCATGCCTACAACAATAAGTAGCCATGAAAAAATCAGTAGAAAAGAATCCAGAAGGTTACTTGTTTTCTATCAGATTTCTTGCTTCCTTTTGTTAGGAAACATCTTATTTTCATATTATTGTCCTTTGCTTATAAAATGTTCAGTCATTTGTTTTTGTGGAAGAATGTTTGTGAATGAAAATAAGGCTGGAGTTGCACTTTAATCTGTGTGATTTGACCTATTCCATTTGATTGTTTTTCTTATCCAAGTTTATTTTTCATTTCTGATATGAAATTCATAACCATAACAACTTTTCTATGCCATGTTAGGATTACCCTGTAATTGTGCTGATAAATTTGTTCCTGTTTGTGGTCAAAATGGACGTTCCTATCCCAGTGCCTGCATTGCACGATGTGTTGGTTTACTTGATCACCAATTTGAATTTGGGCTGTGTTCTTCAAAGGATCCATGTAATCCCAACCCCTGTGTTAAGAGTCAGAGGTAAATTAATATATTTATTTGTCTAATACGTATACTTATTAAATTTAAACATGCTACAGTGATCTTAGAGGTAGAAAATCTTTATTAAAGAGAATTACTTAAGTTAGGTGAAACACAATAACATTTTTTTTCCCATAAAAACATGTTTTTATATTTTTATTTGTTTTCCTTTTATTGTAGCCAATTTTAAACATTTACACAACATGTAAAAAAATATAGCTTACATTTGTAAATGAATTTGTAATTTCACTGCACCCTTCTTTGCAGTTTGCTTTGGAAACTGTAGCAAGTCAGATAGAATTTGCCTCATTTGCTGGCTGGAGGACAGCAGCATAGCATTTTACTCCTTAGCCTGGCTGTATTTGTCCCACTCCTCGTTTTTGTTTTCAGTTATTTCAGTAATGCAAGCTAAGCATCGCATGTGGGTGGTCTTGCCTTGGGTAGTCTGCAGCCACTTCCTCACCTGACATCCACCCATCAAACCATTTTGATATTTGCATACAATAACTCCTCCCAAAGAGCAAGCCCACTATTTTATTCAGAACTGAGCGCTCTTGAGAGAGATACTGAGGCAGGGTGCTATGAGGTTTTCAGGAAGCTATGTACAGGTCCCTACCAGCCCCTCCCACTAGACCACCTGCATAGAGAAGCACAGAGGCTGAAAAGTGGTGACATTACTTTTTTTTTAGATCCATTGATGTCGCCACTGGGCTTCTGTGCTTCTCTATGCTATGCAGGTGGCTCATGTCTAGTGGGAGGGGCTAGCAGGGACCTATACATAGCTTCCTGAAAACATCACAGCACACTGGGTCTAATATAATGCAATGAAAGTGAAAAAAAAAGTGTACAGGCATTTTAAGTACACAATGGGGTTTATTTGCTAAAGCTGGAAAGTGCAAAATCAGGCTCACTTCTGCATAGAAACCAATAAGCTTCTAACCCCAGATTGTACAATTAAGCTTTGGTAATAAAACCTGGAAGCTCATCGGTTTCTATACAGACATGAGCCTGATTTTGCACTTTCCAGCTTTAGTAAATAAACCCCATTCCGTACTTAAAAGTGGTGTATGCCTGTATTTAAACTACAATTAGAATATTGATGATGGGGGCAGGGACAAACCATGGAAGGCAAAATTTAAGCCAAATAACTTTGGATTTAACCCTTTTACTACCAGAGCCACTATTACATTAGTTAAAACCTAAAAATTATTATTTATTTTCTGAAATCTTGAGAATAAAACAGTAGTAGTCATAGGATATTAGCACAGCTGTTAATCTCATATACAAAAAAATATACTAAAATACATTTTAGTACATGCAAACACAATATATTATCCATTGTTTAGATTACATATACATTTTATATAATATATTAGGTTACCTGGAATAAATAGATACCAGACATGCATTGTTTAAAAGCCTTTACAGGTCAATTTAGAGCAAAACCATGAATGCTGGTCATAGAATTATTGCTTTCAGTCTGGCACAATTGTCTTTTTTAAAATCATGTGTGTGTATTTGTTTAATATTTTTTTATTTAACTTGCTATCATAAATAGGGACTGACAAGCCCCCTATGTTATAGCACAGTGGACCCCTAACAGACCTTTGCACTCCACTAAAGCTAATCAAGCACAGATCATGCTTAACCACTTGCCGGCCAGCTCACATATAAGTATATTGCGGCAGGTTGGCAGTACTGCGCGAATCTCCGTACCTGTATGCAAGCAGTTGTGGGCGGACGCCGCCTTGTTCCCGCAGCATACTGTGGGAGTGTGCTCCCGGGTCGGGCAGTTGCCTAGTACAGAGGCAGAACAGGGATCTGCCACTGTAAAAAAGCGGATCCCCATTCTGACAGGGGACATTTCAGAGATCATCTGTTCCCAGTGATCAGAAACAGTGATTTCTGTCATGTCCCAGTGAGCCCATCCACCCTACAGTTAGAACACACCTAGGGAACACAGTTAACCCCTTGATCACCCCTAGTGTAAACCCCTTCCCTGCCAGTGTCATTAAACAACTTTCTTCAACATACACAAGTCAAACAATATACAACATACTTTGTACAGCAGTTGTCATTGTCTTAAACAAATTGTATTCAGCTGCTAATTGAGGGCATAGCCAATGACCCCCCCCCCCCCCCCTTTTCAGGTGGACTAAACCTAAAAAAAATTACCTGGCCAAAATAAAAATAAAATAAATGAATAAAAATTACATAAAATTAACCACTTTAATACAGGGCATGTTTGCACCTTCCTGTACAGGCCAATTTTCAACTTTCAGTGCTGTCACTTTTTAAATGACAATTTCGCAGTCATGCTACACTGTACCCAATTTTTTATCATTTTGTTCCCACAAATAGAGCTTTATTATGGTGGTATTTGATCACCTCTGTGGGTTTTTATTTTTTCCTAAACTAATAAAAAAAAAAACATTTGAAAAAAGAAACGTTTTTCTTCGTTTTTGTTATAAAATGTTGTAAATAAGTAATTTTTCTCCTTCACTGATAGGCAGCACCGATGGGCACTCGTGGTGGCACTGGTGGGCACTGATAGGCGACACTGGGCACTGAAAGGCTGCACTGATGTATACTTATGGATGGCACTGATAGACGGCACTGCTGGGCACTGATAGGCGGCACTGATGGGCACTGATGTGCACTGAAAGGTGGCATTGATGGGCACTGATGGCTGGCATTGATAGATTTCACTGATAGGCATCACTGGTGACACTGGCACTGGTAGGCATTTTTCATTGGCACTGATAGGCAGCTGCTTGGACACTGGCAGCTGCCTGGGCACTGATTGAGATTTCCCTGGTGGTCTAGGTGGCCATACCTGGTGGTCCTGGGCGGGCATCCGAGGGGGGGCTGCACTGATAAACATTCAGCACAGACTCTCCTGTCAGGAGAGAAGCCGATCGGCTCTCCTCTACTCACGTCTGTCAGACGCGAGTGAGGAAAAGCCGATCAACGGCTCTTCCTGTTTACATCATAATCAGCCGTGATTGGACACGTCTGATCACATTGTGAAGAGTTTCTGTCAGAGACTCTATACCTAGATCGGAGTTGCGGCGCCCCCAGTGGCTTGTTATCCTGACCACGTAATATAAAGTCCGGTCAGGATAACGCAACCACTTTGCTGACATCATTTTGCTATATGACGGGCGGCAAGTGGTTAAAAAAAAACAAATAAAATCTGTATTTCTCCCACTTTCTCCTCAAAGATGTGTAATTTAGCCTGTCAATGTGCAGGCTACATCAGATAACCAAGGGTGATCAGCCCCTCACTCACCAGCACACTTGACCAGCTACACAGGCCTAAAACAATTTGCATTAGCAATACAATAAAATGTTAAAACGCATACACATATATCAGCCAAAAATCTCACCAGGTTTTGCGTGTCCGCTCACTGATGAAATATTTTTCATAGGATCTTAGCTGACCTCCACCGGCCGAGATACAATCTACAACCATCCGCCGCTATTAGGCAGGATTCTGGCCGGCGGACAACTCAGCTCACTCCCCGTGAGTTCCCGGAGTGCATTACTTCCCATCTTGGAGCCCCACACCGTCCGCGGGTCCCGCAATCAGGCCCGAGGCCTGCATCACTCCACGAGCGCCGGCCGCCATCTTGCGACCTACAGTGACGCCGGAGCCTCCGCACTCGAGTGCCGCGAGGCGCGCGGATAGCGGCGAAATACACACACCCATCGCGGGTCAGAGGAGACCCCTGAGGCCTGGGACAGGCATTCGGCAGTGGGGACCAGCACCAACAGGCCGCACGCTGCTGTGGAAGACACACTGGAGGCTGAGGTAGGCGGTGGCCATCTTGGTACACCCAGTCCACCATAACAGGCCCCTCACACTCCCAAAGGCAGATCATGCTCCCCCCAGTACTGTATACCACCGTAGTAGATTACAGTGGCCCTGGAGGGCCCAGGGATGGACATATAATAATATATAAATTGACTGGGGGTGCAGGGACAATGGCAGCATAATTTCCTAGCACCGTGCCGTCGGAACATTTCAGTTGGTGGATAAGGCATATCCAGCTAACAATTACTGTCACATCTACCCCAACCACTGCAGGCACTATTGGGTAACCGGCGGGTATGTATAATACGCCCCGGAACCGCCCCCGCAACAGATCACAACAGAAATCCTCTCCGGTCCGGGGGAAGGCGAAAGGGAAGGGCAGGATGGCGCCGGAACCGCCGGAACCTGAAGATACCACACAGAATTCGGACGATAGCCTGTCACAGTTTCCCTCTAATCTAGCAAGCCCTGTGGGCAGTGTTTCTGAAGCTTTGCTACAGAAATTCCGCACCATAGTAAGGGACGAGATCACCGCAGCCTCTCGCAAACTGTCTGCTGAGCTGGTGAAGGGTCTTAAAGAGCTAGGACACTGCACTAATCAGTTGGAGGAGAGGATGGACCTAACAACCACGGTCCTGGAGGGACATGAGGAAGAGGTGGAGAAACTGAATGCTGAACTTATAACTCTCCAGGACAAACTTGAGGGCTCAGAAAATAGGGCTCGCAGAGGAAATTTGCATATACGCGGCCTCCCGGAGACCATTACAGACCTCCAGGGAACAGCTACAGCGTTCTTCCAGGAGCTTGCACCTGATATACCTACGGAACGCCTGGAATTCGACCGTATCCATAGGTCCCTCGCTCCCAAGCCAACTGAGGGCACCCCCAGAGATGTGATCATAAAATTTCACTTCTACATTACCAAGGAACGGCTTCTCCAAGCGGCTAGAGAATTACCAGACATTGCATTTCAGGGAAACTCCCTCCAACTGTTTGCAGATCTTTCCCTGGTCACTATCACTAAAAGGCGGAATATGAAGCCCTATCTGCAAATCCTGCAAGCCAGAAACATCCGCTATAGGTGGGGGTTCCCCTTTAAACTCTCCTTTTATCACCTGGGACGTCAGTTTCATGCCTCATCTTTGCCGGATCTGAGGCGGCAATTCCAGGAGCTGCAATTTTGACCTCCCTCCTTCTCAACCCGAAGCTTCAGTGGCCCGCCCGGGTCCCTCCCGGGCCCCAACGAGATCCTCACAATCCTCACAGCACGGATCCCAAGCCCTCCGTTCTCTCAAGGCTCAGAGGTTTCATGAGGTTTCTACAGCCGGGCATCGTTAGAAAAATGCTGCTTCCGCCTTATGTTTGTGATTCTTTTTTTTGTTTTTTCGCTGCCTTCACACAGCAGGCAGGCATCTGGCTCTTGAACCAGTTGCAATTAATGCCACCAGGAGGCTGGAGTGAAACACCTCCGAACCACAACTGTGAGAAGTAGTAAGCTAGTCTTTATTTGATTACAGACTGCTGATTCTCAACCCTGGACTGTAGTGGCCCACCTTGCCGACTGGTGATGATGGGCAGGGAATCCGTCTTGATCTTTTTTTGTACAATTGTTGCACTCAGGTAATGGCTGCCTTCTCCCCCCCCCCCCCCTCCCCCTATTACATACGTTTTTTCAATTCCCCACTTCCTTTTTTGTTGTGTTCAATTTTTTTATTTATTTATTTTCTTTTTTTTTTTCTTTGCGGTTCTCCCAATATAGTCTATTTTTTATATATGGAGTTCTAATTATTATTTTAATTTTCAATTTCCTCGCTTTTGAATTTTTTCCGCGCCCCCCATTGCCCAGATCTCCGCATACTGAGGTTTTGGGCAGATCACCCCCCTTCCCCCTTTTTTTTCCCCTTGTGTTTTTTTCAAAAGTGTAAGTTTAGAGTGTGTACATACAGTATGGACTTGGCCCCTGCTTGCTAATGGCCTGATGGGGTGAGACCTTGCGCTCACCCTGCGGTTAATAGGCACACCCGTTTTTGGGTTCAACTCAGATGACGCTGGGTTCATGTTTATTCCTGAGCAGAGGGTCACCACATACACTAATCTGTTTTTTAAAAGGGGGGGGGAAGGGGGGGAGGGGGGAAAGGAAATAAAAAAAGAAGAAAAGAGAGAATTTTTGTTTTGTTTTGTTTTTTCACTAGTTTTTGGGGTTTACACCTATATGCCATTGTTGACATGTTCTTTAATATTCATGGTTATTGTTTGTTATGCCGAGTGGTTTCTGATGGACCACTGCACCCTCATGATGTGGTACTTGATCCGGACTAACGTTCGAGTCAACACCCGACCAAGTAGTGGGATGTTAAACCCATGACCCATAGCAATCTTAATGTTACAGAGTTATTTGTTCACAGCATTGCATGATTCTACTACCTTTTCTGAAATGTCACTTTATTTCTCTTTTTTCCTTCTCCCTCTTCACTGCTTCTACCTCTTTCTTTCTCCCCTGGGTTCGCAGGGTGTGCACTCTGGTTCCAGGTTAACGGCCACCCAGTGATATCCCAATGACAATTAACTGGTTGTCCTTGAATGTCCAGGGCATGAACTCTCCCCATAAGAGGGTGAAGGTTTTTAAATATCTGCGCAAGCAACAAGTTGACACTGCTTGTTTACAGGAGACGCATTTTTCTGAGACCTCCCATCCTAGGTACTTTGATGCTCAGTTCCCTCAGGTATTTTTGGCAAATGCTTCAACTAAGCAAAGGGGGGTTCTCGTGGCTTTTCGCAAATCTGTTCCATTTAGTTGCACTAAACAGATCGCAGACCCTGATGGAAGGTACCTACTGCTCCAAGGCACCATTCATGACACGGAGGTTACCGTACTGACCTTCTATGCCCCGAATGTGAATCCAGGGCCCTTCTTGACCCATGTCTGCGCCCTGCTTATGTCCCACTGCAAGGGCACCCTCCTTCTTGCGGGTGACTCTAATCTCATATTAAACCCCAAACTAGATAAGCACCCGCCCGAGAGAAATGGTCAGTCGGCAGGGGCTAAAAAATTCACGTCCTCTTTGCAAACACATGACCTAGTTGACCTGTGGAGGGAGTGTCATCCTCAGGGCAGGGACTACACCCATTACTCTCACCCCCATCAGGTCCACTCAAGGATAGACCATATGTTTATGCTCTGACGTCACCTTCCGTTAGTGGTTTCGGCCTCAATCTTGGCTGTTCCTTGGTCAATTCACGATCCAGTGCTAGTCGTCTGCCACTCTATCCCAGATAGACCCAGATTTTCTCCCTGGGTGATGAATGATTCACTTCTTTCCCATGCAGGGGTGACGGCAGAAATTATTAAGGCTTTGGAGGACTACTTTCGTGAAAATTTGGGCTCGGTGCAGTCTCTGGTGGTCCTTTGGGAGGCTTATAAAGCGGTGTTACGGGGTCGGATAATTGGTCTGGCTTCGGCCCGTAAGAAAGCTAGGGAGACGCAACAGAAAGCGCTTGAGTCCCGATTGGTGTCACTATCTGAGAAGTTTAAGCAATCTCCCACCCCGGGCAACCGTAAGTTGCTGGAACTAGCCAGATCGGAGCTCAATCTGTGCCTCACTGAGGGTGCTGAGCGTGTTCTACGCTGATCCCGCCAGAGATAGTATGTGAGAGCAAATAAGCCAAATTGTATGTTAGCCAACAGACTCCGAACCTTTGCCCCTAAATTAAACCCAATCACCCTACGAGATCGAAACAATGTTCTATCAGGGAACCCGAAACATGTCCTGGAGGAATTTGAGTTTCACCTTGTGAAGCTGTACGCGGTGCCGGAGGGAAATGCTGCTCAGAGTACGGCGGACTTCCTTGAGAGCCTTTCGCTCCCATCCTTAACGGGGGCTCACGTTACCCTCATGGATAGGGATATTCAGCTCTCTGAAGTTCTACAAGCAATACAAGAACTTAAGGTGGGAAAACGTCCTGGGCCTGACGGGTACACCGCGCTTTATTATAGGAAGTTGGCATCGGTAGTAGATCCCCACCTGGTAGCAATGTACAATTCGGTGAAAACGGCTATCCTCTCACCCCAGATCTTCTGACAGCAAATGTGGTGGTGATTCCTAAGCCGGACCGTGACCACTCATCTTGGGCCAATTTCAGGCCTATCTCACTCATCAATGTAGATATGAAACTCCTGACAAAAATTTTGGCGACTGGTCTAAACTCTTTTCTCCCTCGTTTGATAAAAAAGGACCAGGTTGGCTTCGTGCCACAGAGACAGGCGGGCGATGCAATTCGACGTATAGTACAACTCCAACATATAGCCCACGCTCGCTCTCTGGAATCCATGCTTCTATCCCTCGACATAAATAAGGCCTTTGACTCCTTATCTTGGCCCTACCTCATGTCTGTCCTACGGCACTATGGATTCGGGACTTCTTTCATGACTTGGATGTCAGCCCTATATGATTCCCCCCGAGCAAAAATTTAATATTACGGATTTGAATCCCCCATTTTTGATATCCGCAGGGGAACCCGCCAGGGGTGTCCGCTGTCGCCCCTTCTTTTTGTGTTGGCACTGGAACCTCTGACGGAGGCAATAAGAGCTTGTCCGGATATCAGGGGCATTGAAATAGCAGGTTGTCCCCATAAGATTTCCTTATTCGCTGATGACATTCTTCTTTCTGTCACCTCTCCTAGAACTTCCCTGCCAAACTCAGGCCGCGTACACACGCGGGGACTGTTCGCCCAACCTTGTCCGCTGAACAGTGTTTGGGCGGACAGTCCGCTCGTGTGTGGGCTTTCAGCGGACAGTTTCAGCGGACAGTTGGACGGACAAAGTCTTTCGGAAATTCCGAAAAACTGTCCGCTGAAACTGTGTTTGAGCGAACAGTCCGCCCGTGTGTGGGCCTGTCCGCTGTACTTTCGAAATGAGCGGACTGTTCCCGCTCGGAAAGTCCGCCCATTTCGAGCGCGTGTACAGGTAGGCGGGGCCCGCGAAGGAGACGTCGCGGGCTCCGCCGCCTGGAATGGGCTTAAAGGGGAACCCCAACGCCGAAAAAAATCGGCGTGGGGGTTCCCCCCAAGTCCACACCAGACCCTTGTCCGAGCACGCTACCCGGCCGGCCAGGAAGGGGGGGCGAGCGAGCGCATCCCCCCTCCTAAGCCGTACCAGGCCGCGTGCCCTCAACATGGGGGGTGCCTTGGGGAAGGGGGGGCCGCGCGGCCCCCCCACCCCAAAGCACCTTGTCCCCATGTTGATGAGGACAAGGGCCTCTTCCCGACAACCCTGGCCGTTGGTTGTCGGGGTCTGCGGGCGGGGGGCTTATCGGAATCCGGGAGCCCCCTTTAATAAGGGGGCCCCCGGATACCGGCCCCCCACCCTATGTGAATGAGTATGGGGTACAATGTACCCCTACCCATTCACCTGTGAAATAAAGTACAAAAAAAAAACACAACACAGGGGAAAAAAATATTTTATTGCACAGCCGGGGGTCTTCCGTCTTCGGGGGTCTTCTCGCCGGACTCCTCCGCTATGTGTGTGTAGCTCTTTTGCTAGCGGAGGAGTCCGGCTTTCTTCCTCCCCGCCGCCGGCCTCTTCTCCCGACTTCGGGGGTCTTGTCCCCCGAAGTCGGTTCTTCTGCCGGGCCACCGCGCCTGGTCCGGTGGCCCGGTCTTCTGTCGCCGTCTTCCGTTCTTCTGTCGCCGCCTTCGGTTCTTCTGCCGGGCCACCGCGCCTTCTTGTAGCTCTTTTACAGGCGGTGGCCCGGTCTTCTGTCGCCGCCGACTTCCGTTCGTGTTCTTCTTGTTCTTCTTGTTCTTCTCCAGGAGATGTTGACACGTCGCTCCCTCCGGCCGGAATGCCAGAGCCGCGCTGTGCGGTCACTTATATAGTGACAATGGGGCGGTGTCACATGGTATATGTCACATGGGTTGGTCACATGGTGACCCCGCCCCCTTACGATGTCATAGTCCCCATGTGACATCAACCCATGTGACCAACCCATGTGACATATACCATGTGACACCGCCCCATTGTCACTATATAAGTGGCAGCGGAGCGTGTCCCTGGCATTCCGGCCGGAGAGAGCGACGTGTCAACATCTCCTGGGGAAGAAGAAGAACAAGAAGAACAAGAACGGAAGGCGGCGGCGGCGACGACAGCGGCGACAGAAGACCGGGCCACCGCCTGTAAAAGAGCTACAAGAAGGCGCGGTGGCCCGGCAGAAGAACCGAAGGCGGCGACAGAAGAACGGAAGACGGCGACAGAAGACCGGGCCACCGGACCAGGCGCGGTGGCCCGGCAGAAGAACCGAAGAGGGGGACAAGACCCCCGAAGTCGGGAGAAGAGGCCGGCGGCGGGGAGGAAGAAAGCCGGACTCCTCCGCTAGTAAAAGAGCTACACACACATAGCGGAGGAGTCCGGCGAGAAGACCCCCGAAGACGGAAGACCCCCGGCTGTGCAATAAAATATTTTTTTCCCCTGTGTTGTGTTTTTTTTTTGTACTTTATTTCACAGGTGAATGGGTAGGGGTACATTGTACCCCATACTCATTCACATAGGGTGGGGGGCCGGTATCCGGGGGCCCCCTTATTAAAGGGGGCTCCCGGATTCCGATAAGCCCCCCGCCCGCAGACCCCGACAACCAACGGCCAGGGTTGTCGGGAAGAGGCCCTTGTCCTCATCAACATGGGGACAAGGTGCTTTGGGGTGGGGGGGCCGCGCGGCCCCCCCTTCCCCAAGGCACCCCCCATGTTGAGGGCACGCGGCCTGGTACGGCTCAGGAGGGGGGGCGCGCTCGCTCGCCCCCCCTTCCTGGCCGGCCGGGTAGCGTGCTCGGACAAGGGTCTGGTGTGGACTTGGGGGGAACCCCCACGCCGATTTTTTTCGGCGTTGGGGTTCCCCTTTAAGCCCATTCCAGGCGGCGGAGCCCGCGACGTCTCCTTCGCGGGCCCCGCCTACCTGTACACGCGCTCGAAATGGGCGGATTTGCCTCCTCCTTACGTGGGCGAGTCCGTTCATTTCAAAAGTTGAGCGAACTGTTTGCCCAACCTTGTTCGTCAAACAGTCCGCTCGTGTGTGGGCAAGTCCGCTCATGCAAATTTTGAGCGGACTGTTTGCCCAAACTGTTTGACGAACAAGGTTGGGCGAACAGTCCGCGCGTGTGTACGCGGCCTTACACACACTGTTACAGACCTTTGCATCTCTCTCAGGACTCCATATTAACTCATCAAAGTCGAAGGCACTGTCGACTAACCTCTCTATGGAGTTGCTGTGGAACTTGCAGTCGGCCTTTCCTTACCAGTGGGTCTCCTCCTTGCCTTATTTGGGAATCCGTCTCACATCTACATATCAGGCTTTATATCAGGCGAATTATCCACCATTGTTCAAAAAATTAACAGATATGTTGTCAGCGTGGTCCTCCTTACCTCTTTCATGGTTCGGGAGAATAACAGTCATCAGAATGGCGTATCTCCCAAAGCTGCTATACTATTTTAGGGTTCTTCCTATCCCAATTCCTTCACATGTCCTCAATACCCATCAGCGTAGGATCCTGCAATTTATCTGGGGAGCGCCTCGCCCCCGTATTAATAAACAAATCATGTTCCCCAACAGAAGTAATGGAGGCCTCACGGTCCCGAATATAAGAGACTACTACGTAGCTGCTACCATTGCCCCGTTCTCTCACCTCCACGAGACGTATCAACTCCCACTATGGGCTACTATTGATCTGCTTGAAACTGACCCCGTCCCAATCTCTTCATTACCATGGCTCCCACCTATGCACCGCCCTAAGATTACAGGGCCTTGTATGAATCACACGCTACGAGTTTGGGACTCAGTAAAGTACTCGGCAGGGCTGGCTTCTCCCCATCTTCCGTTGCTGCGACTTCTTCGTTGCCCACTTTTTCCCCCGGGCCTTGATAACCCAGCACAATTCAAGTGGTGGACCATGAATGGATTCGGGGACGTACACTCCTTGCTTACTCCCACTAGGATCTTATCATTTGAAGTTTTACGCTCGTCACATGACATACCTTTACGAGAGCATTTCAGGTATCTACAGATCCGTCATTTCCTCCGGAGTCTCATTAAATCTCAAGACACCCCATACAGGTTGACACCGTTTGAGAGCATCTGTAGATCCAGGCCCCACTCTCCTGGTCTGATATCTATGATATACTCAGCTCTGATCTCTAAGAGGAGACCTCCAGTGCGGTCTTATCATGTGCAGTGGGAGAGAGAGTTGGGGAAGAAGCTTGATCCGGAGGATTGGCAGGCAATGACCCTTGCCATATCCAACTGCTCGCGCAACGTAGTAATTTTGGAAATGCATATAAGGTATTGTACCGGTGGTATTATACCCCGATGCGCCTGGCTCGCTTTGTCCCAACCTGTTCCCCTCTCTGTTTCAGGGAATGTGCCCAAGAGGGCACTATGGCCCATATTTGGTGGACGTGCCCGCGGGTGTGCAGACTATGGGTCAGGGTGTATGCATTGCTCCGTAGCCTACTTCGAGTAAATCTTAAAAGAGATCCGTTCGAGGCACTTCTTGGCAAACCAATCACTGAACTATTACGCCCAGAACGACAGCAACATCTCTTTACTGCGACTAAGTTGACAATAACCAGAGCATGGAGAACCCCAGCCCTGAGTTTTGAGGCAGTCGAGAACCGACTGAATGATGTTATGGTCAATGAAAAATTGTCTTCTGTTCTTTCTGACACTCATGCCAAGTTCCTACGGGTCTGGCAACCCTGGATCTCATACCATTATTCTCCTAGATTCGATGTTGCTATATTGTCAATGTAAGGACCGGTTGGGCACACCCTGTGAACCCATTCTCTTCCCTCTTTCCCCCCCTCACATCCCCGACTCCTCTTCCTTCTCTTTTTTTTTTTTGACCCTCACTACTCCTCCCCTGCTTTTCATTCTACAATCTCTTTTCATCAGCTCTTGACTCTTAGAACATCTTCTTCCCTCCCTCTTCTTTTTTCGTCTTACCAATTTACTGCAGATGATTACTATGGGCTGTATATGTATTGTACGACACGCTTCTGTTGCAGTCACGTGAAAACCCGGGTTCGCCCGGACACAGGAATTGTTGGCATTACTTAGGCAACAGCCTGCTTAAATTTACACTATACTGTGAAACACCTGTACTGTAAACTGAATGCAAGCCTATTGTATTGGAATGTAAACTTTTATTAATAATAAAAACTTTTGTAAAATAAATATTTTTCATAGAACTTTCAATACCACTCATGCAGGGCTTCAGAGTTCACAAACCAGTGCAAATCTTGTCCACAGTAGAAGAGGCTCTCAGTTTTAGGTTTAGTTGATTCCTTAGCTTATAGGGACTCAAGACAAAAATACATTAGGGTTTGGATTCTGTGCAGAAATAAATTCCTTCTGGAGTACCAATTGAAATAACTTCTAAAATCAATGTTACAGAGGGTGGTCATGGATTCCCTAATATCCCTTTATTCCATAAATGTATTAACTTGACTACTCCTATAATTAGCTAGTCTATCAAAACTCTGTTGATAAGTACAATGATATAAGGTTAGCTATCAAAACAAACACACTGCTTAGTAAAAAAAACATTTTATTTATTTCCCAAGAAAACACTAAAGGAAGATATCACAAAGCATATAACAAAAGAAATATCAAATATATTTATCACAAGGCTAACCTCTAGATATTGTCTTGTCAGCTGGGCTCAGAATGGTAACAGAGAACCATGAGGCTCAGGGAACCATCAGGCAAGAGCCAAGAGTGAAAAAGGGACAATTTCCCTTCTGCGTGCACTTTTTTTTTTTTTTTAATATAATTTTTTTATTCAATTCCAAGAAAGAGCAGGGCCCAAATATTACAACAATAACATGTAACGGTTGAGGTCACAGCCTCAATTGCAGTAACTTATTAAATCAAGTAACACATTACAGTAAGCAGGAATTGTTCATCATTGCAAATGTTACATATGTGTACGATTCCGAGAATAGAATACTCTGTCATTTCGTATCTTGCTCCTTTGTGTTTTAGGTAACTTGTGTACAATTGTTATTAAACAAAACAGGGCAGCCCTTTGCTGGCTACTATTTTTCTACACTTAAGAACAAATAGAATAGCAAGAATTAGGATAGAGTGGAGTTATTCAGAAGGGGGAGAAGGGAGGGGGGGAGGTAAGGAATGGAAAGGTAGGTAGTGGAGGGGGGTAGTTAAAGGTAGGGGAATAGGTCTAGCTGTGGCTCCAGTCAGCAATGTCACTTAATCATCTGATGTAATTTGGAGGTTTAGGAGAACAGGAGGGTTTTCCCCTCGTCAAAGAATATGAACAAATTCCAGAGACTCCAGGTTTTGTGTAGATCTCACGCCTGTCTTGTGCAGTCAGGATCAGATCCTCCATTTTATTTATGTCTTCTTTCTTTAGCCAAGTTGAAGTGGTCGGTGGGTGTTGTTGTTTCCAGAGCATGGGAATACAGGATTTATTACGTTCAGCAGATGCCGTAGTGTAGACTTTTTATAGAGTCTAGGGAGGATGGTTGAGATATGTAATAGGAAGAAAGCTGGGTTGTGGGAAATTTGGTAGTCTGTGAATTTTTGAGAAATAGTGTGTACAGCTGTCCAGAATTCTGTCAATTTAGGGCAAGTCTAGAAAATGTGTTACATCGTCACAACGGCTCTTTGACATCGCTAGCAATGTTCTGGGGTGTCGGGGAAGATGGAATTTAGTTGGCTGGGCGTAAGATACCATCTCATTAAAATGTTTAAATTGGTCTCTTGTATTTTAGTGCATAGTGAGGATTTGAGTGAAAATATAAATCTATATTTTGTTTTTGGGGCACAGTAAAAGTGGGGTAAAGTAAAAGGGGTAGTGTGGTCTGGCTTTGTTCTATTTGTGCCCATAATTTTGAAATGTCGTCGTAAATCAATGGTCCTGCCAAGGTGGATTGCCTGGTAATATCTACAGTCCGGCAGTGTCAGTCCTCCAAATGATTTTGAGAGGGATAATTGGGTATGGTGAATGCAGGGTTCCTTGTGTGCCCAGACAAATCTAGTGAATAATGCTTGGACTTGTCTGAAATAAGAAGTGGGTATCTTAATCTGTAGGGCATGAAAAAGGTATAAATATTGTGGTAGAATGATAATTTTTAGTAGGTTACATCTCCCGAACCAGGAGTGCAGCCCTTTGTGCCATTTTTCTAGCAATATCCAAGTCTTCCTCAGTAATGGTGGGAAGTTATGTTCGTAAACACTGGATAAGTCAGATTGGATGTGTGTGCCGAGGTACTTTAGTGCGGACACCCTCCATTTGAAGCGAAAGTTGTATTGTAACGCTGAGAGAGTATGTTGAGGTAATGTTAATCCCATTGCTTCCTATTTGGAAAAGTTAATCTGTAAATTGGAACATGCTCCATGTAAATCAAATTCCTTAATCACATTTGGCAACGATATCGTCGGGTTCGTTAATGAAAAGAGTAAGTCATTGGCGCAAGCCGAGATTTTATGTTGTACTCCGCCAATTGTTAAGCCCTGTATATTTGGGTTTGAACTGATTGTGGATAGAAATGGTTCTAGTGAAAGGGCGAATAAAAGAGGGGATAGAGGGCAGCCCTGTCTTGTTCTTCATTGGGAAGGGGTCTAAAAGGACTCTGCTTTTACTTGGGCAGTAGGGTTGGAGTAAATCTTGGCTACTCGACCTAGCATCACCTCACCCAGTCCAATGTGTCAAAGCACTGAGATCATAACTGTCCAGTTTACTTGGTCAAATGCCTTTTCGGCATCAGTGTTTAAAAAGACACACAGGGTTTTTGTGGCTTTTACAACATATAAAAGATTTAATACCTTGGTCGTGTTGCCTCTTACTTCCCTGGAAGGTATAAAGCCAGCTTTGTCTAGGTGAACTAGTTTCTGAGGTGCTGCGCCAGCCAGGCAGCCAAGGTCTCAGTGAACAACTTAAGTTCCACTTTCAAGAGTGAAATAGGCCTGTAGTTCCCACAAGATGTGGGGTCCTTTCCCTCTTTGTGAATTACTAAGATGTGAGCTCTCCTGCCTGCACTTTTTACACATTCATTCAGACCCACTCGTAACCACCCCCACTAGCCTCCTGTCCAATGAGATATTGCCAAGAGGTAGTCCTTTTAATAGATTATATTTTTGTCCGCCCTTCTGTATTGGCCTCCAGGGGCAGTTCTTAGCTTCCCCCTTCTATTGTAGCAGGACATTCATCAATCATCTTGTTAGCCATGGTCCCCTTTGAAGCTTCCTTTCAGAGTTACTTAAGGATTTCCATTACACCAGTTGGTCAGGAGCCAAGCTTTTGTTCTAAAAAGATTTGATGTGCAACTTGTTACATTCCAGTCACTTGGTATCAACCAGAAAGAGAAACTCCAGAAATATGATATTAAACCATGTTGCCTTCCAACACCAGGCATGAGGCATGACTAGCTACTATTAATAGTACTATGACCTAGATAAATTAGAACCTTCACAGACATTTAGACCCCTTTCACACAGAAGGCTCTTTTCAGGCATTTTAGTGCTAAAAAAGAGCCTGTAAGGTGTCTCTCAAGCCTCCCCAGTGTGAAAGCCTGAGTGCTTGAAATCAATTGGCAGAGCCGCCGAAGTGCCTGCAAAGCGCTTCAGCAGCAGCTCTCTGCAGGGGGGGTTTAGACCCTTTCCTTGGCAGCTAGCGGGGTTAAAAGCACCCCACTAGTGTCCAAAAAGCTCACCACTAGCGGACGAAAAGCACCGATATTACATCGGTAAAGTGCCACTAAAACTAGCGGCACATTGCTGCTAAAGCGGCCCACACCCCAGTGCAAAAAAGGCTGTTACTGACTATAACTATTTGCTTACCTTCAGTTTCTGAACTGTGTATATAATTTTGGTCAAATTGAAATTTCCAATCAAAGAAGGCTTTAAGTCAGTAGGGCTGATTTACTGAAGGAGTAAAATGTTAATTTCATCCAATTATCTAATCATGTCAAGGAAACTTATTTTATTTCCTTGCACATGATTGAGCATTTGAAGTAAACGCATTTTAACTAGGTGTTCTACTTGTATATTAAATGAATACCACTCTTGTCATACATCTTCTTACCTGTCTCAAAAGCCTGTAATAGAAGAGGCCATTGTCTGACTACCAGTTTAAAAGCTAGTTCAAAAGTAGTGGGCAAAGGGTCTAACTAGCTGATTTTCTTTTGAGAGTGATATAATTTTCCTGGAGATATTTTGTGGCTTGTAGATTGGTAACCTATTGCAGAATAGTAACCCTATCAAAGACTGACCTATCAGACATTGGGCTTTTTGGCCATGTTTTTCTTTAATGGCAATAATTTAATTTAATTTTCAAAATCCCTAAAATAAATTTGTTTTATACAGATGCATTACAAGAAGACAGGTCTGCCTTACTAGCGTTGAGAAGTTTGAATGCCGTCAATATGAATGCATCCCACGTCAAATTAAGTGTGAACATTTGCGAGACCCAGTATGTGACAGTGACAATATGGAACACCCCAACATTTGCACTTTGTATCAAAGAGGAAAACAGCTGTCATATAAGGGGTCATGCCAGGTAAGACTAAGTGACTAAGACTAAGTACAATTTGAAAGAACAAAAGTATTTCCTAGACAGCATGCTCTGTTGATTAATTCTGACTACATATTATTTTTCTCTCCCGCGACTACAGTGGATATTACTGAAACAGACACTGATACGAATGCTTCTTGTACGAAAGTTCTTAAGTAAGGAACTTTTGTTGTAAAACAATTCCCATTGTGTTTCCATCATATTATGTGCTTGTATCATTTCATAGTTTTTTTTTATATGCACCTTAAATTGTTTGCTTCATGGCAGTCCAATAATACTAAATGTATGTGTCTGTTCCATTTGTGAATATTCAAGGGATTAATCCAACCAACTTCAGACACTTGCTAAACTGTAAACTTGCAAGTGAACAAAAAAATACCCTCACAAGTCTTCTAGCTGATGTTTTAGTGTACAGTATGCTGCTACATTTCCAGTGTGTGCCATTTAAAAATGTTCCATTTTCTATCCTATACTCAGGGCCGCTGTTAGAAATCATGGGGCCCCATACAGCCTACCTGACGGAGCCCCTTTGATCCCACCCACAACATGCCCTGGCTCCGCCCACACGCCAGCCCCTCGTTCAGCCCCTGCCTCCACGCTGTCTGGGTGGGGGGGGGGGTGTCTGGAGGCAGGAGCTGGAACATGTAACATTTACAGCGCCCCACCAATCATAACTGCATCTGAATGGGAGAGATGTCAGTGTTTTGACATCTGTGCCCATTCAGTTTGTGTCTTCATACACCACTGACTTGTGTTCATTTACATCAGGCTACCTCTGATCTGTCACATTTAGGTCTGGAAAAATAGAAAAGGATATTCTCTTCCAATTTTTTTTCCCACCTGAATGGACACGGAGGAAGGTGGATCTAAATGCACACAAGTCAGTTCATACCTGTAAACCTACATGGAGCTTTCAATCAGGTCTGCATGAAAAAGGACCCAATTGCAAAGCTTGAGTGGTTTAGGGGTGGTAAAAATGCAGCTTGGCTGTGTGTTTTTACTGTCCTTTCCCCCCATCACATGTGTAAAAGTAGCATCTCACTATGTGCTCATGGTCATTATCATTATGATGATCAGAGCACAGCAGGTGCTGTATGGTTTTTGTCAGTATAACATGACTGTGTGGTGCTGACTTGCTGTTATGGCTGTGCTAAGTTATAGTCTGTAACACACAGTACAGCCATATATCAGGAAAGTCAGCACCCAACAGCCATGTTACACTGACAGAGTCATACAGCACCTGCTGTGCTCTGATCATCATAATGATAATAACCATGAGCACACAGAGTCTGGGGACTGCACATTCTACAACAGTGTGACCTGTCAGTGAGTGTGTATGTACAGGGGACTTCTAGCCTGTGCACTACTGCCATTGTTCAGATTACTCCTGCTGCTCTGTCTGTCTCAGCCGCCTCAGTGATAAGTCCCTCAAGCTGCAGCACTTACTGAATGAAGGGAGCCGTATAACAGTAATATCCATCCACCGGAGAGGCATACAGTGAGCAGGAAGATCTTTAGTTTGTGCAGGCATACTGAGAGCAGCATGTGGCACGGAATTTGTATCCCTGCACCCCGAAAATGGAAAAAAGTCCCGCTTCTGCTTTCACCTCCTGGACTCCGCTGGTAACCTGATGGGGCCCAGGAAATGAATATGTATTCCTTATATACCTTGGTAATCAAGTGGGTGCGGGTTAATATAGTTATTTAGCTTTTTTTTTTTTTAAGCTAGAAGTAAAAAGCTGCTTGCCCCCCCCCCCCCCCGCTGGCCAGGACCGGTACAACAGGGCTGGTTGTACTGCCCTATCAGCGGCCCTGCATATACTTCTATATGAAGTTTGTTGAATTAATTAAAAATGTCTACTCAATTTCTTTGTTTTACTTTATATTTGATTGACATTTGAATAATACTAAAAATGTTAGCAAGCTATGCCTGAAACATGCACACAGAAACCCCTTTTCTAAACAGGTCACACAGTAGTCCTCACAGGGAAAAAGTCTTAATAACCCTGATTTAACAAACAAGTAGAGCATGTTCACTTTTATACTGAATTTCTACGTATCTTAGTGAATGAGGTAAAACAAGAGAAAAATTACTTTGCAAGGAATCACATGCAAGGAAAATTTAAAGTACAGGATTTTTTCACATATGTGTTTGGATGATTGAAATCAGCACAACTTTTTTTCATTTACTCCGTAATTATAAATTCACTCTGGAAATAAAAAAATATAGCTTAGCTTAGTGAATAGGGTGAAATTGCGCTGACTTTAATGCAAAAGCAAAAATCCTGTTTTTTTTTATTATACTTTTTTAAAATCCATAATTTATTTATAGAAAAAGCCTATTTTAAGACAAATGCATATACCTTAGAAGAAAAATACACAAGGCACCACATCCAAAAAAATAATAAAACAAAAATACCAACTAAACCTACCTTTACATATTTAAACATCATAGACAGAGGCATACCTACAGGGGTCGCAATTGCAACCTGGCCTTATGTAGCAGGGCGGCCGTGCAGCCCCCCTGTACACCTAGAGAGGAGGCGCGATGAAGAGCGGCTGCAAATAGAGGATCAGATCTCTCCCCTCTCCTGCTGGCTGCTGTAGGGGATGTGTCAGGATGGAGAATGGGGAATGGGCCGGTGAATGTGTCATTTGTACCAATCACTGACTCTGTCCACTCATAACTGAAACATAACTGTGTTTATTATGCTTCACTTTGTGAATGAATGGGAAGCTCTGTGCAGAGCTATTCCTGTCCATTCATCCTGTGCAGCTGAGGCTGCAGAGATGGAGATTAAAGGGGTTGTAAAGTTTTTTTTTAAAATAACACTTAGCTCCACTGTGCAGTTCATTTTGCACAAAGTGGCCCTGATCCTCATCTTCTGGGGTCCCCCAGTGGCGCTCGCTGCTCCTCCCTGCATTGGAAAACCCCCTAGGACAGGGATATGCAATTAGCGGACCTCCAGCTGTTGCAGAACTACAATTCCCATGAGGCATAACAAGACAATTCTTAGAGCCACAAGCATGACAGCCAGAGGCAGAGGCATGATGGGACTTGTAGTTTAGAAACAGCTGGAGGTCCGCTAATTGCATATCCCTGCCTAGGAGAAGCACTCTCCTTGGGGGTTACCTTGTGGGCGCGCTCCTGAGTCCAGCATTTGCTTCCATAGACAGAGAATGCTGGACTCGGCCCCACCCCCAGAATCATTGGATTGACAGCAGCAGGAGCCAATGGCTGCATGGCTATAAATCTTTTCAATCAAGAGCCGAGACCCCGGCCAGAGAGGGTTTGCGCGTCTCTGGCATGGGAATGAATAGGCTCAGGTGAGCAAAACGGGGGGCTGGTCAGTGACAGAAGTTTTTTCACCTTAATGCATAGGATGCATTAAGGTGATAAAAACATGAGGGTTTACAACCCATTTAAGGGCCTTGTCCTTAACCGCTTGCCGCCTGCCAGCTGTCATATGATGGCCAGGTGGCGCAGCTCTCGTTCTGGGAGGGCCTTCGCATTCTCGGCCCACCAGGGGAGCGCGCGTCACTGGGGACTCTGTGCGTGCCTGGCTGCCACGATGTCCTCTGGGCACCAGCGATTGCCTGGTAACACAGCAGAACCGTGGATCTGTGTGTGTAAACACACAGATCCACGTCCTGTCAGAAGAGAGGAGACCGATGGTGTGTTCCTTTTACAGAGAAACACCTATCGGTCTCCTCCCCTTGTGAATCCCCTCCCCCTACAGTTAGAATCACTCCCTAGGAACATAATTAACCCCTTGATCACCCCCTAGTGTTAACCCCTTCCCTGCCAGTCACATCTATACAGTAATCAATGCATTTTTTGTGAATGGTGACAAAAATGTGTCAAAAGTGTCCGATATGTCCGCCGCAATATCGCAGTCGCGATAAAAAAAATGGCACATCGCTGCCATTACTAGTAAAAAAAATAATATCCTCTATTTTGTAGACACTATAACTTTTTTTTTATACCAAAAATATGTAGAAGAATACATATCCGCCTAAACTGAGGAAAAAAGTTGTTTTAAAAAAAAAATTTGGATATTTATTTTAGCAAAAAGTAAAAAATATTGTGTTTTTTTCAAACTTGTCACTCTTCTTTTGTTTATAACGCAAAAAATAAAAACTGCAGAGGTGATCAAATAACACCAAAAGAAAGCCCTTTGTGGGGAAAAAATTATAACAATTTCATCTGGGTACAACATCGCATGTCCATGCAATTGTAATTCAAATTGTGACAGTGCTGAACGCTGAAAAATTGCTTGGGCAGGAAGGGGGGTGAAAATGCACTGTATTGAGGTGGTTAATCTTTCTCTGTCTCAAAGGTGACACATCAGAGGTCTGTTTAGACCACTGATAATTAATACAAAAATAATATAAAAAAAAAATAATTAAAAAACCTACTTAAAGCGGGATTCCACCCTAAAGTGGAACCTCCGCTGATAGGATCCCCCCGCCCCCTCCGGTGTCACAATTGACACCTTTCAGGGGGGAGGGGGGTGGAGATACCTGTCAAAGACAGGTATTTACACCCACTTCCGGGCATAGACTCCCGTGGGAGTCTACGCCATTTCCTGCCCTGCCGCTCTGTCTGCTGGGACACACACGGGTCCCAGTGACAGCGCGGAGATTTCCTATTGCGCGACGCGACTCGCGCATGCGCAGTAGGGAACCGGGAAGTGAAGCCGATTCGCTTCACTTCCTGATTCCCTCACCTAGAATGGTGGCGGCTGCAGCCGAGAGCCGAGCGATCGATCGGCCTCGGCTGCCGGCATCGCTGGAACCCGGGACAGGTGAGTGTCCATTTATTAAAAGTCAGCAGCTGTAGTATTTATAGCTGCTGGCTTTTAAAAAAATTTTTTTTTGGTGGAATCCCTCTTTAAATCATTAGCTGGACTACCAGAGTCACAAAGGTCGACCAGGCTCTGGCCTTCTGCCCTGAGACCTGAAGGTTCTAATTACACCACTGATTACACATTCTAATCTACCCCATCCATCTGGTCCAAAAACATTTTATTTTACTCCAATGCCTTCTTCTCATTGGAAATTGAAGACATGAACCTGATTCCAGTGAAAAGAATAAACAGACTCCTGCAGCTAAGATTACAGATGTATATGAACTTAGGTGACTGCTCAGCTTATACAAAACATAAAATGGCTGAGAGGAGCCATCACTGTTTGCAGGTATCTGCACATTCGGCAGTTACCTGCAGTTCAGGACAGGTGTCTGAGCTTGGATGCATCTGTTTGCATCTAGCTACGATCATCTGACATTAACCGCAAGTAACTGCTGCATGTGCATTTACCCAAGGATAGCCAAAGCTGCTGTCAGCTTGTCATTCATTCACAGGGGCAGAGTGGCAGTAGATAAATATAAACACTGGCAATTCCAACTGCAAGAATTCTCCGATTCACGCCAGCAGAATTTGCAGATCAGCTCCAATTGCTCATGTGAATGAGGCCTAACACTCCTCAGTTTGCAGCAGCTTTCAATTGCTATTCTGAAAAGAATGCCAGCACGTGGTGAAATCCACTTTTGTACAATTAGTTTTCTAGCAAGAAACATTGTTCTCCCCGATCTCAAATTAAATTGATGAACCTCTAGATGCACCCAAATACTATACATGGATTAAATGCAACATTTATGCAAATAGCATTAATATGCTGAACAATGTATTTTATACAAGTACTGTATCTTATCAATTTAGGACATCTCCAGATATGGTGAATAAAATCACGAAACCTTCTACACCATTCAGAACACACCGCCTTCGATTCTTCTTTCCGGGGATATTCCTCAATTATGCTTGCACATGACATTTGACTTTGTATTACCTAATTCATGAACAGTAATGAATTGAAAATTCACTTTAAAAGTGACCATGGTGACCATCACCAGATAGATTGTAAACTGTATTTTTAGGGACGAAACTGTTTCTGACTACTTCACTTTCAATTGGTTCCAACCTGTTATTTCTCCACCCACCCCCCTCTGCTGCCACATTTGGCACTTTTTGGGGAGGTGCTTTTGGGGAGGCACTTTTTGGGGTACCTGGTTTTGACAGGTACCCGCTCCCACTTCTAACTTAGTTCACCATGGCTCAAGTGAGGACAACGCTGGATGCCTGGACAGGTAAGTGCCCTAATATTAAAATTAATTAAGTAATTAATTTTGTTTTGGGGGGAGCCTGGGACTCCTCTTTAAGCTTTGAAAATGAAAAATAGAAACAATCAAGATAATCAGTATATCAACGGTGTTGTTGAGACAGAGTGCATTTTAAAAAATGTTTACATTTCCTTTTACCCAAGAAGTGTAACCTATAAAGGTTTTTCACATTAAAAAGGATAAACTAGTTAACTGTTCTCTAATTCAGCAACCAATACAACAACCAACATTTCTTGTGTATTGTATTGTAAACCATAAACATATTTTTAAATTATCACTGATAACACACCATTTACCACAGAAAAATATACTAAGAAATTATGGTTTGCTGTCCATCACAAAGGCTAGGGAGGCTCCAGCCTTATGGTTGGAAAAAAGCTGCAGCCGTTCTCCCAAGAACACATCTATGTTGACTACTAGGGATGAGCTTCGTGTTCGAGTCGAACGTACATTCGACTCGAACATTGGCTGTTCGTCCGTTCGGCAAAATCCGAACATTTTAGTCCGTTCGCGTCAAATTCGTGTGCGATGGCGCAGTGCATTGCTGGCTCATGATTGGCCAAGCATGCACTGTGACCCCGCATGCTTGGCCAATCGCAGCGCCAGCAGCGAGGAGAGCCATGATTGGCCACAGGCAGGATGCCTGTGGCCAATCATAGCTCAGGCTGTGTAGTGCACGCCCCACACTATATAAGGCCGCCATCGCGGCGGCCTCGTGTAGTGTGTTGGCGTCTGAAGCAGTGGGTGTTCTGTGTACCTTCAACACAGTACACACCGATCATTTTCGGACGATTTTTCTATCTTGCTGATGTGTAGTGGTTATTGTCTGTGCCCTGACCGCAGTATACACCGCTATATTCACCTCACCTATATAGCTAGTGATCTATTTTTTATAATAGAGCTTGCAGTCAGTAGTGTTAGGAGATAGTGCGTGCTGAGTTAGAGTAGGATTTTGCAGTATCAATCAATTAGATCGCTCTGCAAATGCTGTCTCATGTACCCCTTAAATGGACAAAGCCTACTTGATTTTTATGCGCAGCCACTGCGCCCATCAAGCGCAGCCACTGCGCCCATCAAGCGCAGCCACTGTGCCTATCAAGCGCAGCCACTGTGCCCATCAAACGCAAGTACTGTGCTCATTAAACGCAGCTACTGGTGCCACTAGCGGCTGGTGCTCAAAATTTTTGGGGAGGCGCAAACAAACTGAAAAAAGAAAATCAATTGCGGCCATTGTGCCAACAAACTAAGCCACTGTGCCCATCAAGCCCAACCACTGTGTCTATCAAACGCAGCCACTGTGCCCATCAAGCGTAGCCCCTGTGCCCAGCAAGTTCAGCCACTGTGCCCATCAAATGCAACCACTGTGCCCATCAACCACAGCCACTGTGCCCATCAATTGCCACCACCGTGCCCATCAAATGCAACCACTGTGTCTATCAAACGCAGCCACTGTGCTCATCAAGCACAGCCACTGTGCTCATCAAGCGCAGCCACTGTGCCCATCAAATGCAACCACTGTGCCCATCAAACGCCGCCACTGTGCCCATCAAATGCAGCCACTGTGCCATCAAACGCAAGCCACTGTGCCCATCAAATGCTGCCATTATGCCCATGAAACGCAGCCACTGTGCCCATCAAAGGCAGCTACTGTGCCCATCAAGAGCAGCCATTGTGCCAACTACCATACCTATCAATTGCTGCCAGTATGCCCATCAATTTCTGCCAGTGTACCCATCAATTGCCGCTCCTGTGCCCCATCAAATGCTGCCAGTGTGCCCATCATTTGCCGCTGCAACTGTGCCCCATCAAATGCTGGCAGTGTGTATCACCCCGGCACTTGCCTGTCTCGCAGCGGGTCAGTGGCGGTGTCCTGCGTGCTCCTTGATGTCTTCTTCCGTCCTCTCTATCAGGCGTCCAATCACAGCGTCTGATGTTTCAGCCAATCAGGTGACAGATAACAGACCCGAGCACCTGATTGGCTGAGAGGTGGTTCAGTGTTAGCAAAGTGAATTCCTTCGCTTTGCTAACAAACAATTGAGTGAGCAGCAAACGCACAGCATTGCACCCGCTGTTCACCTTTTTGGGTGCCTATTAGAGTCTACGGCTCTAATCAGGTGCTTCCAAAAAAAAAAAAACATCACTATAATTCAGGTGCCCAGTGCCAGAAAAGGGGCCAGACACCTGAATAGGGGGTGTCAGCGGGGACTATAAATAGATTCATGCAAGGCATGAATCTATCTATGGTGATAGAGCGGTGACAGAAGAGAGGGGGCAGTGCTCCTGCGCCCTTTACAGACGCACTGCCACTGTATGTTATACTTTTCATTTAAAGCCCCTCTCAGAGATAAAATCCACACACCTGCCTGTTGTAGCCACTTCCTATTGGATGGGCTATGGTAAAAAAAAGGTGGACGTCAGCAGAGAGGATTGGAGGAGACTGGTGGTCCCCTGGGTCGGTGGTACTCCTAACAGTGGGGATGTGGGATCTAGTTTGGGGATTTACGTGGGTATATCTGGCTTCACACAGTAAGGGGGAAAAGGCCTAATAGAAAAAGATAGTGGGTATTTAAGTCAAATAATGAAGAGGTAGAGAAAAAATTTTGGGAGCCCAATGGATCCAGCAAATTATGCATTCTAATTATTTTCCTATTGCATTCTTCTTTCTTTTCTCCAGTACCACTACAAACTCCCACTTAAATTAATATTTTATTGCTTCATAGGCAGAACAAATGTCATTTGTAATTATATGGCAGAGGTTGCAGTGTGGTGGCACCAGCACCAGTGCCTAAGGCCCAATTTTTCTGCCCCTGTTTAACAGGGACATGTAATTACAATTCTTGATATAATATTTCACAGGAGGGCCCCTTCCTGTGCCCACCCAGAGTAACGGTGAGGACCACAACCACCAAAGGTCAATTTTTCTACCACTGTTCAACAATGGCATGTAATTACAATTCTTGATATAATCGTTCACAGCAGGGCGCTCCAGCGCCCACCAAGAGTCACTTTGAGGGCTTACAATGTTGTGGCAAAACCAACACCTTGTTCCACCATTTCTGCAGAGCATATAGGGCAGGCCCCTACTTTCAAACATCCAACTTACAAACATCTCCTACTTGCAAACGGAAGGAGACAACAGCAAGTGAGATGAAAAAAGATGGACGACAAAACAAATTATACAGTCCTGCGCAAAAAGACCTTAATAAAGTGCTAAGTGCTAGTGAAATATAAATAAATAAAAATCTACAAATATATATAAAAAAAATATTCAGCTAAATACAAAAGTCCATAAAGTGGATGTCAACGTGTAATTAACAGGCACCAATGGTGAAAATGTAGATGAAAGCAGTGTTATAAATCCCAGGATTAAAGGCTCTCAGAACTCTCACCTCCAAGCATAGAAAACAGGCACATCAAACCAGGCTGACCATTTCCACTCCTTGTCTCCAGCCACCAGGGGGGTCCTCCACTACAGCCAACTAGGAAGCGATAATCTCCACTCCGGGCCACAAGGGGGCCATATAATACATGTAGAATATACTTGGACCCTGCCTTTTGGCCTGCTTGCCTCCTAGGCACTGGTAATCCCCAAACTTGCAAGAATTTGCTCCTTCACAGTGCACATATTTTGGATAAAGTTGTCAGGTTTTTAATGCTGTCTTCAGTGCTTGAGGGTGAATCTTCCTAAAGGTGGATAGTTTATAGCCCTTTTACCCTCCCTTGCTCCAGTGTTTCTCTACCTGATCCCTTTTACATATTTGGCTTGGATGTGCTCGCCTATGGCATCAACAATGTGACAAATTGTCTATAGAATGGATAATAAAAAATGTAGTGCTAAGGGAATACAAAAACCCCCAAGGGTCACCTTTTGGGGTGAGTATTCAACTGGTGGGTAATAAGTGATAATATTAGGCTGATGTAGTATCCTGATCTGTGTGCTGCATGCTGAAACAGATTACTTCCCTGTAGTAGGTGAACAAGTATGAAATAACCAATAAATAAATAATATAAACAAGTAAGTCCAAGAGTCACAAACGTGACACAGTAGGGAAAGTTTGAATGCTGTGTCGCCAATTTCCTCCACCTTGTGCGACCAACACCAAAAAAAATAGGATGTGCCCTTACCAAAGAGCGTTGACCACCTATTACGGGGGGGGGTCAACATAGGCTTGTATGTCTGGAAAAACTCCACGTCTGTAATGAGGTCTGCTCAACAGAAACTTCAAGCCACCACCGGGAAAACATCAGGTTTCTTTTACTCCAACTGTAACATCAGGTCATATACCCCAAATGAGAGACGAATGCCACAGGATTTAATAAAGGTAATGCGCTTACATGAAAGACGATTAAGACAGCATGTACTGGACATAGTGGTTTCAGAGGTAGATTCTCCAAACGCAATGACAGGAAATGACGCTATCGCTCGACCGGTTTCTTCGATAATCTGACTTCTTCCGGAACATACTTTTACTGTTTTAGCATTAAGCATTACATTACAAATGCAATTAGTATCAAGCATGTTACATTAGTGTACATTAGCTAACAGAAATTAGTCCTAACTAAAGGAACTCCCTGGCAGAACCACTATCAAACACACATAAAAATGCAGTTGAATTAGTAGAACGCATACTACTTAATTGAATACTAATGACAGCCTGCTTCCAAGGCCAGTATTAAGAAATATTGGAGCAATTCCCATGTGTCACAGATCAGCTGCGGAGCTGATCTGTGTCTCACCTTTACTGCAGTGGGTCGGCTAGCATCTGTTGTCCACTGTCTGGTGTTCAGCTCTGTGCACTCTCCAGCTATGGGTGTCGATGCCCTTCACCTGTTGCCTAATATATGTTTCCTTCCTGCTACTTCCTATCCAGTCCCTCATGTGCTTCTCTGTTTAAATCCCTTCCTAACTAGCTACCATTGCTTGAGCAACGTTTGTTTCTGAAGCTCCCCTGTGTAACCTGTTTTACCTGACTTCTCGTGAACTGATCTTCTGTGTACCGACCCAGGTTGTTCTGATTATGTTGTCTGCAGCCCGCCCTGACCTTGGCTCACTACCTGGCTTTCCTTGCTTCATCCATCCATCCTTGTCTACAGTGTCTTCTGGTACTTCCCTAGCGAGCAGGGTGAACCCAGGGGGTCGTGGCCTGGGGTCAGCACGCAGCTAAGTCCAAACCTTCGTGAGAGGGTCCCTGGCGGAACACTGGCTGACTCTTAGATTCTACGCCCTGGGGGATCCCGTGTTACCTGCTCGCCTGGGGGTTTGCTGTAAGTAGTACCGTGACAGTTTTCTCAAGCCATGAGCGTCTCGTAGAATCGGCCATTGACTGAGGATCCAATGCAACATCTAGTTCAGAGACTTAACTCCCAGCAAGCTAATCAAGAGCAAATAATGCTGATTCTCCAGGATCTTGCCTCTGGTCTGGATCGTCTGCAACTCGCTGCAACTTCAGCTCCTCCCGTTCCTGCTCCTGCTTCAGTTGCTCCGGTCTTACCTGCTGTACCTGGCAATCCCTGCCTGCATCTGCAGTCCCCACCTCGGTTCTCCGGTGATCCTAAGGCTTGTCAGGGCTTCATTAATCAGTGTTCAATCCACTTCGAACTTTCCAGCCACCATTTTCCTACTGATCGCACCAAAGTCGCATACATCATCTCTCCTCTCCGATGATGCTTTAGCTTGGGCCTCTCCACTCTGGGAATCACACGCTCCTATCACCTCTGACCTCCAGCTCTTTTTGGATGCATTTCGGAAAACATTTGATGAGCCCGGCAGAGCGTCTTCATCTGCTGGGGCCCTCCTTCATCTTCGTCAGCAAGAAATGACAGTCGGCCAATACGCAGTTCGATTCCGTACGCTGGCCGCTGAACTCAAATGGAATAATGAGGCCCTTACTGCTACCTTCTGGCAAGGCCTACCTGACCGTGTCAAGGATGAACTCGCTGGATGCACCATTCCCACCACATTGGATGACTTAATCGCATTGAACATTCAAATTGACATTCGCTTCCAGGAGCGGGCTCTGGAGAAATCCAGATCCAGTCATCCCCCTGCTGGCCGCCCAGCACAGGTAGTCCAAAGATCGGTGCAATCCTCTCCGTCTTTGACCTCTCACGTGTTGAAAGAACCTATGCAGCTTGGGCGAACACGCCTCACTCCCGAGGAGCGTGGCCGACGCATGGGACTGGGTTTGTTCCTTTACTGTGGCGATAAAGGACATCTTTTGAACTCCTGTCCAGTCCGTCCAGGAAACACCAGGGTCTAGCTCACTC
This sequence comes from Lithobates pipiens, assembly GCF_037356315.1. Classification (NCBI taxonomy): domain Eukaryota; kingdom Metazoa; phylum Chordata; class Amphibia; order Anura; family Ranidae; genus Lithobates; species Lithobates pipiens. Next base: position 285,242,145 of record NW_027507764.1, read on the forward strand.
AGAGGGAGGTGATCTAGACCGATCCGCTAATTTTCCTCGCTTCCCTCGTTTCACCCTTCCCGTGGCTATCCGCTGGGCTCAGAATGCCTCTATCAACTCTCTGCATACGTGGATTCTGGTGCTGTCAGGAATTTCATTGAACAATCTTTAGCCTCCGAGTTGGGCATCGCCTTTGTTGCCTTGGCGCTATACCCCTCTCCGTGACCGCAGTAGACGGCTCCTTGTGGAGTCCAATCCAGTTTAAAACCTCTCCTATTGAGTTACACCTTGGGGCTTTGCATAGTGAGGAGATCTCTTTCCTAATATTGCCTAAATCCTCCAGTCCCATCATCCTGGGCCTTCCATGGTTGCAGAAACACTCCCCACATCTTGACTGGAATTCTGGACAAGTATTGGCTTGGAGTCCTCCATGCCAACAACAATGCATTTCCAAGGTGCTACCTCCTCCTTCCATTCCTCTTGCTGAGACCTCCACAACTCCCATGTTACCTGCCCAATATCGGTCCTTCCGAGATGTTTTCTGCAAAAAGGCCGCCGATCGCCTTCCTCCTCATAGAGACTTTGACTGCTCCATTGAGCTTTTACCTGGGACCTCTCCTCCCCGTGGCCGAGTCTACCCTCTATCTATCCCCGAGACACAAGCCATGTCTGAATACGTTCGGGAAAAGCTACAAAAGGGTTTCATCAGGAAATCTAACTCACCTGCCGGAGCCGGGTTCTTCTTTGTAGCGAAAAAAGATGGTTCACTCCGTCCATGCATCGACTACAGGGGTCTTAATGCCATCACCGTGAAGAACCGATACCCTCTTCCTTTAATTTCCGAACTCTTTGACAGACTGCGTGGTTCTCATATCTTTACTAAATCTTAGAGGGGCCTACAATTTAATAAGAATCTGGGAAGGAGACGAATGGATGACCGCCTTTAACACCAGGGATGGACATTATGAGTATCTGGTGATGCCCTTCGGCTTATGCAATGCTCCAGCGGTCTTCCAAAATTCTGTTAACGAGATCTTTCGCGACCTTCTGTATGTCAGTGTTATTGTATATCTAGATGATATATTCAAATTTTCTCGCCAGACTTGCCTACCTATCGTCTTCATGTAAAAACTGTGCTACAGCGTCTAAGGGAAAATTGTCTATATGCTAAATTGGAGAAGTGTCTATTTGAACAAACACAAGTTCCATTTCTGCGCTGTATAACCACTTGAGATCCACGCTATAGTCAAATGACGGCTACAGCGCGGATCTCAAATTCCGGGACTACGTCTATTGACGTCGTCCCCTTTAAGGGCTCCCCGCGCGCTCCCGGGAGCGCGCATCGGGGAAAATCTGTGTTGGCCGTGTCCCCTGGACACAGTCAATCACAGATCGCTGTAAACGGCCAATCACAGCGGCTGTTTACAGCGCGATCGCCGCCTCCAATGGGTGATGATCTCAAATGTAAACAAATGAGATCATCACCCATTGCCGAATCTGTCTCCTCACACAGCGATAGCGTGTGAGGAGAGAGATACTGTGAGTGAGCAAAAAAAGTATTTTGTGCCATCTGTGCCCATATTTACCCTGCCAGTGCCCAGATCTACCCCGCCAGTGCCCAGATCTACCCCACATGTGTCCACCTGTGCCCACCTGTGCACCGCCAGTGCCCCATCTGTGCACGGCCAGTGCCAATCAGTGCCCATCTGTGCCGCCTCAGCAGTGCCCATCTGTGCCGCCTCAGCAGTGCCCATCTGTGCCCATCTGCTGCCTCATCAGTGCACATCTGCAATAAATTTGCACATCTGTGCAATAAATCAGTGCACATCTGTGCCGACTCAGCAGTGCCCATCTGCCGCCTCATCAGTGCACATCTGTGCAATAAATCTGCACATCTGTGCAATAAATCAGTGCACATCTGTGCCGACCCATCAGTGCCCATTTGTGCCACCTCAAAAGCACCCATCTGTGCCACCTCAAAAGCGCCCATCTGTATAATCAGTGCACATCTGTGCCGACTCATCAGTGCACATCTGTGCCGACTCAGCAGTGCCCATCTGCCGCCTCATCAGTGCACATCTGTGCAATAAATCTGCACATCTGTGCAATAAATCAGTGCACATCTGTGCCGACCCATCAGTGCCCATTTGTGCCACCTCAAAAGCACCCATCTGTGCCACCTCAAAAGCGCCCATCTGTATAATCAGTGCACATCTGTGCCGACTCATCAGTGCACATCTGTGCCGACTCAGCAGTGCCCATCTGCCGCCTCATCAGTGCACATCTGTGCAATAAATCTGCACATCTGTGCAATAAATCAGTGCACATCTGTGCCGACCCATCAGTGCCCATTTGTGCCACCTCAAAAGCACCCATCTGTGCCACCTCAAAAGCGCCCATCTGTATAATCAGTGCACATCTGTGCCGACTCATCAGTGCACATCTGTGCCGACTCATCAGTGCCCATCTGTGCCACCTCTGTGCTGCTTCAACAGTACATGTCTGTGCCACCTCATCAGTGCACATCTGTGCCACCTCATCAGTGCCCATCAGTGCTACCATGGCTAAACGAGTCTTTTCCGCTGAGGAGGCGTACCAAATTATTTCCACGGCCGACGAGAGCAACGGGTAGCTCTCCTCTTCAGATTCCTTTTCAGATTCGGATTCTGAAGCCGACATAAATTATGAGCCAGTCCTCAGCAGTGAAACACTGACTGAATCCGAGGAGGAAGATATCCGGCCCATCAAACGAAGGCGTTATAGTGAGGCAGTGCCGTCCACCAGCACCGCAGTGCCGTCCACCAACACCGCAGTGCCGTCCACCAGCACCGCAGTGCCCCGGCAAGAAAGGCCAAGTACCAGTGGGGTGTCATCTCAGCCCCAAAGGGTTAGGAGCCATGCCGGCCTTCCCTATGCCCTTCAGAACCCCTTGTGGCTTCCTCCTAATTCAGGAGAGGCCAATGTTCCCCCTTTCACTGCCCAGCCAGGAGTCCAGGTGGACACGGAGAATTTTACCCCAATAGATTTTTTTAATTTAATTTTTACGGAGGATATGTTGTCGTCAATTGTGGCCCAGTGCAACCTGTATGCACAACAATTTATTTTGCAAAATCCGACCTCTTATTATGCCCATCCCTACAAATGGAGAGACCTAACGGTGAAGGAGTTCAAGGTTTTTTTAGGCCTCACATTTAATATGGGACTCAACAAAAAAAATCAATTGCGTACCTACTGGTCAACCCACCCCCTCCACCACTCACCGCTCTTCTCCGTGGTAATACCCAGAACCAGGTATCAGATGATCCTGAGGTTCTTACATTTCAGCGACAATTCCCAGTGCCTTCCACTAAATGATCCAAGTTATGACCGGCTTTACAAAATTCGACCAATACTTAATTATTTTTCAGAAACATTCCCCAAATTGTTTACCCCGGACCAACACATATGTGTGGATGAGTCCCTTATTAAATTTAGCGGCAGGCTTAGAATGAAGCAATTTATGCCCAGCAAAAGGGCCCGCTATGGGGTGAAGGTCTACAAATTATGCGACCGAGCCACAGGGTACACATATTCATTCATAGTGTACGAAGGGAAGGACACCCAGCTGCAGCCCCCTAATTGTCCGGACTACTTGGGATCCAGCGGAAAAATTGTTTGGGACCTCATATACCCCCTATTGGATAAAGGCTACCACCTGTATGTAGATAACTTCTACACATCTCTGCCCCTGTTCCACAACCTTCACCGGAAGAAGACGCCAGCATGTGGCACCGTAAAAAGGAATCGGAAGGGCTTTCCTTAAAGTCTTGTGAATAAGAAGCTGCGAAAAGGAGAAACCGCAAGTCTGAGAAACAAGGAGGTTCTGGCAGTGAAGTGGAGGGACAGAAGGGATGTGTATATGTTGTCTTCTATCCACAATGATACCTTCGTGGAAATCCCCAGAAGGAGTGGCCCCGTAAAGAAACCCAAATGCATTTCCGAATACAATTTGTTCATGGGGGGAGTCGACTTCAACGACCAAATGATGGAACCATATCTTGTCACAAGACGGACATACCATTGGTACAAAAAAGGAGCAATTTATTTTTTTCAATTGGCCATTTACAATTCCTATGTCATTTACCGCAACTCCACCCAAAACCCCAAACGTTTCTTTGGCTACCAGGAGGAAGTTTTCACTGCCCTTATTTTCCCAAACGGCCCACCAGAAAATATCTGATCAGACGTTGTTAGTCGACTCTCCGAGTGCTACTTTCCCAATAAAATCCCTCCCAAACCAACAGGCCAAAGACGTCAAAAAAGATGTAAGGTGTGTACCAGAGCAGGAGTCAGAAGAGACACATCTTATTATTGTGCACAATGTCCTTCCCAACCAGGCCTCTGCATAGGCGACTGTTTTCGGCGTTACCATACTTCAATAAATTTTTTGTGAAGTATAGTAAACATAATCCTCAGTTCCTGCCTTCATACACCTTCACACCCCTTATGCCACTGCCTGCTCTGTAACTGACCCTGGCTTGTTATTTGACCACTCTTATGCCTGCTGATTCTGTACATACCGCTGCCTGATCTGGAACTGACCCTGGACTGTTATTCGACCATGCTTCTGCCTAACGATTCTGTACATACCTCTGCCTGATCTGGAACTGACCCTGGACTGTTATTCGACCATGCTTCTGTCTAACGATTCTGTACATATCTCTGCCTTATTTGGAACTGACCTTGGACTGTTTGACCACGATATTTACCTGCCTCTTGGACTGATCTTGTATTCTGCAACTGGACTAGTGGGATTCAACACAGGGTCTCACATATGTGAGGGGCTCCAGTATAGTTTTTCTGGAAGAAGAAAACAATTTTCTTTTGTTTTCTTATTCCTAGATTAGGGTCTGGAGACTCGGAGGCTTCAAAGAGATTTGGGAGGGAGAAGCCTCTACCCCTATCCCCATTCTGTCCTGAACGAGGCTCTACTTCTGTCTGCTGCCTGTAGGACTTACTGCCGTCATGCCGCACTGACCACACCACAAGGACCTGCCTACTACCAGGACCAATATTTTAGGCACTGCTGACATCTCTGCACTGACCCTGGACTGTAATATGGACAGTATCCCTGCCTGCTGCCTGAAAAACTGTGTTCGCTGTTGCTGACCAAGTCCCTGCCTGCTGCCTGGACCAGTGATATCCTCCTGTGGACAACTGTGCTTCTAAAACCACAGGTAATCTTTTCTTTACCCTTTGCTCAGCATAATGTATTTGGGGGTGTAATTCTTGGTATGTGCAGGCTATGTGTCCCTGGAACGCCGACGGTGTTTCTTGCATGTTGCGCCTCTGTATGTGGCCAGGCTGTGTAAACGTCTCACACATGTAGTATTGCCATACTCAGGAGGAGTAGTAGAATGTATTTTGGGGTGTTATTTTTGCTATGTAAATGCTATACGTTGGAAATATCTTATAAACTGACAACTTTGTGTAAAAAAAAAAAATGCGTTTTCATTTTTTTCCACATTTTCCAAAAACTTCTGGAAAAAATGAACCATTGAAAAGACTCATTATGCCTCATAGATTATACTTTGGGGTGTTAGCTTTCCAAAATGGGGTCATTTTCTGGACGTTTCCATTGCCCTGGTGTTCCAGGGCCTTCAAAACTGTAATAGGTGGTTGAGAAATGAAATGTGTAATTTATGCTCCTAGAATGCCTGAAGGTGCTACTTCAAAATTAGGCCTCTGTATGTGGTCAGGCTGTGTAAAAGTCTCACACATGTGGTATCGTTATACTCAGGAGTAGTAGGAGAATGTATTTTGGGGTGCTATTTTTGCTATGTAAATGCTATGCGTTAGAAATATCTTATAAATGGACAAATTTGTGTAAAAAAAAATGCGTTTTCATTTTTTTTCCACATTTTCCGAAAAATTCTGGAAAAAAATGAACCATTGAAAATACTCATTATGCCTCATAGATTATACGTTGGGGTGTTAGCTTTCCAAAATGGGGTCATTTTCTGGACGTTTCCATTGCCCTGGTGTCATTATATCGTTATACTCAGGAGGAGTAGGAGTATGTATTTTGGGGTGTTATTTGTGGTATGCACATTCCGTGTGGGAGAAATAAGCTATTACAATGAAAATTTTGTGAAAAAAAAAAATCTTAATTTTGCAAAGAATTGTGGGAAAAAATGACAACTTAAAATAACTCACCATGCCTCTTACTAAATACATTGGAATGTCTACTTTCCAAAAAGGGGTCATTTGGGGGGGCATTTGTACTTTCCTGGCTTGTTAGGGTCTCAAGAATGGAGATAGGCCTTAGTACATCAGATGTGATCTTTTTTTGCAAATCTTTATGATTTGCACCATAGCTTGTAGACTCTATAAATTTCACACAGATCATATAATATGCAAACATTTGGGTTATTTTTACCAAAGATGTGTAGTAGTATAAATTGTGGCCAAAATTTATGAAGAAAAATTGCTAATTTGCTAAATTTTGTCACAGAAACGAAGAAAAATTCATTTTTTTTCAAAATTTTCGGTCTTTTTTCATTTATAGCGCAGAAAATAAAAAACCGAGAGGTGATCAAATACCACCAAAAGAAAGCTCTATTGGTATGAAGAAAAGGACAAAAAAATCATTTATTTACAGTGTTGCATGACTGTTGCAATGAGTAATTGTCATTCAAAATGTGAGAGCACTGAAAGCTGAAAATTGGTCTGGGACTGAGGGGGGTTTAAGTGCCCAGTAAACAAGTGGTTAATCTCATCACAAAGTCTCCTCATGGACCCAGCCAAACTTTGGGCCATCTCCGAGTGGCCTCAGCCCTCTGGTCTTAAAGCCACCCAACGCTTTTTGGGCTTCACCAATTACTACCGCCAATTCATTTGTAACTACTCCACCTTGGTGCCTCCTATTACATCGCTCACCCGCAAAGGTGTTAATGCTCGGCTCTGGTCCCCTGAAGCCATTGAAGCTTTCTGCAAACTCAAGGCAGCCTTCCTCTCTGCCCCAATTCTTCTACGCCCGGACATTACTAAACCCTTTTCTTTGGAGGTTGATGCCTCTTCTGTAGGAGTCGGTGCCGTCCTACTCCAAGCTCAGCAGGGCAAGTCTCAACCTTGTGGATTCTTTTCCAAGAAGTTTTCTTGTGCTGAGAAAAACTATACCATTGGGGACCGTGAGCTACTCGCCATTAAACTAGCTCTTCAAGAATGGCGACATCTTCTAGAGGGTTCTCCCCATTGTATTACCATCTATACTGATCATAAAAATCTGCAGTATTTACAATCCGCGAAACGCTTGAACCCACGTCAAGCCCGCTGGGCTCTCTTTTTCGCCCGCTTCAATTTTAACATTACTTTCCGTCCAGGTGCCATGCCTTGTCCAGGTCGTTTGATGTAAATGATTCTGAGAATCACGTAGATCCTGGTCCCATCATTGCTCCGCATCGTATTCTAGCCACCACTCAGCTCCAGTTTACGCAGCCTCCTCCTGGTAAAACTTTTGTAGCCCCTGCACTTCGTCCCAAACTCCTTGCTTAGGCACATGTCTCCAAGTTCTCTGGACATCCTGGCATACCTCGTACTTGTGACTTTTTTCAGCGTCATTATTGGTGGCCATCTCTTCGTAAGGATGTCAAGGAATACATTCAAGCTTGTACAGTTTGTATACTTTCCAAATCTTCCACGTCCGCCCCTGCTGGGTTGCTTTTGCCCTTACCATTGCCCGATGTACCTTGGCGTTGTATTGCCATGGACTTTATATCAGATCTGCCTCCCTCAACAGGTTCTACAGTCATCTGGGTAGTGGTGGATCGGTTCTCCAAAATGTGTCACTTGATTCCTCTCCCAGGCCTACCTTCTGCTCCCAGTCTTGCCACAACTTTCATTAAGGAGATCTTTCGTCTTCATGGGATGCCTTCCCATATTGTCTCTGACAGAGGAGTTCAATTTACTGCCCAGTTTTGGAGAGCCTTGGCCAGCTCCTTTTGGATTAAATTGGATTTTTCATCTGCCTTTCATCCCCAGTCCAATGGGCAAACGGAACGTGTAAATCAAAATGTAGAACGTTTTCTCCGTGCCTTCATTTCAGCCCACCAAGATGACTGGGTGGACCCTTTTCCCTGGGCAGAGTTTGCCTTAAACCATAACACCAATGCCAGTTCTGGGAAATCTCCTTTCTTCACAGTTTATGGGCAGCATCCATCTGTTCCCTTTCCTGTTCCCATTTCTCCTGTGGTACCAGCAGCAGCTGAGACCCAAAGGTCTTTCAACTCAATCTGGAAAGAAGTCTCTGGGAATCTTCATCTAGCTGCTTCCAGGCATAAGACGGCAGCAGATCGTCATCGCCGTCCAGCTCTTAAGTTCCTGCCTGGCAATAGAGTTTGGCTCTCTACCAAGCACATCCGACTCCGGTTACCCTCAATGAAATTTGCCCCTCACTTCATTGGTCCATTTCCTATTCTCCGCCAGATCAATCCAGTGGCTTTCAAGCTCTGTCTACCCTCTCATCTCAGGATACCCAACACCTTCCATGTCTCCCTGCTCAGGCCACTGGTCCTCAATCGCTTCTCTCGCCCTTCTTCTCACCCCGCTCCTGTAGCTGATACCTCGGATCAGTACGAGATTAAAGTAATATTGGACTCCAAGTACTCCTGGGGGAAGTTATTCTATCTCATTGATTGGAAGGGCTATGGTCCGGAGGAGAGGTCTTGGGTCCCTGCCACTGATGTCTGTGCCCCACATCTGGTGACCAGATTCCATCAGAAATTTCCCTCCAAGCAAACCCCCAGATGTGTAGGGAGGCCTCGTAAGAGGGGGGGTACTGTCACAGATCAGCTGCGGAGCTGATCTGTGTCTCACCTTTACTGCAGTGGGTCGGCTGGGATCTGTTGCCCATTGTCTGGTGTTCCGCTCTGTGCACTCTCCAGCTATGGGTGTCGACGCCCTTCACCTGTTGCCTAATATATGTTTCCTTCCTGTCCAGCCCCTCATGTGCTTTTCTATTTAAATCCCTTCCTAACTAGCTACCATTACTTGAGCAACGTTTGTTTCTGAAGCTCCCCTGTGTAACCTGTTTTACCTGACTTCTCGTGAATTGATCTTCTGTGTACTGACCCAGCTTCTGATTACGTTGTCTGCAGCCCGCCCTGATCTTGGCTCACTACCTGGCTTTCCTTGCTTCATCCATCCATCCTTGTCTACAGTGTCTTCTGGTACTTCCCTAGCGAGCAGGGTGAACCCAGGGGGTCGTGGCCTGGGGTCCAAACCTTTGTGAGAGGGTTCCTGGCGGAACACCGGCTGACTCTTAGATTCCACACCCTGAGGGATTCCGTGTCACCTGCTCGCCTGGGGGTTCGCTGTAAGTAGTACCGTGACACCATGCTTTTTAACTGCAGGAGGTATTAAGCAATATGTCTGCAGGACAGGAAGTGGGTGCAATATACTACAGTAACTGCCAGTAATGGATGCCAATTTAAAGCAACAGTAAGATCATGAATATATACTGTATGGTAATCAGAACATTTAGGGTTCTAATGCTGGAAGGTGAACCTCCCCCCCCCCCCCCAGTCTTAAGTCTTTTGCAGACTCTAACAGGTTTTTTTCTAAGATTGTATTTGACTCCTTAGGGGCTGAGTAAAGGGGTCTGAATACAAATCACCACACGTTTCAGATATTTATCATTTTCCTTCCACTTCACAACTATATGCCACTTTGTGTTGGTCTATTACATTAAACCCCAACAAAATACATTTATGTTTTTGGTTGTAACGGGACAAAATACGGGGTATGAATGTTTTTTCAAGGCACTGTATATGTAGGCAAGACCACTTTGCTGTGTGTAACCTAATGTTATTTTATATGCCCTCGGGAGTTAGTTACTACAGATGGAGGTCATAATAGCTTGCAGGTCCTAACACTGAGGCATGGATTAGATATTTCCCATTATGCCTACACTGGCTAGTAGGTGCATCTATTAGTACCGACTTGTTGTTTGCTCTTTAGCAGAATATACTGTACATGACATAGGAGAGTCATGCTACAGAGCGCACCTGGAGCAGGTAGATAAAAGTATACAGAGGATGATGCTGCAGATGGACAAGAGTAGCAGTTAGGGGGACAATTGAGGCAGATCACAAGTGCAGTAAAAGGGGGCATAGTTAATATATGGAAATGTCCAAAAGGAAACATGTCATGTAGAATGGAATACTAATAAGGGAAGATAGATGTGGGACAGGGTAGGTTACTGAAGAACCATCCTGTGTCCGAACAGTCACATTCTTTTGTATTGGGGTGAGTGGGGTGGTAATGCACAAGAAGATGCTACCATTTTTTTTTAAAGGCAGCAGAACTTAGATATCATTCAACTGATTTCATAGAAGGGGTTGTTTGATACATGTAAGGGAGCTCAGTTTCCAAAATATGAAGTCCTCTGAGTGTAAAGTATGGATAAGGCAAAACAGTTTTTTTTTTTGTTTTGGACAGAGTGGAGATGAATTAGAACCCCTGTCAGTTTTTATTGTTGCCTGTGCTTCTCTATTTGTCATGTTTACTGTTATCATTGAAAGTGAAAAAGTAAATAAAATCACAAATTTTGGGCTGTCCCCAGAAAAGTATTGGGGAAAATCTTCCAATGGGGACCTTAGTTCTAGTGACCTGGGGGTCCTCAATGAATACCCCTAATTTGCAGGGAATTCCTTCACTTTGTTTGGCGATGGGACAGGAAGTGAATGGAAATCTCTGCAATGGGACACAAATGGCAAAAGAAAAAAGAACTGACGGGTTATAACCCTCACTTAAACATTCCAAAATGAAACAAAAAGTTTTGCCTATAGTTCTGCTTATAAAGAACTACAACATAAACTACTTGGTGAGTTAGAAGGCTGTAAAAATCATGTTCAGACATCTGATATGTACATTGTTGTTCTGGGACAGTTAGGACTTTCAATGATCTTTGAATATATATTCAATGACAGAGTAGAAGCAGTGCATTCGCATATAGTTTGTTGCATTATTTGTCTATGTGATTAAGGCCTAAGCCACAGGGCCAGTTTTTGGTAGTACAGTCTTGCTGTTTATTTGATTAAAGCATACTGGTAATTATGACACAGGTGTGGGGAAAGTAGTAAATTACTTCTAACCTCATTTGGATTAAAGTTTGGTGACTAATACAAAACATCTGAATATCTGATATCCTGGAATAGAAGAAAATCCGCTTTCTGCTGGTATTTTTTGCGCCACATTTACATTCACTCGGCTAATTTTGAACCCATTCCTGCATTATTCATGTAATTATTTGAGAAGTCCTTTTTTGTGTTTTTCATTTGTTCTATGTGTTCATTACTACTATATAACAGTTTTTCATCTAATAATGTAATGTTCAGAATGTATTCTTATATAATGTAATCTTTTATAGCATTTCTGCAAATCTGTGGAACCAGTCTGTGGACACAATGGCGAAACCTACAGAAATGTATGCAGTGCATATTATGATCGGGTGGCTGTGGATTACTATGGACGATGTCAAGATGTGGGAATATTCTCAGACCACAATTTTCATACTGAGTGTTCTTCAGTACAGTGTCCCCCGATTCCTAAATTTGGCTGTAAGCCAATAATACCTCCTGGTAAGCAAGTGAGCAATAATAATAGATCATATTTGTTATAGCTCTGTCATATCGTCAAACAACATTTTCATTCTTTAAAAGTGGACATGTACAGCTAATGTTAATATGCTTGAAGGGGTGGATAAATAAAGAATGTCAGAAGTGCTTTAATCCTAATCTTTTCTAGAAAAAATGCTGCTCTAGGCTCCTTTCAATACTGGTCAGATATCCAAAGGCCTAGGCCATTATGTTATGTTTGATAAAGGCAAATACAATGATCGATTGGCTGACCACTTTTACCAGTGTTGATGTAACCAAGTGGGTAGATTGAAACTGCAGTTGCTTTCTAAAAGGGATTTCAGCCCTTCTGTTAGTCATCATTTATTCCTACTAGTTAGTCTCTTAAAATAGTTTGACTATAGGTCCACCTCAGCAAAGAAAATGGTAAACTTTGTTGTGCATTGCCATTATTTTGAAATCTTTTTAGTGGTATAAATAATTGGTAAATCATATCTAATTGTACAGTACAGTGCGCATCTTGAGTATTCATAGACCCTGGGTTTAAGGCTGGTAAGGTGACTCAACGCTGGCAAGCTATTGAGGATGTCACCTCAATTATGGAGAAATTAGTATACAGGATTTATATTGCAAATTGTATTTTACCATTTAAAACTAAAATCAGAAAAAAGGAAAAATAGTGGCACTTAACTATAAATTATAACCAATGCCAAAAACATGACAGCAATTAAATGGTATGAACAACGTGTGTGAAAACAACAATTGTATCACCCTGTGATAAGTGAACCAAATAAATGTGTCACAGAACAAACAAATTTAAGATCATAAGAGTGTCCAAAAGTATCCTTTGAAATAATGTCTCTTCTTATTCCATCCACCACACCAAAGTGATCAGTGATTCTACTCCCTTAAGAAATGCACTCCCAATGCCTGCAGTTTCGTATCAGGCTTAAGCGCTTATCAGCCAAACAGCAAGTAGTGAACCGTTGTTCCAATCATACATTGTGCAAATTCAAATATTCCACATGTAAAATAATAAAGGTGCTCCAATAGTGTAAAACCGTATCAATCAATTTATTAAAACACAAAAACACTTCAACTTTTACACTCACATTTCACAGTTCAAAAGCCAGCAAATAGATATCAAAGTCACAGCAAGCCTCACTCCTGAACAGCACAAACTTTGGACTGTGGCCACGGCAGACACAAGGTGTGCAAGCTTGTAAACGTTGTACTCATCCTCTCCTCGGTGCCCAGACACAGATGCGAATCACCACTTCCCTGTTCAGCTCCAAACACTGCACATTACTGGGGATGATTGTCACACAGCCACGCCCCCGACTTTTTGTCATACACCGACTGTAGCGAAATATAAAGATATTGTCCCTGTTACACTGTGAAGTTGATGGCCAGGAATTATGGTTCCTAGAATGGGCATTCCAGGAGAGGTGGAGACAGAATGTCTACTGATGTCGGAATAAGTAAATTGGGTTAAGTAGGGTCTGAGGCAGCTTTCCATTGACCTATTGTTCAGTGTGTTAATGAATCCACCTATTATCTGCTATGGGATGTAATTACACTCCTAGTCATGTGTAGGGCTTGGTTTTATGGTTAGGGGAATGCCCCTGGAAAATTAGTTAAGAAACCCCTTGCATGGGGAAGCATATAAAAAGCCAGCTGTGGCTAAATAAAGTTGTTGATTGACTCCCCAAACTGTGAGTCATCCAGTTACTGGGGGGGTAAAAAGTGGCCGTGGATAAGTTAGCACTTCCTCAGCTTCAAGGATTCCCAGGGGACTTGAGGATCCGCTACACTGACTTCCTCATGGGGTTGGCTGCACAGCATGACAATCAAACCATTTATACCCTCCCATCCATCCCATTCACAAGGTCCGCCACAGCACTTGTGCACATCTCGTGTCCCCGCTGGTATAATCTACCGATGATCTATGTTCATAGTGAGCGCACTATGTTAAGAAAAATATGTACATGTTTGTAAAGCATCCTACTTTAAACTAACCATGTGGAGTAATGTTTGAAGAATATATAGCAGGATACATGTATTCTGTTAAACGCATACCAAATACTATATTGACTTTGATTAGGGTGTAATGCTCACTAGGAATATAGATCATCAGTAGATTATACCAGCGGGGTCTCGGATGGATGGTCCAGAGAGGTTCCGAAGGCCAAGTCTATCGTAGTCTGGCTTCTCGCCCGAACATCAGCCTGTAGGGTGAATATGCTATAGCATTACTCTTAGTGCTGTTGCAAGCATGTACCAAAGCAGCGATGTTGCTTGCTCCAATGTGGCTTCTGTTCAGAAGTCAAGGTCCCCAGCATGTTGAGCAGAGTTCTGTTAAACCTCTCTGGTTGCGGGTCTCCTTGTGGGTGATAGGGAGTAGTCCTAGACTTCTGGATGCCTAGTAGATCCAACAGTCTTTTGATCAAAGTGCTCTCAAAGTCTCTCCCCTGGTCTGAATGGATCTTCCTTTTGATCTCTCCGGAGGTCTTTTTTAGCTTAGGTAGACCCTCCTGTACTATCTAAGTGACGTTAAAGTAGCATTTAGGCACCCCTACTGTGGATACTCCAACTTCTTCAGCTCTGGCTCTGCCTTTTCCCTGCTGTTCTGTCCCTTCACAGAGGGCTCTTACTCCTTCAGGGGTAAGTTGGGTCCATTCTTCTGAGTGGTCCTGGGAGTAGTGAGGCCTTCTCAACAAAGCGTCTGCATCTCGGTTACCAACTCCTGGTCTGTACTTCAGGCTGAAGGTAAATGCCAAGAGGGCAGCCAACCACCTGTTGACCGGTGGAGTCCAGCTTTGTGGCGGTGAGCAAGTATGTGAGGGGGTTGTTGTCCGTTTTGACCACGAACACCTCAATCAAGTTCATGTCGCCCACAGTCTTCTCCATCAATCTCTGGAAGGCCTTGTGGCATCTGATTGAATTCGAAGAATCCCATAGGGGTAATGAAAGCGGTCTTCTCCCTATATTCGAGGCACATGGTGATCTGGTAATATCTGCTTTTCAGATCCAGCACACTGAACCACTTTGCCCCTGACTGCTCTGTAAGGCACCCTCTATCCGAGGCATGATGTACTTGTTGGGAATAGTCCTTCGGTTCAGTGTCCTGTAGTCAATACACAGCCGTAATGACCCATTCTTCTTCCTCACTAACACTGTTGGAGAGGCATATGGACGCCGGGATTCTCTGATAATCCCTGTTTTCTTCAGCTCAGCCAGCTTTTCTCTCAGGTCTTCAAGGTCTCCCAGTGGAATCCGTCTGACTCTCTCTCAGAAAGGTTTGTCTTCTTGCAACCGAATTTTGTGTTCGGCACTCTTTGCAAGCCCCACATCGAACTTAATTTCTGAGAAAGCAGTTCTCCATCTCAGGAGTTTGGTCTTGGCTCTTTCCATCCAAGCAGGTGTAAGGGGTGTATTCTTTGGGTAGAACTCTTCCAGGGGAATCTCTCCGTCTTGTTCTCCCACGATGCCACGCGGTGAGACTGGCGTTGCTTGACTGACCTGTCCCAGTAGCACTCTGGCTAGCACCTTCACAGGCAAGGCTGTGGTGTTGCGAACACTGACTGAGATTCTTCCTTTGCTTCTCTTCAGTGTCCTGGTTGACAACACTTCAGGGATAACCTCCAGGCCTTTATCCTCTTTCTGCCTGTCCATCTCAAGGACGATGAAGGGGCCGGGCTGTCTCCAACTCAGCTTGATAGAAGCTTTTAGGCAGACTACCTCACCCGGTTGCAACAGCTTTTCACTCTTTTCCAGATGCCAGATCTTTCCCACTCCTTCTGGGGGGGTCTTCTGCTCCCGCACAAGATCTTGGTACACCTGTGTCGGCATAGGGTGCACGCTCATAGCTGGGGTGCTCTTCTCCAGCACAAATGGTGAGAGTAGTCTTCGAACCAGGTCAGTGTTGGTCCCAATGATGACAGAATTTCTATCAGCCCCTGGGGGGGCGAGGACACACCACTGCCAGGGTATTGAAGGTTTCAGCCTTTCCTGCCACGCTTGGGTCAAAGGTGAGCTTGATGGGTAGGTAGCTATCATTGGGGAATTTCTGAGTCCCTAGGCCCCATATCTCCAGTTCCTCCAGCTTCTGTAGTGGCAGGTGTTTGAGATATTTCTTGTAAAAGTCCCTGTACAACAAGGTCACTTGGGCTCCAGTATCCAACAGGGCTTTTGTGTATATCCCTTCTATCTGGATAGGGACAATTGGGATGGTCCCACCAGCTTGGGAGGGAATTCGTGGGAAGTGACACATTTGACCCGTTTGGTGGCTTGTACCTTCACAATTGGCTTCTGTGGACTTCCCTTTTTCTGGTTTGGCTTAGCTGTGGCCCCAGGGGTCTGGTGTGTATGTTTTTTTTTGGAGTTTACTTCTGTGGCAGGGCACCCAGTTGACTCCTTCACTGGGGCCCTCTGAAGTTTTCCGCCGGCTTTTGTGTTGTTTCTGCCTTGTGTGCAGGTCAGTGATCGCCAGCAGCTTAGTGTGTGCTTTATTCTATAAACAGGTTCAGTGTGACAGTGACTGCTCATACACTAGGTGCTATAACCTATATATAACACTGATCTCGATATACTGAGTGCTATTAATTATATAGAACACTGATATCTGTACACTGAGATCCCACCTATGCACTCCGTGCAACCTCTCCAACTATCCTTACCCTCTCTCTGATCACTACCTTATTATGTTTCACTCTCTCCCTCTCCTCCACCTCCTCTCCCTCTAACCACCTAACAGTTACTTGTAGAAATCTATGCCATCTCAACCCTTCTCTTTTCTACTCTTAAGGACCACCTGTATAACAAAATTGCACCCCTGTCCAGTGTTGGTCATCTTACTTTAAAAAAGTAATTAGTTAACTTACAAATCGCTTCTCCCAAAAAGTAATTGTGTTAGTAACTCAGTTGCTACATTGGAAAAGTAATTAGTTACTCAGTAAAGTAACTGACTTTTTTTTTAAATATTCTATAGACGGGACTAGCGAAGGAAGTCAATGTCGCCACCTCCATCGGCGAGTTTGACGCTCCACAAGCCCCGTCGCCTGCTATGGATTTAAAGGGGAACTCCTATGCCGAAAAAACAGCGTGGGGGTCCCCCCAAAGTCCATAGCAGACCCTTATCCCAGCACGCAGCCCAGCCGGTCAGGAAAGGGGGTGGGGACGAGCGAACCCCCCCTCCGGAACCGTACCAAGCCGCATGCCCTCAACATGGGGGTTGCTTTGGGGAAGGGGGTCCTGTGGCCCTCCACCCCAAAGCACCTTGTCCCCATGTTGATGAGGACAAGGGCCTCTTCCCAACAACCCTGGCCATTGGTTGTCAGGGTGTCAGGGCTGGCTTAGCCTATCCTCCTCTGGGCTGGCCGCTCAGCTGTTGGCTAATTGCCAGCTCTTTTCTCTCTCCACAGTTACCAGCTGTTCCCGATGATGCTCGTCTGACCTGCCTATTTAAAGCCTTCCAGCTCATTTCTCCATTGCCTTCACGTTGGTCACATCATAAGGAACCATCTCCTGCTGTTTGTTTCAAGACTGGCTTGCTGACATCCCTCCTGGCTTCTTATCCTGTTTGCAGTTGCTCTCCTTGGATCCCTGACTTCTGGACTGGCTGATTACCCGATCTGGTTTATGAACTTTGGACTGACTACCCGATCTGTTTACTGGACTCTGGCTATGCTTGACTACGCTTTTTTCTATTTACCTTTTTATTTTTATTATTAACAAACAAGTGTGATTTGATTGTACTTCTGTCTCAGTCTGTTTCATGGTTCCTGACACGGGGTCTGTGGGCAGGGGGCTTATCAGAACCCGGGAGCCCCCTTTAATAAGTAGGGCCCCCAGATTCTGACCCCCTACCCTATGTGAATGAGTATGGGGTACAATGTACCCCTACCCATTCACCTGGGGAAAAAAGTGTTGTTAAAAAAAACACAACACAGGTTTTTAAAGTACTTTATTAGACAGCTCTGGGGGTCTTCTTCCGACTTCGGGGGCCCTCTCGCCAGGTTCCTCAGCTATTTTCTGCTCTTTTACCACTATTTCTTTTACTAGCGGAGGAGCCCGGATTTCTCCTTCGTCACTGCCGTCGTCCGGGGGTCTTGTTCCGTCCTAACCCTTCTGTCTACAACACTTCACTTCTAGCCTCACTGGACACAATTGCTCCTCTTACCACACACAGAATCAGGCCCCGTCCCCTTCAACCTTGGCAAACAGATGACACTAGAAAACAGAAAAAACACAGCTGTGCTCTTGAGCACCTGTGGCGTAAAACGAAGTCTCAGAAAGATTTCAATCAGTATAAATCTGCCCTCCAAATATACAATTCCTGCTTCCTCACTGCCAAGCAGACCTATTTTATCTCTTTTATTAACACCTTATCATACCATCCCGACAACGCTTCTCTAACTTCAACTCTCTACTTTGTCCTCCACCCACCAACTCACTCACTGCCGAGGAGATCGCCAATCACTTCAAACAGAAAATTTATGAACTATCCCGAAGCCGCCTTAACTGAATTCTTAGATGAAATACCACTCCTGACAATACAGGGGGAAGACAAAAAAGTGCTAAATGTACCTCTATCTCTAGCAGAATTTCAACTTGCCCTGGCAACATTCCCTAATTTTAAGGCCCTGGGAAATGATAGTCTCACAATTGAGATGTACAAGAAATTTGGAGGCATACTCCTACCGGAATTGCTTCATACCACCAAGGAAGCACATGCTAATGACTCCTTACCAGACTTCATGTACAAGGCAGTAGTGATGGCCGAACGGTTCGCCCGGCGGTCGTTTCGCGGCAAATTTTCGGCTGTTGGCGATTCGCCCGATTGGCGGACTATTGCCGCAGTTCGCCCGGCGGACTTCCGTGTTTACTGTGTAAAAGAACTTTGACCTATGATGACACATCCATCATGTGGTACAGGACAGCCAATTGAGACATTACAGCACATGGACACTTGGACATTCCCCCTAACTTATAAATACACCCGATCCGGCGGCCATTTTACATTCTTTCTTCTGTCAATATAGGGAGAGGTTGCTGTGTGGAGCTGGGAGAGATTGCAGTGACCCAAATCGCTAGCTATTTGGTACACAAAAGTTCTTTTCAGGACTGGTATAGGTGTTAGGTGTAGTTCAGGATATAGGTTTGAGGCAGTGCTGTGCTAGTGATTGTTGCAGCAGCCTGATTGTCTTTTGTCAGTTTAGAGAAAGGGACAGGACGGTGTGTGCTGCAGGGAGAGTCAGTTTAATCATTAGCTGTTACTATCAGGTCCACGAAAGTGCTATTCCAGTAACCAGTTATTGTTCCAGCAGCCTCTGTTTTGTCAGTTTATATAGGGACAGGCAGGAAGCTGTGTGTGAGGCAGTGAGGGTCAGTTTAATCAGTAGCTGTTACTATATTAGGTCCACAAAGGTTCTTTTCAGGACTGGTATCAGTGGTATGGTAATAGGCTTGTACACGTATAATATTCTTTCTTCCAAATATAGAAAGAATATTATACTTGACTGCTGCCCTTCTGCTGCAGTCTGCTAATCAGTCACAACCTACTTGTTCCACAAAGGTCCTTATAAGGACTGGTAAGATCTAGGGTGCTACAGTACATAGGGTTGAGTGAGGTACAGTCTGCTATTCTATAAGGACTGGTATAGGTCCACAATACATAGGGTTGAGGTGCACTACTGCTGACCGCTGCCCTATACTGCAGCAGTCCTTCATCAGTATAGGGACTGACGTACAGTCTGCTAATCAGTCACACACAACCTACTTGTTCCACAAAGGTCCTTATAAGGACTGGTAAGGTATAGGGTACTACAGTACATAGGGTTGAGTGAGGTACAGTCTGCTATTCTGTAAGGACTGGTATAGGTCCACAATACATAGGGTTGAGGTGCACTACTGCTGACCGCTGCCCTATACTGCAGCAGTCCTTCATCAGTATAGGAACTGATAGTTTTGTCACAGGGTCATTTAAAAAATGACAGGCAGAGGAAGAGGCAGGCCCTTCCGCAGGGGTGGTAGGGGTAGGACAGGAGCAACAGGCTTGAGCCAAAGTGGGAAGTTGCAGAAGGTGCGTTCAATTACTTTAAAGGACGCACCAGACTTGGTTGAGTGGCTCACTCAGCCTTACTCTTCTGCACCCTCCTCATCCTCTCGATCTGCACCCTCTTCTTCACTCTCTGCTATGTGCACCCCCAAAGACACTATCGCCAACAACACCACCACCACCACATACCTTCCGCTTGAGTCACAGGAATTATTTTCCGATCCATATCAAGACATTTCTGATGCACAGCCACTCTTCGTATTGGATCAGGAAGAGGAGGTAGCAACAACCGCTACTCAGCAGTCTGATGACAGTACCCAGATCAGCCCAAGGAGGAGGTTGGTCCCCGGTGTTGCTGCCTACTCCGAGATCTCTACTTATAGCGGTGGGGAAGGTGACGTCGATGATGACGCGTCTAGTGATGTCACGTGGGTGCCCACAAGAGAGGAAGAGGAGGGGAGTTCAGAGGGAGATATGGACCAGCAGATAGGGAGGAGAAGCAGGAATAACTTACATTGCACAGGAGGGACAAAGCAGACTGCAAATGTATCAGGAGCAAGTCATCGACCATGTACGGTCACATCTGGCGCTCCCAGGACACAGGCACGTGGCTCCGCAGTGTGGGCTTTTTTTAACATGTCCGCTGCTGACAATAGCGTTGCCATCTGCAATCTTTGCAGTCATAGCATTAGTCGCGGTAAGCCCAACACTCACCTATGGACGACCGCCTTAAGA
This sequence comes from Lithobates pipiens, assembly GCF_037356315.1. NCBI lineage: Eukaryota > Metazoa > Chordata > Amphibia > Anura > Ranidae > Lithobates > Lithobates pipiens. Next base: position 285,262,533 of record NW_027507764.1, read on the forward strand.
AGGCACATGAGCAGCCATCACCGAGCCCAGTGGGAGCAATGGAACACACAAAGCCACACTCCAGGCTCTCACCGTCCAGCCTCGTCTTCTACTTCTCCTTCTCCTCTCTCCTCACAATTGTCCTCCACTCCACCTTCCATCACGCCAAGCTCACGTTTTTCTGCAAAAAAGGCAGGCTTCCGTTGTCCTAATGTTTGAGCATAAAAAAATGATGACGCCGGATAACCCTCTTGCCCAACGGTTGACGGCTGGCTTGTCAGAACTCATAGCCCACCAACTACTGCCATATAAACTGATGGACTCAGAGGCCTTTCGTAAATTTGTGGCCATTGGAACACCACAATGGAAGGTCCCAGGAAGGGAGTATTTCTCACAGAAGGGCATCCCAGAGCTATATGGCCATGTTCAGCGGCAAGTGAATGTATCTCTGGCGCACAGTGTCGGTGCCAAGATACATCTGACCACAGACACGTGGTCTAGCAAACACGGGCAGGGAAGGTATATCACTTTTACTGCCCACTGGGTGAACCTTCTGACGGCAGTCAAGCATGTAACCCGTGGCACCCATGTAGATTTGGTTTTATCGCCACAGATTGCATGCAGGCCTGGCTCGTCTTCTCCTCCTCCTCCTCCTCCTACTCCATCCTCCTCCCTCTCCTCCTTTTCCGCTGCTAGCGTCTCTTCCGCTGCACCGCTCAAGCTCCCCAGAACCTATTCGACATGCCAGGTGAGACGTTGCCATGCCGTGCTGCGTCTGTTGTGCCTGGAAGCCAAGAGCCACACTGGCCCGGCACTCCTTTCAGCTTTGTGTACACAGGCAGATCAGTGGCTAACACCGCTCAATTTGACAGTTGGTAAAGTGGTGTGTGACAATGGTGCCAATCTGCTTAGCGCAATGAAACAGGGCAAAATTATGCACGTGCCATGCATGGCACACGTCTTAAACTTGGTCGTGCAGCGATTCGTTGTCAAATACCCTGGGGACCAGGACATCTTGCGGCAGGCAAGGAAAATCTCGGCCCATTTCAGAAGATCTTACACGGCCATGGCTCGCCTTGCTGAGATTTAGCGGCGACACAATCTGCCGGTCAGATGTCTTATTTGCGATTGCCCGACACGATGGAACTCAACATTCTATATGCTTGATAGGCTGCTCCAGCAGAAACGTGCAGTTAACGTCTACCTGTATAAACTCTGCGGCAGAACAGGTTCTGGGGAGCTGGGTTTTTTTTCACCGCGCCAGTGGCTGCGACTTCTGCGGCCATATGAGGAGATCACCAAACTGGTCAGTCGCAGCCATGGCGCCATCAGTGACGTGGTACCTTATGCCTTCTTTATGGAGCATGCATTGCGTCATGTCATTGATCAAGCTGTGGAGGAGCAGGAGCGGGAAGATGAGGAAGTCGCAATGCTGGATGAATTCCCAGGGGGGGCTACTCTATCTGAGACAAGTGAACAACAGGAGTCTGAAGAGGAGTCAGAGGAGGATGGTGCCGGGGCGGATGAGGAGGAGCAAGAAGAGCATGCTTTAAACCTTTCTGGGACCCCTGTTGTTGTGCGTGGATGGGGAGAGGAGAATGAAGAGGACGACATTATCCTGGATGATGAGCAGGAGCCAGGCCACCACACCGCTTCCAGTTTAGTGCAAATGGGGGCCTTCATGCTCCAGTGTTTTAATAGGGACCCCCGTATAAAAAGCATAAGGGTCAAGGACCAGTACTGGGTGGCAACGTACTTAGACCCTCGGGAAAAAACACAAAATGGCAGAAATGCTACCGCCGTCACAGAGGGCTGTCAGAATGCAGCACTTCCAGGCCTTGCTTGGAGAAATGCTGCATTCTGCTTTTGCGTGCGCTGGCAGAGGAGCAATTCCCACTCCCAGAGAAGGAGTTGCGGGTACCAATCCAACAGCGCCTGCAAGAAGAGGCCGGTTTGAAGATGTGTTGGTGACTTCGGATATGAGGTCATTCTTTCAGCCGACCCATTGACAGGTGTCATCCGGATCCAGCATCAGGGAACGCCTAGACCGTCAGGTGTCCGACTACATCGGGTTAATGGCCAATGTGGACGCTCTGAGGAGTGATGAACCCCTGGACTACTGGGTGGGCAGGCTTGACCTCTGGCCAGAGCTTGCCCAATTTGCAATTGAACTGTTGGCTTGCCCCTCGTCCAGTGTCCTGTCCGAAAGGACGTTCAGCGCAGCAGGGGGGATCGTAACCGATAAGCGTACTCGCCTAGCTCACGACAGTGTTAACTACCTCACATTTCTAAAAATGAATGAGGCATGGATCTTGGAGGAATTCAACACGTGACCAGTAGACCATGTATATGTCTATAAACAATTATTTTAATCGAGCACACAGACCTTCTTTCTTCATTTGGCTCACTTCCTTGTCCAAAAAAAGCACACCGTACTATATGCCCGTACCCTCCTCTTTGAAGAGGTTGAGCGGTGTCATATTTCTAATGGGGCTGCTTATTATGAGGGGCTCCCACCATCCCTGTGCTGTGCTGACTTCCTCCTGGGGCTGCTTATTATGAGGGGCTCCCACCATCCCTGTGCTGTGCCGACTTCCTCCTGGGGCTGTACCTCTGCTGTGCATATTATGAGGGGCTCCCACCATCCCTGTGCTGTGCTGACTTCCTCCTGGGGCTGCTTATTATGAGGGGCTCCCACCATCCCTGTGCTGTGCTGACTTCCTCCTGGGGCTGCTTATTATGAGGGGCTCCCACCATCCCTGTGCTATGCTTATTATGAGGGGCTCCCACCATCCCTGTGCTGTGCTGACTTTCTCCTGGGGCTGCTTATTATGAGGGGCTCCCACCATCCCTGTGCTATGCTCATTATGAGGGGCTCCCACCATCCCTGTGCTATGCTCATTATGAGGGGCTCCCACCATCCCTGTGCTATGCTCATTACCAGGGGCTCCCACCATCCCTGTGCTATGCTGACTTCCTCCTGGGGCTGCTTACGGTGCAGGTGTCAGTGCTGTATATCACGGTGCTGGTGTTAGTGCTTTATGTCACGCTGCTGATGTCAGTGCTCTCTATCACGGTGCTGTTGTCAGATCACTCTATCACGGTGCAGGTGTCATTGCTGTATGTCACGCTGCTGATGTCAGTGCTCTCTATCACGGTGCTGCTGTCAGTGCTGTCTATCACGGTGCTGGTGTCAGTGCTTTATGTCACGATGCTGTCGTCAGTGCTCTCTATCACGGTGCTGCTCAGTGCTGTATATCACGGTGCTGCTCAGTGCTGTATATCACGGTGCTGGTGTTAGTGCTTTATGTCACGCTGCTGATGTCAGATGACTCTATCACGGTGCAGGTGTCATTGCTGTATGTCACGCTGCTGGTGATCATCTCCTGCACCCTCTTCTTTGCTTACCCTGGTCCCTGACCTTCCCTCTCCTCCATTGCCTTCATGCGCTCCACAGTCCTGAATTGTCACAACAATTTCCCATATAAAAAAAGAATGCTTGTAGTTGTCGATCCCAGATTCACCTCATATGTGTGTTATGTCATTGGGCATGTGGTGGGATTATGTTTGCACAGCTATTAATTATTTTGTGGCTGCAAATTTGACCTGTAGGTTTGCAAAGTTTGCCTCCCATTGAAGTCAATGGGGCCCGCCGCGAACGTTTCGGTTCGCGAACTATCGGCCGCGTTCGCGGTCCGCGTTCGTGAAACGTCCCCGTCGGAAGTTCGTCCATCACTACGAGGCAGTGGTAGTGGTCCTGTTGAAGCCCGGGAAGGATCCGGACCAACCTGAGTCATACAGGCCCATATCACTTTTAAATAACGATCTAAAATTGATTACTGAAGTCCTCGCTACATGATTGTCCAAGGTGGTGGTGAAAATAGTGCATCCGGATCAATCAGGATTTATACCTAACAGGTCCACAGCTCACAATATTCACAGATTATATCTAAATATGCAGATTCCAAAAGATAATTAAGGTCAAAGAGCTATCTTTTCACTAGATGCCTCTAAGGCATTTGATAGTGTAGAATCGGATTACCTTTGGAGTGTGCTAGAGAAATTCAACTTGCAGAAGACATTTATTTCTTGGATTAAACTACTATATAGGGCACCAAAACTTTGCATTAGAATTAATAACACATTGTGTCCCTTCTTTGATCTACACCGGGGAACAAGACAAGGCTGCCCGTTATCCCCGTTGCTGTTTGCTCTGGCCAATAGAGCCTCTGGCCACAGCTAACCGCGAACCTGGCTATGGGCTCCTTGAAGGTAGGGACCGATGTGAGTGTACAATGTACATGGATAGGGACAATTGTAGACACTCACTCAGATTACTAACTATATAACTATATGTGGCTTTAAAATGAAAGGTTTGGAAGATAAAATAGCTCTGTATGCGGATGACGCGCTAATTTTTTTTGGGCGACACATCTGCCTCTTTTACAAATCTCATGGAGTTAATCTGTATATTTGGATCCTTCTTGGGGTTCAAAATAAACTGGGACAAATCCATACTGTTACCACTTGATCCCCTTGTATCGCCTCTTCCTTCAGCAGCAGACCAGATCAGGGTGGTAGATACATTCCGGTATTTAGGCATAGTTATTCATTCTAACCTAGAACTATATAAACTTAATGTAAATCCCCTGATTCAAAAATTCCAGGAAAAAGCAGCTAGTTGGATTAAACTTCTCCTCTCGGTAGTGGGTCGATGTAATCTGATAAAAATGGCCTGGGGTCCACAACTCTTGTATGCGCTCAACAATGCCCCCTTCTGGATTCCTGTCCATGTTTTCAAAAAATGCAAACACCATATTTGGCTCTTTGATATAAAGGAAACAAGTGCCACCTATTAAATTAGAAACATTACAGGAGGCAAAGGACTCGGGCGGACTAGCAGTCCTGAACCCATACTACTACTTCATAATGGCTCAGTTGCAGCCCCCGGGTCCTCTGATCCCACACGCACCCTACTTTCGAGCAAGGGCCTTGTGGAGTGCATAAAAGTGGGGGAATTCCAAAAAATACCTGAATACCAAACTATGGTGCTTATAGATAAAATATGGAACAAGGCCAAACACCACTTTCAATATGAAGGATACTCTGAATGGTCTTGTATCTGGAACAATAGCAACTTTCCAGATTTATGTAAATTGCAAGGCTTTTCTGCGTGGTCTAGAAGCAGGGTGGTATATATGCCGCAGCTATACCGAGGCGGACTCCTACGGGATTTTCAATCCCTGAGGGAAGAATATGGTCTATCAAACATCTTGGTTTTTCAATACCTACAACTTGCCATTTCAGCACAAGCTACACTGTCCACATGGGAATTAACTAGACCCTCGGTCACACGACTGGTAACATCAACGTCTAGGAAAGGACAGATCATCTATATATGACTCTCAAATATCGCAGGTATCCAAGACTATGACATTAAAATGCAAGATAAGCTGGGGGGAAGATATAGGTCACATAACAGACGAGGAATGGTCTGCTATAATGGAGAATTTACCCAAGGTGTCCCTTTCCTCTTCCCAAAAACTCACACAACTATTCATTATACACCATACTTACCATACCCCATATAAACTACACAAATGGCACAGAAGGGGTGACCCTTTTTGCCCTCGTTGCAGGGTAGATAACAGTACCCTTGTCCACATGCTCTGGAAGTGCCCGAAACTGCAAAGGTACTGGTCTGAAGTAGTTAACTATCAACAAAATATGTAATCTTACATTTGCAGTTGACCCCAAGCTGTGTCTGCTGGGATGGTTGGTCGAGGAACTATATACGCCACACACCTACATAACCATTCTCAGAGTCTTGTTTATTGCCAGAAGCTTATAGCTAGAAAATGGCTTTTGGTGTTGCCGCCAACACACACGGAGTGGGTTAATGCCATAAATGACACCCTATTAAGGGAGAAGTTGAAACACTAACACAGACGTAGCCCAACAAAATTTGAAAATATATGGGATCCCTGGTTGGAGGTACCTGGTTTGGCCTCCTTCCAACTGGTCCGGAACAGAGTACTTGGTGGTAGGACATAGACGCCCACCCCATCTTATGAAGATGGAGGCTGTTTATACTAGGTGGGTAAAGGATGAGATGATGACATAGAGACTCAGAATGTGGATCAATCTGAAATAATATTCCTGATAAGATGTCTTGCTCTGCAGTGAAGAGTTATATGGTTTACTTATATAAGATAGTTAAGGGAAGAACACTGGAAATCCCCCCCCCCCCCCCCCCACTATTTAGGAGGGGAAGTACCTCTACACCATCCGATTGTCCTTTTTAGGCCCGGGAGTGGAGTGGGGGTACAGAACACTAAAAGGACATGTTTACTAAAAAAGGAAATATACAAAATGGTAGACACGAGTATATACGTGTACAGATTTATCTTCTTAAATTGACTGTAATTTCACATAAAATAATGATGCAGGAGAAGCAAATCCGATCGACCGTACACCTAGATAATATGTCCTTTGCAATGCTATTTGATGTATGTTTTTGTTTAATGGAAGAGTTTTTCTCTTCCTATGTATGTTTTACCAATAAAAAAAATCTGATTAAAAAAAAAAAGAAAACAGAAAATTAATACAATCCGCTAGGAGATTTCTACTGTTTAGATCCCCTCCAAGCTTTACACTTCATGCTCACAGGTACAATCAATACTTCCCTCTTTCAACCCTATAGACAATGTTGCTAAACTACTTTGACATTTTGCCACCTGCCCTCTGGATCCTGTTCCCTCGCAAATGCTACGTTCACTCTCTGGCTCTGTTCTACACTCTCTAACCCACATGTTCAATCTCTCTCTCTCTTCTGACATCTTCCCCAACTCTCTAAAACATGCACTTGTCAGCCCCATACTTAAAAAGCCCTCACTGGACCCATCCAATCTTAAACAACCTATGCCCCGTCTCCTTGCTCCCCTTTTTATCCAAACTCCTTGAACATCTGGTCTACAACCGCCTGAGCGACCAGTTGATTATAGCCTTCTTGATCCCCTTCAGTCTGGATTTTGTTCTCGACACTCCACAGAAACTGCTCTCCTAATGCCGCGTACACACGTAGCCGACTATCCGGCGGACTTAGTCTGGCGGACTTCCCGCCGGACTGTCCGTCCAACTTTCCGAACGGCACACGGCACTTTTTCAGCGGACTAATACGGCGTACTAAGTCCGCCGTACTATCCGCTCTACTTTTGAAATTAACGGACTCGCCCACACACGTGGAGGAAAGTCCGCTCATTTCGAGCGCGTCTCCAGGTATGCGGGGCCCGCGAAGGAGACGTCGCTGGCCCCACAACCTGGTATGGACTTAAAGGGGAACCCCAATGCCAAAAAAAATCGGCGTGGGGGTCCCCCCATGTCCACATCAGACCCTTGTCCAAGCACGCTACCCGGCCGGCCAGGAAAGGGGGGGACGAGCGAGCTGTTGGTTGTCGGGGTCTGCGGGCGAGGGGCTTATCGGAATCTGGGAGCCCCCTTTAATAAGGGGGCCCCCGGATACCGGCCCCCCACCCTATGTGAATGAGTATGGGGTACAATGTACCACTACCCATTCACCTGTGAAAAAGTACAAAAAAAAAAACACAACACAGGGTAAAAATAGTTTATTGCACAACTCCGGGGGTCTTCAGTCTTCGGGGGTCTTCTCGCCGGACTCCTCCGCTATCTTCTGCTAGATCTTTTACTAACGGAGGAGCCCGGCTTTCTTCCTCGCCACCGGCCTCTTCTTCCGACTTCGTGGGTCTTGTACCCCTCTTTGGTTCTTCTGCCGGACCACCGCATCTTTTTATAGCTCTTTTACAGGCGGTGGCCCGGTCTTCTGTCGCTGCTGTCGCAGCCACCTTCTGTTCTTCTCTTCAGATGTTGACTCGTCGCTGCCTCCGCTTACAATGGCTCCGATGCGACGCACGGCGACTTATATAGGGACATCACCCGATGATGTCCCCGCCCATTATGGTATCACAGTCCCAGAGGATGCTGGGACTGTGACACCATAATGGGCGGGGACATCATCCGGTGATGTCCCTATATAAGTCGCCGTGCGTCGCGTCGGAGCCATTGTAAGCGGAGGCAGCGACGCGTCAACATCTGAAAAGAAGAAGAGAAGAACAGAAGGCGGCGACAGAAGACCGGGCCACCGCCTGTAAAAGAGCTATAAGAAGGCGCGGTGGCCCGGCAGAAGAACCGAAGAGGGGGACAATACCCCCGAAGTCTGAAGAAGAGGCCGGCGGCGAGGAAGAAAGCCGGGCTCCTCCGCTAGTAAAAGAGCTAGCAGAAGATAGCGGAGGAGTCCGGCGAGAAGACCCCGAAGACGGAAGACCCCCGGAGCTGTGCAATAAACTATTTTTACCCTGTGTTGTGGTTTTTTTTTGTACTTTTTTTCACAGGTGAATGGGTAGGGGTACATTGTACCCCATACTCATTCACATAGGGTGGGGGGCCAGTATCTGGGGTCCCCCTTATTAAAGGGGGCTCCCGGATTCTGATAAGCCCCTCGCCCGCAGACCCCGACAACCAACGGCCAGGGTTGTCGGGAAGAGGCCCTTGTCCTCATCAGCATGGGGACAAGGTGCTTTGGGGTGGGGGGGGGTCGCGAGGCCCCCCCTTCCCTAAGGCACCCCCCATGTTGAGGGCACGCGGCCTGGTATGGCTCAGGAGGGTGGGGCGCTCGCTCGTCCCCCCCTTTCCTGGCCGGCCGGGTAGCGTGCTCGGACAAGGGTCTGATGTGGACCTGGGGGGACCCCCACCCCGATTTTTTTCGGCGTTGGGGTTCCCCTTTAAGTCCATACCAGGTGGCGGGGCCAGCGACGTCTCCTTCGCGGGCCCGCCTACCTGGAGACCCGCTCAAAATGAGCGGACTTTTCTCCGGGCGGGAAAAGTCCGTTCATTTCAAAAGTACGGCGGACTGGCATACGCACGGCCGATTGTCTGCCTAAATGCAAGTCTGGCGGGAAGATTGGAGTGCAAAACTACTTTCTAAGTCCGTCGTACTTTCGAGTCAAAAAAGTCTGCCGGAGGCTACACACGGGGGATTGTCCGGTGGACTTGAGTTTGCCGGACTTTTCCACCCGATTGTTTGATCGTGTGTACGCGGCATTAGACTAACAAATGATTTACTAATGGCCAAAACCAATGGACACTATTCTGTACTCCTACACTTCTGGACCTCGCTGCTGCCTTTGATATGGTTGACCAAATCTTCCTGCTCACAAAACTCCACACCTTTGGTCCCTTGAATGTACTCTTCACTAGTTCTCTGCCTACTTATCCAACCACAGTTGTAGTGTTGCTTACAATTCTACTTCCTCCTCTCCTCTTCCTTTCTCTGTTGGGGTCCCTCGCGTTTCTGTTCTTTGACCTCTCCTATTTTCAATTTACACCTACTTCCTGGGTAAACTGATGGCCTCCCATGGCTTCCAACACCACCTCTACGCTGACGCCCAAATCTATATCTATTACCCCTCAGCTCACTCCTTCAGTCTCCTCACGTATCACTAATTTACTATCAAAAATATCCGCCTGGATTTCACATCACTTCCTCAAACTTAACCTATCCAAAACCAAATTTATTTTTCCTCCCCCACATGCCTCTTCCCCTGATCTCTCTGTAAAAATTGGTGGCACAACTATAAGTCCATCCCTATCACTGTCTTAATTGTGCCGCCTCAACCTCCACAACATCTGCAAAATACGACTCTTTCTAACCAATGACACAACAAAGCTCTTAATTTACTTCCTGGTCATCTCTCGCCTCAACTGCTGCAACTTCCTCTTCATTGGCTTACCGCTACATAGTCTATCCCCCCTTCAGTCCATCATGAAAGCTGCTGCCAGATTCAACCACCTTGCCAGTCACTCTGTCTGCTACTCCTCTGTCACTCTCTCCACTGGTTTCTGCTCACCCAACAAATTAAATTCAAAATACTAACAACTACTCACAAAGCCATCCACAACTCTCAAAATACCAACCTAATTGTTCTCTTTGTTCTTCTCAAGACCTCTTAGCTCCCTTATCACCTCCTCCCATGCTCGCCTCTGGGACTTTTCCAGAGCCTCTCCATCCTATGGAAGTCTTTACCCCAATCTGTCTGATTATCTCCTACTCAATTAGATTTTAGACGATCCCTGAAAACCCTCCTTTTCAGCGAAGCCTGTCCTACCCACATCTAACAACTGTATTTTCATTTTCTCCATCTGATCATCCCCCACAGCTATATTACCTTTTGTTCCACTTGACCCTCCCTTCTAGATTGTAAGCTCCCTCCTGTATTGAATTGTATTGTAACTGCACTGTCTCCCCCCCCCCCCCCCATGTTGTAAAGCACTGGCAAAACTGCGCTATATAAATCCTGTATAATAATAATGAACACTGATATCTGTACATTGAGTGCCACTCATTGTACAGATATCAGTGTTATATATAGGGAAGAGCACTTAACGTATAGATATCAGTAAATATATGCACTCCACACTCCTCTCCTGCACATACTACCCACCGCCATATGTCCCGTACCTCTCTCCTGCACATACTACCCACAGCCATACACTCTGCACTCCTCGGCTGCACATACTACTCACTGCTGCATACTCTGCACTGTACATTCCCTATTTAACCACTTCGCATCCAGGCCAATTCTGACATTTCTCTCCTACATGTAAAATTCATAATTTTTTTGCTAGAAAATTACATAGAACCCCCACACATTATATATGTTTTTTTAGCAAAGACCCTAGAGAATACAGTGGCGGTCGTTGCAACTTTTTATCTTGCACGGTATTTGCGCAGCAAATCTTCGAACACGTTTTCTTCAGAAAAAAACTGTTTCATGCTTTAAAAAAAAAAAACTGTAAAGTTATCCCAATTTTTTTTGGATGATGTGAAAGAGGAAGGTACGCCGAGTAAATAGATACCCAACATGTCACGCTTCAAAATTGCACACTCTCGTGGAATGGCGCCAAACTTTGGTATTTAAAAATCCCCAAAGGCGACGCTTACATTTTTTTTACTGGTTACATGTTTTGGGCTACAGAGGAGGTCTAGTGCTAGAATTATTGCTCTCGCTCTAACGTTCACGGTGATACCTCACATGTGTGGTTTGACCACCGTTTTCATATGTGAGCGGGACTTGCGTATGCGTTCGCTTCTGTGTACGAGCTCACGGGGACAGGGGCGCTTTAATTTTTTTTTTATTATTGTTATTTTTTTAGTTTGACACTTTAAAAAAATAAAATAAAATTTGATTACTTTTATTCCTATTACAAGAAATGTAAACATCCCTTGTAATAGGAATATGACATAACAGGTCCTCTTTACAGTGAGATATGGGATCAATAAGACCCCACATCTCACCTCTAGGCTGGGAAGCCTAAAAAAACAAAAAACGATCCTGACTTCCCAGCCAAAGCGGCGCCGTTAATTTGAATGCAGAGGCCGGGCGTGACGTCATAACATTGTGCCCGGCCTCCGAACAATCATAGAGACTCCGGGGACCATCTGGTCTGCCGGAAATCTCTATGGTATCATCCGGGGGCTGGCGGATCCTGTGACCGACTCACCGATGGAAGCGGTGAGTTAGTAGAAGCACCGGAGGGCGGTGGGAGGGGGGCGTCGCCCGTAAGAACGATCAAGTGGCGGAACAGCTGCTATGATCATTCTTATGGTGCAGAGAATCGCCGGCTGAAAATGCTGATATCTGAATGATGTCTGTAACCTCAGGCATCATTCAGATATAACACCACAAAGCCCACAACGTCATATGACGTAGCTTGGGCGCCAACTGGTTAACATTACCACATTCTGCATTAATCCTAGACTCTCTTTAACCACTTGCCGCCCGCCACATAGCAGAATGATGGTGGCAAATTGGTTTCAATACCCTGACTGGGCGTCATATGACGTCTTGAGTATATTAAGTTGTTTCACGCCACTGGGGGCGCGCATCGTGGCGATCGGTGTGTGCGGTGTGTCAGTTTGACACACCGCAATTACCATCTCGGTAAAGAGTCTCAGACGGAGAATCTTTACCACGTGATCAGCCGTGTCTAATCACGGCTGATCACAGTGTAAATGGGAAGAGCCGGTGATTGTTTTTTTCTCACTCGTGTCTGTCAGGCACGAGTAGAGGAGAGCCGATCGGCTGACAATGCCACCTATCAGTGCCCATCCATACCACCTATCAGTGCCCAATCTGTGCCACCTATCCATACCCATCCGTGCTGCCTATCAATGCCCATTCATGCCACCTATCCATGCCGCCTATCCATGCCCATCCGTGCAGCCTATCTATGCCAATCCGTGCTGCATATCAGTGCCCATCAATGCCACCTCATCAGTTCCACTTAATTGGTGCTGCCTGATCAGTGCCCGTCAGTGCAGCGCCATCAGTGAAGGAGAAAACTTATTTACAAAATTTTGTAACTGAAACAAAAAAAAAACATTTTATTCAAAATTTTCAGTCTTTTTTTATTTGTTTAGCAGAAAATAAAAATCCCAAAGGTGATCAAATACCACCAAAAGAAAGCTCTATTTGTGGGAACAAAATTATAAAAATGTTGTTTGACCGCGCAATTGTCATTCAAAGTACGACAGCGCTGAAAGCTGAAAATTGGTCTGGACAGGAAGGTGTATAAGTGCCCTGTATTGAAGTGGTTAACCACACCCCCTTCACGCCATGCCCACTATTTAAGTGTAATTTAAACCATGCCCACTGTTTGCCTAGTGGGAAGTCCCCCTCAACACCAGAGCCCCCATTTCACATCAGGAGTCCCCATTTCACATCAGGAGTCCCCCCTCAACATCAGAAGTCCTCCTCAACACCAGAGCCCCCATTTCACATCAGGATTCCCCATTTCACATCAGAAGCCCACCTGAACACCAGAGCCCCCATTTCACATCAGGAGTTCCCATTTCACATCAGAGTGCCCCTCAACATCAGAGTCTCCTTTTCCCCCTCAACATTAGGAGTGCCTATTTCACATCAGGAGTCCCTATTTCACATCAGAGCCCCCATTTCACCTCAGGAGTCCACATTTCACATCACAGCCCCCATTTCATATCAGGAGTCCCAATTTCACCTCAGGCACTCTCATTTCACTTCAAAGCTCCCATTTCACATCAGAGTTCCCCTGAAAATTAGGAGTGCCTATTTCATATCAGGAGTCCCCATTTCACATCAGAGTCTACGTCAACATCATGAGCCCCTATTTCACCGCAGGAGCCCCCATTTCACATCATAGTCCCCCTCAACATCAGGAGTTCCCATTTCACATCAGGACTCCCTATTTCATATCAGAGTTCCCCTATTTCACCTCAGGAGCCCCCATTTGACAATCCCCCTCAACATCAGGAGTCCCCATTTCACATCAGGAGTCCCCATTTCATATCCGAGTGCCCCCATTTCACATCAGAGTCCCCTTCAATATCAGGAATCCCCCTTTACACATCAGAGTCCCCCTCAATATCAGTAGTCCCCATTTCACATTAGGTGTCCTCATTTTACAACAGGAGTCCCCGTTTCACATCAGAGTTCCCCTCAACATTAGGAGTGCCTATTTCACATCAGGAGTTCCCTTTTCACATCAGGTCCACATTTCACATCAGAGTAAGGACATGGCCTCCTCCCCCATTATCATGGTAATGACATGGCCTCCTCCCCCCACCACCCTGGTAATGACATGGCCTCCTCCCCTCCAGAACTCTGGTAATGAAATGGCCCCCTCCTCCCCCTGGTAATGACGTGGCCCCTCCCCCCACCATCCTGGTAATGGTATGGCCCCCCAGCCTTGATGCTGCTCAAATTGACACAAAGAAATCTGGGGCCCCTCAGGAGGTATTAAGGGATCTTTTACATTACAAAACTTTTCTGACTGTCTGAGTGTTGGCAGCTCAGATGCCATGAAGGGCAGTGTCAGTGAGCCTGTTCCAAGCTGTTCTCGCATGAGAGAACACTCCTCCCACAGCAGCGTGTCTCTTACCTGAGTTCTAGAGCTCCTGTCCCGGTTCTCTCCTCGTCCTTGCTCTGTTCTGTGTGTTAGAAAGGCAGTTCACTGTCCCCCTGCCATTGTCAGCAGCAAGCACCACACTTCCCTGCCCCGGGCTGCTCAGTCACAATCCTCCAAGGAAACTCAGTCACACTCAGACTTTTCTACTCCGGTCAATGAGAGCGGAGGAGGGGTGTGGCCTGTGATCTGGGGAGAAGGAAAACTTGAAGCTTGGGACTGAATTGCAGAGCTCATCTGGGGCCATGAGAGACACAAGGACCTGGATTCTGTTTCCAGGATTTTGTGGTTGAAAAATGTAGCGTGTAAAATGACAGCAGGGAGCCATGGACCCCCTGAAGCTGAACACTGGGTCGCAATGGCGACCCCTGCGACTTCTTATGCTACGCCCATGCTTGCTGTGCTCGCCAAGATGAAGAGTGAGAACATCAATGAATGCATCTGCTTCACATACTTCGCACTTGAAATATAAAGTATACCTTATATGCTGCAGTGCACCTATGCAGACACTGTAGAAGATAAACTTGTACAAACAGGCAGGCACTGCATAAATGAAGGTAACTATTACCAATTCCCCCAGTACAAATCATTTTAGACAACCAGTTGTTGAAAGCATAATGCACATCTATTCCTGATGCCTTCCCTTGTCTCAGTCTTAGAATGAAGACAGGTACTTTCTTGTTTTTTTTTAATAATCAAGTAATTTTTATAAAACTTTTTATCCCATAACAATAAAAATTAAAAGCAATATACAAAGACACCTGTCTTGGCTATCACAGCATACAGATTTGTCATTCAAAACAAGTAATGCACGTAACACAGAGCATGAAGTGAGGCAGACCAAGACAGAAAAATTAATCCCACAATGTCCAGCCCTTGAGGTAGAGAGGAATATGTGACAAGTACTTTCTACACTATAGCTAAACTCATACAGGGATTGCCTGCTTGTACAAGTTTGTGATATGGCTCCTGGCAGTGAAGGCATTGAATCAAGTAGGTACGTGGAACAGATAGTGTGCTTGTTCTCACATGGTATATTTGCAGAGTTTCTTGGTAACCCTGGATATAATGAAAAAAAAAACGAATGTGTTTTAAATATACAGTGCCTTGAAAAATATGATTTTTAAAACAGCTTACCTGTAAAATCCTTTTCTTTGTACATCAGGGGACACAGAGCCATAGTAATAACTATATGGGTTATATCGGACCATCAGGTGCTGGACACTGGCACGCCCCTTAAGGCGTGTACTTCTCCCATATTACCCCTCCCATTGCTGAAAGTTCTCTGTTTTGTAGCCAAGCAATATAAGTGTATAAGAAGAAGGGAGGGAGGGACCGCTGTGTCCCCTGATGTACATCAAAGAAAAGGATTTTACAGGTAAGCAGTTTTAAAGATCCTATTTTCTTTTCTTACATCAGGGGACACAGAGCCATAGTAATAACTGTATGGGATGTCCCATAGCAGTGGCAACTGAAGGGGGGGGAGACAGAACAAAAAACAGGAGGCCAGAGGACTCATACTGCACCCTGCAGTATAAGCTGTGCCCAAAGGCAATATCCTCATGACCTTTAATATTCATTTAATAAAATCTGATAAACGTATGAACCGAAGACCAAGTCGCAGACTTATAGAACTGAGCCATAGAGGCCTGATGATGCACCACCTGAGAGGCACTAATTGCCCTGGATGAGTGTGCTCTTAATATGAGAAGGAAGAATTTTCTTCTTTAACCACCTTCAGACCGGACCATTTTGCTGGTAAATGACCAGAGGTCTTTTTACAATTTGGCACTGCGCTGCTTTAACTGGTAATTGTGCGGTCATGCAATGTTGTACCCAAACAAAATTTGCGTCCTTTTCTTCCCACAAATAGAGCTTTCTTTTGATGGTATTTGATTGCCTCTGCGATTTTTATTTTTTGCGATATAAACGTAAAAAGACCACAAATTTTGAAAAAAAATGATATTTTCTACTTTTTGTTATTAGAAAAATCCAATAAACTCAATTTTAGTCATACATTTAGGCCAAAATGTATTCAGCCACATGTCTTTGGTAAAAAAAAAGTCAATAATTGTATATTTATTGGTTTGCGCAAAAGTTGTCACATCTACAAACTACGTTTTTTGGAATTTACGCAGCTTTTAGTTTACGACTGCCTATCTCATTTCTTGAGGTGCTAAAATGGCAGGGCAGTACAAAACCCCCCCAAATGACCCCATTTTGGAAAGTAGACACCCTAAGGAAATTGATAAGTGGCATGTTGAGCCCATTGAATATTTTATTTTTTTGCCTCAAGCGATTGAATAATGACAAAAAAAAAATTTTTTTATTTTTTTTTCACAAAGTTGTCACTAAATGATATATTGCTCACACATGCTATGGGCATATGTGAAATGACACCCCAAAATAAATTCTGCTGCTTCTCCTGAGTACGGGGATACCACATATGTGGGACTTTTTGGGAGCCTAGCCGCGTACGGGGCCCCGAAAGCCAACAACCGCCTTCAGGTTTTCTAAGGGCGTAAATATTTGACTTCACTCCTCACTACCTATTACAGTTTTGAAGGCCATAAAATGCCAAGATGGCACAAAACCCCCACAAATGACCCCATTTTAGAAAGTAGACACCCCAAGCTATTTGCTGAGAGGCATGTTGAGTCCATGGAATATTTTATATTTTGCCACAAGTTGCGGGAAAATTGCAAACTTTTTTTTTTTTTTTTCACAAAGTTGTCACTAAATGATATATTGCTCACGCATGCCATGGGCATATGTGAAATGACACCCCAAAATAAATTCTGCTGCTTCTCCTGAGTACGGGGATACCACATATGTGGGACTTTTTGGGAGCCTAGCCGCGTACGGGGCCCCGAAAACCAAGCACCGCCTTCAGGCTTTCTAAGGGCGTTACAGTTTTGAAGGCCATAAAATGCCAAGATGGCACAAACCCCCCCCAAATGACCCCATTTTGGAAAGTAGACACCCCTAAATTTAGGGGTACACTAGTGAGACTAGGTAATAAATGGCGGGTGCCCTGAAACTATAAAAAAAAAAACTAACCAACCAGCGTCACCTGTAACAGTTATATGGTGATCACTGGTGAAAGGGTTAACTAGGGGGCAATCAGGGGGCTTTATGCGGTAGTATATGGGGGTCCCTGGCGCTATAAAAAGCTGCGGCGAACCTAAATACCTACCTGCCTAACTAGCGTCACCTGTGACACTAATACAGTGATCAGAAAAACTATCGCTTATTAGGCTGGGTTCACACTGGAGCGATGCAGGAACGCCACGAATCCGCGGCGGGTTCCCGCATCACATGCCTCCCGGCGGCAGTTCACACTGCCCTATGCGAACTGCTGGGAGTGTCAGTGAAATGTTAATGACACCCCCAGATCAGTTCGCATATCGCAGTGCGATCTGCAAACTCGGATCGCATGGTGTGAACACCCATGCGATCCGATTCTGCTGCGGACCAAAAAAAGGGTCCCGTGCGAGTTTGCGGCGGGTGCGGCGGGTGCGACACGAATTCAGCCATACTATCTATATGGCTGAACTCGAATCGCACAGAGATCGGATGTGATTTGCACTGCAGTGCGGTGCGAATCACATCCGTTCTCATAAACCGCTGCAATGTGAACCCAGCCTTAGTGACACTGTCGACGGGGGGTGATCACGGGGTTAAACCTTTATTGGGGGGGTTAGGGGGGTACCTTAGAACTAAAGGGGGCTAACCCTAACTGCCCTAACAGTTATTACAGTCACAAATGACACCCGCCGGGTGATCAGGGGGTTAAACCTTTATTAGGTAATAAATGGCGGGTGCCCTGAAACTATAAAAAAAATAACTAACCAACCAGCGTCACCTGTAACAGTTATATGGTGATCACTGGTGAAAGGGTTAACTAGGGGGCAATCAGGGGGCTTTATGCGGTAGTATATGGGGGTCCCTGGCGCTATAAAAAGCTGCGGCGAACCTAAATACCTACCTGCCTAACTAGCGTCACCTGTGACACTAATACAGTGATCAGAAAAACTATCGCTTATTAGGCTGGGTTCACACTGGAGCGATGCGGGAACGCCACGAATCCGCGGCGGGTTCCCGCATCACATGCCTCCCGGCGGCAGTTCACACTGCCCTATGCGAACTGCTGGGAGTGTCAGTGAAATGTTAATGACACCCCCAGATCAGTTCGCATATCGCAGTGCGATCTGCAAACTCGGATCGCATGGTGTGAACACCCATGCGATCCGATTCTGCTGCGGACCAAAAAAAGGGTCCCGTGCGAGTTTGCGGCGGGTGCGGCGGGTGCGACACGAATTCAGCCATACTATCTGTATGGCTGAACTCGAATCGCACAGAGATCGGATGTGATTTGCACTGCAGTGCGGTGCGAATCACATCCGTTCTCATAAACCGCTGCAATGTGAACCCAGCCTTAGTGACACTGTCGACGGGGGGTGATCACGGGGTTAAACCTTTATTGGGGGGGTTAGGGGGGTACCTTAGAACTAAAGGGGGCTAACCCTAACTGCCCTAACAGTTATTACAGTCACAAATGACACCCGCCGGGTGATCAGGGGGTTAAACCTTTATTAGGTAATAAATGGCGGGTGCCCTGAAACTATAAAAAAAATAACTAACCAACCAGCGTCACCTGTAACAGTTATATGGTGATCACTGGTGAAAGGGTTAACTAGGGGGCAATCAGGGGGCTTTATGCGGTAGTATATGGGGGTCCCTGGCGCTATAAAAAGCTGCGGCGAACCTAAATACCTACCTGCCTAACTAGCGTCACCTGTGACACTAATACAGCGATCAGAAAAACTATCGCTTATTAGGCTGGGTTCACACTGGAGCGATGCGGGAACGCCATGAATCTGCGGCGGGTTCCCGCATCGCATTCCTCCCGGCGGCAGTTCACACTGCCCTATGCGAACTGCTGGGAGTGTCAGTGAAATGTTAATGACACCCCCAGATCAGTTCGCATATCGCAGTGCGATCTGCAAACTCGGATCGCATGGTGTGAACACCCATGCGATCCGATTCTGCTGCGGGCCAAAAAAAGGGTCCCGTGCGAATTTGCGGCGGGTGCGGCGGGTGCGACACGAATTCAGCCATACTATCTGTATGGCTGAACTCGAATCGCACAGAGATCGGATGTGATTTGCACTGCAGTGCGGTGCGAATCACATTCGTTCTCATAAACCGCTGCAATGTGAACCCAGCCTTAGTGACACTGGCGACGGGGGGTGATCACGGGGTTAAACCTTTATTGGGGGGGTTAGGGGGGCACATTAGAACTAAAGGGGGCTAACCCTAACTGCCCTAACAGTTACTACAGTCACAAATGACACCAATGCAAAAAAAAAAAAAAAAAAAGCAATTGGTGTCACTGTGACTGGGGGAGCAGGGGTAATTGGGGGGTGATCGGGGGGTAAAGGGGGGGTGTGAGTGTGCCTGGCATGTTCTACTGTATGTGGGGTGTGTTGGTGCAACTCACCGAACCTCTCTCCTCGGTGCCGGAACGAAAACTACCGACACGGAGGAGAGAATACATCACTTCCTCTCCTGTGTTTACATTACAGGAGAGGAAGTGATGTCATCGGACATTTTCATTCGCCGGGAGCGATCGCGAGGGGGTGGCCATGAATGAATGGCCGTCCCCTCGTCCGGGATCGCTCCCGAACGAATACCGACCGCCGCAGGCACCGGGCGGGGGCCCGATCGGGCCCCCGACCGGCGGGCAGGCAAGGACGTACATGTAAGCCCTTATGCCTGCCCGTGCCATTCTGCCGACGTACATCGGCGTGCGGCGGTCGGCAAGTGGTTAAGCTGAAGCTTGAATAATCACTTTGACAAATCCATTTGGAAAATAGTGGACCTTGTTGCTGCGTGTCCACATCTTGGACCCTCTGGCAGTACAAACAAAACCTCTGTTTTGCAAACCTGAGCGGTCGCCTTAAATCGACTCTGGTCACTCTTACTACCTCAAGAGACTAGTGCTTTCTCTTCTCCAGATTAAGGCTCTGGGGAGAAAGAAGGAGGAATAATATCTTGGTTTAAAAGAAAACCTGTTACCATTTTTGGTAAGAATTCAGGATGAGGACATAAAACAACCTCATTCTTATACATTATCAAATATGGCTCTAATGCTGCATACACGCAATCGGAATTCCGTCCAGAAAAAGACTGATGAGAGCTTTTCATCGGAAAATGTGACCGTGTGTATGCTCCATCAGAATTTAGCTGTCCGAATTTCCGCCAGCCAAAAAGTGATAGCATGTTCTCAATTTTCCCGACGGAAAAACGGAAATTCCGATCATGTGTATGCAATTCCGACACGCCAAAATTCATGCATGCTCAGATTCAACTATGAGATGGAAGCTATTGGCTACTGGCTATTTAACTTCCTTTTTCTAGTCACGTCGTACGTCACTGAGTTCTAAACGATCGGAATTTGGTGTGACCATGTGTAGGCAAGACAGCTTGAGTGGAATTCCATCGTGTGTACACGGCATTACAAGACAGAGCCGCTGGTTCTGATATTCTTTTAGCAGAAGAAATGGCAACCAGAAAATAATATCTTTCTTGTCAAAAGAACCAAGAGAATTTCTCGTAAGGTTCAAAAGGCTGATTCAGCAAAGTCAATAAGACCAATCTTAAAGAGGAAGTAAACCCTGATGAGTTTACTTCCTGTTTCATTCCCTGCAAAGGCAAAGCATAATGGACTACTATGCATTGTACTGTACAAAGTACTGTATCCCAGGGCCCAGCTCTCAAAGAGAAGCATTTGAAAGCAAAACTTTGTTTCTTCGAATTACGAGGCCTGGGTACCATTCATTTAGCTCATTACAAAGACATCAGTACGGATCCGGTCAGGGGAAAAAACAGAGGACTTCCAGCAATGGGAGGGGTTA
Source organism: Lithobates pipiens (assembly GCF_037356315.1). Lineage (NCBI taxonomy): Eukaryota > Metazoa > Chordata > Amphibia > Anura > Ranidae > Lithobates > Lithobates pipiens. The sequence goes on from NW_027507764.1 coordinate 285,283,451, forward strand.
TGTGGGGGAACTACACGCCTTAAGGGACATGACAGTGTCCAGCACCTGATGGTCTAAAATAACCCATATAGTTATTACATTTGGCTCTGTGTCCCCTGATGTAAGAAAGGTATTTTTACCCCTTACATTTTTCCACATTTTGTCATATTGCAACCAAAAATGTAAATGTATTGGGATTTTATGTGATAAACCAACACAAAGTGACTCATAATTGTGAAGAGGAAGGAAAATGATAAACGATTTTCAACATTTTTTTTACAAATATCTGAAAAGTGTGGCATGCATTTGTATTCAGCCCCCTTTACTCTGATACCCCTAATTAAAATCTAGTGGAACCAATTGCCTTCAGAAGTCACCTAATTAGTAAATAGAGTCCACCTGTGTGTAATTTAATCTAATTATAAATACAGCTGTTCTGTGAAGCATCATGAAGGACAAGTAACACACCAGACAGGTCAGGGATAAAGTTGGAGAAGTTTAAAGCAGAGTTAGGTTATAAAATATATCCCAAGCTTTGAACATCTCATGGAGCACTGTTAAATCCATCATCCGAAAATGGAAAGAGTATGGCACAACTGCAAATCTACCAAGACATGGCTATCCGCCTAAACTCATAGGCTGAGCAAGAAGAGCATTAATCAGAGAAGCAGCCAAAAGGCCCATGGTAACCCTGGAGGAGTTGCAGAGATGATTCACAGCTCAAGACAACTATTAGTCATGCACTCCATAAATCTGGCCTTTATGGAACAGTGGCAAGAAGAAAGCCATTGTTGAAAGAAAGCAATAAGAATTCCGTGCAGTTTGCGAGAAGCCATGTGGGGGACACAGCAAACACGTTGAAGAAGGTGCTCTGGTCAGATGATACCAAAATTGAACTTTTTGGCCTAAAAGCAAAACGCTATGTGTGGCAGAAAACTAACACTGCACATCACCCTAAACGCACCATAGCCACTGGGAAACATGATGGTGGCAGCATCATGTTGTGGGGATGCTTTTCTTAAGCAGGGACAGGGAAGCTTATTGGGGTTGATGGGAAGATGGATGGAGCCAAATACAGGGCAATCTTACAAGAAAACCTGTTATAGTCTGCAAAAAACTTGACCCTAAACCTACAGCCAGAGGTACAACGGAATTGTTTAGGTCAAAGCATATTCATGTGTTAGAATGGCCCAGTCAAAGTCCAGACCTAAATCCAATTGAGAATCTGTGGCAAGATTTGAAAATTGCTGTTCACAGACATTCTCTTTCCAATCTGACAGAGCTTGAGCTTGTAAAGAAGAATGAGCAAAAATGTCACTCTCTAGATGTGCCAAGCCTCTAGAGACATACCCAAAAAGACTTGCGGCTGTAATTGCAGCGAAAGGTGGTTTTACAAAGTATTGACTCAGGGGGGCTGAATACAAATGCAAGCCACACGTTTCAGATATTTGTAAAAAAAAATTAAAATCATTTATAAGCTTTGCCTCAGCCACATCATATGTAATATCAAAAGTCATCTGAGAGATATATAATGAATGAGAATGTCTGTTACAAGACACAAATACAATACATAGCAGAAAAACTTGACACATTTAGCATCTAACTATTGCTAAAAAATAAGGTTAATAGACACTCTTTATCCCCACATGTCTCTTTCCAAATACTATATATATTGCAAATTGTTTGAAAGTCAGAACTTTGCCAAAATCTGGTCCGTTTCCCCAGGCAGATTGAAAATGCAACAATAGAACAGGTTTTCCATTATTTACTCTAAATAATATAAATTTAATTTAAAATATATACTGTATCTTTTTTTGCAGTCTACTATATTCTACTGAAATACACATTTTCTAGCTCACTACAACACCATATGGTTAATAGATACCTGCCAAATGTGTGCAGTATTATTAAATGGTACTGACTTTTCTTTTTTGTTTGTCTACACAGGAGCGTGCTGTCCATTATGTTCTGGTGTTTTAAGAATTTTATACGACAAAGAAAAACTAGATACCTTTGCTAAGGTAAATTTATATATGTCTGTAATGTTCTGAAATGCTGTAGATTGTTTACAAAAGTTGGATATGTTAATTTCTGGGCCATTTCAATTATTATGTTTTTATAAAGAATATCTTTACTGTTTTGAATTATAGCAGATATTAAAGTGGTTGTAAACACTCACATATACCCAGCGAAGTGAATAGCCTTAGATGATACACAGAGATGAAATAAACCCTCCTACAAAAGTTTTACTTGTATATCTGCTGTCTTCCCCTTTCTACACTCTGAAAAGTGCAGATCATGTTAGAAATCTTTCTTCCTCTTTCAGCAGTACATAGGGGTGGGTGGGGAGACTGGACTCGCACTGTGTGAGAGCTTATTGGAGGAAAGGTGCACCTTCCCCCCCACATAGGCAGAGGAACGAAGGAACATGCAGAACTGTATTATGAATAGACAAGCTCTCTGCTAATCTCCCTCTAAGCTCCCTCCCTGACAGTAATTTCCAGCTACTGTCATCTCCTGTGTCAGAGAACTTGTAAGAGGTGGCTAATGCTGATAACAGAGGAACAAAGCACCAGAGAGAAACAGCTTTGGAGAGAGATAAATAAACACTACAGATATATGTGCTTAGTTCAACTTTCATGAATTGGACTCACAAACACTTTAAGGTAATATTATAATGGAATCACTGGAAACTTTGCCCAATACATTTTTTATTGCTTTTCTTCCAAGTGATATGTTTAATAGAATTTGCTTGGCATACCACAGTCACATCCACCCTATTTACACTGTGATGAATTTACCCCAGGAAAATGTAGCAGCCAGTCAACAGCTGGCAAATATTACCTGCACAGTAAGCTGCAAATTAATTTGCCACAAGGAGTTCTCTATAGTGCTAAACTTTCAGTGCCAGCTGTGTTAAAGTGTTACTAAACCAAGGACCCTGCATACACAGAACATGGAAATGCAAAAATTTTAGTAAATACAAATGCTAAATACCCTTTCTCATCAGTGGTATATAGCAGTCTTGTGACTTCTATCAGTGCCTGGTTAAAGCTTGTAGGAGGAGTTTTCATACTGCACTGGCTGTCCTATCAGGATGCAGGACCCCTGACTCTTTGTCTGGACAGTGTCGATTGGCCCTGTGCTGATCACATGCACTCTCCCAAAAAAAAAACTAGCAATACGCACCAAACTGAACATGTGCAGCCTGACTCCAGTGACTCTGTCTTATCTGGACATGTTATGGGGACAATGCAAGAAGAGGAGGATCTATGCATGCAGGATCAAACAGTCTTTTTATAAAAGGCAGAGGATTAACCCCTTAGGTTCCACAGTGAATATAAAAAGCATGCTTTACTGCAAATTCAGACAGATTTTACTGTTGTGGGTTTAGTAACAATAAGTCCCTTTCTGTATTTGTTAAATATAAAACCCCTGAGGCTTTAGATTTTTTTTTTTTCAAAGACACACCTTGCAACTGTTTTATATCTATAATGTTTTAAGGACAACCTTTGTTTTCTCTATATAGCATACATCATATCACCAGTCCCTAAATCCTAAATTGGTGATATTCTGTTATAAATATCTTGAATGCTATTTAAACTTTAGGGACAATCACGTATGCCATTCTGTCTGTATGTTGATGTTTAAAAAAAAAAAAAAAGTCCAAAGGAGTGAATCTGTTGCCAGTGTTTTAATGAAAATGTCTTTAAATTGTACATTTTTATAATTTTTTCACACAAATAGAGTTTTATTTTGGTGGTATTTAATCACGACTGGGTTTTTAAATTTTTTGCTAATAAAACAAAAAACTTTTTCTGTTATAAAATTTTGCAAATAAATTATCTTTATTCATAAATTTAGGTCATGTATACTGCTACATTTCTTTGGTAAAAATTACTCAAATCGGTTTATATTTTTTAGTTTGTAGGAACATTATAGAGTCCACAAACTCTGGTATATATATCTGAAAGTCGAGCAATCCTGATGTACTGATGGCCTAATTTCTTGAGGCCCAAAAATGCCAGTACAGTACAAATATGACCTGTTTTTGGAAATTAGATAGTCCAAATTATTTAGTAAGAGGCATGGTGAGTTTTTTGAACTTGCAATTTTTTTGTCCAAATTTTTGGGAAAATGAAGAAATAAAAAAAAAAAAATCGCAATTTTTTTTTTTACATACTGTCACCAATGCAGTACAGCATCATTATATAACTGGTGTGGTGGTGATCGGAGACACTGATTGGTGACAGTGACAGTATGTTAAAAAAAAAAAAGCAATCTTTTTTTTATAGATTTTTTTAAATACTTTTATTTTTTAATATACTGTGATCAGAGCAATACAGTGTTGCTATAGTAACATTGTACTACTCTACGGAGGTGATCAGGATTTATTTTATTTTTTTGCACACTTTGGGGATGATTTACAAAGATTCCCAAAGTAATGGGCGCTCCACGTGTAATAGCAGTCGTTTCAGGCAATTAAGAGTTCAACTAGGTGAACATGTGAATGAGAAATCATGCTATTAGCGCTGAACATGCCTTAGTAAATTCAGAATCAGCGCTATTCCGCTGATCTGCAAGTGCCAATTGCTATCAGGTTATTATATAGCACTGCACTGCAACCATGATCCATGTATGTGAAGAAAACATTTTTTGTGAGATGTGCTCTACCTCGTGTGCATCTATTGATGTATATTGCAATTCGTATTATTAGTTTTTTTTTCTTCTTTTGCTAACTAATACAGTTATAAATGAGTATTTAAATGAGTATTGCAGAGTAATGTCTGCTATTCTGTAAAGTTACATGTATTTAACATTTACACTTGCATATCTGTTGTATTCTATTTTTTTCATGGTATTTCTTTTATTCAGGTGACTATAAAGCAGTAATTATTTATGTTCATTTTATTAATCATACTACACTATTATGATGGTCTCAGCATACTTAGCACATTAGCTTGGTGGTCTGCACAGATGTTTTCAAAGCACTCAAGTTATGAGTTCAAATCCCAGCCAACCTACCACCCATCAGCTGTGTTTATTTTTCCAATGAACAAGCGAATTAAAATAAACAAACAAAAAAATTTAAACTGCCCGTTAACTAGTGTGTGGCTTTTTTTTTTTTTTTTGCTCTTTTTCTTGCATGGAATTTAATAATTTTTCATCTTGGATAAAATTGAATATTTTCATTTCACTTTCTAGGGCTTATTGGTCCATTTTTTCACTTATCTCAATTCATACACACCTGTATAAGGTGGTGTATGCCTACAGCATCTTTTATATCATTTCTATTTTCACTAAGGCCGCGTACACACGCGCGGACTGTTTGCCCAACCTTGTTCGTCAAACAGTTTCGGCAAACAGTCCGCTCAAAATTTGCATGAGCGGACTTGCCCACACACGAGCGGACTGTTTCAGCGAACTGTTTGCCAAACAGTTCGCTCAACTTTTGAAATGAACAGACTCGCCCACGTAAGGAGGAGGCAAATCCGCCCATTTCGAGCGCGTGTACAGGTAGGCGGGGCCCGCGAAGGAGACGTCGCGGGCTCCGCCGCCTGGAATGGGCTTAAAGGGGAACCCCAACGCCGAAAAAAATCGGCGTGGGGGTTCCCCCAAAGTCCACACCAGACCCTTGTCCGAGCACGCTACCCGGCCGGCCAGGAAAGGGGGGCGAGCGAGCGCGCCCCCCCTCCTGAGCCGTACCAGGCCGCGTGCCCTCAACATGGGGGGGGTGCCTTGGGGAAGGGGGGGCCGCGCGGCCCCCCCACCCCAAAGCACCTTGTCCCCATGTTGATGAGGACAAGGGCCTCTTCCCGACAACCCTGGCCGTTGGTTGTCGGGGTCTGCGGGCGGGGGGCTTATCGGAATCCGGGAGCCCCCTTTAAGAAGGGGGCCCCCGGATACCGGCCCCCCACCCTATGTGAATGAGTATGGGGTACAATGTACCCCTACCCATTCACCTGTGAAATAAAGTACAAAAAAAAACACAACACAGGGAAAAAATATTTTATTGCACAGCTCCGGGGGTCTTCCGTCTTCGGGGGTCTTCTCGCCGGACTCCTCCGCTATCTGTGTGTAGCTCTTTTACTAGCGGAGGAGTCCGGCTTTCTTCCTCCCCGCCGCCGGCCTCTTCTCCCGACTTCGGGGGTCTTGTCCCCCTCTTCGGTTCTTCTGCCGGGCCACCGCGCCTTCTTGTAGCTCTTTTCCAGGCGGTGGCCCGGTCTTCTGTCGCCGCTGCCTTCCGTTCTTCTGTCGCCGCCTTCGGTTCTTCTGCCGGGCCACCGCGCCTTCTTGTAGCTCTTTTACAGGCGGTGGCCCGGTCTTCTGTCGCCGCTGTCGTCGCCACCGCCTTCCGTTCTTGTTCTTCTTCTTGTTCTTCTTCTTCTCCTGGAGATGTTGACTCGACGAGCTCTCCGGCCGGAATGCCAGGGACACGCTCCGCTGCCACTTATATAGTGACAATGGGGCGGTGTCACATGGTATATGTCACATGGGTTGGTCACATGGTGACCCCGCCCCCTTACGATGTCATAGTCCCCATGTGACATCAACCCATGTGACATATACCATGTGACACCGCCCCATTGTCACTATATAAGTGACCGCACAGCGCGGCTCTGGCATTCCGGCCGGAGAGCTCGTCGAGTCAACATCTCCAGGAGAAGAAGAAGAAGAACAAGAAGAAGAACAAGAACGGAAGGCGGCGGCGGCGGCGACGACAGCGGCGACAGAAGACCGGGCCACCGCCTGTAAAAGAGCTACAAGAAGGCGCGGCGGCCCGGCAGAAGAACCGAAGGCGGCGACAGAAGAACGGAAGGCAGCGGCGACAGAAGACCGGGCCACCGCCTGCAAAAGAGCTACAAGAAGGCGCGGTGGCCCGGCAGAAGAACCGAAGAGGGGGACAAGACCCCCGAAGTCGGGAGAAGAGGCCGGCGGCGGGGAGGAAGAAAGCCGGACTCCTCCGCTAGTAAAAGAGCTACACACAGATAGCGGAGGAGTCCGGCGAGAAGACCCCCGAAGACGGAAGACCCCCGGAGCTGTGCAATAAAATATTTTTTCCCTGTGTTGTGTTTTTTTTTGTACTTTATTTCACAGGTGAATGGGTAGGGGTACATTGTACCCCATACTCATTGACATAGGGTGGGGGGCCGGTATCCGGGGGCCCCCTTCTTAAAGGGGGCTCCCGGATTCCGATAAGCCCCCCGCCCGCAGACCCCGACAACCAACGGCCAGGGTTGTCGGGAAGAGGCCCTTGTCCTCATCAACATGGGGACAAGGTGCTTTGGGGTGGGGGGGCCGCGCGGCCCCCCCTTCCCCAAGGCACCCCCCCCATGTTGAGGGCACGCGGCCTGGTACGGTCGCCCCCCCTTTCCTGGCCGGCCGGGTAGCGTGCTCGGACAAGGGTCTGGTGTGGACTTTGGGGGAACCCCCACGCCGATTTTTTTCGGCGTTGGGGTTCCCCTTTAAGCCCATTCCAGGCGGCGGAGCCCGCGACGTCTCCTTCGCGGGCCCCGCCTACCTGTACACGCGCTCGAAATGGGCGGACTTTCCGAGCGGGAACAGTTTGCTCATTTCGAAAGTAGCCTACACACGGGCGGACTGTTCGCTCAAACACAGTTTCAGCGGACAGTTTTTCGGAATTTCCGAAAGACTTTGTCCGTCCAACTGTCCGCTGAAACTGTCCGCTGAAAGCCCACACACGGGCGGACTGTCCGCCCAAACACTGTTCAGCGGACAAGGTTGGGCGAACAGTCCGCCCGTGTGTACGCGGCCTCAGAGTTACATTTTGGTTAGATTTTTGGTCAAAAATATTTTTTCTTTTTGCTTTCTTTCAAGTTTTCTTGAGTATTTTCACTGCTTGGCAGCACATGTTAGGATCTAATTGCAAGTGCGATTCAGCTGTATGTAATTGCCTTCAATCTTTCAATTATGTGATATGCATTGTCTCTTTTTATGTTTTATGCTATATGTTTCATATTTGCTTGAAAGATGGTTAGCTATGCATAAGCACTGATTACGGTGCGAAACGCATCAGATTTCCTTTACCCTGTTATTCCTTTTGCTGTGAATTTTTTGATCTAGTTTTGATGTGACCCACGTAGTTTCAATTAAAGATGGGATTTCAAGTCTTTTTCCAGTGTGCGGCTATCCAAAGTTTTGTCCTGCTTGTTAACTAGTGTGTGCTGTTTGTAATTCCACACCATAATATTATTGAATACATACATACAATTGCATGCATTTGAATAGTTAATATAATAGAATCAGCCAAACTAAAGTGCATTGGCTAATTGTCCAATGCAATCTTTTAGTATCCCTCTGGGGGATTTGAACCCATAAGTCCTTCAAGGCCTCTAGACTATTGGGCTAAGCGGAATCATACCTAGAAAATATATTTACTAGTGTTTGATCTTTTTAATTCTATACAATAATGTTTAGCAAATGAGCCATTAATATTATGGAAACAACCATGCTGGTTCCCCAGTCTATATGAAGCCCTTTGGGCCTGGCATAGATTTTAAGGGGAACTCCAAGCCAAAATGTAAAAAAAAATGGTGTGAGGTTCCCCAAAAATCCATACCAGATCCTTATCTGAGCATGCAGCTGGGAGGTCAGGATGGGGGAGGGAAAAGCGAGCACCCTCCCTGAACCATACCAGGCCACATGCCCTCAACATGTTTATGGGGACAAGGGCCTCTTCCCAACATCCCTGGCCAGTGGTTGTCAGGGTCTGCGTGCGGGGGGCTTATCGGAATCTTTAATAAGGGGGCCCCCATATCTCATCCCCCACCCCTATGTACATTGTACCCCTACCCATTTACCCACAAAGTGTAAAAAAATACAAACAACATGAGACAGTTTTTGACAAATACTTTATAAAAAAAAGCGCATCCATCGTCAATCATGGCACTCAACGGACCCAAAAAATAAAATCAAAATGCTCCGTCTTGATGGGAGGGCTTCCGCCATATGCGCTCTGTATGCTTTGACAATTCTTTTATAGGCAAGGGCGGGCCACGTGGCTACATCACCCGATGGCCCCCGCCCCCTCTGATGTCATGTGATTCAAAAGGGGGCAGGGTCACCCGGTTATGTCACGGGGTGGCCCCGCCCTTGCCAATATAACACCTGTCAAAGCGAAGAGAAAACAGTAGGTAGGAGCCCTCCCATCGAGGCAGAGCATTTTGTTTGTTTTTTAGCTCCGTCGGGCACCGTGATTGACGATGGATGTACATCGCGGTTCACTTTTTTTTATTTTTGTAATAAAGGATTTGTCAAAAACTGGTCTCTTGTGGTTTGTATTTTTTGACACTGGGTAGGGGTACAGTTTCTGATATGCCCCCTGCCCGTAGACCCTGACAACCACCGCCAGGTTTGCCTGGAAGAGGCCCTTGTCCCCATCAACATGGGGACAAGGTGCTTTGGGGGGCACCCCAATCCACCCTCCCCATGTTGAGGGGATGTAGCCTGGTATGGTACAGGTGGGGAGTGTTCGCTCCCCCCCCCCATCCTGACCTCTAGGCTGCATGCTCGGATAAGGGTCTGGTATGGATTTTGGGGGGCATTTTCTTTTAATTTTGGTGTGGAGTTCCCCTTAAAATCTATGCCAGACCCAAAGGGCCTGGTATGGATTTGGGGGGGAACCCCACATCACATTTTGTTTCAAAAATTCACATTCTAAATTCTAAATCAAACCACAGACGTAGTGGGATGTGTGTCGGGAATTATGCACACCAATCTCCCGCCAAAAAAACCCACAATAAAATAGGATTTTTATAACCGCTTACCTGTAAAATCCTTTTCTTTTGAGGTACATCACGGGACACAGAGTCTCAGTAATTACTGATGGGTTATATAGGGTATCACTAGGTGATTGGACACTGGCACACCCTAGACAGAAAGTTCAAACCCCTAGATAACCCCTCCCCTTACTGGGAGCACCTCAGTTTTGTAGCAAAGCAATATAAGTGTTTAGAAGCGGGGAGGGACCTCTGTGTCCCGTGATGTACCTCAAAAGAAAAGTATTTTACAGGTAAGCTGTTATAAAAATCCTAGTTTCTTTCTCGTACATCACGGGACACAGAGTCTCAGTAATTACTGATGGAATGTCCCAGAGCAATGCTATCTGAGGGGAGGGGGAACAACAAGTAGGATGTAATCAGACCTGAGGACCTTGTACCACTGCCTGCAGCACACTGCGCCCAAAGGCGATATCCTCACGCCCACTCACATTCACCTGATAAAATCTGGTGACTGTATGGACCGAAGACCAGGTTGCGGCCTTACAGATTTGAGCCATAGAGGCCTGATGATGCACTGCCCACAAAGCACTAATAGCCCTCATGGAGTTCGTCTTGATCTGAAAAGGAGGAACTTTCTGCTTCAAATCATAACCTTGAACAATTACTTGTCGAATCCACTAGCAATGGTAGATTTTGACGCTGCCTGTCCTCTATTAGGACGGTCCGGCAATACAAACAAAACATCCGTTTTGTGACCCTGAGCAGTTGCTTCCAGATAGGCTTTGACTGCTCACTGCATCCAAAGAATGTAGTGGTGACCTTTCTTCCGTAGAACACGGATATGGAAAAAAGGAAGGCAGAACAATATCTTGGTTTAGAAGAAAACCTGAAACCACCTTTGGTAGAAGCTAGGATGAGGCCGCAATACACTCTGTCCTTGTGCATGGTTAAATAAGGCTCTTTACAGGAAAGAGTTGCTAATTCTGATACTCTTCTAGCAGAAGAAATGGCTACCAGAAAAAATGAACTTCCTTGTCAACAGGACCAAGGGAATTTGACGTATCAGTTCAAAAGGCTGTTTCCGTAAAACTGACAGAACCAAATTCAAGTCCCAGGGGTTTAGGGGCGCCTTAACGGGAGGATTAAAATGCGTTACCCCCTGTAAAAAGCTTTGAACCAAAGAATGCGAAGCAAGGGGACATCAAAACAATACTCACAAGGCTGAGACCTGGCCTTTGATGGTACTCAAGGCCAGCCCCATTTGCAGAAAGTGAAGGATTCTACCTATGACATATGTACTGGGATGCCAACCCTGGATTGACACCAGGAGGCAGACTATGATAAATTATTCTGCAAGCTGGCTTCCTTGCATTAACCAAGGTAGAAATCACAGGGCCTGAAGCCCACCACTCTTTAAAATGTGGGTTTCAATAGCCAAACCATCAAATTTAGCATTTGTAAGGCAGGATGGAACACTGGACCTTGGGATAACAGGTCTGGACGAGGCGGTAGGGTCCACGGGGAACCTACTGTCATCTTTACTATTTCTGCATACCAAGCTCTTCTGGGCCACCAGAAGTACTGACTTATTTTCCTGCCCGATCCTTCGAAGAAGTCGTGGCAGTAGCAGACTAGAAGGGAATGCATAAATCAGTTAGAGCTGATGCCTTGGAGTTACCAACGCATCTGTCCCGGATGCAACAGGATCCCTTGTTCTTGACACAAAGTTGTTGATCTTATTGTTGAACCTGGACGCAAAGAGATCTACATCTGGAATCCCCCATCTTTGGCATATGGCCAAGAAGATGTCGGGTGAAGAGACCATTCCCCTGGGACTAACTGCCGATAACTTTAGTCTGCCTGCCAGTTCTCTATCCCCGGAATGAAGATTGCCGATATGCACGACACATGCTTTCCTGCCCAGATTAATATCTGGTTCACTTCTCCCTGAGCTGCATGACTCCTGGTGCCTCCTTGGTAATTGATATAAGCCACTGCTGTGGCATTGTCGGACTGGATCCTGACAGTGCAACCCTGGCATCTGAGTATCCAGGCCTTTAGGGCAAGATACGCCGCACGGATCTCCAGAATGTTGATGGGTAAGGACCTCTTGGTCTTGGACCATCTCCTTTGGACAGTCGACTGTTCGAGAACTGCCCCCCAACCCGAAAGACTGGCATCTGTTGTTACCACTCTCCAGTTAACTGGTAAAAGGGATTTTCCTTTTTGCAAACTTTCAGATATCAGCCAGCAACTGAGTCTCCGATGCACTGCAGGAGACAGACGCCTCAGAAAATCTAACGCCTGAACCTTCTTGGTGCAGGCAGACAGGATACTGTTTTGCAGCAGTCTCTAATGAAACTGAGCATAGGGAACTGTTTTGAATGAAGCCACCATCTTCCCCAGCAGCCTCATACAAAGGCTAATAGAAGGACCCTTCTTTGCCCTGACTACCTGGATCAGTTCCTTTACGGCACTGATTTTTGCCTGGGGTAAAAATACCCTCTTCTGGGCTGTATCTATGACCAGACCCAAATACTCTAGTCTTCTTACTGGCTTTAAAGAAGAAGTTGAGGACCCAGCCTAGGTACTCCAGGTAGGTGACTGTGGTGACCAAGTTTTTGTCCAAGCGGACTACCGACCGGTCTATCAAGAGCAGGTCATCTAGGTATGCTATTACTGTTATACCTTGGGCCAGTAATCTGGCCAGAGGAGGGGCCAAGCTTTTTGTAAACACCCATGGTGTAGTAGCTAGCCCGAAAGGCTACAAACTGAAAGTGCAATTTTTCTACTTCAAAAAGCAGGTACTTTTGATGAGCAGGGAAAATAGGTACATGCAGGTACGCATCCTTGACATCTATTGACGCCAGAAGTTCTCCTCCTTGTAGGATGGAGACTACCGATCAGATCGATTCCATCCGAAAGGACCATACTTTTAGGAATCGGTTTAGATCCTTAAAATCTAGAATGATCCTGACACCTCCATTAGGCTTTGGTACAGTGAAAAGGTTTGAATAAAACCCCAATCCCTGCTCTTGCCTGGGAACTACCACAATAACTTTTTCTGACAATAGTCGCTCCAACGCTAGAAAGAGAGACTTCTTTTTCTTTGGGTCTCTGGGAACATTTGTTTAGAGGAAACAAGGAGAGGGGAATTCTAGGAACTCTAGTTTGTAACCTAGAGTTATTGTGGAGAGCCCCATCTGTCCTGAAAATCCTCCTGCCAGAGTCTTGAGAACTGTAGCAGTCTTCCCCCCCACCCGAGCGAGCGGGGGTGCCCCTTCATAAAGCGGCTATAGCATTTTGTAGACTTCCTCCCCCAGGACTTTTGTTCCTGGGGTTGACTCTGAGATTTTGTTCTTGAGCCTGATGGAGGAGGCCGTCGTGACTGCCTGGAGGTTGATGCTCCTGGCACTGGGGAAAGCACATGTTTGAAAGAGGGACCTTAAGTCCTCTTTTAACCGGCAAAAGGGTTCCTTTCCCACTAGAGATCTTCTGGATAATAATTGTCCAAATCCTCTCCGAACAGCCTTGCACCACGAAAGGGGAAACCAGCCAGAAGCTTCTTAAATGGTGATTCGGCTGACCAATCTTTCAACCGTAAGATTCTATGCATACATACATACATACATACATACATGCGCCAACCCAAGCATAAGGCGAGAGGTCTGGAGGATAGAATCTCTGATAGCATCAACAGCAAAACACAAAGCCGCTGGTAGGTTGGCCAACCCCCGAGGCTTGCTGTTCAGGTAAAACCTTGAGGACCTGTTTTCTCTCAGGTCCTGACAAACTCCAATTGCTGTCCCTGCAGGTTGAACCTGCCAAGGAGAAAAATCTTTTTTAACAGTTGGATTCCTAAACATCGGAGCATTGTCAACAGGACAAGTCAGACTTTTATTGATACAGCAGTGTCAATAGCTGGTATACCCCACATCTTAATAAATTTTTCCTCTACAAGATAAAGTGTTGAAATCCTTTTAGGAGAAAAAAGATGTTTATCTGGGTGATCCCATTAAGAATAAGCTTTTAGAGTAAACTATGAACAGGAAAGGCATGTGACAAGAAGAGGGTTCTTTAACTGACTCAGATACGGACCACTTAAATGTGGAGCGGACCAATCCAGCAAGAATTTGCACCAACACCACTTTATCCTGAGAAGCTGAAGAGAGCCCTTCTCCACTTGATTCTTCAAAAGAGGAATCATCAGTCTCATCCCGATCCTCTGAGGGGGATTCCTCTCCTTTTTCCCAGAGTTCCTCTGTTTGAGGGTCCTGGGTGGCAGAGAAGGACCTAGTGCGTTTTCTTCCACTGAGTGAAGATGCGATTAAGTCCACTAATGTTTCCTCTAGCCCATTTGTGGTTGAGGAAAAAACCTCCTGCGTAATGCATACAGAGGCTGAAGTGCCAGAAGCAGATGCAGCCCCTGACCCCGATGGCTCACCCTGGCCAGCTTCCCCAGGTTCTTCGGGGGAAGGTGCTGCAGAGGGGGGTCCTCGGAGCCTGAGTGAGATCCCTTTGAGCGCCTGTTTTTTCGGGTATTTGTACCTCTTCTGCCGATAGTGCCAAGCAACAAAGGTAGAGGTATCACAAAAAAAGCACTGACTGCTGGGCAATGTAGTTCAGCAACTGTCGCTGCTACCAAGACCCAGTCTGGTGCTTAAGTAAATGCTGCCAGGGAATGCCTGTGTCTCAGACTCGCATGCGCCTGTCAGCACTGTGTCCCTCCATAGGCTGTGTGCACCTGCAAAAGAGTGCACTTTATAGCCTGTGTAGCCAGCGATGTGGGTGTCTAACCATGTCGACATTCCATTAACGCTCTGTCCCCCCCTCCTCCACTCGCCCCTTCCGCCACCCCCTCGTCTTTTCAAAAAAGACCGCTTTCCCCGTGCGAGCTGAGGCTCTGATCCTTGGAACCTGCATGGAGGGGAGGCTGGGTCGGAGGAGAGAGCAGGGCTCGTGGATGGGAAGCCGCTGTAATGGTGGCAGGTGGTGTGTTATACTACAGCTTCTCTGTGCCTAACCTAAGTCTTGGGGGGAGAATCCCTGCAGGAGAAAACCCCCCTTCCCACATCCTACCTGGAGCATGGCTTGGACAGCATGGACACTCGGGCAGACAGATCAGGCCCCGGTGGCGACTTTAGGCAAGCATATATTTACTTAAAGGAGAAACCTATTAGAACTTGAAAAATTCCTAAGGAGTCTCCCTTACCTTATCCAGCTGCAGGGTTCTGTGTAACAAACCCAATCTTCACCTCTCACGGTGGGCTCCGTTTAGAGAAAAAAACCTTCAGAGACTGGGGCTCCCTTTTTGTATAGGGAGATCCGCAGTTCTGGGCATGTAAAGCACCCTGCCAGGGCTATGGCTGAAAAAAACAAATACTGGATCCTGGGGTCCAGCTCTCTAAAAAAGAGAAGCATTACAGGTAAAGCCTTGTTTCTTCGGACACGAGGCCCGGGTACAATTAGACCCTTTGAATGGATCCGGTTGCATGGCTTGCCCCAGTGGAGGATATTCCAGTGGAGCTCAGCACAGCACATCTTTACTCGTGACCAACACCTAAGACACTGGCGAAAAAACTGAGGTGCTCCCAGTAAGGGGAGGGGTTATATAGGGGGTTGAGCTTCTTGTCTAGGGTGTGCCAGTGTCCAATCACCCAGTGATACCCTATATAACCCATCAGTAATTACTGAGACTCTGTGTCCCGTGATGTAAGAGAAAGAAACATATCTATTTGTATACACACTGCAAAGAAAGATTCAAGCCTGCTCTTATGCCAAACACCCACCACAACCACTTCAGCCCCTGGAGGATTTACAGCCTTAATGATCAGAGCACTTTTTACAATTTGGCACTGCGCTGCTTTAACTGGCAATTGTGCGGTCATGCAATGTTGCACCCAAACAAAATGTGCGTCCTTTTTTTTCCAACAAATAGTTTTCTTTTGGTGGTATTTGATCACCTTTGGGATTTTTTTTTTCAATGTAAATGAAAAAAGACTGAAAATTTTGAAAAAAAAATATTTTCTACTTTGTGTTATATAAAAATCCAATAAACTCAATTTTAGTCATACATTTAGGCCAAACCAATAAATATAATCATATATTGTATTGGTTTGTGCAAAAGTTATAGCGTCTACAAACAATGGT
The DNA here is from genome assembly GCF_037356315.1 of Lithobates pipiens. Lineage (NCBI taxonomy): Eukaryota > Metazoa > Chordata > Amphibia > Anura > Ranidae > Lithobates > Lithobates pipiens. The sequence goes on from NW_027507764.1 coordinate 285,299,323, forward strand.
ACATTTACTGGAATTTATACAGCTTTTAGTTTATGACCCATTTCCTGAGGTGCTGAAATGACAGGCCAGTAAAACCCCTCCAAATTTCCTCTTTTTGAAAAGTGGACACCCCAAGGAATTTGCTGAGAGTCATGTTGAGCCCATTTAATATTTTATTTTTTTGTCACAAGTGATTGAAAAATAACAAAATAAAAAAAAATTTTTTTTTACACAAAGTTGTCACTGAAATCATATATTGCTCACACATGCCAAGGGTATATGTGTAATTACACAACAGATACATTCTGCTGTTTCTCCTGAGTATGGGGATACCACATGTGAGACTTTTTGGGAGCCTAGAGGTGTACAGAACCCAAAAAACTGATCACCGCCTTCAGGATTTCTAAGGGCGTACATTTTTGATTTCACTCCTTACTACTGTTCACAATTTCGGAGGCCATGAAATGCCAAAATAGCACAACCACCCCCTACCCCCAAATTACCCCATTTTGGAAAGTAGACACCCCAATCTATTTGCTGAGAGGCATGTTGTGTCCATGGAATTATTTTATATTTTGCCACAAGTTTCCGGAATATAAAAAAACATTTTTTACACAAAGTTGTCACTAAATGATATATTGCTCAAACATGGCATGGATATGTGTGAAATTACACCCCAAAACACAATAGTAAGTGCACCAACACTACACTGACACGTAGGTACACACATCGGGGTCCCGTACGTGGCTAGGCTCCCAAAAAGTCCCCCACGTGTGGTATCCTCATACTTGGGAGAAGCAGCAGAATTTATTTTGGGATGTAATTTTACTTATGCCCATAGCATGTGTGAGCAATATATCATTTAGTGACAACTTTGTGCAAAAAAAAAAATTGTAATATTCCTGCAACTTGTGGCAAAATATAAAATATTTCATGGACTCAACATGCCTCTCAGTAAATAGCTTGGGGGTCTACTTTGCAAAATGGGGTCATTTGGGGGGGGGGGGGGTTTGTATTATTTTGGCATTTTATGACCTTCGAAACTGTGATAGGTAGTGAGGAGTGAAATCAAAAATTTGCACCCTTAGAAATCCTGAAGGCAGTGATTGGTTTTCGTGGTGCCGTACGCGGCTAGACTCCCAAAAAGTCCCACATATGTGATATCCCCGTACTCAGGAGAAGCAGCAGAATATATTTTGGGGTGCAATTCCACATATAACTATGGCATGTGTGAGCAATATATCATTTAGTGACAACTTTTTGTAAACTTTTTTTTTTTTGTTGTGTCATTATTCAATCACTTGGGACAAAAAAATAATATTCAATGGGCTCAACATGCCCCTCAGCAATTTCCTTGGGGTGTCTACTTTCCAAAATGGGGTCATTTGGGGGGGGGTTGTACTGCCCTGCCATTTTAGCACCTCAAGAAATGAGATAGGCAGTCATAAATTAAAAGCTGTGTAAATTCCAGAAAATGTACTCTAGTTTGTAGACAGTATAACTTTTGCGCAAACCAATAAATATACACTTATTGACATTTTTTTTACTAAAGACATGTGGCTGAATACATTTTGGACTAAATGTATGACTAAAATTTAGTTCATTCGATTTTTCTTATAACAAAAAGTAGAAAATATTATTTTTTTAAAAAAAATTCAGTCTTTTTTCTTTTATATCGTAAAAAATAAATATCGCAGAGGCAATCAAATACCATCAAAAGAAAGCTCTATTTGTGGGAAGAAAAGGACGCAAATTTTGTTTGGGTATAACATTGCATGACCGCGCAATTACCAGTTAAAGCAGTGCAGTGCGAAATTGTAAAAAGACCTCTGGTCCTTAGGCTGACAATTGGTCCGGGGCTGAAGTGGTTAATCGTCAACCATGTGAGTTGGTAAATGTTGTACCTTCATTAAATGTAACCGTATTGCTACACTTATAGGCGCCTCTCTTCTCTTTTATACTCTGTAGCTCCTGCTGGATTTTGCTTCTAATTACCTTGTGGACGCTGCCATTTCTGAATGAACATTTTATTGTTACACAACCAATCACATTGCTATAATCTTTTTATATGGACTATAAACTGAAATACCTATGAATAAATGGTTGTGGAACGAATCACCTGCGTTTCCAATATTTCTTATGGGGAAATTTGCTTTGATATACAAGTGCTTTAGATTACAAACATGTTTCCGGGAAACAAAATATATGCTCGCAATCCAAAGTTTTACTGTACGTAAAAAGTGGCGTGCATTTGTATTCAGCACCCTTTACTCTAAAACCCCTAACTAAAATCTAGTGGAACCCATTGCCTTCAGAAGTCACCTAATTGGTAAATAGAAAACAGTTTTAACAGTGCCACAGATGAAAACAATCAAAATGGACCGCAGCTTTCTTAGTAATGACCTGAGTCAGTAATGGAAATGTAAAAGCAAGATTAGCACAGGTCCGCAATACTCTTACAGCATAGAATGTAGTCCTCAATACAATACTTAATAGATTTCTAATTATGTATCATGCAAATATGCAAAGTAAACTAATATGTGTAACTATATATTCTGTGCAAACATGCAAATTAAACTAATACATATGTGAATAAATCAACAACGTGTTATGAAAACCGATTAATAAATCTATGAGTGCTATTTGTTAATATATAATCAACAATTAAAGTGCAACTTGTATATGTGTAAATATGCATACTCAGACTGTGACACCAATTATCATAAATAAGTCTCAAAATAAGAACCTCTTAATACCATTAAAAATGCATCAATAATATAATATTCCCCCAAAAAACTATTCTGCAATGTTCTTTGTCTATATAATGGCTCTTTAAGCCAATTAAACACCCTGTGTTCAAACAAAAACTTGAAACCTTCACCAATCTCACCAATATAAAAAGGAAAATTGTAAACTTATCTTTCCATAATTTTCCTTTCCTTATGTATCCCCATGGCAGCACACACTGGGTTGTGACTCCGACCCCACAACCTGACAGGATTGGTTAGCTATAAATTTAAAGGAGAGGCACCCACTTCATTCTCTGTAACTATCATCCTAAAGAAGGGGTGGGATGCTGTGTGCTGCCATGGGGATGCGTCAGAAAAAGAAAATCACGGAAAGGTGAGTATACAATTTTCAGTTTTCCTGATGCATCATGGCAGCACACACTGGGAAATAACTCGCCAGTCGTGTGGGTGCAAGTTAAAGTAGTAGTGTTTATTGTATAGCTGAAGAATTGGCTTGAACAACGGCTCTTCCAAAATCTACCATTGATAACTGAGCCAAATCCATTCTATAGTGGGACATGAAAGTATGCCTGGAGGACCAGGTAGCTGCCCTGCAAATTGTCTCAGGAGACACTCTGCAATAAGCTGCCCAGGAAGCTGCCACTGCCCTTGTTGAATGAGCCCTGATGCCTCCGGGTATCGGCAGATTCTGAATGTCATAAGCTTTCTTGATTGTCTTGACCAACCAAGATGCGATGGTGCAGGATGATGTCATCTGGCCTCTTCTCCCCCCATGAGGAATCACTAATAGACTTTCGGTCTTCCTGAAAGAGACTGTACCTGATAGATAATTTCTAATAGTAGTCTTAACATCCAAAGCGTGTGGTTGACCTTGATTATATGTAAATGATGGAAGATTGATTTCTTGATTGTAATGGAAGGATGATGTCACCTTTGGAGTGAATTGGTCTGAGTGTTTCAGTACCACCCTGTCTGGGTAAAAGACCATGTATGGCTCTGAAATCATTAACGGCTGTATTTCCGAAACTTTAGCAGAAGTGATACCTTTAAAAATAAAATTTCTCATAGCTAAGTTCCATAGTGTGATTGAATCAGCTGGATGAAAAGGAGACTCTGGTAGGGTTTTCAGGACTATTGATAAATCTCATGTTGGGAAAGTCGTCTTCTTGGAGGCCTGATCTTGGCACACGCTATAAATTGTATAATGATATAGTGATTGGCCCACTTGACACCCGTTTTAGCTGAAAGAGCTGAAACCTGTACTTTGAGTGTACTTGAATTGAGCCCTCTGGATAAACCTGCTTGAAGGAATTCCAAAACTTGCGGCACTTCCGGAGATAAAGGGTCCCAACCATTCTGCTGGGCCATAGACGTGAACTTGTCCCATATTATGTCATAAGTGACATTAGTCGTGTATTTCCTAGCCTGGAGTAATGTTGAAATGACCTCCTGTGAGCAACCTTGCTCTAGGAACCTAATCCTCTCAACATCCAGGCCATCAGATGGAGCTTCTTTGGGGCTGGATGGAGGAACTGGCCTTGGTGAAGAAGATCTTGTGATAAAGGAAGAGGTAGTGGGTCCCCCAGACTGAGATGTAGCAGAGTCGTAAACCAAGGCCTCCTGAGCCAAAAAGGAATGATCGCCATCACTGATGCAGAAGATCTCCTGAGCTTCGATAGGAACCTCGCAATCAAAGGAGTTGGTGGAAGTATATACCCAAATTGGAAGTTCCACTGATGGAGAAGGCAGTCCACTCTCTCCACAGATGGGTATGCCGCTCTCGATAGGAACCTCTGACACAATTCCGGAATTATCCAAGTTTGGGTCAGGAGATTGAAGACTTGAAGGTTCAGGGACCATTCATTTTTTGATAAGAACTCCCTGCTCAAACATTGGGCTAGCAGGTTCTGAGCTGCTGGGACATATACTGCTCGCAGATCTAATAGAAATATCTGAGTCCATTCTAGGATGGGACGGACTTCCTCCAACAATGGACTGCTTCTGGTACCTCCTTGTCTTTGTGTATACGTTACTGCCACCTTGTTGTCCATCCGTACTAGAACACTCTTCCCCATCCAGGATGGGCCAAAAGCTAGGAGAGCCTGAAAGGCTGCTCTGAGCTCTAGGATATTCGATACCAGATCCCTTGCTTGGAATTGCCATTGTCCTTGAGCCGCCTGTTCCGTGATGGGCTCCCCAACCTGACTGGCTGGCATCCGAGGTGATCACCTCGGGTTTTGGGTGGACTATCGGTCTGTGTCTCCTTAGATTGTCTGTATGCATCCACCACCAAATTGACCGCTTCACGGTTCAATAAATGGTGATCGACTGGAGCATTGATGTTACCCTCCACTGAGTAAGGAATGAGTACTGCAATGTCCTCATATGCCATTGTGCCCACTGGATCATCCATCAGTATAGTGGCCGACATTGACCCTGTAATGCTCAGACAGATTCTTGCTGGAAGATATCTTGCCGCCATTAGCCTCCTTATCTTCTGTAATAAGGGCTCTATCTTTTCCTGAGGTAGACTGACTCTGTTTAATAACGTGTCAAGTTCCGTCCCTAAGAGAGTCATATTTTGAGTGGGCTGAAGACTGCTCTTCTTCCAATTGATCAACCACCCGAAACTTTGAAGCATGTTGATCAGTATATCTCAATGAAGAATCAGTGTTTCCTGACTGTCCACTAAGAGCGGGATATCGTCTAAATAATGATGGACCCACAGGCCTTTCTCTCTTAGGAACGTGATCACAGGACAAAGAGTCTTGGTAATTGTCCTGGGAGCGAAGGAGATACCGAACGGGAGACACTGAAACTGGAAATGTTGATGGTTGACTAGAGAATCGCAGATACGTTTGAAAAGCGGGGTGTATGGGCACGTGAATATAAGCATCCAATAAATTCTACGGAAAGCATCCAATCTCCTAGGTTTACAGCTAACAAAATTAATTGGAGGCTCTCCATTTTGAAAGCTTCTACTTGAATGCTTCTGTTGAGTCCCTTTTAGGTCCATAACAGGCCGTAAGTCGCCTGTCTTTTTCCTTACCAGGAATAGAGGGGCGTAATACCCCCTTCCTCTTTGGGAAATTGGAACTTCCAATATTGCCCCCTTCATTACTAGCTCTGCCACATACTTGAGCAGTAATCTCCTCTTGATTTAAGATGATGGCAGTCTGGTTGACTGAAAAAGTTTTGGTGTGTGTTCTATAAACCTCCATCTGTGGACAGTGTCCACGCATCCTTTATGTGTTCCGTCCATACCTGCTCTAATTTTTTGAGTCTGGCTCCCACTCTCCCAGGTAGGATGGACACACCCTCAAAAAAAGTCTGGTTTTCCCCTGACGAGGTGGTCTTATGCTGCGTATACACGGTCAGAGAATCTGTCGGAATGCGTCTTATCGGACCATGTCGTCAGATAATCCGACTGTGTGTGGTATGCATCGAAATGATTCCGTCCGAATCTCCGTCCGACCCAATTTTCCAACATGTTGGAAATATTTCCCGACCAACTGGGCCGGTCGGACCTAATCCGATCATGTGTAGAGCATTTTCATCGGACCAAGTGCCACGCATGCTCACATTCAAATTCCGACACGGAAGTGCTCGTTCAGGTAAAACTACTGTCACGCTGCAATGTTAAAAAATCATTCATCAGGCGCATTCTCTTGTTCTTTACAATGCTGCAAGAACCAACTTCTTTTGATGCTCATAGTCACACACACTTCTCCCGAACGGATTTCATTACTCTTTTTTAACCATTTCAGCAATACAATTTTAGTTTGCGTCACATCTACAGAATGTTTGATTTGTTTTTTTATTTTTGGGATTTTTTTTGGGGGGGGGGGGGATTCCCTAAAAATCTCCTTTAAAGACACTGCTCATTTCTCCTTATTTTTTAATTTTTATTTTTGGGTGTAAACTTACAACAACATTATTGTATTTTTTAGATTTTCTTTTTCTTTTTTAATCTACAGGAGGTTGTTTAGTGTTGGTACCCCGTTCTTTAGTTCACTTTGTATTTTGGAAATGTACCTGCCTGCTCACAAATAAACTGTACTTTTTGAAGGAAAACACATTACACAAGTATTTCATCAAACAAAAATAAAATTTATTTTGTTTGCTCGAAAATAAAACTAGGAACGCAGCACTGGAGAAACTTCTTAACTTTGGTGCAGCCTTTGGCCCCCAGGGCAGACTTGACTAAATGAGATATAAAAAAATTGGTGGCCCGAGGAGTAGATATCTCAGGGAGAGAAGTTTGTTTCCCTGAAGTCCTAGAGAGCAGGAAATTCAGATGCCATTTCTGTCCCCAGGATGGTGATCTTCAAGAGGCTGCATCTTCTGGCACACCAGACTCAACCCAGGCCATCACTCTGTGGTCTTCCTTTGTGACTTCCCACCAGGCATCCTTCCAGGCTGTGGCTGGGCTCCTGTAGCTGGGGCAGGAGAAGGAGGGCTTTGGTGGACCTCCTGGCTGCCACTTGCCACAGCCTCCCCCCGACTGAGGTCTTCCTGTGTATGAAAAGGGGACATAGTTTTAGTTTTTTGATCATCAATCACAACATTTTGTGCTCCTGGCTTTTGCTAATTGAATGTTACCAAATAGAACAGACTATCATTCTGACACCAGCATTTTTCTTTCCCGTCCCAATCATTTTTGGTCACTACTGTCTATTGAGATGTAAACCACTTGGGGAAATCTCAACTTACTGATCAATAAGAACATCTAGTTAACATCATTAAATGTAACACAAGAAATATGTTCAACAATGCAATACCTGTCTCAAGCTGGGCCCCACCACATGGTGCTGCCTGGAAGGCCCAGGTTGGACATCAGAAGCCTCAGCTGGGGTGAAGGATGCCTTGGAGGAAGCCTGGAGAGTGGTGACCTGGGTACCCCTTGGTCTACCAGAAAATGCAGCCTGTCAAAGTGCACCATCCTGGGGTAATAAACAGCATCTGGATCTCCTGCTCTCAAGGACTCCAGGTGCTTCTTTCTCTCCCTGAAATATGTAAGCTTCATGGCCACAATTTTGCGATTCAGATATTTCATGTCTGCCGTGGGGACCCTGATCTGCGCCAAAGCAAGCAGTTTCTCCAGTGCTGCGTTCCTCTTTGATCTGTCATTATAAAACTTGTTGTGGAACTGCCACAGGCAGGGCATCTCCATGTAGAGCTCAAGGAATAGCCCCATAAAGTTGGCATTGTTGAATGGGTCCATTTTGTCTGCAAGACACAACACAAGACAAACCATCAAATACTAATAATGCAATTAAAATCCCTCCTAATCTTGTCCCAACATCGGCCTAGATCCAAGCAGTCTAGTCTAGTGAAGCACAAAGTTAAAAATGTTACCTTCGTTTCCACGTTCGCCACGTCCGTGACTCACACTCTCCTCCCAGATCGTACGGACGATACACATGTGTGGCGTTTTATATACAGTGCGCATGCGTGAAACTCCCCCTGCCCCTGATGTTCTTTCCAGACTATTCCCCGCCCCTTCGCTTCCCGCGCAGTGGGGAGAGCACATGGCGGAGAGAACGCAGGTGCGCACTAATAGTTCCACTAACGAGGAGGAGGGTGAGGAAAGCCCGGAGCCTGAAACGTCCCGATCCAGGAAGACAAGATTTAAGGCCTCAAATATGTCTTTTGGAGAGATGTTGGAGATGGTCAACATATTGAACAGGACCGACTATGATGGGAAGTATGGACCTTACCCAAACCCAAATATCAGAAAGGCCAAGATCATGAATAAAGTTGTGAAGAGTCTTCTGAAGAATTTTGGGGTACGCCGATCCAAGGATCAACTGAGAAAACGCTGGTCAGACCTGAAACTGAGGGAGCACGAGCAGTACCTAAGGTGAGTGTAGGAGAACACAGCTTCCGGTAAGCTCATCAATGTATATCACCATATTTGGATTACATGGTGTGTTTGTTTTTTTTTTTTTCTAGGTGATGTGGAGGAAGATTCCCGTTTTACCAGTGAAAGTGCCCAGATCTTGATCGGGGAGATAATGGGGTGCAATAGGGATTTGGAAATTGTACAACAAAACATCAATGATGTTAAAAATAAAATGAAGAACATCATTGATGTTTTGGGGAGAGTGTGAAAACGAAAAAACTAGATAGGGTTTTATTTTTGCTTTATAACATAAAAATGTTGTATTTTGCATAATTAAAAATTTGGAAGATGCACAGAGTGTGTAAACATGCGCTATCTCCCATCATGGGGGATCAATGTACATGTTTTGTGGAAAGTGTCTGAGATGAAGGGGGTTGCAGCCCCAAAGCATGTACATTGATCCCCCATGATGGGAGTTAGCACATGTTGACACACTGTGTGCATCTTCCAAATTTGGATTTTTCAGGGGTCACACCCCATGTGATGAAGGCAATATCAGCCCAGTTTGTACATACTCATGTCTGACATTGTTTTCACTTTTCCAAGTTGAACTTTGTAAGTTCCTGTGTTCTGTATTTTACGGTTTGATACATGCCTGTTTACACAAAAAAACAAGTAAAAAATAAATATGATTAAACTCTGTTTTGGATACCCAAAATATCTTGGTTTGTTGTAAAAAAAAACCTTTACTAAACGCACATATGAATGTGCTTGTATTAAAAAGTTGAATTCTCACCAATGTGTGGCTTCCTTTTTCATTGGGCTTAAAATGTATTTGTAATCAAATTTGAGTTTGTGCTGAGAAGGAGTGCGATTTAATAAAGGCAACTCCACTTTGCACTCCAAGTGCAGTTTCAGGTGTACTTTTGCAGTGCACTTGTAGTGCATAGTGGATGTGCCTTTAGTAAAAAGCACCCACAGTGATGTGTAAATTTGGACAATCATGCCATTTTCTTGCCATGGTGCTGAAAATGAGCATGATTTTGATCAGTAATGCACTACACATTCACATACACACTACACTACAACAAAAAGAAGGTGTGTGTGTAGCAGACCCACAACATAATAAGATTATCTGAAGAAGAGACTGTCCCCTCATCTCGCTCTGAACTTGGGTTTGCACTGTTGGTGAAAAAGGCACAACTTTAAGAAAAATGGCAAAGTGGGAGGCCACAGTCTGCCATTCCTGTGGCGTTGAAGGACACTGTGTAGTGACACAAGAAAAAAAACTAGTAATTTGACAAATCAACATTGCATGCAGATTAGACACCCACATTTTTGGGCAAAATTAGTATAACATTTTTTGAAATGAGTAATTAAAGCCTAAAGTATAAGGTCCCCTTATGAGAGTCATACCCCCCCCCCCCATCTGATGGGCCCTTGCTAAAAAATGAGGGGGGGATGTTTAGGACAGGTAACGCTCTCCACTTGATTGAGAGCTGAATGCCTAAATAATGTGTGATACTTTGTGAAGCCCCTCCTTAGTTACACTATTGGCAGCCCACCGGACAGATAAGAAGTTTCATAATAACAAAATGGAAGGACATTTTGACATTCTGCTATTACATAGCAAGAAAATTAATGTGTTTTAAAAAAAAAAAACTAGCATTTGAAAGTAATGAGGCAGGCCCTTACACTACATGCTTTGGTGAATTTGTCCATAAATGTGATCATGAAAAAGGTATTTAGAGTGTGTATTGGGTTGGGTCAAGTCATCAGATAGAAGATTGCTTCAGCTGAGGTAGCAATTGGGGAGAGGGGGGTTACTAATGAGTTTGGCACAACTCCTAAAAACAAAAAAAGGTCACTTTGCATGAATTGAAGCACACACATGACATTTGTAGAGATTTTAGGGGGTGTTTAGGGGAAAGCAATACTATGGAGCTGCCAAAAGACATTAAGTGACTAGACTATAGTTTTAGGGGCCAAGAAGAGCATGGTGGGGAAGTTAGTGAGGCAAATCTGCATGAGGACAAAGGGGCAGAGCATATGAATTAGAGCATATTGCAATGATGGTAATTAGGGAATGAGGAAAGAAATGCAAGACATTAGCAATCATGAAATACATGGAATGTGATGTTTAAGGATAAAACTTAGCATAATATAGTCCTTCTGCAGCAGCTGAATGATGGCAGAACAGGTCTGGAATAATGATCCCCAGAGCCTGGGGGGAGATGCATGTAGAGAACTTGAGGTCCTGAAGGCTTCTCCCTGTCGCCAAGTAGCACAACGTGGCGATGAGCCTCTGATCCGGAGTGATGGCTTGCCGCATGCAGGTATCCTGCCTGGTGATATAAGGGGTGAGCAAAGCCAGCAGACAGTGAAAAACGGGGTCCGTCATCCTGAGAATAATCCAGAAATGATCAGGATTATTCTGGCGGATCTCACGGAGCAAAGGCATGTGGGAGAACTGGTGACGCTGGCGCAACCAATTCTTGGTCCACAAACGCCTCCCCTCCCTGTTCATGGACTGGGCTTGTGTCAAAGTCAAAGTAAGAACCCCTGCACAGCACAAACTGTACGATGAGTATGTAGACGAAACATGTTTGGAAAACGGTCGGCTGGTCAGAACGGACACCAGAAAGCACCGATAAACAGCAATGCCTGAAAGGATGACCTGAATAGCAGAAGCAAGCAGACAATAAAAAATGCCTTTCAAAGCGTACTATACCAAGATATAGTCCACAATGAGAAGCAAATACTTAATGACTGCACACACTGATTATCAGATACGCAAAGACAAGCACAAACTGAAGAGCGGTAGCGATCTGAATCACTAATCTGAAAAGCGCGAATCGTCTCTCACCAAACTTCTACTAAAACACGAGATCAGCAGAAGGAGCCCAAAGGGTTCCGGACGTGGTGCTGAATTTCCTTTTTCTAGTCCCGCCGTACACGGCTTACGTCACCGCGTTCTTGGCAACCACAAAATCGGACAACTTGGCCCGACCGTGTGTATGCAACAGTTTCGGACACAATCAGTCGGACTAAATCGGACGGGCAAAATCCGACGGATTTGGTTGCCAAAATCTCCGACCGTGTGTACGTGGGCTTAGACTTTGGAAAACTCAAAAAGGATAATTGTGGATTCTTCCAATTCATTTTTAATTCTCTACCTGGTCTGTATGTCTTCGCCTCCCTGTATCTCTCCAGGAGATTGCGTTTGAAGGTAGGACCCTTCTGTGGTTTGGGACACCAGTCAGAAGGAATCAGGCCCAACTTTTCACCTGTTTGGAGATTGCCAAAGCCAACTTTGATCCAAAGAGGTTAACTCCATCATAAGGGATCTTGCACCAGTTAGACTTTGATGCATCATCCGCCACCCATGGCTTGAGCCATAGATCTCTTCTGGCCGTAACTGATGCCAGCATAGCCCTGGCAGAGGAACGAATTACATCCTCTGCAGCTTCTGCCACAAAATCACCTGCCAGTTTCAATTCTTGAAGACAACTGATTATGTTCTCCTGGTCAGCCCCCTCACGAACAGATTTCTCTATATTGGCAGACCAACCAAAAATCGCTTTTCTTACTGTGGCTGATGCTATCGCAGGTTAACATGCCCCACTGCTGTGCAATATGCTTTTTTCATGTCTTGATCAATTTTTCGATCCAGCACGTTCCCGGAAAGTTACTGTATCCTCTCTGGGTAAAGTAACGTGTTTTGCAAGTCGCATCAAGGAAGCATCGACCACCGGTGGTTGGGATAGCGAATTCACCTTTTGTTCTTTCAAAGGATACAGTTTAGTAAATCTATTATTCAGATTATCTCTCTTGTCCATTCTCTCTCACTCATCCTTAATGAGATCTTCCAGTTCTTCGATAAAAGGGAAAGGACTCTGGTTCCCTTTTTAGATTAGGGAAGTACTTCCGAACATTGCGAGGGGTCTCTTTCCCCACTTCCCATCCTATGGCTTCCTTCACTGACTTTATGAAGGGCTCCACTAGAGAAAAGTCAAATCCAGTAGCGGTCTCTGCATCAGCATTGTTGGAATCTGAATTCGAATCTATGGGCGGATTCTGAGCTAAGGAAGATGTGCTCGGGCCGGCCCTGTCTTGTTCAGGATGTCTCCAAGATAGTCTCTCATACAGACTCTCTGATGAGGTCAATCACCTCTCTTACATCATATTCCTTTTCTCTGGTTGCTTCATTGAAGCATGCCTGGCAGGCCAATTTGTCTGGCAAAGCATGAGCTCCACACACCCAGCAAGTGTTTGCTGCAGGGTGGGTGTGATGGCTCCTTTCATGACGGAGAGAAGGTGACCTTCTATATGAGTAACTCCGGTGTGAGCAACTATAAAGAGAGTGGCTGCAACCAGAGGGATGATGGCGAGATGAAGATCTTGAGCAACTTCTCCTAGATCTCACATCACTCGAAGTATGACTGGAGCGTCTGTGATGCTGGGAATTGGTAGATTTAGACCTTTAAAACACACACAAATTTAAGGAAATTACACACTTACAGGAGTGGAGACGGGTAGGAAGCCACTGCGATTTTTTTTAAGCTTCTTTAAAGCTTGTATGTGCCAGAAATCCTTGCCCCTGAGACAACCAAAGTGGGGCTCTCTCCATAAAGACTGCTTTAGAGGCTAAACAGGAGAGACTTTCAGCCAGGAGGGGCTAACCTGGTGAGGCGAATACGGTAAGGGTGCAGAGTCTTGTCTTTCCAATCTTGTCGGATGAGGAAATAAAAGAGAATGAATTGGGGTTCCTCTCCTTCAAATTTATAGCTAACCAATCCTGTCATGTTGTGGGGGCGGAGTCACAACCCAGTGTGGGATGCCATGATGCGTCAGGAAATATGCTGTTTGAGATTGTGGTTCTTTTCAATGAGCTCCAATCACTGCTCTGCTGTATTATCTCAATCATAGATACAGCTTGCCATGGAGTATATAATGAGCAAGGGGAGAGAAGGAAAAATGCTTCTCAGCATAATATAGTTCACACAGCCATTTAATAAAAGCAATTCTAATTTCCACTCACATATTTCAAGTCCAAAAGTCCAAAGTACAAATACGCATGCTCAGAAGCAGAAGCAGCTGGTCTTGTAAACTAACGTTCGTAATGGAGAATTAACATTCGTAACGTGGCAAATTATGAAATCTCCAAATGCAGCGCACAGTTCTCTTCTTTAATGGGATAATAATGAAGCTGCTTTGCTGGTGTTACTGATGGAGTTATTGCAAACTATTTTTCAAAGGCTTTTTTTTTTTTTCAAATGATATCAAGAATAAAAATAATAATAGTGTTAAATGAAAAACGCAAACAGAAAAGCGTAAATCAACACTCGCCAAACTTCTACTAACACAAAATTAATAGAAGGAGCCTATGGCGCTAAAGAGCTGAAAAACCACATACGTCTAGTACATCACTACGTTCGTAATTGTTGGCTAACATTTGTGTGACTGTGTGTATGTAAGACACGTTTGAGCCAACACCCTTCCAACAAAATGTCATGGTTTTGTTGTCAGAAAGTCGGATCGTGTGCACGGGGCCTTATACTTAATTTGATCTTTGTGCTGTTTGCCAGCAACTTCTATACTGATGATATCACGTTACACATATCTTATTAGAAACTAACATAATTATGTTTATAGCATCATAGCCAGGGCATTCTTATTTCATCAATATTCCATAAATAAAAATATAAATTGAAATAAAAATGAAAAATATTAAATACAAATATTGAAATAAAAATGAAAATACAAATAAAAATAGAATTAAAATAAAATAAGAAATGAAAATCTAACTAGAAATAAAAATAAGAATAAAATTAAAGATAAAAATAATTGGAAATAAAATTAAATGTAATAAAAATGAAAATAAAAAAAATAAAAAATTAGTCAAACATTTCAGGTCAATATCCACATTTAACCCCTGCGGCTGTAAAGTATTCATCTGGTAAATCCAATGGGTTTCACACCATGATAACTCATTTGTCCTTTCTATATCTCTCCAATTATTATCCACCTATTCAATGCCATAAACAGTAAGAAGGCTTGAATCTTTATTATTTTGAATTTTTAATTGCCTCGAGATGTTACTGTATGTGTATCAATTCCTTTTCTTATATTTTTCATATGTTCTATTCTTATTTTCAATCCTCTTGTACTTCTACCTACGTATTGCATCCGACATGGACACTCCAACACGTATACAACATGAGTGGAGTCACATGTGATGAGGCTTTTGATATCATAAGCTACATTGTCCACCATTGATGTATACTTCCCTTTTCGTGGTTTTACAGACCTTATATTTATTGAATTTATAAAATCCCTTCAGATCAAAAAAAATTTTCCTGATGCATCATGGCAGGACACACTGGGTTGTGACTCTGCCCCCACAACCTGACAGGATTGGTTAACTAAAAAATTGAAAGAGGGACACCCCGCTTCATTTTCTTTTTTAGTCTCACCTGACAAGATTGGATGGACATCGCAACACCTCTTACCGCATTCGCCTCAGCTGATTCAAGCCTTTCCTGTTTGGAAGTCCCTCCTGTACAGTCTCTAAAGGAGCTTCTATGGAGGGCAGCATATACTGGGTTGTGACTCCGCACCCACAACCTGACATGATTGTTTAACTATAAAATTGAAAGAGAGACACCCTGCTACATTCTCTTTTTTTATCCTCACCTGACAAGATTGAATGGACATCGCAACACCTCTTACCACATTTGCCCCAGCAGGTTCAACTTCTCCTGTTATGAAGTCTCTCCTGTACAGTCTCTAAAGGAGCTTCTATGGAGGGAACCCTGATCTGGTGGTGTCAGGGGCATTTGGAAAATTTTCTGGCAATTGACAAGCTTTAAAGTAGCTGCATACCTCGCAGTGGTCCTACCTTCCCTCCTGCATGGATGCTGTACCTTCCCCCCCATTTCTTTTTTTATTTTATATCTTTCCAGGCTTTCTGAGCCTTGTAGTCCTCCGGGCGCTGGGATCAGGGCAAACATGGCCGGGCCTCTTGGGCACATGCGCAAGAGTGTCACTTCGCCCCGGCGGCAGAGGCAGATTTAAATGCCCAGCTCTTTAATCACTGCACTGCACAGGAGTCTGGCTTCTTACTTCTGATACACAGGTATCTTACTCTTAATGATCTATCCCTGTATATGACTACTGTTTTCCCTACCTGTTTCATGGACAATTGCTTTTCTATACTATTTCAAGCTGCCCTTTCTTTCTCTCTGCCACCGCTCATGGAGACCACTGCCCACGCAGACCACCCTCAGCAGATAAGGTAAGAGATTGTCCATCACTTATAGGTAAGTATTGGAGAGAGAAAAGGAGCACAACCACTAATGCTGCGGTTTCTGGTAGCCCTACCAGGTCAAGAGCCACAAACTCCATTGTATAAGGACCGGTCAAGCCATGCTTCAAGCCACAGAAGATCTAGAAGAAGCCGATCAAGATCCTCATCCCATCATTGGCACTCACGCCATAACCGCTCACGTCATAGCCAATCACACCATAAGAAGTCACCCTCATCCCATCGTAATTGGAGTCAGCACACCCGCCCTGCAAAAAATGCTTGCTGGGTGTGCGATGCTCCAGCTTTGCCAGATAAATTAGCCTGCCATACATGCTTCAATGAAGCAACAAAGGAAAAAGAATCAGGGGCCAGAGAGGTTACTGACCTCATCAGGGAGTCAGTGCGGGAATACATAATCGAGACATCAGCACCGGAGACAGACAGGCCGGTTCCAAGCACACCATCGGCAGCTCCTCTTTATACCTTAGAGCCAGAATCTTCTTCCGAAAATGAAGATCCGTAAGTGTCAGATTGGATTTGACTTTACCTTAGTCACACTTTTTGCAAGGTCAGTCAAGGAGACTATAGGCTGGGAGGAAGCTAAGGAAGCACCCCGAAAGATTTCTAAATACTTCTCAAAGTTAAAGAAGAATCCTTTCCTTTCATTGAAGAGTTAGAGGACCTTATTAAGGAAGAATGGGAGAGATCTGATAAAAAGTCATGTCACCCTGCCAATCGAGGATGCAGTTACCTTTCGGACGTACTAGACTGAAAGTTCGATCTAGAATTTAAAAAAGCATATTCCACGGCAGGTGGCGCATGTAGACCAGCAATTTCCATGGCAGAGCCATCTCCAGATTGACCACCAATAATTGCGGGAAGGAGCCGACCAGGAGACGATCATTACTTCCCTCCAGGAACTCAAATTGGCAGGTGATTTTGTAGCGGAAGCTCGAACAATGTTAGCCTCCGTAATGGCAAGAAGGGCCTTGTGACTAAAACCTTGGGTAGCCGACGCTGCATCATAGACAAACTGGTGCAAAATTCCAATGATGGGGCAAACCTCTTTAGTTCCAAATTGGACTCAGCCATTTCTAAAGTAACAGGAGTAAAGTCAGGTTTGATTCCCTCCAGCAGAACCGGAAACACAAAAAAGTCCTTCCTATAGATGCAACCTTCCAGAAAGATACAGGGAGGCAAAGTCCTATAGACCAGGAAGAAAATTTAAAAGAAACTGGAGAAATACACAGTCATCCTTTTTGAGAATGCAGAAATCCAAGACCACCCCAACTGGGGAGCAGAAGAAGTCTCTTTGAAGGTGCGCCTGCTTATTCTGTACAGGTGGGTGCCAGACTCAAGAGGTTTATACGAAGATTCCTGGACTCTTTACACAATAAAGTTTGGTCACAGGTGGAGGTTCATAGTCAGACTACCCAGAAACCACTTTCAGCCAACCAGAACTGAAGTATGTAACAGAGCTAAGCCCTTGTACACACGGTCGGACATTCTGATGGACAATGTCCGATAGGACCATGTTGTCAGATAATCCGACATTGTGTGGTCTCCATTGGACTGCTTCCATCGGAGTATCCAATGGACCAAGTTTTCCAGCTGGGCTATAAAATTTTCCGACAACATGATCCGATCGGACTTTGTCCGATCATGTGTAGAGAATTCCGATCGGACACAGTGCCACGCATGCTCAGATCAAATTCCTAGACCAAAGCTATTGGCTACTAGCCTGAACGTAGTCCCGTCGTAATGAAATAACATCATCACGTTCTGAACGATCGGATTTTCCGACAACTTTGTCCGACCGTGTGTATGCAACAGTTTCGGACAAAATCCGTCGGATTTGGTTGTCAGAATGTCCGACCGTGTGTACAAGGGCTAAGACAAAAGGGAGAGGTCCTGGAAGTCCTAACATGTCAAAGGGGAAGAGGATTCTATTCCCCTCTATTTCTAGTAAAAAAGAAAACATGAGATTTATGACTAGTGCTGGATTTAAAAGGACCTCAACAAAAAAATCAAGATAGAAGCCTTCAAGATGAAAAGCCTCCAGTCCATACTGATGGCAGTAAACTTAAAAGATTGGATGCACCAAGTGAAGATCTCTAAAATTGTCCCTTTTCAGCCGCCTTCCGACCTTAAAGATGACAATCCTACCTAAACCTTTATATCTTTTTGAGACGTTACTCATCCCCATCCTATCCTCGCACTTCAAGAGGCTCCAGGGCGACTTAATACATTTTCTCTAGAACTATAATGCCGCGTATGCTGGGACTGTGACATCATAATGGGTGGGCACATCACCCGGCGATGTCCCTATATAAGTCGCCGCACACCGCGTCCCTGTCATTGCGGCTAGAGAGAGCGACGAGTCAACATCTCAAGGAAGAAGAAGAAGAGAAGGCGGTGGCGGCGATAGAAGACCGGGCCACCGCTTGTAAAAGAGCTGGAAGAAGGCGCGGTGGCCCGGCAAGGAGAACCGAAGAGGGGGACAAGACCCCCGAAGTCGGAAGAAGACCCCCGGGCTCCTCCGCTAGTAAAAAAGCTAGCAGAAGATAGCAGATGGAGTCCGGCGAGAAGACCCCCGGAGCTGTGCAATAAATTATTTTTAACCCTTGTGTGTTGTGTTTTATTTAAATTTTTTTCATAGGGGAATGGGTAGAGGTACATTGTACCCCATACTCATTTACATAGGGTGGGGGGGCCAGTATCTGGGGGCTCCCTTATTAAAGGGGGCTCCCAGATTCCGATAAGCCCCCCGCCCGCAGACCCCAACAACCAACGGGCAGGGTTGTTGGGAAGAGGCCCTCATCCACATGGGGACAAGGTGCTTTGGGGTGGGGGCTGCGCGGCCCCCCTTTCCCCAAAGCACCCCCCATGTATCAGCTCATGACCATGGATCTCTCACCAGCCGGACCACGACATGCCTATATGAGCAAGTGAGAGCAAGCCCTGGGTGTGGACATACCCCTGAACACGTGGCAGCTCATATGATCGCAGGCCTCTAAGAGCTCCATATGTACACTCTATAAAGAGAATCAATATAAGATTCTATTTCTTGGTATCAGACCCCGGACCTGCTCCACTCCATATACCCCTCAGCTGACCCTCGATGTTGGCGATGTCGTAAGGATAGGGGGATGTTATTTCATGTCTACTGGACTTGCCTTCTACTCACCCCCTATTGGCAGATGGTGCATTCCCTGCTTCAATCCATCTTTGGTACAGGAGTGCTCTTAGATCCGAAAACTTTCCTTCTGGGCCTCCACCCACCTCCTTCTCTAAACTATCCAAAAAACTCTTGGCACACGTGCTAACTGCAGCATGGTATTTGGTGGCCCTGAGGTGGAAGAAGAGGGAACCCCCCTTACTATTCTAGTTGCACTCTAGGATCAGAGATGTGAAAAGAATGGAGTACCTGACAGTCTCTTTAAATGATACTCTTGTTAAACACAACCGAGTATGGGAGCCCTGGGTCCTATTGGAGACTCCAAAACCTAATGCTCTGTAGCCCTCGATTTTTTTTCAGAGGCTACCGGTACCTACGACTGGTGCCCTTCAGGTGGTGCCGGGCTCTGGGGGCGGGTGGTTGTCTTCTCTTTCTACTTCACTACCTCCTTTCCAGCTTTTTTCCCCCTCTCTTATCTGACTCTCCTCAACCGTGACGTTTACACACGAGCGGACCGCTCGTACTGGTACATTGTGCAGTAGCTTTGAAAAAAATTATCTCTTTAAAGTTACCCTCGATATCAATTAAAAAGTGGTTGGGACAGGAGAAGTCTGGTACCGGACCCCCCTCCCCCTCCTTCCTCTCAGGAGTTTGTGTTGTTCACCTTACAGCTGTAAGGTAATTATTTAGTACACTCACGGGTCGGTGAACACTTGGATTATTGCTGGACACTATTTGTCACATATGTGTGATGCTTCCCTCACTGTTGTTTGGAGGATTTTAATTCACTATTTATATGGACTTTCACCCGAGTGACACTGTTTCACTGTGTATTGGGATATATGTAAATTTATATATTCACACTTTTTATTGATTATCTTAATTTTTCACGTGCATTTATTGATTTTATATTGCTGTTTTTTATGTGATTATGTGTGGATCACTGTGAGGTTTTTGAGCATATTAGCACTTTATTTTATTTGGGTTATTACTAGCATAGTATTTTTTTGTGGATAGAACGGTTTACTATATATTTGGGATTTTTATCACATCAATTTTTATCACATGAATTATTGTTTTTTTTGTTATTTATTTATTACTTTGGCACTTTCACGCAGGGAGCGCAACACCATTTTTACTATACTGTTTACTTATTTATGAGATTTGTTTGACTCATACGGTGTGTGCAGCACCTTTTTAGACGTGATCTATTCGTTTTTTTTTTCATAATAGCACAGGAGCCATATATTTTTCTGTCTTTCAAATAAGCTTTATTATTAATAACTTTTTGTAAAAATAGATCTATGTATTCCCCTATTCTTGAAAGCAGGGATCCAATCCCACTTACTATTGGTCTTCCCAGGGGTTTTTAATGTTCTTAAGAATTTTTGGCAGGTAATAGATTGTGGGAACTCTAGGGGCTCTTGGGAGTAAATATCTTGCCTCTTTCTCCGTCAGTATTTTTAAATCCATTCCTTTTTTTATAATTTTTTTGAGCTGTGATTTCAATTTATATGTGGGATTACCTATTCATTTCTTATATGTATCTTTGATCAATATTAATCTTGTCATCTCCTCAACTTTTTTGTCCAAAATAACAATAGCTCCTCCTTTACCCGCTGCCCTAGGTCCTTTTGTTTTTTTCTAATTCACTTATGCCTTGTTTGACATATTTTGGTAAATTTTTCAACCATAGCCCTGAACACTTCCAAAAACTCACTTTTAGGGTTAAATACCAAGGCATTTCTTAAGCCGCTAAGTGAATATTGACTATCTTGTAAAACTCTTACTTTAAAATGTTTTATTTATCTCAAAAAACGTTCTCAAATTGAGTTTCCTCCCAAATTTCTGCAGATCAATATAAGTATTACATTAATATTGGTACAGGGAATGTAAATTCAATCCTAAATCAAGTCATTTTAATTCTGCTACAGTTAAAACCACACTACTTATATTAAAAATGTCTGTTCCTATTCTCCTTTTCTTTCTACCTGTTTGTCTTCCATTTTCTGTTTCATATATTGATTCTACTGACCTCTGTGGTCCCAGCTCTGATTCTGTCCACCCTAATGCCGTGTACACAAGAGCGTAATTTACGTCAGAAAAAGTCAGACGGGAGCTTTTCATCGTATATTCTGATCTTGTGTATGCCCCATCGGACTTTTTACGTCAAATTCTTACGGACCTAGAAAGAGAACATGTTCTAAATTTTTTCGCTCTGAACCAATTCCTATCCGGAAAACCGCTCATCTGCATGCTGTTCCGACGTACCAAAAACAGCGCATGCTCTGACGCAAGTACGGGACAGAAGCGTTCGATGTGGTAAAACTAGCCTTCGTAATGGAGATAACATATTTCTCATGCAGCACATTCTTTTGTTCTTTATAATGCTAGAATAATGAAGTTGTTTTGCTGCTGATATTCACACAGAGTTCTCACAAACTAATTTTTAAAAAGCCCGATCTCCATAATAATGTTTAGAATACATTTTTAAAGTCTTTTTGTTTTTATTTCATCAAGATCTCCTTTTTTTGGATTATTGAAAAAATATTTCCTAGTGATCTCCGTTTTATAAATGTTATTTTTTTGTGTGTCAAGTTACCACTATAACATTATTATCTTGTATTTTTTATTAACTTCAGGGAGTTTGGTGTCCCTTGTTAATTTGAAATTGTCTTTTAGAAATGTACCTGCCTACTCACAAACTGTCCTTTTTGGAGAAAAACACATAGGCAAGTATTTTCAGAAAATAAAATCTCCATTTATGGGTAACAAAATAAAGAGGAAGGCAATGCTGGAGAAACTTTTGTAATTTGCGAAACCTTTTAGCCCCAGAGCACACATCAAGCCTGGAAAATAAAATTGTTAGCTTGAGGAGTCCATATCATTTGGAGCCCAATCTGGTCCAGAACTCCCAGAGATCAGGACCAGCAGCAGATGACATACGTCCCCAGGCTGTGGTATTACCACAGCCTGCGTCTTCTGTCAGACCAGATTGAACCCAGGATATCACTTTCTTCTCTTCACTGCAGCCTTCCCTCCACGCTTCCCTGCAGCCTTCCTTGAAGCCTGTGGCTCTGGTGGTGGACTTGTGGCAGTAGGCGGAGGATCTGCAAGCTCATATACGTGGCTGTTCTCAGTCAGCTGGCCCCTCAACCCCTTCTGAAGGACCTCACCAAAAATTCCTTCAGAGGAGGCGTTGGCCCTCCTCCAATTTCATCAATCTAGTGGCTAGATAGCAGCCATAGGCCTCTTCAGCATTGAGGGGGCTTCTGAGGACATCACTTGCTTCCCTAATGAGGCCCAGTGTTGCCTCCTCCATCATTGTCCCCTTCCCGGGCCTTTTTGTTGTGGCACCTGGGATTGGGAGAGACTCTCACTGGGCCCGGCCGCCTCCTGGCTGACGCTGGGCCCGGCCGCCCCCTGGCTGACGCTGGGCCCGGCGCCCCCTGGCTGACGCTTGGCCCGGCCGCCCCCTGGCTGACGCTGGGCCCGGCCGCCCCCTGGCTGACGCTGGGCCCGGCCGCCCCCTGGCTGACGCTGGGCCCGGCCGCCCCCTGGCTGACGCTGGGCCCGGCCGCATCCTGGCTGTCCCTTTCCAGACCCTCCTGCTGGCTGAGCTCATCTTCTGTATAAAAAAAGGGACATCGTTTTAGTTTTAAGTTCATCAATCACACACAATTTTCAGTTCATGACTTGCAAATTGAATGTTAATAAATAGAAAAGACTATCATTCTGACCCCAGCATTTTTCATTCTTTTCCCAAACATTTTTGGCCACTACTGTCTATTGATATGTAAATCTCTTTGTTTTAAATCATTAATTTGTTATCAATTATAATATCTAGTTAAAGAGGAAGTAAAGCCTCTTAAAAAAATACACCCTGCAAGACAAAGGCATAATGAGCTAGTATGCATAGCATACTAGCTCATTATGATTTACTTACCTGGGATCGAAGCCCCCACATCTGCCCTCGTTTGCCTCCTTCGATGCCGCCATCTATCCCAGAGTGACTACTGGGTATCATGACTCCGGCGCTGTGACTGGCCGGAGCCACGATGACGTCACTCCCGCGCATGCGCGCTGGTGCCGCCACAAACGGCACGCTTAGTGCGCCTGCGCCCGATGTCTATGGCGCATGTGCCGTAGACAGTGCTGTTATTTCTGTAAATATCTCCTAAACATTTTAGGTTTGGGAGATATTTCTTGCACCTACAGGTAAGCCTTAATCTAGGCTTACCTGTAGGTTAAAGTGGTTGTAATGGGTTTACAACCACTTTAACATCATTAATATTAGGACAATAAATATGTATTGCAGTTTGTTAAAGTATCACAGCCTTGGTACATACACTTGCACTGCTGCTGCTCATTTTTGACACTATAATGTCTAATATTGCCTTCAGTTTTTTTATGTTGGACTTTGTAAGTTCCAGAGTTTTGTATGCTCTGTTTAGAAACATGCGTGCTTATACCAAAAAAATTTTTTAGAAAAAACGTTTTTTTAAATCAAAATTTTATAACGCACATGTGAATGTGCACAAAGTAAAAACTTTGCTAATCAACATTGTGTGGCTTATTCTTTCAATTCTCAATACCAGTTGTTTAAGTAACTTTGTGTTTACAGTGACAATGGGGATTATTTACTAAAGGAAAATCCACATGGCACTACAAGTACACTAGGAGACAGCCAAAAACAAACACAAGCAATAAGGAAAATTAAAGATTTTAATCAGTTTTTTTTTATATATATTTACACATTGTCTGGCATATCAATGGTCCCCCTACCCGTAAAATAATTTACATATTTCTGCTGAACTTCCCGGGCGCTTTGGGGTGCCAAGCCAGGACGGGCAGTATTAAGGCCCATCAGGGGATTCTCAGGATTCCAACCACAGGCACAACGGAGGCAAAATAATTATAAAATTGTGCAATATGCAGAAGGATAAGGTGATGTGGTTGATTTTGTAGTCCGCCATATGGATTGCTGTCAGAAACAGGTGGAACCGGCTGGCCATGATCCCAAATTTATTCTCAAATGACTCTTCTCGCTCTTGCCAGCCAGTGGTTAAAAACCCTCCTCTCTGGGGTAGGGTCTTCTGGGGCAATAGCTTCATCAGGTGCACACCCAGAGTGAACCCTTCATCAGCAATAAAGATGAATGGGAGTCCTTCAACGTTGTACGCATTAGGTGGCAATGCCAGGCCACCAGTCTGGAGATGTTGGTAAAACTCCGTCTGGGCGAAGACTCCTCCATCCGACATTCTTCCCCACATCCACATAGAAGAATTCATATTGTGCTGACACCACCGCCATTAACAATATACTATTAAACCCCTTATAGTTATAATAGTAAGCCCCCAAATGGAGTGGTGGCATGATGTAGACATGCTTCCCATCTATAGCCCCTCCACAGTTAGGAAAGTCCCAACAGTAGGCAAAATGGAATGCCACAGTCTGCCATTCCTGTGGCATTGAAGGAAACGCGTTAAAACATAAAAAAAATATTAGTACTTTTGAACATAACATTGCAAGCAGATTAAACACAAACATTTTTTGCCCGACATCAGTATAACATTTATTTTAAGGAGTATTTCAAGACAAAAACATAAGGTCCACTTATCAGATTCCTCACCCCCTCTGATGGCCCATTGTAAACATTTGGGGGGGGGGGGGGGGGTCGAGCTGCGTTTGGGACCCAAAAAAAAGTCTTTGGCACTCTGCCTGATTTTAAGGACACACCTAACATTTGTACACATTGTAGGTGGTGTTTAGGGTAAAGCAGTACAATGGAGCTGACAAAATACATTAAGTGACTAGGCTAGGTGTATATGGACCCAGGATAGCATGCTGTGGGGAGGTTAGTGAAGGCAAATATGTAGGCCAAAAAAGGAGCATTAAAAGCTTACAGCATGCATGAGGACATTCACAGCATATTCCAATCATGGTAATTAGGGAATGATGAAAGAAATACAATACATTAGCAAACATTAAATACATAGAACGTGATGTTGAAGGAGAAAACTTACCCTAATATAGTCCTTCTGCAGGACCTGAATGATGGCAGAACAGGTCTCTAGAATAATCTCCCCCCAGAGCCTGTCTGTAGAGAGCTTGAGGTCCTGCAGTCTCCAAGTACCGCAAGGTGGTGACTAGCCTCTGCTTAGGAGTGATGACTTGCCGCATGCAGGTGTCCTCCTTCGTAATATAAGGGGTCAGCAAAGTCAACAGACGGTGAAAAATGGGTTCTGTCATCCGGAGAAAGTTCCTGAAATCATCAGGATTATTCTCCTGGATTTTACGAAGCAGAGGCATATGAGAGAATTGATCACACTGGAGCAACCAATTCTTGGTTGATGAACTCATCCCCACCCTGTTCATGGACTGGGCTTAGGTCAAAGCTCGAACTTCAACACCAAGCCCCCACACAGCACGAACTGTACAACTAATACGTACCCGCAACATGGCTTCAAATCAGTCGGCTGGTCAGAACGAACAAACAGAACACACTGAAGAGCAAGGCCTGTGAATAGCGTCTGAAAATCAGAAACAAGCTGACAAGAACACACTGAAAAACAGATGCGAACTGACTACATGCACTGAAAAGCAGATACAAACCCACAACCAAAAACTGAAGAGCAGTAACGGACTGAAAAGCACGAAAACTGAAAAGCGTGAATCATCTCTCACCAAACTTCTACTAACATGAGATAAGCAGAAGGAGCCCAAAGGGTGGCACACTGGCTATTGAACTTCCTTTTTTCAGTCCCGTCATACATGTTGTACGTCACCGCATTCTTGATGGTCAGACTTTGGTGTGACCGTGTGTATGCAAGACAGCTTGAGAATTCCGTCTGAGAAACCTTCAGAGTTTATTCCGATGGAAAAAACGATCGTGTGTACATGGCATAAGAGCAAAAAAAGTGCATTTTTGGAAGTGTTCAAGGCTATGGTTGAAAAGGATATAAAAGAAAAACATAAAAAAAAAAAAATAGGATTTATTTACCAAAGTATGTCAAACAGGGCATAACTGAATTAGAAAAACTAAAGGACCTAATAATGAGGGCAGCGAATAAAGGAGGAGATATTGTTATTTTGGCCAAAAAAGATTATAAGGAGGAGATGACAAGAGTACTATTGATCAAAGATACATATAAGAAATTAATAGGTAATCCCACATATAAATTAAAATCACAGCTCAAAAAAATTATTGAAAAAAGGAAAGGATTTAAAAATACTGACGGAGAAAGAGGCAAGATATTTACTCCCAAGAGCCCCATAGAGTTTCCACAATCTATTACCTGCCAAAAATTCATAAGAACATTAAAAAACCACCTGGTTGACAAATCGTAAATGGGATTAGATCCCTGTTTTCAAGAATAGGGGAATACATAGATCTATTTTTACAAAAAGTTGTTATTAACCACTTCAGCCTTGGAGGATTTGGCTGCTCAATGACCAGAGTACTTTTTACAATTTGGTACTGTTCTGCTTTAACTGGTAATTGCGCGGTCATGCAATTCTGTACCCAAACTAAATTTGCGTCCTTTTTTCCCGGCGAATAGAACTTTATTTTGATGATCTTTGATTGCCTCTGCAATTTTTTTTTTGCGCTATAAACAGAAAAAGACCAACATTTTGAAAAAAATATATATATATATATTTTCTACTTTTTGTTATAATTTTTTTTTTTAATAAACTCCATTTTAGTCATACATTTAGGCCAAAATGTATTCAGCCACATGTCTTTGGTAAAAAAAAACAGTCAATAAGCGCATATTTATTGGTTTGCGCAAAAGTTATAGCGTCTACAAACTAGGGTACATTTTCTGGAATTTACATTTTTGATTTCACTCCTTACTACCTAACTGTGATAGGTGGTGAGCCGTAAAATCCACATTTTACACCTTTAGAAAGCCTGAAGGCAGTACTTGGTTTTTGGGGTGGTGCTTGGTGCGCGGCTAAGCTCCCAAAAAGTCTCACACATGTCATATCCCCGTACACAGGAGAAGCAGCAGAATGTATTTTAGGGTGTAATTCCACATATAACCATGCCATGTTTGTACAATATATCATTTAGTGACAACTTTTTGTAAAAAATAAATAAAATGTACCAGTGGTTTTTCCCAAAACTTGTGGCAAAATATCAAATATTCCATAGACACAACATGCCTCTCAGCAAAACGCTTGAAGTGCCTTCTTTCCGAAATAGGGTCATTTGTGGGGGTTTTATGCTATCTTGACATTTCAGGGCGGTGATGAATGGACCAGCATACAAATTGCTTTAGTCCACAATAGATCTATAGAGATCTTCCATGTAAAACAGCGTATAAAAATCAAGTGACATAAAATCAACTGTTTCCACCTGAATTTCAGGTTGGCCAGTGAATGGGGGAAGTGCGGGTGCTGCAGAAGTGGTGGGCTCCCAATTAGGATTGGCAAATGCAGCACTATGGCACTATGGGCTCGACGGTCTTTGTCTTCCTGGTGGCTGCAGGACACTAATTGTGCTAGCCACCTCCCCAGCTTGAACTGCACTAATGGGACTCGCAACATGATACTGCAGTGTTAGTTTTACTATGACCAGGGTGTACTAGGCCGCTGATGCTTGCCAGTTCACCAGAAGGGTGAGCGGCACTAGTACTGGCTCTCTGCTCCATACGAGAGCAGTATGTCTGACCTTGGCAGGGACCACAACTCCATCGTCAGAGCTATCTGTCAGGGTGCCGCTTCTGTCTACAGGATCGTATTCTGAGCCTGAATCTGACAGATGAGCGACTTCCGTTTCACTGTCTGTCATGCTCAAAAACGTGTAGGCCTCTTCACTAGTGTACCTTCGATTTGACATTTTGGTCTTTAAATTTACTGGTACACTAGACTCACAGGAAAAAGTGCTTCTGACTGTTAGCGACTGATTCAAACGCTACCAAAAAAACTGTTAGCGTTCGCAGGGATCAGGCCTGACTCTGCGAACACTGCAGTTGTGTGTTGTGTTTTTGTAGGCGACAGTGATTGATACTGCACTTGGGTGGGCTGGGTGAAGGGGCTAAACACAGGTGCTAGCAGGTATCTGGGCTGATCCCACTAACACTGCATTTTTGGGAACCCTAAACTGCTGGGAACGCTAGTATAGATCTGATCAGATCAGATATTGATCAGACACTATACTACTAAGGGAGGTGTATGGTGCGTGTGTGGACGTTAGCGCTACTGGCACTAATCTGCCTCTGCCTGGGGTGACGCAGACCCTGACTGATGCTAAAACTTAACTGATATCACCCGCGGGGCGATCAGGGGGTTAAATCTTTATTGGGTAATATACGGCGGGTGCTCTGCTGCTATAAACTAACCACCTGTAACACTAATACGGTGATCACTGGTGAGGGGGTGAAAGGCTTAACTAGGGGTTGCAATCAGGGGGTAAAACCTTTATTAGGCAATATATGGGGGTACCTGATGCTATAAAAACCTGACGGTGAAACTAATCGGCAAACTAGCGTCACCCGTGACACAAATACAGCGATCGATTAGTGACACTGGCAACAGGGGGTGAGAGGGTTAACTGGGGGCAATCAAAGGGTTAAACCTTTATTAGGGGGGTTTAGGAAGGTAACCTAGACCTAACGGGGCCTACTACTAACTACCCTAACACTTATTTCAGTCACAAATGACACAAATGCAGTGATCAGTGAAAAATCTGAAAACTGTAATTGGTGACACAGTGACAGGGAATGACAGGGTCAACTGTGATATGGTGTTAGTTTAGTGTTGTGTAGGGATGAGCCGAACACCCCCCGGTTTGGTTCGCACCAGAACTTTCGAACGGACCCCAAATTCGTACGAACTTTAGAACCCCATTGAGGTCTATGGGACTCGAACGTTCGAAATTAAAAGTGCTAATTTTAACGGCTAATATGCAAGATACTGTCCTAAAAAGGGTTTGGGGACCTGGCTCCTGCCCCAGGGGACATGGGTCAATGCCTAAAATGTTTTTAAAAATGGCCGTTTTGGCGGGAGCACTGATTTTAATGACGATTAAAGTGAAAAAAAAGTGAAATATTCCTTTAAATATGGTGCCTGGGGGGTGTCTGTAGTATGCCTGTGAAGTGCCACGTGTTTCCCGTGTTTAGAACAGTCCCTGCTCAAAATGACATTAAACGTAAATAACATCATTTAAAACTGCTTGCGGTTTTAATGTTATATCTGGTTCCTGCAATATGGTTGAAAATCATTGAGAAAAATGGCATGGGTAGCCTTCCCTGCCCATTACCAGCCCCTTTGGGTCTTGTACGCATATTAAGGGGAACCCCGTACCCATATTAAAAAAAGGAAATGCGTGTGGCCCCCCAGGCCCTATATACTCAGAACAGCAGTATACAGGCAGTGCAAACAAGACAGGGACTGTGTAGGTTTGTTGTGTTAAGTTGAATCTGTTTGTAATTTTCAACTGGTACATTTTTAAAGTGTAGCTCCAGTCAAAAAAACTATTTTTAAGCTTTTTGGAAAACATAGGGAAGGGTTATCACCCTTGTATAATTTGTTTAGTCATCCATCTTTTTTCATCTCACTTGCTGTTGTCTCCTTCCGTTTGCAAGTAGGAGATGTTTGTAAGTTGGATGTTTGAAAGTAGGGGCCTGCCCTATATGCTCTGCAGAAATGGCGGATTAAGGTGTTGGTTTTGCCACAACATTGTAAGCCCTGAAAGTGACTCTTGATGGGCGCTGGAGCGCCCTGCTGTGAACGATTATATCAAGAATTGTAATTACATGCCATTGCTGAACAGTGGTAGAAAAATTGACCTTTGGTAGTTGTGGTGCTGGTGCCACAACACTATAAGTCCTCACAGTTACTCTGGGTGGGCCCTCCTGTGAAATATTATATCAAGAATTGTAATTACATGTCCCTGTTAAACAGGGGCAGAAAAATTGGGCCTTAGGCACTGGTGCTGGTGCCACCACACTGCAACCTCTCCCATATACTCTAGTTTTATTGCAGGAATTAGCCCTGCTGCAAAGCATTGCATCACAAATTGTAATTAAACGCCCCTGTTAAACAGGGGCAGAAAAATTGGGCTGATGGCATCACCCAGAACCAGAAATGTTCTTCCAACATATCAGCGGAGGAGGAAGAGGATAGACAATCAACATAACAGGACAGTCACTCAGCATCAGCGTAGGCAGTCTTGAAGGGATGTGATATTTCAAAAAAAAAATTATTCGGTTACATCAGCTTCAGGTGCTTGGTAGCTGTGGGTGATCCGAGACTGATTCATCTTGATGAAGGTCAGTCGATCAACTGATTCGGTGGACAGGCGCACCCTGTGATCGTTAACAAAGCCACCAGCAGCACTGAAGGTGCGTTCCGAAAGAACGCTGGATGCAGGACAGGCCAGTAGCTCAATTGCATACTGTGCAAGCTCTGGCCAGTGATCCATCCTCAAGACCCAGTAAGCCAGAGGATTTTCGGTGGGAAAGGTGTCCAAGTCTGACCTTGCCCCTAGGTATTCCTGCACCATGTAAATCAGTCGCTGGCGATGGTTGCTGGAACCGATCATACCTTGGGGCTGCGGACTAAAAAATTGTCTGAAAGAATCAGTCAGACGGCCACCTTCTCCACCGCTCCTTCTAAACCGATGCCTCAGCAACACGTTGTCCAGGACCAGGAGTTTGTAACCTCCCAGTCTCTGGGAACGCGTTGCACAGACCTTTCTGCAAGGCCTCCCGGAGATGTCTCATCCTCTGCTCCCTCTGCAATGGCAAGATAAGGTCGGCAACCTTACCCTTGTACCATGGATCAAGGAGAGTTGCCAGCCAGTAATGGTCCCTCTCCTTGATCCAAAGAATACGAGGATCCTTCCGCAGGCTTTGCAGGATCAGGGAGGCCATGCAGCGTAGGTTAGCTGAGGCATTCGGTCCGGAGTCCTCTGGGTCACTAAGGGCAACATGATCCGCAGCTACCTCCTCCCAGCCACGTACAAGTCCACGTGTTTCTTGGGACTGTAAATCATCCCTACAAGACTGCTGATGCTGAGTGCCAGCCTCCACCTCCATGCTGACACAATCATCCTCCTCCTCCTCTTCTTGTGTGATGGGTGGCACAGCAGGAACACTGTCTGGATAAAGGGGGCCTTGAGAGGCAAGGAAGTCCTCCTTTTCCTGCCTCTGTTCTGCCTCAAGTGCCCTGTCCATTATTCCACGCAGCGTATGCTCCAAGAGGTGGACAAGAGGGTACAGTGTCACTGATGCATTCACTGTCATTGCTCACCATCCTTGTGGCCTCCTCAAATGCTGACAGGACAGTGCATGCATCCCTGATCATGTCCCACTGGCGTGGTGAGAAAAATCCGAGCTCCCCTGACCCTGTCCTGGTGCCGTAGTTGCACAGGTACTCATTGATGGCCCTCTGCTGCGTGTGCAGCTGCTGCAGCATGACCAACGTTGAGTTCCACCTGGTGGGCATGTCACATATAAGGCGGTTCTTGGGCAGGTTCAACTCCTTTTGGAGCTCAGCCAGCCGAGCACAGGCATTAAATGATCGGCGGAAATGCACACAGACTTTCCTGGCCTGCTTCAGGACATCCTGTAAGCCGGGGTACCTGCCCAAGAACCGCTGCACCACCGGGTTAAGGACGTGAGCTACACAGGGCACATGGGTCAGTTGTCCCTGTCGGAGGGCGGAGAGGAGGTTGGTGCCATTGTCACAAACCACCATTCCTGGCTTAAGCTGGCATGGCGTCAACCACCTCTCGGCCTGCCCCTGCAGAGCTGACAAAACATCCGCCCCAGTGTGGCTCCTGTCCCCCAAACAAACCAGCGCAAGCACGGCATGGCATCGTTTTGCCTGTGTACTTGCGCAGCCCCTGGAACGCCTATGGGGCACCGCTGGTTCTGAGGACAGAGCACTGGAAGAGGCCATGGAGGAAGAAGAAGAGGAGGGGGTGGAGGAGAGAGGTGTGTCACAACCAATAGTAGCATTTTGGAGGCGTGGTGGCGGAACAACCTCCAACACTACTGCACCTTGTCCTGCATCCTTCCCAGCTGCCAGAAGAGTGAACCAATGGGCCGTGAAAGACAGGTAACGTCCCTGTCCATGCCTGCTGGACCACGAGTCAGCGGTAATATGCACCTTACCGCTGACCGACCTGTCCAGCGAGGCAAGGACATTGCCTTCCACATGCCGGTAGAGAGTCGGAATCGCCTTCCGTGAGAAAAAGTGGCGTGCCACTGAGGAACCGCACATTGTACAAACTCACGGAAGGGGGCCGAGTCTACCAACTGAAAAGGCAGCAGTTGAAGTGCTAGCAATTTAGCCAAGCTAGCATTCAACCGCTGGGCATGTGGATGGCTGGGAGTGAACTTCTTTCGCCGGTCCAGCAGCTGGGGCAGGGACATTTGCCTGCTATAATCGGATGTGGGTGTACTGCTAGCAGAGTGCCCAGAAGCACTTGGCTGTGACACACCTAATTCTACACCTTCATTCCTCTCAGAGCAGGTTTCAGAGAGGACTGAAGGTCTAGTGGGGTTGGAGATGCCAGCTGATGAGGAGCAAGGAGAGGTCCGCTTTGTTCTTTGGTGTGGGTCTTTGAGGTACGCTTGCCAACGAGCTGCATGGCAGGTCAACATATGTCTGGTCAAGCATGTGGTGCCCAAGCGGCTGATGTTTTGGCCACGCGAGATACGCTTGAGACATATGTGTTGCAAATAGCAGCGGTGCGATCTGATGCACTCGTCTCAAAAAAGGCCCACACCAAAGAACTTTTAGAATAATGCGCAGAGGCAGCGCCCTCGGAGCTCTGCGGTGTGATTCAGTCGGTGTCCTGCCCCTAAGCTGGCCCCCGGAGGGCATCCTGCCTCGTTGGACATGTGCCTCCTCCTCCTCCTCCTCCTCTCTCCTACCAGGCAACCACGTGGAGTCAGTGCCCTCATCATCCCCTCCCTCTTCATCGCTGTAGCAAACCTGGCAATATGCTGCAGCTTGTGGAACATGACTGTCAGATTGCTGTCCTTCTTGAGCATCCCCTCTCTCTGCATTCACACTACTGCCTTCCTCTAGCTGAGTGTCATCATCAGAGCCTACAAAACACTGGGCATCCTCCTGGAGCATGTACCCAACACTGTGCTCAAAGAGTTCAGGAGACTCCTCAGGAGGACGTGGTGGGTCTAGGGAAGGAGTCACTGGTGATGACATTGAGAGGAGGGAAGACGATGCGTTGGCAGCTGCTTTGCTAGTACCCTGAGACTGGGTGAGAGAGGATGAGGAGGATGAAGAGGGCTTAGTCATCCACTCTACCAAGTCATTGGCATGTTGCAGTTCAACATGTCCAGCTGCCTTAAAGAAGGACAAGCGTGTCCCATGGCCACGTGCTGATGACGATGCACCGCGTCCACGACCAGCACTGTTGTCTCTAGACACAGAGCCTGCTTGCCCTCTTTTATCGGCTCGCGCCTGTCTGCCTCTCCTTGCTGGCCTTCCAGACATGGTAATGGCCTGAAGGGAGTTGGGTAAAACAGCAGTTGGGTAGTGTATATTGTGCTGGAGGCACACAACACCCACTAACTCCTGCAGATGCCTTTATTATAGAACACCAGAGATAAAGGGGTATACTGTAATGGAGTCACACAACACCCACTAAGCCCTGCAGATGGCTCTATTAGAGAACAGCAATAAAGGGTAGATACAGGTGTATATTGTGCTGGAGGCACAAAACACCCACTAACTCCTGCAGATGCCTTTATTATAGAACACCAGAGATAAAGGGGTATATACAGATGTATACTGTGCTGTGCTGGAGGCACACACAACTTCCAATAACTCCTGCAGATGGCAAGTGGGCTCAAATAGAGAAGAGCTATGTAGGTGGATATAGCGGTGTGTACTGGGTACAGAGCACGCTGACAGCATGCATAAGCTCCTAACACTACTGACTGCAAGCTCTATTATAAAAGATAGATCACTAGCTATATAGGTGAGGTGAATATAGTGGTGTATACTGCGGTCAGGACACGCAGACAACAACCACTACAGAAGAGCAAGATCGAAAATAAGCCGATAATGATCGGTGTATACTGTGTTGAAGGTACACAGAACACCCACTAACTGCTTCAGACGCTGGCGGACTTATATAGTGTGGGGCGTGTACTACACAGCCTGAGCTATGATTGGCCACAGGCAATCATGGCTCTCCTCGCTGCTGGCGCTGTGATTGGCCAAGCATGCGGGGTCACAGTGCATGCTTGGCCAATCCATTCACTCTAGCCAATCAATGGCCAGGCTGAGCGGCGAAGAGGATGTCAGAAGCAAGCGTGGGACTTTCGAGGGGTCAGGTAAGTAAAACGGGGGGCTGGCACTGTCAGATGTTTTTTTCACCTTAGTGCATAGAATGCATTAAGGTGAAAAAAAATGTACCTTTACAACCCTTTTAATCAGAGAAGCAGCCAAGAGGCCCATGGTAACCCTGGGGAAGTTGTAGAGAGCCACAGCTCAGGTGGGAGAATCTGTCCACAGGACAACTATTAGTCGTGCACTCCAAAAATCTGACCTGAAAGCCATAAGAAATCCCATTTTCAGTTTGCAAGAAGCCATGTGTGGGACACAGCAAAGATGTGGAAGGTGGTCTGGTCAGATGAGACCAAAATCTTACTTTTTGATCTAGAAAATTGAGTACTGTCCGTGATACTTTTTTTTATGTGCACTAACATACAATTTTTTAGGACAAGCTTTCGGGTATGTCCCCTTCTTCAAGGTCCAAGCAGTACTGATTTACAAATTTTTAAGCAGAATGTAAAAAAATAAAATAAAAAAAAATAAAAAAACACCTCTGAGGGAAAGAAAAGAAAAAACAACAAAAAAACATACAAATCAATGGCAATAAAGATAACAGAAGAGTTAGTGACATAAGACAGAGGGAATTCATTCTTACACACAACTACTTCACTTTCAATAATGACATCTATCTCCAGTGTATGGGTACTGCTATGGGTAGCAAAATGGCACCCCAATATGCAAACTTATTTATGGCTGACCTGGAGGACAAATTTCTGAACAGCATACAACAAAAGCCATACAGATATTATCGCTATATTGATGATATCTTTATGATATGGACTGAAGGTGAAGAAAATCTAAACCAATTCTTCTCATTGATCAACACTTTTCACCCATCTATTAAACTAAAAATGGATTATTCAAACACACATGTCAACTTCCTAGACACTACAGTATACATCAGGGATCACAAGCTTCACACGTCGATATACAGAAAACCGACTGACCGATGCAGCTATC
Source organism: Lithobates pipiens (assembly GCF_037356315.1). Taxonomy (NCBI): domain Eukaryota; kingdom Metazoa; phylum Chordata; class Amphibia; order Anura; family Ranidae; genus Lithobates; species Lithobates pipiens. The sequence continues at coordinate 285,334,665 of NW_027507764.1, forward strand.
TTCACAGTTCCAGTTTTCACCCGCAACACACTAAACGGGCCATCATACACAGCCAGGCCATCAGATACCACCGAATTTGTTCAGACCCAGAAGACAGAGATAAACATCTCAGAACACTGGCAGACTCCTTCCACAAGAAAGGTTACAAAGAGAAAACCATCAACAACAGCATAAACACAGCCTTGAAAACCCAAAGATAAAATCTCCTCCAATACACAGAGAAAAAAACAAATAACCGAGTACCTCTAGTCACCACATACAACCCAGCACTAGAAGGGATCAAAAAGATAATCAAAGATTTACAACCCATTATAACAGAGGATGACACTCTGAAAGGAATATTCCAACAACCCCCATTATTGGCTTTCAGACAACCACCCAACCTCAGACACAAACTAATCAGCAGGAAACTTCACTCTGATTATGAAGTCACAAATAATGGAAGCAAACCCTGCAATAAAAAGCGCTGCAAACTATGCAACCAGATCAATCTATCCAAAAGTGTCACACACACAAACGGGACCTTCAATATCATGGGATCTTACAACTGTACCTCCAGCAATGTTGTGTACCTCATCCAATGCAAAAGGTGCAACAAAGGATCTTATGTTGGTGAAACAGGACAGAAGTTGCAAACGAGGATGAATTTACACAGACATACCATCAAGGAACATAAGGAAGACAGTTTATGTACACCTGTGGGACATCACTTCTCACAACCGGACCACACTATAGAAGACCTCAATGTTTTAGTTCTTAAAGGGAATTTCAGAACTATCCAGGAAAGGAAAACCTTTGAACTAAGAATGATAATTCTTTTTGACACAAAAAATAATGACCTGAATTTAGATATAGGTTTCCTTACTCATTATACTAAAGTTTTACAACCCCCTCTGTGACTAGCAACCCCCCCCCCCCCCCTCCATTCCATAGCTCTCCCTCTGTCTTATCTCACTAAGTCTTCTGTTATCTTTATTGCCATTGATTTTTATGTTTTTTTTCTCTTCTTTCCCTTAGAAGTGTTTTTTTTTTTCTTTTTTTTTACATTCTGCTTAAAAATTTGTAAATCAGTACTTCTTGGACCTTGAAGAAGGGGACATACCCGAAAGCTTGTCCTGAAAAATTGTATGTTAGTGCAAATAAAAAAAGTATCACGGACAGTACTCAATTTTCTCTGTCACAATTGCACTAATACGGCTACAATCACATTAAGTACTTTTTGATCTAAAAGCAAAATGCTATGTGTGGTGGGAAAACTAACACTGCACATCACCCTGAACACACCATCCCCACTGTGAAACATGGTGGTGGCAGCATCATGTTGTGGGGATGTTTTTCTTCAGCAGGGACAGGGAAGCTGGTCAGAGTTCATGGGAAGATGGATGGAGCCAAATACAATGCAATCTTAGAAGAAAACCTGCAAAAGACTTGTGACTGGGGCAGAGGTTCACCTTCCAGCAGGGCAACAACCCTAAACATACAGCCAGAGCTACAATGGAATGGTTTAGATCAAAGCATATTCATGTGTTAGAATGGCCCAGTCAAAGTCCAGACCTAAATCCAATTGAGAATCTGTGGCAAGACTTAAAAATTTCTGTTCTCAGCTCTCCATCCAATCTGACAGAGCTTGAGCTATTTTTTGCGATGAAGAATGGGCAAAGCTGGTAGAGACATCCCCAAAAAGACTTGCAGCTGTAATTGCAAAAATTGTGATTCTACAAAAGTATTGACACAAGGGGGCTGAATACAAATGCACACCACACTTTTCACATATTTATTTGTAAAAAAAAATTGAAAAACATTTATAATTTTCCTTGCACTGCACAATTATGTGCCACTTTGTCTTGGTCTATCACATACAATCCCAATAAAATTTACTTTTTTGGTTGTAACGTGACAAAATGTGGAAAATGTCAAGGGGTATGAATACTTTTTGTCAAAGCACTGTATATCATTTATGGGATAAGACACTCACGCCTTGGAATAAAATATCCTTAAATATATGGACCTGCTGCTGTTCAGAATATCCCCACTAGATGGGGTATGTACACAAAGATAGTAATGGATAAACAGTGCTGGCTCCTCCTAAGGTTTCATGCACACTGGAGCTCATAAACAGCCGTTTTTTGGAGTTTGGGCATTTTTTAAAAGCACATAAACTCCACTCTGTTATCCTATGTGTCCATGCACACATGGAAGTTGTTGGATGTCAGCAGTGGAGTTTATGGGCTTTTTCTGAATGCCATAAAAATCGCGTTCAAGAGCAGTACTGGAGAGTTAACGTTGCAAAAAGAGCGTTAAGCCTCCTTCAGCATTTCTCTGCCTCTATTCAAAATCAGTGGTTCCCTTTGGGAACCCATTGATTTGATCATCCTGATGCGACTTGCAATGTGACTTGTGTGCTGAGGATGAAGGGGAACCCTGCCAAAATGAAAAAAAATTGGTGTGGGGTTCTCCTCGGACGATACCAGACCCTTCAGTCTGGTATGGATTTTAAGGGGAACCCTCTGTGCCGAAAAAACGGAGTGTGGTCCCCCCAAAAATCAATACCAGACCCTTATGCGAGCACGCAGGCCGGTCAGAAAAGGGGGTGGGGATGAGCAAGCGCCCCCCTATACTGAACCATACCAGGCGCATGCCCTCAACATGGGGGTAGGTGCTTCGGGGCAGGGGGGGCTCTGCGCACCCCCACCCCAAAGCACCTTGTCCCCATGTCGATGAGGACAAGAGCCTTTTCCCGACAACCCTGGCCGTTGGTTGTCGGGTCTGTGGGTGGGGGGGCTCATCGGAATCTGGGAATCCCCTTAATAAGGGGGCCCCCAGATCTCTGCCCCCCACCCTATGTGAATGAGTATGGGGTATATTGTACCCCTACCCATTCACCTTGAAACGTGTCAAAAATAAAACACACTACACAGACTTTTAAAGTAATTTATTGGGCAGCTCCGGGGGTCTCTTCCTTCTTCTCCGTGCTCTCTGGCCTCTTCTCCCGCTCTCTGGAATCTTCTGTCAGGCTCCTCTGCTATCTTCTGCTCTTTTGCCCGCTCTTTTGCTAGCGGTGGCCTGGTCTTCTCCGTCGCCTTCTTCCCTCTTCTCTTCTTCCGATGTTGATATGACGCTCTCTCCCGCTGTAATGTAATGTTGTTACGCGGTGCGCAACAACTTATATTGGCATGGGGCGTGGTCATGGGGTGATGTCATCCTGTGACCCAGCCCCCTTATGATGTCACTTTCCGGGGCATGATGGGGCAACAATTCATAAATTGAATAATAAGTGCAAATAGTCCTTTTTCTGAGCAAAAGTGCCAGTGCTCCAAATCCAAATGTTGTGATCCACTTCTTGGGAGTGATAGAGATTTAAAACTCACCAGATGGGTTGGACCCCTTTGCCATATAGCAAAAAGAGTCAATCTCACCTGTAGGTCTCTATGGGGACCTAACCCCGTACTCCGAACTCTGGTGTGTTCCGGTGTCCCCTCTGGGATGAAGATCCTCTGGCTATTTCAGGGATGGATGATAATATGCCCAGAATGAAAGAAAGATAGGAAGCTTCTCATAAGGTAAAAAATCCTTTGATTTATTTCATTAAAAAAATGTATACTACAATTTCCATCTTTTAAAAAACACCACTGCTACTGTGTGAATGCATTTAAAAGCCCCTGTTAGATGGAGACCTGTCGGCAGTTCCGCATTCAACTTGCATTCAAGTCTGGCCAGAAGTGATATGTGAGAAGAGAGTTGAAGCGTTTTGTCATACAAGTGCAAGGTTTTCAAACCTAATGACTCCCTTGTGATCCAGTCTTTTATTTAGCTTGTCTGTTGCGACCCCACTCCCCTTCCAATTCCAGAGCAGAGCTCCATGATGGTACATCCATCTGAGTGGTATTATAAATTATAATATGCCATCGTGAGCTACCGTGTGGTGTTCCTGGTGACATCTTGTGTTCATTATATATATATTAAAAATGAGGTGCCCCCAGGATTTTATGGGCAAGGAAGGTAAGCCAGAATAACAAGGAGTAATATCGTAAAAAAAAAGGAAATTTACTGTGTGTATATAATATTAAAAATGCACAAGTAGATACACCTAAAAACAATGTATTTAACTATGGTCGAATAGAACAGCAACTGAATACTGGAACACACTAGCCTCAAAAATAGAGGTTACAGTAAATGTGTGGTCACAGATGATCCCAAAATGTTTCGGAGATGGGGGGGTAAGTAGTCAATTCCTCCTTCAGGGTTTTTTTTTTACAGGCTTTTTGTTCTATTCAAAAAAGTGTACATAAAGAAAAACAAATACATATACATGCTAGAGAAGATATAAATCTATATAAATACAGCAGGTAAACAGCAAGATATCTATTGGTGGGATATGGGAATACATCATACTCAGAGGATAATGTCCTTAGAAATATAATACACATCAGAAGTTCACAACTAGGAGAGGCTTGCATCTCTGCATTCGCTCAGTTGCATGAGGGACTCTGGAAACCATGAGTGAGTCTGCAATAATGCGTCTCACATTCACCAAGTGTGATGAAATTCCTACGAGGTCTTTGTTTATTAAAATTGCATGTTGAGTATCCTTGCAGCTTCACCCTGGCTGGAAAACACACCAAAAATCGCAGGGATCGCCATAAGATGTGAAACCAATTTAACAAAAATATATAAATATATGATCATGGTATCAGATCATAGGTGAAAGATAAATGCGCAACTACCTAATGAATAGTGGGTAAGTATGTATATAATCTCTGCTAAGCTGAAAATTCCCTGCTGCCGGCCGTATTTGCTGCTGGCTTGTTCCTCAACTACTTTACTGCCTGATCCCAACCAGAAACTACTCGTTACCAACCTTTTGGCTTGTTTACTGACCACGCTGCTGTTTAATACTTATCTGCTCATTCGCTACTGGACCCCAGCTTGCTCACACCTTGGTGGGGCAAACCTGAGGACTGCAACCTGGTCCTAGCACACAGCTAAATCCATCTCAACCATCAGGTGCTCTGGTGAACACCGTCTAGTACTTAGATTCCGCACCTCAGGTGTCATCTGCTAGAGTAACTGCTTGTATACCTATCCTGCTGTTCAGTGGTAGTCCTGCAACTGCTATAGCGATTGGTCTTCAAGCCTGACACCTGATCGTGACAAAATAACCTGGCCGAAAACATGGAGGCCACTATAGCACATGCTGTGGCTCCTTTCAGGCAGCAAGTTGCAGAGTTGCAGGAATTTGGTGTCACCAAGAAAGATCTGCCAGACTGGAAAGTGTGGTGAAAGGGTAGCATGAAGAGATCCGTGTACTGCAAAAACAATTGCTGGACCTACATTCCCAAGATGATGCTAATGCACATATGACTCACCCACCCAAGTTTAATGGAGATCGCCGCCATTACAGAGGTTTTCTTAACCAGTGTCGCATTTATTTCCAAATGCGACCTGCTGCATTCACATTTGAAAAACAGAAGGTAATGTTTATCAACCTCCTGACTGGTGAAGCTCTAGCCTGGGCCTCCTCTTATATAGAACAGGACAGTGCCACGCTGAATAATTTCCAGAATTTTGAGGCTGCGATTAATCAGGTTTTTGATGATCCCAATTGCTGTGCTACAGCTGAAGCAAAGTTGCATAGTTTACGGCAGGGTAAACTTTCTGCTGCTGAGTACACAGCTGAATTTAGACGTTGGATCACAGAAACCACTTGGAACCCAGCAGCGCAAAAAAGTCAGTACAGCCAAAGGCAGAACAGGTAAAAGATGAGCTTGCCAGAGTGGAGATTCCTAATGATCTTGAGGCCTTCATCCAACTATGTATTCTGAATTGATCAAAGACTTACAGAAAGGAGGAAGGAGAGACTTGGAATTAATGGAAGTAATGGTGACATGCACTTCTCTTCTAGTGACATTTGTTCAGAAGGATCCAACAGTTTCTCCAGATTCTGACACAGCTGAACCTATGCAGCTTTATGCAATTAAGAAATCCATTTCTATTCAGGAGAGAGGGAGAAGACATTCAGAAAACCTGTGTTTCTATTGTGGGGATTCTGGGCATTATGCAGTTAACTGTCCTAACAAGGTTAGTAGTAGGGATGGCCGAACTGTTGGCCCAGCGGTCGTTTCGCGGCGATATTTGCGTGTTCACAATTCACCCGATCAGCAGACTATTGCCGCTGTTCGCCCGGTGGACATATGTGTTTACAGTGTGAAAGAACTTTGATTCATGACACATCCATCATGGGGTACAGGACAGCCAATTGAGACATTTCAGCACATGGACAATTGGACATTCCCCTACCTTATAAATAGACCTGATCTGGTGGCCATTTTACATTCTGTCTTATTTCAGTGTAGGGACAGGACGCTGTGTGGAGCAGGGAGAGACTGTAGTGACACAAATCGCTAGCTATTAGGTCCACAAAAGTCCTTTTAAGGACTGGTATGGTATAAGTGTAGTACAGTATATAGGGTTGAGTGCACTGCTGTGCTGGTGATTGCAGCAGCCTGTCTTTTGTCAGTGCAGGGAGGGACATGATGCTGTGTGCAGCAGGGACAGTCGGTTTAATCACTAGCTATTACAATTTGGTCCACAAAGGTCCTTTTAAGGACTGGTATAGGTGTACAATATATAGGGTTGTGCACGTATGATATACTTTCTTCCAAATATAGAAAGAATATTATACTTGACTGCTGCCCTATTCTGCAGCAGTCCTTTATCAGTGTAGGGACTGAGGTACAGTCTGCAAATCACTAGCTACTTGGTCCACAAAGGTCCTTGTAAGGACTGGTATAGGTGTACAATATATAGGGTTGTGGTGCATTGCTGCCCGATTCTGCAGCAGCCCTTTATCAGTGTAGGGACTGAGGTACAGTCTGCAAATCGCTAGCTACTTGGTCCACAAAGGTCCTTATAAGGACTGGTATAGGTGTACAATATATAGGGTTGTGGTGCATTGCTGCCCTATTCTGCAGAAGCCCTTTATCAGTGTAGGGACTGAGGTACAGTCTGCAAATCACTAGCTACTTGGTCCACAAAGGTCCTTGTAAGGACTGGTATAGGTGTACAAAATATAGGGTTGTGGTGCACTGCTGCACATTGCTGCCCTATTCTGCAGCAGTCCTATATCAGTGTAGGGACTGAGGTACAGTCTGCAAATCACTAGCTACTTGGTCCACAAAGGTCCTTGTAAGGACTGGTATATGTGTACTATTTGGAGGGTTGTGGTGCACTGCTGCAGATTGCTGCCCTATTCTGCAGCAGGCCTTTATCAGTGTAGGGACTGAGGTACAGTCTGCAAATCACTAGCTACTTGGTCCACAAAGGTCCTTGTAAGGACTGGTATAGGTGTACTATTTGGTGTGCAGTATATAGGTGTGTAATACATGTATAAAATACTTGCACATATAGAAAGCATAGTATAGTGCATTTCCACTGTGCAGCATTGTGACTGAAATATGACCTGTAGGTTTTTAAAGTTCGCCTGCCATTGAAGTCAATGGGGCCCGCCGCGTTCGCAAAACATCCCGTCGGAAGTTCGTCCATCTCTAGTTAGTAGAACAATTGCGGTGACTGATGTGATCCTGAACAAAATAAATTCTATTACCCAATCGATCTCCCCATTGATTCATGAAGAGAATAAAGTCAATTCTGTACCATCTCATTTTATCATCCCAATTAACCACTTGGGTACCGCGCTATTGCCGAATGACGGCATTAGCGCGGACCTAGATTTCCGGGACTACGTCTATTGACGTCGTCCCGGTTACGAGCGGCCTGCGCGCCCCCTGAGGGGCGCGCGCGGCGCGCTCTGTGATCAAGAACATTGATAACGCTTCCATTTGCTCAGTCCTGTATAAACGGCTCCCGACCGATCATGTTGCCAGCCGCAGAACAGTCAATAGTTTCAAAAGTCCTCAAACAGGAGCGTCACTGGTTTGTAACCCACAAGGTTCCAGCACGGGCCGCAAACAAATATGCCGCAGGATCAGTCCGCCCCCTCCTCGTTCCCTCCATCCTGGCGAAGGAGATGCTCATTCACCTCAAGCCATGCAGAGGCCTCTGTAGCAGATTCGAAGAATTGCGCCCGTCCCCCCGCTATCACGCGGAGCTTGGCGGGGTACAGCATAGCGTATTTGGCTCCCAAACGTTGCAGCCTTCTTTTCACATCCCCAAATTTCGCTCTGCGCCTCTGAACTTCCGCTGAAAAGTCGGGGTAAAAGGAGACTCTTGCCCCGTTGTATTGAACGCCCCTCTTCTCCCTGGCCAGACGCAGTATAATCTCCTTGTCCTTATAATGAAGCAACTTAGCCAGCATGGTGCAGGGCGGATTGCCCGGTGGTAAGGGCCTAGGAGGGACCCGGTGAGCCCGTTCAATTGAGTAGAAAGGAGAAAACGCCTCACGGCCGAAAACTTCCACCAACCAGTTCTCCACAAAATCAGTAGGATCTCTGCCCTCTGTTTTTTCTGGCAATCCAACAATGCGAACATTACTCCTCAAGCGGTTCTCAATGTCCTCATGTTTGAGCTCATTAGCATTCGCGATTCTGGCCGTGATCTGCAATTCCCTGACCATGGGCACCATTCTATCCTCCACGTCACTGATCCGGCCCTCCACCGCCGTTGTAATTTAGGTGGAGGGAACCACTGGCCATGGTATGCTTGTTGCAACATGGACCGGTGAGGGGTTTTGTTTATACCCTTAGACTTTTTTTTCAGTTTTTTCATTTTGGTTTTTTTCTTTCTAACATTATTCTCGCCCCTGCGGGGTGTGAGGGGTCATCACTACAGTATTATGGAAGAATCACACAGAAGAGTACACCGAGTCAAGCCCAGCAGACAGACTGCCGCACAGTATTTGGGTGGGGGAGTTTGGGTTCAGCTGATTTTTATAACTGGGGATGCTGCTTGATCTTTGAGTTTCTCCGGGACTGTATATTATGGTATTCCCACTCCGGGGTTGGGGGAGGGTCTGGGAGGTGTAAGAACCGGGTATGTGGAATGCAGTATAATATGTTTATGGAGGAAATATTCTGTATAGTTCATTTAGTTGATGTGCCGGGATGACGTCTATTCCTATATTGTCCTGGAATGTGAGGGGCCTTGGGGACCCCCTAAAACGTACTATGGTTTCCACGGCCATTAGAAAACATCTGCCGGGCATTTGTGTGCTACAGGAGACCCACCTGACTCCGGGAACGGTGTCGTGCCTGGGGTTTGCATGGGTGGGGTGGGCGCACCACTCCACCCACACCTCCTATTCAAGGGGGGTGAGTGTGCTGGTGCATCGTACCCTTGACTTTCAGATGCTAGCTTTGGAGGTTGATCAGGAGGGGAGATATGTATTTTTGATGTGTAGAGTGTCACGATTGCAATTTATTCTTGCAGCGGTGTATGTACCCCCTCCGTTCAGTCCCCCGGTTCTTCGTGCCCTGTTAACCTTTCTATTAGCTAACCCAGGGACCCCTATGGTATTGGTGGGTGATCTAAATGGTGTTCTGGACCTTGGCCTAGATAAACACCCTCCTCCTCCAGTGGGTGGGGGCACACATTCTACGGCCCTGGCAAGGTTTCTGGGAGAGGTGGGCTGGATGGACCCGTGGAGGCACAGGAACCCGACCGAGTGACAATTTTCATGCTTTTCCAAGACGCACTTTTCTTTGTCTAGGATTGACATGTGCTTGTGCTCGGCCGCAGCGTTCCAACATGTGGAAAGGGTACAGTATTTAACCAGAAGTATCTCTGATCATTCCCCCTTGTTAGTTCACGTAACGGTTAATCCGGCTTCCACTTTACAGAGGGCCCCATGGAAACTTAATGCTTTTTGGTTGCACCTTCTCCCTCCCACTAACACTATTGAAGCGGACGTGGTGGCCTACTGGCAGAGACATGCCGAATATACCGATTCAAACGCCGCCTGGGACGCTTTTAAAGCCTTCCTACGGGGGCTGTTCATAACTGAGGTCAATGCCATTAGGTATACTACGTCTGCCCAGAGGGATCAAGCTGACCAGTTGGTTAGACGGCTGGAGGCGGAGTATATTGCTGGCTCGGGTGGGACCACTCGGGAAGCTTGGATAGCTGCACAGGATGCTATTAATAGAATGGATGCCTCCAAAGCGAACCAAAAGAGATTTTTTAATAGGCTGGCTTTTTTTGAGGAGGGGGAGCAGACGGGCAAGCAGCTGGCGACGTTAGTGCACTCTCAGCGGTCCTCCCCATCTATTGGGGCTTTGCGCGGCAGGTCGGGCAGGTTGGTTAATACCCCTGATTTGGTGATGTGCGAGTTGGTGGACTTCTACTCTGAACTCTATGAGTCCAAGTTGACACGTACTATGGATGAAATTCGGGAATTTCTACAGGGGATAGAGCTACCGTGTTTAGTGGATTCCCAGGTGGAATTTCTGGAGGAGCCTATTACGATGGAGGAGATGTTGTTGGCTACCAACTCGTTCCCTAACTCTAAAGCCCCGGGGGATGATGGCATCCCGATAGAGGTGTATAAGCAGTTTGGTGAAGTACTTTTGCCTCAACTGCTCCGCACCCTGAACTTGGCTAGGGAATCGCACTGCCTTCCAGAGTCGATGAGAAGAGCCAGCATTGTGCTGCTTCTTAAGCCAGGGAAAGATCCGTTAGATCCCGGTTCGTATAGGCCGATCTCGTTGCTACAGAATGATATCAAGATCCTTGCTAAAGTGCTAGCCCGGAGATTGAATACGGTGATCGCCTCCCTCATCCATCCGGATCAATCGGGTTTCATACCCGAGCGGTCTACGGCAATTAACCTCCGCCGCTTGTTTCTTAATGTGCAGTCCCGGGCTGATAATGTGGGTGACAAGGCGCTGTTGTCGCTCGACGCCCATAAGGCTTTTGATAGCATTGAATGGGGATACCTGTGGGCGACTCTCGAGAGATTCGGGTTTGGGCCTGGTTTTTTATCCTGGGTACAACTACTGTATAATTCGCCATCGGCGGTCATGAGGGAGGCGGGGAGGGTGTCAGCTCCTTTTCCCTTGTTCAGAGGGACTAGGCAGGGGTGCCCTCTGTCCCCTTTACTTTTTGCTCTCGCTATTGAGCCTATGGCAGCCCTGGTGAGAAGCAACCCCTTGATAACGGGTTTTAAATATGAGCAGTTGCATGAAAAACTGATGTTATACGCTGATGATGCTATGTTGTTACTGGGGGATACCTCTGGGTCTTTGGTTGAGGCTATGAAAGTGGTTCAGCACTTCGGGTCGTTCTCGGGTCTGGTGATTAATTGGACCAAATCACATCTTATGTTGCTAGATTCCTCCTCCCCTCGGGATCCTACGCGTTATGATATCCCGGTTGCTGACAAATTTAAATACCTGGGGATCTGGGTCACCCCGCGACCTTGTGACTATTTATCACTGAATCTCTCCCCGTTGCTGAGTAGGATCAGAGATAAAGCGAAAGTTTGGGCTAAATTGAAAATGTCGCTGGTAGGCAGAGTGAACCTTATTAAAATGATTTTTATGCCACAATTACTGTATATTTTACATAACACTCCCATGGTGATCCCGCTTAAAATGTTTAGAATTATTAACTCCTTATTTAGATCATTTATTTGGCTTAACAAACCTCCTAGGATACGCCTGGAGCAGCTTCAGAAACCCAAGGAGGCGGGGGGGGCTGGCTCTGCCCAACCCGTGGCTTTATTATCTAGCGGCTCAATTACAGCATATTGCCCGTGCCGTAGCAAACGGCCGGGAAACTGGGGAAGGGGTGGGTAATCCCACCACTGCTCTTCTGACCCATGGCGCGGGCTCGGATGGGGTGGTGGCGGGCCTGGAAGCCCTATCGTTCGCCAAGTCTAACAGGCTCTTTCCAACGTATGCCCTACTTCAAAAAATATGGAATAAAACACGTCAATTACAGAACGTGGAGGGCTTTACGGAGTATAGCCCGATATGGCATAACCGGTACTACGGGGAGATGTTCGGTTTGACTTGCGCTGAACGTTGGAGGCGATGCGGAGTGACTCTCCTGTCTCAAATTTTTTCTGGGGGATCACTGCTTTCTTTTGCAGAACTGAGGGAAAGATATGGCGTCCCTCAGGGTATGTATTTTTATTACTTGCAATTGAGCCATGCTGTCACGGCTCAGGCTGGAAATAATCCCTGGAGGCAGTCTCCCACCCCAATCTTTCGGTTTGTGACAGAAGTTACCAGTTTCAAAGGTTTTATATCCAGTTCCTATAATATGTTACTAAACGCATCTATGCCGGGTTTCCCCGCAAGGGTGATCGCCTCCTGGGAGAGGGATGTGGGAGTATTTGAGGAGGACCAATGGGTGGAGGCCTTACAGGCAATACAGGGTTGCTCATTGAATACGGCACAGCGCTTATCGCAACTATACATTGTTATGAGGGTGCACCGAACGCCGGCCAGACTGTATAGGATGGGGATTGGGGAGGGGGACCTTTGTACCAGATGTGCCAGGGATAGGGGAGACCTCATACATTTACTTTGGCGCTGTCCCAAATTACATTTATATTGGTCGGGGGTCATTGATACTCTCAATGGGGCCTTCCAGGTGCGGATTCCACAGGATCCAAAGGTGTGCCTTTTGGGTGTGATGGATGATCTCCCGCTGGAGGCGCCTGTTAGGGAGGCCTTGGGGAGAGCTCTTTTTCAGGCACGCAAACTTATCCTTCAACACTGGAGGGCGAGTGACCCCCCGAGGTTGAAGGAATGGATAACTCAGATGGGGAACGTGTTAAGTATGGAAAAGTATATTTACCAACACAGAGGCCGAGCGGGGCGCTTTGAGCGACTGTGGGGACCCTGGCTTGATACCCCCGGGTTGTCACCCCTGGAGCTGGTTATGGGACGGTTGCTTAGTTAGAGAGTATAAGGAAGGCCATACGGGGGTATGTGTTGTTGTAGGGGGGGGGGAGCAGGTAATAGGGCTGCGGCCCGACTGGACAATCTTGACCTGTACCTGTGGTGTCCTGTTCGAATAGGGTGATACTTAATACCGCTTGCGGAGTATGACTTTGCTATGTACAAGGTGTCTTTATGTGTATGCTGTTTGACTATGTATACTGCGCTGCTTATGTGATGACCTGTGTGTGCATTTGTGTGTCAATAAAATCCGTTTTGATTAAAAAAAAAACGCTATCCACTTCCTTTAATCTCTGAAATGTTGGGAAGACTCCGCTCTGCCAAAGTCTTCACAAAACTAGACTTACGATCATATAACCTCATCTGCATGCGTCGAGAAGACGAATGGAAAACCGCTTTTAGAACCAGATATGGCCATTTTGAGTCCCTGGTTATGCCCTTTGTCCTCTGCAATGCCCCTGGCACTTTCCAACACCTCATCAATGATGCTTTTCAAGACCTATTGGACCAGTTTGTGATTGCTTATTTGGATGATATTCTCATCTTTTCTAATAACCTGGAGGAACATCACAAACATGTTTGTACTGTCTTTGAAAGGCCAAGGAAGAACCAACTTTATATTAAATTGGAGAAATTTGATTTCGAACAAACCCACATACAGTTCTTTGAGAAGATCAAAGAAGTGGTGAATTGGCCTGCCCCTAGTAATTTTAAAGAGATACAAAGATTTGTTGGTTTTGCCAATTTCTATGGAAAATTCATAAGAAACTTCTCTAAAGTGATAGCACCAATTACACAGCTGACAAAGAAAGGGATAGTGTGGTCTGCTGAGGCACAGAATGCTTTTATTAAGATAAAGACACTTTTCACTTCTGCACCAATATTGGTACATCCCGATCCTGAAGTTCCTTTTATAGTTGAAATAGATTCCTCAGACTCTGCTGTGGGAGCTATCCTTTCTCAGCGAAAAGGAGAAAAGATGCAGCGTCATCCTTGTGCATATTTCTATAGCTTAATGTCATCAGCCAAAAGAAATGATGACATTGGAAATAAGGAGTTACTGGCAATTAAGGAAGCCTTTTCTGAATGGAGGTATCTGCTGGAAGGGGCTAAGCATCCAGTAACTGTTCTTACTGATCATAAAAATCTAGAATTCATTTGTTCTGCCAAGAGGATGTCTTCTAGACAAGCACAATGGTCACTGCTCTTTTCCAGGTTTAATTTTATCATCTCGTATCGACCTGGGTCAAGGGATGGTAAGGCCTATACATTATCCAGGATGTTGACCTAACCATGCCAGGAAGACACCCCTGAATGTACTATCCTACCTCAAAATAACTTCATAGGGGCCACGGATTTCAAGACATTCTTGAGTTTTCTTAAAGAGGGGGTATGAAAATGACCCTCTTCTTAATCATCCACCTACGGATATTAACCTTGTGTACGAGAATGTCTTTTAGACTCATGCACATAGTCTATGTACCTGAATCTGCTCAGATTGAAGCCCTCAGGTTGGTTCATGACTTAAAACTTGCTGGGCATTTTGGGATTTCCAAAACAGAAGAGCTCTTGTCACTTTCCTTTTGGTGGCCCAGCTATACGAAAGATGTTAAACACTATGTGGCCTCATGCCTAACCTGTGAACGCAGTAAGACTCCCAGAGCTTCTCCTTTGGGGTTGCTGCAGCCACTCCCTGTTCCATCAAGACTATGGGGCACAATTTCTATGGACTTTGTGGTAGATTTACCTCCCTCAAAAGGAATGATCACTATCTTGGTCATTGTTGACCATCTCACTAAGATGGCTCATTTTATACCTGTTAAGGGGGTACCTTCAGCTGAAAAAACTGCTGAGTTAATCCGTCTTCTGCTTTTCATCCCCAGTCTAATGGTCAGAACAGAGGACCAATCAAACCTTGGAGCAGTACCTTAGATGTTTTGTCAGTCACCTTCAGGATGACTGGATGGATTATTTTTCTACAGCAGAGTTTGCATACAACAATTCTAAACATAGCTCAACTTCTCAAAGTCCTTTTTATTTAAACAACGGGTATCATCCAGTTTTCATTCCTGATCTCCTTATCTCAACACCAATTCCTTCCGTTACCAACAGATTAACTACTTTGCAGGAGAAATTGATCGAAACTTTGAGGGAGTCTCAGGAAAGTTACAAGAAGACTGCTGCTAGACATCGCATATCACTTTCTACCTTTCATGTGGGTGACAAAGTTTGGTTCTCAACCAAAAATTTGAAGGTCCATGTTCTGTCTGCAAAGCTGGGAAGTTTGTAGGACCATTCAAGATTTCTGCTCAAATCAATCCAGTTACCTTTCGCTTAAAACTTCCTGATAGTATGAAAATTCCCCCTGTTTTTCACATATCACTACTTAAACCATTTAATGAAAATCCCCTTTCTGGAAGAATTCTTCCACCTCCTCCACCCATTGAGGTACAGGATGAAGTAGAATTTGTGGTGGAGACAATTCTTGATTCCAGGATCTTTAGAAACAAGCTACAATATCTGGTAAGGAAGGATATGGGCCAGAAGAAAATACTTGGGAGTCCGAAGAGAATGTTCATGCCCCTAGATTAACGAGAGAATTCTACCAGATGTTCCTCACAAACCCAGCCCTAAGACGTCTGGAGGATGTCCTGAGAGGAGGGGAGTACTGTCTGGGCTTGAACCTGGGACCTCTTCTGTATCTGGCATTGATTCTTCCCATTGAGCTATCTGGGATGCTGGAAGGCTCCCTGCCTGATCTACTGGGCAATCCTATCTGATCCATTGGACAACCCTACCTTGAGTCTTGATTACTGTTGAACCTTAAACTCCTTGCTCTCCCATGGACTTCCCATATAAGCCTTGTCTCAGCACTTCCTCTTTGCCAGGTTATTGTGCCTTCTCAGCCAGTGCCTTGCTCTTGTCTTCCCTGCTGCTGTCCGTATTTGCTACCACTCGTGATTGACCCTTGGCGTGTTCCGCGACTACTCTACTGCCTAATCCTAGCCAGCAACTACTCGTTACCGACCTTTTGGCTTGTTTACTGACTACGCTGCTTTTAATCCTTATCCTTTAATCCTTATCTGCTCATCTGCTACTGGACCTGGCTTGCTCACACCATGGTTGGGCAAACCTGAGGACTGCGACCTGGTACTAGCACACAGCTAAATCCATCTCCACCATCAGGAGCTCTAGTGAACACCGGCTAGTACTTAGATTCCGCACCTCAGGTGAGCCTGTGTCATCTACCAGATTGACTGCCTGTGTACCTATCCCGCTGTTCGGTGGTAGTCCTACAACTGCTATAGCGATTGGTCTTCAAGCCTGACACCTGATCGTGACAAACATATTGTTAACAAGTTTCATCAGGTGCAATATATATAATGGACACAAGATGTCACCAGCAACACCACACGGTAGCTCACAATACCACATTATCATTTATAATACCACCCAGAAGGATGTACCTTCATGGGGCTCTGCTCTGGGATTGGAAGGGGAGGAGTGGATTGCAAAAGACAAGCTAAATAAAAGACTGGGACACACGGGAGTCATTAGCTTTGAAAACGTTGCAATTGTATGGTGAAACGTGTCAGCTGACTCTCTTCTTACACGTAATTTCCGGCCAAACTGGAATGCAAGTTGAATGCGAAACTGAATACATGTCTCCATCTAACAGACGGTCGATTTAATTCATTCACACAGTAGCAGTGCCATTTAAAAAAAAAGGAAATTGTAGTATACATTTTTTAACAAAATAAATCAAATAATTTTTTACCCTATGAGGAGCTTCCTATCTTTCTTTCATTCTGGGCATATCATCATCCATCCCTGAAATCCAGGAGCCATAGCCAGAGGATCTTCATCCCATAGGGGACACCGGAACATACCAGAGTTCGGAGTATGGGGTTAGGTCCCTATAAAGGCCTACAGGCGAGATTGACTCTGTTTACTATATGGCAAAGGAGTCCAACCCATCTGGTGAGTTTTAAATCTCTATCACTCCCAAGAAGTGGATTATCACAACATTTGGTTTTGGAGCACTAGTACTTTTGCAGAGAAAAAAGGACTATTTACACCATTATCACCATATGCACTTTATATTGCACTATTGGCACTATTATCAAATTTATTAATTTTTGTATATCCAGTACTGTTGTCACTTTATCAAATATGTGCACATAGGTATCCAAGAAAGAAAACATTTACTGGTTTAACGATCACTTGTTAGAATATCAAACTTATACAAAGGGGGAAAACACTGTGCTAATACAAAAATATATCTAGCAAATAGTGAATGGTAGATCTGCATAAAAACAAAATAGACATAAACGAAAAAAACACCTGTGAATAAACACAGCCAAGCTGCTAGCACACAAAGAAACCAAGTTTAAAGCAAAATAAATAAGATAAATGCAGCGCTCAAGAACACCTATATAAAATAAGTGTATGTGTACAAAAAATGAGAAATAATAAACAATGGTCCACTAGAGTCCAAAGGGGATGTTAACAGTCATATAACCAGTCCACCTGAACTTCAAAATTGTATATTTGCCATCATGGAACTTATGAAATTATCAGATGGCATTCATGAAATTGTAACTCCCAGCCGTCTCAGGCCTCACAAACTCTTGGAATCAAATTATAAAGTAATTATTGAAGGTGGTTACTCTTACCGGAGAGGTTGGACACATCCACCATATAGTAGTGTGTAATAAAGGCTTGTGGGGGGCTTAAATAGCACAAACCCAGATGTAGCCAGCCGGATGGTAATTTACCTCAGAGTTCCTCATTTTGAATCCCTTGTTGTCTCCAATTGAGGGGGGTAGATACACTTTCCGAGCCTTAGACAGCTCTGGAACTTGGCACCAGATATCTCATGGGAATTCACCATAGGGGGGACAGGAGAAGTTCAAATCAGAGAGTATAGGTGAACCGGAAGTAACAGGAGCAAAAATATCAGAGATGAATGTCTGTGGGTAGAACAGGATAAGGAGATCAGACAAAAAATGTTTACCTATAAGTTCACCTATACTCTCTGCTTTGAACTTCTCCTGTCCCCGCTATGGTGAATTCCCATCAGATATCTGGTGCCAAGTTCCACAGCTGTCTACAGCTCAGAAAGTTTATCTACCCCCCTCAATTTGAGACCACAAGGGATTCAAGACGAGGAACTCTGAGATGAAATACCATCTGGCTGGCTACATCTGGGTTTGTGCTATTGGAGCCCCCCACAAGCTTTTATGACACACTACTATGCAGTGGATATGTCCAACCTATCTGGTAAGAGTATTCACCTTCAATAATTGCTTTATAATTTGATTCCAAGAGTTTCTGAGACAGCTGGGAGTTACAATTTCATAAATGCCATCTGATAATTTCATAAGTTCCATGATGGGAAACATACCATTTTGAAGTTCAGGTGGACTGGTTTTATGACTGTTAATATCCCCTTTGGACTCTAGTGGACCATTGTTTATTATTTCTCATTTTTTGTACACATACACTTATTTCATATAGGTGCCCTTGAGCGCTGCACTTATCTTATTTACTTATTTAGAATAGTTTATATCCCCAATTGCCAGGTACTTGCTATCAGCTTGTAGTAATTAGGAAGAGCCAGCACTGTATATCATTTAGTGACAACTTTGTGTAAAAAAAAAAAAAAAAAGAAATTATATATATATGGGTTTGAACTGTCCTGGCATTTTATGTCCAATATAAGAAGCTCGTGTTACACATCACCCCATCTTCTAACCACTTAAACCACCAAGTCCTTTCTGACACTTTTTGTTTACATGAAAAATAATAAAATAAAAATTTGATAGAAAATTACTTTGAACCCAAAAAAATTATATATATTTTTAAAGCAGAGGCCCTACAGATTAAAATGGTAGGTGTTGCAATTTTTTTAACAAAGCATTTGCGCAGCGATTTTTCAAACGCTATATTTTGTGGAAAATTTGGGGGAATTTTAATGCACAAAAACACACTATATTGCCCAAATGTCTGGTGAAATATGAAAGATGATCTTATGCCGAGTACATAGATGCCAAACACGACATGCTTTAAAATTTTGCACGGTGTAAAAATATTTGCAAATGTCTCATATAAATATCTCTTATATATATATCTAGTGAGACCAATTGAGATTGTGAGACGAATTTCCTTAATTAGTTCTGAGTCAGCGTAAATCAAAAATGTGTATTTTATTGTACACACTTAAATGGAAAAGAATACTTACAAAAATAGTACAATAATAATCATTAGTATCTTTAAAAATGTTTCTTCAAATTAATGTGTGCTCTATTGTAATTATCTAAAATGGCCGAATAACCCTTTGTATGCTTAAATGTCTGTGTGCTGACATGAAAGTTTGCTGAGATGTTTCTTTCAGAGCTGTAGGAATTCCAAGAGGAAGTCTGCCCTTCAGCCTTCCCTTATAAGAACTCAAATTTCTGATTTTGCGCCAAAAGAATAAACCCTCCTTCACAAGAGTGTGGGCTAAAGAGTGGTTACTATAGTAAAGCTACCATCTGTCTGGTGTACCATTCTAATGACAGGAAGTAGGGGGGAAGGGAAAGCCCAAACCTTAAACAACATCTCAGTTACATAAGAAATATATCCCTAAAAGCATATATAAGATATACAATATTCATCAAAATCCTGACAGGTTTTAAATGTTTACTTTTTCAATTATCGCAAGTCATAACATAGGATTAATTGATTCAAAGTTTTCCTTTCACACAATGGAGAATTCATATTCTAAATAAAATATAATAAAGCCAATTAAAATTTAGATATTAAGAATATAACATTCCCCTCTGAAATATGAATACTAATCATATTTTTCAGATATAAATCCATTCACAACATTCATGTCTCATTCAAACAAACTTTGATTCAATAACTCCAAATGTTCTGTCATATACAACTGAATTCGTAACTCCAAACCCATTTTCCTTTTTAGCTTATTTTGCAGCAAATCATCTAATTTCTTAATTTCACTTCTAATTCGATAATATAATTTTTTCATTCTAAACATCAAACATAACTGGAATATAAGAAATAACATAATAATAATAAAAATAATTACAATAGGATGTGATAAAATATTTCTTGCTGCTGAAGTTATCAAAGTTTTTCCCCAAATGGATACACTATTACTAAATTTTTTTCACCAATAACTTCCTGAAAATTCTGACCATTGATGCAATATTTCTTGCAAATTACCTTGTTCATGTTTAAACAATACTTCTGCATTCTGTAATTCCTTAACCAAAGCTATTAATAAACCTTGATCCTTTTGAATTATATTTGCCCATTTTTCCCATGGAAATTCATCTATCTGGGAAATATTATACTGTGTAGGAAGAGCACTAATATTTTTCATAAACATATTTGTTAAATTTGTTCTCAACCTATTAATACTTATTGCAACAATGTCTCCTTCTATACAATACAACCCTTGATTTAAGTTTTCTGGATTTGTACAAGAAGAGGAAGTTTTAACCCTTTCTGTATCTGACATAATCTGAAAACAAACCTTTTTATCTACACGAGTAATTAATTCAGTAATTATTTCAACATTTTCTATTCTTGCTGAACATAATGTGTGATTATGATAACAAGAATGAAATATACTTTTATCTTGATTAGGTAAACAGATAACTTTAGACTGGAATTGTAAACATGATGACAGATCTAATTGTTCTAATTCAGAATTTTCATTGTTCAATACAAAATCTGTATACTGTAATTTATAGTATAATAATTGTGTATTGCTGACAGGTAATCCCAAAACAGTGATTGGAACCAAAATTTGTTCTTTTCCGGCTATTGGAATCATAGAAGAACTATAACATATGTCCTGCTTGCATCCTATCCATTTATTTACCCATAAATCTGTATGATTTATCGCATATAAATATTCTTTGGGCAAATACTGTAAAATGCCAAGAGGAGTTATTCCACTCTGAAATGCTTGCGCAATTATTTTAAAATTAGTGGAATATTCAGTTTGAATCTCTAAGCATGCTCTGGCTATATGAGAATGTTGTTCACTTATCATCAAATCAAGAGTAATATTTTAAAGATGTAAAATAGATGGACCCATTATATTAGCAGTTTTAATTACCATATTTTCTAAGATCTGATTTAAATGTCTTTGTATTTTAATACCATTACTTCCCACTAAACCAGCGGTTTCTAGATCAGACTTTAAAGTA
Source organism: Lithobates pipiens (assembly GCF_037356315.1). Classification (NCBI taxonomy): domain Eukaryota; kingdom Metazoa; phylum Chordata; class Amphibia; order Anura; family Ranidae; genus Lithobates; species Lithobates pipiens. The sequence continues at coordinate 285,355,756 of NW_027507764.1, forward strand.
TTAATATCCATACTATTTGTTATACTCCCGATTGTGCCAATCCCTCCTAAAATACCTTCAACAATACCACGCTTATTTCTGTTATAATTTCTATTATTAATTCCAAACCATCTCTCAATACCCAATTCCATATTAACCAAATGCCTTTGACATTGTGGAAACCTTGTAGAAATTTTCCATTCTGAAACATTAAAGTTCCACAAAATAATGACAAACTTTCCCTCTCTCAAAAGAGTTCTGGATTGGAAATGGTTAATCTGAAAAGGACTTGCAGAGAAACTTTTCTTATTGACACATGGAGTTTTCCTTGGAGACATAACAATAACACTTGCCTTAGCACATTTCACCGAATAATTTCCTATTGATATGCAACATTCATATATACCAGTATCATTCAAAGATACTCTCATTTGTTGATAAACAAATGTATCATTGATCCAATTCACACTACCAAAAATTCCTTTATGAATTATGATAGTAGAACTGTAAAGAAAACTACCCAAAAACTCATCATTCCTTTTCCAAGTTAACAATGAATTTTGAGGTAAAGATATTTTTATATCACATATCAAATGCAAATTATCTTTATCTTCTATAATTTTCAAAGATTGTGGGAAAATATTAATTTCTGGAACAATCCTATCAACTATAAAAATATAAATTTTGACCCTTATTTGAGTAAATTTTCTTGTTACTTTGAAATCCCATGTTCTTACAACGTCTCCTTTTTCATCTCCAATGATGTTTAAATGTTTTGGATTTAATATCTTTACAAAACTTTGAAAAAGATAATAAAATTGATCAAAGGAATAAAGTATTTTCCCAGATCTTGACATAGTATTAGTAACATCTCCAGACCACATTGTTGACTCATTACCTTTTAAATATATAGACCAGAAACTCCTCAATAATATGTTACATTCAAAAGTTCCAGTTTTGTTATTTAGTCTATAAGATCCCTGCATTTTAACAAAATTTGTTTTGGATTCTATTTTAAATTTGATTTCAATATTATTGCTGTGAATGAAATACAATTGTAAACAGATATCATATCCCTGTCCTACACATATAAATCCATACAAATCTTTTGCTGTATTAATATCAACATCTCTAAAATTATGATTTTTATCATATGCATTAATATCAATAACTCATATCATTTTTGTCCTTTGTAATGATATCAATGTTCTTATTTTTTAGTTCATCTGCATTGATATCAATCGCTACATCTCTTATTTCTGAATAACATGTGATCTTTGTTGTGTAATTCTTCAATCCTGATGATCTCTGCATAACTTGAGCAGTTCTTGATATATATTATCACAAATAAAAATGTCACTAGGGAAAAGATGCATCCTGTGATGATGATACATTTTCTCTCTTTAAAACTTTTCTTTTGTTGAGCTGACATCTTTTCATCTTTTTGGGATCCATGATTCCTCCAGATTAGATTTTAATAATTTATTCCTGAAAAAAGGAATGCAGCATCAATATCTCGGCATATACAACTTGTTATACCCTTCATTTTTCTTTCTACATATATTTTCACTGAACTAAGAAGGTATTTGTACCCCTTGAACATCCCAAAATGTCCATGGACCTTCCCAATTACTTTTCCATGTTCCAACTCCTGAAACTCTAGCTTTGCCTGTGACGTGCATCTCACCATATCTGGGTGTGACCTCACATGTGACAATTCTTTAATCATCTTTATCCTTTCTGTCTTAGACTTGTGCCAACAATATCTAATTTTATTTTAAATAAATCTTTCTGTTCCTGGTCAACTTGATAGACTGCTTATCTTGTACAAAAGATAATTTTGGTTTAACAACAAAATAACAAAATGTTACAAAAAACAATATCAATTGTAGAATATCAAAAATAGATTATTCTTACAATGAAGATTAAATCCGATATGTGTGTGGATTTAATAACAATTATTCATGATATATATGTGTCTTGTGTGTACTAGAGTGAACATTTCTCTGGACTGTGTCGTGTCCTTCATTAATTGTCTGTGTCCTGTAACAAGATCTACTCCTAAAAACAACCCCCACCTTTTTCCTTTCTAAGACTAGCTTAAAAATTCTGCTGGGCAAGACAGTGCCACAGAATGAGCATATCCCTCCCACCTTTCTAAAACAATGGGCGTTACTCATTCTAAATTCCTAAGGGTAAACCTATGAATCTGATATGTATAACAACATTTTAAACATACACAATCCTTTTTACCTTAAAACAAATACTACATATCAGTATATATACAAATTATTTCGTAATAATCTCCTAATCAAGAAACATTGTAATATAAAAGACTTATATTTTTAGCTAACACAATGACACTTTTTATCATAAATCAACTTCCTTTCTCAACTGAAAATGTATAGAGAAACCATTTTTTTTCATAACATCTGCAACCAATTTTGACTTCACGAGGCAACACAAACGCCATTTTCCTTTCTCAAAAGGAGAATACTTTCTTACACCCATTAGAATAAATGGAACAACATCAACCCAAGTATTTCCTCTGTCCAACAACATTTTTCAATCCTAGATTTAATTGTCCGATTCATCCTCACAACACACAACAATACCTGCAGACTGTGGATGATATGATACATGAAATCTTTGTTCTATTCCCAAGATTTTACACATTCTCTGTCACTACTGAGGTGTGCTGGTATACCCCAAACTAGAAAAACATGATTAATCAACATCCCAACAATAGTTAAAGCATCATCATTAGTGAATCCCACCTGTAGGTGTTGTGATATATGAAACGCAAAAATCCTTTTAGTCATGACACAAAATTATGGTCTAATGACCCAAATAATAAATGAAAAAGAAAAAAGCGACTTGTCCTTTTTGTTCCTCTGAAATTAAAGGAATCTGTGTGTCTATTTTCTTCACAACATAAATTGGGACCATTTCAGGTTGAACTACTAATTCTCCATACAAATCTGTTTTCTTATTGAATGTGTCTGTAGTCCTACTGCCTACAGCTAACTCTCTGTTGTCTTAAACATAATGTATTCATTCAGTTGCTAATGCTGAAAATGTATTCAGTTACTAATACAAAACTATTCTTTTACCCTTCTTTTCAGGTGAACTAAACCTTTTCAATGTTCAGCCTGAACAAAACAAAAATAAAAAACATAATAATCATAACAATGAAACATTGATAAAAAATAATAATCCAATGGATTATCCTTGAAAATATTAAAAATATATCAAAGTTCTCAATAATATTCCAAACGTCAAAACCAGATCTCTTAAACTCATATCAATAACCTTATTCATAGCAAGTAAACATCAACCAGAAAATTCTTACCATCTAAGCCATATTTAAGGACTGCTAACTGTTTTCACAATGTTATATGCTACATAATGAAACCTTTCCTGTCTTTTTGGACTATTTTCAGTTTGCAATCTTTGCCTTTGGGTCTTAGAAGGGAAATAAGTTTGATTATTATGACCTCTATACTTCAAATTACTACACCAGCGTACCGAGTAAACCTCATGATGCCTTGGCAAAGTTTTCGGATAATACAACCTCTTTTGTATATCATTATTATTATTATTAGCCAACAAACAAACCCTAGATATGTGACCCTCTCGTTTAAGAGTTGCTCTTTTTGTATAAACTTTCCTCTGAGCATATGGCGATGAAAATTTACATTTCTGCTTAATATCAGTATTATTGAAGTCAACTGACTTCCCACTTTCATTGTCTGAGGAAATATTAACATTTGACTCATCACAAGACATAACGCTCACGTCTGCCTTTGTCATGTGTTCAAGATCCTCAATTTTTAAGAACTGAGCATGTGCAGAAGACTGAACTTGCAGTAATTGGGTTTTAAGCAGACTTAGAATATTCTCATGTTCAATTTTTTCCTGAGTCAAAAAAACTATTTGACTTTCTTTTTCTTTAAACGAGTGCTCGACAAACTATATACATTTTTAAAAGCCTTTACAGGTTACCACTTTAGATTTACAAAGGAGGTCTACTGCTAAAATTACACAGTGATACACAGTTCACGGTGATACCTCATAAGCATAGTGCAAATTCTGTTTACATATGATCGATGCTTGCATTCACCTTTGCTCGCATGCATGGGGGGAGAGGGTTGCTTTAATTTTTTTTTTTTACACTGTCCCTTTCCTTTTTTTTATCATTTTTATTGTTATCACAGGGAATGTAGATATTCCCTATAACAGCAATATGTAGTGACAGGTACTCATGGGACAGGAGATCCCAAGAAAACCATGGAAGATGGCAGGAGGTGGGAGAGACATTCCCTCCTTGTGCATGTAAAATCACCCTAGCGGCTAATTACCCGCTAGAAGTGCTTTTACATGAAAGCCGACCGCCGGCTGAAAAAAACTTTTACTGGAACTATAAACGTTCCAGTTTAGGGCCTCTCAAAATTCCAGAGCCATCTAACCTCTTTTGAGACCCTGTGTGAAAGTGTCTCCTAGGACTGTGCCATGCTGTACCTTATTCTAATACTCAACTAGGGTATGGTAGCGACCAAAACAGTCAGCAATGGAGAGAACAGGTTGGTCAGGTCAGGAGGGGCAATAATAGCGTTTGTCACGCCTATATTTACACATTTTCTACAGACACATCTTCTTTGGGGTGATCTTTGGGTAGATGTACCACAGAGGACATCCGGAAAATGGCTCTCATGCAGCTGGCTCACTGCATTTGGATTGGGAAGTTGGGCCCCAGCACCATCTGGAAACAGGCTGTGATGATCTCTTCCTGAAATTTTAGGAAGGATCCAGTTCTTCCTGATGCTTTGTATAGCACAAAAGCATTCAGCAGAGCCAATTGGAATAAGTATACAGGCACTTTTTTATACCAGAGACTGGCTTTACGGGCAATTAAGTACGGCGCCATCATCTGGTTATTGAAGTCCACCCCTCCTATGGTGAGGTTGTAATTGTGGACACAGAGAGGTTTCTCAACAACACCAGTCGCCATTGTAATTTGGGCAGTCGTTTCTGCGTAAATGGAGGACAGAACAAAAACATTCTGTATGTCCCTCCACTTCACTGCAGGCAATTTATTACACCTCAAGCAGGCTCTCTCCACCATCTAAGTTTGGACTCTACATATCATTGGGGGAAGCACACGTTATTAGATCACACAGTGCCACATGGGCCAATTCCAAAATAAAAAAGGTGACTAAAAAGCGGCATGCTTGTGTAATAATTGTCCACGTACAAGTGGTACCCCTTTCCGAATAAGGGTGACACCAAGTCCCAAACAATCTTACCGCCGCTCCCTATGTAGTCCTGGCAGTCACGGGGGTTCCACGCTATCTTTTCCCTCGTAAACCAAAAAACGATATGTATAGCCTGTGGCCCTGTCACAGAGCTTATACATCTTGACCCCATATCTGGCATGCTTGCTGTGGAGGAACTGTTTGAAAGCAAGGCGGCCAGAAAAACGTAATTGGGGACTCCTCAACGCAGACAGCTTGATCAGGAATAGACAAGGCTGCAAACTGTTGGTTGAAGTGGTTTAAAAGGGGACGAATTTTGTGGAACCGGTCCTATCCAGGGTCACCCTGAGGATGACAGTGTTCCTTATAATGAAAATATACATGGGGTTCGCCCTGGGACTTTGAGTCAGTTGAATATGGTTAGCCAAAAGAACATATCATGGTCATATTCGCCTCGTGCAAAGTCCCAGAGCGAAACCCATGTATATATGTATTGAAATTGGAATGGAAGTGATGTTGGGGTGACACCAGCCCTTGTAGTATTTATGATCCTTATAATGGAAATGCATGAACCGCAAGATTTGCTCGTATCTAGTCCTGGTCATGGAAGCAGAGAACACAGGCATATAGTGAATTGGGTCAGTGGACCACTATGACCGCATTTCACTCTTTTTAGTTATGCCCAAGAGGAGGGATAGGCCCAGAAAGGTCTTAAATTGGGGAACCGTTATAGGTTTCCAGGCAAATTCTCTGGCAAGGGGCAAATTTGGATTTGGAATTGACCAGCGTATAATTTACCTTTGTCCACAATAGATCTGTAGAGATCTTCCGTGGTGGGCTGCCAATCAGGATTTTCAAACTCATCAGAAAGGGCACTATGGGCTCTACGAGCCTGTCTTTGAACTCTTGGTGGAACTACTTGTGTTAGCTGCCACATCAGCTTGAACTGTACTTATGGGACTCGCCATGTCACCAAGCAAGGCTCTGGTAATGTGACAAAAGACAATAGCCGATTTTTGACAATTCCATTATTAAAAAGGTTGTCTTCTTCCCCCGCTTCTTCCGCCAGTCTTCTTCTTCCTCCAGCTTCTTCTTCCCCCACTTCCTCCTCCGTTCTTCCTCCTCCGCTGCCGCTCCCGCTAAAGATTAAAAAACAAACCTCTTCCGATACTGGGGTGGGTCAGTGTTGTCACAAGTGGATGAGGTCACCGTATTATTTCATTCGGTGGCCACTAGACATGTGCGCCCTCAATAAATTTGTTTCATAATTGGTGTCCGAAATTTCATACGAAATACGTATGGGTTCATTAACTTTTCATAACAATTACAAATGTTCGTTTTAATGAATTTATTATGAGGGTCTCCCACCATCCTTGTGCTGTGCTGACTTCCTGGGTTTTTAACTTTTAGGTTCATTAACTTTGTAACAATTACGACTGTTCTAAAGAGATATTAAAGTATCCCCACGCTACCATAAACAAAGCAAATAAACTAAAACTAGTTGCAGCAAACCACCGACAGAGGTGAAAACCCCACCAAAATAAATAAATCTAAAAATCAATAAATGGTGTTGCGCTACCAAACATAAATATTAACTAAAGTGCCTAGTGCGTATTCCATCCCCTGATGAAGTCACGTGATAGGTGACGATACGCATAGGAATACGAGGAGAATAGGACACCGGAAGTGACGTCTGCAGTATGAGCGATGTGCTCATTTGTACTATGCATGTTTTCTTTGATGTTTGTGAGTACCTTTTGCCACTTTTAATTAAAAATAAATGTATTTATGTACTTCACTATCGGAACCCCCCTTCTTTCCTTTATGAGATCTTCATGTAAATAGCGAATTATTAGCGCCAGTCGTGTGGGGTGTTAGTTCAACCTGCCAGGAAAGGGATACGGCCTCTGGATCTCTGCAAATTTGCTGTTTACCTTACAGCAGTAAGGTAAGGGGCCATTTCACCTGGTGTGCTGTGAACACTGGAGAGGCACAGGAGTATTAATCCACCCGTATTTCACTGGAGAGGCACAAGAATAAGTCACTGAATGTCACCAAATTCCATCCTGTTTATGGACTCTATTTGCTTGTTTGCACTGTGTGATTCACGGTCCTATCTATCAAATTTGTTTTATTTCACTTGTTTCAAATGCACTTGATTTGATTCTTTTCCTGAATTTTTTTTTCACTTTATTATTGCACATTTGGAGGCTGCTATTTGTAATATTTGATCTACAGATTTTAAATATGCAAGCTTTTTACAGTTTATATTGTGTATATTCAGGTACCAGGTACTTTGAATATTTGTAACTAATTCCTTTCTGAGGGATTGCTATATTAATTATAAAATTCAAGTGGGGTTTGCACCTCTGTAATCAGTTCTCTATAAAATACATGTGATTCACTTTATATTTATGCACTAGGCACTTTAGTTAACCACTTAAGGACCAGGCCTCTTTTTCAGATTTGGCATTTACATGTTTAAAACAGTTTTTTTTGCTAGAAAATTACTTAGAACCCCCAAACATTATATTTTGTTTTTTTTTCTAACACCCTAGAGAATAAAATGGCAGTCATTGCCCAATTTTTTTTATATTGTGAAAGATAATGTTACGCCAAGTAAATTGATACCCAACATGTCATGCTTCAAAATTGCGCCCGCTCGTGGAATGGCGTCAAACTTTTACCCTCAAAAATCTCCATAAGCGACATTTAAAAAATTCTACAGGTTGCATGTTTTGCGTTAGAGGAGGTCTAGGGCTGGAATTATTGCTCTCGCTCTACCGATCGTGGCGATACCTCACGTGTGGTTTGCCTGCTGTTTTCATATGTGGGAGCTACCCACGTATGCGTTCGCTTCTGTGCACGAGCTCGTCGGGACGGGGGGGGGTTTACATTTTTTTTCTTTTTTTTCTTATTTATTTTACTTGCTTTTATTTATTTTTACACTTTAAAAAAAAAAATAATGGATCACTTTTATTCCTATTACAAGGACTGTAAACATCCCTTGTAATAGAAAAAAAGCATGACAGGTCCTCTTAAATATGAGATCTGGGGTCAAAAAGTCCTCAGATCTCATATTTGGACTTAAATGCAATTAAAAAATAAGTAATTTTAAAAAATGACATTGAAAAAAATATACTTTTAAGAGGTATGGGCGGAAGTGACGTTTTGACGTCGCTTCCGCCCTCCTCTGGTATAGAGACGAGTGGGGGCCATCTTAGCCTCACTCGTCTCCATACCCGGCCATCGACAGGACCCGATTGCCTCCGCCGTTACCGACGGCACCTCTCCCGCCGCGGAGACCACTGTTATCGTACACAGGACCGCCTGCTGTAAAGAGGGATACCTCGTTGTGGCAGCAGCTGCTGCCATTACCGAGATATCCCTCTTCAAAAAAAGAGGACGTATATTTACATGAGGCGGTCCTTAAGTGGTTAATATTTATGTTTGGTAGTGCAACACGATTTATTGATTTTTATAATTACGACTGTTCGTTAGGAATTTGGATCTGAAATTCGTAAACGGAATTTCGTATAAAATTCGGAAGCATAGCAATTCATATTTCGGATCCTCTCAAATGTGCGAATTTATGGAAATTCGTACGAAACTAATTGCACATGTCTAGTGGCCATGCCCCATAGCTGTATATGAAATGTGCGCTATAGAGGCAGACAGATCGGCTGGCCGCAGCATTGGAGGGTCTTTTTTTCGTGTTCAGCGGGTCAGTGGCGGGAGCGGTGGTGGAGGAAGAAGCAGCAGCTGGAGTAAGACCAAAAGAAGGAGAAGAAGCGGGAGAAGAAGAAGCTGGGAGGAAGACCAAAGGAAGGAGAACACCAGAGGAAGAAGCAGGGAAGAAGACATTTTAATAAAAGAATTGTCAAAAACGGGCTACTATTTTTTGTCACGTTACACTACTTTTTCTGGTGAATGGGTAGGGGTACCCCTACTCATTCATATAGGGGGGGCTGGATCTGGGGGTCCACTTGTTAAAGATTCCGATAAGTCCCCTTTCCGCAGACTCTGACAACCACAGCATGTTGTTACCCATGTTGAGGGCATGCGACCTGGTATGGTTCAGGAGGAAGGGACACTCATTCCTTCCCCCACCCCTTTTCATGACCTCCAGGCTGCATGCTTGGATAAGGGTCTGGTATTGATTATAAAATAGCTGGATTTTTGGAATTACACACCATAATATTGAATAATTACATACCATTGCATGCATTTGAAGAGTTAAAATTATGGAATAAACCAGATAAACTGATGTTCATTGGCTAATTATGCTGTGTATGAAGTACAATGCACGTTTTCAGTGCTACCACTGGCAGGATTTGAACCCATGGCTTGAAACTTTGAATGTTGCAGGGCATACCACTATGCTATGGAGCTGAGCACAATTATTCATAGAAAATTACCATTTCTGATTAGTTTCATTCTATACAACAATGTTTTGCATTTGAGGCATTAATATTATGGTACCAACCATGCTCACGTGGCATTGGCTATTAGGCATTCGCCCATTGTCAGCATATGCTGCTGATTAAGATGTAAGCTTTGTGGTTTTTATTTTCACAGTATATAGCTGGTTGCTAAGCAAGGGCCTGGAAAGCCAGCTGCCACATCCTTAACAGCCGATGAGTCCTCAGCTGTCAGCAGGGTGAATGAAAAAATTTAAAACTTGCCCAAAAAATGGCATAGGGTCCCCCTCCAGGCCCACACCAGGCCCTTCAGGTCTAGTATGGATTCGGAGGGAACCCCCACATGCCACACTTTAAAAACAAAAATGGCATGGGGTCCCCACCAAAATCCATACCAGGCCATACCAAACCTTTATTTGAGCATGCAACCTGGAGGTCAGGATAAGGGGGGGGGGGGGGTGAGCGAGCGCCTCCCTCCTGAACCGTACCCGGTCACATGGGAAGGGTGCTTTGGGGTCCCCCCCAAAGCAGCTTGTCTCCATGTTTATGGTGACAAGGGCCTCTTCCTGACAACCCTGTGTCAGAAACCATGAATCAGACTGAAACAGAAGTACAGTTAAATCTCACTTGTTTAATAATAATTAAAAAAAGGTAAACAGAGTAAACATAGTCAAAACATAGCCATAGTTCAGAAACCGGAACGGATAGTCAGATAAGCCAAAACGTCAGCGAGCCAGAGATGAGCGTAGTAGAACAGCAAACAGGATCTGGAGCCAGAAGGAATGTCAGCCAAGCAAGTGATTAACAGGAACACAGGAGAGCATCTCTAGAGATGTGACCAAGGTGAAGGCAGAGATCATCTGGGCTGGACGGCTTAAGTAGGCAGGACTGACGAGCAGGATATCCTCAACAGGTGAGTCACTGTAGAGACATAGGAACTGGCAATTAGCTGACAGCTGAGCGGCCAGCTCAGAGAAGGAAGGGCTGAGCCCAGCCCTGACACCCTGGCCATTGGTTGTCAGGGTCTGTGGGGGGGAGCTTATCAGAATCTGGAAGCCACCTTTAACAAGGGGGCCCCCAGATCCTGTCCTCCCATGGGAAAGGGTATCAGGTACATTGTACCCCTACCCATTCACCAAAAAAAAAAAAAAAAGTTGGGAAATGTAAAAAAAACAAAAAACACAAGAGCCGGTTTTTGACAAGTCCTTTATTGTAAAATAGCTCTAAGCCATCTTCTCCTGCCGCTGTCTTCTCCATCCATCGTCTTCTCCCCGAGCTGTCTCTTCTGTCACTGTCTCTCCCACTGCCATCTTCTCCTGCTGCTGTCTCTCCCGTCAGTCTTCTCCTGCTGCTGTTTTCTCCATCCTCCATCTTCTCCCCGAGCTGTCTCTCCTGCCTCTGCTGTCTTCTCCCGCTGCTGTTTTCTACTGCACCGCTGGTTACCCGCTAATAAAAAAATCCTCCGCTGTGTTGTGCCCCCCCTGTGTGGCGTCTCTTACATAGCCATGTGGCGTGGCCATCAAATGACATCACCCAGAGAGCAGCGGGGGGAAAACACAGAGGAGGAAGAGAGCCACAGAAGAAGAGCGACTTTTTTTATTAGCAGGTAACCGGTGGCGCAAAAGAACACAGCAGCGGGAGAAGACGTGGCTGCAGGAGAGATGTCTCGGGGGGGGGGGAAATGGCGAATGGAGAAGACAGCATCAGGAGAAGATGGCGATGGGAGAGACAGCGGCAGCAGAAGATGGCTTGAAGCTATTTCATAAGAAAGGACTTGTCAAAAAACTGCTTTTTTTTTTATTTCACTGCTTTTTTTGAAGAATGGGTAGGGGTACATTGCACCCGATACCCATTCACATGGGGGGGGGGCAAGATCTGGGGCCCACTTGTTAAAGGGGGCTTCCAGATTCTGATAATCTGCCCACAGACCCTGACAACCACCGGTCAGGGTCGTCGGGAAGAGTCCCTTGTCCCCATCAACATAGGAAACGTGCTTTGGAGGGGGACCCCAAAACATCCTCCCCATGTTTAAGGCATGTGGCCTGGTATGGTTCAGGTGAGGGGGGACACGCACTTGTCCCCCTTATCCTGACCTCCAGGCTCTATGCTCAAATAAGGGACTGGTATGGATTTTAAGGGGGACCCATGCCAATTTTCTTTTAGTATCGCATCCTGTGTCACTTACCTGACACAGGAGCCAGCGATGTCACCACTGTTCCCTGTAGTACGGAGCGTCCATCTTTTTCTGGGTATGGCTGCTCCGGCCACTCACAGCGACGTAGCAGCGATGACGTCACTCCCGCGCATGGGAGCCGCCACTAATGGCATATCGCATGTGCCGTAGACAGCAGTGCCTTTTAGTCTTTTAGTAAATATCTCCTAAACCGTGTAGGTTTAGAAGATATTTCCTGGAGCTACAGGTAAGCCTTAATCTAGGCTTACCTGTAGGTCAAAGTGGTTTGTAAGGGTTTACAACCACTTTAAAAGCCATACCAGACCCAATTTGTTTTAAATTTGGCATGGAGTTCCCCTTAAAATCCATACCAGACATACAGAATCCATACCAGGCCCTTTGTGTCTGGTATGGATTTTAAGGGGAACCCCACACCGATAAAAAAAAACAGTTTTTGGGTTATTTTTTGCTTAACTTGGTGCTTAGAGAGAATTCACATTTAGTTGACATATTTCATGCCTTACCTACTCCACAAAATAATTAGTAGAGCCCTTATCTTTAGCTTTGAAACAGGGTTTTTTTTTTTTGGGGGGGGGGGGGCTTTTCTTCCCCCTCCCACCAATGCACTTTCTACTCATGGACTTGCATAACCAAATACTTTTGTATGCAACTAGATTTAATACATATTTTAAGGGGTATGAATTGTTTGCACTTATAAAATGTATTTTGTTTCTGCAAAAGTCAAAGCAAAAAACAATCAACTTTTTATTTCAACATTAGTATAAACATTTGTTACATTAATATACTTGGGCCAAACAAAAAAAAGGCATGGAAATGATGCTCCAGCATTTGACATTAGTTAGAAGGGCCCTGCTCAAAAGAGCTTACAATCAATAAGGTTAGGACACTAAAAATGATACACATGAAACAAATTACATTAGAAATTCAGGGATACAAACCAAGCTGATAACAAGCATTAATAACCTTCTTTGTGATCAAAAGTCCTCGCCCCAAACCCCAAAAAAGTTACATGGCAGAATTATCATAGGCAAAAAAAGACAAAATGAATACAGAGCACAAATGAAGGCAAAGCACAAACTACATTGACACACATGGCAGATTGAATTAGCAGGACCATTACATAGTTGTAAGTCTAACATGTGAGATTTAGAAGCAATTTAGAACCACTTCCCAACCGGCGTACGCTGATGTACGCCAGCAGAATGGCACGGACAGGCAAATAGGCGTACACGTATGTCACTTTAAATTTGCCCAAGTGCTATTGCGTGTGTGCCGCCAGCAGCGTGCGCTGGTTGGGACCTCCGTGAGTCCGATCACGGGTCCCGTGGACTCAATCGACACGGGAATACCCGCAAACGTCTCACCGGGAGAAAGAATGGGGAGATGCTAAAGTAAACAAGCATCTCCCTGTTCTGGCTAGCAACAGTGACACTGATCTCTGCTCCCTATGATTGGAGCAGAGATCAGTGATGTGTAAAACACAGCCACGCCCCCCACAGTTAGCAACACGCCCCTAGGACACATTTAACCCCTACACTGCCACCTAGTGGTTAACCCGTTCACTGCCAGTGTAATTTACACAGGAATCAGTGGATATGTATAGCACTGATTGCTATATAAATGACAATGCTCCCAAAAATGTCGATGTGTTCGCCATAATGACACAGTCACAATTAAAAATAAATAAATAATAGCTGATCGCCCCGTTACTAATAAAAAGAAAAAAAAATTAATAAAACTATCCCCTATTTTGTAAACGCTATAACTTTTGAGCAAACCAATCAATAATCGCTTATTGCAATTTTTTTTTACCAAAAATATGTAGAATAATACATATCGGCCTAAACTGAGGGAATAAAAGGTTTTTTTTATATACATTTTTGGGGGATATTTATTATAGCAAAATGTAAATCATTTGTTTTTTTTTTTCAAAATCGTTGCTTTTTTTCGTTTATAGCGCAAAAAATTAAAACCGCAGGGGTGATCAAATACCACCAAAAAAAAGCTCTATTTGTGGGAAAAAAAGGACTTCAAATTTTTTTTGGTAGCCACGTTGCACGGCCGCACAATTGTCAGTTAAAGTGACACAGTGCTGAATCGCAAAAAGTGGTCTGGTCTTTGGCCTGCAAAATGGTCCGGGGCTTATGTGGTTAAACAGTCTTAGCCCTTGTACACACGGTCGGAGATTCCGACAACCAAATCCGTCGTATTTTGTCCGTCGGATTTTGTCTGAAACTGTTGTATACACACGGTCGGACGAAGTTGTCGGAAAATCCAATCGTTCAGAACGTGATGACGTTATTTCATTACGAGGGGACTACGTTCAGGCTAGTAGCCAATAGCTTTGATGTAGGAATTTGATCTGAGCATGCGTGCCACTTTGTCCGATCGGAATTCTCTACACATGATCGGAGTATGTCCGATCGGAGCATTTTGTCGGAAAATATTTCCGGCAAGTTGGAAAATTTGTTCCGACGGACATTCCGATGGAAACAGTCCGATGCAGGTAGGGATGAGCTTCGTGTTCGAGTTGAACGCATGTTCGACTCGAACATCGGTCGTTCGTGCGTTCGCCGAATTCCGAACGTTTGGGCCGTTCGCGGCAAAATTCGTGTGGCCCACAATGCACTGCGATGGCGCAATGCATTGCTGTCTCACGATTGGCCAAGCATGCACTGTGACCCCGCATGCTTGGCCAATCGCAGCGCCAGTAGCGAGGAGAGCAATGGTTGGCCACAGGCATCCTGCCTGTGGCCAATCATAGCTCAGACTGTGTAGTGCACGCCCCACACTATATAAAGCTGCCTTTCAGGCGGCCTCGTGTAGTGTTTGTTAGCATCTGAAGCAGTGGGTGTTCTGTGTACCTTCAACACAGTTACACACCAATCGTTTTTGGCTGATTTACTATTTTGCTCTTGTGTAGTGGTTACTGTCTGTGCCCTGACCGCAGTATACACCACTATATTCACCTCACCTATATAGCTAGTGATCTAGCTTTAATAATAGAGCTTGCAGTCAGTAGTGTTAGTGCGTGCTGTCTGCGTGCTCTGTACCCAGTACATACCACTATATACACCTACAAAGCTGTTCTCTATTTGAGCCCGATTGTCATTTGCTGGAGTTATTGGAAGTTGTGTGTGCCTCCAGCACAGCACAGTATACATCTGTATATACCCCTTTAACTCTGCTGTTTTCTTGTTATTGTCTGCGTGCCCTGACCGCAGTATACACCGTGATATTCACCTCACCTATATAGCTAGTGGTCCATCTTTAACAATAGAGCTTGCAGTCAGCAGTGTCACTCAGGAGATAGTGCGTGCTGTGTGCCTGCTCTGTACCCAGTACATACCGCTATTATCCACCTACATAGCTGTTCTCTATTTGGGCCCGATTGACATCTGCTGGAGTTATTGGAAGTTGTGTGTGCTTCCAGCACAGCACAGTATACATCTGTATATACCCCTTTAACTCTGCTGTTTTCTGGTTATTGTCTGCGTGCCCTGACCGCAGTATACACCGTGATATTCACCTCACCTATATAGCTAGTGGTCCATCTTTAACAATAGAGCTTGCAGTCAGTAGTGTCACTCAGGAGATAGTGCGTGCTGTGTGCCTGCTCTGTACCCAGTACATACCGCTATTATCCACCTACATAGCTGTTCTCTATTTGGCCCCGATTGGCATCTGCTGGAGTTATTGGAAGTTGTGTGTGCTTCCAGCACAGCACAGTATACATCTGTATATACCCCTTTAACTCTGCTGTTCTATAAAAAAGGCATCTGCAGGAGTTAGTGGGTGTTGTGTGCCTCCAGCACAATATAAACTACCCAACTACTGTTTTACTCAACTCCCTTCAGGCCATTACCATGTCTGGAAGGCCAGCAAGGAGAGGCAGACAGGCGCGAGCCGATAAAAGAGGGCAAGCAGGCTCTGTGTCTAGAGACAACAGTGCTGGTCGTGGACGCGGTGCATTGTCATCAGCACGTGGCCATGGGACATGCTTGTCCTTCTTTTCTGCAGCTGGACATGTTGAACCGCAACATGCCAACGACTTGGTAGAGTGGATGACCAAGCCCTCCTCATCCTCTCTCACCCAGTCTCAGGGTAGTAGAAAAGCAGCTGCCAACACATCGTCGTCCCTCCTCTCAATGTCATCATCAGTGACTCCTTCCCTAGACCCACCACGTCCTCCTGAGGAGTCTCCTGAACTCTTTGAGCACAGTGTTGGGTACATGCTCCAGGAGGATGCCCAGTGTTTGGTGGGCTCTGATGATGACACTCAGCTAGAGGAAGGCAGTAGCGTGAGCACAGAGAGAGGGGATGCTCAAGAAGGACAGCAATCTGGCAGTCATGTTCCACAAGCTGCAGCATACTGCCAGGTTTGCTACAGCGATAAAGAGGGAGGGGATGATGAGGGCACTGACTCCACGTGGGTGCCTGGAAGGAGGGAGCAGGAGGAGGAGGAGGAGGAGGCACATGTCCAACGAGGCAGGATGCCCTCCGGGGGCCAGCTTAGGGGCAGCACACCGACTGAATCACACCGCAGAGCTCCGCCTGCGCAGAGCGCTTCCTCTGCGCGTTATTCTAAAAGTTCTTTGGTGTGGGCCTTTTTTGAGACGAGTGCATCAGATCGCACCGCTGCTATTTGCAACATATGTCTCAAGCGTATCTCACGTGGCCAAAACATCAGCCGCTTGGGCACCACATGCTTGACCAGACATATGTTGACCTGCCATGCAGCTCGTTGGCAAGCATACCTCAAAGACCCACACCAAAGAACAAAGCGGACCTCTCCTTGCTCCTCATCAGCTGGCATCTCCAACCCCACTAGACCTTCAGTCCTCTCTGAAACCTGCTCTGAGAGGAATGAAGGTGTAGAATTAGGTGTGTCACAGCCAAGTGCTTCCGGGAACTCTGCTAGTGGTACATCCACGTCCGATTATAGCAGACAAATGTCCCTGCCCCAGCTGCTGGACCGGCGGAAGAAATTTACTCCCAGCCATCCACATGCCCAGCGGTTGAATGCTAGCTTGGCTAAATTGCTAGCACTTCAACTGCTGCCTTTTCAGTTGGTAGACTCGGCCCCCTTCCGTGAGTTTGTACAATGTGCGGTTCCTCAGTGGCAGGTCCCCAAACGTCACTTTTTCTCACGGAAGGCAATTCCGGCTCTCTACCGGCATGTGGAAGGCAATGTCCTTGCCTCGCTGGACAGGGCGGTCAGCGGTAAGGTGCATATTACCGCTGACTCATGGTCCAGCAGGCATGGACAGGGACGTTACCTGTCTTTCACGGCCCATTGGGTCACTCTTCTGGCTGCTGGGAAGGATGCAGGACAAGGTGCAGTAGTATTGGAGGTTGTTCCGCCACCACGCCTCCAAAATGCTACTATTGGTTGTGACACACCTCTCTCCTCCACCCCCTCCTCTTCTTCTTCCTCCATGGCCTCTTCCAGTGCTCTGTCCTCAGAACCAGCGGTGCTCCGTAGGCGTTGCAGGGGCTACGCAAGTACGCAGGCAAAACGATGCCATGCCGTGCTTGCGCTGGTTTGTTTGGGGGACAGGAGCCACACTGGGGCGGATGTTTTGTCAGCTCTGCAGGGGCAGGCCGAGAGGTGGTTGACGCCACGCCAGCTTAAGCCAGGAATGGTGGTTTGCGACAATGGCACCAACCTCCTCTCCGCCCTCCGACAGGGACAACTGACCCATGTGCCCTGTGTAGCTCACGTCCTTAACCTGGTGGTGCAGCGGTTCTTGGGCAGGTACCCCGGCTTACAGGATGTCCTGAAACAGGCCAGGAGAGTCTGTGTGCATTTCCGCCGATCATTTAATGCCTGTGCTCGGCTGGCTGAGCTCCAAAAGGAGTTGAACCTGCCCAAGAACCGCCTTATATGTGACATGCCCACCAGGTGGAACTCCACGTTGGCCATGCTGCAGCGGCTGCACACGCAGCAGAGGGCCATCAATGAGTACCTGTGCGACTACGGCACCAGGACAGGGTCAGGGGAGCTTGGTTTTTTCTCACCACGCCAGTGGGGCATGATCAGGGATGCATGCACTGTCCTGTCACCGTTTGAGGAGGCCACAAGGATGGTGAGCAGTGACAGTGCATGCATCAGTGACACTATACCTCTTGTCCACCTCTTGGAGCATACGCTGCGTGGAATAATGGACAGGGCACTTGAGGCAGAACAGAGGCAGGAAGAGGAGGACTTCCTTGCCTCTCAAGGCCCCCTTTATCCAGACAGTGTTCCTGCTGTGCCACCCATCACACAGGAAGAGGGTGAGGAGGAGGAAGAGGAGGAGGAGGATGATTGTGTCAGCATGGAGGTGGAGGCTGGCACTCAGCATCAGCAGCAGCAGTCTTATAGGGATGATTTACAGTCCCAAGAAACACGTGGACTTGTACGTGGCTGGGAGGAGGTAGCTGCGGATCATGTTGTCCTTAGTGACCCAGAGGACTCCGGACCGAATGCCTCAGCTAACCTACGCTGCATGGCCTCCCTGATCCTGCAAAGCCTGCGGAAGGATCCTCGTATTCTTCGGATCAAGGAGAGGGACCATTACTGGCTGGCCACTCTCCTTGATCCACGGTACAAGGGTAAGGTTGCCGACCTTATCTTGCCATCGCAGAGGGAGCAGAGGATGAGACATCTCCGGGAGGCCTTGCAGAAAGCTCTGTGCAACGCGTTCCCAGAGACTGGGAGGTCACAAACTCCTGGTCCTGGACAACGTGTTGCTGAGGCATCAGTCAGAAGGAGCGGTGGAGAAGGTGGCCGTCTGACTGATGCTTTCAGACAATTTTTTAGTCCGCAGCCCCAAGGTATGATTGGTTCCAGCACCCATCGCCAGCGTCTAATTTACATGGTGCAGGAATACCTAGGGGCAAGGTCAGACTTGGACACCTTTCCCACTGAAAATCCTCTGGCTTACTGGGTCTTGAGGATGGATCACTGGCCAGAGCTTGCACAGTATGCAATTGAGCTACTGGCCTGTCCTGCATCCAGGGTTCTTTCGGAACGCACCTTCAGTGCTGCTGGTGGCTTCGTTACCGATCACAGGGTGCGCCTGTCCACCGAATCAGTTGATCGACTGACCTTCATCAAGATGAATCAGTCTTGGATCACCCACAGCTACCAAGCACCTGAAGCTGATGTAACCGAATAATTTTTTTTGAAATACCACATCCCTTCAAGACTGCCTATGCTGATGCTGAGTGACTGTCCTGTTATGTTGATTGTCTATCCTCTTCCTCCTCCGCTGATATGTTGGAAGAACATTTTTGGTTCTGGGTGATGCCAGCAGCCCAATTTTTCTGCCCCTGTTTAACAGGGGCGTTTAAGTACAATTTTTGATGCAATGCTTTGCAGCAGGGCTAATTCCTGCAAAAAAACTAGAGTGTATGGCAGAGGTTGCATTGTGATGGCACCAGTGCCTAAGGCCCAATTTTTCTGCCCCTGTTTAACAGGGGCGTTTAAGTAAAATTTTTGATGCAATGCTTTGCAGCAGGGCTAATTCCTGCAATAAAACTAGAGTGTATGGCAGAGGTTGCAGTGTGATGGCACCAGTGCCTAAGGCCCAATTTTTCTGCCCCTGTTTAACAGGGGCGTTTAAGTAAAATTTTTGATGCAATGCTTTGCAGCAGGGCTAATTCCTGCAATAAAACTAGAGTGTATGGCAGAGGTTGCAGTGTGATGGCACCAGTGCCTAAGGCCCAATTTTTCTGCCCCTGTTTAACAGGGGCGTTTAAGTACAATTTATGATGCAATGCTTTGCAGCAGGGCTAATTCCTGCAAAAAAACTAGAGTGTATGGCAGAGGTTGCAGTGTGATGGCACCAGTGCCTAAGGCCCAATTTTTCTGCCCCTGTTTAACAGGGACATGTAATTACAATTCTTGATATAATATTTCACAGGAGGGCCCCTTCCTGTGCCCACCCAGAGTAACTGTGAGGACTTATAGTGTTGTGGCACCAGCACCACAACCACCAAAGGTCAATTTTTCTACCACTGTTCAACAATGGCATGTAATTACAATTCTTGATATAATCGTTCACAGCAGGGCGCCCACCAAGAGTCACTTTGAGGGCTTACAATGTTGTTGCAAAACCAACACCTTGTTCCGCCATTTCTGCAGAGCATATAGGGCAGGCCCCTACTTTCAAACATCCAACTTACAAACATCTCCTACTTGCAAACGGAAGGAGACAACAGCAAGTGAGATGAAAAAAGATGGACGACAAAACAAATTATACAGGGGTGATAACCCTTCCCTATGTTTTCCAAAAAGCTTAAAAATATTTTTTTTGACTGGAGCTACACTTTAAAAATGTACCAGTTGAAAATTACAAACAGATTCAACTTAACACAACAAACCTACACAGTCCCAGTCTTGTTTGCGCACCGTCTGTATACTGCTGTTCTGAGTATATAGGGCCTGGGGGCCACACGCATTTCCTTTTTTTAATATGGGTACAGGGTTCCCCTTAATATGCGTACAAGACCCAAATAGGCTGGTAATGGGCAGGGAGGGCTACCCATGCCATTTTTCTGAATGATTTTCAACCATATTGCAGGAACCAGATATAACATTAAAACCGCAAGCAGTTTTAAATGGTGTTATTTCCGCTTAATGTCATTTTGTGCAGGGACTGTTCTAAACACGGGAAACACGTGGCACTTCACAGGCATACTACAGACACCCACCAGGCACCATATTTAAAGGAATATTTCACTTTTTTTTTTCACTTTAATCGTCATTAAAATCAGTACTCCCACCAAAACGGTAGTTTTTAAAACTTTTTTTTGCAGTGACCCATGTCCCCTGAGGCAGGAGGCAGGTCGCCAAACCCTTTTTAGGACACTATCTTGCATAGTAGCCGTTAAAATTAGCACTTTCCAATTCGAATGTTCGAGTCCCATAGACTTCAATGGGGTTCTAACGTTCGTACCGAACGCGGGGGTCGTTCGGCTCATCCCTAGATGCAGGCCACACACAGTCGGAATATCCGACAAAACGCTCCGATCGAACACATTCCGTCGGAATCTCCGATCGTGTGTACAAGGGCTAAGTGGGGTGTGCAAAGTAGGAATTCTGCAAACCCCCCCACAAAACCCACATCAGTTTGTAACCCAAAATACATGTTTTTTTTGTCTTAGTATATGTGTGCTGTTGTCTGTTTACTGTCAGTACTTAACCACTTGCCTACTGGGCACTTAAACCCCCCTCCTGCCCAGACCAATTTTCAGCTTTCGGTGCTTTCACACTTGTAATGACAATTACTCAGTCATGTAACACTGTACCCAAATGAATTTTTTGTCCTTTTTTCATACAAATAGAGCTTTCTTTTGGTGGTATTTGATCACCTCTGGGTTTTTTATTATTTGCGCTATAAATGAAAAAAAACAAATTTTTCTTAGTTTATGTGACAAAATTTTGCAAATTATAAATTTTTCTTCATAAATTGTGACCACAATTTATACTGCTACATATTTTTGATAAAAATAAACCAAATTAATGGATATTATTTGGTCTTTGTGAAAGTTGGAGAGTCTACAAGCATATCATAAAATGAAAAATTTAGTACACCTGATGTACTGGTGGCCTATCTCATTTCTTGCGACCCGAACAAGCCAGGAAAGTACAAATACCCCCCAAATACCCCCCAAGGTATTTAGTAAGATGCATGGTGAGGTTTTTGATGTTGTAATTTTTTTCCCACAATTCTTTGCAAAATGAAGATTTATTTTTTTTCTCACAAAATTTTCATTGTAATATGTTATTTCTCTCACATGGCATGTGTATACCACAAATGACGCCCCAAAAGAACGGTTCATTTTTTTCCAGAAGTTTTGGGAAAATGTGGGAAAAAAATTAAAACGCTTTTTTTTTTTTCTTACGCAAAGTTGTCCATTTGTAAGATATTTCCAACACATAGCATGTACATAGCAAAAATGATACCCCAAAGTACATTCTGCTACTCCTCCTGAGTATGGCAATACCAAATGTGTGAGACTTTTACACAGCCTGGCCACATACAGAGGCCCAATATTGAAATAGCACCATCAGGAGTCTAAATTACACATCTTATTTCTCAACCGCCTATTACACTTTTGAAGGCCCTGGAGCACCAGGACAGTGGAAACGCCCACAAAGTGACCCCATTTTGGAAAGCGAACACCCAAACATATAATCTATGAGGCATAATGAGTCTTTTGAACGATTCATTTTTTTCCAGAAGTTTTGGGAAAATGTGGAAAAAAATGAAAACAAATTTTTTGTTTTTACACTAAGTTG
The DNA here is from genome assembly GCF_037356315.1 of Lithobates pipiens. Classification (NCBI taxonomy): domain Eukaryota; kingdom Metazoa; phylum Chordata; class Amphibia; order Anura; family Ranidae; genus Lithobates; species Lithobates pipiens. The sequence goes on from NW_027507764.1 coordinate 285,377,896, forward strand.
TTCGTTTATAAGATATTTTAAACACATAGCATGTACATAGCAAAAATGACACCTCAAAATATGTTCTGCTACTCCTCCTGAGTATGGCAATACCAAATGTGTGAGGCTTTTACACAGCCTGGCCACATACAGAGGCCCAATATGCAAGGAACACGATCAGGTGTTCCAGGGACACACATAGCATGCACATACCAAGAATTACACCCCAAAATACATTCTGCTGATCAAAGAGTAAACAAAAGATTACCTGTCGTTTTAGTAGCACAGTTGTCCACAGGATGATGGCACTGGTCCAGGCAGCAGGCAGGGACTTGGTCAGCAAAAGCAAACACAATTTTCCTGGCAACAGGCAGGTATACTATCCATAGTCAATACAGGCAGCAGGCAGGGATACTGTCCATATACAGTCCAGGGTCAGTGCAAGCAGAGATTGTCAGCAGTGCCAAAATATCGGTCCTGGTAGTAGGCAAGAACATGGTCCATTCATGTGGTGTGGTCAGTTCATGTGACAGGTAGAGGCATGATGGCATAGGTCCTACAGGCAGCAGGCAAAAGTAGGGCCTCGTTCAGGACAGAATGGGGACAGGGGTAGAGGCTTCTCCCACCCAAATCTCTTTGAAGCCTCCGAGTCTCCAGACCCTAATCTAGGAATGAGAAAACAAATGAAATAGTTTTCTTCATCCAGAAAAACAATTCTGGAGCCCCTTACATATGTGAGACCCCCATTATGAATCCCACTAGTCCACTGGGAGGGTACAAGATCAGTCCAAGAGGCAGGAAAGAGGCATGGTCAAACAGTCCAGGGTCAGTTCCAGATCAGGCAGAGGTATATACAGAATCGGTAGGCAGAAGCGTAGTTGAATAACAGTCCAGGTTCAATTCCAGATCAGGCAGAGGCATAAGGGGTGTGAAGGCAAATGGCAGGAAGTGAGGGTTATGTTTACCATACTTCAATAATAATTCACTGAAGTATGGTAACGGCGGAAACAGTCACCTATGCAGAGGCCTGGTTGGGAAAAACATTGGGCACAATGATAAGTGGTGTCTCTTCTCAATCTTCGTTTGGTGCACACCCACCATTTTTTCTGACATTTTCAGCCTGTTGGTCTGGGAGGGATTTTATCAGGAAAGTGGCGTTCAGAGAATCTGCTAATCACATCGGATCGAATGTTTTCTGGTGGGCCGTTTGGGTATATAAGGGCAGTGGTGATTTCCTCCTGGTAGCCAAGGAAGGGTTTGGATCTTTCAGTGGATTTTCGATAGATTACATAGGTGTTGTATATTGCCAAATTAAAGAAATAAATTGAAACTTTTTTATACCACTGGTATAATGTTCTTGTGGAAAGGTAGGGTTCGAGCATCTGGTCGTTGAAGTTGACACCCCCCGTGAACATGTTGTATTCATGGATACATGTTGGCTTTTGTATTGGGCCATTCCTCCTGGTGATCTCAACGAATATATTGTTGTGGATCGAAGAAAGCATGTGCACATCCCTTCTGTCCCTCCACTTCACAGCCAGAATTTCCTTGTACTGTAAACCCGCCGCTTCCCCTTTTCTTATTTTTTTGTTGACAAGGCTTTGTCCTTACAGTGCCGCATGCTGGAGTGTTCTTTCTATGAATGTTGCGGAACAGGGGTAAACTTGTATAAAAGTTGTCCACGTAGAGATGGTAGCCTTTCTCCAGGAATGGGTTTATGAGTTCCCAAACGACTTTGCCACTCGATCCGATGGGCAATTAGGGGGATGTAGCTGAATGTCCTTCCCTTCGTATACCATGAAGGAATATGTATACCCTATGGTTCGGTCACACAACTTATACATCTTCACCCCATAGCGGGCCCTTTTGGAGGGAATAAATTGTTTTATGCCCAGCCAGCCAGAAAATTTGATAAGGGACTCATCCACACACGTGTTGGTCTGGGGTAAACAACTGGTGGAAGATCTGAGAAAAATAATTTATTAGCGGCCGAATTTTGGAAAGTATATCAAAATTTGGGTCATTTCGGGGAGGGCACTGGGTATTGTCGTTATAGTGTAGGAATCTTATAATCATGAGATATATGGTCCTGGGTATTATTGAGGAAAAGATGGGCATGTGGTAGATGGGGCGGTATGACCAATATGCACATAAATCATTTTTTCTGTTTAGTCCCATACAGAATGTGAGGCCCAAAAAAAATGTAAACTCCTCCACTGTTTTTTTCCACAATTAAATGGAAAAAGTCTATCGGGGAAAAATTTTACGTGTCCACCTGGACTCCTGGGTGGGCAGTGAAAGGGGGAACTTTAGCTTCTCTTGAGTTAGGAGGAAGCCACAAGGGGTTCTGAAGGCTGGCATGGGACCTAACCCTTTGGGGCTAAGTTGACACCCCACTGGTACTTGACCTTTGCAGTGGCACTGCGTTGCTGGTGGATGGCACTGCGTTGCTGGTGGATGGCTCTGCAGTGCTGGTGGATGGTACTGCCTCCTCACCAGTATGCCTTCGTCTGACAGATGGACTCTCATCTTCCTCCTCTGAGGCTGTCATTGTACCACTGCTCAGGACAGGCTCGTAGTCCACGTCAGACTCAGAATCTGAATATGAGGAGGAATCCGAAGTGGAGAGCTCCCCATAAGGCAACAGTGGGATCACATAACATGAATCCTATGTGGGCAAACTATTATCAGTTCATCAGTATTTACAGTTCATCAGTCTAAGCATGAATCTCCTTCTAAGGCCAGTCTTCCCGTATCAGCCAGGACAGTATGGACACCAACAACAGCAATCTATTTGTAGCAATCTCTGCAGAACTTTATAAATGTAAGGTAGGTACTCTTACCAGAGCTGTTGGACCCGCATGCCCTACGACAGTGGGTCTAAAGAGCTTGTAATCCCGGAAGGGTGTATCCCGGCTTCCAATGGGCTGAATCGTGATGTAAAATCCTCCTATAGGTGTCCTTAGTCCTGGATGGAGGTGAGTAGGCCAAAGTTTGACGACCGGTATTATACTCACTTTTAAAAGTGATGATATCCCAGGGGCCAGGTGCGTTCAAGTATCAAGAAAGGGCTCATAGAGGTGGTATAAAAAAGAAAAAAGAGTGCTCCAGATAGTGTAGATAAAAAAAAACGTCTGGTTTTATTAAAAATATACATTTTGTACAAAGATAAAAAGTGATCACAAAAACAAATTATATAAGAAAAAAAGCAATATGGGGTGCAAGTAATGCTGCCCAACGCATTTCAACACAAGCGGTCATCAACAGGGGCTTGCGTAAGCCCCTACGGGAAGACTGGCCTTAGAAGGAGATTCATGCTTAGACTGATGAACTGTATATACTGATGAACTGATAATAGTTTGCCCACATAGGATTCATGTTATGTGATCCCACTGTTGCCTTACTATTTAGGCACTGTCCTTGTCACACTGTACTAATCACTGCACCTTGTTTATGATGCCGTTTACACTCATTTTTTTATAAGTTTAAAACGTTTTTCTGTTTTCTCAAACACAGGTTGTTCTTACCTACTAGGAAACTATTTCCAGGTTCCGTAGTACAATCGCCCTACAGTGCTACATTTTTTGTTTTCACATGTACCTTAACTTTGTTTGAATGTTAGCTAAGTTTGTTTAAGTAAGCGCAGTGTTTTGCCTTCCTTTACCTTCATGTATCCACCTCCAACTCACTATGACGTACAGCCATACCCCCGTTTGTGCTCACAAACCTACTCACTTCCATGTTTTACCTCCCTAGAGTCCTATAAACCTTTTCCGCAGGCAAAGATGACTGCCCACCATATCTGACCAAGCCATGACCATTCCAGCTGAGCTGCCCCACTGCGCACCTTTTAGCCGAACATCTGCTCCTCTGGCCCACCCCCGTAAACCTATGAGTGAACCAGGATCAACACTGGCCAACTTCCCCAATGCAAACAAGAAAATGACAACCCAAAACAGTAAGTTCCCCCTTACTTAATGCTAAGATAAAAGCCCGAAAGCCACATCCTTAGACCCAAATCTGCAACGAATATGGGCGAATATAAAACTAAAATCCGTCCGAGTCCCACCTACCCATGCACTTATCTGTAACATAACTTGGGGCTGGGCCTGGCAGCCTCTGCGGCCACCCCAATGCAGAAAGACTGGGAGGCATAACTTTGTGGCTCATAGCCACTGCTGTCAACCAATGTCGAAACCCGGCTATGCAATGTTCCGTAAACATTTTGCTCCTCTTACCGGCCACATGTGCGCGACTCCTTAATCCGGAACCCCTCCAGTCACATGTCCTTAGCGGTCCAATCGGTTCCGAAGGTCTTACTCACCTTCCGACCGAATCCTGAAAATAACCTACAACCCCCACCATCTGCCCTACTTTGTGACCGTTTTGAAGGGCTGTCTATCTCGCGTATCCGTAATGCCCCCCAAGGGAGCCGGCGAGAAGGCCGTGCGGAACAGGGCACGTTCATGCTCTGAGTTACAAATGTCACTCGGCTACTAAAATGGGCCGTGTAGCATGTCAATGGAAAACTGGGCGCCTCGTAGTTTGAAAGAAACTCCAAGTCTGCCAATTACCGATCGATGGCGGCTGCCGAAATACCTCTCTCCAATCCCATGGTAATAAAATAGCGACCCGCGTGGGTTGCCTCTCGACCCTTGGAGGTGGTACCAACCCTGTACCGAAATGCTGCACATTCCTGCCCTACCTTGAAGTATCCCCCCACAAGTTGTCCTATTCACAGATCATTGAAACCCCCCATGCTGTGACTCACAAGGCAATGTCCCGCCTAAGTCAGGACCGGTGGCCCGAGTTGTCCGCATCTGGTGCCAACTCCTGGCAACTGACCCGCTGAAAACGAGACCAAGCATCCCCCAAGTAGATACCCACCCCTGGTACATATACTGCATAAACGAAAGCATTCCCTTGGAAATAGCCCAACACCCAATGTCTCACCCACCGGGCCCCAGCATAGACTTTGCCAACAAGCGGCTGCCACCCGGACCACCCCTGGTTGTCATAACAGAGACACACCTTTAGGTACGGAAGGATTACCACCACATTTACCTTACTACCACAGTCTGAAACCGTTCCAGAAGAAACCAAGTTCCTCAAGAACCGAGCCTCCCCCCTCGCTGGGGGACAAAAGGCAGTGCTGCCTTTTCAAGAAAAATAGGCCCCCATAGCCCATGGGGCCCCCAGCCTACGTGACAATCTACCTAGAAATTACTGATGGGCCCAGACCTCATTAGAGTATGCCCATTAAACGACTCCAGGATGTCCTGCCACCCCCGCAAGTCCCCCCTGTGCTCACTATTGAGGCTTCTGAAATCCTTAGGGACCTTGACTAAATCCGATTCTGCCGGCGGCAAAACCTTACCCATGGGAATTCAAGCAAGCAAATTCTCATGTATATATTTAGTTATTTATGTTTCTAACCCACCACGTTTGTAACTGATGAACAATAACTAATGCCTAGCAATGGTCCCACGACTTCAGCCTTGAGCTTTTCCCGCTTGTCCCTCGATAATCGCATTCCCTTCCCATCGAATCCACTTCCATGCCCGAAAACAGTGGCAGACGTGGGGCCCTCAGTCTTACCCGTTGTTAGCGGGACCCCGAAATGTTCCGCTATTTGTTGTAAGGTCCCCAACGGGACGGCGCAAATGGTGTGACCCGGTTGACAAATGCATCTGAAGTCAACCAGATAGTGAATGACCGAGTTGATCGCAGAGATATCCCGTACCACCCATTCCCAAAAAAGGAGCTGAATGTTTTGAAGAAAGCGCATGAGAAGGAGCATCTCATGGGAGACAATGATCTACAAAGTATGCCACATTCCACGTACAGTCTGGCAGACGGCAACTGTCTGGATGAACTGGCAAAAGCCGGAAAGCTGATTCACTATCAGCTTCCGACCACAGTGACCCCTACCCATCGCCGACCCGTGATATCGCTGCACCCAAGTATATGTAAACCGCATGCTCCTTCTGAGCCATTGAATCCTTAATCAACCCACACTCTGGATGGGAAAGGTGGTGAATCCCTCCAAACATGGCCTCTTTTCCGGGAACCACACCCAATGAATAAACCACCCGGTCAGGAACCGGAACCGTATTAAAGAAGGGGGGGTGGTATTTTGACCGCTCAAGAAACCCAAATCCAACCCCTGAGCCGATTTCCGGTCGGGGTACTGCTGAGAAAAGGAAGCGTCCAAACCATCCACCGCCGTCGGCCCTCCTCTTCCTAACCACTTACCAGAGCCCGGGAACCCCCCGCGGCCAGAACGCGTGTGCCTAAAGCAACAGCTCGCCCCAAACTTACTTTTTCGTGGTCCGTTGTCCCAAGGCAGCGGTACTCCCCTCCCCTGCCCGAAACTGATTAGGAGCCCACTCCACTGTCATAAGCTGCATACACTGGCAACTATCCGAGTGATCCCATCGCAGTGACTGTCGGACAGCCATTCGTTATCGAAATTATTAATTGTACCACAGCCCTGCCCTACCACCATATGTCTGATGTGCCTCGCTACAGGCTGCTAGGTATACGAACCGTGCCGAGCAGTGTTAGGGGGCCTCCCCCCTGCTTGCCAAGATGGCAAACGCCTGCAACCCAGTGTGAAGAAGGGGGGGGGTATGAGGAATCAGCAGATCTCGGTGATTGTCTCATCCAGGTTGAATCTCCCTATCGGCAAGAATGTGAAGATCTCCACCCATTCCCCTTTCCACATTCCCTGTTACCTTCGCTTTTAGATGGTCATCCCCTCTGGTATCCCCCGAAGCCAGCTGTGTAGCCGCCGCGGCATGCTCCTTACTTATGTGGTGCCTGGGCTGTTCTGCGTGGGGCCCATAACCGCCTGCCCCCTAACGAACTACCCTCCACCGGGGGGCCCTGCTGTCCACCCGGATCTACCACTAGTTATAATAAAGATAAAAACAGATAAGTAAGAATTACACTCACCTGGCTGTCCAGGACTGGGCCCACCAGCCGCCACTCTGAAATCCACCGCTGCCGGATGTCCCCGGTCCTCGTCCCTCTCCGACCTGGACAGTTCTCCCTCTGATCAGTCGCTGTCCTCCTCCGTCCAAATGGCCACTGGCTGAACCCCCAGAGGGTCCCGCTCTGGTTGCCGGGGTTCTGTGGTGCTGTTCCCATCCTACTCACCGTCCTGTCGCACCCGACCCGCTTGGTGCCCGCGTAGCTGGGTTCCTGGTCTCAGCAACTGCTGTTCGACCTCTGACCACGCTCCCACCAACGCCACGTTCCTCCTGTCCTCCCTCAGGTCGCGTGGAACAGCGGGCCTACCCTGCCGCCTGACCTGCATCCCGTGTCGCTGCTCCGACCTGCTCCTTCAAAACTGGCCACCTGTTCCTGGTGACGATTGGGGGGGGGGAGAGCAGAGCCATGTATCCTGTTGGGCTCCCTGCGCTCCTGTAACTGCGTGTGTCTCTCTTCGGTCACCCTCCCTGGAACCCTGGGGCTGCTGTTCACTGTGGGGGGGGGGGGGGGTGATGCTCTCTCTCTTTCTCTCCTAGCTGCACTCCCTGGCAACTGATCCCTGGTGAGGTGTCAGGCTGAAGTGCTCTGGCTGTAGAGCCCGCCGAGCACGTGGAGTCACTGGTCCCCCCCTTCCTCCATACGGAGCTGCTCCCATACTCTGCATACAGGCCCCCTACCCGTGCTTGCAGCCGTTACATACCCCTGTGCCACCGCTGCAGCCGCTTGTAGCTGTGCAGGAATGCCTCTTCCGCCGCCATCACAGCCATCCATAGATCGGGGAGGAAGAGCGTTGAGGGTTTGTGGAATCTATACTCCGCCGCTCACTACTGACGTCACTCCCCCTCCTTCCTACTAGTTTTCTAACCCGAGCGCCTCCCCTGCTCCGGCCACTCCCCTTTTCTTAAAGGAGACAAATTCTTTTTCCCTACAAGCATGACTGTGCTGTCCACACCTGTCATGCCGTCCCTACGCTTATCCTTTTCTCTCCTTCTGCTCCGGGACTCTCTGGGGAGACAGTGATCTGAAGTGTGAAGGTGCATGAATTGGGGCTCATCTGAGGTGTGGAGTTGCAGGAATTGGGACTAATCTGAGGCGTGATAGTGCAGGATGTTCATTTCTCACTACTAAAGTAGTTCACAGCATTTATTTTATAAAAAATCCTTTTTCGTCATTGAGAGTGTGAAGTTTACATTTTTTTTGTTATAAAATCGGCAAGCTCGATTTCTTTGAAAACATTTTTCAGCACACTTTGCTCAAAAGGTTGCCTACCCTGTTCTAGCATTCTTAAAAACAAAATAGATGAAAAAGAATCAATATTGTTGCAAGGACAAGTTCTCTGAGAGAAAGATAGATTCCATCTCAACATGAAAAGAATGTATTTGGGGAAGTTACAATTGTACTATTAGAATCAATGGCTGAAACTTGCATTGGGCTACATTTTCACTCCCAAAAAACACTCTTTAGCCCAGCACTTATTTTAAGTGTTTACTATAACTCTTGGTAAAAAAGCCATAGGAGTTAAAATAAGAGTAGTTTGCAGGTCTGAGCATGCTCAGTTCTGTTGGCACCTAGTTTTAAAGAGACAGGGAATTTATCTTTTCTCAGACTTTTAAAGATATTTCAGTGTAGAAATCACTTTTTCACACAGTTTAAAAGCAGATTATCTTTAAACAATATACCATATATTTCGGTACCATTTAGGCGATTATATCACGCTCTAAACATTACTTTCATGTGCAAAAGTCATGGTCCTAACAAGAGTAAATATTTGGGTGCCATTTGTTTTCTGGGAGCTATAGTAAATTCAGTTTTGAGAGTATTTTTGCACCGGTGAATACCGTTTAAGCGCTAAATTAGCAGTAATCAACACTAATTAGCACGTGGCGTTATAGTAAATGACCCCCACTGAGTAAACATGCATTCTTGGTTCAGGGTTTATATAAAGAAACAGTGATTTTTTGTTAAAATTTTGGACAATAATGCTGGTGATGGATGTACAGATTGAATACAGCACAGAGTAATATACAAAGAAAAACGTAACAAAAATTATAGCATATGTATCTTATACTGAAGTGATAATTTTTGCTACTTTTTGTTTATATATATTTCTCTCTTGAGCTTGGTTCACACTACTTTAATGTGATTTTGATGTAATTGTCAGTGTGATTATCAGTAGTTTGAATTTGGTTAGCATGTTCTATGGAGCCAAAGTTAACACAGGAACCTTTTGCCAAATGGCACCGCTGTTTTATCACAGTGGTGATAGTTTGCATTTTTGGGGTTTTATTTGAGATGTGCAAAGAGAGATCACACAAACACTTGTAAGTATAACATTTAAAGATACAGATAACAAATGTAATAATAGAAAATATAAAAAGGATTACTTAACTATAGATGCCTTTTTGCCACAAAGTCTCCCGTTTGTATGGCGTTAAACAATGATCAAACCAGATGCATGCATAATACAGCTCTGGAGACAAGACTCATACTTCTAAGTTTTGGCAGTGGTATATACAGAACTAGTATGTGAGTAAATGACCAATTGTAATTGTTTGGACAGTAATATTAAGAAGAAAGTGGGCTCAGCCATCCTGGTCAGTTAACAATGACATTCCATTGGTATAGTCAGCTAAGCCAAAGCCATGCATATATCCTTATATGGCCCCTTAACCAAGATGTGAAGGCTTTCTTATACATTAGTAAACGACAATTTAAGGAGAAATTAATTTTCGCTATCAACTGCACAGTCACATTAATGTCAATAGGCACCAATGAAAATGTGATTTCCCTTGCCACATCAGAATTCGCACCAGTGTGAACCAGCACTTACACTGAAGTGGTGTTTGTAAAATTTAAATTTGTGGTTTGAGAGAAATATAAAACCGTGATATAATACTAAATCACCTTAAAGATTCTAGCTTTGTGTCTAGTAATTTTGCCAAATACTGTATAAAGAAATGTTGTTGTTCTGCTTAAAGCAGTATTTTACCCAAAAGCAAACAATTATTATATAGAAGCTTACCAATTCTTAGATGGCTGTATTCATTTTCTTTTATAGGCTTTCTTCTTTAATCTAGGGATCTAGCCAGCAATCCTGTTTTTCAAAAGCACAAGCTCTGCAGCAGAATATATCAGTTTACTTGGATGAGACAAACCACTTAACACTGGCAGGTGTGATTAAAATGATCAACTTTTATTTATTTGTGCAAAACCTTTATCCCAAAAGGCTGATTATAAAGTTTGAGCTGAAATTGGGCTTCAATTTGTTTAGTGTACTTAAATCTGCTTATACATTTAACACAGCCACCCCCCCCCCCCCTCCCCAGACTGCTGTCTTCTGTGACTCCTGTGCTCATTCATCCAGAGTTGTGTCTCGTTAATATAGGGAGGTGTGTTACTGGACAGATCACCAAGTGAAAACAGAGGGCAAAAAAACAAAGATAATAAAACAAATGCAGCCACCACATTTAATGATTGGTAAGCTGAAATAGAATACATTTATGGTTTTTGGGTTAATACTGCTTTAAGTGTTTTTGCTTTGTTTAAGCTACAGAAAACATTTACTGGTCATAGTTTAAAAATAATCTTCCTTTACAAAGTGTAATTGTGTTATATGCTAAATGCATTGCACTTGAAAATTTTCCAGCTAATATCAGCCTGTCGCATTATAACCATATTTCAAATTCTTGTTGATGGATATACTTGGAATTCTAAAAGATACTATTTTCGTTTAAGATAAAGAAAATGCCAATCACAGTCATGGACATCTTGCAGAAAATAAGGCCTCACATATCTGTACCCCAGTGTGATGTATTTGGATACCTCAGCGTGGAATCAGAGCTAGTGATCCTTGTGGTACCAGTTGATGTTCATCCTAAAGCAATACAGGTAGAGACTGCCAATTGTTTCCTTTTTGCAGAATTAGACACCAACCAATTAGAATGCCCCTAAATGTACCACCTGATGAGTTACATTTTGTAGCTTAAGCTGCAGGGAATTTTTACACCCCAGACCAGTGAGGTGACAGCGGGACTGGGGGGGGGGGGGGGGGGGGTGAACTTACCCTTTAAATAAATTATTGAATCACGTCCATAACTGTAATCCATTCAGTGAAAATATAGTCGAAAATAAATGTTGATAAAAGTGCAAAAAAATATAAATAGATAGATATCGCAAACATTAAAGTTCAAAAAGGTGCATGTGAACAAAAAAAAAATTCAGTATTGATAGTAAAAGTGAAGCAATCAGGTGCAGGAAAAAACATATATATATACAGTATATATTTATTATCAGGAACATGGGTCTAGTAACCTCTACTCCCAAAATAAGAACACAATATCCCATGAGATAACCATCTCTTTCTATACATTTTAAAACAAATTTAGATACTCTACTAATCAATACCTTGTGCATTCATTAAACACAATACAATACCACTTTCTCATTCCACATTCATTGGCCATTTCATTTATTCTCCATTTAGAAATGTTCCCATATTTTTCCCTCTAACACCTTTTCTCCTCATTTTTTTTTAATCAAATCCAGATCTCATCAAAAAGTATATTTTTTCTTTTCTTTTGTTACTTAATACATAAAATTACACAACCTTAAAATTAAAACCATAATGCCATTCATTAAACACTTTGGAGCCCAGGGCAATTATCACAATCCGAAATGTAGTACATTTGTTGATTTTGAAAAATACCTTCCAAAATGTCAGCAATGTGAGGATAGGCAATTGCACAATTAAAAATATTCCTGAAAGTCAGACTCTAACTCCCTGTCCTCCGGGGAGAGCTCTGGCGCAAACTCGGGCCCCGCTAAGGCTGGTAACCCCTGCTCTGTTTCAGATGACGCTGACCAGGACCAATCGGACAGTGAGTCCCCATCTGGGTCCGCACATGACAAATCGCTAGTTGGAGCACTTATCACAGCTGTGAGTGATACCCTGAAGATTCAGGACACAGCAGATTCCTCTGCTGAGGTAGCGGTTCCTTTAGGTGCACGGGCTGGCTTACAGGACCCAAAAGGTGTTTCCGTATCTGACTTATTTAGATAAGTTCATATACAAGGAATGGACCGCAACGGACCTTTTCGGTCCCAAAATATATGGAGGTGTGTTACCCCTTTGAGGAGAGCCTTCTGAAGAAATGGACCCCCCAGTATCCAGGTTGAACAAAGTAACCACAATCCCAGTAGAGGGGACTCCTGCCTTTAAGGACCTTACGGACAGGAAGGCCGAGGCAGTGGCCCGTTCCTTGTTTACAGTTGTGGGGTCAGCGATGCGACCAGTACTGGCCTCCGCACTTGTGTCACAGACACTTACTGAGTGGGCAAAACCTTTGCACCATGAATTGGGGGAGCAACAAGCTTCCCTTGTCTGCATGGAACTAGCAGACCAGTTAGTTCAATCCAGGGCTTCAGTGTCAGCAGTGGTGCTGAGGCGTCTGATTTGGCTAAAATGCTGGTCAGCTGACCAGGTATCTAAAAAAGCCCTGACGGATTCTACCATTCCTTGGTGAGCGGCTCTTTGGAGCTTCATTGGATGACATTAAGAATGCCACAGGTGGGAAGAGTACCTTACTTCCACAGGCCAGGAAGGATAAGGAGCCATGCCGTAGGCAAGGGCCCTCATTTTCCACTCACAAAATTGCTTTTTCGTCCATCCGGGGCTTTGGCTAAATGTCCCCAGCCCGACAGGACGACCTCTGAAGGACAAAAGCGTCCTTGGAACTGCAAGCCTAAAAAGGATGTGAACAAGAGTGCTGTCGCATGAAGGTTTGCCCCCGCCCGTCTCGCAGGTGGAGGGGAGGTCGCATTCGGGAGTTTGCAGCCCGGTGGGCCTCTTGGCTGTCTGACCAATGGGTCTGCAAATGGATTTCCTGTGGCTACAAGATAGAGTTCCTCTCTTGGCCACCAAACAGATTCTTGCCTTCCAGCATACCCTTGCTCCCAGCTCGCGGGGTGATGGTACCTGTTCCGGAGTCAGAAAGGTTCCAGGGGTTCTACTCCAATCTGTTTGTAGTCCCCAAAAAAGGAAGGCGTACGTCCAATCTTGGACCTGAAAGCCCTCAATTGCTTTGTAACAGTACACAGGTTCAGAATGGAATCAGTTCACTCAGTAGTCGCTGCACTCCATCAAGGGGACTCCCTGGCATCTCTGGACATCCAGGATGCGTACCTGCACATACCCATATGCCTCCGGCATCAGAGGTTTCTGCGTTTGCAGGTGAGGGCGACCACTATCAGTTTATGGCTCTCCCTTTTGGCTTGGCATCAGCCTCCTCCTGAGAGCATCTTCCACCTCAGAATTGAAGGAGAATGTGGCTATCACCATGCAAATGCTGCAGGATTTTGGGTGGCTGTTCAACATAAAAAAAGTCGGTACTAATACCAACTCAACGTTTGGAGTACCTAGACTTACTGCTGGACTCCATGGAAGCGAGTGTGTTTCTCCCTTCAGACAAGCTGCAGACTCTCATAACCGTGGTAAAACCATTGATGAACCGCAGGTGGCCGTCGCTACGCTTCTGCATGCGAGTCCTGGGGCTCATGGTGACCTCCTTCGAGGCTGTGCCGTACCCCCAGTTTCATACCAGAGTCTTGCAGAAGGAGATCTTGACGAAATGGGACAAATCTCAGTTATCCCTGGATCGGCAGATTCAGGTGAGCCAGTCAGTCCGGGAAGTTGTTCCTACCTCTTTGTTGGACAGTGATCACAACGTACGCCAGCCTGACTGGCTGGGGTAGAGTACTGGGAATACAGTCGACCCAGGGCCTTTGGTCGAGGGAGGAATCCAAATTGCCAATCAATGTGCTCGAGATACGAGCGATCAGGATATGCCTCTCCACATGGTCGATGGCACTTCAAGGGTGTCTGATCAGGATTCAGTCAGACAATGCCACGGCGGTGGCATACATCAATCATCAAGGAGGAACAAGAAGCTTGGCTGCAGCACAGGAGGTCACTCACATCCTTCAGTGGGGAGAGCGTCATGTACCGGCCCTATCTGCCATTTACATCCCGGGAGTGGAAAACTGGCAAGCGGACTACCTAAGTCGCCAGATGCTGGACCCAGGAGAATGGGCGCTGCATCCGGAGGTGTTCAGGCAACTGTGCCTGCGGTGGGGCACACCAGATGTGGATCTCCCGATTGAGATGGGAAGCCAGAAGGTGCCAAGATTCGTGTCCAGGACAAGAGATCCTTGGGCAGATGCGCTGGTGGCTCAGTGGGGTCAGTTTTAACTGATGTATGCCTTTCCTCCGCTAAAGCTACTACCACGTCTGTTCCACAGAGTGGAGGCCGAGGGGATTCCAGTAATTCTGATTGCCCCAGATTGGCCTCAGCATCCCTGGTACACCGACCTAGTGTGAATGGTGGCGGACGCCCCCTAGCTACTGCCATTACGAGAGGACCTTCTATCTCAAGGTCCGATTCTCCATCCTGCTTTACCATCGCTGGTTTTAACGGCATGGCTGTTGAGAGCCAGGTACTAAGGAACTGGGGAACTATGTTGAGAGCATGGAAATCTTCTTCTCAGAAGATATATCATCATATCTGGAAGGCCTATATCTCTATGTATGAGGAGAAAGGATGGCGTCCGCCCTCCTTTTCCATATCCAGGATCTTGCTGATTCTACAGCATGGAGTAGACCAGGCTTTAAGCACCATTAAAGGACAAATATCAGCCTTGGCTGTCTTTTTTTTTTTTTAGCAACCCTGGCATCTCTCTCTTTAGTGAGCACCTTAGTAGGTCCTCCAGTGCGTCCACTGTTACCCCCGTGGGATCTGAACCTGGTGTTATCGGCACTCCAGAAACCGCCGTTTGAGAATATCAGAGAAATTCCCTTGTTGACTCTTCCCGGAAAGTGGCCTTTCTAGTGGCCATTACATTGGCCAGGAGGGTTTTGGAACTGGTGGCCTTGTCTGGCAAGTCGCCTTATGTGATTATCCATAAGGATAAGGTGGAGTTGCGTCCACAACCTACTTTTCTGCCGAAGGTGGTTTCGGCGTTCCACATCAATGAAGACATTGTGTTACCATCTTTGTGTCCTAAGCTGACACATCCTAAGGAGGTAGCCCTCCATTCCCTGGACGTGGTCCGGGCTCTAAAGATATATCTGTCTGCCGCGGCTCCCTTTCAGAAGTCACTCTGTTTCGGTAGCTGGTCTGAAAAAAAAGGTATGGCGGTCTCGTCGGCCACCATTTCCAGATTGTAGTTCAGGCCTACGCTTATTGTTTTAAGTTATACTGCTTGTTGACATACTGAGGCTGCAGGAAGCAGACTGGGGGGTTGTTACTGAAGGGACCGCCCCTTGGGTGGAACTAGAAAGTTCTGATTTTTTACATGTTAACATGTTCTGCCTAGTCCTCTCCTGAGGGTGGCATAACAACCCGACGATCTAAAGTAAAGGAGCTGTGTCAGTCAGTGAACTACAGAGAAAATGATTTTACGGTGAGTGCAAAAATCCTAATTTTGCAATTATCATAAACCTTTTAATCTACTTAATTATCTAATAAGATTCCTCAAAGGAGGACAATTGATACCATTAAATACATGTCCACCATAATGTCGCAGTCCAGAAAAAAATAAAAAATAATCGCAGACCGCCGCCATTACTATAAATTTTTTTTTATAAAAAAAGCCTTAAAACTACCCCCTATTTTGTAGATGCTATAACTTTTGCGCAAACCAATTAAGATACGCTTATTGCGATTTTTGTTTTACCAAAAATATGTAGAATACATATCGGCCTAAACTGAGGGAAAAAAAATAGTTTATATATTTTTGGGGGATATTTATTATAGCAAAAACTAAAAATATATTTTTTTTTTCAAAACTGTTGCTCTTTTTTTGTTTATAGCTCAAAAAATAAAAAACAGAGGCGATCAAATACCACCGAAAAAAAGGACTTTTTTTGGGTACAACGTCGCATGACCACGCAATTGTCAGTTAAAGTGATGCAGTGCCGAATCACAAAAAGTGCTCTGGCCAGGAAGGGGGTAAAGTCTTCCGGAGCTGAAGTGGTTAAAGGAGCAGTTGAGCCCTAGATTAAAAGACCCAAGGGGGGCTTTTTTTTACATGACTTTCAGCTGTACCCACCTATCAGAAGAGAAGCAACCAGGTACCGATTAGATATGTATGAGTGGCACAATCTGAAAAGGACCAGTAAGCAACCTTGCCCCAGAAGTGGAGCTCTTTGCTGACTACTTGGGTGAGGACTCTCTCTCCAATTCTTTCTGAACTCTCAGAAGATGCTACACCCCCCCCCCCCCCCCCCCAAGACACACCCAATCATCATGATTTATTATACCCCTGAAGGACACAGCATCCTCCACTGACAACTCCATGCATATGGCTAAGCTCATGAGGGTAACGTCGACCAAATAGGTGACTCAATATGATGGAAAACCCCTTCCTCATAAGTGCCCAATCTGACACCCTACACAGGTAGATGTGCTAACAGCCTTACAAAAAGGAGATACAAAAGCCTGCCTAAAGATCATCCTTATCTACATCTTCCTTTTAGGAATTGTTTGAAGAGGGTTAAATTGCCTAGTTGACTGGTCCTGCAAGGGAAAAGCTTGACATTGTCAGAGTAGAGAATCCTTACACAGGGAGAGTTGTAACAGACTCTTTTAGAATGTCTTGACTACCTGTGGCAACCTACTGGTCGCTGTCATCTTCCTCCCTGGATGCCTGAGCAAAGCAGGAAATTCATATAGGAATTTGCCTGCCAAGGCATGAGCACCAAAGGCCCAGTTTACAGTGTGCATAATACATTCAGATCTGAAGAGAATAGCAAGTGTCCATTAGTTACCTTTCCATATACCAGCTTTAAGAGGCCTGCAGAAGGGCTGATAAACCAAGAAACAGTATCAGTAATGCCGCGTACACACGATCAAACAATCGGGTGGAAAAGTCCGGCAAACTCAAGTCAGCCGGACAATCCCCCCGTGTGTAGCCTCCGGCGGACTTTTTTACCCGAAAGTACGGCGGACTTAGGCCGCGTACACACGGGCGGACTGTTCGCCCAACTTTGTCCGCTGAACAGTGTTTGGGCGGACAGTCCGCTCGTGTGTGGGCTTTCAGCGGACAGTTTGACGGACAAGGTTTTTCGGAATTTCCGAAAAACTGTCCGCTGAAACCTTGTTTCAGCGAACAGTCCGCTCGTGTGTAGGCTTGTTCGTCAAACAAAGTTGCGCGCATGCTCAGAAAGGATTTTCACGCCGAAAGTTATAATGCAGTGTATAGGACGTCGTATTTTTCGTCCCGTCGTACGTGCCGTTCACGTCATCGCGCACGGTTTCAGCAAACTGTTCGTCCGTCGTGTGTGGCCATGTCCGTCCATGCTAATTTTGAGCGGACTGTTTGCCGAAACTGTTTGACGGACAAAGTTGGGCGAACAGTCCCCGTGTGTGTACGCGGCCTTAGAAAGTAGTTTTGCATTCCAATCTTCCGGCCGGACTTGCATTTCGGCGGACAATCCGGCCATGCGTATGCCAGTCCGCCGTACTTTTAAAATGAAGGACTTTTCCCGCCCGGAGAAATGTCCGCTCATTTTGAGCACGTCTCCAGGTAGGCGGGGCCCGCGAAGGATGCGTCGCTGGCCCCGCCACCTGGTATGGACTTAAAGGGGAACCCCAACGCCGAAAAAATCGGTCTGAGGGTCCCCCCTAGGTCCACATCAGACCCTTGTCCAAGCACGCTACCCGGCCGGCCAGGAAAGGGGGGGACGAGCGAGCGCCCCTCCTCCTGAGCCGTACCAGGCCTCGTTCCCTCAACATGGGGGGTGCCTTGGGGAAGGGGGGCCGCGTGGCCCCCCCACCCCAAAGCACCTTGTCCCCATGTTGATGAGGACAAGGGCCTCTTCCCGACAACCCTGGCCGTTGGTTGTCGGGGTCTGTGGGAGGGGGACTTATTGGAATCCGGGAGCCCCCTTTAATAAGGGGGCCACTGGATACCGGCCCCCCACCCTATGTGAATGAGTATGGGGTACAATGTACCCCTACTCATTCACCTGTAAAAAAAAAGTAAAAAAAAAAACACCACACAAGGGTTAAGATAGTTTATTGCACAGCTCCGGGGGTCTTCTTGCCGGACTCCTCTGCTATCTTCTGCTAGCTCTTTTATTAGCGGTGGAGCCCGGCATTCTTCCTCGCCGCCACCCTCTTCTTCTGACTTCGGGGGTCTTATCCGCCTCTTCAGTTCTTCTTGCCGGGCCACCGCACCTTCTTCCAGCTCTTTTACAGGCGGTGGCACGGTCTTCTGCCGCCGCCGTCGTCGCCGTCTTCTGTTCTTCTGTTCTTCTCTTCAGATGTTGCCTCGTCACTCTCTCTGCTCACAATGACGGGGACCGGGTGCGCGGCGACTTATATAGGGACATCACCGGATGATGTCTCCGCCCAGTATGATGTCACAGTCCCAGCTGCCTAATGCACAAGGACCTGTCACAGCAAGAAATAAATCCCTGCTAAACAGACTCTGTGCAAGGAACTCCACATTGTTGAGAAAAAAAAAGATATTATAACATGGACAATTGCTACTCAAGCCATGTGGTAATTTATTAAAATAACATTCCCAATTCAAACCACAGCTGCTGAAGTTTCCTAAGCTGTGCAAAAAAAAAAAAAAAAAAAAAAAGCAACGTAACAGTTGTTTTTGTTTGCTATGTGAGAAAAACCCCTATAAAGGAATACTGGCACTGCAGACTTCTCACTTCAGAGCACCAACTCCAGCAGGTGATTTATTTGTAAATGAGCCCCCAACACAGAGAGCAAACCCTGCTTAAACAGTTATTTGTTCAGGACAGAAAAAAGACAAAGGAAAAATGTTGCAATGCACATAGTTAGGGCAGCACAGTGGTGTAGTGGTTATCACTCTCACCTAGCAGTAAGAAGGGTTGCTGGTTCAAATCCCAACCATGACACTACCTGCCTGGAGTTTGCATGTTCTCCCTGTGCCTGCGTGGGTTTTCTCCGGGTACTCCGGTTTCCTCCCACAATCCAAAGACATGCAGGTAGGTTAATTGGCTTCTGTCCAAAAATTGGCCCTAGTATATGAATGGGGACCTAGGATTGTGGGCTCCTTGAGGGTAGGGACTGATGTGAGGGACAATTGTGGACACTCACTCAGGTTGAACTGGTGAGTGTCTTTATTCAACCTTACTAACTATGAAACTATGGATCTCCGAGAGAGCACAGTCATTTCCATATGTTTTAGTTTTGGAGATATATATATAACAGTGGAGTTACTCCCTAACAGTCTGCATGGCTTCTGGTCCCTTCTGCTGACCTTAAGCCAAACATATTCGCGTATCCACGCGGCAATCAATGCATTTGCAGGGTGACTTGGATCCCAGAAGCAGGAACAGTTGTAGCAACCATGCTGGGCACACTTAATATTCACCCACCATTGGCAAGGGCCTCCGTTTTGCAGGTATTCATCTTATGCGTACATGTCCCATAAAACCACCCCGCTATTAGCTGGGGACTCAGTGGCCACCAAAGCCATCCTGGAGGACTTCTGGATACCACAGGAGACTCCTAAAATCTGTACAGCTGTTCTGCATGAACCCGGTCATCAGTACCTCCAAAAGGGTAGGAAAACTTCATACAACATGGTCCTATGAGTGAGGAGTACAAAAAAGGAAGGTGGCCTCTGGCTCAGCCTGAAAAAGTATGGGAGTAGGGTCCTATGGGTTAGGCGCATGGGGGGGGGGGGGCTACCCAAACGTATGCTGCCATGGAGTCTGTCAGGAAAAATAAATTACATATAAAAAAAGAACAATGTCAAATCTGCAATTCTTGGTGTAAACCAGTATTATATATATAACAATTTTGATATCTACCTTTCCTTTGTTTAGATTGAAGCCTGCAATAAAGAAGCAGAGAAGATAAATTCTCTTATAAACTCAGACAGTCCAACTCTTGCATCTCAGGTGCCATTGTCAGGGCTCATCACATCTGAAGTTTTTATTTCATCAACTGTAAATTCAGACTGTACAAAAACTATTTCAGATATGTTATATTTATGTTCATGTCTCTTGCTTAATATTTTATATATGTTCTGCCATTTGTGATATGGTTTTATTTCAATCAGTTGTATTGCTTTCAAAAAAATTGTATTACCTGAGTTAATCATGGTCATTTTATAAGAAAAATGTCAACTTAAAAAGGCCAATAGTCAACATTTAAAAATATATTTTTTGTGTTCCCAAATATATTCAATGACATTTCAGATCACATCTCTATGCATTCTTTAAACTGTATATTTATTTTGTATAGATAACTTGCTTGAAATGATAGATAAAGATTACATAATATATATATATATATATATATATATATATATATATATATATATATATATATATATATATATATATATATAGATATCAGTTGTACTAGTTTGTCACATTCATTTGGGTTTGTTTTGTAATGCTGAGGATGTTTCAGCATTTATTTGTATCGCCTACTCAGATAAAATGAGTTTCTAGAACATAACCCAGCATTTACCTTTCTGTCTAGGACAGAGAGGTGGACATTTAGGACAGGAGAACAGAACAAATTATTCACAGCTAGAACAACCATCCCTAAACTAGGGTGGGGGCCTTCAAGACCACTTGTCATAAAGACTTAAGACTTCATGGTGCCATGATGATTGGAATATGCATATACAGTATAGTTACATAGTTAGTCTGGTCAAAGTCCATTCAGTTCAACCCACAGAGAAAAAAAAACACACACACACACACACACACCTCCCTATACCCAATCCTATACCCACAGTTGATCCATGGCAAGGCAACAAAAAAAAAAACACATTACACTTAAAAGCATGATCCAATTTGCTCCAATAAGGAAAGAAAATCCTTTCTGATCCCCTGAGAGGTTATTCCCTGGTGAAACCTTACCTATACATATCAGTATCCTGTTATATTTTGTTAATTTAGCAAACAATTCAGGAATTTATGAAAACAATCTGCTGAGCTAGCCAGAACCATCTCTTGAGGGAGTCGAGTCCACATTTTCACAGATCTTACTGTGAAGAAGCCCTAAGGTATTTGGAGGTTAAATCTCTTTTCCTCCAGACATAAAGAGTGCTCCCTTGTCCTCTATAGTGACCTTAACTACTTGCCGACCAGCCACCGCGATTTTACTGTGGCAGAATGGCACTGCTGGGTGAAACGATGTTACCTTACCTGGCTTTGCCTTTTGACAACTAGGGGTGTGCAATGACCACCACGCATCCACAGTCCCTTGCGACAGAGCGAGAACCCAGGATCTGTGTGTGTAAAAACACAGATCCCCGTTCTTTCAGGGGAGTAGAGACAGATCGTGTGTTATACGAAGTATGAACACCAATCTGTCTCACTCCTCCTAGACAGTCCCATCTCCCCTACAGTTAGAGCACACCTAGGGAACACAGTTAACCCCTTGTGTTAACCCCTTCCCTGCCAGTAACATTTATACATTTTTATAGCAAAGATCACTGTATAATTGTCAGCGCTCCCAAAAATGTGTCAAAAATGTCCAATTTGTCTGCCGCAATATCGCAATCCCGATAAAAATCACAGATCAAACAGAGATTTCACCGCTCCAAGACAAAACCACTGACAGGCTGCTAGCTCTCCAAATGGATGGGGGTTCCAGGTGCAGGCTGATTGCATAAGCCAAATGTGTAGAAACGGAACGAAACTCTGGATAGCCGCACTCCGGATTGTGTAAAAATTAGATGCCTTTATTTCTTCAAAATGCAAGTGCAAAACTCCATTGAACAAAACGTCACAGCAAAAAGGGAACAAAAAAGGATTTTTGAATAAAATATCGAACGCGTTTCACACTACAAACAGCGCTTACTCATAGCATAGCTATGAGTAAGCGCTGTTTGTAGCGTGAAACGCGTTAGTATTTTATTCAAAAATCCTTTTTTGTTCCCTTTTTGATGTGACGTTTTGTTCAATGGAGTTTTGCACTTGCATTTTGAAGAAATAAAGGCATCTAATTTTTACACAATCCGGAGTGCGGCTATCCAGAGTTTCGTTCTGTTTCTACACAAAAATCACAGATCGCCGCCATTACTAGTAAAAAAAATAATAAAAATGCCATAAATCTATCCCCTATTTTGTAGACGTTATAACTTTTATGCAAACCAATCAATATATTGTGATTTTTACCAAAAATATGTAGAAGCAGACATATCTGCATAAACTGAGGGGAAAAAAATAGTTTTTTGATTAAAAATGTGGGATATTTATTATAGCAAAAAGTAAAAGCTATGTTTTTTTTCAAAATTGGTGCTCTTTTGTTTATAGCACAAAAACAAAAAAAAAACACAGAGGCAATCCAATACCACCAAAAGAAAGCTCTATTTGTGGGAAAAAAAGGACGTCAATTTTGTTTGGGAACAACGCCGCACAATTGTCAGTTAAAGTGACGCAGTGCCGTATCGCAAAACATGGCCTGGTCATTGAGGAGCCAAATCTTCCAGGGCTGAAGTATTTAATGTGAATAACTCTACTCCCCCCCCCCCCCCCCAATCTTATTTTATCAAGAGAGAATTCAGTTCAGCTAATCTTTCCTCATAGCTCAGCTCCCCCATGCCTCTTATCAGTTTGGTTGCCCTTCTCAGGAATTTCTCCAGTTCCCCCAATATTGTAAGTTTAGAATAGGATATTTCAACAAATCTTCGTGCCTCACATCATGTTTTTGGAAACCAGCAGCTGCCTTGACACATTTAAAGTTACAATTGTGATTTAAGGTGATTGAGGCAGCCAAGATGGTAAAAATGTTGGGATGTGTTCCAGGACCTCATTTGAAATCAGCCAATTAAAATGAGTGGTGAAATATTTTCAGCATTACAAAGCAAATCCATCTGAATGTGACTAAACTATTGTTAGCTATACAATGATCAGAATTAACTAAACATTCACAGATGTACAGTATATCTATTACTTTGTGCTTGTATTATTATTACAGTTACAGTAAAAATGATAAAAAATACACACATGTGTATGTCTGTTCCAGAATGGGTAATATTGGAGATGGGCAAGAGGCCAGTGATGATTAAATAGTGGCAGCTAGGGTGGTGGCAGGGGGGACATGGTCAGATTCAGTGGTCAGAGTGGGCCTGGCAAGCAGGTGCAGTGGTCAAGTTGGGGTGTGCTGGTGGGTGGCACAGTGTTGAGAGAGAGGAAGGGGGTGTGTGCAGGTAAAGGGCTTGGAGGGTTAATTTCTAGCAGAGTTGCGAGTTCAGGGGGTTTATGTGATCACAGAATAGTGAGAGTGGGAGATGTAGTGCTTGCAGAGTGAGAGCAGATGGGGAGTGTAGTACTGGCACTAAATGCTGACATGCCTTAATCTTCAAGAAGTCCAGCTTCAGCATTTTATGTTCACTTTTTTACTTTGCAATAAAATAACGTACTTAAAATGCTTTACCACTATTTATTTCTGCCCACAAAAGCTATGCAACCTAATATATAATTATTTTGAACATACAACCTGGCTTAAACTAAGGGGGAACCAAACTTAATTTTGCTTCCTGTATAATTGTGTTACTATATTAATAGGGAAAAAAACACACACACACACACACACAGCTGTAGGTCATCCTGCACAAGAATCAACGTATAAAGTGAATACTGCATGAAAAGTATGATTGCTTAAGTAAATGGGCAGACTTAGAAAGTCAGTGGTGGAAAGTTTATAGGTGGTGGATATTGCATTTCTGACAAACTATATTATGTAAAACAGTAACAAGAAGACTCATCTTTGAAGTATCTATTTCCTAGCTTATTCCGTTATGCATATATATAGGCTTTTGAATTATCCACAGCTAAAGCTTTGTATGAAATTCCTTTGAGAACAGAAAGACCCTTTACAAGCATAAGGCCACCAAGGCTTGCAGGAAAGAAATTAGCTAGATTCCCCCATCAACACAGATGATGATGTGGGAGTCCCTCCAGACAGGCCATTGTCTTCTCCCAGGGACAATGGCCCGGCAGGAGGGATTCCATACAGTGATTATTGCTAGTGGCTATAGCAGCTGCTAGCGATAATCACCGGTAAAACCCAGCATGCTGACTTTCCAAAACTCGAAAGAGGAGCCTGAAGATGGCACGTCAAGAGGCCGGTATTAAGCTCACGGAGACCCATCCACATGGTCTAAAAAGGAGAATCTATATCCCCCCATGGCCTGTCACCCCCCTTAACCTTCAATCATTCAGTAAGTAGAGAGGCAAAGGGGATACGTCCGTTGACACACTTCCGATGCAGTATCCTGTTATGGGCTGACAGGATGTGGAATTAGGAACCAGCAAGAGAGCAGCAGAGAGAACTGGGACAAGCACATCAGACGCTGGAACGCCAAGGCACTCAGAGAAGGAACACAGGGTACAGAACACTCACAGAGCAGCTGCTCAGAAGAGGCTTGGCTGGGGCCCAGCAGGTGTCAGAGTAGCGTGTGGCCGCCTGGAGGACTTCGGTGAAGGGCTTGGAGTCTGAGAAATGGAACCCAGCACATTGTGCCTTACTTGGCCCATGGCTCAATGGTTCACCCACACTTTAAGTGTACAGCTGGCTCCCTACAAAGTATCAACATCGCATCTCAACATCCCACCTGTCAAAGTGGTGAGTTTTTCTTTTATCCCACGACATGCCGGGTACAAGGTTTGTGAAAAGAACTTTCAGCCTATAGTCTAATAGACTGACCAACAAATACAGATCCAAAGCAAAGTGAAAAAATGGAAAAGTGTTATGGTCAGAGCCCTATGTATAGATGTGAAGCACATAAACACATCACAAGACTAGAAACATAAAGTAGACCTGAAGTGTGCCTTGGTCTGCTGGAAGCATACCCAAGATAAGTGAGTGGAAGGTTTTGTAGAGAAAATGTTTTAAGAGAAGTGCCCTAAGAAGGGGAATGGGTACCGCGCACTGGAACCAACAAAGACCAGTGTGGGTGGTCTGCTTAAATACCCCCTGGGCTCCTCCCATAATTTCAGGCCACCATGCTGGCCTTCCTATTTTTGGTCGAAGTCTTTTATTCGGGAGAGATGTGAACCACATAAACACGTCACAAGACTAACAATACAAAGTACACCTGAAGTGTGCCCTGGTCTGCTGGATGGTATGCCAAGTGAAGAGGACAAAACACTTGGTTCGGGAGGTAATTATATATTTGAGCTGATAATGTACTACTGAGCAAGCTTGAAGGCTTGTAACGTTTCTGCTTGCGGATTCGGAATGTATCGGGCAAAGCAAGTGGAATTTCCACCTGCCCATTCTCTTGATGACATGGTCCGGCACCCCACATTGAGTTACTGCTGATGCTGCTCCAATCCGGAGGGAATATCTTTTAATTTAATTGTTTTTTATTGAAAAAAAAATTTCACTTATACATGCATAAATAAAACATGGTTTTGCATACATAGAGGGGGTATACATGTCAGCCAAAAATACCGAGTTTTTCTTCCAAAGAAACTGCTTAACACCAATGACGTAGTCATATCTATCCCTCTAATTATCGCTAACGCCCCTGTAGGGCTAACCCCTCCTCCCCCCCATACCCCTGTTCTTCGAACACACGCTGCTAAATCCAAACAAGCTTATCTGGATAGCCGATAACGAAGTGGCGAATCCATTCAGGGACAGAAATAAGGAGCTTCCAGTAGGCTCCCAGGCCGCCCCCGGCCTGAGACCGATAGGTGCACTCTAGGTCCCATCCTCCACTATCTCATCTAGGGGGAAGCCGATGTCCCTCAACCATGGATTCCATAGCAGCTTGAATTTTTTAAGGTTATTTTGTCTAATATACATTGCCCGTTCGCACCAAATTATGGAATTGATGGCATTTATCCATGCTTGCAGTGCTGGAAGATTCTTTGCCTGCCAATTCATCGCGATTAAGCGTCTGGCCTGGTACAGGCATCTTAATATAGATGTTTTTGTTGCAGCAGAGATTCCACCCCTTTCCATAATCCCTAATAGACAAGTCCTAGCTTCAGGTTCTAAGGTGGTATTAAAAATTCTATTTATTCTGTGCACAATTTCTATCCAATACCGATACAGTTTTGGGCACTTCCATACCATATGGAGCAGGTCTCCTGATGCTCTACATCTAGGGCACTCCCCGTTAGACCTATTGCTTATCCTCCGCATTTTTTTGGGGGTATAGTATGCCCTATATAAAAAAAGCTTATGGGACATACGCTGCGATGGGGAGATAGACACCAAATTCCCCTGTGCTAGGATCTCGTCCCATTGTTCCTGCTCAATTGGTCCCAGGTCTTCCTCCCATCCCCTCCTGCTCTTGTCCGGTCCTTCTCCATTCAAAACTTTATCCCTGAGTTTTGTATACAAGTTAGAGATCTGGCCCTTTGTTTGCCCTTGCTCAAGAAATCTCTGTAACAAGGGGTTCTTTGTCCTCTCGATAGTAAGTGTGCCAAACTGTGAATGTATCCCATGCCTCACTTGCAAATATATATAACATTTTTTATTGGAGATGTCGTATTCCTGGCGGAGGTCTTCGAAAGATTTCATAGTGTTCCCCTGGTAGAGATGCACCAGTCTTCTAATCCCCCTCCTCTCCCACTCCTGGGACTGGGCTATACAGTTTAGTTCAGCCAGTTCTCCGTTGTTCCATAGGGGGGTATACTCAGTTACCCCCCCATAGGCCAAGAGTTGCTTAGCTATCTGCCATACTTTCCTCGCCAAGGTATTGGTGGGGCATTTACAAGCGAATTAATTAGCCTCCAGAACTTCAACTAGAGTTCTATGATATGCCTTATTAATCATCAATTTATGATTTGGACAGCCACCCTCTTCCAGTCCAGCCCCAGTCAAATGCTGGAGCTGGGCTGATAGAAAGTATGTTCTTAAATGTGGCAGCGCTACTCCTCCCTTTTCCACCGGGAGCTGCAGCGTCCGCAGCCGAATCCGAGGCTGTCGCTTTTTCCATATTAATTCTCGAATTAATCCCTCCAGTCTGTTAAACCATTTCTGGTTGATCCAGACCGGGGAATTGTGGAGGATATATAGGATCTGTGGCTGCCAAATCATTTTTACTAAATTACAACGCCCCGCCACCGACAGGGGGAGGCGACACCAGCTATTAACCTTCTGTTTCAGCTTTGCCAATAATGGTACCAGATTCTCCTCAACATACTGGTCTATCTCTCTGGAAATCCAGACACCCAAGTATTTCAGCTTGGGTACCACTTCTAGTCCCTCAACTATAGACGATGTTTGGTCTTCAAACTCCGATAGTGGCATAAGGGCTGATTTACTCCAATTGATGACCAAACCTGATTGCTGCCCAAATTCGTCCATCAGCCGTACTACCCTATTCAGAGTGGAGCGCACATCGTCAAGAAAAAACAAGACGTCGTCTGCAAACAAAGCCAGCTTCTCCTCCTCTAGTCCGCGCCGGAATCCCCGGATGTCCAAGCGTGTTCTCGCCATCACAGCCAGGGGTTCCATAGCTAGCACGAACAGGAGGGGAGACAGCGGGCATCCCTATCTCGTACCTCTTTCTAGATAGAACACTTCAGAAAATAGGGTCCCCATTTTAATCTTGGCCCTGGGTCCCCTGTATAGTAGTTTTACCCACTGGATGAATTGGGGGCCAAAGCCGAAACGTTCTAATACACCCCAAAGATAGTCCCACTCCAGGCTGTCGAAAGCCTTGGTGGCATCCAACGCTAGTATGGCACCTGGGTTATCACTATCTCTAGGTATTTGTAGGTTTAGAAAAACCCTTCTAATATTAGTATTAGTTGTTCTGCCTGGGACAAACCCAGACTGGTCTGGATGTATTAATTTATGTATACAACTATTTAAACGAATTGCTAGGGCCTTGGCTAGGATTTTTATATCTGAGCATAGCAGAGATATCGGCCGGTATGACGAGACCTCATGTTGGTCCTTCCCCTCTTTAAGGATTAAAGTGATATTAGCCTCGCTCATTGAAGCGGGGAGTTCCCCCGCCTCTAGTGCATAGTTTAACGTTTCCAGTAGTGCCGGGATCAGCTGTTCGCTGTATCGCTTATAAATTTCCACTGGAAGGCCATCGGGACCAGGAGATTTACAATTGGGCATACTATTCATTGCACCTTTTAATTCTTCCAAAGTAAGTGGTAGATCTAAATTCAATTTATCCTGGTCTGAAAGCACGGGAATACCTGTTTGCTGCAAAAGGTTAGTGTCCAGAGCCTCCCATCCCTGTGTGTTTGATTTATATAAGGTTCTGTAATACTCGCCCAGCACCTTCATAACCTCGGAGGGCCTAGAGACAAGGTCACCCTTCTGTGTTTTAATTGCCTGCATTCCTGTGGGGGAGCTATTGGTGCGAGTCAATAAAGAAAGAGCTCGACCCACCTTCTCCCCTTCGCCAAAATAATATTGGCGTTGGAAAATGCCTTGATTTTCTACCCTTTTTAGAAGTGCCATTTTATATATCTGTTGGCTATCCTCCCAAATCTGTTGTTTCCCCGGCGATGGATCCTCCACGAACTCTCTCTCAGCCTGAATAACGTCATTTCGGATTTTCCCCTCTTGGTCTCGGGATTCCCGTTTTGTCCTTGCAATATTCTGTATGAGTATTCCTCTAAGAAAGGCTTTTAGGGAATCCCAAACCACTCCAGATGCCGCTGTCCCCCTGTTAGTCTGGAAAAATTCCCCTATTTGATCTCCTAAAAGATTGGATCTATCAATTAGTTCCAGCCAAGCGGGGTTTATTCTCCATTCTCTCAGTGGGGCGCACTCTCCCGTGTTCAAAGTTATAGCCAAAGGGGAATGGTCTGAGATCCCCCGTACCCCGTATTCTATGTCTACCACCACTCCCACTGCCTCATTGTTCCCCAAACCCATGTCTATTCTTGACAGCGTCTGATGGGTACTGGAGAAACAGGAGTACTGCCTATCCTGGGGATGTCGCCAGATGTCTCTTAAACCAACTTCCATAAGAAGTTCGTGTAATCGACCTGTTCTATTCCCAGTTGGACAAGGAAATCTATCTAGGCGTTTATCTATAGTTTCATTAAAATCCCCAGCAATTATCCATGGGACACCCATTTTACCCAGGCTGAACATGTGAAATTTATCCATAACCTCTAATTTGAAAGGAGGGGGTATATAGATGTTTGCTAGAATAAATTCTTGCCCAGCCACTTGACAGTGCAAGAAAACAAATCTACCCTCCCCATCTATCTGGGACTCTTTACATAAAAAATCCGTGCCCTTCCATACCAACACGCTCACGCCGCGGGAGTACGATGAATGAAAGGAGTGGTAGTATGCCTGGAATTTCCGATCATGGAGCAGAGGGGCCGTAGTTGGAGTCAGATGGGTTTCCTGCAAAAAGAGTAAACCAGGTCCTCTTCCCTCCAACTCCAACATCACAGACCTCCGTTTCTTAGGGTCTCCCAAGCCCCTCACATTCCACGAGGTTATATTCCACCTACCCATCGACTCCAATGATATTCCTCCCACTCACCGACTCCAGTGGTTAATATGCCCATGAAGGGGAGGGGGTAGGGGGAGAGGGAACCGCTTCCTCCCCCCATCGCCACTCCCCTTCTCAACCTGCCCCTCATCGCTGCCCCGTTACTCACAGCGTGTGTTCGAAGACTCCCCTCCCGCCCACCCCCCAACCAACCCTGCCCATCTGAGCCACCCTTAGGGGTCTCAATTGTAGCCGGTATAATCATACCCCATTCAAAAAGTGTCCGAGCTCACCATCCCCCCACGTGATCTTATCACTCCCCATCAAAATTCTTATAGGGTGGGATCGTAATCCCTCCGTAGCACCCATCATGCCCTACCGAAAAAAAAAAAAAAAAAAAAGCTTATATATAGGCCCCCCCCCCCCCAAATCCCACACACCCAACTCAACTATAAAGTCTCATTACCCCTTCTAGTGTAAAATTGTGTGTGCTATTTTTTCGCCATATGGCATCACAGTGTTCTATATCCATAGTACTATACCTCAACTTTAATCATTTCATTTTTCCCCCACCCTGCTCGAGCGGCGGGCGGCAACAATTTAACCCCCGTCCCTTTACCAAGATGGGTTCACAAATAGAATTGTTTCCAATAGCATACCTACATATAATTATATTCTCTCATACAACCCCCCCCTCCAACCCCCACACCCCCACCTTCACACCGTGTCTATAACCGTGTCTTTATATACAAAACAACTCATCTTATAGTACTCAATTTCTCATAATGCAAAAAAAGAAAAAAAAAAAAAGGGGGGGATGTATCCTCTTCCTTTTTACTCCTCCCCCTCCCTCAACCGCCCCCCCCCCTCACAACTCTTCCATAACACCTCGTTTACTGCTTCAAATGTGAAATTATATAGACTATTAATTTACTTTGTGATATCGCAGTGCTCTATACTCCATAGTATTTTACCCCATTACTAATCAATTTATCATATCGTTTTGCCCATCTCACCAAAGCAACCAACTGTACCTTCAGCGAGATGGGTACATAAACAAAATTATTTTCAAAAATACATATACAAAAATTTACATTCCCCCTTACAACCCCCCCCCCAACCCCCACACCCCCCTCTTCCCGCCTCTCCAGAAAAAACAACCTCTCCTCTCCCCCCCCCCCCCCCAATAATAAAAAAAAAAAAAAAAAGGGCTAATACAGGCCGACTCTAAGTATCATTAAAGGGCCTCTTTGTGTTCCTCCAGCCAGTTCACGGCCTCCTGCGGGGAGTTAAAGAAAATTGTTGAGCCCAAAGCAGACACTCGGAGTCGGGCTGGATACAATAGGGCATACATTATCTTATGCGATTTCAGGGTGCGTTTAACAGGAATAAACTCCGCTCTCAGTTTCTGTAAGTCCGGTGAAAAATCTGGATAGAATGACACCCTAGTCTCCTTGTAGAAGATGTCTCCCAATCCCCTAACCCTCAGCATCAAGATCACTCGATCGTTATAATTGATAAATTTCAATATCATTGGCCTACAGCGTCCCTCCGAGAAGTGAGATCTAGGAGGAACTCTGTAGGCTCTTTCGATGCTGGAGGGCGAGGAGAAGGAGACATCTCCCAGTAATTCCTTAAACCAATTTTCCAAAAAAATTACGGGGTCTGAACCCTCGCTTCCCTCTGGCAAGCCAATTAGTCGCACATTGTTCCTGCGGTTCTTATTGTCCATGTCATCAATTTTGGATGCCTATGCGACAATTTGTTTCTGGAGAGTGGCTATTTTTTCCTGGAGGGGAGATAATTCATCTTCCACCGTGCTTAATCTTCCCTCTAGGGCGTCTATTCTGTCGATGGTATTGCTTAATTGTTGACTCATAGCGTGCAGTTCATTTTGGATATTACTCAGTTGACTGTCCAGCCCAGAAATAGAATTCTTACAGTCATTGACCGCCAGCAGTATCTCTCGTAAAGTCGGTTCCCCACCCCCCCCCAGGTTTTTGGGCCGTACTACTGTCCTCCTGGGATGGCTCACCTACCCCACCTCCCGGCAGTGGGGTACCAGGATCCAGTGAGGGGCGACCTGCACTCCTTTTGTCCCCCACTGGCTCCTGCGTTTTAAATTGACCTGGTGGATGATGTTGAACTTTCCTGCCTGGAGAAGTTGCATGAGCAAAGCGCTCGAGTTTCAAGGCCGCAGAGGCTTGATTTAGCTTTTCTTTGGCAGCACGTGTTTTTTGATTTCCCTCTCCGTGTGATGTATCTTCTATCGCTCTTTTGCTAAGCATGGTAAAGTCCACGTAAAGGAGTCACCAAACCAGCGGAAGGTAGTAATAAAGCAGTTTGTATCGCTAAATCAATTCTCCCAACAAGAAGGCCCGGTTTTTCAGCAAAAGGACCTTGAGGGGGGGCCAGTCAATTCACCAAGCGCGCGGCACCTGAATCCTAGATTAATTGTATTTACATTTATGGGGTAGACTTGCTTCAGCCAGCGATTATCAGAAGTAAAGCAGATAGGGAGAGGCAAACATTAAGAAGTAACCAAGTCTCTACTACACAGGTTCTTAACTTTCATCCCGCTAAGTTATATAGCGTTTCTCACCACACTGCAACCAAAGTTCTTTCATCCATAGAGCTGGCGGATGTCTCCGGGAGATTTGCTCGTCCGAGGCGATCGTAGTGCTCTCTCCGCGTGCCCTCGTGCGGCGTTGTAAGCGTTCGTCTATCCTCGGATCTCCTGTCGAATCTCCGACCGGGCTCCCGCGGTAGCGAAACCTAGCGCGGAATCCTCCTCGGGTTCTTCCAATGATCTCCGTCCGTGCTGTGCAGCCGTCATGATAACGCACGCTCCAAGTCAATCGTTCGTTACGGAGCTACGATAGAGGGAGCCAGGGAGCGGCAGCTGTATCCACCAGCGAGCTACGTTCCTCGCATCGCAGGGCGGAGGCTAGGAGCTCGGACACACTCGCACTCCTGCTCACTCACTCGCCCATCTCCATCCGGCACACCCATGGAGCCGGAGGGAATATCTAGATTATCGGCCGGGGTCAAGGCCTAAGTTAAGCGAGAGGATCCTAATGTGTCTGGTGAACTGGCTACCACTCAGAGGATTGGTAAGGAAAGGTAGCAATGGGCTAGACTCCGACAGGTCGCGCAGATGAGATAACGATTGGTCTAAAATGGCCGCTGGGCACCAGGCGTTGAGTCTGGAATAACTTGATATCTAGCCCGGGACTGGACTGTTGCATTTTTGAACACTATGAAGTACAAGATGATGTGATTCTGATGGCGTGTCATATGGCGTCTGCATAGTACCTGACAGCCAGGGCCGGTGACGGTGAAATCCCTCGGACGTAAGAAGCCATAAAAGGCCAGGTAGATGGCTGCTTGGAGTACTAGACTGGGTAGTAACCCAAAGGGGAACATAAGATGGAAGACATGTCTTTGAAGATGGTGCTAGTGCCGGGTAGGCGCTTGCTACTAGTTTTGGGGTTGCTGCTTGTGGATACCATCTAGGGTTTTGACTGCGTGGGCAGAGAACAAGGATGGCTTGGTAGAGTCCTGTAAGGGAACGAAATGCTGGATGCCAGCTAAGTCGAGTCTGATGGTATTATGTGATAGAGCCAGCTGCGTGTGGAAGTATGATATGAAAACCAGGATGTGTTTAAGATCTCCCAACATTGCCCCGGGGTTAGGGGCTAGGAACCTGCCATAGGAATTCCAGGCTGTACGACAGGCCTACAGCTTGGAATAATGATTGATTTACGAAGTGGGTCGCATCACGTAGGGGTTGCTTTATTTAATCCATTGTCAGCTGTGACCAAGGGGGGAAGAGAGATGTGGATATCGGTTCCAGATTCCTACAAGAAGAATGACGTAAAGTTAAAGCGGGATAGTGCGTCAGCCAAATCTTTGCACTTGCCCGGGATATAGATGCAGTGTAGGGATAGTTACACCAGCAACTATGGACATGATGGCTAGTGATTTGGACCTGCCTAAATTTATGATGATATTAGCTGTGTGTCAGAAACCATGAAACCGACTGAGAAAGAAGTACAATCAAATCACACTTGTTTATTAATAAAAATAAAAAGGTAAATAGAAAAAAGCGTAGTCAAACATAGCCAGAGTCCAGTAGCCAGATTGGGTAGTCAGCCAGTCTAAAGTTATTTAACCAGATCGGGTAATCAGCCAGGCCAGAAGTCAGGGATCCAAGGAGGGCAACCGCAAGCAGGATAAGAAGGCAGGTGGGATATCAGCAAGCCAGTCTTGAAACAAACAGCAGGAGATGGTTCCTTGTGATGTGACGAACGCAAAGGCAAAGGAAAAAGTGAGCTGGAAGGCTTTTAATAGGCAGGTCAGACGAGCATCATCGGGAACAGCTGGTAACTGTGGAAAGAGAAGAGAGCTTGCAATTAGCCCACAGCTGAGCGGCCAGCCCAGAGGAGGAAGGGCTAAGCCAGCCCTCACAGTACCCCCCCTCAATGACCCCTCTCCCTCGGAGGGCCACCGGGCTTGAGGGGAAAACGTCTATGGAACTCGCGGAGGTTGGACAGGGCATGTACGTCAGAGGATGAAACCCAGGAGCGTTCCTCCGGACCTTTACCCCTTCCAATGCACCAGGTACTGTATGCGCCCACGGAACCTACGGGAGTCAACAATGGATTGTACCTCATACTCCCCATGGTTCTCAACCAGAATAGGGTGAGGACGTGGCACCAAGGTGGTAAATCAGTTACAGACCAATATTTTCAATAAGGAGACATGAAACACATTTGAGATGCGCATACTAGGAGGAAGGTCCAACGCGTAAGCTACTGGGTTAATCCTGCGAAGGATACAGAAAGGCCCAATAAACCGTGGTGCAAACTTCAGTGAGGGAACACGAAGCCGGA
Organism: Lithobates pipiens; assembly: GCF_037356315.1. Classification (NCBI taxonomy): domain Eukaryota; kingdom Metazoa; phylum Chordata; class Amphibia; order Anura; family Ranidae; genus Lithobates; species Lithobates pipiens. Next base: position 285,412,212 of record NW_027507764.1, read on the forward strand.
GGTTGCGAGATGACAGCCAGACCCTGTCCCCAACCTGGTAGGAAGGCGCAGGCAGGCGTCTGCGGTCAGCATAGAGTCTGTATCTATCATTAGCATGACGCAAAGCCTCCTGGACTTGTACCCAAGTGGAACGAAGACCACAGAGATGCTCCTCTAACGCAGGAATACTCTGCGGAACAAACGAGTCAGGCAACATAGAAGGTTGGAAACCATAATTCATCATAAATAGAGACAATCGGGAGGCAGAATTCAAGGCACTTTTGTGAGAAAACTCTGCCCAAGGTAATAGGTCAGACCAGTTGTTATGATGGTCAGAAATATAGCAACGTAGGAATTTCTCCAAGGACTGATTGGCTCGTTCTGTGGCCCCATTAGACTGCGGATGATACGCAGAAGAGAATGCAAGCTGGATTTCCAACTGTGCACAAAAGGCTCGCCAGAACCGGGAGACAAACTGACTGCCCTATCCGAGACAATCACCTTGGGTAGCCCATGTAAGCGAAAGATCTCCCGAGCAAAAATGGAAGCCAGTTCCTTAGAGGTGGGCAACTTCTTAAGTGGAATACAATGACACATCTTTGAGAACCGGTCAACTACCATAAGGATAACAGTGTTGCCTTGGCAGTTGGGCAATTCCACAATGAAATCCATAGACAGGGGAGTCCAGGGCCTCTCTCCATTGTGTATGGGTTGTAGGAGGCCCACTGGAAGGTGTCGTGGAGTCTTAGGCCGCGTACACACGGGCGGACTGTTCGCCCAACTTTGTCCGCTGAACAGTGTTTGGGCGGACAGTCCGCTCGTGTGTGGGCTTTCAGCGGACAGTTTCAGCGGACAGTTTGACGAACAAGGTTTTACGGAATTTCCGAAAAACTGTCCGCTGAAACCTTGTTTCAGCGAACAGTCCGCTCGTGTGTAGGCTTGTTCGTCAAACTAAGTTCCGCGCATGCTCAGAAAGGATTTACACGCCGAAAGTTATAATGCAGTGTATAGGACGTCGTATTTTTCGTCCCGTCGTACGTGCCGTTCACGTCATCGCGCACGGTTTCAGCAAACTGTTCGTCCGTCGTGTGTGGCCATGTCCGTCCATGCTAATTTTGAGCGGACTGTTTGCCGAAACTGTTTGACGGACAAAGTTGGGCGAACAGTCCGCGCGTGTGTACGCGGCCTTACTCTGAGCACACACGGGACAGGCAGCTACGAAGGCAGTAACATCAGCCCATAGACTAGGCCACCAGAATTGTTGGGAGATGGCCCAAATGAGTTGATTCTTCCCAGGATGGCCAGCTGCCTTGGGAGAATGGTAAGTCTGGAGCACTGCAGTATAGAGACTCTCTGGGACAAAGCAGCGGTCACAAGGTTTATCAGGAGGAGCATGGACCTGAGCAGCAAAAATGTTGTCACCCAAAGGAGAAGTAAGACTGGTGCGAACCGTAGCCAAGATAGGAGGAATCAAAGGAACCGGAACCGACTCCGACTTGGAAGTGGAGGAAAATTGTCGTGACAAGGCATCAGCCCTTACAATCTTAGTCTCGGGTAAGAATGAGACAATGTAATTAAAGCTCAACAAGAAAAGAGCCCATCGTGCCCTTCTGGGAGAGAGTCGCTTAGCCTCAGACAAGAATGTAAGATTCTTATGGTCAGTAAGCATAACGGGCACAGTGGTAGCTTCAAGGAGATGTCTCCATTCTTTCAGGGCTAAAATGATCGGCAACAGCTCTCTGTCACCAATCTCATAATTGCACTCAGCAGGTGACAATTTCTTGGAAAAGAAGCCACACGGATGCATAGCACTCTCAGAGTTAGGATGTTGAGACAGAAGGGCGCCAACTCCAGTCTCAGAAGCATCAACTTCTAGGATAAAAGGCAATGTAGGATCAGGATGTGCCAACACAGGAGCAGAAATAAAGGCAGCCTTGAGAGTCTCAAAGGCCTTAATGGACTCCGCAGACCATCTCTGTGGGTTACCATCCTTTCTGGTCATATCAGTCAGAGGCTTGACCAGGGACGAGAAGTTACGAATAAACTTCCGATAGTAGTTGGCAAAGCCCAGGAAACGCTGCAGAGGACGTAAACCCACGGGGCGAGGCCACTATAGGACTGCCGACAGTTTCTCTGGGTCCATTGAAAAACCAGCAGTGGAAATTATATAGCCCAGGAATGTAACCTGTTCACGATGGAACTCACACGTCTCCAGTTTACACTAGAGATTGTTCTCTTAGTTTCTGAAGTACACGACAGACATCTGTGTGGTGGCTCTCCAGGGACTTGGAAAATATGAGGATATCGTTGAGATAAACCACCACACACAATTGCAACAAATCTTGGAGGACATCGTTAATAAATTCCTGGAAAACTGCCGGGGTATTACATAGGCCAAAAGGCATTACCAGGTATTCATAATGGCCTGTTCTGGTATTAAACGCAGTTTTCCACTTGTCGCCCTCCTTAATGCGCACGAGATTGTATGCCCCTCTCAGGTCAAGCTTTGTGAAAACCGTTGCTCCCTTGAGGCGGTCAAATAACTCTGTAATCAATGGAATCGGGTAGGCATTCTTAATCATGACACGATTGAGACCCCTATAATCTATACAAGGTCTCAGTTCACAGCTCTTATTTTTCACAAAGAAGAAACCAGCACCAGCAGGAGACGAGGACTTGCGGATGAAACCTCGAGAAAGTGCGTCAGCAACATACTCCTCCATGGCCTTCTCTTCCAAGACCGACAAAGGGTAAACCCGGCCACGAGGAGGTATGGCACCAGGTTGAAGGTCAATTGCGCAATCATAAGGCCGGTGTGGAGGCAAACTACTGGCTTGACCTTTATCAAAGACATCGCCAAAATCACGGTACTCCTACGGCAGAGTGAAGCGGTGCACAGGACCTTGGATACCTTCAGGAAGCATGTCTCATTGCATTGTGGTGACCAGGAGAGAACCTCAGCACGGAGCCAGTCAAAAGAGGGGTTGTGCCTCTGTAACCAAAGATAACCAATAACCAGCGAAAATCTGGGTGAGGAAATAACTTGGAATTGGATTATCTCATGGTGAAGAGCTCCTACGGCCATGGACAACGGAACTGTCTCATGAGTCACATGGGCAGGCTGTAAAGGTCTCCCGTCAAGAGCCTCAATGGCAAGTGGAGTGTCATGCAGCTGCAGCGGAATCGAGTGCTGCGAAACAAATGCAGCATCAATGAACAGGCCTGCAGCCCCAGAGTCAATTAGAGCCTGTATCTCGATAGACGACTAAGCCCAAGAAAGGGTGACCAAAACCAGGGGCTTATCCATCTGGATAACTGGGGACAAAACAATGCCACCTAAGGTCTGTTCATGACAGGACCTCAAGGTTCAGGCGTTCCCTGGACAGGTAGGACAAGACTTCAAAAAGTGACCTGCCTGGCCACAATAAAGGCACAATCTCTCCCTTCTCCTAAAGGCTCTCTCATCCGCAGAGAGGCACGTGAAGCCTAGGTGCATGGGTTCATCTTCACTGCCCAATTCGGTACCAGGAGGCATGGGAGGTGAGGGAAGCATGGGTGGGACTACAAAGCTCGGAGGCAAACATACAGGAGGCTTCCGCAAGCGCTCCTTAAGAGAAAGTCTTTCTCTGAGTCTGGAGTCAATGAGGGTGGCAACCAAGATCAAGCACTCCAGCTCAGTGGGTATATCTCGGGCTGCTATCTCATTCTTGATGGAATCCGAGAGACCATGAGAAAAAGCAGCCACGAGGGCCTCATTGTTCCACGCAATCTCTGCTGCCAGAGTACGGAATTCAATGGCGTAGTCGGCAACAGTTCTTGTACTCTGATGGACATGAGGCACTTGGCAGCAGAAGCAGAGCATGCAAGAATATCAAAAACCCTTTTAAAGGAGGCCACAAACTGAAGGTAACTCAAGATAACAGGTTTTTGTGTCTCCCATAGAGGGCCAAGGCTCTCTCAGAAAGCAAAGATATCACGAAACCTACTTTGCTTCTGTCCGTGGGAAACGCCTGGGGCAGAATTTCGAAGTATATCTCAACCTGATTGAGAAACCCTCTGCATTGAACTGGATCGCCCCCAAATCACTGGGGATGTGGAGCAGAACCAGACATACCTCTTATAGAGGTAATACTCGAGGCGGGCGCCTGCACAGAGACTGGCGCAACAGCAGGGAAGGCCTGCGACTCAGGTTGTACCGGAGCAGCCACCGTGGGGGATTCCAGATGAGCCGTGCGATTCAGGAGCATTTGTACCGCCAAGGCAAACTGATCCATGCGATCTTGCTCATCCAATCTGGAAAAAATATTACCAACAAGTGGATTGACTGTATCTTCTGAATTCATGGCCTTCGCGTACTGTCAGAAACCATGAAACAGACTGAGACAGAAGTACAATCAAATCACACTTGTTTATTAATAAAAATAAAAAGGTAAATAGGAAAAATCGTAGTCAAGCATAGCCAGAGTCCTGTAGCCAGATCAGGTAGTCAGCCAGTCCAAAGTTCATTAACCAGATCGGGTAATCAGCCAGGCCGGAAGTCAGGGATCCAAGGAGGGCAACCGCAAGCAGGATAAGAAGCCAGGTGGAATGTCAGCAAGCCAGTCTTGAAACAAACAGCAGGAGATGGTTCCTTGTGATGTGACCAACGCAAAGGAAAAAGTGAGCTGGAAGGCTTTAAATAGGCAGGTCAGATGAGCATGATCAGGAACAGCTGGTAAATGTGGAGAGAGATGAGAGCTGGCAATTAGCCGACAGCTGAGCGGCCAGCCCAGAGTAGGAAAGGCTAAGCCAGCCCTGACACTGTGGCCTGATTGTCTGTGGCAAATGTCACTGTTTTCCCTGCCCAGGTGTTGCCCCAGACTTAAGTTACAGCCACAATGGGGTAGAGTTTGAATAGTGAGAAGAACTGACTGAACCCGAGGATCAGGAGGATTTCTGGTTTCCATGGCCCTGCAAGCAATGATGGCTAAGAATTGCCACAAATCCTGTAGAGGCTGCGGCGTCCTTGGCTTCCCGAGGTGACAAAGGATGCTGAAAGAATGAACACATATACCATTCCAGTTCGTGGGAAATTCATCCCACATTGACAAATCTGCTATGCTGCTGTTAGGTACCTGGTGGTGAGCATGACTTGACGGAAGAAGACCTCTCTTACAGCTCTGGTTCAGGGGCCACTGAAATGGAGACAGTGCTCCCGTGAGCGCAGCGGGGTAGGCATTTCTGACTGGAAGCAGCAGTTGGGTCCTCCTGGATACTGGAACTGCAGGGCAGACGGTGGATAAGCAGGCAGTGATCAGCAGACCCAGGAGCAATGGCAGCAGGAACAAGGTGCAGCACACTTGAACGACAGAAGGATAGTCAGGCAGGCCGGGTCACAACGGGTAATGCAATCAGATATGTTCAGCAGGCAGAAGCGAGGTACAGGCAGGCAGGGGTTCGGCAACAGAGGTTCAATCCAAAGCAAGATCAAGCAGGCCGGGGTCAGGGCAGGATAGGTCAGCAAGGTCAGTCGAAAGCCAGATCAGAGATACAAACAGCAGGCAGATTGCAGGAGGTTCGGATACAGAGCTGCAGACAAACATGCAAACTCTGCAAGGGGCAGCAAAGACAAAGGACGTGAAACATCTGATGTATTGCTCCAGGGTGTGATTGGTACGTTCAGTCTGTTCATTGGTCTGGGGTTGATAGGCAGATGACAGAGCCAGCTCTATCTTCATACTCTCACACAGGGCCCTCAAAAACCGGGAGGAAAATTGGACCCCCCTGTCAGATACGATGTTAGCAGGTACTCCATGCAACCTGACTATCTCCCTTATGAAGATACGGGCCATCTCTGGAGCCGATGGAGTCCCCTTCAAGGGTAAGAAATGGGCCATCTTAGTCTATCTACGACCACAAAGATGGCCGTGCCGTGCAACCTTCGGAACATGGGAGCTCGACAATGAAGTCCATCGTGATCATTCTCCAAGGCCGATCAGGTGCAGGGAGAGGCTTCAGTAGTCCCCAGGCCCGATTCCTTGTTGCCTTGCTCCAGATGCACACAGGACAGGAGTCAACATACTTTTTGCAGAATTCCCTCAGGCCACCAGAAGGTACGCTGTACTAATTCCAAAGTCTTACGAGGCTCGAAGTGTCCTGCTAACGGGTGATCATGAAGGAGGGCTAGGACTCTGATCTGAATGCTTTCAGGCACAAAAACGTGGCTTTCCTTCCATAGAAGACCTCCTCTGGAAGTCAGTATGGCCCCTGGTGGTGTAGGTGAATTAATCGATGCCTCCCTGATCTGTACCAGCAAGTCTGGTTGTACAAGCAGAAATTTACTCGCAGGTAAGGTGGTGTCCAGAGCAGCAGAGTCTTTGGGACAATCGTACATACGCGAATGCGCGTCTGGTTTCACGTTCTTAGATCCAGGGCGGTACGTGATGTGAAAACAAAACCGTGAGAAAAACAGGGCCCAACTGGCCTGTCGGGGCTTCAATCGCTTGGCAGTCCTCAGGTATTCGAGGTTCTTGTGGTCGGTGTAGCTCAGCACTGGATGAACTGCACCTTCTAACAAGTACCTCCATTCCTCCAATGCAGATTTGATGGCAAGCAACTCACAGTCGCCGACATCGTAGTTCCACTCGGCAGGGGAAAGTTTTCGGGAGAAGAATCCTTACGGGATGCATCAGATCGTTGCTGCCTTGCCTTTCTGATACAACTGCCCCCACAGCTACTTCGGAAGCGTCAACCTCTAAAATATATGACAGGGAAGGATTCGGGGTAACTGAGGATGGGAGCTGAGGTAAAAAGTATTTTGAGGCTCTTCGTGGATAGCCCGGGCCTAGTGCACCATGGGACGTGTAATCAGGGGACAGAGAAAAGGTGCTGGGTCTGTTTTCAGAGCCCATGTAAAGCACAGGAAAGGACCTGCTAAGCTCAGGGCTGTCGACTTCGCAGAAAGGCATGGCTACATCAAGGGCATTGTGAAAGACATTATCCACGATCCTGGCCGTGGAGCTCCACTTGCTAAAGTTGCCTTCCGTGACCTTTACAGGTTCAAAAAGAGGACTGAACTTTTCATTGCGGCTGAGGGTATCCATACCGGTCAATTTGTGTACTGTGGCAAGAAAGCTCAGCTAAACATTGGTAATGTCCTCCCTGTTGGCACCATGCCCGAAGGAACTATTGTTTGTTGTGTAGAAGAGAAGCCAGGTGATCGTGGCAAGTTGGCTCGTGCATCTGGCAACTATGCTACAGTCATCTCCCACAATCCTGAAACAAAGAAGACCAGAGTAAAGCTGCCCTCTGGCTCCAAGAAAGTTATCTCTTCTGCAAACAGAGCAATCGTTGGAGTTGTTGCTGGTGGCGGACGTATTGATAAGCCCATCCTGAAGGCAGGTCGTGCCTACCACAAATATAAGGCTAAGAGAAACTGCTGGCCGCGTGTCCGTGGTGTGGCTATGAATCCTTTAGAACATCCCTTCGGTGGTGGTAACCATCAGCACATTGGCAAACCTTCAACTATCAGGAGAGATGCTCCAGCTGGTCGCAAAGTCGGTCTTATTGCTGCTCGTCGTACTGGACGTCTGCGTGGCACAAAGACTGTGCAAGAAAAGGAGAACTAAAAATAGTCCCTACATGATTTACATAATAAACTTTCAAAAACTTCTAAAAAAAAAAAAAAAAAAAAGTCTTTTGAGCCTTTTGAAGGCCTCCTGGGCTTCCGACCCTCATTGGAAGCGTACACTCTGTTTTGTCAACTGGGTGATGGGATCGATTATAGCAGAGAATCCCTTTATAAACTTTCTGTAAAAGTTAGCATAGCCCACAAATCGTTGTATTCCTTTTTTATCCACAGGTGCAGGCCATCCCAGGACAGCGGAGACTTCTTGATGCCAGCCGGGGAGCTCTCAAGCCCGAGGAATTGGATGTTCCGTTGCTCAAAGCTACACTTCTCAGCCTTAGCATACAATCCATGCTGACGGAGCCGGAGTAAAACCCTGCCCACGTGACCCTGATGCTGTTCGAGGGACCCCAAGAAAATCAGAATATCGTCCAAGTAGGCGATTACAAAAATGTCCAGGAAGTCTCTAAACTCATCATTGAGATGCTGAAAAGTGGCAGGGCATTACAGAGGCTAAAGGGCATGACTCATAGTGCCCGAAACGGGTCCGGAATGCTTTTCCCCCCGTCCCCAGCCCGAATGCGGACCAGGTTGTAAGCCCCCCTCAATTCCAACTTAGAGAAAATCGTGGCTGACCTTAGTTTCTGGAAGAGCTCCGGCATTAGGGGTAGAGGGTAGCAGTTCTTGACCGTGATCTTATTAAGCTCACGATAATCCACACAGCGACTGGTATTTTTTGGTCACAAAGAATATTCCAGCGCCTGCTGGGGAGGTAGAATGGCGAATGAACCCCTTCTCCAAGTTCTCCGTAACATAGATCTTCAAAGCCTCGTGCTCCTCAGACGGGGAAGATGCGCCCGAACGGAATTTCAGCTCCTGGGAGAAGTTCAATGGGGCAATCGTAGGGACGGTGAGGCAGAAGGGTGTCCGCTCTTCGTTTGCTGAAGGCATCCAAAAATTAATGGTATGGTTAGGGCACCAGCTGGCATAAGTCCTGATCAGAGTCTAGACAAAGAAGGGTAGGGGGCATAACAGAGTTCTCATGAAAACAGTGTTCTTGGCAATAGCTGGACCGGAACTTGATCTCCCCCGTGACCCAGTTGATGCAGGGGTTATGAGCCTGGAGCCAAGGAATGCCCAGGATCACAGGAAACAGAGGGGAAGAGATCACATCAAGAGTTAGCAGCTCCTTGTGCTGGGAAAGGGTACTAGCCATCAAAGACAGCGTCTCTTGAGTTACTTGTCCCAATTTGATGCAGGACCCATCAGCCAAGAACACAGACAGTCCGTGGGTCTTTCTCTGAAGGGGCAAGGCTTGCAGGCTGGCAAAGGTGGCATCAACAAAATAACTGCAGGCCCCAGAATCAATGATGGCGCTGGTAGAGACCATCTTTCCCTGGAACTGCAAAGAGAGAGGGAGAGTAAGGTGGGTTGTGCTGGCTGACAATGGTACAGGATTGGACAACACAGAAGAGAGGCACTTACGTGTCTTAACAGGGCAGTTGTTAACTTAATGTCCAGACCCCCCGCAGTAGAGACACAAGTTCAACTGGCGACGACAGGCTTGGAAACAAGGTGGGACGCATCAATCCCAGCTGCATCGGCTCAGAAGTGTCAGGAGCAGGACTGGTAGAGTCCCCTTGAGGAGCAGGCTGGGAACAGAAGGCAGGAATTGGAACCCTTGCAGTCATCCAATTCGGACGATGGAGCTGAGAAGAGCGCTCAGATCGACGTTCCCAAAGCCGACAGTCTATTTGGATAGCCAATGCAATCCGTTCTTCCAGAGAGTCTGGGATACCGACACGGGCCAGTTAGTCTTTAAGTCCCTCAGAGAGGCCTATGTGAAACTGATGTCTTAGAGCAGAGTCATTCCATTGAGTGTCTGCGCTCCAGCGTCTAAAGTCAGTAACATTGTCCTCTGCCGCACGGCGGCCTTGCTGGAGCGCAGACAGGGCAGATTTGGCTGTGGCAGTTTGCTGAGGATCTTCGTAAAGCTGTGCCATAGCCTCAAAGAATGAAGAAAGGGAATGGGTAAGAGCACTGTCACCCTCCAGGAGACGATGGGCCCACGTCTGGGGTTCCCCCTGCAGCAGCGAGATCACAAACCCCACTTTGGAACCTTTTAGTGAAAAAGTCCTTGGTTGGAGGGCAAAGTGCAACTGACAGGCGAAATTCCCGGAATTCAGATCGGTCTCCCGAGAATCTTTCTGGAACAGGTACTCTTGGTTCAGGTGGGAGCATCACCACTGCAGGCTGGGAAACAGGCTGAGTAGGGAGTGGAGGTGGTTCTGAGGTAGAAGGATTGGTACCGGAGAGATGCTGAACTTGTTCTTCCAATCTGGTATATCCCTCTTGGAGCGACTTCACAGCCTGTGTAAGGGCTGCTAGGTGGGTGCAGATCTCCTTCATGGCAGAAGCTTCTCCCGCAGGCTCAGTCATGGTTGTTTGTACTGTTAGGTACCTGGTGGTGAGCCTGACTTGACGGAAGAAGACCTCTCTTACAGCTCTGGTTCAGGGGCCACTGGAATGGAGACAGTGGTCCCGTGAGCACAGTGGGGTAGGAGTGTCTGACTGGAAGCAGCAGCTGGGCCCTCCTGGATACTGGAACTGCAGGGCAGACGGTGGATAAGCAGGCAGCGATTAGCAGACACAGGAGCAATGGCAGCAGGAACAAGGTGCAGCACACTTGAACGACAGAAGGATAGTCAGGCAGGCCGGGTCACAACAGGTAATGCAATCCGATATGTTCAGCAGGCAGAAGCGAGGTACGGGCAGGCAGGGGTTTGGCAACAGAGGTTCAATCCAAAGCAAGGTCAAGCAGGCCAGGGTCAAGGCAGGAGAGGTCAGCAAGGTCAGTCGAAAGCCGGATCAGAGATACAAACAGCAGGCAGATTGCAGGAGGTTCGGATACAGAGCTGCAGACAAATAGCACTGAGCAATTGCAGCTGCCTTCCTTAAATAGGGACACTGGTGCCAAACAGGGATGCACGCTGGCGCACACACACACGCGCCGATGCCTGGCTTGCCCAGCGGCGCACGCGCATTCGCTCGTTTCATGCGGGAAAAACCCTGACAGCTGCTGTGTCTAGCCTAGGAATTTGTTTGGGATCTTGCGCCTGCAAGATGAAACTAAGAGGCATGAGATGAAGGGGTGATCCTCATGGCAAAATCAAGCATACCCAGCAAGGATTGTAGCTGTCTCTTGGTATACCCTCGAGTAAGGGTAAAGGTGTGAACAACTGACCTGATGCGGGTCAACTTGTCGGGAGGCAGGCTGGCCTGCATGGACCGTGCTTCAAGCGCGACACCCAAGAAGGTGGACTGTGCAGGGCATTCCACTTTATCCTCTGCTATGGGCACATTAAAGTACCAAATACCCCTCTTAAGCTGTCAATGTCTACTGGGTATTACAATGCCCAGGAAGTCATCGAGATAGTGAATGACTCTCTGGCAATGTGCTGTGTGTGTGTTTTTTTTTCTCTAGTACCAAATTACTTTTTTTTCTTAAAGGGGAAAGCGACAGAATAGGTGAGCAGCTGATTTGCCACTGGAGACAGAGAGTGGTAGAATTTAGCCACTTGTAGAGATGCTTGCAACGATTGCAAGCAAGCAGCCTTATCAGGAAGGCCAAAACAAAAGATAGTGGAATTTGAGTATGTAGGAATGACCAACTGCAACACGTACCAATAGATGGAGTGAGATACGCAAGTTGATGCTTGGCAAGAGTAACGTAAAGCCGATGATCTGAATCGTTGTGCTGCTGCATTTGTGCCGTCAATGCGAATGGATTCGAACCGGGCTAGGGTATGAGTAATGGTGAGGTTTTGTAGCACTGAGAATTAGAATCATAGTGCCGATGAATGCGACTAGACTCGGATCGGGCTGTTGGTGTGAGTAACGGTGGGGTTTGTAGTGCTGAAAATTCGAATCATTGCACTGATGATGCGACTATATTGTAGTGCCGTGGATCCAAATAGTTGCACAGATGATGGGACTAGACTCAGTTCGGGCTGTTGGTGAGAGTAATGGTGATGTTAGTAGGAGGTGTGGATTGTTTTTTTTTTTAGCGCTGAGGATTCGAATCATTTGTGCCAATAATGCGACTAGACTCAGATCAGACTGTTGGTGTTTTGTAGTGCCAAGCATCCGAATCGTTGTGCCAATGATGTGACAAGACTCGGATCGGCTGTAGGTGTGATAAATGGTGGTGTTAGTAGGAGGTATGGTGTTTGTAGGAGTTGCGGATGGGGGGTTTGTAGCGTCTAGGATCCGAATCATTGTGCCGATGTGACAAGACTTAGATCGGCTGTAGGTGTGAGTAAAGTAAAGTTTAAAGTACGGTAAAGTTTGTAGTGCCGAGGATCCGAATCATTGAGCCGATGATGCGACCAGATTCCTATCATCTGTAGGTGTCTGTTTTGGTGTTTAGTAGGAGGTGTAGGGGGTCAGTAGGTGGCGTGGCGCAGGTTTCGAGACATACGCCACTGATGCGGCTCAATTCAGAAGTGGCTTGTAGTGTGAGTGAGTTACATGAATTCGTAACGTTCATGCCGCCTAGGCAGCTATATGCGAATGGTCCCGAGCAGAGGGCTGCCACGAGTTGTGACTGGGCTCAAATGAGGTACAAATCTTTAGGAATGAGTACAAATACATACGAATTATATGGTGCAATTTTTTTGAAGCAGTGAGAATGATGCAAGGGACCTACGACATGAGATGATGACAGTTTTACGAATGGGAAACATGATAGACAATGGTTTGAAGGTATGAAATGATGTCTGCTACAAATCGGTTTGTAAAGAGAGATGATTCCTATACGAATTGGTTATAAATGTTTGAAATTAATCCGATACGAATTGGTAGTAAGTAGTGATGGACGAACTTCCGACGGGACGTTTCGCGAACGCGAAATGCGAACGGACCCAAACGTTCGCGAAACCGACCGTTCGCCGCGGGCCCCATTGACTTCAATGGGAGGCGAACTTTGCAAACCTTCATGTCGAATTTGCGGCCACGTGGTAATTATTAGGGGGTAAAACGTAGTCCCACCATCTGGACAATGACATAATACATGTATGAGGTGAATTTGGGATCGATAACTACAAGCATTTTTATTTTATTTGGGAAATTGTTCTAACAATTCAGGACTATGGAGCTAATGAAGGCAATGGAGGAGAGGGAAGGTCAGGGACCAGGGTAGGCAAAGAAGAGGGTGCAGGAGATGATCACCAGCAGCGTGACATACCGGAATGACACATGCACCGTAATACAGAGCACTGACAGCAGCACCGTGACATACAGAGCACTGACAGCAGCACCGTGACATACAGCGCTGACAGCAGCACCGTGACATACAGCGCTGACAGCAGCACCGTGACATACAGCGCTGACAGCAGCACCGTGACATACAGCGCTGACAGCAGCACCGTGACATACAGCGCTGACAGCAGCACCGTGACATACAGCGCTGACAGCAGCACCGTGACATACAGCGCTGACAGCAGCACCGTGACATACAGCGCTGACAGCAGCACCGTGACATACAGCGCTGACAGCAGCACCGTGACATACAGCGCTGACAGCAGCACCGTGACATACAGCGCTGACAGCAGCACCGTGACATACAGCGCTGACAGCAGCACCGTGACATACAGCGCTGACAGCAGCACCGTGACATACAGCGCTGACAGCAGCACCGTGACATACAGCACTGACAGCAGCACCGTAAGCAGCCCCAGGAGGAAGTCAGCACAGCACAGGGATGGTGTGATCCCCTCATAATAAGAACCCCCAGGAGGAAGTCAGCACAGCACAGGGATAGTGTGATCCCTTCATAATAAGAACCCCCAGGAGGAAGTCAGCACAGCACAGGGATATCATAAGCAGCCCCAGTAGAAATATGACACCGCTCAACCTCTTCAAAGAGGAGGGTAGGGGCATATAGTACGGTGTGCTTTTTTGGGTCAAGGAAGTGAGCCAAATGAATTAAGAAGGTCTGTGTGCTTGATTAAAAAAATAGTTTATAGACATATACATGGTCTACTGGTCACATGTGTTGAATTCCTCCGAGATCCATGCCTCATTCATTTTTAGAAATGTGAGGTAGTTAACACTGTGGTGAGCTAGGCGAGTACGCTTATCGGTCACAATCCCCCCTGCTGCGCTGAACGTCCTTTCGGACAGGACACTGGATGAGGGGCAAGCCAACAGTTCGATTGCAAATTGGGCAAGCTCTGGCCAGAGGTCAAGCCTGCCCACCCAGTAGTCTAGGGGTTCATCACTCCTCAGAGCGTCCACATCGGCCGTTAACCCAATGTAGTCGGACACCTGACGGTCTAGGCGTTCCCTGATGCTGGATCCGGATGACACCTGTCGATGGGTCGGCTGAAAGAATGACCTCATATCCGAAGTCACCAACACATCTTCAAACCGGCCTCTTCTTGCAGGCGCTGTTGGATTGGTACCCGCAAATCCTTCTCTGGGAGTGGGAATTGCTCCTCTGCCAGCGCACGCAAAAGCAGAATGCAGCATTTCTCGAAGCAAGGCCTGGAAGTGCTGCATTCTGACAGCCCTCTGCGACGGCGGTAACATTTCCGCCATTTTGTGTTTGTACCGGGGGTCTAAGTACGTTGCCACCCAGTACTGGTCCTTGACCCTCATGCTTTTTATACGGGGGTCCCTATTAAAACACTGGAGCATGAAGGCCCCCATTTGCACTAAAGTGGAAGCGGTGTGGTGGCCTGGCTCCTGCTCATCATCCAGGATAATGTCGTCCTCTTCATTCTCCTCTCCCCATCCTCGCACAACAGGGATCCCAGAAAGGTTTAAAGCATGCTCTTCTTGCTCCTGCTCATCCGCCCCGGCACCATCCTCCTCTGACTCCTCATCAGACTCCTGTTGTTGACTTGTCTCAGATAGAGTAGCCCCCCCTGGGAATTCATCCAGCATTGCGACTTCCTCATCTTCCCGCTCCTGCTCCTCCACAGCCTGATCAATGACACGACGCAATGCACGCTCCAGAAAGAAGGCATAAGGTACCATGTCACTGATGGCGCCATGGCTGCGACTGACCAGTTTGGTGATCTCCTCAAATGGCCGCAGAAGTCTGCATGTGTCGCGCATGAGCAGCCACTGGCGCGGTGAAAAAAAACCCAGCTCCCCAGAACCGTTTCTTTCGCAGAGTTCATACAGGTAGACGTTAACTGCACGTTTCTGCTGGAGCAGCCTATCAAGCATATAGAAGGTTGAGTTCCATCGCGTCGGGCAATCGCAAATAAGACGTCTGACCGGCAGATGGTGTCGCCGCTGAATGTCAGCAAGGCGAGCCATGGCCGTGTAAGATCTTCTGAAATGGGCCGAGATTTTCCTTGCCTGCCGCAAGATGTCCTGGACCCCAGGGTATTTGACAAGGAATCGCTGCACGACCAAGTTTAAGACGTGTGCCATGCACGGCACGTGCGTGATTTTGCCCTGTTTCAATGCGCTAAGCAGATTGGCACCGTTGTCACACACCACTTTACCAACTGTCAAATTGAGCGGTGTTAGCCACTCATCTGCCTGTGAACGCAAAGCTGAAAGGAGTGCCGGGCCAGTGTGGCTCTTTGCTTCCAGGCACAACAGACGCAGCACGGCATGGCAACGTCTCACCTGGCATGTGGAATAGGTTCTGGGGAGCTTGGGCGGTGCAGTGGAAGAGACGCTAGCAGCGGAAAAGGAGGAGGCAGCTGAGGAGGAGAGGGAGGAGGATGGAGTAGGAGGAGGAGAAGAAGAGTCAGGCCTGCATGCAATCCGTGGCGGTAAAACCAAATCTACACGGGTGCCACGGGTTACATGCTTGACGGCCGTCAGAAGGTTCACCCAGTGGGCAGTAAAACTGATATACCTTCCCTGCCCGTGTTTGCTAGACCACGTGTCTGTGGTCAGATGTATCTTGGCACCGACACTGTGTGCCAGAGATACATTCACTTGCCGCTGAACATGGCCATATAGCTCTGGGATGCCCTTCTCTGAGAAATACTTCCTTCCTGGGACCTTCCATTGTGGTGTTCCAATGGCCACAAATTTGCGAAAGGCCTCCGAGTCCACCAGTTTATATGGCAGTAGTTGGCGGGCTATGAGTTCTGACAAGCCAGCCGCCAACCGTTGGGCAAGAGGGTTATCCGGCATCATCATTTTTTTACGCTCAAACATTAGGCCCACGGAAGCCTGCCTTTTTGCAGAAAAATGTGAGCTTGGCGTGATGGAAGGTGGAGTGGAGGACAATTGTGAGGAGAGAGGAGAAGGAGAAGTAGAAGACGAGGCTGGACGGTGAGAGCCTGCAGTGTGGCTTTGTGTGTTCCGTTGCTCCCACTGGGCTCGGTGATGGCTGCTCATGTGCCTTCTTAAGGCGGTCGTCCCTAGGTGAGTATTGGGCTTACCGCGACTAACGCGTTGACTGCAAAGATTGCAGATGGCAACGCTATTGTCAGCAGCGGACACGTTAAAAAAAGCCCACACTGCGGAGCCATGTGCCGGTGTCCTGGGAGCGCCAGATGTGACCGTACATGGTCGATGACTCGCTCCTGATACATTTGCAGTCTGCTTTGTCCCTGCTGTGCAATGTAAGTCATTGCTGCTTCTCCTCCCTATCTGCTGGTCCATATCTCCCTCTGAACTCCCCTCCTCTTCCTCTCTTGTGGGCACCCACGTGACATCACTAGACACGTCATCATCAACGTCACCTTCCCCACCGCTATAAGTAGAGATCTCGGAGTAGGCAGCAACACCGGGGACCAACCTCCTCCTTGGGCTGATCTGGGTACTGGCGTCAGACTGCTGAGTAGCGCTTGTTGCTACCTCCTCTTCCTGATCCAATACCAAGAGTGGCTGCGCATCAGAAATGTCCTCTTGATATGGATCGGAAAATAATTCCAGTGACTCAAGCGGAAGGTATGTGGTGGTGGTGGTGGTGGTCGTGTTGTTGGTGGTAGTGTCTTTGGGGGTGCACATAGCAGAGAGTGAAGAAGAGGGTGCAGATCGAGAGGATGAGGAGGGTGCAGAAGAGTAAGGCTGAGCGAGCCACTCAACCAAGTCTGGTGCATCCTTTAAAGTAATTGAACGCACCTTCTGCAACTTCCCACTTTGGCTCAAGCCTGTTGCTCCTGCCCTACCCCTACCACCCCTGCGGAAGGGCCTGCCTCTTCCTCTGCATGTCATTTTTTAAATGACCCTGTGACAAAACTCTTAGTCCCTATACCGCTGAAGGACTGCTGCAGTATAGGTGAGCGGTCAGCAGTGGTGCACGTCAACCCTATCTATTGTGGACCTATAGCGGTCCTTACAGAACAGCAGACTGTACCGCACTCAAGCCTATGTACCGTAGCACCCTATACCAAGTTACCAGTCCTTATAAGAACTTTTGTGGAACAAGCAGGTTGTGTGTTAGTGATTAGCAGACTGTACGTCAGTCCCTATACCGCTGAAGGACTGCTGCAGTATAGGGCAGCGGTCAGCAGTGGTGCACGTCAACCCTATCTATTGTGGACCGATAGCGGTCCTTACAGAACAGCAGACTGTACCGCACTCAAGCCTATGTACCGTAGCACCCTATACCAAGTTACCAGTCCTTATAAGAACTTTTGTGGACCAAGCAGGTTGTGTATTAGTGTTTAGCAGACTGTACGTCAGTCCCTATACCGCTGAAGGACTGCTGCAGTATAGGGCAGCGGTCAGCAGTGGTGCACGTCAACCCTATCTATTGTGGACCGATAGCGGTCCTTACAGAACAGCAGACTGTACCGCACTCAAGCCTATGTACCGTAGCACCCTATACCAAGTTACCAGTCCTTATAAGAACTTTTGTGGAACAAGCAGGTTGTGTGTTAGTGATTAGCAGACTGTACGTCAGTCCCTATACCGCTGAAGGACTGCTGCAGTATAGGGCAGCGGTCAGCAGTGGTGCACGTCAACCCTATCTATTGTGGACCTATAGCGGTCCTTACAGAACAGCAGACTGTACCGCACTCAAGCCTATGTACCGTAGCACCCTATACCAAGTTACCAGTCCTTATAAGAACTTTTGTGGAACAAGCAGGTTGTGTGTTAGTGATTAGCAGACTGTACGTCAGTCCCTATACCGCTGAAGGACTGCTGCAGTATAGGGCAGCGGTCAGCAGTGGTGCACGTCAACCCTATCTATTGTGGACCTATAGCGGTCCTTACAGAACAGCAGACTGTACCGCACTCAAGCCTATGTACCGTAGCACCCTATACCAAGTTACCAGTCCTTATAAGAACTTTTGTGGACCAAGCAGGTTGTGTATTAGTGTTTAGCAGACTGTACGTCAGTCCCTATACCGCTGAAGGACTGCTGCAGTATAGGGCAGCGGTCAGCAGTGGTGCACGTCAACCCTATCTATTGTGGACCGATAGCGGTCCTTACAGAACAGCAGACTGTACCGCACTCAAGCCTATGTACCGTAGCACCCTATACCAAGTTACCAGTCCTTATAAGAACTTTTGTGGAACAAGCAGGTTGTGTGTTAGTGATTAGCAGACTGTACGTCAGTCCCTATACCGCTGAAGGACTGCTGCAGTATAGGGCAGCGGTCAGCAGTGGTGCACGTCAACCCTATCTATTGTGGACCGATAGCGGTCCTTACAGAACAGCAGACTGTACCGCACTCAAGCCTATGTACCGTAGCACCCTATACCAAGTTACCAGTCCTTATAAGAACTTTTGTGGAACAAGCAGGTTGTGTGTTAGTGATTAGCAGACTGTACGTCAGTCCCTATACCGCTGAAGGACTGCTGCAGTATAGGGCAGCGGTCAGCAGTGGTGCACGTCAACCCTATCTATTGTGGACCGATAGCGGTCCTTACAGAACAGCAGACTGTACCGCACTCAAGCCTATGTACCGTAGCACCCTATACCAAGTTACCAGTCCTTATAAGAACTTTTGTGGAACAAGCAGGTTGTGTGTTAGTGATTAGCAGACTGTACGTCAGTCCCTATACCGCTGAAGGACTGCTGCAGTATAGGTGAGCGGTCAGCAGTGGTGCACGTCAACCCTATCTATTGTGGACCGATAGCGGTCCTTACAGAACAGCAGACTGTACCGCACTCAAGCCTATGTACCGTAGCACCCTATACCAAGTTACCAGTCCTTATAAGAACTTTTGTGGACCAAGCAGGTTGTGTATTAGTGTTTAGCAGACTGTACGTCAGTCCCTATACCGCTGAAGGACTGCTGCAGTATAGGGCAGCGGTCAGCAGTGGTGCACGTCAACCCTATCTATTGTGGACCGATAGCGGTCCTTACAGAACAGCAGACTGTACCGCACTCAAGCCTATGTACCGTAGCACCCTATACCAAGTTACCAGTCCTTATAAGAACTTTTGTGGAACAAGCAGGTTGTGTGTTAGTGATTAGCAGACTGTACGTCAGTCCCTATACCGCTGAAGGACTGCTGCAGTATAGGGCAGCGGTCAGCAGTGGTGCACGTCAACCCTATCTATTGTGGACCGATAGCGGTCCTTACAGAACAGCAGACTGTACCGCACTCAAGCCTATGTACCGTAGCACCCTATACCAAGTTACCAGTCCTTATAAGAACTTTTGTGGAACAAGCAGGTTGTGTGTTAGTGATTAGCAGACTGTACGTCAGTCCCTATACCGCTGAAGGACTGCTGCAGTATAGGTGAGCGGTCAGCAGTGGTGCACGTCAACCCTATCTATTGTGGACCGATAGCGGTCCTTACAGAACAGCAGACTGTACCGCACTCAAGCCTATGTACCGTAGCACCCTATACCAAGTTACCAGTCCTTATAAGAACTTTTGTGGACCAAGCAGGTTGTGTATTAGTGTTTAGCAGACTGTACGTCAGTCCCTATACCGCTGAAGGACTGCTGCAGTATAGGGCAGCGGTCAGCAGTGGTGCACGTCAACCCTATCTATTGTGGACCGATAGCGGTCCTTACAGAACAGCAGACTGTACCGCACTCAAGCCTATGTACCGTAGCACCCTATACCAAGTTACCAGTCCTTATAAGAACTTTTGTGGACCAAGCAGGTTGTGTATTAGTGTTTAGCAGACTGTACGTCAGTCCCTATACCGCTGAAGGACTGCTGCAGTATAGGGCAGCGGTCAGCAGTGGTGCACGTCAACCCTATCTATTGTGGACCGATAGCGGTCCTTACAGAACAGCAGACTGTACCGCACTCAAGCCTATGTACCGTAGCACCCTATACCAAGTTACCAGTCCTTATAAGAACTTTTGTGGAACAAGTGAGTTGTGAATGTTTAGCAGACTGCAGCAGAAGGGCAGCAGTCAAGTATAATATCCTTTCTATATTTGGAAGAAAGAATATTATACATGTACAAGCCTATTACTGTACCACTGATACCAGTCCTGAAAAGAACCTTTGTGGAACTAATAATAACAGCAAGTCTTTAAAATTACCCTCACTGCCTGACAACACTGCTTCCTTCCTGTCCCTATACAAATTGGCAAAAAAAGAGAACGATTAGTGGTTACTGGAACAGCTCTTTTGTGGACCTTGATAGTAACAGCTAATGATGATGATGATGATGATGATGATGAAAGACTAATCTGGCTGTCCCTGTAGCATACACCGTCCTTTCCCTTTCTCTAAACTAACAAAAGACACTCAGGCTGCTGCAAGAATCAGCAGCACAGCAAACCTATCAACACCTAACACCTATACCAGTCCTGAAAAGAACTTTTGTGTACCAAATAGCTAGTGGTTTATCTCTCCCTACTCCACACAGGAACCTGTCCCTATCTTAACAGAAGAAAGAATGTAAAATGGCCACCGGATCGGGTGTATTTATAGGTTAGGGGGAATGTACAAGTGTCCATGTGCTGTCATGTCTCAATTGGCTGTCCTGTATCACATGATAAACGTGTCACCAAAGGTTAAAGTTCTTGTATACATTAAACACGTAAGTCCGCCGCGGCGAACGACGGAAAAAGGCGTTCGAACGTGCGGACCGCGAATGTCGGAAATTCGCCGCGAAACGACCGCCGGGCGAACCGTTCGGCCATCACTAGTAGTAAGTAGTATTAAATGGAACTGATGCCAATTGGTTGTAGAGTGTATGACACCCCTAGCTCTGAAACCGAACACAACCAACCACCCAACCCCCCAGGCTAATCAAGGTGCAGACAAGGCACCTGGTGGGTCTAATTACCACCTCAATCAGCCACAGAACCCGTACAAGCAATACATGCTCATCTCCAAATGGATGAGACAGCAACCCCATGGACAGTGAATCCTATAACCAGAGGAGCCTGTGTCGAATGATATCGAACAACGACAGACAGTGTCGGAGGCTTGGATCTACAAATGAATTGTATATTTTCAGATTGGATGACAAACAAGGCAGAAGAACCTACGAACGTAATACAACAAAGGATGTTGGGACATGAGTGACAACAACTCAGCTGCAGTTTTTTTAACGAAAGGGATGCGGGATAGGAAGCATAATGAATCTCAATATTGCATATGTTACAAAAAGGTTTGAATCCTACCTGCAACAGTGAGCGGGAACCGCGATGAAGAACACGAACTGAGAAGCTGCGATGCACTTGCGATCGAATGCACAAACTCGCGAACATGAGGTGAGCTGGCAGTGTCAGCCTAGCGACGTGTAATATCGTGCACTGGAACCGACAAAGACCAGTATGGGTGGTCTGCTTAAATACCCCCCGGGATCCTCCCATAATTTCAGGCCACCATACTGGTCTTCCTATTTTTGGTCAAAGCCCTTTGTCTGGGAGAGATGTGAACCAAATAAACACGTCACAAGACTAACACAAAGTACACCTGAAGTGTGCCCTGGTCTGCAATTTCAGGCCACCATATTGGCCTTCCTATATATCTAGGATTGTTGGAATATATATATAGATGAACTGTAACATTGGGCTGAATATCCTGCACAGGTGAAAGTTGAGACATATACCCGGGGCCTGCAAAGTTCGCCCGTATGTCTCTCATTGGAGACTAGAGGGCATGTAGACTTGAGCTTGGTGAATGACTGCCATAAAATCTCTGCCCTAGGATTACTGACATACATACCCTTTATTCATACATGTACACTTTATTAGGAACGTGGATTATGTTGTCTGCATCTATAATTGCTCAATATACACAATATATATATATATATATATATATATATATATATATATATATATATACAGTATATATATATATATATATATAAAATCTTATACATAAAAGTTGGCCTATTTTTTCCTGTGAGGATGGTCATGTGTACCCCTGATCGATGAATGCTGACTTACCGTATATGTTTTTACCATTCATGAAGATAGTCCATGCACTACTGATGTGAGAGTACTGGATTAAAAGCACATGACCTGGAGGTTGTGATAGGGGTAAGTCGGCCTGGAGGGTCTCACTCATCGCTGGCCCAAGTACTGTATATCAGAGGGACCTGAGCTGTGTGCTTTTTGACCTGTAGATACTGGACTAAATACTCTCACCTGGGGGCACTGACCTGTGTATCTGCCAGTGGCTAGGGGTGGGCCTGCACTGAGCTTATTTTATTTTGAAATTTTTTTGGACCATTCACTCAGAACATCTTAAGTAAAAACAGCAAGACCCTCTTAAACAGTCCAAAACAGTCTAAAAGTTTTAAAGGTACAGTAACAGATGTCTGAGACATGAAAGGGAGGGCAGTAAAAGGAGCAGGGGTAAATTTCCCTAAAATAAGTACCAGTCCAGGTACAATAAAAAAAAAAAAAAATTTACGCAAGAAGGAAGCCAGAATAGTCCAGCCTCTGGAAAACAGTTGGGAGCAAAGAGTAAGCAGGTGGATGGAGCCAATAAAAGCAGACAGAATAGGCAATCGATGGGTCACAGTAGTTCAAATTACTTAAAAGAACATAAATAGAGACAGCGACTCTTGAAGGAAGAAACACAGAAGATCAAAGAACAAAAGTCCAATTGTCAAATAAAACAGAAATGGCGGATATGTTCAAAAAAACAGGAACAATCCCTAAAAAAAGATATGGCAACCCTACATGAAGACCTGAGTCACACATTAAAAAGGGTTGAGGACACAGAAGGAAAATGAGAGAAATAAAACAACCTAAGTAACAAATGAAAAAACTACAAATTGAACAGAGGAATATGTTATACAGAATGGAAGACAAGGAAAAAGAAATAGAAAGAAAAATTTAGGAATTAGGGGTCTCCCAGAAATTGCGCAGGAAGAGGACTTAAGTGTTCTGCCCACTGCTTGGAAGAACAACGGAAACTTTCACAGGATTAGAAAACCCCTAAATATGGCAAGGGAAATACCAAGAAATGCAATTGTGAGATTTCAATAAGATAAAGAACAGATATGGGAGAAATTGAGAACGTTACAACCGGTAAAGTATGAAGAGGCAGTGCTTCAGATATTTGCAGATTTATCTCCAGAGACTTTAGCAAAAAGAATTCTTAAGCCTCTATTAGAGCAAACAATGTACAATATTCCTGGGGTTTCCCGGCATGTCTGATAGGATGGGAAGGTGGTCGCTCAGCTAGGTTCAAATTTCCAAAAGAGTTGGAAGAATTTGGCAAGAAACTTAACATACCAGATATACCAGGATGGTCAAAAATACAGAAGGAAGAGATGAGTCTAAAAGACCAACAGTAGGCACTGGGCAGGCCGCAGATCGCGGCGATATGCCGCTCGTGTCGGCTCCCGTGCGCATTCGCGGGAGTGACGTCATTGCTGCTCCGGCAAATCACAGCGCCGGAGCAGCGAGACCCGGAAGTCGCTCCGGGATACATGGCAGCGGGGAAGTGGAAGACGGAGGACCGCTTCGGGTGCTTCATTCTCAGGTAAGTTATTCATAATGAGCTAATATGCTATGCATACTAGCTCAATATGCCTTTGCCTTACAGGGTGTGTTTTTATTTATTTTTTTGCCTTTACTTCCTCTTTAATGTATAATGTACGGGGTCTAAATACACTAGGAAAGAGGCATACATTTCTAAAAGAAATGAAACCATATTCGGTGGGGATACTTTTGCAGGAAACACATATCTCCCATGATTCTAAAATAAAGCTATATTTGACAGACCATCCAACCTGGTATTATTGAGTCCCCATAACAAAAAAAGCAAATATATACTGTCCAAATAAAAACCTAATAGGTTACCTAGAAGAAACCATTAGGAAACGAATGGACTTCAAAAAAAGGAGGGGTGATCATGGCAGGAGATTTCAACCTGAACCCAAATTTAGATAGTACATCACATGCACTAGAAACAAATAAGTGACATTTATACAGCATCAAAAAAAATTACATCAAAATCAATTGCTAGACATATGGAGGGCTGAAAACCCGAAAACATTAAATTATACGTTTCTCCTCTGTGCATGGGATGTACTCCACGATCGATTATATAATGGTAGTGTCATGAATGACAGTCCAGGTAAAGGGTCGGTTAAGTTCAGGGAATAGTCCAATATCCAAACCAGATCATACACAGGGAAATCCAGATTAGCAAAGCAGGTCAGACAAATGGGAGGCTTGATCAGGAACAATGCAGGTTACTGTCTATCACAAGCAAGTGATAGAGTGTTTGGTTTGCTTATATCAGGTGACTGAAAAGATCAATTACCTTCCAGGTGAAAACAGACAGGGAGAATGCAACAGACAATACCCAGATACAGGAATGAGTAGGGGAGCACTATGTGATCCTGACAAGGTAGAACATAGACTATTGGATCTAGTGTAAAAACAAGCATTAAGATAACAATATCAGATCATCACTACCAACATCACCAACGCAAAACGGAAACCTGTAACAACGCACTGGACCAGATCGCATAAAAAACTGTACTCCGAAGCCTTCAAAACCACTCTGTCCAAAAAAATATCTACAATAACCTTAAACCACTCTACGGAGGAAACACTCAACTCCCTGAACAAGGCATTACTGCAATCAGCAGACTCGGTAGCACCAAAACGCAGGGCTCTCATCAGGAAGAAAAATGCTGGATGGTTTAATAGCTCCCTCTCCGTACTAAAGCAAGAACGCAGAAGAGCGGAAAGAACATGGAGAAGAAATCCCACCGAGGAAAACCTATTTAACTACAAAGGTCTGACAGAGAATTATCGGAAAGCAATCTTCAAAGCCAAAAAGGACCACTTCTCATATACAATCTCAACGGCCGCAAACCAACCACGGGAACTGTTTAAACTGGTTAATCAATCAATGAATCCGGTGTGCCTAGAACCCCCAGAAAGCGAATCCCAGGATTACTGTGACAAACTGTCAGATTTTTTCATCGATAAAGTCAAAACCATCAGGGAAACAATTTGTCAGAAGAAAACATCCGACCTCAGCCAGCAAATACATAAAGAGGATGTCCGCACCAACATACCGCAACCGCCAAAATTTTCACTATCCCCAATTACCGTAGACACCGCAAAAAACATCATTAATAAACTGCGTGACAGTACCTCACCTATTGACATCATCCCCACAAAACTACTGAAAGAATGCTCCGACATCGTGGCTCCAACCATAACCCACCTCATAAACCGATCATTCCACGAAGGGATTGTTCCCAGCATCCTCAAACAAGGCATCGTCAAACCTCTACTCAAGAAACCAAACCTGGACCCTCAGGATCCAAACAACCGTAGGCCAATTACAAGCCTCAACACCATTTCTAAGATCATGGAGAAAGCTGTAGTACATCAGCTACAACTTCACCTGGATACTCACAAACTCCTGGACCCGCTGCAATCAGGCTTCCGCCCGGGTCATGGAACAGAAACAGCTCTCCTCAAGATTTGGGATGACGCCCTCGAAGCGGCAGATGACGGAGAGCCGTGTCTCCTCGTACTGCTAGACCTAAGTGCAGCGTTTGATACAGTAGATCACAATACTCTACTCGTCCGCCTCACAGAAGTAGCCGGAGTCCAAGACATAGATCTCCATTGGTTCGCGTCCTTCCTAGGAAATCGGTCACAGACAGTGAAACTAGGAAAATTCCTCTCCGAAACTCGGGCAGTCACCTGCGGAGTCCCTCAAGGCTCTCCGTTGTCACCCGTTCTCTTCAACATTTACATTCGCCCACTCCTTCAAATCATCAGATGCTCAGATCTCTGCTTCCACTCTTACGCTGACGACACGCAACTTTATTTCCGGATCAATGGAAAAAAAGATCACCAACAACAACTTGAAAACTGCCTCAAATCAATAGAGGACTGGATGACCACCAACTCCCTCCAGCTGAACCAATCAAAGACAGAGCTTCTTATCTTACACCCAAATCATAAGCCCGCAACCAAAACCTCCTGGTCTCCACCAACCGTCTTTGGGCAGACTATCTCCCCAAAGACCAAAGCGAAGAGTCTCGGGGTTATTTTAGACGCACAAATGTCAATGGATGCGCAAATAGGAGCAGTAGTCAGTCGATCTCACCATCTGCTGCGCATGCTTCGCAGACTCATCCCTTTTATCCCAAAGAATGACAAAGCAGTGGTAGTTGGAACAATCATTAATTCACGACTGGACTACGCAAACTCGCTTTACATAGGATTACCACAATATCAACTTGCGCGATTACAACTGATCCAAAACACGGCGGCAAGGCTAATAACAGGAAAAAAACCCTGGGAATCCATTTCTCCTTCACTGAGGAGCTTACATTGGCTAACCGTAAAAAATCGGATCACGTTCAAGACCCTTTGCCTCACCCACAAATGCGTGCATAGAGAAGCTCCGCAATACCTAATGGAGAAAATAAATCATTACACACCAAACCGCAGTCTTCGATCAGCCAACAAAAACCTCCTCCTCGTGCCCAAAGCCCGGTATAAATCCAAGGGGGATCGGAGATTCGCTGTCCAAGGGCCTCGGCTATGGAATGCTCTACCAATAAACATCCGCCTGGAAGAAAATCACCTGGCTTTTAGGAAAAAACTCAAGACCTTCCTCTTTTAGCAGATGATCAAAGCTCGCCACAGCGCCTAGAGGCGATTCAGTTCGCATTGTGCGCTATATAAGTATTTCATTCATTTCATTCATTCAGATCATGCCCCATTATTAATGAGAATGAAGATACCAGGAGTGCATGAAAAGATGAATATATTAAGAATAAATGAGGATATACTACAAAATAAGGAAGTGGAAGAGAGGATAAAAAAAGACCTGGAACAATACTTTAAAATAAAACAAGACCAATGAGGTATCAGAGGCTATGGAATGGGAGGCCCATAAGGCCTATATAAGGGGCATACTGATAGCAATGGGGAAAAAAAAAAGAAATAACTAGGAAAATGGTAGTAATAATAAAATACATTTTTGAACAAAACCATAAAACAAAAAGTAGACATGGAGGTACAACACGCCCTGGTATTAAAAAAAGAGATACACTAAAAGAGTTAACGTGTCATGGTTATGCAGTAATCTTTCTCTGTCAGCTTACCTCTTCTCATGTGTTCAGACTAAGAGGCCAGCCACTCTCACTTGGCTGTTTTTATAACCTCTCCTCTAAGGATGGCTCCACCCCAGGCCTATTCTGGGAACCCTATATTAACCTGTGCACTGCAAGCCAGCGATGCTGATCAACCATTGAGTATTTGGTTTCCTGCTTACTGTGTGCTCTTAGTTTGTCTGTTACCGACCTTGGCGTGTTCGACTATTCCTGGCTGCTCTTGACCCTGACCTTTTAGCGTGTCCCTGACTATCCCTGTTTGCCTGCGACCCTGAAACTTTGGCGTGTACTCTGTTGTTCCTGTCTGCTAGTCGCCCTGACCTTTGCCTTATCCCTTACTAACCTTGTTCCAGCCTGTTGCTTCCTTCTCCTGTAGTCTACCATGAGCGTGAGCTGGGAGACCGTGGAGGCCACTACCTGGAGCCAGACTACAGCGCAGTCCATTCTCACCACTAGAGGCTCTGGTGAACACCTGCTGGCTCTTAGATTCTGCGCCCTGAGGAATCTATGCTCTAGCTCCCACTGGGATCTGTGCTAGTGATCCAGTAGACCTGCTTCCTGAACCTCCCTGGGTACTATCCGCAGCAGTTAGTCCTAGGGTCCTCTACCTTAGCGGTGCACTTCCAACTCCTACGGAGTGCATCTGTCACCTGGTCTCAGGTGACCTGACATAATGGAACTAGAGACCAGACAAGTATATAATAGAATTGCTAAAGAAAGGTATCAATGAGGGAATAAATCAGGAAAACAACTGGCGAAAATGTTAAGGAAAAAGTCTAAAAACTCTATAGAGAAAATAAAAAATAAGAGATGGTATATTCAACCCCAAAAATAGTGGAAGTTTTCCAAAAATACTATAGTGCATTATATTCAATAAATCAAACAGAACAGGAAATAGAATTAAAGAAAGGTAAGAAGATAAGGGACGACTACTTAAAAGAAGCCAGACTACCTAAAATAGCGGAGGAAAAAACTAAAGGGGTTAGAGAGGCCCATCTCAGAAGAGATTAACATAGCATTAAAAGAAGTACCCACAGGGAAAAGTCCAGGACCAGATGGATTTACGATCCGATATAAAAAATTTAGAGAACAGCTAATAACAAAAATATGCGTGTATATGAATGGGTTAGGTAAAAATTTTGATATGAGAAATTATTCGCACCTATAACTGTTATACCCAAAAAAGACAAAGACTTAACCCTATGTTCGAGTTACAGACCAACTGCATTATTAAATGCGGATACTAAATTATTTGCTAAAAAAATACTGGCAACAAGGATGAAAGATCTAATGAGAGAATGGGTACACCCTGACCAGGTAGGATTTGTACCAGGAAGAGAGGGGAGAGATAATGGGGTAAGACCACTCACCAGCTCTACTCCTGTCAACAGATGCTGAAAAAGCTTTTGACAGGGTGGACTGGAGATTCATGAGTACACTAGAGGCATTACGAATCAGCCCGAAGACATTAAGCTGGATAAAAACATTATACAACCATCCAGCGGCTACAGTAACAATAAACGGAACATCATTGGTATAATTCAAAATGTTTAATGCAACTAGACAGGGCTGCCCTCTTTCCCCTCTCTTGTTCGTGCTCTCTCTAGAGCCCTTACCAACAATGGATATAAAAAGGTATTAGGATTGGAAATGAGGAACACATAATAACGGCATACACTAAAGATGTGTTAGTCTACATCTCCAGCCCTAAGATAACAATTTTAATGAAACTACTAAAAAACTATGGAGAAATGTCAGATCTAAAAATGTATTTGGTAAAATCAGATTTTGAATATGAATGTAAGTAAACAAGAACAGGAATTAAAAACAAGAATTTTCATTTGAATGGAAAAAAAACTGAATTGAAATACCAAGGAATAAAACCGACACTATCCTTAGGGAAACTATATCAAACAAATTATATAACTTATAAAACTAAATAAAAAAAGTTCTTCTTCATTGTGGGAGTGCTGGTGTAGTGTGGTCAAGTAATAGTAGAAGAACATTATGTGCTTCGAGGTGTCTCCACCACAATTAGAGACACAGAGTCCTGTAATGTAATAAAAAAAAAAGCAAAAAAGGAAATATATTTGATACCTGATAAACATTCACTGGGTATAAAAAAAAAAAAAGTGTTCAGGAAAATGCTAAATGATTTGTTGTTTTTAGGAGACTTTTGCTCCTTTTCATAATAGCCAGTATAAAAACTAATGTCCACATTTTATAAATGGAGAATAAAAACTCAAAAGAATCATCAGCACTCACCTAAGCATAGACAAACAGTTAATGAATATTGCAACTCCAAAGGTTCTCCTATTTGGAATTGTCTCCCCTTAGTGTACCTTTCAGCATATTTAAGCCTCACTTATTGTATTCAAGGTTTCAGGGAGCTGATGGGTATAAAGGTAACACACACACTGGTAATATGCTGATCCATTTTTCACAAGAGACCCTGTACTACTTGTGCCTGATATAATGTTTAGTTAATTAAAACTTGTCAAATTACACAAAAGTATCCTAACTCACTGTAACGACACCCTGAGTATTAGGACATTCCATACCCAAACACAAAGGCAGCTACCGATCACTTCCATCACCTGAACAAGGAACCCATACGAATAATTCTCTCCCCTCCCCAAGTACGTGAGGAGGCTCTGTCTTGAGGTTCAAGCAGGAATTAATCTTTATTGGAAGGAATACAGGTCTTGTATACAGTAAAAGAGGTGCATACCTCCTGCTCATATTACTCTTGACTAGGGATGAGCCGAACACTCCCCTGGTTTGGTTCGCACCAGAGCCTGCAAACGGACTGAAAGTTTGCACGAATGTTAGAACCCTATTAACTACAATGGATGTGGACGTTCGAAATCTAAATGAATGTTAATTATAATGGCCAATATGCATGTTATTGTCCTAAAAAGGGTTTGGGGACTCGGGTCCTGCCCCAGGGGACATGTATCAATCCAAAAAGAAGTTTTAAAAACTGACGTTTTTCTGGAGCAGTCATTTTAATGATGCATGAAGTGAAAAGTGAAATATTCCTTTAAATATTGTACCTGGGAGGTGTCTAAAGTATGCCTGTGAAGTGGCATGTGTTTTCCATGTTTAGAACAGTCCCTGCTAAAAATGACATTTATAAAGGAAAAAAAGCCATTTAAAACTGCTTGCGGCTTTAATGTAATGTCTTGTCCTGGCAATGTGGATGAAAATCTTTGAGAAAAATGGCATGGCTACCCCATCACCCCAGCCCATTACCAGCCCCTTTGGGTCTTGTATGGATGTTAAGGCCAACCCTGCACCCAAAATATGTTATGTTAATGTTAGGCAGATGCCTGTGTTGCACAAATTAACTACACAACACCAGCAACGAGGGGGTAGATTCAGATGTATGCTGTGTAGGAGGCACACTACACTGACTGAATATTAGGCAGATGCCTGTGTTGCACAAATGAACTACACAACACCAGCAATGAGGGGGGTAGATTCAGGTGTATGCTGTGCAGGAGGCACACTACACCCACTGTAACAGCGCTAGGTTAGGAAGCAAAGCAAAGCTGACACTGTCCCTGCCTATCCTGCTCTCTCCCTGAACACTACACTCACTGCAACAGTGCTATCTAAAGAAGTAAAGCACAGCTGACACTGTCCCTGCCTATCCTTCTCTCTATGAACACCGCAACACACTACACAAGGCTGCCGCGCTGGCGGCCTTATATAGTGTGGGGTGTGTACTAAACCCCCTGAGCTATAATTGGCCACAGGCATCCAACCTGTGGCCAATTATGGCTCTCCTCGCTGCTGGCGCTGTGATTGGCCAAGCATGCGGGGTCACAGTGCATGCTTGGCCAATCATCAGCCAGCAATGCACTACGACTGGCGCAGTGCATTGTGGGCCGTTCGTATCACACAAATTTGATGCGAATGGCCCACAAAGTTCTGGTTTCGACAAACGGCCGATGTTCGATTTGAACCCACACCGGGCTCATCCCTACTCTTAACATACACCTGTGACCAGACCTAATTAATATGAGCTTTAGACAGCCTAGATGACTCAGACATGACCTTTAGGCCAGACTTGCCGTCTTGTAGCTCAGAAGACACAATCAACATTTCACAAATCAACACAAATCTCCTTTACACAATAGCGGAGTTAATAAACACAAACAACAATGGGAACCTAATGACTCTTAGATCCCATACTAGACTTATTTACAATAAACACATTCTAGCAGATAACAGACAGGTGGCCTGAGTTGATGACATCAGCACTAGGGATGAGCCGAACACCCCCCGGTTCGGTTCACATCAGCACTTTCGAATGGACCGAAAATTTGTGCGAACTTTAGAACCCAATTAAAGTCTATGGGACTCGAACGTTTGAAATAAAAAGTGCTAATTTTAATGGCTAATATGCAAGATATTGTCCTAAAAATGGGTTGGGGACCAGGCTCCTTCCCCAGGGGACATGGGTCAATGCCTAAAATGTTTTTAAAAATTGCAGTTTTTTCGGGAGCACTGATTTTAACCACTTCAGCCCCAGACCAATTGTCAGCCTAAGGCAGGGGTGTCCAAACTACGGCCCTCCAGCTGTTGCAGAACTACACATCCCATGAGGCATTGTAAAACTCTGACATTCAAAGACATGACTAGGCATGATGGGGATTGTAGTTCCTGAACAACTGGAGGGCCGTAGTTTGGACACCCCTGGCCTTTACAATTTCGCACTGCACTGCTTTAACTGGTAATTGCGCGGTCATGCAATGTTGTACCCAAACGAAATTTGCGTCCTTTTCTTCCCACAAATAGAGATTTCTTTTGATGGTATTTGATTGCCTCTGCGATATAAATTTTTTATGATATAAAAGGAAAAAGACTGACATTTTTAAAAAAATATATATTTTCTACTTTTTGTTATAAGAAAAATTGAATGAACTAAGTTTTAGTCATGCATTTAGGCCAAAATTAAAGTAAAAAAAATGTCAATAAGCGCATATTTATTGGTTTGCGCAAAAGTTATAGAGTCTACAAACTAGAGTACATTTTCTGGAATTTACACAGCTTTTAATTTATGACTGCCTATCTAATTTCTTGAGGTGCTAAAATGGCAGGGCAGTACAACCCCCCCCCCCCCCAAATGACCCCATTTTGGAAAGTAGACAACCCAAGGAAATTGCTGAGGGGCATGTTGAGCCCATTGAATATTTTTTTTTGTCCCAAGTGATTGAATAATGACACAAAAAAAAAGTTTACAAAAAGTTGTCACTAAATGATATATTGCTCACACATGCTATAGTTATATGTAGAATTGCACCCCAAAATATATTCTGCTTCTTCTCCTGAGTACGGGGATACCACATATGTGGGACTTTTTGGGAGTCTAGCCGCATACGGCACCCCGAAAACCAATCACTGCCTTCAGGATTTCTAAGGGTGCAAATTTTTGATTTCACTCCTCACTACCTATCACAGTTTCGAAGGCGATAAAATGCCAAAATAACACAACCCCCCCCCCCCCCCCGCCAAATGACCCCATTTTGGAAAGTAGACACCCCAAGGAAATTGCTGAGGGGCTTGTTGAGCCCATTGAATATTTTTTTTTGTCCCAAGTGATTGAATAATGACACAAAAAAAAAAAAAGTTTACAAAAAGTTGTCACTAAATGATATATTGCTCACACATGCCATAGTTATATGTGGAATTGCACCCCAAAATATATTCTGCTGCTTCTCCTGAGTACGGGGATACCACATATGTGGGACTTTTTGGGAGTCTAGCCGCGTACAGGACCCCGAAATCCAATCACTGCCTTCAGGATTTCTAAGGGTGCAAATTTTTGATTTCACTCCTCACTACCTATCACAGTTTCAAAGGCCATAAAATGCCAAAATAGCACAAACCCCCCCCAAATGACCCCATTTTGGAAAGTAGACACTCCAAGCTATTTACTGAGAGGCATGTTGAGTCCATGAAATATTTCATATTTTGCCACAAGTTGCAGGAATATTAAAATGTTTTATTTTTTTTGCACAAAGTTGTCACTAAATGATATATTGCTCACACATGCTATGGGCATAAGTGAAATTACACCCCAAAATAAATTCTGCTGCTTCTCCCGAGTACGGGGATGCCACACATGGGGGACTTTTTGGGAGCCTAGCCACGTATGGGACCCCGAAAACCAAGCACTGCCTTCAGGATTTAAATATAAAACGTTAGCAAAAAAAACTGTTAGCGATCGCAGGGATCAGATCTGACTCTGCGAACGCTGCAGTTATGTGTTTAGTGTTTTGTAAGTGACAGTGATTGGTCGATACTGCACTTGGGTGGGCTGGGCGGAGGGGCAAAACGCAGGTGCTAGCAGGTATCTGGGCTGATCCCGCTAACAATGCGTTTTTTTGGAACCCTAAACTGCTGGGGACGCTAGTATATATCTGATCAGATATTGATCTGTTCAGATACTATACCACTACGGGAGGTGTATGCTTTGCACGTGGGTGTTAGCGGTACTGGCACTAACCTAGCCCTGCCTGGGGCGACGCCGACCCTGACCCTAAAACCTAATTGATATCACCCGCCGGGTGATCAGGTGGTTAAACCTTTATTGGGTAATAAATGGTGGGTGCCCTGATGCTATAAAAAGCAAACTAACTAACCAGAGTCACCCGTAACACGTATATGGTGATCACTGGTGAAAGGGTTAACTAGGGGCAATCGGGGGGTTAAATCTTTATTAGGTAGTATATGGGGGTCCCTGACGCTATATAAAAACCTGACGGGGAACCTAAATAACTGGCTAACCAGCGTCACCAGTGGAACTTATACGGTGATCGCTGGTGAAAGGGTTAACTAGGGGCAATCAGGGGGTTAAAACCATTATTGGGTAGTATATGGGGGCACCTAGCGCTATAAAAACCTGGCGGTGAACCTAAAAAAATAACTAGCTACCTAGCGGCACCAGTGATACTAATGCAGCGATCAGAAAAACTATTGCTTAGTGACACTGGCAAAAGGGGGTGAAAGGGTTAACTCTAGGGGCAATCAAACCTTTATTGGGGGGTAGGGGGCTACCCTGGACCTAACACAAACTGCCCTGACAGTTTTTACTGTCACACATGACACTAAATGCAGTGATCAGTAAATAAATGATCACTGCAATCGGTGACACTGTGACTGGGAGGGGGGGGAGGCGATCGGGGGGGGGGGGGTGATCGAGGTATGGATTTGTGTGCCTATGTGTACCTACATGTCAGTGTAGTGTTGGTGCACTTACTATGGTGTTCTCCTCGCAGTCCGGTCAAAAAGACCGCCCCGAGGAGAATGACATCACTTCCTCCCTGCCTGTGTTTACACTACACAGGCGGGGGAAGCTTCTCATTCGCCAGGAGCAATCGAGAGGGGATGGCCAGAAACCAACGGCCATCCCCTCATCCCGGATCGCTCCTGAAGCGAAACGGACTGCCGTAGCCAGCGGGAGGGGGTCTGATCGGACCCCCCCACCCGCTGGAAGGCAAGCACGTACATGTACGTGCTTGTGCCTGTTGGGGCCATTCTGCCGACGTACATTGCCATGCGACGGTCCTTAAAGCGGGACTGCACTGCGGAAAAAAATATTAAAAGCCAGCAGCTACAAATACTGCAGCTGCTGACTTTTAATAAATGGACACTCACCTGTCCCGGGGTCCAGCGATGCCGGCAGCCGAGGCGGATCGATCGCTCGGCTCTCGGCTGCTGCCACCATCATTCTTGGTGAGGGAATCAGGAAGTGAAGCGAAGCGGCTTCACTTCTCGGTTCCCTACTGCGCATGCGCGAGTCGCTCAGCGCAATAGGAATTGTCCGCGCTGTCTCTGGGACCTGTGTGTGCCCCAGCAGACAGCGGCAGGGACAGGAAGAGGCATAGACTCCCGTGGGAGTCTATGCCCGGAAGTGGGTGTAAATACCTGTCTTTGACAGGTATCTGCACCCCCTCCCCCTGAAAGGTGCCAATTGTGACACCGGAGGGGGGAGGGTTCGGATCAGCGGAAGTTCCACTTTAGGGTGGAACCCCGCTTTAAGTGGTTAATGACGATTAAAGTGAAAAAAAAGGGAAATATTCCTTTAAATATTGTGCCTGGGGGGTGTCTATAGTATGCCTGTGAAGTGCCACGTGTTTTCCGTGTTTAGAACAGTCCCTGCACAAAATGACATTTAAACGGAAAAAAAGTATTTTAAAACTGCTTGCAGTTTTAAGGTAATATCTGGTTCCGGCAATACGGATGAAAATCATTGAGAAAAATGGCATGGGTAGCCCCCCCTGCCCATTACCAGCCCCTTTGGGTCTTGTACGGATATTAAGGGGAACTCCGTACCCAAATTTAAAAAAAGGAAAGGCGTGGGGCCCCCAGGCCCTATATACTCAGAACAGCAGTATACAGGTGGTGCAAACAAGACAAGGACTGTGTAGGTTTGTTGTGTTAAGTAGAATCTGTTTGTAATTTTAAACTGGTACATTTTTAAAGTGTACCTCCAGTCAAAAAATCTATTTTTAAGCTTTTTGGAAAACATGGGGAAGGGTTATCACCCCTGTATAATTTTTTTGGCGGTCCATCTTTTTTCATCTCACTTCCTGTCGTCTCCTTCCATTTGCAAGTAGGAGACGTTTGTAAGTCGGATGTTTGAAAGTAGGGGCCTGCCCTATATGCTCTGCAGAAATGGGGGCCTAAGGTGTTGGTGTTGCCACACTGTAAGCCCTCAAAATGACTCTTGGTGGGCGCTGGAGCACCCTGCTGTGAACGATTATATCAAGAATTGTAATTACATGCCATTGTTGAACAGTGGTAGAAAAATTGGGCCTTTGGTGGTTGTGGTGGTGGTGCTGGTGCCACAACACTATAAGTCCTCACAGTTACTCTCGGTGGGTGCAGGAATGTGCCCTGTTGTGAAATATTATATCAAGAATTGTAATTACATGCCCCTGTTAAACAGGGGCTGAAAAATTGGGCCTTAGGCACTGGTGCTAGTGCTACGACACTACAACCTCTCCCAGATACTCTAGTTGGAGTGCAGGAATGAGCCCTGCTGCAAAGCATTGCAGCAAAAATTGTAATTACACGCCCCTGTTAAACAGGGGCTGAAAAATTGGGCTGGTGGCATCACCCAGAACCAAAAATGTTCTTCCAAGATATCAGTGGGATCATTGAGGAGGAAGAGGATAGTCAGTCAACATAACAGGACAGTCACTCAGCATCAGCATAGGCAGTCTTGAAGGGATGTGACATTTAAAAAAAAAATATTCGGTTACATCAGCTTCAGGTGCTTCGTAGCTGGTGGTGATCCAAGACTGATTCATCTTTATGAAGGTCAGTCGATCAACCGAGTCGGTGGACAGGCGCACCCTGTGATTGGTTACAAAGCCACCAGCAGCACTGAAGGTGTGTTCCGAAAGAACGGTGGATGCAGGACAGGTCAGTAGCTCAATTGCATGCTGTGCAAGCTCTGGTCAGTGATCCATCCTCAAGACCCAGTAAGCCAGAGGATTTTTGGTGGTAAAGGTGTCCAAGTCTGACCTTGCCCCTAAGTATTCCTGCACCATGTAAATCAGACGCTGGTGATGGTTGCTGGAACCGATCATACCTTGGGGCTGCAGACTAAAAAAATTGTCTGAACGCATCGGTCAGACGGCCACCTTCTTCACCGCTCCTTCTGTGACTGACCGAAGCCTCAGCAACACGTTGTCCAGGACCAGGAGGTTGTAACCTCCGAGTCTCTGGAAACGCGTTGCACAGACCTTTCTGCAAGGCCTCCCAGAGATGTCTCATCCTCTGCTCCCTCTGTGAAGGCAAGATAAGATCAGTAACCTTACCCTTGTACCGTGGATCAAGGAGAGTGGCCAGCCAGTAATGGTCCCTCTCCTTGATCCGAAGAATACGAGGATCCTTCCGCAGGCTTTGCAGGATCAGGGAGGCCATGCAGCATAGGTTAGCTGAGGCATTCGGTCCGGAGTCCTCTGGGTCACTAAGGACAACATGATCTGCAGCCACCTCCTCCCAGCCACGTACAAGTCCACGTGTTTCTTGAGACTGTAAATCATTCCTAAAAGACTGCTGATGCTGAGTGCCAGGCTCCACCTCCATGCTGGCACAAGCCTCTTCCTCATCTTCTTCCTGTGTGATGGGTGGGACAGCAGCAACACTCTCTGGATAAAGGGAGCCTTGAGAGGCAAGGAAGTCCTCTTCCTGCCTCTGTTCTGCCTCAACTGCCCTATCCATTATTCCACGCAGCGTATGCTCCAACAGGTGGACAAGAGGTAGTGTCACTGATGCATGCACTGCCACTGCTCACCATCCTCGTGGCCTCCTCAAATGGTGACAGGACAGTGCAGGCATCCCTGATCATGCCTCACTGGCGTGGTGAGAAAAAATCGAGCTCCCCTGACCCTGTCCTGGTGCCGTAGTCGCACAGGTACTCATTGGTGGCCCTCTGCTGCATGTGCAGCCGCTGCATGGCCAATGTCGAGTTCCACCTGGTGGGCATGTCACATATAAGGCGGTTCTTGGGCAGGTTCAACTCCTTTTGGAGCTCAGCAAGCCGAGCACTGGCATTAAATGATTGGCGGAAATGCACACAGACTTTCCTGGCCTGCCTCAGGACATCCTGTAAGCCCGGGTACCTGCCCAAGAACCGCTGCACCACCAGGTTAAGGACGTGAGCCACACAGGGCACATGGGTCAGTTGTCCCTGTCGGAGGGGGCGGAGAGGAGGTTGGTGCCATTGTCGCAAACCACCATTCCTGTCTTAAGCTGGCGTGGCATCAACCACCTCTCAGCCTGCCCCTGTAGAGCTGATAAAATATCTGCCCCAGTGTGGCTCCTGTCCCCCAAACAAACCAGCATAAGCACGGCATGGCATATTTTTGCCTGCGTACTTGCGTAGCCCCTTGAACGCCTACAGAGCACCGCAGGTTCCGAGGACAGAGCACTGGAAGAGGCCATGGAGGAAGAAGAGGAGGGGGTGGAGGAGAGAGGTGTCACAACCAGTAGTAGCATTTTGGAGGAACAACCTCCAACACTATTACACCTTATCCTGCATCCTTCCCAGCTGCCAGAAGAGTGACCCACTGGGCCGTGAAACATGGGCAACGTCCCTGTCCATGCCTAATGGACCATGAGTCAGCAATAATATGCACCTTACCGCTGACCACCCTATCCAGCGAGGCAAGAATATTGCCTTCCACATGCTGGTAGAGAGCCGGAATAGCCTTCAGTGAGAAAAAGTGGTGTTTGGGGACCTGCCACTGAGGAACCGCACATTAAACAAACTCATGGAAGGGGGCCGAGTCTACCAACTGAAAAGGCAGCAGTTGAAGTGCTAGCAATTTAGCCAAGTTAGCATTCAACCGCTGGGCATGTGCATGGCTGGGAGTGAACTTCTTTCAACGGTCCAGCAGCTGGGGCAGGGAAATTTGCCTGCTACAATCGGATGTGGGTGTACTGCTAGCAGAGTGCCCGCAAGTACTTGGCTGTGACACACCTAATTTTACACCTTCATTCCTCTCAGTGCAGGTTTCAGAGAGGACCGAAGGTATAGTGGAGTTGGAGATCCCAGCTGATGAGGAGCAAGGAGAGGTCCGCTTTGTTCTTTTTTTTTTTTTTTTTTTTTTTTAATTAATTCCTCTTTATTTATTTATTTTCCATTTCATTATACAAAAAATCCAAATGCAATACAAAAAAATTCACATAAAAACAACCTAATACAGTAGGATTTACTGACCAACAGTGCCAATTCCTTATCTCCCCTTAAGCCCACTCCCTCCCCCCTCCCCCTCAATCCCCAACCCTTTTCTAGTCAATCACCATCCCGATGTCCTAAACCACAGTTATTTCATATCACGGTCATTAGAAGGCTTTATTGCTTATCTATCTTTTTCCTCGTCTATAGTTATTATTCAGGTGGATGCTCCATTTTCTTCCACCAGGGTCCCCATATTTTCTCAAAGCCGCTAAAGTTCCCCCTGCTTATATATACAGTCCTTTCCTTCCACACTAAATCATTTATAACTTGGGTCCATTCACTCGAAAGAGGTGCTCCCGTCGCCTGACATTTTTTTGCTATCAGTTTTCGTGCTTGAAACAAGCCCTGTATAACTGCAATTGTTATATTTCGCCTATATCCCAGTATACAGGTTCTGGGGTCCAGGTCTATCTTAATCCCAAAAGTCCTATTTATAATTTAAACTATTTCTTCCCAGTACTGGAACAGCTTTGGACATCTCCACATCATGTGTATGAGGTCTCCAAAGCCCCTACATCTGGGGCAGTTAGCGTCCGTCCTCTTTCCAAACGCGAACAACCTCTTGGGAGTGAAGTAGGCTCGATGTACCAGCATCAGGTGCGAAATTTTTTGTGATGGGGAAATCGAGATCAGTGGTCCCAACTCCAGTATTATCCTCCACTGTTCCTCTGTGATTTCTCCCACATCCTCTTCCCATTTCTCCTTTTGCCTAACCAGGTCTACCCGCTCTTTATTGGGACCTTTACATAATAATTCATACATGGTGGATATGAACCCCCTAGACTTACAGTTAGGGCCATAAATATTTGGACAGTGACACAAGTTTTGTTATTTTAGCTGTTTACAAAAACATGTTCAGAAATACAATTATATATATAATATGGGCTGAAAGTGCACACTCCCAGCTGCAATATGAGAGTTTCCACATCCAAATCGGAGAAAGGGTTTAGGAATCATAGCTCTGTAATGCATAGCCTCCTCTTTTTCAAGGGACCAAAAGTAATTGGACAATGGACTCTAAGGGCTGCAATTAACTCTGAAGGCGTCTCCCTCGTTAACCTGTAATCAATGAAGTAGTTAAAAGGTCTGGGGTTGATTCCAGGTGTGTGGTTTTGCATTTGGAAGCTGTTGCTGTGACCAGACAACATGCGGTCAAAGGAACTCTCAATTGAGGTGAAGCAGAACATCCTGAGGCTGAAAAAAAAGAAAAAATCCATCAGAGAGATAGCAGACATGCTTGGAGTAGCAAAATCAACAGTCGGGTACATTCTGAGAAAAAAGGAATTGACTGGTGAGCTTGGGAACTCAAAAAGGGCTGGGCGTCCACGGAAGACAACAGTGGTGGATGATCGCCGCATACTTTCTTTGGTGAAGAAGAACCCGTTCACAACATTAACTGAAGTCCAGAACACTCTCAGGGAAGTAGGTGTATCTGTCTCTAAGTCAACAGTAAAGAGAAGACTCCATGAAAGTAAATACAAAGGGTTCACATGTAGATGCAAACCATTCATCAATTCCAAAAATAGACAGGCCAGAGTTAAATTTGCCCAAAAACACCTCAAGAAGCCAGCTCAGTTCTGGAAAAGTATTCTATGGACAGATGAGACAAAGATCAACCTGTACCAGAATGATGGGAAGAAAAAAGTTGGAGAAGAAAGGGAACGGCACATGATCCAAGGCACACCACATCCTCTGTAAAACATGGTGGAGGCAACGTGATGGCATGGGCATGCATGGCTTTCAATGGCACTGGGTCACTTGTGTTTATTGATGACATAACAGCAGACAAGAGTAGCCGGATGAATTCTGAAGTGTACCAGGATATACTTTCAGCCCAGATTCATCCAAATGGTGCAAAGTTGATCGGACGGCGCTTCATAGTACAGATGGACAATGACCCCAAGCATACAGCCAAAGCTACCCAGGAGTTCATGAGTGCAAAAAAGTGGAACATTCTGCAATGGCCAAGTCAATCACCAGATCTTAACCCAATTGAGCATGCATTTCACTTGCTCAAATCCAGACTTAAGACGGAAAGACCCACAAACAAGCAAGACCTGAAGGCTGCGGCTGGAAAGGCCTGGCAAAGCATTAAGAAGGAGGAAACCCAGCGTTTGGTGATGTCCATGGGTTCCAGACTTAAGGCAGTGATTGCCTCCAAAGGATTTGCAACAAAATATTGAATAAATAAATATTTTGTTTGGGTTATGTTTATTTGTCCAAATACTTTTGAGCTCCTAAAATGTGGAGTGTTTGTAAAGAAATGTGTACAATTCCTACATTTTCTATCAGGTATTTTTGTTCAACCCTTCAAATTAAACGTTACAATCTGCACTTGAATTCTGTTGTAGAGGTTTCATTTCAAATCCAATGCGGTGGCATGCAGAGCCCAACTTGCGAAAATTGTGTCACTGTCCAAATATTTATGGCCCTAACTGTATCTATATTATATATCTTCTGTGATAAGGATGTCTTATCCAGCTCAGGTAACTGGGAACCAAACTGTGCTTCCAAAGCATGTCGAAGTTGTAAATAACGAAAAAATGTCTGCTGTGGTATATTGTATTGCCTTTTTAAATCCATGAATGTTTTCAAAATTCCATCCTCATATAGTTGACCCAGCCTAGTTATTCCCTTCTCCTCCCATGTGCTAATTTTCCCTATTAATAGTACTTCCTGCAAATTCTTATTGTCCCATAGGGGCATATATTCTGACCATTCCCTACACCCCAACAAACTTTTTACGGTTTTCCATATTTTATTCATCATTACTATTGTGGGGTCCTTACGCTGGAAAGAGTTTGCCTCTAGTGCATCTATCAGTGTTCCATGTGGAGCCTCTATCAACCTCACACTGCTGTTTAAATTACCCTCCTCCTCCTGAACACCATCCACTACATGTTGCAACTGCGCTGCTAGGTAATAGTTCCTGGGGCAGGGTATCGCCACTCCCCCTCTGTCTGTTGGTAGCTGCAGCACCTGGAGCCGGATCCTCGCCTGTCCCTTTTTCCATATTAACTCCCGGAAGAGGGTTTCAAATTTTTTGAACCACCTCTTACATATCCAAACCGGGGCGTTATGCAAGACATATAGCAGTTGTGATAACCATATCATTTTAATCAAACTAGAACGGCCTGCCACTGACAAAGGAAGCCGGCTCCAGGCGTCACAGCCCCGCTTAAATTTACCCAGTAGTGGGAGTATATTTTTATCCACGTACTGGCCCATATCTGTCGTTAGATATATGCCCAGATATTTCAGTGCCCCTACTACCTCCATTTGTGGTATCCCCAATGCAGTCACGGTGCCCGGTTTATCAACTTGGAGCAGCTCTGATTTTCCCCAATTTATTAACAAACCCGTAAATCCTCCAAAACTTTCTACGAGTTTGATTACCTTCTCAAGGGATTGGCCAGTATCTCCCAGGAAAAGGAGAACGTCGTCAGCATATAAAGCGATTCTCTCCTCCCTGCCCCTCTCCCCTTTGGAACCCAGCTATCTCCGAGTGTGACCTAACAGCAATCGCCAACGGTTCCATTGCCATAGCAAAGAGCAACGGGGAGAGTGGGCACCCCTGCCGTGTACCTCTACTCATT
Source organism: Lithobates pipiens (assembly GCF_037356315.1). Lineage (NCBI taxonomy): Eukaryota > Metazoa > Chordata > Amphibia > Anura > Ranidae > Lithobates > Lithobates pipiens. Next base: position 285,454,634 of record NW_027507764.1, read on the forward strand.
TCCATTTTTTCAGACTGTTCCCCATTAATTCTTATTTTTGCACTGGGAGCTTTGTACATCATTTTAATCCATCCGATGAAATTAGGACCAAATCCACACCCCTCTAGAACACGCCATAAATACTCCCACTCTAGGCTATCGAAAGCCTTTGTCATATCCAAAGACAAAATGGCTCTCGACCCCCCGTTCACCGCTGGTGTTTGTATGTTCAAAAATGCCCTTCTTATATTCATACTGGTTGATCTTCCCTTTATAAAACCTGTCTGATCAGGGTGTATAAGTTTATTAATGATTTTATTTAACCTATTTGAAAGTAGCTTAGCCAGTATTTTGATATCAGAACACAGGAGGGATATTGGCCTATACGAGGCTACATCTTGGGGGTCCTTCCCTTCTTTGGGTATCACGATAATAGTCACCTCCATCATGGATGCTGGTAATCTCCCCGCTAACTTTGCCCCTTTCAAGGTCCTGAGTAACTCCGGGAGTAAGATCTCACTAAATTTCTTATATATCTCCACTGGGAGACCATCTGGGCCTGGAGATTTTTGGGAAGCCATTCCGGCCACCGCCTGTTTTACTTCACTTAAAGTTATAGGGGCCTCTAGGTCCTCTCTCTCCTCTTGGGTGAGAGTTGGAAGCTTCACATTTTCCAAGAAGGACTCCATATCCTCCTCCTTCCCTTGACCCCGTGATCTATACAAATCCCTATAGTAGGCCCCAAAGATCTCAACTATTTCCTTCCCACTAGTGGTAACTATCCCACCCATGGATTTAATCATTGGGATGGCAGAGGGGGGGGGGGAGTTAGCTTTCACTATACGAGCCAGCATTCTCCCCACCCCCTGTGCCTCCCCAAAACGGCATTGTTTCTGGAACACTTGTTTATTTTCTTCTTTTTTAATGATTACCGATTTATACCCCTGTTGTTTGTTTAACCATATTGCTTGTTTTTCATGCGTCGGATCCTTAATATAGTTAACCTCTGAATCTATTACTTCCTTCCTAATTTTTTCCTCCCAGCTCCTAGATTTTTGTTTTATTTTAACCACCTGTTGAATCAGTATTCCTCTAGTAAATGCTTTTAATGTATCCCAGGTTATATCAATTGGGGCCGTATTTGTATTGAACATTATAAACTCTTTTAAATTCTTTCTACTGCTTCCTTCTTTAACTCAAGCCAAAATGGGCTAATTCTCCAGCCCCCCGGCATCTTTTTCCCCCGCCCTGTACTCACTGATATTATCACAGGCGAATGATCCGATAACCCTCTCGGCATGTACTCAATCTTTCTCACACTCTGTAATGCTTCTTCATTACCTAGGGCCAAATCTATTCTAGAGAGTGTTGAATACGAACTCGAGAAGCAGGAGTATTGCTTAACGTTTGTGTTCCTCACTCTCCACATATCTATTAATCCAACTTCCTGCAGGAAGTGGCTCAGTCTCGTTATCCCTGTCTCCTTAGTTTTAGAGGGGAATCTATCAATCCGGCTGTCCAGCACTTCGTTGAAGTCTCCCAATATTATAACTGGGACATCCTCCTTATCCACCATAAAGTCCATAAGTCTATAAACCACCTCCATTTTAAAAGGAGGCGGTATATAGACACTCACCAGAACATATAATCTATCCTCCAGAGTGCAATACAAGAAGACAAAACGACCCAGCTCATCAATACTAACTTGCCTACAGGAGAACCTCACCCCTGTTCCTATTATCACACTCACTCCTCTCGAGTAAGAAGTGTAAGTAGAGTGATACTGATTTTGATACCTCTTATTTTTTAATTGGGGTATAGTTGCTTTAATTAAGTGTGTCTCCTGCAGGCAGGCCAGTCCAATCCCATATCTCTCCAACGTTGAGAATACTGCAGCTCTTTTAACTGGACTACCCAAGCCTCTGACATTCCAAGAGGCAATATTGAGTATTTTATCCTGCATTACTCAACCATAACAAAATAGTAAAGTCAGCAAAAAGGGACAAAAACAGAGATACATAGATTTCAAACAAAAAACCCCTATAATATTTCATTCCACTCGTGCTCGGTCCTTTTCCACTTAAAGTGCAAATTCTTACCAAGTGTAATACCGTAATAATAATAAATTCCATAAATTCCATTTGAATTTGTGTTTGTGTACAAACTGTGTTATATTCAAGCTTAACTCTCTTGTGATTTTCTATACTTATTATTTCTTGAGCCCTTCCCCCCCTCTCCCCTCTCCCCCCACCCTACCATTCCCCCCTTCCCTCACCCTACCATCCCCCCCTTCCCTCCACCTATCTAGGTATTCCCCTAGGGGTTTACACATGACCTTCTTGCTCTCCTCTCTTCCATCCCTCCCCTCCTCCAGCTTCCTACTCTCATACCACCTTACCTCCAACAGGGAACCGCTGTAAATAACCAAGACCAAAAGATAAAAAATAAAAAATAGGTATCCTTTTCCCCTTTCACTCTATCTATCCTAAATTCACACCTCATTTAAACCTCTCTCTGCTCTCCCCCCGTGTATCAATAATCCAAACCCCAATCCCCACTCCTCCCCCCCCCCCGTGCATTTACAATAACCCCTTATTTGCTTCCAACCATGAGGTTGCTTCGACTGGAGAGTCAAATAACTGGGTACCGCCCAGTGCTATTATTCTCAACCGTGCTGGGTATAAAAGTGCATATGTAACCTTATATGACCGTAAAGTACGTTTAATTTCCAAAAATTCAGCTCTTCTTCTCTGTAGTTCTGGTGAATAATCTGGGTACAGAGAAATCTTTGCTCCATCATATATAATATTTCCCTTCTCTCTTGCCTTGCGCTTTGTTCTTTAATATGGGTCTTTAAGGTACGCTTGCCAACGAGCTGCATGGCAGGTCAACATATGTCTGGTTAAGCATGTGGTACCCAAGCGGCTGATGTTTTGACCACACGAGATACGCTTGAAACATATTTTGCATATAGCGGTGCGATCTGATGCACTCGTCTCAAAAAAACCCACACCAAAGAACTTTTGGAATAACGCGCAGAGGCAGTGCCCTGCACAGGCGGAGCTCTGCGGTGTGATTCAGTCGGTGTGCTGCCCCTAAGCTGGCCCCCGGAGGGCATCCTGCCTCATTGGAGATGTGCCTCCTCCTCCTCCTCTCTCCTACCAGGCACCCACGTGGAGTCAGTGACCTCATCATTCCCTCCCTCTTCATCACTGGAGCAAACCTGGCAGTATGCTGCAGCTGGTGGAACATGACTGCCAGATTGCTGTCCTTCTTGAGAATCCCCTCTCTCTGCAGTCACGCTACTGTCTTCCTCTAGTTGGGTATCATCATCAGAGCCTTCAAAACGCTGGGCATCCTCCTTTAGCATGTACCCAACACTGTGCTTAAACAGTTCGGGGACTCCTGAGGAGGACATGGTGGGTCTAGGGAAGGAGTGACTGATGATGACATTGAGACAAGGGAAGAGGACACGTTGGCAGCTGCTTTGCTAGTACCCTGAGCCTGGGGGAGGGAGGATGAGGAGAATGAAGAGGGCTTGGTCATCCACTCTACCAAGTCTTCGGCATGATGCGGCTCAACGCGTCCAGCTGCCGAAAATAAGGACAAACGTGTCCCATGGCCACGTGCTAATGACGACGCACTGCGTCAACGACCAGCACTGTTGTCTCTAGACACAGAGCCTGCTTGCCCTCTTTTATTGGCTCCTGACTGTCTGCCTCTCCTTGTTGGCCTTCCAGACATAGTAATGGCCTGCAGGGAGATGGGAAAACCAGCAATTGGGTAGTGTATATTGTGCTGGAGGCACACAACACCCACTAACTCCTGCAGATGCTTGTATGAGAGAACACTAGCAATAAAGGGTAGATACAGGTGTATACTGTGCTGTGCTGTAGCCACACAACACCCACTAACTCCTGCAGATGCCTGTATCAGAGAGATCACCAGCAATAAAGGGTAGATACAGGTGTATAATGTGCTGTGCTGTAGGCACACAACACCTACTAACTCCTGCAGATGCCTGTATGAGAGAACACCAGCAACAAAGGGTAGATACAGGTGTATACTGTGCTGGAGGCACACAACACCCACTAACTCCTGAAGATGCCTGAGAAAAGAACTCACTGTCCCTAGATAGTAGCTCTTTCCCTGCACGCCAGAACACACTACATAAGACCGCTGCGCTGGCAGCCTTATATAGTGTGGGGCGTGTACTAAACCCCCCCTGAGCTATAATTGGCCACAGACATCTTGCCTGTGGCCAATTATTGCTCTCTTCGCTGCAGGCGCTGTGATTGGCCAAGCATGTGGGGTCACAGTGCATGCTTGGCCAATCATGAGCCAGCAATGCACTGCGATGGCGCAGTGCATTATGAGCCGTGAGCGTCACACGTATTTGGCGTGAACAGCCCATAACGTTCGGTATTCGATGAACGTGCGAACACCAAGCCCATCCCTAATCAACACCTTCTATGAGCCTCAACATTATGAAGGCCATCGCTATAATATGACATATACAGGGTTCCCAGAGTCTGTGTTTTGGGGGGACATGGACTTGAATCCAAAGTAGCACCACTTTGAGGGTCCCCAGGCATACAGCTCACAAAGGACACCGTTCCCCCAAATGCCAGGCCCCATGATCGGTTGAAAAGAGGCTTGCATTCAGTCCCCTCCTCTGTCCCAGCTAGGTCTGTCACACTCACCCTCTACAGGAAACTCAAGATTAAATCAGCAGCATACCTAGACTAGATTGGTGCGCATATGTGAGTGACATCATTTGACAAACACCGTAAGCTAGCAAATTTTGGTGAGGTTCCCATCTTTCTCAAAATAATAAACACCCAGTTCTCACCCACGAAAACATTTTCCCCAAACTTTTTTCATTTATTTAGCAAAAAAAAAAAAACCCTGGTGGTGATTAAATACCACCAAAAGGGAGTTCTATCTGTCTAAGAAAAAAAATGGGATTTTTATATACAGCTTACCTGTAAAATCCTTTTCTTGAGAGTACATCACGGGACACAGAAGCTTCATTACATAGTGGGTTATATAGGCACCTCTGGTGATTGGACACTGGTTGACCCCAATTAAGGAGAATTCCTCCCCTATATAACCCCTCCCATATGGGAGGCACCTCACTTTTGTAGCAAAGCAATAAGAAACCATGTAAAACCCAAGAGGGACGGGAGCCCTGTATCCCGTGATGTACTCTCAAGAAAAGGATTTTTACAGGTAAGCTATATATAAAAATCCTATTTTCTTGATCATACATCACGGGACACAGGAGCTTCATTACATAGTGGGATGTCCCAAAGCAATGCTCAGATTGAGGGGAGGGAGACACAGATCATAATTATAGACCGCCAGGGACCGGAGGACCTAAACTGCAGCTTGCAGTACACTGCGCCCGAAGGCGATATCCTCTTGCCCTCTGACATCCACCTGATAGAATCTGGTGAATGTGGACTGATGACCAAGTTGCAGCCTTACAGATCTGAGCCAGGGAGGCCTGGTGATGCACTGCCCAAGAAGCACTTACAGCCCTCGTTGAGTGCGCTTTCACTAGAAAAGGAGGAATCTTCCCCTTTACATTATAGGCTTGAGAAATAACCTGTCTAATCCACCTTGAGAGAGTGGATTTTGACGCCGCCTGGCCCTTCCTAGGGCCTTCTGGCAAAATAAAAAAAAGCTTGAAGATATATACTAATTGCTCTAACCACATCCAAAGTGTGCAAAGATTCTTCTTCTGCGGACTGTGGGTCCGGAAAAAAGGATAAAAGGATGGTAGGATTACGTCTTGATTCAAATGGAATCCCGGAACCACCTTAGGTAGAAAGGACCTGTTGGGACGCATGACCACCCGATCCTTATGAATAATTAGATACGGCTCCTTGCTGGAAAGAGCTGCTAGCTCTGATACTCTTCTAGCCGTAGATATGGCTACCAAGAAGACCAATTTTTTAGTCAGGAGAACTAATGAAGCCAGATGCAAAGGTTCAAATGGTTGCCCCTGCAAAGCCGAGAGAACCAAATTCAGATCCCATGGGCATACCGGAGGTTTGACTGGCGGCCTTATCCGCATAGCCCCCTGGATGAAAGCCCGCACCAGGGAATGTGATGCAAGTGGCTTCTGAAAAAACACTGACAGGGCCGAAATCTGCACCTTGATAGTGCTTATGGCCAAATTCATTTCTAGGCCTGACTGGAGAAAGGCCAAGATCCTGCTAATGACATACTTTCTAGGATTTCCTGAGTTCACACCAGGAAACATATGCCCTCCAGATTTTGTAATAAATAAGCCTGGAGGCCGGCTTTCTGGCATTGACCAGAGTAGAAAGGACTGGCCCCGAAAGGCCACGGTCTCTCAGAATGTGGGTCTCAGCAGCCAAACCGTCAAATTCAGACTGCGTAAAGCAGGATGGTAGATTGGACCCTGTGAGAGCAGATCTGGCCGGAGAGGGAGGATCCATGGCCTGCCTACTGCCAACTTCATGATCTCCGCGTACCATGGTCGCCTGGGCCAAGCCGGGGCCACCAAAAGGACCGACTTTGTCTCCCTCTTGACTCTTTCCAGGACAGAAGCGGGCTCGGGGGGAAGGCATAGATCAGATTGTACTGATCCCAGGGAACTGTCAGAGCATCTGACCCCTGAGCAAGTGTATCTCTTGTCCTTGACACAAAATTGTCCAGTTTCCTGTTGAACCTGGATGCAAACAGATCTACGTCTGGAGTACCCCACCTGTGACATATGTTCCGAAACACATCGGAGTGCATCGCCCATTCTCCTGGGCACAACTGCTGGTGGCTCAGAAAATCTGCCTGCCAGTTTTCCAATCCTGGAATGCAGACTGCAGAAAGACACAGAACATGCTTTTTTGCCCAGACAAGTAGGTGATTCACCTCTTTTTGGGCCACCAGACTCCTGGTACCGCACTGGTGATTGATATAAGCCACTGCTGTGGCATTGTCGGACTGAACCTGAACCGGGAGACCTCGTAGTCTGTAAGACCACTTTATGAGAGCCATATAAACTGCCCGGATCTCCAAGATATTTATGGGCAATAGCTTCTCGATCGCAGACCATTTCCCCTGCGAGCACGTCTCCTCCAATACTGCTCCCCAGCCTGTCAGGCTGGCATCTGTTGTGATAATCTTCCATGGAAGAGGAAGAAAAGTTTTGCCCTTCAGCAAATTCTTGGTTTGTAACCACCAGACGAGACTCTTGCGTGTCCCTGGGGATAGACACATAGGAAGATCCAAGGCTTGGGGCTTCCTGTTCCAAGCCGCGAGGATGCATCTTTGCAGAGGCCTTGAGTGGAACTGGGCGAATGGGACGGCCTCGAAGGAGGCGACCATTTTCCCTAACAGTGTCATGCACAACCGAATGGGGGAAGATCTCCTGGCCAGAATTAGGCGCACCAGATCCCCAATGGCCAAGGCTGTTAGAAAAGTTTTAAATGTTTATTGTGTGACTATTAGAAAAACAATAGTCCTGAGACTGATTTGTTAAAAAGCTTACTTCTGAACACATTATTGTATTAACTCATTGTATTGTTTTGTCTTAATTAACTCCATAGTAAGTTGTAGAATCATTAGATTTAACTAAATATGATAGCCTAAGAATGTACGGAACATGAATAGCAAATAAAGTACCATCTTGTACCATGACAACGTTATTTATGTTCCCTCAGCCAATAGAAGCATAGAGGTGTTATTCTTGTAGGGTATGAGGAGAGAGAGAGATATTCTTTTGTTGGGACTTTTTTCTGCAGCTTGTCCTGTAAGCATGTCTCCCTGTTGTGGGCCACATCAGAAATAAATTGTTTGCTTCTCAGAACACCTGGAGTTTTTACTGATCACAAGGGAAGTTCCTAACATTTTTGGTCTTTCGAGCCGGAAGCAACACGCTGGTTTTCAGATCAGACGGCCCCGACAAAACTTTGGTGAGTATTGGACTTTGAAGCTCACTGAATATTACCGACCCCCCATTCAATGTTATTGGTGAAAAAGGGCAAAAGATCTGGATTCCACTGTCTGTTTCCGAACCTTGTGTGATCCAGTCCAGGTGTTTGAGAGGTAAGATAATTTAAATTATTCTTAATTCTTTCTAAGAGTCTTTTCTTCTCTTTCTCTTTGCTTCTGGTTTAATGTGTTGTAATTGCCGACATTGGTATTGATCCTATAATATTCTAGGTGGTCCAGTGCTCGTAGAGACACTTGGGGACGTTGTCTAAGGTAAAAAATTACGTCGCCCGCTGTCCGGACAGATAACAAAAAGATTTGAGGTATACCGAATGTCAGAGGTTGAATGCCTGACTGTTTAAGCGCTGTTTAGTTAGGTGATCTAAAAAGATCGCAAGGCTAACTTTCTTCTGTGTGTTTACTTTATCTTTGTTCATGTTTAACCCTTTTTGATTCTCTTGATAGTGTGGGGAGTGCTGATGTTTTTTTCTCTTGTATTGCTTTGTTCGTTTACACGTTTTGTGCTGCATATTTCTAAGAAAAAGGGAACGCACTGAACTCCCCCTCCCCCTCCCCTCATGTAAGGATTGCTCCTGCCAGAAGTTGTAAAAGTTAACCCTTGATTAGCTATGACAATACAGAAGGGTTATATTGTAAATATTGAAACTTAGCATAAAAGAAAAAGAAGGTACACTGACAACACCAGGTTGCTTTATTATTTTAGCATGCCATGGTGTTACAGGAAGCAAGTGGCAGAAATTGTTTATAGTTTGGGTAGCTGGGAAAACATGAAAAGTGGATTGCACTTTGGAGTGAATAGAATGTTGAAGAAATTATTACCAGGTGGCTTGATGAATGTGAAAAGAAAGAAAAAAAAAAGGCTGAGAATGTTTTCATTACTATGATGATCAAGAAGCTGTTTCTCGGAAACAAGAAAATGCAGATTGCCTGACAGAGGTCAATTTGTGCATCTGTGAAAATATTAGGACTTTTGGTGGGAAAGAAAGTCTGAATAATAGTCTTAAAGTAAATATTTATATTGGATTGGAGTTATTTTTAGAATTCACAGACTTTCAACTGTGAAGTGTTAATGATGCAATGCTGTTTATATTTGGGTACATTTATAAAGTCAAAAGGCTAAGTTCTGAATCAGAATACTAAAAAAAAATTTAAAAGAAAGAAAGTTCTATTTTGGGGCCCTGTGGATAAGCTTAAAATGTCAGGACCCAAAGTTCAAAAAAGATATGGGTTGGAAATGGCGAGTATTGGCTTCAGCATGCTAGAATTAGGGTAGAAGGAAGAACAAAGGAAAAATGCCAAGCCCAATTGTCCCTAGTGGACAAAGAGGATGATCTCATCTGCTATACCCAGAGACCACCTCCTTATAATGATCCTCCCCCTCAGGTGCAAGTAACTGCCCAGAGTAACACCTTCCCTGTGACATCCACCCCTGTCAAAAGAACCGCCTCTGAACAAAACCCCAACTCCACTTCCTCAATCTCTCCAGACAGTAGTTCAGTCCTGGAGATGAACAGATCGATCCTTGAAACATTAACTGACGCCATAACTCATGCACTAGGTGCCCCAGCAGGAGCCAAGAGACTAAGTAAACCTCCTATTAGGTATGGTGTGGAGGACGGTGAGGAATACCCCTGCGCCCCAGAAAATGCACAGGGACGGGGGATCCATTGCCTCCAGAAAGCCCAGACTTAGGGAACAGGTTGACTGCCTTACTGAACAGATGCCAGCTTAGATGGGTACAACGGACTGATTGGCAAAAAAATAAATATGACAGTACAAGAAGACAAGGAAGTGTCAGTGACTACCTAAATAAATTACAAGAGATTTTTAGAGTGTTCTCCGGGCTCCCCGAAGCTGAGGATGTGTATAGTGCATATTAACAACAGCTAAAGATTGTTTTTTTAAATGGATTGAAACAGAATCATAAGGATTACATTGTTAAAAACATGGTTACTTACCGAACTGCATCAGTTTTAGATGTTTTACAATATGAATGAATGAATGAATGAAATACTTATATAGCGCACAATGCGAACTGAATCGCCTCTAGGCTAAGCATTCTGAGAAGTATTTGAAAACAAAGGCAAAAGGTTTTTGTGCAAGGTGATGAAGGAGAGGAGGATGCAGAAGAGTACACTGCTGAGGCAGAACCAGAGGGGTCTCATAGAGGGAGAGGCACAGGTGGTTTTAGAGGAAGGATTACTGTTAGGAATTTCCCTTGTGATCAGTAAAAACTACGGGTAGTCTGAGAAGCAGGAAAATGTATTTCTGATGTGGCCCACAACAGAGAGACATGCTTACAGGACGAAAGCTGAAGAAAAATGTCTCCCAAAAGACTGTGTCCCGCCTTCACATAACCCATAAGAATAACATCTCTATGCTTCTATTGGCTGAGGAAACATAAATTAAGTTGTCATGGTACGAACTAGTACCTTTATTCTTTTAGCTTATGTTTTCCTGTACATTCTTAGGCTATCATATTTAGTTAAATCTAATGATTCTACAACTTACTATGGAGTTAATTAGGACAAAACAATACAATGAGTTAATACAATAATGTGCTCAGAAGTAAGTTTTTTAACAAATCAGTCTCAGGATTATTGTTTTTCTAATAGTCACACAATAAACATTTAAAACTTTTCTAACATTCCCTCCTCTTTGTGTGACTATTTTATCTCAACACATTTCGATGATAGTCCCTGTGTTATACACTTTCGGACTGTATGTCATTAAGTTGAGCTTCAATGTCCACATAGGTCTCCTCAGAGGTAGAGAGGGTTTGATACATTGTTCTTGAGACTGCAGTTTCAATGAGTTTTTGTGAAAGTCCTCGAATACAGGGAATGCAGCAGCATCCGCAAGTGACCAAAACGGCCAAAGCCACAGCGATTGAGATCAAACATGATGTGATAAATCCAGTCCATTTACCGAACCATCCTTCAAGCCAAGTTGTGAATGGATCATTAATACCTGAGTTTTCCGCCAATTCATTCGATAGCGCAGTCAGTCCTTCCAAGGCTCTGGTCACGGTCCCTCCAGGAGCTGTATTGTTGGGGATAAATGTACAACACATGCTACCAAACATTTTGCATACCCCTCCTCTTTCAGCTAAGACCATATCTAAAGCCATTCGGTTCTGCCAGGCCATTAGAGATGTGGGGGCCAACTGTTCTGCTAGGCCCTTCACAGCATCCCTAGTATAGTTTACAAATCGTTGTTGGTTATAATATATATAATTAATCCAGTCAACATTTTTATTTATAGTCACCCACCAGAGAAGAGACTCAAACCCAGCTGTCACCTGATTCCTGGCTTTAAACTCGTCCGGCACCCCGCGAGGAACCCCAATCTCATCTATGTAGATCTGAGAGTCAAATGACCCCAAGGGAGAGGTGTCCCTACGATACTGTCGGTGACTCTTAGTCCACGGGTATTCTGACAGGATTCTCAGGGGCATAGCCAGCTGGACCATAGCGCAATCCCCTTGGGCATTGGCTGGTAGTCTAGCTCGCAGTTTCTTATCCCCACACATCCACCAGACATCAGCTCTCTGAATGTCATGTTCAACCCAGTCACCGTTGTCCGTGTTAATCCTCTCCACACAGTAGTCATCAGGTAGTGACCCAAGATCCACCGCGCTACGGTTCCCTGGGAGTGCAAAACAAGTAAAGTTGCCTGGATAAGCGGTAACCGCTGGAGGTATCTGAGGTCTCTGTACTGGGGGAAACAACAAACTCAATGTGTGACAAGTAGAATTTGCTTCAGGTTTATAGCTCTTATTATACAATTGCAACATACATTTTAAACCTTCTGGATCTGTATTGTGATCTAGAGGAAAAGGAACTGTTGCTAAATGTGGTCTGGCTCCGGCACAAACTAAACAGTTTTCCTTTTTCAGAGTTCTAACCGTGTACCTCAACCATTCTAACCACTCATTTTTTTCTTGGTAGCCCGTCTCCAAGGCTATGGCATCTTCTATTGTTAGGTTAGTGAATCTTATAGTTTTACTCAGAACTTCTATTTTAGTATGGCCTTCTTCTTTCCCTTCTGAGTCTACTTTTTCCTGTTGTTTAATTTTATTAGGTGGTAATACCTCAAGGAAAAATGTCCCTGAGGGGTCAGTTCCTGACACCCATGCTCCCATGGAATACAACCGCTGATCTTCCTTCCTCGGCTCCGTTAATGTTATTAATAGTTGGTTACAGTTCTTACTATTTGTGCAGGGGGAGTTGGCCGCTTTTGTGATTATGAGTCTCTCCTTTATACCACTCTTTTTAGCCCCTGGTTGATTATACCCCCAATCTTGATGCGCTGTAGTCCATAGGGCCTGATCCCATGCTTGACATCCTGCCTTATTCCAGAGCCAGCAGATATATTTATCTGCCCATAGAAGTCCTCTAGCCCCAGTTGTATCCCCACAATCTGCAATCTGACAGAAGTCTACCAGTATAGTGCTAGTTATTCCCTCTATAAAGGTTAGATTTAATGCTTTTCCTGTTCTTTCCCAATCCAAAGGTTCCTCTACTCTTCCATAGCGCCTACCCCCTCTTATGGATGCCTCTCCTAGAGTCACCAGTAACCCAAGGATAATTACTGTCCCTTTCATCCTAACCAGCTACAGAGTTCCAGCAGATAGGATAGGGGAGTTGGAAGGGGAGGGAGACTTCACCGGTTTGAGACAAGTCCCACCTTGTGTGAGACCTCCCTTTGTAGCCGGACTTTCTGGACCTCTTGTAGCCAACTGGCCCTACTCTGCCTGTAAAACCTTCTTACAATGGGACTGGTGAATCCAGGTAGACCTCTCTGCTATCCTTATAGCCGTGGGAGTGATGAGAAGAACTTGATACGGTCCCTCCCACTTAGGTGAGTGCCAATGCTTTCTCTTTATTATTTTTACCAGGACCCAGTCTCCAATATGGATTTTCTCTTCTCCTTGGATTGGACCTTCTGGAATAGAACAGACTTCATTAATTTGCTTCTGTTTCAACAGATTACACATATATTCTGATAGAGTACGTTCAGATTCTTCAGCTGGTGTTTCATTTGGCAATAAGGGTATTTTATATGGCCTTCCATATATTATTTCAAATGGGCTCAAACCTTCTTTTGTGGGTGTAATATGCATACTAGTTACCGCCAATGGTAAGCAGTACATCCAATTTTTACCAGTTTCTTCCATAGCTTTTCTCAGCTTATTTTTTAAAATTCCATTGTGTCTCTCCACCAATCCAGCTGATTGGGGGTGGTAGGCGCAATGGTTTTTTATTTGGATACCCATCACTTCTGTCAAATGTTGTATAGTTTTATTTACAAAATGGGGTCCATTATCACTGTAAATCCTTTCAGGGATTCCAAATCTAGGAATAATATCTCTTAGTAATGCTTTGGCTACAGTCTGTGCATCTGCACTTCCTGTCGGGAATATCTCCACCCATTTTGTCAGGGCGTCTATAATTACCAAACAATATTTCTTCCCTTCACATTTGTCTAATTCAATAAAATCCATGCAAATGTGTTGGAATGGATATTGCGGTGTAGGGAACTTCCCTTTCTGTGGTCTTATACCTCCCTGAGCATTGTGTCTTGCACATATAAGACATTGAGAGCAAAACGTTTTTGAGTAGTTTGTGAATCCATAGGCTGTACATACTTTATTTAACATCTCAGTCATCCCCCTGTTTGACACATGCGTTACTCCATGTGTCAATACTGCTGCATACCTAAATAAAGATTTTGGTAATACCGGTTTCCCTTCAGGTGATGTGTAAATGTCATCAATTATTGTGCAACCCTTTGTTTTCCAATATTGTTTTTCCCCAGGGGGGGCATTTTGCTGCATATCAGTAAGGACTGTATGATCTATCACTATGATTTCCTGTTCTGTCATTATTTTATGTGTTTCTTGTGCCGCTATTTTGGCAGCTTCATCTGCCCTTTTATTTCCCTTTGAGATGGGGTCCGTATATTTTGTATGTGCTTGACATTTACAGATTGCAAGCTTTTTTGGTAACTGTATTGCATCTAGGAGTTCTAAAATGAAGTCCGTATGTGAAATTGGTTTACCACTGGAGGTGACCATCCCCCTGTTTTTCCATTGTTGTGCGAAAACATGCACTGTTGAAAAGGCATATTGACTGTCAGTGTATATGGTTACAGATTTTCCTTCTGACAGTATACATGCTCTTGTCAATGCTACAAGTTCTGCAACTTGTGCTGAATAATGTTTTGGTAGTGGCCCCGCTTCCAAAATCTCATCCTGTGTCACTACTGCATATCCTGTTGCATTTGTGCCATCTGGATTTTTCTTACTAGAACCATCAACAAAAAGTATCATGTCAGGGTTAGATAATGGTACATCTTTCAGATCACTTCGTGGCAGTACCTTTTCAGCGATGGCAACAGTGCAGTCATGTTTATACCCGTCAGTAGGAAGTGGTAGTAGCGTGGATGGGTTTAATGTAGTACACCTCTGTATTGTTAAGTGAGGTTGTGTCAAGAGTATTGTCATACAGGAAAGGTGTCGTGCTGGGCTCAAATGTGATATCTTTTGCTGTAACAGGATAACAGACACTGCATGTGGTACCTTGAGAGTCAGTGTGTGATACAGCACTATAGATGCTGAGGCCTTGACTGCTTCAGCTGCAGCAACCACTGCCTGTACACAGGGTGGAAGTGCTCTAGTTACACTGTCTAACTTTGTAGAGTAGTAGGCAATCGGCCTCTGGTGGCCACCATGTGACTGTGTAAGTACTGATGTCATGTGACCTTCCCTTGAGTCCACTGTTTGTTCAAAAGGTTTGTCATAATTTGGTAAGGCTAACACTGATGAGCTAGAAAGGACTTGTTTTATGTCAGTAAAAGCAGTCTCTGTTTCCTCACTCCATTTTATAGCATCCTGGGGGGCCATCGGGCTCCCGTATATTGCCTGTAGCAATGGGGCCGTCAGTATTGAATACCCAGGAATCCAGGCTCTACAGAAATTTGTCATACCCAGAAAGGACATCATTTGTTTCTTTGTCTTTGGTTTTGGCAGCTGGAGGAGTGCTCGTATTCTCTCCTCATCCAGGTGCCGACCTTCTTTTGAGATGTTGTACCCCAAGTATTTGACCTGCTGTTGCCACAACTGAAGTTTAGCTCTATTTACCTTATGCCCTTGATCATGGAGAAAATATAACAGAGCCATTGTATCAGCCCTACAAACCTCTTCTGTGGAAGACGCCACTAAGATATCGTCTACATAGAGGAGGAGCTGGCTTCCCCCTGGGGGTATAAACTGAGCCAAGTTTGAGGACATTGCTTGTGAAAAGATGGTAGGGGACTCACAATAGCCCTGGGGCAGTCTGGTGAAGGTGTACCTTTTTCCCCTGTAGGTGAAGGCAAACCAAAATTGATGGTCGGGGTGCACCGGAATACTAAAGAAGGCATTACTTATATCAATCACAGAAAAGAATTCATTCCCTGGATCTAAATCATTCAGTAATGTGTGTGGATCTGGTACCACAGGAGCTCTTGGTATAACTGCCTGGTTAACAGCTTGGAGATCTTGTATCATTCTCCAGCCTGTAGAAGGCGGAGCCTTCTTAACAGGGAAAAGAGGAGTATTGCAAGGGCTGTCAGGACATGGAATAATCACCCCAGTTTTTAAAAGTTCATCTACTACAGGGGCTATACCCTCCTCTGCGTCCTTCTTAAGGGGGTATTGTCTAAGGTGGGGTCTGTAGTGTGATTTTGGAGTGATGGTTACTGGTTGGACTCCTTTTATGAGTCCTACATCTGCTGGACCTCTAGTCCACAGTGTCTCTGGAAGCCCATCTAACAGATGATCCTCTTGTGCCAAGTATCATTCAGTTCCTGCAGCCCACATGTGTGCTGAGGGTGTTGTAATGATTTCGTGTCCCAAGGGTTTGTGACAGAAATAACCTGTCGACTTACTTTTGTATAAATCAGGTAGGCCCACAGGAGCCCAATCTCTTAGGTCTTGACATTCCTTCACAAACTCTCCTACATCTTTCCAATCTCGGCTTTTAGGTTTAGCTAAGGATAGATGTGGGGCAATTTCCCTAAACAGAACCTGTTCTTCGGGGGGTATACAACATGCTGATACACAGAATCCCTCAACACTCCAGTAAACATTGGTTAATTGCAGGGTAACTTCCTTCTTTAAGAAAAATCTGGAGGCATAATACCTATCAGGCCCTGGTGTTCTCTTAAAATACATTGTGCAGTGAACTCTATTTGGTGTCTGTAAATCCACTGTCCTCCCTTCCATCACAGTTTCAGCATAATTAATCATTTTGTCAACAGTATCAACTGTCTCCTTGTCTTTCATATACACATCTAAGGAGTAATAGTAGTGTGTATCTTCTATTGGGTTAATGGGTCCCTGTCCTACCTGGACTGCAAACCCATTATTTTGTGCACTGACTGACATGCACATGGCTGACATTAGGTCTCTACCCAAGAGATTCACAGGGCAGACAGTAGATAAGATCACTCTGGTTGTGATTTTAACCCCTGTCTCTGGTTCCTCAATGGTGACATACTCAGACAGTAATTCCCTCACCAATTTTCCACTTACTCCTTGTACCAAAATAGATTTTGTAGATTTATCAATATGGGGCGCATCTGCAGGGTGAATTAAGGTCCTAGAGGCGCCAGAATCCACTAAAAACTGTACACATTTTCTCTCCACCATTAACTCGACCTGTGGTAAGCTTTCAACATACCCTATCTTTTCCAGGTGGCTCACACATACTGTTTCTAGTCAATCCGATTTGTGAGGGCCTGGCCCCTCAGGGCAGTCCCTAGCCAAATGTCCCTTTTTTCCACAATCCCAACATTCCCTTCTTTCCACCCATTCTTTATTCCTCCATTGTCCTCTACCCCTTCCTCTTCCTCTAAAACTGTTCCTTCCTCTAAAACCACCTGTGCCTCTCCCTCTATGAGACCCCTCTTGTTCTGCCTCAGCAGTGTACTCTTCTGCATCCTCCTCTCCTTCATCACCTTGCATAAAAACCTTTACTTTCACATTCTTTTTTGCTTTTGCTTTCAAATACTTCTCAGAATGCTTAGCATATTGTAAAACATCTAAAACTGATGCAGTTCGGTAAGTAACCATGTTTTTAACAATGTAATCCTTATGATCCTGTTTCAATCCATTTAAAAAAGCAATCTTTAGCTGTTGCTGATATGCACTATTCACATCTTCAGCTTCGGGGAGCCCGGAGAACACTCTAAAAATCTCTCGTAATTTATTTAGGTAGTCACTGACACTTTCTTTATCTTCTTGTACTGTCATATTTATTTTTTGCCAATCAGTCTGTTGTACCCATCTAAGCTGGCATCTGTTCAGTAGGGCAGTCAACCTGTTTCCTAAGTCTGGGCTTTCTGGAGGCAATGGATCCCCCCATCCATGTGCATTTGCTGGGGCGCAGGGGTCCCAATCCCCCTTTACCGAAGCCCAATCTGATCCTAATACTCTCCTCAGGGCTCTCTCTACTTCCACCCCATTCAATTTATAACTGTTCCGTAATCCCTCTATGTTTTCAATGAATTCAGCTGGACCTAATTTTGGATGTTTTATGTGTTCTGTAGCCTTTTGTATATCACTGTCAGTCCATGGTCGAAAAACAGTCATAGTCAAGGGATATGGCTGGCCCAGTGCATCATTCTGTCCTCCCCTTGGGTTTGGGACCTCTATCAAGGGGTATTCCTCACCGTCCTCCACACCATACCTAATAGGAGGTTTACTTAGTCTCTTGGCTCCTGCTGGGGCACCTAGTGCATGAGTTATGGCGTCAGTTAATGTTTCAAGGATCGATCTGTTCATCTCCAGGACTGAACTACTGTCTGGAGAGATTGAGGAAGTGGAGTTGGGGTTTTGTTCAGAGGCGGTTCCTTTGACAGGGGTGGATGTCACAGGGAAGGTGTTACCCTGGGCAGTTACTTGCACCTGAGGGGGAGGACCATTATAGGGAGGTGGTCTCTGGGTATAACAGATGAGATCATCCTCTTTGTCCACTAGGGGCAATTGGGCTTGGCATTTTTCCTTTGTTCTTTTCCCTTCTACCCTAATTTTAGCATGCTGAAGCCAATACTCAGCCATTTTTAACCCATACTTTTTTCGATCTTTAGGTCCTAACAACTTCAGCTTATCCACCAACTCCTGACACCCTTTCACAGTTAATTTACCATTAAATCCAAACTTCCTCTCCCACTTAGCACAGTATTGAACAGACTTTGGGTCATTGCTATGCATAAATTTCTTATCACCTTCTAATGGTACCTCAGGGACACAGCAACATAAACAAGCACAAGATATTCTCTTACAAAGGTTACTCCCCATTGTCAGTGTCTGTCTGGTCTCTCATTAACCTATAAAACACTGGAATAGTGACTCTCGGTTCACGGTAACAAAAGGAATATAAGAAGAATATAAACATCAACACTCCCCACGCTATAGGGAGAATTAGAAAATAATTAAAACGTATCTCAGCAGTACCGTTATTCAATGAGCTTGCAACATCAACAGAAAAGTTAAACATGAGAAAAGAGAAAGTTAACACACTGAGAAAGGAGAAGAAAAAAAAATATTAGCCTTGCGATCTTTTTAGATCACTTAACTAAACAGCGCTTAAAATAGTCAGGCATGCAACCTCTGACATTCGGTATACCACAAATCTTTTTGTTATCTGTCCGGACAGCGCGCGACGTAATTTTTTACCTTAGACAACGTCCCCAAGTGTCTCTGTCTACGAGCACTGGATCATCTAGATATTATACGATCAATACCAATGTCGGCAATTACAACACATTAAACCAGAAGCAAAGAGAGAAGAAAAGACTCTTAGAAAGAATTAAGAATAATTTAAATTATCTTACCTCTCAAACACCTGGACTGGATCACACAAGGTTCGGAAACAGACAGTGGAATCCAGATCTTTCTTGCCCCTGCCCCTTTTTCACCAATAACTTTGATTGGGGGGACTTATAAATCGGTCGGAGAGCTTCAAAGTCCAATACTCACCGAAGTGTTGTAGGGGCAGTCTGATCTGAAAACCAGCGTGTTGCTCCTGGCTCGAAAGACCAAAAATGTTAGGAATTTCCCTTGTGATCAGTAAAAACTCCGGGTAGTCTGAGAAGCAGGAAAATTTATTTCTGATGTGGCCCACAACAGAGAGACATGCTTACAGGACGAAAGCTGAAGAAAAATGTCTCCCAAAAGACTGTGTCCCGCCTTCACATAACCCATAAGAATAACATCTCTATGCTTCTATTGGCTGAGGAAACATAAATTAAGTTGTCATGGTACGAACTAGTACCTTTATTCTTTTAGCTTATGTTTTCCTGTACATTCTTAGGCTATCATATTTAGTTAAATCTAATGATTCTACAACTTACTATGGAGTTAATTAGGACAAAACAATACAATGAGTTAATACAATAATGTGCTCAGAAGTAAGTTTTTTAACAAATCAGTCTCAGGATTATTGTTTTTCTAATAGTCACACAATAAACATTTAAAACTTTTCTAACAATTACTCTAAAGAATTAGACAGTGCAACGAGAGTACTTCCACCCTGTGTACAAGCACTGGTAGCATCAGCGGTGTAGTGGTTAGCACTCTCGCCTAGCAGTGAAGGGGGTCGCTGGTTTGAATCCCAATCATGGCGCTGCCTGCCTGGAGTTTGCATGTACTCCCTGTGCCTGCGTGGTTTCCTCCGGGTGCTCTGGTTTCCTCCCGCACTCCGGGGACATGCAGGTGGGTTGATTGGCTTCTGTCCCGGGTTGGCCCTGGTGTATGAATGGGGACGTTGGATCCTTGGGGGTGGAGAACGATGTGGGTGTACAGGGGTAGGGGCTGGACGCTCACTCGGGCTGAACTGGATGGACTGGTGTCTTCAACTTTACTAACTGAAAAGGTACCACATGCAGTGTCTGTTATCCTGTTACAACAAAAGTATCACATTTGAGCCCAGCACAACACCTTTCCGGTATGATAATACTCTTGACACAACCTCACTTAACAATACAGAGGTGTACTACATTAAAACCATCCACACTACTACTACTTCCTACTGATGGTCATAAAACATGACTGCGCTGCTGCCATCACTGAAAAGGTACTGCCACAAAGTGATCTGCAAGATATACCGTTATCTAACCCTGACATGATACTTTTTGTTGATGGTTCTAGTAAGAAAAATCCAGATGGCTCAAATGCAACAGGATATCCAGTAGTGACACAGGATGAGCTTTTGGAAACGGGGCCACTACCAAAACATTATTCAGCACAAGTTGCAGAACTTGTAGCACTGACAAGAGCATGTATACTGTCAGAAGGAAAATCTGTAACCATATACACTGACAGTCAATATGCCTTTTCAACAGTACATGTTTTTGCACAACAATGGAAAAACAGGGGGATGGTCACCTCCAGTGGTAAACCAATTTCACATACGGACTTCATTTTAGAACTCCTAGATGCAATACAGTTACCAAAAAAAGCTTGCAATCTGCAAATGTCAAGAACACACAATATATACGGACCCCATCTCAAAGGTAAATAAAAGGGCAGATGAAGTTGCCAAAATAGCGGCACAAGAAACACATAAAATAATGACAGAACATGAAATCATAGTGATAGATCATACAGTCCTTACTGATATGCAGCAAAATGCCCCCCCCCCCCCCCCCCCTGGGGAAAAACAGTATTGGAAAACAAAGGGTTGCACAATAATTGATGACATTTACACATCACCTGAAGGGAAACCGGTATTACCAAAATCTTTATTTAGGTATGCAGCAGTATTGACACATGGAGTAACGCATGTGTCAAACAGGGGGATGACTGAGATGTTAAATAAAGTATGTACAGCCTATGGATTCACAAATTACTCAAAAACTTTTTGCTCTCAATGTCTTATATGTGCAAGGCACAATGCTCAGGGAGGTATAAGACCACAGAAAGGGAAGATCCCTACACCGCAATATCCATTCCAACACATTTGCATGGATTTTATTGAATTAGACAAATGTGAAAGGAAGAAATATTGTTTGGTACCCAGGCACCCTGACCAAATGGGTGGAGATATTCCCGACAGGAAGTGCAGATGCACAGACTGTAGCCAAAGCATTACTAAGAGATATTATTCCTAGATTTGGAATCCCTGAAAGGATTTACAGTGATAATGGACCCCATTTTGTAATTAAAAAATATACAACATTTGACAGAAGTGATGAGAATTAAAGGGAAATACCATTGTGCCTATCATCCCCAATCAGCTGGATTGGTAGAAAGACATAATGGCATTCTAAAAAGCAAACTGAGAAAAGCTATGGAAGAAATAGGTAAAAATAATTGAATGTATTGCCTACTAGTAGCTGTGACCAGTATGTATATCACACCCCCAAAAGAAGATTTAAGCCCATTTGGAATGATAAGGCCATATAAGATACCCTTACAATCAAATGAAACACCTAGTGAGCAGTCTGGGCACACACCAGCAGAATACATGTCTAGGTTGTTAATACAAAGACATACTAATGATTTTGGTTCTGGTCTAGAAGGTCCAATTTAAGAAGATGAAAAGGTGCATGTGGGAGATTGGGTCTCAATAAAAGGTAATAAGAAAAAAGCAGTGGTACTCCCCAAGGTGGGATGGTCCTTTCAAAGTCCTTTTAACTACCCCTACTGCGATAAGGATTGCAGAGAGGTCTACCTGGATTCACCAGTCCCGTTGTAAAAAGGTTTTACAGGCAGAATAGGGCCAGATGGCTACCAGAGGTTCAGAAAATCCGGCTACAAAGGGAGGTCTCACACAAGGTGGGACTTGTCTCAAACCGGTGAAGTCTCCCTCCCCTTCCAACTCCCCTATCCTATCCGCTGGAACTCTGTAGCTGGTTAGGATGAAAGGGACAGTAATTATCCTTGGGTTACTGGTGACTCTAGGAGAGGCATCCATAAGAGGGGTTATACATTATGGAAGAGTAGAGGAACCTTTGAATTAGGAAAGAACAGGAAAAGCATTGAATCTAAAACTTTATAGAGGGAATAACTAGCACTATACTGGTAGACTTCTGTCAGATTGCAGATTGTGGGGATACAACTGGGGCTAGAGGACTTCTATGGGCAGATAAATATATCTGCTGGCTCTGGAATAAGGCAGGATGTCAAGCATGGGATCAGGCCCTGTGGACTACAGCGCATCAAGATTGGGGGTATAATCAACCAGGGGCTAAAAAGAGTGGAATAAAGGAGAGACTCATAATCACAAAAGCGGCCAACTCCCCCTTCACAATAGTAAGAACTGTAACCAACTATTAATAACATTAAAGGAGCCGAGGAAGGAAGATCAGCGGTTGTATTCCATGGGAGCATGGGTGTCAGGAACTGATCCCTCAGGAACATTTTTCCTTGAGGTATTATCACCTATTAAAACTAGACAACAGGAAAAGGTAGACTCAGAAGGGAAAGAAGAAGGCCATACTAAAATAGAAGTTCTGAGTAAAACTATAAGATTCACTAACCTAACAATAGAAGATGCCATAGCTTTGGAGACGGGCTACCAAGAAAAAAATGAGTGGTTAGAATGGTTGAGGTACACGGTTAGAACTCTGAAAAAGGAAAACTGTTTGGTTTGTGCCGGAGCCAGACTACATTTAGCAACAGTTCCTTTTCTTCTACATCACAATACGGATCCAGAAGGTTTAAAATGTATGTTGCAATTGTATAATAAGAGCTATAAACCTGAAGCAAATTCTACTTGTCACACATTGAGTTTGTTGTTTCCCCCAGTACAGAGACCTCAGATACCTCCAGCGGTTACCGCTTATCCGGGCAACTTTACTTGTTTTGCACTCCCAGGGAACCGTAGCGCGGTGGATCTTGGGTCACTACCCGATGACTACTGTGTGGAGAGGATTAACACGGACAACGGTGACTGGGTTGAACATGACATTCAGAGAGCTGATGTCTGGTGGATGTGTGGGGATAAGAAACTGCGAGCTAGACTACCGGCCAATGCCCAAGGGGATTGCGCTATGGTCCAGCTGGCTATGCCCCTGAGAATCCTGTCAGAATACCCGTGGACTAAGAGTCACCGACAGTATCGTAGGGACACCTCTCCCTTGGGGTCATTTGACTCTCAGATCTACATAGATGAGATTGGGGTTCCTCGCGGGGTGCCGGACGAGTTTAAAGCCAGGAATCAGGTGACAGCTGGGTTTGCGTCTCTTCTCTGGTGGGTGACTATAAATAAAAATGTTGACTGGATTAATTATATATATTATAACCTACAACGATTTGTAAACTATACTAGGGATGCTGTGAAGGGCCTAGCAGAACAGTTAGCCCCCACATCTCTAATGGCCTGGCAGAACCGAATGGCTTTAGATATGGTCTTAGCTGAAAGAGGAGGGGTATGCAAAATGTTTGGTAGCATGTGTTGTACCTTTATCCCTAACAATACAGCTCCAGGAGGGACAGTGACCAGAGCCTTGGAAGGACTGACTGCGCTATCGAATGAATTGGCGGAAAACTCAGGTATTAATGATCCATTCACAACTTGGCTTGAAGGATGGTTCGGTAAATGGACTGGATTTATCACATCATGTTTGATCTCAACCGCTGTGGCTTTGGCTGTTTTGGTTACTTGCGGATGCTGCTGGATTCCCTGTATTCGAGGACTTTCACAAAAACTCATTGAAACTGCAGTCTCAAGAACAATGTATCAAACCCTCTCTACCTCTGAGGAGACCTATGTGGACATTGAAGCTCAACTTAATGACATACAGTCCGAAAGTGTATAACACAGGGACTATCATCGAAATGTGTTGAGATAAAATAGTCACACAAAGAGGAGGGAATGTTAGAAAAGTTTTAAATGTTTATTGTGTGACTATTAGAAAAACAATAGTCCTGAGACTGATTTGTTAAAAAGCTTACTTCTGAACACATTATTGTATTAACTCATTGTATTTTTTTGTCTTAATTAACTCCATAGTAAGTTGTAGAATCATTAGATTTAACTAAATATGATAGCCTAAGGGCCGGTTCACACAGCGGGCGATGCGAGGCAACACGACTCGCCTCGCCTCGCTCCCGCAAGTCGCCCCCGTTCTGTACAATGGAACCGTTCTGAGAGGAGCGACTCGAGTCGCTCCGACTCAGAAAAAAGGTTCCTGTACTACTTTCGGGCGACCTCGGGGCGACTTGCATTGACTTCTATACAGAAGTCATTTGCAAGTCGCCGCCGAGGCCGCTGCAGGTCGCGGCGAGGCAAGTCGGAGTCACCTCGCCTCGCCTGCAGTGTGAACCGGCCCTTAGAATGTACGGAACATGAATAGCAAATAAAGTACCATCTTGTACCATGACAACGTTATTTATGTTCCCTCAGCCAATAGAAGCATAGAGGTGTTTTTCTTGTAGGGTATGAGGAGAGAGAGAGATATTCTTTTGTTGGGACTTTTTTCTGCAGCTTGTCCTGTAAGCATGTCTCCCTGTTGTGGGCCACATCAGAAATAAATTGTTTGCTTCTCAGAACACCTGGAGTTTTTACTGATCACAAGGGAAGTTCCTAACAGAAACACCTTGCCCTGAGCGGTCTCGAGGATCATGCCCAGGTATTCCAACCTGGTGGCAGGCTGTAGGGACGACTTTTCTAGGTTTATGATCCAACCTAGGCGTTCCAGGTGTTCTAGCGTTCTGGTGACACTGTGGTTCAGGAACGCTGCTGTTTTCTCCACAAGAAGCAAATCGTCTAGATAAGCCATGACGGCTATACCCTGAGCTCTTAGGTTTGCTAAGAGAGGGTCCAGAATCTTTGTGAAGACTCGAGGGGCCGTAGCAAGCCCGAACGGCAAGGCCACAAATTGAAAATGGCGCGGCTCTACCTCGTACCTTAGAAATTTTTGGTGTGCGGGAAAAATTGGCACATGGAGATATGCATCTTTGATATCTATTGATGCCATAAATTCTCCCCCTTGCAGGGAGGAGACCACAGTGCGGATTGACTGCATTCGGAAGGACCGGATGCGTAAAAAACCGGTTCAGATCTGGGATAGGTCTGGCGCTTCCATTTGGCTTTGGAACGGTAAAAAGATTTGAGTAAAACCCTGAACCCTGTTCTTTTGGGTCCACTTCTACTATCACCCCCTGGGATAGTAAGTGATCTAAGGCCAAAAATAGTGGTTTTTGCTTTACTGGATCCCTGGGGATCCTTGACCTTAGAAAGCGAGAAGGTGGAATCTCCTGAAAACTCTAGCCTGTAGCCCAGAGATACCGAAGAGATCACCCACTTGTCCCGGATCTCTTCCCTCCAGGCTCCTGAAAATCGCAGGAGCCTTCCCCCCACTCGGCCGAGCGGGGGCGCCCCTTTACAAGGAAGCTTTTGGGCTCTGCTTGGCAGGCTTTCGCCCCCAAGTCTTTCTGTCCCTGGGCTCGGCCCTGAGCCTTTCCTGTAGAGGGAGGTTGGGAAGGCCGTCGCCACTGCTTAGAGCTTGATGCTCCGGGAGAGAGAGCACGCCTGAATGAAGGACGCTTGCTCCTTTTGACTGGAAGGAGAGTAGATTTACCCCCTGAAATTTTTTGGACGAATTTGTCTAATTCTTCTCCAAACAAACGTTCCCCTTTAAACAGGAACCCAATCAAATGCTTCTTGCATGACAGCTCAGCTGCCCAATTCTTTAGCCATAGGGCCCTTCGCATGTGTACCAACATGAGGGACAAACGTGATGCTTGTTGGACAAAATCCAAAATCGCATCAATCATGAAACACAGAATATGAGGCATTTCTGCATACTTCTCTACTTCCTCGCTGGGAAGAAGCCCAAGTATATGCTTAACCTGTTCCTTGAGGAACTGGCATAACCCCACGGCTGCGACTGTAGGTTGCAGTACAGCGCTAGTCATGGAAAAGGAGGCTTTTAATAAGGTTTCCAGCTTCTTATCAGTTGGATCTTTAAATACCTGCGCATTATCCAAGGGACAAGTCAGGTTCTTATTCATGCAAGAGACAGCCGCATCAACAGATGGGACCCCCCACTTCTTGGTGAAACTTTCCTCCAGAGGATAATGCATAGAAAACCTTTTAGGAGGAGCAAACAGTTTATCGGGATGTCCCCAATCCTCATACAACAATTCATCCATTAAGGGATCAATTGGAAAGGAATAGGCAGTCTGTGGGACTTTTCTGACTCCCAGGGAAGAAACAGAGGACGTAGCGACTTCAGCAGCAGGCATTCTGAATGTGGTACGCACCAATTCAGTATAATACTGCACCTGTTTTCTGAGCGCCTGGGAGGAGGGGACTCTCTCCTCTTCCTCTGATTCATCCGACTGCTCAGGATCCCTGTCCCGAGACAGGGATCTCTCCTCATTTTCAGAAGAATCATCTGAGAGAGGAATTTCAGCAGAGGGAGGGGATCTACCCCTTTTCCTATCTTTCAGGGAAGCAGAAATAAAATTCGTTATTCTCCCTTCAAAACCCTCCAATGTAGCCCTAAGGGAGTCCTCAGTGACATAAACCGGGGCTGGGACATTAGGAGAGGCTGCAAAACCTGACAGGGGCACTGACTCGTCTTGAGAGGCTGGCTCCAGTCTTGCAGGGGGGGATGGTAACTTACAGGCACTTTTAGAACCCCTGGACCTAGGCGGTGATTTACCAGTGCCTTTGCTACCTCCCCCTGAGAACCTCTTACGAGGAGACATAGTCCTAAGCTACAAAGCAGAGGTACTAGTACAAGTGCAATCACTGTTGTGCTTAAAGTCTCACAATAAATATATATGCTTAAACTGCACAACCTGATTCTGAGTAGGTGTCTAAGGTTTGCCTGGATCCAATCCCCACAGCTCCTGTGTCTCCACTTACAGCCCCCTGACGATCTGGGCTTTCTGAATCTGCCGCCTGGCGCCTGCGCAGTACAGCGCTGTGCACACTGACGTGCACGGCTCACAGCCACACTCCTCCATTAGGCCGGGAACGTGCCCGGCGTGCGCGCATGCATGCACGAGGACCGCGGGATCCAGGGGGGGAAAGGAGAACTCCACCGGAGCTGCGTGGGACCCCCAGACTACGTGGGACCCCTGTGTTACCTTGTTGTGGCAGGGACTGCAGTGGAGACGTGAGACAGCTGGAGAACCAGGCTTCACTGAGCGTGTGTACTGAAAGGCATGTAAGTATGCATCAGGCTGCTCTTACTCCCTCTAGTGGTGGAAACCAGGTAAGACCTACAACTACTCACAATGAAGAAACCCATCATATAATTATATATATATATATATAGGATTAATTTCCCTTACCTGTCCTCGCCGCAGGAATTGCTGAAACAGACAAATTCCAGCCTTCACCCATCACGGCGGGCAGTGTTAGTCAACCTTCAGGTTTATCTGGGGCTCTTTCTCGGAAGAGCCTCCTACCTGGACCATGTAAAAGACTCTGCCAGAAACTTTCGTGCGCTCTGTATAAACAGTACACCAAGTCTGGTTTTCCCAGAGCCCAGTCTTCCAATAGGAGAGGACTTACATGCCAAACCTCGTTTCTACGGCTGACGAGGCCCGGGTATCATACCATCTTGGGAGTCAAATATCGGCCCGAGGTATGCCGATAGCTAAAGTTTTATGTGACCAACCACCATAGACACTGCCGAAAAAACTGAGGTGCCTCCCATATGGGAGGGGTTATATAGGAAGGAATTCTCCTTAATTGGGGTCAACCAGTGTCCAATCACCAGAGGTGCCTATATAACCCACTATGTAATGAAGCTCCTGTGTCCCGTGATGTATGATCAAGAAAATACTTTATACTCAAACAGCCTTGCAACTAGCATTTTCAAAATCAGAGGTCAGCAATAGCTGCCAGCATGATTCACTCAGAATAGATCTCTTTTTAGTTCAATACATTTTGTTTTCACATTTTTTGTTTTTCTCCAAATATAATAGGTTGGAGTATACAGTGGGGTCGTGTGCTTACAGAGAGCATGTAATAAAGTTCATAAAGTAGAAGAAAACTTAGGTTAAACAGTTTGCAGTCAGTATAGTATTTGAACATTAAATATAACTTTGATTTGTATATTTTTGGGTTAATCAACAGGGTAAGCATGGTGTTTGGAGTCATGAATTATGCCCATATTGGCTCACCACAGGTCTCATTTCAATGGGCAAAATAGACCAACAGTGTCTTTTGCAGATTACAATATTCATATGTTATGAATTAAATTTTTTTTATATATTTCTTGGCTCTCCTCATGACATACCTCGGGCTCGCTGCACCCCCTTGATCCTCAAAAAGACCACCTAACTAGCAAATAAAAAAAACAGTAAGCTCCCCTAACCCAGCATCTTTTTTTTATCCCCACTTCAGGACCACCTTTTTTTCTTGTCCTTGCCGCTTCTCACCCTGGTTCAGCCTCTCCATAGTGGTAGATCTAGTGTGTTGGGTGTACCTGAAGGTGCCGGGGTCTTGCTGTCTTATAATAGGGTATAAATTACCCTTATGGTAGGCATTTTTTTTCTTTCCCTCTGTTTTATCGTTTTTGCTCCCCTGCTTGTCTCCTGGTGGCTGGTCCTCCTTAGAGTCCACAAGGATATTCCTCTGCTTTTTTCCCCCTCCCATCTGGGTTCAGCCTCCTGGAGCTCTGGGTTTGCATGACACAGGTACGTTTCATCTGAAGCCTGTTCTTTAGTTCCCAGCTCCTACCAGGGCTGGGCAGGGCCAGCGCATGATGCCATCAGACCCGTATGTTGTCCTGGAATGTTTGAAATCAAGCTGTCACGCAACCTGTCATTCAATAGGCTACCTTGATATGACCAGGTCCTATCTTGGGTTCTCTCCTATTCAGCTATGTGGTTTGCTGCTGTTTGAGCCCCCCCCCCCCCCCTCACAAAGAAACCCCATGATTCATCTGGAAGAAGGAAAAGTTGTCACCACACGTCTGCATCTTGTTCCAGTAGTCATTCTATTTCACTGGGTTCTAGACACCATCATGCCACTCGAACAGGTTCAATGTGCCATCCTTAGTTTGCCACTGCTCTCGGAAGCCCTCTTTCTGTGAAGCCCTAGAACTCTCAGGGAAAATGCTGTGCACACCTTGTCTAAAGGAGACCAGAGATGTCTCCCCTTTTGTGGAAGCAGTACAATCATTTTTTTTTAAGGGGGAATCAAGTATCTCAGAA
This sequence comes from Lithobates pipiens, assembly GCF_037356315.1. Classification (NCBI taxonomy): domain Eukaryota; kingdom Metazoa; phylum Chordata; class Amphibia; order Anura; family Ranidae; genus Lithobates; species Lithobates pipiens. The sequence goes on from NW_027507764.1 coordinate 285,483,768, forward strand.
GATCTTCATACCCCAATTGATTTCTTTACCAAGATCTGGGCTGGTGGATGTCACAGGATAAATTGTCTCGGGGGGGCGCTTCTCAACCCTGGAGACCGGATCATTGTTATTTCTGATGCCAGTCCTCAGCGCTGGGGGGCACATTGCCCGGGGCACAGAGTTTAGGGTTGGTAGGATATTCCTCCCCCACCTCAGTCCAAAATTCCAGAGCTCGTGACAGCATCAGGCATTAAAGGTTTTTCCAATCTCCTAAATGGTTCCTGTGTTATATGGCTCGTGGACAATAAGATGGCATTAGTCTATATAGCCAGTCAGGGCAGTACAAACAGTTTTCTAATTTTAGCGTAACAGCTGGAATTTTTCCATGGGCAGAGGAACATCACCATGCCTACACCATCCTATCTGCTGGGCAGTGAAAATACCCTGCCAGACAAGCTGAGCTAAGAGTTTCCAAACTAGAAAGAGTGGTCTTTGAATCACAAGTACTTTTGCCTAATATTCAAGAAATGGAGAATTCCGGAAGTAGACTTGATGGTGAATCCCAAGAATGCCCATCTTCCACAATTCTGTTTCCAGTACCACAGTCATCAAGCAATTGGCCAGGACGCTTTCTCAATTAAGTGGAATTTAAGGCTTGCATATACTAAGTGTTTCCACCCACAGGACTGATTTTGAAGACCATATTGAAGTTTATCAGGGAATCTAGGAAAGGAATCACTGTGGTGCCATTATGGCCAAGGAGGCCTTGGTTTCCTCTGTTAATTCAAATGATGATGGTGCCTCCTTATCACTTACCATGCTAGCGAGATCTATTGTTCCAGAAACATTGGCAGCATCCTAATCCACTGAAACTGAGCCCAAATGTGTGCTTATTGAAAGAGGAGACTGATAGATTTGGGTCTTCCATTCTCTGTGATGCTCTATGCTATGCTCTATGCTTCCAGCACAAAAACCTTCCACACAGTACTTACCATCATGTATGGAAAAATGTTTTTCTTTTGCAAAGTTGAGATATTTCAATCCATTGGTTCCAAAAGCTATGACAAGTTTGTTTCAGTGAACACTGGGAAAGTGTCTAGGCTTCAATGCTTTACCTACAAGGGTACACCTTGTCTGCTCTAACAGGGGAAAAAATGGTCTGAATTCCACCGTGGAAGCCATTATATCTTTCATGGGACTCAACTTTAGTACTAGAGGTCTTTAGAGGCTCTCCTTTTTTATCCTATAGAATCTTGTTCTATTGAGCATCGAATTTGAAAGGTGGTTTTCCTAGTTGCAATTACTTCAGCCTGAAGAGCGTCGGAACTTAAAGCTCCTTCCTCTGAACAAACGTATTGTTCCATGCATTCCAGCAAGGTTTTGCTTTGACTCTTTCTGAAATTTAGGCTCATAGTGTCCTGTTATCATTTTAGCTGGGAATTAGTCCTTTCCTCATTATCAGCAGAAGCACAAGATTCAGGCGCTTTCTCCAGTCTGGATACGGCTAGTTTAATTCAAACTTACCTACTAAAAACCAAAGACTTTGGGGTGGAAATTGTATATCCAAGAGGTCTGAAAAAAGGAAGAGCAGTGTCTCGCCATCACCGTAAGAAATTAGAGCATTTAAGGAGGCGGGGGGGGGGGGGGGGGGGATGTAACAAATTCTCATGCCCTGTACACACGATAAGAATTTTGATCAAAAAAGGCTCTGATGGTTTTCCAGACGGAATTCCGATGGGATTTCACTCAAGCTGTCTTGCATACACACGGTCACACCAAATTCCAACCGCCAAGAACGCGGTGACATACAACATGTATGACAGGACTAGAAAAAGGAAGTTCAATACCCAGTAGCTTCCATCTCCTAGTTGAATCTGAACATGCATGAGTTTTTGCATGTCGGGATTGCATACGCACGGAATTTCCGAAACTTTTTCCGTCTGAAAAATTGAGAACCTGCTCTCAATCTTTTGCTGGTGGAAATTCAGCCAGCAAAATTCCGATGGAGCATACACACGGTCGCATTTTCCGATGAAAAGCTCTCGTCAGTCTTTTGCTGGAGGAAATTTCAACCGTGTGTACTTGGCATTAGGCCTCACACACGAAGGTGTCTACAGAAGCAATATGCAAGGAAGCTAGCTGGAGCTCAGGAAACACATTCATGAAGCATTATAAACTTGACATTGTCAGCTTCTCACAGTCATCTTGGAAAAACAATTCTTTCCTCTGCTTGTTCTTAACAACTGCTATGCAGTATTCTAGTCTATGATGTTTTCTGTTTTGGCACCTTCCCTAATTTATTTGTTTTCCTCCCTGGTGACATTATTTTTGCTAGCTATGTCCCGAGCTATGCTGTCATGAGGAGTGCCAGGAATACAGATATTTTTTATCAGATTCGTACAATATTTTTTTTTTCCTAGTGTCTCTTTATAACAGCATGACCCAGTGTCCTGTTATGAAGCTAGTGATAGAACGCTAGGTAAAGGACATCCTTTTGGGGGTCAAGGGGGTGGAGCTGACCCAAGGTGTGCAGTCATGATTAGATGTCAGAAAAGTAAAATTACAGCAAGTATCTGATAATTTTCCATAATATATGTTATATAGGGGTTTGCACTGCTGGGTGCAATTGTAATACTTGATTTACATAATTGGATGATGGAAGAGCTTCACCAATGTCACCAAGGAAAATTCCCTTGCAAAGTTAACATCCTATTTGTCTTAAGTAAATCAACCTCACTATATGCATCATTTACCAAGTGACCTTAATAAGTCAGAAAGGTCTTTGAGATGTCTTTATGTTTTTTAATTAATGGATTTATTCATTCATTCATTACATCTATCCAAAAGCAGGAGCCAGACAAATATTATTATTTAGTTGCATGAGACTGTTGTTATCAACTCTTTTGTTCTATTTTAGTTTTGTTAAATTTTAAATGTTTGTGTTTTGTGTAGTCTCAACAGTATCTTCTGAGTATATACCGGCTCAGTGAAACAAGGAAAGGGTTGAGATACAACAATTTGTGCATCTTTAATGATTTATTTACTGGGAGCAGCCTGTTTCTACCTGCTATAAAATTAACTGGATAAAAAAAAATACCCTTTAATACACATACATTCAGAACAAATAGGAAAATACCTCAGGACTTTGCATGGTTTAGGGACAATTATATATATATATATATATATACACTGTAACAGAAAATTGTATACTCACCATCTGTAATTTTCCTTTCCTGGTGCATCTCCATTGTAGCACATAAGGACATGATATCTATAAATGTGCTCCCATTACCTCCCCTGATCATTTGTGTAAATATCAGCAAGCCATAGGGTGAGAATGTACTTGTGCATTGCCATGAAGAGGAACCAGCTTTTAGCTTCCCTGGGGCATCATAGCAGCACACAGTAGAATATAATGATCACACAAAAGAGAGAGTGCTGCTAACAAGTGATTTATTTAATACTGGACTAACTGGAAAAATTATGCTTCTTTGAAAAAAGCTTCTGGATCAATTCTGTAGTGGTTCATAAAGGTGCTCCCTAAAGACCATGCAGCTGCCTTACAGATGGAGTTAGTTGAGACCTTAAAGTGATTTGTAAACGGTCATCTTGTAAAACAACCTATACAGTTTAAAATAGAAATAAAAAGCAAAACATTTACGTATAGATATAAAAAGCATTATAGAGTGTCTTTTAAAAGTTCATCAATCTTCAGTAGAGTATCTAAATAAATCAAAAGATTTTGCAGAAAGTCCTCCACCACATATAGGGTCCAAATGACACCCAATGTGCTCAAGTAAAAAGACATGCTCACCAGATATCCATGACCTCTTTCATTAAAAATCACTAGATAAACAAACAATCTTTGAGCCAGAGGATGAATCTGGTAAGAGGGCCTGTTGGCTATTATCCATTACTGTTCCTAGGGACTGAGCCATTGGGACGTAATTAACCTGCTATACTCTAGGCCTTATTGACTGCCACAGCAAGCTCCAATGCTGGGCCTAAAGCCCAAAAATTGAGGGGTGGGAAGTGACACCATTTTTACTACACCAGGCGATACCAACCCTACTGACACCAGAGGCCCAATGCCACAACAAGCTCCGGTAACTGGCCAGACACGAGTGTGCTAGCATGGGCTGGAGGGTGCTTTGGGAGAGGATAGTATATGTGCTAATGATGGCCCCCTCTCTCTTCTCATCCCACAGCGCCCCCTTCTCTCTCTCCTCATCCCACGGTGCCCCCCTCTCTCTCTCTCCTCATCCCAAGGGTCCACCCTCTCTCTCCTCCTCCCATGGCTCCCCCTTTTTATCTCTCACCCCATGGCGCCCTCTCTCTCTCTCTCCTCCCACAGTGCCCCCCTCTCTCTCTCTCCTCCCACGGCGCCCCTGTCTCTCTCTCTCTCTCCTCCTCCCACGGCGCCCCCTCTCTCTCCTTCCACGTGGCCCCCTCTCTCTCTGTCCTCCTCCCATGGCACGCCCCCCTCTGTCCTCCTCCCACGGCACGCCCCCCTCTGTCCTCCTCCTATGGCATCCATCTGTCTTCCTCCCATGAAGATGACAGGGCTGATCTTAAAAAGGAAGGGGTGTGGCCTTGACATGAAGGGGTGAATCATATTTAAATTAGGGGGTGTGCGAGTTTAGTCAGTCTTAGGGCAGCAAGAAAACCTAAATAAACCATTGGGTGGCTCCCTCTCTGGTGATGCGGTTACAGGGGTACAGCATGGCTCCCTCCCTGGGGGTGTTAATACAGCTCGTCTCTCTCTGGTGGTGCAGGTACAGGGGTATAGCATGGCTCTCTCTCTGGTGGTGTGGGTACAGTTTGGCTCCCTTCCTGGTAGTGCGGGTACAGCGTGGCTCCCTCTCTGGTGGTGTGGATACAGGGGTACAGCATGGCTCCCTCTCTGGTGCTGTGGGTACAGCTTGGCTCCCTCCTTGGTGGTGTGGGTACAGGGGTACAGCGTGGCTCCCTCTCTGGTGGTGCGGGTACAGTGTGGCTCCCTTCCTGGTAGTGCGGGTACAGCGTGGCTCCCTCTCTGCTGGTGTGAATACAGGGGTACAGCGTGGCTCCCTCTGATGGTGCGGGTACAGCGTGCCTCCCTTCCTGGTAGTGTGGGTACAGCATGGCTCCCTCTCTGGTGGTGTGGGTACAGGAGTACATCTTGGCTCCCTCTCTGGCCTCCACCAGCACAGTCCTCTTTTTCTCTTCTCCTGTAGCATTCAATGCCCCCCCCCCCCAAGTGTGCATGCTGTCTGTGGACACACTGGGGCCACCAATCTTCCGGGATGCCCATGATGCCCCCCCCAGTGTCTTCTGATCGGCCCTCTGCTGTGGCCAATGGGGTAGGCAGGAAGCCCTTCGCCTGATAGGAGAAAGGGGAGGTGGTGAGCGGAGGAGATACACGGACAGCCTGCAGCTCTTCTCTCCCCTGTCACAGTGCTGCTGCTGAGCACTCTGGCAAATGGAGCAGGGGAAAATATCACCACTTTACCGATGGGGGGGCTTGATGGACCCACTAGAACTGCTTCCTGGTGTCACATCCCTGGAGAGTTCTAGTCTGCATCTCCCCAAGGAATCGCCCTTTGGTCCATGGTTGTGTGAGCTTTCAACTCCCTGTCATGATATGGATATCATCATGCTTTGGTAAATCTAACTTGTGCAACTCAATCTTCAGAGAGCATTAGATAGCTGTTTTTCTCCGTGTTTCTTATGCGGTGGATTACTAAGCAATATTTGAAGTGGATCCAAGGATGATTACACAGAGAGTGTGTTTATACCTGGTGATCTGCTTACTACTGCTGTGTGACCTGTTTCAGGTCGGGTATATGAGTTGAGAGGCCATTTTTATCTGTGGTGGAGGGATCATCACTGGATTTTCCGCTTGATTTTTCACCACACTGTTTTGGATACAAGTTATCTTTTTATGCACTTAATGGGACAATGTTCTTTTAAATATATATTTTAGATGTGTTATATATCTTTGTTTATGAATTGTGCTGCATATTGTATTTTATATAATAAAATAGAATGCTAAAGGGAATATGATACATAGAATGCATGAAGGTGAAAAACCTTGAGACTTTACAACTGCTTTAATTTATGCAACACCTACATACTTACACACACTTTATGTATTGTATATTTAGCCCTAATGAATTGGGATTGGTCAAGCACTTGAAACAACTTGCTTGTGTTCAATAAATCTAGCTGGACTTTTAACTGCACCTGTGGCACTCTCTTCCCAAGGTATAAATTGATGAGCATTGTTGCAATTTTTGTTTTGCTATGTCTTTTACTCGAACACATGGGAGAAAGAGGGGAAGGAGGCGAGGGAGGAAGGTCCAAGCGAAGAGAGTACTAGGGGAGGGCATCTAACATCAGTGGAAAAGACCTTACCAAACAGGAGCTACAGGTATTAGATCTTGGGTTAAACATTTTCCCCCAAAAAACAGTTGAACAAGTTTGAAACCTATGTAGAGCTACAGAAGTTCATTAGAAGCATAAATATAAAAAACACATTTTGCTCTAAACCCAATTAATAGGTACGACACTGAAGGAAATAATAGATGATTTACACATTTACGAAACAAAGCAACATGCAATCCAATTATAAAAAACAATAGACGTGTGGATATGTTCAAAAAATTGGTAATGAATGATTTGGAATTATTAAACGTTAAGATACCAATGGGTCAGAGGTATATTAAGGGAGGGATTAAATCCCTGGAAAAAGGAAGGATCTTGGAATAAGGACCAGTACAAAATAGTAATGAGTGACTTACTAAATGACACAGAGACATACAAAATATTGAAGGGTGACCCCACTATAGAATTTAAGAAAGAATTAGAAGAATTAGTGAAAGAAGGTAGCCAAAAGTGATTAATTAATGATAAAGAACAGAAATACCTTATTCCAGAAACATGTAGGATTCCTGTTATCTATAACAGTTCCCAAAATACACAAAAATAGTTTGAAACCACTAGGACGTCCAGTTATAAATGCCATCGATTCATTGTCCTCTAGATTGGGACAATTTATTGATTGCCACCTTCAACCTATGGCACAGAATACCAAGGCATATCTAAAAGACACCAAACATGTATTGCAAATTTTCAAAGAGATGAGTGTAACAGAAGATACAATTATGGCCATGGCGGATGTGGCCTCTTTGCATACAAACATAGGGGCCATTAATGAGGCAAAATGGGTATTGGCAAAAAATAATGCTAATATATACTGCACATCCGCCAGTGACTATGAACAACAGTCAATTACAGTTGGCAAATAAGTTTATGGCAAAGGGATATGACAGTGATTTCATCACATCACAAGAAAAAGACAGGAAGTAGGTAGTATTCAAAGGGACCTATTAACTGAGAAACCAGTACACAACAAGAACCACCTCCCACATTAGTTTTAGATTACAACATACAATATAAACTAGAAAATAATTGAGAATTACTGGAATGTGTTGAAATGTGATGACATCCTAAAATCACTGATCTCAGAGAGACCATGATTTGTATACAAACGAGCCACCAACTTGAGAGATAAACTAGTTAAAAATGTAAAAAATGTAGAACAGCCTGTAATCAATACCATTACATTATTTGACAGGAAAGGATTCTATGCATGTGGCAGGTGTTACAGTTGCAAGGCAATATAAGAAAAAAGGACAAATTCATTAATGGCCATAATGGTAAATAATATACAGTGAGGGACTTCATATCATGCAGCACAAAGGGTATAGTTTACGCAGAGCAACACATTTTTAGGTACAGACATAAGGCTAATATGGATCATAATACAAATACATTTCACCACCGTCAGCATGTAGAAATGAAGGGAAACCATGGCAAAATGGCAGCGATTGGTATCCCAACAGAAGCATCAGTAAGGGCTACAGGAAAATGGCGGCTGCTGCTATATAAATCAAGGGAGAAGTCAGCCCGTCAGAAATCCCAGAATAAGTCAAGAGGTATGTGATGAAACCGGTAGGAATCTGACTGTCTGACGAGGAGTTTGGTAGTGAAGGGAGGAGGAATAGGAGAGTCTGCACGCCACATACACCAGGGCTGCAGATCTGGGGTATAGGTTTTTCCTATCCCACCTTAACGCTACATGTACTACATGAGTGTTTTTATTTGTGGAAATGTGAGTTGAATGTACAACACGTTTTAAAGTATTAAAGTTTTAAAGCAGTATTACACTATGTATAATAGTATATAGTATAGTATGCCTCATTGCTTTTTATATGTGAATCTGAGGAGGCTTGGTGGATATAATTAAGAGACAGCTGTGGAGTATATGGTGGAAAGAGAGTCACAGTGAGAAGGATCCATGTGCAGCAGCTGGGGATAAGGAGAGATCCAGATCAGCCACTGTTAACATGTCAGGCTTAAATCCGAAGCCCTTAAGGTGAGGGTACATCTGATGGGGAGGAGAGCACTAATGCATGAGGGCACCTGTAACTTTATCTGTTTAGCCGCTTCCCGATCGGCGCACGACAATGTACGTCGGCAGAATGGCACGGACAGGCAAATGGCCGTATAGGTACTTCCCTTTAAATTAGCCATCGCGTGCGCCAGTCAGGATCTCCATGAGTCCGATCGCGGGTCCCGTGGACTCAATCACCGCTGGGATACCTGCACTCGTCTCATGGGGAGGAAGAACGGGGAAATGCCAATGTAAACAACATCTCCCCATTCTGCCTAGCAACAAGTGGCACTGATCTTCTGCTTCCTGGGATTGGAGCAGAGATCAGTGATCCGTAAAACACAGCCACGCCCCTCACAGTTAGTAACACGCCCCTAGGACACACTTAACCCCTACACTGCCACTTCCTGGTTAACCCCTTCACTGCCAGTGTCATTTACACAGGAACCAGTGCATTTGTATAGCACTGATTGCTGTATAAATGACAATGGTCCCACAAATGTATGCAGGATGTCAATTTTGTTTGGGAGCCACGTCGCGCGACTGCGCAATTGTCAGTTAAAGCGACACAGTGCCGAATCGCAAAAAGTGCTCTGGTCTTAAGCCAGCAAAATGGTCTGGGACTTATGTGGTTAAACTGACTTTTTTGTTGAATATATGGACTTGATAGGTATGTTTTATTATTTATTTATGCACGCACACACACATTTATAACTTTGAAATTCACAGATGCACAAGCACTTTTTAGGAGTTGCATATGTACACACATAGGTGTATATGTTTGTATGTTTATATATTTTAAAGATCATCACAATTAGTGATGGACGAACTTCCGACGGGACGTTTCACGAACGCGGACCGTGAACGCGGCCGATAGTTCGCGAACCGTAACGTTCGCGGCAGGCCCCATTGACTTCAATGGGAGGCGAACTTTGCAAACTTACAGGTCAAATTTGCAGCCACAAAATTATTACTAGCTGTGCAAACATAGTCCCACCACATGGCCAATGACATAACACATGTATGAGGTGAATCTGGGATCGACAACTACAAGCATTCTTTTTTTATATGTGAAATTGTTGTGACAATTCAGGACTGTGGAGCGCATGAAGGCAATGGAGGAGAGGGAAGGTCAGGGTAGGCAAAGAAGAGGGTGCAGGAGATGATCACCAGCAGCGTGACATACAGCAATGACACCTGCACCGTGATAGAGTGATCTGACACCAGCACCATGATAGAGAGCACTGACATCAGCAGCGTGACATAAAGCACTCACACCAGCACCGTGATAGAGAGCACTGACATCAGCAGCGTGACATAAAGCACTCACACCAGCACCGTGATATACAGCACTGACACCTGCACCGTAAGCAGCCCCAGGAGGAAGTCAGCATAGCACAGGGATGGTGGGAGCCCCTCATAATGAGCATAGCACAGGGATGGTGGGAGACCCTCATAATATGCACAGCAGAGGTACAGCCCCAGGAGGAAGTCAGCACAGCACAGGGATGGTGGGAGCCCTTCATAATAAGCAGCCCCAGGAGGATGTCAGCATAGCACAGGGATGGTGGGAGCCCCTCATAATAAGCAGCCCCAGGAGGAAGTCAGCACAGCACAGGGATGGTGGGAGCCCCTCATAATGAGCATAGCACAGGGATGGTGGGGGCCCCTCATAATATGCACAGCAGAGCTACAGTCCCAGGAGGAAGTCAGCACAGGGATGGTGGGCGCCCCTCATAATAAGCAGCCCCAGGAGGATGTCAGCACAGGGATGGTGGGAGCCCCTCATAATAAGCAGCCCCAGGAGGAAGTCAGCACAGCACAGGGATGGTGGGAGCCCCTCATAATGAGCATAGCACAGGGATGGTGGGAGCCCCTCATAAGTCAGCACAGCACAGGGATGGTGGGAGCCCCTCATAAGCAGCCCCAGTAGAAATATGACACCGCTAAACCTCTTCAAACAGGAGGGTACGGGCCTATAGTACGGTGTGCTTTTTTTGGACAAGGAAGTGAGCCAAACGAAGAAAGAAGGTCTGTGTGCTCGATTAAAAAAATCGTTTATAGACATATACATGGTCTACTGGTCACATGTGTTGAATTCCTCCGAGATCCATGCCTCATTCATTTTTAGAAATGTGAGGTAGTTAACACTGTCGTGAGCTAGGTGAGTACGCTTATCGGTCACGATCCCCCTGCTGCGCTGAACGTCCTTTCGGACAGGACACTGGACGAGGGGCAAGCCAACAGTTTGATTGCAAATTGGTCAAGCTCTGGCCAGAGGTCAAGCCTGCCCACCCAGTAGTCCAGGGGTTCATCACTCCTCAGAGCGTCCACATCGGCCGTTAACCCGATGTAGTCGGACACCTGACGGTCTAGGCGTTCCCTGATGCTGGATCCGGATGACACCTGTCGATGGGTCGGCTGAAAGAATCACCTCATATCCGAAGTCACCAACACATCTTCAAACCGGCCTCTTCTTGCAGGCGCTGTTGGATTGGTACCCGCAACTCCTTCTCTGGGAGTGGGAATTGCTCCTCTGCCAGAGCACGCAAAAGCAGAATGCAGCATTTCTCGAAGCAAGGCCTGGAAGTGCTCCATTCTGACAGCCCTCTGTGACGGCGGTAACATTTCTGCCATTTTGTGTTTGTACCGGGGGTCTAAGTACGTTGCCACCCAGTACTGGCCCTTGACCCTTATGCTTTTTATACGGGGGTCCCTATTAAAACACTGGAGCATGAAGGCCCCCATTTGCACTAAACTGGAAGCGGTGTGGTGACCTGGCTCCTGCTCATCATCCAGGATAATGTCGTCCTCTTCATTCTCCTCTCCCCATCCACGCACAACAACAGGGATCCCAGAAAGGTTTAAAGCATGCTCTTCTTGCTCCTCCTCATCTGCCCCGTCACCATCCTCCCCTTACTCCTCTTCAGACTCCTGTTGTTCACTTGTCTCAGATAGAGTAGCCCCCCCAGGAATTCATCCAGCATTGCGACTTCCTCATCTTCCCGCTCCTGCTCCTCCACAGCTTGATCAATGACACAACGCAATGCACGCTCCATAAAGAAGGCATAAGGTACCATGTCACTGATGGCGCCATGGCTGCGACTGATCAGTTTGGTGATCTCCTCAAATGGGCGCAGAAGTCTGCATGCATCGCGCATGGGCAGCCACTGGCGCAGTGAAAAAAAAAAAACAGCTCCCAGAACCTGTTCTTCCGCAGAGTTCATACAGGTAGACGTTAACTGCACGTTTCTGCTGGAGCAGCCTATCAAGCATATAGAAGGTTGAGTTCCATCGCGTCGGGCAATCGCAAATAAGACGTCTGACCGGCAGATTGTGTCGCCGCTGAATGTCAGCAAGGCGAGCCATGGCCGTGTAAGATCTTCTGAAATGGGCCGAGATTTTCCTTGCCTGCCGCAAGATGTCCTGGACCCCAGGGTATTTGACAACGAATCGCTGCACGACCAAGTTTAAGACGTGTGCCATGCATGGCACATGCGTCATTTTGCCCTGTTTCAATGCGCTAAGCAGATTGGCACCGTTGTCACACACCACTTTACCAACTGTCGAATTGAGTGGTGTTAGCCACTGATCTGCCTATGAACGCAAAGCTGAAAGGAGTGCCGGGCCAGTGTGGCTCTTGGCTTCCAGGCACAACAGACGCAGCACAGCATGGCAACGTCTCACCTGGCATGTCGAATAGGTTCTGGGGAGCTTGGGTGGCGCAGCGGAAGAGACGCTAGCAGCGGAAAAGGAGGAGTCAGCAGAGGAGGAGAGGGAGGAGGATGGAGGAGGAGAAGAAGAGCCAGGCCTGCATGCAATCCGTGGCGGTAAAACCAAATCTACACGGGTGCCACGGGTTACATGCTTGACGGCCGTCAGAAGGTTCACCCAGTGGGCAGTAAAAGTGATATACCTTCCCTGCCCGTGTTTGCTAGACTACGTGTCTGTGGTCAGATGTATCTTGGCACCGACACTGTGTGCCAGAGATACATTCACTTGCCGCTGAACATGGCCATACAGCTCTGGGATGCCCTTCTCTGAGAAATACTTCCTTTCTGGGACCTTCCATTGTGGTGTTCCAATGGCCACAAATTTTCGAAAAGGCCTCTGAGTCCACCAGTTTATATGGCAGTAGTTGGCGGGCTATCAGTTCTGACAAGCCAGCCGTCAACCGTTGGGCAAGAGGGTTATCCGGCGTCATCATTTTTTTACGTTCGAACATTAGGCCCACGGAAGCCTGCCTTTTTGCAGAAAAACGTGAGCTTGGCGTGATGGAAGGTGGAGTGGAGGACAATTGTGAGGAGAGAGGAGAAGGAGAAGTAGAAGACAAGGCTGGACGGTGAGAGCCTGGAGTGTGGCTTTGTGTGTTCCGTTGCTCCCAATGGGCTTGGTGATGGCTGCTCATGTGCCTTCTTAAGGCGGTCGTCCCTAGGTGAGTTTTGGGCTTACCGCGACTAATGCGTTGACTGCAAAGATTGCAGATGGCAACGCTATTGTCAGCAGCGGACACGTTAAAAAAAGCCCACACTGCGGAGCCATGTGCCGGCATCCTGGGAGTGCCAGATGTGACCGTACATGGTCGATGACTCACTCCTGATACATTAGCAGTCTGCTTTGTCCCTCCTGTGCAATGTAAGTTATTCCTGCTTCTCCTCCCTATCTGCTGGTCCATATCTCCCTCCGAACTCCCCTCCTCTTCCTCTCTTGTGGGCACCCACGTGACATCACTAGACATGTCATCATCAACGTCACCTTCCCCACCGCTAGGGATGAGCCGAACACCCCCCTGTTCGGTTTGCACCAGAACCTGCGAACAGACCTAAACTTCGTGTGAACTTTAGAACCCTATTAAAGTCTATGGGACTCAAACGTTCACAATCTAAAGTGCTCATTTTAAAGGGTAATATGCAAGTTACTGTCCTAAAAAGTGTTTGGGGACCTGGGTCCTGCCCCAGGGGACATGGATCAATGCAAAAAAAAGTTTTAAAAACTGCCGTTTTTTCAGGAGCAGTGATTTTAATAATGATTAAAGTGAAACAATAAAAGTGTAATATTCCTTTAAATTTCGTAGCTGGGGGTATCTATGCCTGTGAAGGGGCGCATGTTTCTGGTGCTTAGAACTGTCCCTGCACAAAGTGTCATTTGTGCAGGAAAAAAAGTCTTTTAAAATCACTTGCGGCTAAATTGTCGGCTCCCCGTAATACAGAGAACACTCAATGAGTGTTCTCTGTATTGGCCGACAATTCATTCATTCATCGATAAAAAAAAAAAAAAGCGTGGTGGTTCCCCTAAATTTAATTACCAGGCCCTTCAGGTCTGACATGGATATTAAGGGGAACCCCGTGTCAAATTAAAAAAAAAAATTGACGTGGGGGTCCCCCTAAGTATCCATACCAGACCCTTCAGGGCCTGGTAATTCAATTACCAGGCCCTTCAGGTCTGACATGGATATTAAGGGGAACCCCGTGTCAAATAAAAAAAAAAAATTGACGTGGGGGTCCCCCTAAATATCCATACCAGACCCTTTATCCGAGCACGCAACCTGGCAGGCCGCAGGAAAAGAGGGGGGGACGAGAGAGCGGCCCCCCCTCCCTCAAAATTGGCCATCCCTAATCACAATTAGGAGATTGCAAGGAGTTTGCGATAAATAGCACGGCACATTATACATATGTATACACACACAGGTGTATAATACATTCAGTTATCCGGGTTTCCCACGCAGGGGTTTCAACAGGGGTTTCAACTTTAAAGTAATATTGAAATAAATGGAAAACACCGAACCACCTGACTCTCTGGTCAGCACTGTTATTCAGGCATTGACCTCGGTCCTCTTGACCCTGTAAATGTGTCCCTCTTTGGTAACCACACTGTACCTCTGGTGACACTCTCTCCCACAGCTTCCTGGCTATTTCAGCACACTGCCTTGGGCCCACCGTCTGCTCTGTCAGACTGTCCTGTGTCAACAGGTACACTTCTCCCTTGCACATCTGGACTCCTCAGGAGGGTGGAGCCCAGAACCATGGTCCTGGCTCTGCTATAAGCCCAGGACCCACCTGTACAATCAACAAGCCAGACTCCTGGTTGTTCCCAAAACCCAGTCCCAGGATTGGAGATTCCATCCCACCCAGATCGCTATGAAATCTCCAGGCTCCAGGTCCCCAACTGGATTTTACCAACCACAGAGGAAACTGATAAAACAGTTTCCTCCAAATTAAATAATCCTCCTAGAGCCTCTCAACCTGCCTATTTGAGAATCCTGGGTGACAATCGCTAGGACAGGTATCCTTACTGTCACTAATTATATATATATATATATATATATATATATATATATATATATATATATATATATATAAATACTGTATATAGTATATATACACACACAGAGACACATTTGTGTTTGAGCTTCCACCCCTAATGCAATAGTCTGAGAACACCAATTAATGCATGCCTGAACGCCCCACTCTGTACATAGCACACCCCTAAACCCTCCACACTCTGTACGTAGTGCACTTCTGAACTCTGTACATAGCGTACTCTTTACTTCTGATGGTATGTGGACTCTTGGGGGGTGAGGTGAACTGTACATCAGCTTATAATAATTTTGAGAATAATATAATTCTATGCCAGTTGAAAAGCAGGTTCGCACAACGCTGGTATCATCCATAAGAAGCTTCATTGGTGACTGTTCAGACAGAACACGATGGTAGAACCATGTCTGAGCAGTCTCCAGTAAAAATTCTTGTGGCTAATACAGCAGTGTGCGAACTTCCTTTATAGACTTGCATCTGCTACAGGAGTGTGAGTGGGCTCTGTGCTGGTCTACACCTACCCTTCACAGCACTGTGATGGTTACATACTATGGAGTGGTACACTTTGGATATACTGACTGATTCTATGTCACTTTACAGAGATATAGGGACTGTAAACTATGATCAAATAACTAGACATCATAGAAGACTCATTCTCCCATATTCCATTAGGTCACCTACCCTGGATTAAACTGACCCTGACTCCAAACCAGAGCACGAACCACCCACTTATAGGCCCCACTTTACTGAACTTCCAGACAGCATATAAAAAACTGAACATTTCTTTCTCCCCAGGGTCTCTTACCCCATTTAATCAGAATCCTGAGTTTCAACCTGACCTAACAGGCCTCCTTTTTGCAACCCGGACCCTGCGGTATCGATCCATGCCAGAAGCTTCTTTGATAAAACTAAACTTCTGCCTTACAATACCTTACTATCACATTTCCCAGACAGACCCTTCCTTTTCTACACCTATCTACAAATCAGACATTTCCTGAACAGTATCAAACCTGTAACACCATGGCACAGAGACCATACCCCCTTTAAAAAAATGATGCTCCAGATTCAAACCCCAGAGACATCTAATTTCGGACATATACTTACTCATGTTCACCAATAGTGACCCTAAATATAATAAAGTGAGTCAACAATGGGATACAGACATAACTTCAGTGTCATGTGTATGCAGTAATGTTTGCTTGTCAGCTTACCTCTCCATTTGTTCTGCTTAAGAGGCCAGCCACTCTCACCTGGCTGCTTAAGAAATCTCTCTTTAATGCATGGCTCCACCCTAGCACCTATCAGGGAACTCTATATTAACCTGTGCACTGCAAGCCAGCTCTGTTGATCTGTATTGTGCGTTTTGCTTTCGTGTGTGACTTGCTGTGTCTTCTACAGCTGATTCCAGTTACCGATTTTTGCTTGTTCTTGACTATCTTTACCTGCTTGTTTCCCTGACCTTTGGCTATATCCTGACTATCCTTACCTGCTTGTTGCCCTGACCTTTGGCTATCTCCTGACTATCCTTTGTTGTCGCAGTGTGCTGCTTCCTCTCTACCTCCTTGTAGTCTACCATGAGCCTGAGCTGGGAGGCCCTAGGGGTCGTGACTTGGAGCCAGACTGCAGCTAAATCCATCCCCACCACTAGGGGCTTCTGGTGAACACCCGTTGGTTCTTAGTTTCCGTGCCCTGGGAAATCTCATGCTCTAGCTCCCAGTGTCATCCATGTAGGTACTACAGAGTACCTGCTCTCCTGTATATCCTAGAACTCCATCCGCAGTAGTCAGCCGTAGGGTCCACTACCTTGCGGTGCACTCCAGACCCCAACGGGGTGCATCTGTCACCTGGGCTCAGGTGACCTGACAGTTTGATCAGCCATGGACCCGGCTGACATGCCGCTTCCCACAGATGATCCATCGCAGGGCAGGGCATAGTCCGCAGACTTGAGACCCAGGAATTTAATCAGACTCAGGTTATGCGATTCCTCCAGGATTTGGCTTCCCGCTTCGAGCAGCTTCAGACCTCCTTGGGAACCCTGAGTCAGCAACCTCAAATACAATCAGCAGCTGTGCCTTTTCCAGTCGCAGTCGCAGCCACACATTCACTACAACTGCCAGCTCAGTCCGGTTTCTCTGGGGACTCCGAGGCCTGCAGGGGGTTCCTCAGCCAATGCACTATTCATTTTGAGCTCCAGCCTCATAGCTTCCTGCCTGATTGGGCAAAGGTAGCCTATATCATTTGCCTCCTCCCTGGTGAAGCTTTAGCCTGGGCTACCCCCCTGTGGGCGAAGAATGATCCATTGCTTTCCAGCCTGTCCGACTTTCCTAACATCTTCGAGGAGCCAGCTCGGGTTTTGTTCAGCGGCTAGTGCCCTTTTACGTCTTCTCCAAGAATCTTGTTCAGAGGCACAATATGCTCTTCAGTGGGGATGGAAGAGCCATCCCCACGGATCTGAACAATGTAATTTCATTGTGCAATCAGATCGTTTTCAGGAGAGGTCCCTAGAAAAGACACCAGCACTCCCTGGGCCCTAGCCAGCCTGAGCTCTCCTTCCTTCATCCCATGGAGCATCTTCTACCTGCTGAGGAACCTATGCAGCTGGGTCAAATCAGACTCACCAACGAAGAACGTGCTAGTCGTAGGAGTCTTTTATTTTGCTGTTTTAATTTCTTGATTACGTACAAAAATGTTCCTGCAACAGTCGGGCTGATGCACTCTCTAGGTCATTTGACACTTTGGATGATGAGTCCACCCTTGAACCTGGGCCGATCATTCCAACCTCATGCATTGTTGCCCATTCTACCCCCCTGGGGTCAAAAATTCCTCCTGGTAAGACCTTTGTCCCCACTGAGCTAAGATCCTCCATTATGGACATGATTCCAAGGTGGCAGGTCATGCTGGGTTCTTCTGATCCTTTCTGCTCATTAGTCATTACTACTGGTGGCCTAATCTCCGCTCAGATGTCAAAGACTACATTAAGGCTTGCCATATCTGTTCTCAGTCTCAATCCTACATACAAGCCCCTGCTGATCTTTTAATGCCCTTGCCCATTCCTAAGAAGCCCTGGTCTCACATTGCCATGGATTTTATTGCCGATCTCCCATTGTCAGTGAATAATACGGTCATTTGGGTGGTAATCAATTGATTCTCCAAGATGGCTCATTTTCTTCCTCTTCCTGGTCTTCCTTCTGCTCCTGCCTTGGTTCCCATTTTTTTCGAGAATTTTTCCACCTCCATGGGGTTCCTTCTCATATGGTTTCGGACAGGGGCGTTCAATTTCTGTTTCGTTTTTGGAGAGCCTTTTGCAAATCCCTCACTACTGTCTTGGATTTTTCCTCTTCTTACCAAACTCAATCCAATGGACAGACTGAGAGGGTTAATCAGGAGTTAGAGGTCTTTCTTCGCACCTTATGCTCTGTACACATGGTCAAAAATTCAGACGGAAAAGGTCAGAATGGATTATGTTGTCGGAAAATCCGATCGTGTGTGCGCTTTATAGGACTTTTTCCGTCTGAAATTCCGACTGAAAAAATTTGAGAGCATGATCTCAAATTTTCCAACTTTGTCCGATCATTTGTAGAGAATTCCAATCGGACAAAGTGCCACGCATGCTCAGATCAAATTACGAGACCAAAGCTATTGGCTACTAGCCTGAACGTAGTTTGGTCGTAACGAACAAACGTCATCACGTTCCGAACGATCAGATTTTCCGACAACTTTGTCCGACCGTGTGTATTCAACACCAGTTTTCGACAAAATCCGTCGGAAAAAATCAGACGGATAGTGTGGTCGGAATGTCTGACCGTGTGTACGGGGGCTAAGTCTCTGCTCATCAAGAGAGGCACGGAATGATGCTGCAGGGTTTAATGGAGGAATGGACATGACCATGGTGACTAAGGGACACCATGGGTTAAGAGTGCAGTAGGGAGGAGTAGAAGGTTAGGAGGCTGGCTCACAGGTTAGTTTTCTAGAGGAAGGGGAGGAGCCTTATAAAGGGAGTGGGAGGAGCGGTGTTCACTTGCAGGAAGGAATCGGTGAGAGGAGGCAGTTTTTTCTCAACTGCTCCTCTGGCAATGGCGGACGTGGAGGAGATCCTGGCAAGGCTGAGGCGGGCTGCGGCGGTGAAAGGTTCGCTTGGCTGCAGCGGCAGGTGGGGGCGATGTCAGTGGAGGAGGACGTGGATCAGCGGCATGGTGAGCGGCTACAGCACGTGCGGAGTTTGCGGCCTCCGGTGCGTTATTCCCCTGGGCCTGCACCTCGGCCACCTCAGGTTCTTATGCCCCGCACACACGAGCGGACTGAACTTCGAAGGAGTTTCCAACAGAGTTCCGCCGGAGTTCAAACAGAGTTCCGCGGACATGGACTTGCCTACACACGATCATAACAAAGTCCGCCCGTCTGGTACACGGTGACGTACACCAGGTCTGACGAGACTATAAAACGGAAGTTCAATACCAAGTGTGCCACCCTTTGGGCTCCTTCTGCTAATTTCGTGTTTACCTCGTGTTAGCAGAAGTTTGGTGAGAGATGATTTGCGCTTTTCAGACTCGTATTTTTCAGATCGTTAAACTGCTTTTCAGTTTGTGCTTGTAAAGTTTGTATCTGTTTTTTAGTGCGTGTAGTCAGTTTGTCTCTGTATTTTGCAGTGCGATCTGCTGTGCTCGTTGCTGACTTTCAGCTCCCTCTTCATAGGCCTTGCTGTTCTTCAGTGCCTTCTGTTAAGTTCGTTCTGACAAGCCGACCGTTTTGAAGCCATGTTGCGTGTACGTCGAGTCGAGTTCGTGCTTTGCTTGGGCTTGGTGTTGCAGTTCATTCTTCAACCCAAGACCAGTCCGTGAACAGGGTGGGGAGGAGTTCATGGACGAAGAATTGGTTACTCCAGCGTGACCAGTTCTCTCACATGCCTTTGCTTCTTGAGATCCGGGAGAATAATCCTGATGATTTCTGGAATTATCTCCGGGTGACGGATCCCATTTTTCACCGTCTGCTGGCTTTGCTGACCCCTTATATCAACAGGCAGGATACCTGCATTCGGCAAGCCATCACTCCGGAGCAGAGGCTCATCGCCACGTTGCGCTACTTGGTGACAGGGAGAAGCCTTCAGGACCTCAAGTTCTCCACAGGCATCTCCCCCCCCCCCCAGGCTCTGGGGATCATTATTCCAGAGACCTGTTCTGCAATCATACAGGTCCTGCAGGAGGACTATAATAAGGTAAGATTTATCATTTAACATCACATTTTATTGTCTTTAATGTTTGCTAATGTATTGTATTTCTTTCCTCAATCTCTAATTACCATGATTGCAATATGCTGTGAATGTCCCCTTTGTCCTCATGCATGCTGTAATCTTTTAATACTCCTTTTTTGTCTTTCATGCATATTTGCCTTCATTAAACCTCACCAACATGCTATGGTGGGCATGGGCGTCCGCAGAACTTTTTTCAGGGGGGGGCATAATTTTAGGTCACCCATGCTCCGCCCCTTTTTGACAATGCCATGAAGCTGAGGGGCTGTCATTATCACATAAAGCACAGGCATGTGCCCATCAAATTTGGTCTGTACAGTACGGGGGGGGGGGGGGGGGCAGTATGTGTATATAAAGGGGGTGGATGGCATTAGTATATACAGGTAGGAGGGTGGGTGTATATAGCTGTATTCAGGACAGGTGATGTATATCTGCAGTCAGTGATGATGGAGGAAGGTCTCTATATACAGGAAGGAAGGTGGGTATATACATCTACCTGTATATAGAGACCTTCTCCCTCATCACTGACTGCAGATATATATATATAATCTGTCCTGTATACAGGACAGATGATGTACAGTATATCTGCAGTCAGTGATGATGGTAGAATACAAGGAGGAAGATGGATGTTGGGTAGATAAGGGTCCGAGTGATGTCCATCAGCTGGATATATAAGGTGGTCTGGGGGTGATGCAGGCTGGCGGGAGTAAGGGGCTGAGATTTAGTCAGATAGTGATGTTTATAATTAAAAAAATAATAAAAAATATTGTGCACATCTACTAATATACACAATACATAATACAAAATTGGTACGTAAAGAAAACATCCTCTTTATGTACTTTATGTATGTCCAGATAATGTGAAATGTATTTATGACAATTCATGTAACCCTGTGTTATCCAAGCTCTGAGTCTGCACCATCAGAAGTGCAAACTCACCACATAAACACAGTCAGCACATGAATGGTACTTTCACTTTATCTGTACAGAGTGTTTGGGGGATGTTTATATGGATAGGGCTGTGTGCCAGTTTAGGAGATATGTGCTGCACTCATCTATCTCTTCATTCTCCTTGTCTTCATATCACTGATCACAATACCTACAAGACAAATCCTACAGAAATGTTGTCAGCTTGTCTTCCAAGGAGACTTTACTCAGTAAAACACTGAACTCACCTCCTCCCTGTAGTGTGAGCAGACATCCCGACCAGCAGTAGATACAGGGAGCTCCGCCCCCTCAGCACACTGCACTGGTGATCGGAGGAGGGGGGGGGGGAGGGGGTGAGTCAGATCTCAGTGCAGGAGACGGAGGGAGAGAAGAGCTTTGGAGGTTCTAAATACATACACCGCTGGCACAGGTTATGTATTTAGAAGCTGCTGTCCCCACAGTAGCAACTGTACCCCCCCCCCCATCCACTTACTCTGGGTCCTCAGTCCACCCCTGGTAAGAATGAAGGAGACTGGTTCCATCGGCTAGATGTGTTGCTGTGCAGCTTCATTGCCACGCCAGTTCTCACAGGATATGGGGGCCCTGCCAGGGGGGGTCACTCGCCCCTACCTGCGGACGCCCATGATGGTGGGCCCATATCCACCTAGTCTAGTCACTTAAAATGTCTTTTGTCAGCTCCATTGTATTGCTTTATCCTAAAAAAAAAACTTTAATATTATTCCAAATGGTCTGTGTGTCCTTAACTGAACCCCCCCCCCCCCCCTTAATAGTATTCCAAATGGTCTGTGTGTCCTTAACTGAATCCCCCCCCCCCTTAATATTATTCCAAATGGTCTGTGTGTCCTTAAATTAATGTTGAATTATATATTGTATTTTTAAACCACTTCAGCCCTGGAATGATTTACCCCCTTCCTGACCATCAGCACTTTTGGCGATTTGGCAGTGCGTTGCTTGAATTTACAATTGTGCGTCCTTGTTACATGGCTCCTCTAGTAAATTATCGTCATTTTATTAGCACAAATAGAGGTTTTATTTGGTGGTATTTGATCACCTCTGTTTTTTTTGTTTTGGCGATTAACCACCAACAAAACCAAACTCCATTTTTATAAATATGCATTATTTTTCAGTTTTCGCTATAAGAAATATACCCCAAAAAATAGATTAACCAGAATATTTTTTACATAATTTTATGCTGACACATATTCTTAAACAAATTTGGTGATAAAATGAATCGCAATAAGCGTTTATTGATTGGTTTGTGCAAAAGTTATAGCGTATACAAAATATGGTCTAGTTTGATGGCATTTTTTAATATTCAAATTTTTGGAACTAGTAATGGCGATGATCACCGAATTTTATCGTGACTGCCACATTATGGCGGACACATTGGACAATTTCCATACATTTTTGGGACCATTGGCATTAATACAGCGATCAATGCTTGAAAATTGTATTGATTACTGTAAAAATGTCACATGCAGTGAAGGTGTTAACCACAAGGGGGCGGAGGAATGGTTAAGTGTGTTCTGGGGGAGTGTTTATAACTGTCTGGGGGATGGGCTAGCAGTGGCATGACCCTGATCACTGCTCCCGATGACAGGGAGCAGACGATCGGTGTCCTGTCACTAGGCAGAAGCGGGAGATGCTGTTTATATCGGCATCTCCCCGTTCTTCAGCTCCGTGACAACAATTTTGTGTATCCCAGCGGCAATCAAGTCTGCGTGTTCCACAGCATGGTCACGGAGCTTGCAGCAGGCGTGCGTGCATTTCAAAGTAATGTATGACGTTAATTTGCCGAGCCGAGCCATTCTGCCTACACATATTTGCCGACAGCAAAAGTGGCAAGTGGTTAAATAAGCTAAGTGGTTAAATAAGCTTTTATTAAAAAGGTTAGACTGATGTTGTTAAAGAATGTTTTTGTTGTAATGTACAATGTTTAATGTGCAAAAGTACTTATTTTGTTTTTTTCTGCTTTGACTCCCCAGTTTCCTTCAACACCACAGGAATGGCACACTGTGGCATCCCATTTTGCCACCCGTTGGGACTTTCCCAACTGCGGTGAGGCGATAGATGGAAAGCACGTCCACATCGTGCCACCACCCCATTCGGGGTCATACTATTACAACTATAAGGGGTTTCATAGTATTGTGTTAATGGCGGTGGTGTCGGCACAATATGAATTTATGTATGTGGACGTGGGGAAGAATGTCCGGATGTCGGATGGAGGAGTCTTCGCCCAGACGGAGTTCTACCAGCGTCTACAGACAGGTGGCCTGGGATTGCCACCTGATACAGATAATGTGGAAGGACTCCCCTTCGTCTTCATAGCTGTTGAAGCTTTCAGTCTGGGCGAGCACGTGATGAGGCCATTCCCCCAAAGAACACTCACCCCGGAGAGGAGGGTTTTTAACTACCGGCTGGCCAGAGCGAGAAGAGTTGTGGAAAATGCCTTTGGAATAATGGCCAGCCGGTTCCGCATTTTTCTTACTCCCATACACATGGCGGAATACAAACTTAATCATCTTGTCCTTACATGTTGCATCTTGCACAATTATTTAAATAAGAACTCTTCGAATTATATATCTTCATTTGGGCCTGAGGCTGGACTTGTTTGCGAAAATATGACAGGCCTGGCCTACTGGCTTGGCCCCCCAAAGTGCCCGTGAGGGTCGGGAAAAATATGTGACTTATTTTAACGGTAGGGGGGCCATTGCAATGCCACACAATATTTAATTTTTCCAAATAAAAATAAAAAAAGAAGATAAAATCAGGAAATGTTTTTATTGCTTGCTTTTTGTTTGGGCTGTCTCCTATGTTCTCCTAGTGCACTTGTAGTGCCAAGTATATTTTCATTTATTAAATAAGGCCCATTGTCACTGGAAACACCAAATCACTTTTACAAAACTGGTATTGAGCATTGAAAGAAGACGCCACACATTGTTGATTATTCAAATTTTTAATTTGGCCACATTCACATGTGCCTTTTAATATTTATATGTAAAATATCTCTTTTTGGTATAAAAAAAAAAATGTTCTTTTAAAAACATTTTCATAGAATTTTTTTGTTTTTTTAACTTTTTTATATTTTAGTTTATTTTTTACTTTTTTTGTATTCTTAGAAAAAAATAGTTAAAATGGAACAATCAGCCACAATCTTTTGAAGTTTGTAAGTTCCAATCTTAATAAAAACAACGGAAATGAAGAACATGCTTGATATTCTGGAGAAACGGATTATATTCTCCCCAAAATATCGATCATGTTCTTCATTTCCTGCTGCATCAAGCAAGAATCAAGCCGATTCTTCATGAGATCCAGGCTAGTTCGCATGGCATCTATTTCCCCATTCCAGCCCATTATCTGGACAATCAGCCTTTGTGCGCTGTCACTGGAAAATGGGGCCCTTTCCACAACCAGAACATCACCTACAATAGATGATAAAAAATGTTGTAAAAAATATGCAGTCATACATGGATTAAATCAAGCTGGGTTGTCAGACACTCACCTGGTGGGGTGCCCATCTCCCCTACTTCCTCCACCTCTCCTTCCTCCACATCCTCGGGGGGGGGGCACTGGTGCTTGCAAATGGGTCCCTTTCCCCAACCAGAACATCACCTAAAATAGATGTAAAAATATGTGTTTAGAAATATGCAAGCATACATCGATGCTGGCAAAGTCGGCGGTCCCTGGGATCCTGCTTTCTGAGTCTTTTCTCCCCTATGAGAATTAAACAAAACAAAAGGTATACTTAGCACACAGATATTTGAGGCCAGAACTAGGAAGATGAAACGTTGATTTGAAGTGTTGTACAATTGTCTGTTTAAGAAGAGATGCAAAAGTTGAAGACATGATTAACCTCCTCCCGCCCGCCCTATAGCCGAATGACGGCCTTAGAGCGGGCGGGTTCCTTCGCCTGGCCGTCCCTGGACGGCCTGGTGTTTACTTCCGCAATGCGCGCCGCCGGGGGTGCGCATCACGGAAGTATTGTATTCGCCGTGTCTCCCGGAGACAGGCAAATACAGATCGCCGTGAACGGCCAATCAAAGCGGCCGTTCACAGCGCGATCGCGGCTGCCAATGGGAGATGATCTCATATGTAAACATATGAGATCATCTCCCATTGCCGTGTCTCTCCCTCCTCACACAGAGACAGCGTGTGAGGAGGGAGAGCGATCTGTGCGTCAGCCCCAGTGCCAGTGTCAGCCCCAGTGCCAGTGTCAGCCCCAGTGCCAGTGCCATCTGTCAGCCCAGTGCCATCTGTCAGCCCCAGTGCCAGTGCCATCTGTCAGCCCAGTGCCATCTGTCAGCCCAGTGCCATCTGCCAGTAGTGCCAGTGCCGCCAGTGCCACCTGCCAGCGCCAGTGCCTGCCATCAGCCCCAGTGCCGTCAGCCCCAGTGCCGCCAGCGCCAGTGCCACCTGCCAGCGCCAGTGCCACCTGCCAGCACCACCTGCCAGTGCCAGTGCCGCCCGTCAGCCCCAGTGCCGCCCGTCAGCCCCAGTGCCGTCCATCAGCCCCAGTGCCGTCCGTCAGCCCCAGTGCCGTCAGTGCCGTCAGCCCCAGTGCCACCTGCCAGTGCCACCTGCCAGTGCCACCTGCCAGCACCAGTGCCACCTGCCAGTGCCACCTGCCAGCGCCAGTGCCATCCGTCAGCCCCAGTGCCGTCAGCCCCAGTGCCGTCAGTGCCGCCAGTGCCAGTGCCACCTGCCAGTGCCACCTGCCAGTGCCAAATGCCAGCGCCAGTGCCACCTGCCAGTGCCATCCGTCAGCCCCAGTGCCAGTGCCGCCAGTGCCACCTGCCACCACCAGTGCTGCGAGTGCCAGTGCCACCAGTGCCCCTTGCTAGTGCCACCTGCCACCTGCCAGTGCCACCTGCCAGCGCCATCTGCCAGCCGCAGTGCCATCTGCCAGCCCCATTTGCCAGAGCAATTAGCCAGAGCAAATAGCCAGCACCATCTGCCAGTGCCAGCCCCAGTGCCAGCCCCAGCCCCATCTGCCAGCGACATCTGCCAGCACCATCTGCCAGCCCCATCTGCCAGCCCCATCTGTCAGCCCCATCTGTCAGCCCCATCTGCCTCCAGTGCCATCTGCCTCCAGTGCCATCTGTCAGTGCCACGTGTCGTCAGTGCCACGTGGGGTCACTTTGTGGGCATTTCCATTGTCCTGGTGCTCCAGGGCCTTCAAAACTGTAATAGGTGGTTGAGAAATAAGATGTGTAATTTATGCTCCTAGAACGCCTGATGGTGCTATTTCAATATTGGGCCTCTGTATGTGGTCAGGCTGTGTAAAAGTCCCACACATTTGGTATTGTTATACTCAGGAGGAGTAGTAGAACGTATTTTGGGGTGTCATTTTTGCTATGTACATGCTATGTGTTGGAAATATCTTATAAATGGACAACTTTGCGTAAAAAAAATGCGTTTTCATTTTTTTTCCACATTTTCCCAAAACTTCTGGAAAAAAAATGAACCATTCAAACGACTAATTATGCCTCATAGATTATACGTTGGGGTGTTAGCTTTGCAAAATGGGGTCACTTTGTGGGCATTTCCATTGTTCTGGTGCTCCAGGGCCTTCAAAAATGTAATAGGTGGTTGAGAAATGAAATGTGTAATTTATGCTCCTAGAACGCCTGATGGTGCTATTTCAATATTGGGCCTCTGTATGTGGCCAGGCTGTGTAAAAGTCTCACACATTTGGTATCGTAATACTCAGAAGGAGTAGCAGAATGTATTTTGGGGTTTCATTTGTGGTATACACATGCCATGTGAGAGAAATAACCTATTACATTGAAAATTTTGTGAGAAAAAAATAAATAAAAAAATCTTCATTTTGCAAAGAATTGTGGGAAAAAGATGACAACATCAAAAACCTCACCATGCATCTTAGTAAATACCTTGGAATGTCTACTTTCAAAAAAGGGGTCATTTGGGGGGTATTTGTACTTTCCTGACTTGTTCGGGTCGCAAGAAATGAGATAGGCCACCAGTACATCAGATGTGATCAATTTTGTGCGATTCGCACCACAGCTTGTAGACTCTCTAACTTTCACAAAGACCAAATAATATCCATTAATTCGGGTTATTTTTACCAAAGATATGTAGCAGTATAAATTGTGGCCAAAATTTATGAAAAAAAATTATAATTTGCAAAATTTTATCACAGAAACAAAGAAATATGCTTTTTTTCAAAAGTTTCGGTCTTTTTTCATTTATAGCGCAAAAAATAAAAACCCCAGAGGTGATCAAATACCACCAAAAGAAAGCTCTATTTGTGGGAAAAAAAGGACACAAAATTCATATGGGTACAGTGTTGCATGACTGAGTAATTGTCATTCAAAGTGTGAGAGCACCAAAAGCTGAAAATTGGTCTGGTCAGGAAGGGTGTTTAAGTGCCCAGTAAGCAAGTGGTTAATAAATTCACTTTGCAAACAACTACAATAATTACCTTTTTGGGCCAAGTTTCACAGATGCACCCCCCCCCCCCCCCCCCAAGTATACCAAGGAACCCCTGTGTGGTTTATCCTAATAAATGTTCTCTGGTGTCCCACACTTTTGCTCATGAGTGCAGATGTGTTAACCAGCTGCCAAGTGTCCTCTCCTTCAATTCCACTGATGTTATTTTCTAGTCATTGTAGTTTCAAACACATCTAAACAACAATGCCCTAATCTTTTTTTTATTAAGACAAATTAACAAGAACAAAATTGATGTTTAAACCCTGTATCATAAACGATGTTTCACACAAACAACGAACAAGGGTTTGTTATGAACGATACGATTACTGTATCCACCAACATGAAAGCAGCAATTTTACATTGTACAAAGGTAAAGAAAAGCATATGGATCAGTATGCAATAATCATAATAGGAACACACGACAAGTGCTTACTTTTTTTAAGAACTTTCTTTATTCTTCTGTACTGATGCGGCTCCCTCAATTTAAGGTCGGACCACCGTTTCCTCAATTGGTCTTTTGACCGTCGTACCCCAAAAAGATTGTGCAGGGTCTTTACAACTTTGGCCATGATTCTGGCCTTGCGCAAGTTCGGATGGGTGTATCGTCCATGCTTCCCATCATAATCCTTACTTCGCAAGATTGCAACCATCTCCACCATCTCTTCAAAGGCCATATTGGAGGCCTTAAATCTCCTCTTCCCGGATCGGGACGTTTGTGGCTCCGGGGATTCCTGACTACTGGAGTCATTAATATAAAGCACCTGTTGTGTTTTCGCCATGTTTCTCCTACTGCGTACCATAGAGAAAAAGGGGCGGGAAATATTCGGGGAAAAGAACGTCATGGGCGGGCAACGCAGGTGAAGTTCACGCATGCGCAGTGCAAATAACACCAACATGCACATGTCGTACGTGCTTACGTACGTTTTGTGGGCAGCAAAAAAGAGTTGACCAAAAGAGCGTCATGGGCGGGCAACGCAGGCGGGGTTTTACGCGTGCCCACTGTATATAACGCCAACATGCACATGTCGTACGTGCGAGGAGAAAATAGGAACGGAAGTTGTGAGCAAGGAAAACGAAGGTAAGTTAAAAAAAAAACTCCCAAAAACAGTGGCATATACTGCTTATAGATTGAGGTCTATATTGGGCTAAGATTAGGAGAGTCTGGACTAACATTATTGTTTTTGTCTTGTGTATTGTCTTTCAGAAAAATGAATAATAAGACATTTAAAGATCCCAAATTCTTGAGCCTATTTATAGATAAGTACAAGGAGCTGAAAAATCTGTGGTAAGTAAAGCACAGTGCTTACTATAATAAACAAGTAAGGAAGGCAACGCTGGAGAGACTTCTGGCATTTGTGCAGACTTGGATCCCAGAGGCAAACTTGGACTTTCTGGAAAAGAAAATTGGCATATTGAGAAATATGTACAGAAAGGATCATAATAAAATTATTAAATCCATGAGATCAGGAGCATCCGCAGATGCTGTATATGTACCCAGGCTGTGGTACTTTGACAAACTGCGTTTTCTTGACGACCAGAGTGAGGCCAGGGAATCGCTTTCAACCTTTCCCTCCACCCTTCCCTGCAGCATTCCCTCCACCCCAGCAGAGGCTGATGAGCAACCTGGGCCTTCCATCCTGGAAGAAGCGGATGCACCCAGCTTGAGCCAGGTATATTGTTACAATAAATATTTATTGTCATAATATTAATGATGTTAACTAGATGTTATAATTTAAACAATATTATTGATGTTACCAAAAAAATGAATTATACATATCAATATACAGTAGTGACCAAAACTGTTTGTCACCAGCAGAAACAATAAATACTGGGTCAGAATGATACTCTTTTATATGTATTAACAGAATTTTAAAGTCATGAGCTGAAAAATGTTTGATTGATGAACAAAAAACTAAAACTATGTCCCTTTTTTATACACAGGATGAGCTCAGCCAGGAGGAAGTTGTGGAAAGTGGCAGGCAGGAGGAGGCTGGGCCCATTGTCAGCCAGGAGGTGGCCGGGCCCAGTAGGAGCCTCACCCCGTCGCAGGTGCCTCCCCTCTGTCTTCCAGCAAAAAGGCCCAAGAAGGGGACGGTCACACAGGAGGAATCACTGCGCCTCATTAGAGAGGCTACAAATGTCCTAAGGAGCCCCCCCCCCCCCCCCCGAAGCTGAAGAGGCCTATGGCTGCTATATAGCCAGCCGGTTGCAGCAATTAGAGAGCGGCCAACGCCTCCAATGTGAGCGACTTATTTTCTTGGCCTTTCAGAAGGGGCTGCGTGGCGGGTTAACTGCCACAAGCCAAATCTTGGATCAAGTTCCTCCTATTCCTCCTCCTCCTCCTGCCACAAGTACACCACCAGAGACACAGCCTCACAGGAAGGCTGCAGGGAAGTCTGCAGGGAAGGGTGCAGTGAAGGGTGGAGCGAAGAGAAGAAAGTGATGACCTGGCTTCAGTCTGGTCTGACCAAAGACGCAGCCTGTTGTACCACAGCCTGGGGACATATATACCATCTGCTGCTGCTCTTAATCTCTGGGATTCATGGACCAGATTGTGCTCCCCATTATATGTACTTCTCAATATCCCAATTTTATTTTCGACAGACTTTAATATTTGCCCTGGGGCCAAAAGGCTACACAAATTGCTCAAGTTTCTCCAGTGTTGCCTTCATCTTTATTTTGTTAACCAGAATAAATGGATATTTTATTTTGAGAATATACTTGCCTATGTGTTTTTAGTCAAATACATTCCTATAAGACAATGTGAAATGAACAAGGGACACCAACCTCCTTGAGGTTCCAAAAAAAAAATATAATGCTATTGTGGTAACTTGGCACCAGAATAAAAATAAAAAGGTTATTGTGGTAATGACACACAAAAAATAAAAAGGTTATTGTGGTAATGACACACAAAAAATAAAAAGGTTATTGTGGTAATGACATATGAAAAAAAAAAAGGTTATTGTGGTAATGACACACAAAAAAAATATCAAAAGAAAAAGTAGAAAATAATTTTGAAATAATTATACTAAAAATATGGATGAAAGAAAAAAAAAATAAGAGGACTACAAAAAAATAGTTTAAAATACATTATTACTGAGATGGGGCTTTAAACTAAAAACAATATCATTCATGAGATCAGGAGAAATAATCCAGAAATGTGTTTGTGAGAACTCTGTGTGAGTGAATATGAGCAGCAAAGCAACTTCGTTCTTCTAGCATTATAAACAAGATGCGCTGCATTTAAACGAGCACAGAATTTGCAGCATGGCGAATGTGCTACTTCCAATACGAACTGGAGTTTTACAATACCGAGCACTTCCGTCTCGTACTTGCTTCAGAGCATGCGTCGTTTTTGGTCTGTCGGAACAGCATACAGACGAGCGGATTTCTACATCGGAACTGGATCCGGCGGAGTTCCGGCTGAAAAATTTGAAACATGTTCCATTTCTAAAGTCTGTCGGATTTTTGAAAATCAAAAGTCCACTGCAGCCCACACACGATCGAATGGTCTGCCGGAATCGTTCCGTCGGACCTTTTATGTTGAAAAGTCAGCTCGTGTGTACGTGGCATTAGGAGGACAGGTCTATTCTCCCAGTGAAGCGGGCACAGTGTGATGCGGTAGGCCTCGGGCGGTCCAGACGCCGCCAGCCGATTGCAGGGGCGGGGCCACGGGCCGACATGGCGCCGTTTCTCCGCCGGGGTCACACAGCGGTGCTAACAGGGGTGAGGCTTCTGCAGGGCCCAGCAACATGGGTGGGAAACCCAGAAGAGTCGTGGGGAGGAGCGGAGGATCCGAGGGGACTGGCAGCAGAAAAAAAGGGAGCAGCGCAGATGGAAAAGGGGCGGGGCCTACCGGACGGTCGTTTGGCTGGTGGATCAGGGGCAGGAAGAAAGCAGGACAGCCCAAGGGAGGCCCTCAGGTCCGATCTGGGGGAGGGGAAGGGGGAGATTTCCGAAGAGAAGGAGCCGCAAGTGCCAGCGTGGGAGAGCAGCAGACCAGCTGTGGGGAGAGCTCCCGGTCAGCCTGGTGAGTCTACTAACCCATCTGCTTTAACGCTTTACAGGATTTGTTGGGGGTGGTGCGGGCAGGCACAGGGGGGGTCGGTGGTGCCCGCCACTGGGGACGGGATCGTGGCAGCGGTCGGGCCCCCGGCGGGGACCGCCCCTGCCGTGGCCTGGGCCGCAGCACAGATGCAGGATTTATTGGAGGGCTTGCAGGTTTTGGTGGATAAATTTGTAGGGGGATGGGGTCTGCATGGACAGGTCGCCCCGTGGGCGACTCCGGTGGTTGGGCCCCCGGAGAGGGTTGCTGGGATGGCTGGGGGACGCGTCCTCAATGGCCCCAGCCGTGGAACAGTCGGGGGTAGGGAAAACCATGGACAAGGTGGTGAAAAAAGGTGATAAGGAGCCGTCCGTGAGGACCGACGTGGTCAGGATTGCTGATGCGGCGCAGTGTGAGGTTTACGTGTGCTTCGAGGGCCCGCTGGGAGCGCATTTAAAACCGGAACTTCGTGCGATGCTAGCGAAAGGCGAGTATGTGGAAATTTTCTCGCTGCTCCCATTGGAGAAATTTAATCTGGATAGGGTTAAACCGGATAGCTCCAAGAAGGATGATGAGGAGAAGCAGCGGTATCGGCTGATTCCGCGCACTTTTCCAAACTGGCTCCAGGCGTTCGCTATCTTGGCTAGCGTCATAGGTGAGAAGAACCCCGAGCAGTGCTAGGCGCTCTTCTGCTATATGGATGCCATTGGGGCGGCCCATAGAGTGTATGGGGGGTGGCCTGGCTTCGGTATGACGAGCAATTCAGGCAGCGGAAGGTGGTCCGGTGGGAGTTGCATTGGGACCATAAGGACATCAGCCTCTGGATGAGGCTTATGTCTTCGGCACGGGCCCCGTCTCAGTTTCTTCAGGAGGGGCCAGGAGTGCGCTGTCCTCAGGACTGATGGCCGGAAAAAAATGGGGGGTCTGCTGGTAGTTCAATGAGGGAGCCTGCAAATTTGGGGGTGCATGTAAGTTTAAGCACGAGTGTTCAGGGTATGGGGGAGCCCACATGTTGTCCAGGTGTTTCAAGAGAGGGAAGCGGGCCGGCGACACTGCTCCAAAGAGGGACGATGCCAGTGAAGGTGGAAAGGATGCTTCCTTTTCTAAGTAAGTATCCGGACAGGGAGGAGGCACGTTTACTAGCTTTGGGTTTTGATGTTGAATCGGCTTTCCGCCTGCTTCTGGTCCATCCGGACAGCTTTCGGCTGCTGGGGGTGCCATTGGCGAGAACAATTCTACGTGGATAAGTGTCTGCCGATGGGTTGCTCCATTTCGTGCACATTTTTTTGAAGCATTTAGCACCTTTTTGGAATGGGTGGTACGGGAGGTTTTCGGGTCTGGAGTCGGTCATCCACTACTTGGATGACTTTTTGTGCATGGGCCCACCTGCCTCTGCTGTGTGTGCAATTCTACTTTCTACGTTGCAGCACATCACAGGCAGGTTTGGGGTGCCCCTGGCGGAGGATAAAACGGAAGGCCCAACGTCGGAGCTAAGTTTTTTGGGGATAGTGATTGACTCTGTGGCTATGGAGTGCAGGCTGCCGAAGGCAAAGCTGGAGGGCTTACAGAGGGAGATCGGCGAGATCCAGGGCCAGAGCAAGGTCCAACTGAGGACGTTGCAGTCGTTGCTGGGTAAGCTGAACTTTGCTTGCAGGATCATCCCCATGGGGAGGGTTTTCTGCCGACGGCTGTCGGCAGCCACGGCTGGGGTAAAGGTCCCGACTCACTTTGTTCACTTGCGTAAGGAGCACAGGGAGGACTTGACTGTGTGGCATGCCTTTCTGTTTGCTTACAACGGCAGGGCCATGTGGGCAATTTTGATGTGGACTTGATGACGGATGCAGCGGGCTCATCAGGCTATGGAGCTTACTTTTGGGGGAAGTGGAGTGCGGAACCGTGGCCGCACTCTTGGAGCAAGGCTGGGTTTCTGGGGAACCTGGTTTTGCTTGAACTTTTCCCAGTGGTGCTGGCGTTGGAATTGTGGGGGGAAGACTTCAGGGATCTGAAATTGTGCATCAATTGTGACAATATGGGGGTTGTGCAGGTCATTAATCGCATGTCGGCTTCGTCACCTCCATTCATTTGACATCCCGGGGGTTGAGAACTCATTGGCGGATTCCCTGTCTCGTTTTCAGTGGGACAAGTTCAGGCAGTTGGCACCATTCGCGGAGGAGACGGGGCTCCTTGCCCGGATTGGATATGGGAGCTACCTTTGGAATTGCCATGGGACAGATACGGCGGTCCGTGAGTGAGTCTACTTGGGCAGCTTACTCTAGGGTCTGGACGATCAACAGGGGAGGGGGACGGTGGTCTCGCTTTATGTGTTACCTGGTTCCTGTGTGTGCCCAGTCGCAGCGGTGCGGGAGTTTCTCACAGTTAGGCCGGGAGGGTAAGGGCCGTTCCTGTGGCAAGCGGAAGGGTCGTTTCTGTCCAAATTCCAGTTCGTGTCTGTTTTCAGGAAATATCTACAGGACGCGGGTTTGGATAGCAAGGAATATGCGTCACACTCCTTCCACATTGGGGCGGCCACGGAGGCTGGCAGATGCGGGGCTGGATGAGGCGGCAGTTCGCAGGATAGGGTGATGGGAATCCCGGAGATTCCGTACTTATGTACGACTGCAGTTGGCGGTGGAATAAGTTTATCTCAATTCATGTGGGATCAATGTTATGCAGGGGATAGTGGTTGTGTATAGTTTGGGTTGTGTGTGTCATGATTGTTGTTTGTTATGATTTTGTTCCAGATGGAGGTTCGGTAAGCCTCATTTGGATCTTGGGGCACTCTTATGTGGATTGGGGGGCCAGGAGAGGTGACGCAAGATCGGACAGCAGGCAACTGGGTATTTCCAGGAGGGATGCGTGCATAAAGTGGCTGGGGTTCCCGGGGATGAAGTGGGAGAGAGTGATGGGGGAAGTGGAGAGGTATGCGTGGAGGGATAAAGCCCCAGACGTTCTGGTGATCCATGCGAGTGGAAACGGCCTGGGGATACGCAAGGTCAGGGACATACTGGCGGACATAAAGGCGGACTTTATGCGTCTGCGAGTATGGTTCCTGAATACCATTCTGCTCTGGTCAGACATTGTGGCCAGAATGGTTTGGAGATGGGCCAGGTCAATGTCCAGTATTGAAAAAACAAGGATCCGGATCAATAAGGTGGTGGGGAGGTTTGTGGTGCAGAATGGCAGGATAGTTATTCGGCACAGGGAGCTGGAGGTTAACGTGGGGCTCTATTTGAGGAAGGATGGCGTGCACCTCTCTGATGTGGGCATAGACCTGCGGTCCTTGGGTTTGCAGGAAGGAATTCGGAAGGCTTTGCGGGTGTGGGGTTGCCCTCAAGGGTGAGGTGGTCCCCATTTTGGGCTGTGGCGGTGTTTCTAGTGGTCTTTGATGGTTGACGGTAAATCAGAGGTGATCTGAAGGTGTGGGGGGCTCATCAATAGTATCGGCCCCTCCGTTGTATTCCAGAACGATGGATGGAATACTGGTATGTTTCACTGCTGGAAGTTGTCTCCGACCGGTCACAGGTGGAGGCCTGGTAAAGTTATAAATGGGTACCGCAGTGCATTTTGGTGTTTGGTAGAGTTGTGGGTCATGGTCAGAGATCAACAGACTGGGCATGTTATGGTTGGTTATGTTAATGTTGTGTATATATATATTTATTTATCATATATATATATATATATATATATATATATATATATATTGTTTGGAGTGATATTAAGTTGTTAATAAAGGCTGTTGTGGCCATTTTACTCCAAAGAAAGGTGTGGTCTCATCTGTTAAATGGGAAGGAAAATTGGGGGGTTACAATACTGTGGTACCTGGGTATTAGAGAAAGGGGACCATTTAGTCTACACTGGTCATGACGATTGGTCCTCTCTACTTCCAAGTACCGAGATCTCTCAACAATCATGTAAATACCAGTTCTCAGAAAACACCCTTTTTCGCAGTTTATGGAAAACACCCTCAATTCCCTCCTCCCATGACCTATCCTCCATATATTCCAGCTTTAGCTACGGCTGAGGAGTCTTCAATTCCATTTGGGGTGACGTTCACGATTCCCTCCGGGCAGCTGCTGACAAATTCAAAGGCTTTGCCGACCGCCACAGGTGTAAACTGCCTTCTCTACAGCCAGGGGACAAAGTCTGGCTCTCCACCAGGAACATCAAGCTCCGAGTTCCTTCTCTGAAGTTTTCGCCAAGATTCATTGAACCCTACACTACAACCTCTAAACTGAATCCGGTTTGTTTCAAACTCCAGATTCCTAAAAGTCTCAAAATCTCTAAGCCCCTGTACACACGGTCGGAGATTTTGCCAACCAAATCCGTCGGATTTTGCCCGTCGGATTTAGTCTGACGGATTGTGTCCGAAACTGTTGCATACACACGGTCGGGCCAAGTTGGCGAAAAATCCGATCTTTCAGAACGTGATGACGTAATTTTGTTACGATGGGACTACATTCAGGCTAGTAGCCAATAGCTTTGATGTAGGAATTTGATCTGAGCATGCGTGGCACTTGGTCCGATGAAAATGCTCTACACATGATCAGATTAGGTCTGTCTGGCCCAGTTGGTTGGGAAATATTTCCAACATGTTGGAAAATTGGGTCGGACGGAGATTCGGATGGAATCAGTCCGATGCATACCACACACAGTCGGATTATCTGACGACACGGTCCAATAAGACTCATTCCGACAGATTCTCCGACCGTGTGTACAAGGGCTTACGCCTTCCAAGTTGCCCTTCTGAAGCCTATTAGTGCTCAATTAATTTTCTTGTCAGCTGCCTATCACAGCTCTGGTCTCTGAGGATAATCAGGAGTATGAGGTTAGTTACATTCTGGATTCCCACCTCTGTAGAGGCATTCTTCAGTACCTCGTGCACTGGAAAGGGTTTGGTCCTGAGGAGAGGTTTTGGATCACTGCATCTGAGGTCTTTGCGCCTCGTCTGTTGATAAGGTTTGATCTGAAGTTTCCCTCTAAGCCTTGGCCCAGGTGGGGGGTGGCCTCGTAAGAGGGGGTACTGTCATGGGTATGCAGTAATGTTTGTCAGCTTACCTCTCCATGTGTTCTGCTTAAGCAGCCAGTTGAGAGTGTCTGGCTTCTTAAGTAATCTCTCCTCAAAGCTTGGCTCCACCCATCCCCTATCAAGGAACTCTATATTAAGCTGTGCACTGCAAGTCAGCTCTGCTGATCAATATTGTGTGTTTAGCTTTTGTGTGCGACTTGCTGTGTCTTCTATGTCTGATTCCAGTTACCGATCTTGGCTTGTTCTTGACTATCCTTACCTGCCTGTTATCCCAACCTTTGGCTATCTCCTGACTATCCTTTGTTGTCGCAATCTGCTGCTTCCACTCTACCTACCTGTAGTCTACCATGAGCGTGAGCGGGGAGGCCCTAGGGGTCGTGACCTGGAACCAGACTGCTGCTAAATCCATCCCCACTACTAGGGGCTTCTGGTGAACACCCGTTGTCTTAGATTCTGCGCCCTGGGAAATATCATGCTCTAGCTCCCAGTGTCATCCATGTAGGTACTACAGAGTACCTGCTCTCCTGTGTACCCTAGAGCTCCATCCACAGCAGTCAGCCATAGGGTCCACTACCTCACGGTGCATTCCAGACCCCAACGAGGTGCATCTATCACCTGGACTCAGGTGACCTGACACTTAGACCTCTCAGCAGATGATTGAGAATCTGTTTTCTTCCACATCCGTAAGGGCTCTATGAACGTCTCGGTATAGGAAAATAGCTATAAAATCTACTCCAGGTGGTATAGAACCCCTATCAAACTCCATAAGTGTTACCCTACAACTTCCCCACTTTGCTGGAGATGTAATGTCGACAACGGATTATTTCTGCACATATGGTGGGACTGCCCACTCATCCAACCTTTCTGGAGAGAAATACACCGTTTCACTACAAATATTACATCCTATTCCTTAGAACACACAGCTGTGCAATATCTTCTTCATAA
Organism: Lithobates pipiens; assembly: GCF_037356315.1. Classification (NCBI taxonomy): domain Eukaryota; kingdom Metazoa; phylum Chordata; class Amphibia; order Anura; family Ranidae; genus Lithobates; species Lithobates pipiens. The sequence goes on from NW_027507764.1 coordinate 285,521,156, forward strand.
CACTTCGATCTCCCAATCAGCGAACCAAAAGTCCTTGACCCTCCACTTAATCAACGCGGCAAAACTGTGGATCCCAATGCATTGGAAAGACAAATTCCCCCCAACAATAGCAGAATGGCTACGACACCTTAACAAGGAAATGGAGGACTTAATAAATCAGGCCTGGGAAACCCCCTCCAAATTCAGCAAAACTTGAGCTTGCTGGAGACAATTTACAGAAACAGCAGAATACACTAAACTTCTAGGAATTTAAATCCTGAATAGCTGTCAGCAATCCATTCCGCACTACCAGAAAGAGCCTAGAGACTTGGGCCTTGTCTACACACATCAGCTCTTATAAATATACTTACCATACCGGATGAACATTGTTCGCCGAGACCCACACCCACAGAACACCTCCAGTATAAGACCCCCCTTTTTTCCCCCTTCTCTCCTATCTCTTCCCCCTTCCCCTTGACACCACTTCCTTACAATTTATAGGGAATTACTGGTGCTTAGATAGACCCAAAACTGATGCCTTATCCCCAGGCCCAAGCTCAGCTCCTCCTCAAAAAGGACTGAGGGTGAGGTTCTGTAACTCGTGTCATATTTTAGTTACTTATGAACAAACATGATATCAGCCTCTACCAAACCAGCTATTGTCCTATTCTATGTTAAACTTGTTGTACCCTATGTTTTGTAGCCTAACTTTTGTACAGATTCTTACAAAAAAATGTGTATATACCAATTTGACTGCCTTGTCTGTATGCCTGTACTTTACAAACTTTTCACAAATCTCCGTGGAATAAAATAGGGTAAGGGAGAACTACAGACCAGGCCACAGTTTGTGGTAATAATTCCACTGTTTATCGTTCAGTTCTGCTTATTCTTGTCAAAAACCATGAATCAGACCGAGACAGAAGTACAATTAAATCACACTTGTTTATTAAATAAAAATAAAAAAGGTAAATATAAAAAGCATAGTCAAAGCATAGCCAGAGTTATGTAACCGGATCGAGTAGTCAACCAGGCCAGAGTTCAATAACCAGATCGGGTAATCAGCCAGGCCAGAAGTTAGGGATCCAAGTAGAGCAACAGCAAGCAGGATAAGGAGCCAGAAGGGATGTCAGAAAGCCAGTCTTAAAACAGAACCGCAGGAGATGGTTTCTTGTGATGTGACCAAGGCGAAGGCAGAGGTGACGTGAGCTGGACAGCTTTAAGTAGGCAAGTCAGACGAGCATGATCAGGAACAGCTGGTAACTGTGGAGAGAGATGAGAGTTGGCAATTAGCCGACAGCTGAGCAGCCAGCCCAGAGAAGGAAGGGCTAGGCCAGCCCTGACAATTCTATTCTGTCTGTAGCGCTGACATCCTTGTCTATTGAAGTGGTTATGCATACTGTAATATAAGGTTAATGGACATTACTATGGTTCCATATCCAGAGCCATCTAGTGACCAAATACGGCCAATGCACTTGTATATTGTTACCTCTGAACAACCCAAAAGACTTATACAGGAAGTGACTGTTCTTTTGATTCAGAAGGTTGACCTTGTTATCCAGGAGTCTGTGTGACCTACCCATGTGTACTCTCTTATGCAGTGCATGCTGGGTAGGAGATAAAAGGGACCCGAGCGGTCATTTTAGGTCTCTTGGGACCGCGTTGTCGGCCTGTGCAGATCTGTGAGAATGCTTCCCTGGAGACAGCAGCCCACAGCCATTACGGAGCGCAACTCCGTTTGTTTGTGAAGTCACCTGACGGTGCCTGAGAGATGGTGACTGGATTGAGAAGGTCCAGCGACAGTCATCGGAGCATTGGAAGACCAGATACATCCAGCAGAGTGGTACGGAGCGACTGGCCCAGCTGACAGAGAAGCAAGCTGCAGTCACCGGACCCAAGTTACCACACGGATGTCCGATCCAGTTGGTGAGCGGGTTACGGCCCACCGTTTGTTAACTTTTACACGCAGGACTAAGTACTTAAAGTGAGATCTCATTCATAGCTTTTAAAGTGAGGGGAGCTCCCAGGTATTAATACAAATATATATATATTGTTTTAAATTGTTCCTATTGAACTATATTGTGCTGTTGTCCTATGTTGGGATGACAGCACAATTTCTGTAACCACCTGTTTTGAACATTCTACAGTAAAATATATTTATAGTTATAGTTGTGGCGTACTATTTTTTTCCCACCAGGTGGAGCCAGTGGATCCTGAGGTTACAATACAGGTACTTTGCATTTGTATTATATTATATTGTATTGCATTGCACCACAGCTGTGCCAAGGGAATTGAGTCAAGTTAGTGGGGTTATTGGTAGAGTGCAGGCCCAAATCAAAACAGCAGCTCCTTTGGGGGTCAGTGCTACACGTCTTATGGATTCATTAGATGATTTTTTTTCGAAATATATGTAATGTATGTAAATATAATGTCAGTCACATACATAGTTAAATAGTTAATAAGGTTGAATAAAGACACCAGTCCATCCAGTTCACCTGAGTGAGTGTCTACAATTGCCCCTATCCCTGTATATTTCACACTCACAACGGTCCCTAACCTCAAGGAGCCCACAATCCAAGATCCCCATTCATATACTAGGGTCAATTTTGGTCAGAAGCCAATTAACCTACCTGCCTATTTTTGGAGTGTGGGAGGAAACCAGAGTACCCAGAGGAAACCCATGCAGGCACAGGGAGAACATGCAAACTCCAGACAGGTAGTGTCATGGTTGGTATTCAAACCAGGGACCCTTCTTACTGTAGTGCTAACCACTACACCACTGTGCCGCCCTTATTTTATTGCCCAGTCAGTGTCTGTTCCTTTTTTCTTGATGAAACTCAATAAAACATTTGAAACAAAAATAACTAGACAATGTGCAGAACAGAAAAATTTGTTTTGTTTAGAATAGATTTGTTATGTTACTAATTGAATTTCATTAATTCATTTCAGAATTCGTTTTTTTTCATTTCGCTCATTAGTTTCTAACGAATTTAAAATTTTCTGAACAATTCTAATTAGGATTGGTTGAAAAATGTTCTACATTCAAAGTTGGTTGCGCTGTGTGTATCAAATCATAAACATAACAGTTATAGGGATTGGCTTACTAAAGGCAAATCCCCTTTGCACTACAAGTGCACTGCAAGTGCAGTTGCTATCGATCTAAGGGGAAGATCTGAAATGAGGGGAAGCTCTGCTGATTTTACCATCCAATCATGTGCAAGCTAAAATGATGTTTTTTATTTTCCTTGCATGTCCCCCTACAGCGACTGCACTTCTAAGTGCACTTGCAGTGAAAAGTGGATTTGCCTTTAGTAAATAACCCCCATAGTGTTACCATATATACATAAAAAAATATAAATTCACATTTGCATAAATAAATAAAATGTTTTACTGAAGTCCAATGATGAATAAAGCAAAGTCTACAATGAAATAACCCGTGAAGTGAAACAAATCAAGTGCTCAGTACTCATAAACTAATGTCCATAATTCTTAAATGTGCAACTTCATACTGTGATCAGTGAGCCCACGGGGGGTGGGGCGGAGCTTGTGCTGAGGTCATCCACGCCTAGCTGGAGCCCACACCAGCTGCGTTTCCTATGTAATGTGTCATAACAAGCCTATTTTTCTAAGCAGTTTTTTTAGCCTGTTGACAAACTTTTAACTCTATCGGAGGTTTCTCAATCTTTTTGCTGAGCCATCCACTGCTGATCCATCACTGCATATATTATGCTGTTTCAGACCTCCTATAACTTGGGGTCTGTCTTTTAGGTAAGAGGCTTGATTTGCTGAGGTGGTGGGCTTACTGATCACAGTATGAATTTGCACATTTAAGAATGATGTACATTAGCTTATGAGCACCAAGCATTGGATTTGTTTCACTTCACAGATTAATTCATTGTGGACTATTCTTATTTGCTTTATTCATCACTGAACTTCACTACATTTTCTTTATTTGTGCAGATGTAAATGTATACTTTCCTATTTATAGATGGTAACACTACGATTGTTATGTTTATGACTTGAAACACACAGCGTAGCTAACTTGGAATGTATCTAATTAGCTGTTTTGGTATTTTTAGTTAGAGTGCAGCTGTGAAGATCACGTTACTGTTAATAGCTATTTCATTTAAGGATATTCTAGCTGTCTGGTTTAAGGCCCAAATTCACTAAGAGTTAGATAACACTGAAAAAACTGTGGTAAAATAACTAATGCGGTTATTTATCAAATTGAGCAAATTGCTGCAGCTGCTGACTTTTAATAATCGGACACTTACCTGTCCCAGGGTCCAGCATGGCGGGGGAACGAAGCCTCCCCTCGTTCCCCTCAAGGCGCCGTCATTTGTACTGTGGGCGCCCGGCTGTTGCGAGCGGAGCAGGGCGCCGTGATACGCCGCGCAGTCACCTGGGACACGTGACAGGTCCCAGGTGACTGTGCGACGTGAGGGGAAGTGATGTCACCAGCCCGGGCAAGGAAGAAGGCAGACTATGAGGGACCCCCTAGCAACAGATATTTAGAGGTGAGTAAAAAAATATTTTTTTTTCCATTTTTCATTTTTTTTAAGAATTTTAAACATTTTTTTATTTTTTGGTGGCAACACCACTTTAACCACTTGCCGCCCACCCTATAGCAGATACAAAGTGGTTTCAAAATCCTGACCAGACGTCATATGACGTGATCAGGATTTTGAGCCACTGCGCGCCCCCGCGGGCGCGCGTCGCAGCGATCGTTGTTGCGGGATGTCAGTCTGACACCCTGCAACTACGATCTCGGTAAAGAGTCTCCGACAGAGACTCTTTACCATGTGATCAGCCGTGTCCAATCACGGCTGATCACAGTGTAAATAGGAAAAGCCGGTGATTGGCTTTTCCTCCCTCGCGTCTGTCAGACGCGAGTAGAGGAGAGCCGATCGGCTGCTCCTCTGACAGGGGGGGTCTGTGCTGATCAATTATCAGCGCAGCCCCCCACGAGGATGCCCACACTGGACCACCAGGGATGCCATCAGACCACCAGGGATTCCAAGCACAAGGTAATCCTCCCTAGACCACCAGGGATGCCAGTCAGTGCCCACAATGGATGCCAATCAGTGCCCATAATGGGTGCCAATCAGTGCCCACAATGGGCATCACTGATTGGCATGCATTATTGTTTGGCACTGATTGGCATCCATTAGTACAGTATAACATAATACAATGCCGCCTATCAGTGCCCACCTATGCCGCCTATCAGTGCCCACCTGTGCCACCTATCAGTGCCCATCCGTGCCACCTATCAGTGCCCATCCATGCCCATCTGTGCCGCCCATCCATGCCCATTTGTGCCAGCTATCAGTGCCAATTTGTGCCACCTATCAGTGCCCATCCGTGTCGCCCATCAGTGCTGCCTATCAGTGCCACATATCAGTGTCCATCAATGCCACCTCATCAGTGCCACTTCATTGGTGCCACCTCATTGGAGCCCATCAGTGCCACCTTATCAGTGCCCATCAGTGTAGCCCCATCAGTGCCCATCAGTGAAGGAGAAAACTTATTTATTTACAAAGTTTTAAAACTAAAACAAAAAAAAAAATTTTTTTTCAAAATTTTTGGTATTTTTTTTATTTGTTTAGCAAAAAATAAAAACCGTAGAGGCGATCAAATACCACCAAAAGAAAGCTCTATTTGTGGGGAAAAAAATTATAACAATTTCATTTGGGTACAGTGTAGCATGACTGTACAATTGTCATTCAAAGTGTGACAGCGCTGAAAGCTCAAAATTGGTCTGGGCAGGAAGGTGTTTAAAGCGGTTTTGTACAGAAAATTGCAAGTTCATCTTATTCAAATGGCTTTGGAACATAGATGCAGTTATGACCATTGAAATAAAATAATATGCAGTATTTACTGTGAGGGGGTTCACTCGGTAGCGGGTGTGTGTGACCCCCTGGATGGGTTCACAACACAAAGTCAGGCACAGCAGACAGCGGTGTAGGTGCAAAAAACAAAAGGTCCGGTTTATTTAGGCTACATGCAGTGATACATATAACAGCCAAACAAAATAAAACAAGAAAATAAATCCTGGTCAGCTTGACCTCTAACTACACACGTAGACTCCCTGTCTAACAACTGGGTGCAGCCTTGTGCTGCCCCAGTCCCTGTCTCTATTGTAGGGGTTTGCCACACAGGCGTTAACTCACCGCACAGAACAGATCTCAGACTCCCCAGTCTATACACACAAAACTGGTTCCAGGATGGAGCATCTCCCTATGCATGCTGGGGTTTTTTGTAGAGGTCTTAATGAGCCCACTTACTTCAGCTGGGCTCATTAACTCTTCCCCTCTAATTGTAAAAGTCTGCATAAAGCCTGAATCTAGGACACACATATTTCCCATCCTGAATACAACCAGGTGATTTTACCTGCGTGCTGCCACATTACCTTTTATTTTTAATGTTGATGCCGACTTCCGGGCTCTCCTCCCGTGTGAGTAGGCGTGGTTATCGGCTTTGCAATGGTCCCTGGGACCTTTTTTAGCTATTTCCCAGGAATCAGTGGGGGACACAGTCATGCCGAAATCTCGTGAGATTTCGGAAGGAGGACGCCGGTCACGTGACGAGGGCATGTCCGAAATTGCCATTTTGAAAGTGGGCAGGCAGCTCTATCTGCCATTACCACTATAGCACACGAGGCAAGAGGAAGGAAAACAAAGAGGCCACTCAATGAGCATGTGCAAGATGGAGCGGTGGATGCTGGGAGCTCAGCATCATCGAATCCAGGAAGTAAATGCCCGTGGGCTTCAAACGCCCACAGTGAAAATGGAAACCGCCGGACTGCTTTTTTAAAAGTTTTCCTTAGCAATGAAATCGTCACGCCGGGGGTTAAAAAGACGCCGATCGTGACTGCAAAGACACCGTAGGAATCGCCCACCAGTAACACAAGTAAAAAAATAAAAAAACGGCAGCGGAATCCCGCTTTAAGTGCCTGGTATTGAAGTGGTTAACAACAGATGACTCATCAGTTGTCGGTTCCTGCTCACAGCTGAATATAAAGAAATGTTTGTTTTGCTTTCTCTTCTACTCTATAACATATAGTACACTTTCTGAGAACCCATCTGGACCCTTTGATCCTTTTTTTACTTAATAATTTTTTTATTAATTTATATAATAATTTAACACCAAGAACATAGCAATAACAGAAATTACAGTATAAAAAAATAGCAATTATGAAAAATACTTTCTTCACAACATAAATGTTACAATATTCTAAATTATATCAGATAACAATACTATTTCCTCAGCTACCCAAACCCTCCCACCCTTCCTAGCTTCCCCCCATCCCTGCACCATATAAGTGTACTTATATCCACTAATCATACGAAAAAAGAAAAAAAATTTACAAAAGAAGGGAGAAAAAGAGAAAAAAAAAAAAAAAGAAGAAAAGAAAGACAGGGAAAAATATAAATATAAACAGTTACAATCCACGGAAAAAATATGTATACAATATAAATGAATAAATAAATAATAAAAAATATATTGAAATAGTTCTAAATTCACACAACTCATAAAGTGCATTAAATATACAAACAATCACAGGCACCATAAATGATACTCAAAGTGCTCAAAGAAAATGTGTAAACGACACATTTTCGTTTACACATTTTCTTTGAGCACATTTTCTTTGAGCACTTTGTGTATCATTTATGGTGCCTGTGATTGTTTGTATATTTAATGCACTTTATGGGTTGTGTGAATTTATAACTATTGCAATATATTTTTTATTATTTAGTTATTCATTTATTTATATTGTATACATATTTTTTCACTAGATTGTAACTGTTTAATACACAGTATTTTTGTTCACATGTTATGGTTATTATTATTCTGTTACTTCTTACTTTTTTTATAACCTTTAGGGGTTATTTCTTTTCACTAGAATTTGCTATATGGGTAAGCGCGGTTATAATTTTCTGATTTATATGGTTTATGGGTGTGTATCACATCATACTAATCGCTGCTTTTAGGTATTTGGGTTCGTTTTTAAATTTTTTACTTTTAGCGCAGTATTTTCTTCTTTTTTCTTTGAAAAATATAAATATGTCCCAATCCCCCTCTCATCTAGCCAGAACTTCCACATTCTAATAAATTTCCCATAATTACCCTGTCGAGTATGCATCATTCTCTCATTTCCCACTACTAAATTGACTGTATCAACCCAACTCTGCAGCAGGGGGGGGGGGGGGTGTATGTGCCTGCCATTACTGTGTAATAATTTTTCTTGCCTGGAAAAGGCATCTCAAAACTGGCTCCAGAGTTTCTATCGCGGCTCTGCCCCTCTCCACACTTCCCAGTAAGCAGATCTTAGCCGTTGGCTCCAAGGTAGCGTTAAATATTTTTTTTATACTGTTTACTACTTCAATCCAATACTTAAATAGCTTTGGGCATCTCCAAAGCATGTGGATGAAATCCCCTGATGCTCCACATCTAGGGCAATGATCATCTTGTTTCCATCCAAAACTAAACATTTTTGCTGGAGTGTAGTATGCCCTATGGAGCAGAAATAGGTGCAACACCTTCTGTGAGGGAGAGATTGAGACCAACCTTCCTCTTTGCAGGATTTCTCCCCAATCCTCTGTTGTTAATGCCCCTATGTCTCTTTCCCATTTAGCTCTACTCTTAGAAAGTCCTATTCTGCTTATTGTTCTAGCTTCCAAACTAGTATATATTTTAGAGATTAGGCCTTTAGATACATTTGAATTAATTATACTGGTCAAAATCGAAAGCCGAGTCCATTCGATTATTTGTGACCTGAACTGGGTTTGGATTGCGTGCCTAAGTTGTAAGTACTTATAAAAAGGTACTATTTGATATGTTGAATTCTTGTTTTAAATCTGAAAAAGCTTTCAAGGTACTGCTGTCGTATAGCTGTCGTAAGCGTCTAATGCCCTGCCGTTCCCATTCTGCTGATTTCTCTATATTACTTAGTTCTGTCAGTTTATTATTGTTCCATAAAGGAACATATTCTGATATCCCCTTATACCCCAGCAAAAGCTTTGCTGTCTGCCAGACTTTTTTAATCAATTTAAACGTCGGGCACTTATTGAAGAATGACTCTGCCTTCAGAACCTCAAGTAGAGAGTTATGCGTTGACCTCATCAACATTAAACTCCTATTGGGATTCCCACCCTCATAATCTCCACAACCCCCCAAGTGTTGGAGCTGGGATGCAAGAAAATATGTCCTAGGATGTGGAACCGCCACTCCCCCCTCTTTTAATGGTAACTGAATGGTTTGTAAACTGATCCTAGGCTGACCCTTCTTCAATATCAGGTCTCTAAACAAAGATTCTATTCGTTTAAACCATTTATGGTCTATCCAAACTGGGGAGTTGTGGAAGAAATATAAAATCTGAGGTAACCAAATCATCTTTATTAGGTTACAGCGCCCAGCTACTGACAGAGGAAGGTGGCTCCAAGTATCTCCTTTTTGCTTCCATTTAAGCAACAATGGACTTATGTTATCCCTGAGGTATTGGTTTAGGTCTCTGTCAATCCAGACGCCCAGATACTTTAATTTTCCCACTATTTTTAATTTGGGGATGTCTACACAGGTCTGGTTGCCAAGAGGATCAACTGGCAATAAGGCAGATTTTTCCCAGTTGACAACCAGACCAGAAGCCCGTTCAAACTCTCCGACCATTTGTATTACAGTTTTCAGTGAGGACTGGACATCACCAAAAAAAAAAAAAAAAAGACGTCATCTGCAAACAACAATATTTTATCCTCCTGCAACTGTCTCCGAAATCCTTGTATCTCGGTCATTGATCTGGTATTGCCAGGGGTTCAATTGCAAGTGCAAATAATAAAGGAGACGGGGGGCATCCCTGCCTTGTTCCTCTCTCAAGCCGAAAAAGACATGAGTATTCATTATTAATCTTTACCTTTGCGCGTGGTTCAGTATAAAGTATTTTCACCCACCTAATAAATGAAGAGCCAAAGCCAAAACTCTCAAGTACTCTCCATAAATAATCCCATTCTAGGGTGTCGAAGGCCTTGGCTGTGTCCAAGGCTAACACAGCCCGTGAACCCTCCTCATCTGTTGGAATCTGCATATTTAAGAAAACTCGCCTAATATAGTTGCACCAACACACCCCACATAGAACATGCCAGGCACACTCACACCCCCCCTTTACCCCCCGATCACCCCCCAATTACCCCTGCCCCCCCAGTCACAGTGACACCAATTGCTTTTTTTTTTTTTTTTTTTTGCATTGGTGTCATTTGTGACTGTAGTAACTGTTAGGGCAGTTAGGGTTAGCCCCCTTTAGTTCTAATGTGCCCCCCTAACCCCCCCAATAAAGGTTTAACCCCGTGATCACCCCCCGTCGCCAGTGTCACTAAGGCTGGGTTCACATTGCAGCGGTTTATGAGAACGAATGTGATTCGCACCGCACTGCAGTGCAAATCACATCCGATCTCTGTGCGATTCGAGTTCAGCCATACAGATAGTATGGCTGAATTCGTGTCGCACCCGCCGCACCCGCCGCAAATTCGTACGGGACCCTTTTTTTGGCCCGCAGCAGAATCGGATCGCATGGGTGTTCACACCATGCGATCCGAGTTTGCAGATCACACTGCGATATGCGAACTGATCTGGGGGTGTCATTAACATTTCACTGACACTCCCAGCAGTTCGCATAGGGCAGTGTGAACTGCCGCCGGGAGGCATGCGATGCGGGAACCCGCCGCGGATTCATGGCATTCCCGCATCGCTCCAGTGTGAACCCAGCCTAATAAGCGATCATTTTTCTGATCGCTGTATTAGTGTCACAGGTGACGCTAGTTAGGCAGGTAGGTATTTAGGTTCGCCGCAGCTTTTTATAGCGCCAGGGACCCCCATATACTACCGCATAAAGCCCCCTGATTTCCCCCTAGTTAACCCTTTCACCAGTGATCACCATATAACTGTTACAGGTGACGCTGGTTGGTTAGTTATTTTTTTATAGTTTCAGGGCACCCGCTATTTATTACCTAATAAAGGTTTAACCCCCTGATCACCCGGCGGGTGTCATTTGTGACTGTAATAACTGTTAGGGCAGTTAGGGTTAGCCCCCTTTAGTTCTAAGGTACCCCCCTAACCCCCCCAATAAAGGTTTAACCCCGTGATCACCCCCCGTCGCCAGTGTCACTAAGGCTGGGTTCACATTGCAGCGGTTTATGAGAACGGATGTGATTCGCACCGCACTGCAGTGCAAATCACATCCGATCTCTGTGCGATTCGAGTTCAGCCATACAGATAGTATGGCTGAATTCGTGTCGCACCCGCCACACCCGCCGCAAACTCGCACGGGACCCTTTTTTTGGTCCGCAGCAGAATCGGATCGCATGGGTGTTCACACCATGCGATCCGAGTTTGCAGATCGCACTGCGATATGCTAACTGATCTGGGGGTGTCATTAACATTTCACTGACACTCCCAGCAGTTCGCATAGGGCAGTGTGAACTGCCGCCGGGAGGCATGTGATGCGGGAACCCGCCGCGCATTCGTGGCGTTCCCACATCGCTCCAGTGTGAACCCAGCCTAATAAGCGATCGTTTTTCTGATCACTGTATTAGTGTCACAGGTGACGCTAGTTAGGCAGGTAGGTATTTAGGTTCGCCGCAGCTTTTTATAGCGCCAGGGACCCCCATATACTACCGCATAAAGCCCCCTGATTTCCCCCTAGTTAACCCTTTCACCAGTGATCACCATATAACTGTTACAGGTGACGCTGGTTGGTTAGTTATTTTTTTATAGTTTCAGGGCACCCGCTATTTATTACCTAATAAAGGTTTAACCCCCTGATCACCCGGCGGGTGTCATTTGTGACTGTAATAACTGTTAGGGCAGTTAGGGTTAGCCCCCTTTAGTTCTAAGGTACCCCCCTAACCCCCCCAATAAAGGTTTAACCCCGTGATCACCCCCCGTCGCCAGTGTCACTAAGGCTGGGTTCACATTGCAGCGGTTTATGAGAACGGATGTGATTCGCACCGCACTGCAGTGCAAATCACATCCGATCTCTGTGCGATTCGAGTTCAGCCATACAGATAGTATGGCTGAATTCGTGTCGCACCCGCCACACCCGCCGCAAACTCGCACGGGACCCTTTTTTTGGTCCGCAGCAGAATCGGATCGCATGGGTGTTCACACCATGCGATCCGAGTTTGCAGATCGCACTGCGATATGCTAACTGATCTGGGGGTGTCATTAACATTTCACTGACACTCCCAGCAGTTCGCATAGGGCAGTGTGAACTGCCGCCGGGAGGCATGTGATGCGGGAACCCGCCGCGCATTCGTGGCGTTCCCACATCGCTCCAGTGTGAACCCAGCCTAATAAGCGATCGTTTTTCTGATCACTGTATTAGTGTCACAGGTGACGCTAGTTAGGCAGGTAGGTATTTAGGTTCGCCGCAGCTTTTTATAGCGCCAGGGACCCCCATATACTACCGCATAAAGCCCCCTGATTGCCCCCTAGTTAACCCTTTCACCAGTGATCACCATATAACGGTTACAGGTGACGCTGGTTGGTTAGTTATTTTTTTTATAGTTTCAGGGCACCCGCCATTTATTACCTAGTCTCACTAGTGTACCCCTAAATTTAGGGGTGTCTACTTTCCAAAATGGGGTCATTTGGGGGGGGGTTTGTGCCATCTTGGCATTTTATGGCCTTCAAAACTGTAACGCCCTTAGAAAGCCTGAAGGCGGTGCTTGGATTTCGGGGCCCCGTACGCGGCTAGGCTCCCAAAAAGTCCCACATGTGTGGTATCCCCGTACTCAGGAGAAGCAGCAGAATTTATTTTGGGGTGTCATTTCACATATGCCCATGGCATGCGTGAGCAATATATCATTTAGTGACAACTTTGTGAAAAAAAAAAAAAAAAAAAAAGTTTGTAATTTTCCCGCAACTTGTGGCAAAATATAAAATATTCCATGGACTCAACATGCCTCTCAGCAAATAGCTTGGGGTGTCTACTTTCTAAAATGGGGTCATTTGTGGGGGTTTTGTGCCATCTTGGCATTTTATGGCCTTCAAAACTGTAATAGGTAGTGAGAAGTGAAATCAAAAATTTACGCCCTTAGGCCGCGTACACACGGCCGGACTGTTCGCCCAACTTTGTCCGCTGAACAGTGTTTGGGCGGACAGTCCGCTCGTGTGTGGGCTTTCAGCGGACAGTTTCAGCGGACAGTTGGACGGACAAAGTCTTTCGGAAATTCCGAAAAACTGTCCGCTGAAACTTTGTTTGAGCGAACAGTCCGCCCGTGTGTAGGCTACTTTCGAAATGAGCAAACTGTTCCCGCTCGGAGGGAAGTCCGCTCATTTCGAGCGCGTGTGCAGGTAGGCGGGCTCCGCCGCCTGGAATGGACTTAAAGGGGAACCCCAACGCCGAAAAAAATCGGCGTGGGGGTCCCCCCAAAGTCCACAACAGACCCTTGTCCGAGCACGCTACCCGGCCGGCCAGGAAAGGGGGGCGAGCGAGCGCGCCCCCCCTCCTGAGCCGTACCAGGCCGCGTGCCCTCAACATGGGGGTGCCTTGGGGAAGGGGGGGCCGCGCGGCCCCCCCACCCCAAAGCACCTTGTCCCCATGTTGATGAGGACAAGGGCCTCTTCCCGACAACCCTGGCCGTTGGTTGTCGAGGTCTGCGGGCGGGGGGCTTATCGGAATCCGGGAGCCCCCTTTAAGAAGGGGGCCCCCGGATACCGGCCCCCCACCCTATGTGAATGAGTATGGGGTACAATGTATCCCTACCCATTCACCTGTAAAATAAAAGTACCCAAAAAAAAAACACAACACACGAGAAAAAATATTTTATTGCACAGCTCCGGGGGTCTTCCGTCTTCGGGCGTCTTCTCGCCGGACTCCTCCGCTATCTTCTTGTAGCTCTTTTACTAGCGGAGGAGTCCGGCTTTCTTCCTCCCCGCCGCCGGCCTCTTCTCCCGACTTCGGGGGTCTTGTCCCCCTCTTCGGTTCTTCTGCCGGGCCACCGCGCCTTCTTGTAGCTCTTTTACAGGCGGTGGCCCGGTCTTCTGTCGCCGCCGCCTTCGGTTCTTCTGCCGGGCCACCGCGCCTTCTTGTAGCTCTTTTGCAGGCGGTGGCCCGGTCTTCTGTCGCCGCTGTCGCCGTCGCCGCCTTCCGTTCTTCTTCTTCTTCTTGTTCTTCTTCTTCTCCAGGAGATGTTGACACGACGCTCTCTCCGGCCGGAATGCCAGAGCCGCCCTGCGCTGCCACTTATATAGTGACAATGGGGCGGTGTCACATGGTATATGTCACATGGGTTGGTCACATGGGTTGATGTCACATGGGGACTATGACATCGTAAGGGGGCGGGGTCACCATGTGACATCAACCCATGTGACCAACCCATGTGACATATACCATGTGACACCGCCCCATTGTCACTATATAAGTGGCAGCGCAGGGCGGCTCTGGCATTCCGGCCGGAGAGAGCGTCGTGTCAACATCTCCTGGAGAAGAAGAAGAACAAGAAGAAGAACGGAAGGCGGAGACGGCGACAGCGGCGACAGAAGACCGGACCACCGCCTGCAAAAGAGCTATAAGAAGGCGCGGTGGCCCGGCAGAAGAACGGAAGGTGGCGGCGACAGAAGACCGGGCCACCGCCTGTAAAAGAGCTACAAGAAGGCGCGGTGGCCCGGCAGAAGAACCGAAGAGGGGGACAAGACCCCCGAAGTCGGGAGAAGAGGCCGGCGGCGGGGAGGAAGAAAGCCGGACTCCTCCGCTAGTAAAAGAGCTACAAGAAGATAGCGGAGGAGTCCGGCGAGAAGACCCCTGAAGACGGAAGACCCCCGGAGCTGTGCAATAAAATATTTTTTCTCGTGTGTTGTGTTTTTTTTTTGGGTACTTTTATTTTACAGGTGAATGGGTAGGGGTACATTGTACCCCATACTCATTCACATAGGGTGGGGGGCCGGTATCCGGGGGCCCCCTTCTTAAAGGGGGCTCCCGGATTCCGATAAGCCCCCCGCCCGCAGACCCCGACAACCAACGGCCAGGGTTGTCGGGAAGAGGCCCTTGTCCTCATCAACATGGGGACAAGGTGCTTTGGGGTGGGGGGGCCGCGCGGCCCCCCCTTCCCCAAGGCACCCCCCATGTTGAGGGCACGCGGCCTGGTACGGCTCAGGAGGGGGGGCGCGCTCGCTCGCCCCCCTTTCCTGGCCGGCCGGGTAGCGTGCTCGGACAAGGGTCTGTTGTGGACTTTGGGGGGACCCCCACGCCGATTTTTTTCGGCGTTGGGGTTCCCCTTTAAGTCCATTCCAGGCGGCGGAGTCCGCGACGTCTCCGTCGCGGGCCCCGCCTACCTGCACACGCGCTCGAAATGGGTGGACTTGCCTCCGCCTTACGTGGGCGAGTGCGTTCATTTCAAAAGTTGAGCGAACTGTTTGGCAAACAGTTCGCTGAAACAGTCCGCTCGTGTGTGGGCAAGTCCGCTCATGCAAATTTTGAGCGGACTGTTTGCCGAAACTGTTTGACGAACAAGGTTGGGCGAACAGTCCGCGCGTGTGTACGCGGCCTTAGAAAGCCTGAAGGCGGTGCTTGGTTTTCGGGGCCCCGTACGCGGCTAAGCTCCCAAAAAGTCCCACATATGTGGTATCCCCGTACTCAGGAGAAGCAGCAGAATTTATTTTGGGGTGTCATTTCACATATGCCCATAGCATGTGTGAGCAATATATCATTTAGTGACAACTTTGTGTAAAAAAAAAAAAAAAATTTATTTTTTGTCATTATTCAATCGCTTGAGGCAAAAAAATAAAATATTCAATGGGCTCAACATGCCACTTATCAATTTCCTTAGGGTGTCTACTTTCCAAAATGGGGTCATTTGGGGGGGTTTTGTACTGCCCTGCCATTTTAGCACCTCAAGAAATGAGATGGGCAGTCGCCATGTTGAGGGCACGCGGCCTGGTACGGCTCAGGAGGGGGGGCGCGCTCGCTCGCCCCCCTTTCCTGGCCGGCCGGGTAGCGTGCTCGGACAAGGGTCTGTTGTGGACTTTGGGGGGACCCCCACGCCGATTTTTTTCGGCGTTGGGGTTCCCCTTTAAGTCCATTCCAGGCGGCGGAGTCCGCGACGTCTCCGTCGCGGGCCCCGCCTACCTGCACACGCGCTCGAAATGGGTGGACTTGCCTCCGCCTTACGTGGGCGAGTGCGTTCATTTCAAAAGTTGAGCGAACTGTTTGGCAAACAGTTCGCTGAAACAGTCCGCTCGTGTGTGGGCAAGTCCGCTCATGCAAATTTTGAGCGGACTGTTTGCCGAAACTGTTTGACGAACAAGGTTGGGCGAACAGTCCGCGCGTGTGTACGCGGCCTTAGAAAGCCTGAAGGCGGTGCTTGGTTTTCGGGGCCCCGTACGCGGCTAAGCTCCCAAAAAGTCCCACATATGTGGTATCCCCGTACTCAGGAGAAGCAGCAGAATTTATTTTGGGGTGTCATTTCACATATGCCCATAGCATGTGTGAGCAATATATCATTTAGTGACAACTTTGTGTAAAAAAAAAAAAAAATTTATTTTTTGTCATTATTCAATCGCTTGAGGCAAAAAAATAAAATATTCAATGGGCTCAACATGCCACTTATCAATTTCCTTAGGGTGTCTACTTTCCAAAATGGGGTCATTTGGGGGGGTTTTGTACTGCCCTGCCATTTTAGCACCTCAAGAAATGAGATGGGCAGTCGTAAACTAAAAGCTGCGTAAATTCCAGAAAACGTACCTTAGTTTGTAGATGTGATAACTTTTGCGCAAACCAATAAATATACAATTATTGACTTTTTTTTTACCAAAGACATGTGGCTGAATACATTTTGGCCTAAATGTATGACTAAAATTGAGTTTATTGGATTTTTCTAATAACAAAAAGTAGAAAATATCATTTTTTTTCAAAATTTGCGGTCTTTTTACGTTTTTACGTTTATATCGCAAAAAATAAAAATCGCAGAGGCAATCAAATACCATCAAAAGAAAGCTCTATTTGTGGGAAGAAAAGGACGCAAATTTTGTTTGGGTACAACATTGCATGACCGCGCAATTACCAGTTAAAGCAGCGCAGTGCCAAATTGTAAAAAGACCTCTGGTCATTTACCAGCAAAATGGTCCGGTCTGAAGGTGGTTAAAGGAGCGTGATCAGTCACCAGGTCAAAGTGCCTACCTAGCAGATAGTACCGAAGGGAATCTAGAGCCCACGTCACTGCTAAACATTCCTTCTCAATCGTGGAGTAATTTACCTCATGGGACTTCAACTTCCTGCTGAGGTAAATGACTGGGTGCTCTTCCCCGTTCCAGACCTGGGATAACACTGCTCCTAACCCAACATCTGATGCATCAGTTTGTACAACAAAGTCCTTAGAGAAGTCTGGTGAGTACAACACTGGCTGGCTACATAAGGCTGTTTTTAAGGACTGAAATGCTTCCTCAGCCTCTGGGGACCATTTAACCATAACCGACTCTTTCCCTTTTGTCAGGTTGGTGAGGGGCACAGCCTGAGAAGCAAAATGGGGAATGAATCGTCGATAATAGCCAGTGATTCCCAGAAAGGCTCGTACCTGTTTCTTGCTGTTGGGACGTGGCCAACTCTGTATGGCCTCGACTTTATTGACTTGGGGTTTTATCACCCCCCTCCCAATAGTGTACCCAAGATATTTGGCCTCCTCCTGTCCAATGGTACACTTCTTTGGATTGGCCGTAAACCCAACTTCCCGGATAGAGTCTAGGACTGCTTGTACTTTTGGCAAATGTGAGACCCAGTCTGTGCTATGGATAATCACATCATCCAGGTAAGCTGCAGCATATTTATGATGGGGCCTCAGAATCTTATCCATTTTCCGCTGGAATGTTGCCGGTGCATTCTGTAACCCAAACGGCATTCTCTTATATTGGAATGCCCCATCTGGGGTTACAAACGCAGTTTTCTCCTTGGCCGACTCGGCCAGGGGAATTTGCCAGTACCCTTTGGTGAGATCAAGAGTTGTCATATATCGGGCTGTTCCCAGCCGGTCAACCAACTCATCTATACGTGGCATGGGGTAGGTGTCAAATTTTGTAACTTTATTTAATTGTCTAAAATCGTTACAAAACCGCCAGCTCCCATCAGGTTTGGGCACTAGTACAATAGGACTGGACCAGTCACTCTGGGACTCCTCTATCACACCCAATTCCAGCATCCTTTGAACCTCCCCACGTATTGCCTCCCGTCGGGCCTCTGGTATTCTATAAGGTTTTAGTTTTACCCTTTCTCCTGGCGGGGTGATAATGTCATGCTCTACGCCAGATGTTTGTCCCGGAAGCTCAGACAAAATCTCTTTGTTACGAAGTACAAACTCTTTAACCTCCTGTTGTTGGGGTTTCGATAAGGTGTCTGCTATTCCAACCTCAGGAACTAAGCAATCAGGCTGTACTTGTGACAAAGTCTCTGCGACTAGGGATTCCCTATCCCTCCAGGCTTTCAGCAGATTGACGTGATAGATCTGCTTCGGCTTTCGCCTTCCTGGCTGTCTAACCCTGTAGTTCACCTCACTAATTTTTTCAATTACTTCATATGGACCTTGCCATTTGGCCAGAAATTTGCTTTCAACCGTAGGGACTAGCACCAAGACCCTATCCCCCGGGGAAAAAGTACGTGTCTTGGCCCCACGGTTGTACACTCTCTGCTGTGCTAACTGCGCTTGGGTTAAATGTTCCTTTACAATTGGCATTACCTGTGCAATTCTATCTTGCATCAGGGCGACATGCTCAATCACACTCCTGTGAGGAGAACTCTCATTTTCCCAAGTTTCCTTGGCGATATCCAGCAGCCCTCTTGGGTGTCTCCCATAGAGCAACTCGAAGGGTGAGAAACCCGTAGAGGATTGGGGTACCTCCCTAATGGCAAACATCAGATAGGGTATTAGACAATCCCAATTCTTTCCATCTCTATCCACCACCTTCTTTAACATTTGTTTTAGGGTTTTGTTGAATCTTTCAACCAACCCATCTGTTTGGGGGTGATACACAGATGTACGCAATTGCTTCACTTTGTACAACTTGCATAATTCTTTCATAACCCGGGACATAAAGGGTATACCTTGGTCCGTAAGCAGTTCCTTACAAATACCCACTCGGCTAAAAACAAGGGATAGCTCTTTGGCTATGGTTTTGGCCGCGGTATTTCGGAGAGGAATTGCTTCCAGATAACGGGTGGCATAGTCCAATACATAGTCCAATATAACCAAAATGTTCTGATGCCCCCTAGCAGACTTCATTATCGGACCTACCAAATCCATTGCGATCCTCTCAAAGGGGACCTCAATGATAGGAAGAGGTACCAGTGGGTTACGGAAATGTGGCATAGGTGCCGACTTCTGACACACAGGGCAGGAGGAACAATAATTTTCTATTTCCTTCATGACCCCAGGCCAATAGAATCTCTGCAATACCCTCTCTCTGGTTTTCTCTGTCCCCAGATGACCTCCCAGAATGTGTCCATGAGCCAACTCTAACACCAACTTCCTGTAAGGTTTGGGCACTACAAGTTGCTCAATGGTTTCTTCTGTCCTTTGAGCCACTCGATATAGCAGGTCCCTTTCCATAGTGAAGTGAGGATAAGGGCAAGTCTTATCTGGGTTCACTAACTCGCCATCTATTTTCACCACATTTTCCCGTGCCTTTATTAGGGTGGGGTCTTTTAACTGTTCTGTGGCAAAATTTTCCCTGTGAACCTCAAGATCCGAAAACTCCACAGACGGCATGTTTTCATCTGAGGATGTTGGCTCCTCCCCAGTTTCTCGAGTTTCCCCCGCCAATACCGACAAGGGAAATTCAGGAGAGTCCTCACCACTCCCAGAGGAATTCTGGTCATCTTCCTGGTTTATAGGGGCACCAATGGGGGCCTCAGGACAATCCCAGAGTTCCCAGAATTTTGGAAAATCCCTTCCCACAATAGCATCATGTGGTAACTGAGACACTAACCCCACCTGATGAGAGAGGTTACCTTTGGGGGTCTCAAAAAACACTGAAGTTACAGGATACTCTCGGGTGTCCCCATGCACACAAATAACAGCCACCCTGTTCTTCCCAGAGACCTCTGTAGTAACTAATTCAGCTTTTATCAATGTTACCAGGCTACCTGAATCTAGCAACACATCAACATGTCTACCATTAATACACATTTTACATAAATGTTTCTCAGGTCCCCGAATGGCAGTGCATGCAACTGTCACAAACAGCGACTGACGTCTCTCCCTTATAAAGTCACATTGCATAGGCTCATCCACAACTGGGCAATTGGCTGCAATATGTCCCTCTTGCCGGCAGCGGTAGCAAATAATTTTTTTCGCTGCCTCTTGCAGCATGGGCTTCCTGGGCTGCTCCCGCCAGACCTTAGCTAGAACTCCCACCCTCTCACTCTCTCCACCCTCACCCCTTGGAGTCATCTTACCCGCCACTGGGGATGATCTGGTCTTAGGGGGGAAAGTCTGTGAGTCCCTGGAAGAGGTGGTCAAGTTCTCTGTAGCCAAGTACCTCTCAACCAGATCCACAAGTTTATCTGCATTTTCTGGGTCTCCATGGCTTACCCATTTTTGGATGGCAGTAGGAAGAGCTCTCAGGAAACGATCCATAACCACACGTTCCACAATGTTTGGTGCGGTCAAAATCTCTGGCTGCAGCCACTTCCTGCTCAGGTGAATGAGATCATACATTTGAGACCTGGGAGGTTTTCCAACCTGAAAAGTCCAGTTATGCACACACTGAGCCCGGACTGCCAGGGTGACACCCAGCCGTGCGAATATTTCTGCTTTTAGCACCACATAGTCTTTTGCTTGGTCAGGCTCTAGGTCATAATAAGCTTTCTGCGATTCCCCAGTTAACAGAGGGGCCACCAGTCCAGCCCATTGCTCCTTAGGCCACTTTTCCCTTTCAGCAGTCCTTTCAAATGTGGTCAAAAACACCTCCGGATCATCCTCTCCAGTCATTTTTGTCAGTAAACGGCTCACACCAAAGGTTGCGGTATTATTGTACCCACTTGCTTCATTGGTCTGCGGACGTTGCTGTATCAATGTCTCTATTTGCTGTTGAAAATTCTGCTCTTGCTTCTGCAACAGGTCTATGAAGCGGGCTTCAGATCGCTGCTGGGCTTGTTGCTGAGCTTCCAAACTCTGCTGCAAAGTTGCATTTGTCTGCTGCTGATTTGCATTTGCCTGCTGCTGGGCTTGTTGTTGAGCTGCAAGGCTCTTTTGTAAAGCTGCATTTGTTTGCTGCTGATTTGCATTTGCTTGCTGCTGGTTTGCATTTGCTAGAGCCAGCTGTCTCAGTATCTCCTCCATGCTGGCCTTAACAAAAAAAAAAAAAAAACTGCCAAAATTCTCCACCAACTGTGAGGGGGTTCGCTCGGTAGCGGGTGTGTGTGACCCCCTGGATGGGTTCACAACACAAAGTCAGGCACAGCAGACAGCGGTGTAGGTGCAAAAAACAAAAGGTCCGGTTTATTTAGGCTACATGCAGTGATACATATAACAGCCAAACAAAATAAAACAAGAAAATAAATCCTGGTCAGCTTGACCTCTAACTACACACGTAGACTCCCTGTCTAACAACTGGGTGCAGCCTTGTGCTGCCCCAGTCCCTGTCTCTATTGTAGGGGTTTGCCACACAGGCGTTAACTCACCGCACAGAACAGATCTCAGACTCCCCAGTCTATACACACAAAACTGGTTCCAGGATGGAGCATCTCCCTATGCATGCTGGGGTTTTTTGTAGAGGTCTTAATGAGCCCACTTACTTCAGCTGGGCTCATTAACTCTTCCCCTCTAATTGTAAAAGTCTGCATAAAGCCTGAATCTAGGACACACATATTTCCCATCCTGAATACAACCAGGTGATTTTACCTGCGTGCTGCCACATTACCTTTTATTTTTAATGTTGATGCCGACTTCCGGGCTCTCCTCCCGTGTGAGTAGGCGTGGTTATCGGCTTCGCAATGGTCCCTGGGAACTTTTTTAGCTATTTCCCAGGAATCAGTGGGGGACACAGTCATGCCGAAATCTCGTGAGATTTCGTAAGGAGGACGCCGGTCACGTGACGAGGGCATGTCCGAAATTGCCATTTTGAAAGTGGGCAGGCAGCTCTATCTGCCATTACCACTATAGCACAAGAGGTAAGAGGAAGGAAAACAAAGAGGACACTCAATGAGCATGTGCAAGATGGAGCGGTGGATGCTGGGAGCTCAGCATCATCGAATCCGGGAAGTAAATGCCCGTGGGCTTCAAACGCCCACAGTGAAAATGGAAACCGCCGGACTGCTTTTTTAAAAGTTTTCCTTAGCAATGAAATCGTCACGCCGGGGGTTAAAAAGACGCCGATCGTGACTGCAAAGACACCGTAGGAATCGCCCACCAGTAACACAAGTAAAAAAAAAAAAAACGGCAGCGGAATCCCGCTTTAAGTGCCTGGTATTGAATTGGTTAACAACAGATGACTCATCAGTTGTCGGTTCCTGCTCACAGCTGAATATAAAGAAATGTTTGTTTTGCTTTCTCTTCTACTCTATAACATATAGTACACTTTCTGAGAACCCATCTGGACCCTTTGATCCTTTTTTTACTTAATAATTTTTTTATTAATTTATATAATAATTTAACACCAAGAACATAGCAATAACAGAAATTACAGTATAAAAAATAGCAATTATGAAAAATACTTTCTTCACAACATAAATGTTACAATATTCTAAATTATATCAGATAACAATACTATTTCCTCAGCTACCCAAACCCTCCCACCCTTCCTAGCTTCCCCCCATCCCTGCACCATATAAGTGTACTTATATCCACTAATCATACGAAAAAAGAAAAAAAATTTACAAAAGAAGGGAGAAAAAGAGAAAAAAAAAAAAAAGAAGAAGAAAAGAAAGACAGGGAAAAATATAAATATAAACAGTTACAATCTAGGGAAAAAATATGTATACAATATAAATGAATAAATAAATAATAAAAAATATATTGAAATAGTTATAAATTCACACAACTCATAAAGTGCATTAAATATACAAACAATCACAGGCACCATAAATGATACTCAAAGTGCTCAAAGAAAATGTGTAAACGACACATTTTCGTTTACACATTTTCTTTGAGCACATTTTCTTTGAGCACTTTGTGTATCATTTATGGTGCCTGTGATTGTTTGTATATTTAATGCACTTTATGGGTTGTGTGAATTTATAACTATTTCAATATATTTTTTTATTATTTAGTTATTCATTTATTTATATTGTATACATATTTTTTCACTAGATTGTAACTGTTTATAGTGTATACACAGTATTTTTGTTCACATGTTATGGTTATTATTATTCTGTTACTTCTTACTTTTTTTATAACCTTTAGGGGTTATTTCTTTTCACTAGAATTTGCTATATGGGTAAGCGCGGTTATAATTTTCTGATTTATATGGTTTATGGGTGTGTATCACATCATACTAATCGCTGCTTTTAGGTATTTGGGTTAGTTTTTAATTTTTTTACTTTTAGCGCAGTATTTTCTTCTTTTTTCTTTGAAAAATATAAATATGTCCCAATCCCCCTCTCATCTAGCCAGAACTTCCACATTCTAATAAATTTCCCATAATTACCCTGTCGAGTATGCATCATTCTCTCATTTCCCACTACTAAATTGACTGTATCAACCCAACTCTGCAGCGGGGGGGGGGGGGGGGGTTATGTGCCTGCCATTACTGTGTAATAATTTTTCTTGCCTGGAAAAGGCATCTCAAAACTGGCTCCAGAGTTTCTATCGCGGCTCTGCCCCTCTCCACACTTCCCAGTAAGCAGATCTTAGCCGTTGGCTCCAAGGTAGCGTTAAATATTTTTTTTATACTGTTTACTACTTCAATCCAATACTTAAATAGCTTTGGGCATCTCCAAAGCATGTGGATGAAATCCCCTGATGCTCCACATCTAGGGCAATGATCATCTTGTTTCCATCCAAAACTAAACATTTTTGCTGGAGTGTAGTATGCCCTATGGAGCAGAAATAGGTGCAACACCTTCTGTGAGGGAGAGATTGAGACCAACCTTCCTCTTTGCAGGATTTCTCCCCAATCCTCTGTTGTTAATGCCCCTATGTCTCTTTCCCATTTAGCTCTACTCTTAGAAAGTCCTATTCTGCTTATTGTTCTAGCTTCCAAACTAGTATATATTTTAGAGATTAGGCCTTTAGATACATTTGAATTAATTATACTGGTCAAAATCGAAAGCCGAGTCCATTCGATTATTTGTGACCTGAACTGGGTTTGGATTGCGTGCCTAAGTTGTAAGTACTTATAAAAAGGTACTATTTGATATGTTGAATTCTTGTTTTAAATCTGAAAAAGCTTTCAAGGTACTGCTGTCGTATAGCTGTCGTAAGCGTCTAATGCCCTGCCGTTCCCATTCTGCTGATTTCTCTATATTACTTAGTTCTGTCAGTTTATTATTGTTCCATAAAGGAACATATTCTGATATCCCCTTATACCCCAGCAAAAGCTTTGCTGTCTGCCAGACTTTTTTAATCAATTTAAACGTCGGGCACTTATTGAAGAATGACTCTGCCTTCAGAACCTCAAGTAGAGAGTTATGCGTTGACCTCATCAACATTAAACTCCTATTGGGATTCCCACC
This sequence comes from Lithobates pipiens, assembly GCF_037356315.1. Classification (NCBI taxonomy): domain Eukaryota; kingdom Metazoa; phylum Chordata; class Amphibia; order Anura; family Ranidae; genus Lithobates; species Lithobates pipiens. Next base: position 285,545,781 of record NW_027507764.1, read on the forward strand.
CTCATAATCTCCACAACCCCCCAAGTGTTGGAGCTGGGATGCAAGAAAATATGTCCTAGGATGTGGAACCGCCACTCCCCCCTCTTTTAATGGTAACTGAATGGTTTGTAAACTGATCCTAGGCTGACCCTTCTTCAATATCAGGTCTCTAAACAAAGATTCTATTCGTTTAAACCATTTATGGTCTATCCAAACTGGGGAGTTGTGGAAGAAATATAAAATCTGAGGTAACCAAATCATCTTTATTAGGTTACAGCGCCCAGCTACTGACAGAGGAAGGTGGCTCCAAGTATCTCCTTTTTGCTTCCATTTAAGCAACAATGGACTTATGTTATCCCTGAGGTATTGGTTTAGGTCTCTGTCAATCCAGACGCCCAGATACTTTAATTTTCCCACTATTTTTAATTTGGGGATGTCTACACAGGTCTGGTTGCCAAGAGGATCAACTGGCAATAAGGCAGATTTTTCCCAGTTGACAACCAGACCAGAAGCCCGTTCAAACTCCCCGACCATTTGTATTACAGTTTTCAGTGAGGACTGGACATCACCAAAAAAAAAAAAAAAAGACGTCATCTGCAAACAACAATATTTTATCCTCCTGCAACTGTCTCCGAAATCCTTGTATCTCGGTCATTGATCTGGTATTGCCAGGGGTTCAATTGCAAGTGCAAATAATAAAGGAGACGGGGGGCATCCCTGCCTTGTTCCTCTCTCAAGCCGAAAAAGACATGAGTATTCATTATTAATCTTTACCTTTGCGCGTGGTTCAGTATAAAGTATTTTCACCCACCTAATAAATGAAGAGCCAAAGCCAAAACTCTCAAGTACTCTCCATAAATAATCCCATTCTAGGGTGTCGAAGGCCTTGGCTGTGTCCAAGGCTAACACAGCCCGTGAACCCTCCTCATCTGTTGGAATCTGCATATTTAAGAAAACTCGCCTAATATAACGCTGGTCGACCTATTGGGGAATAACCCTGACTGATCCGAATGTATCAGATTTTGTATGTGTCTGTTTAGACGCGTTGCTAGAATTCTAGCTAAAATTTTCACGTCCGTACAGAGAAGAGAGATAGGGCGATAAGATGAAGGTTCTAACGGATCTTTCCCCTCCTTATGAATTACAATGATGTTAGCTTCCGACATTGATGTAGGCAGACCCCCACTGGATAGTGCCCACTTGAAAGTTTTTAGTAATTCCAGGAGCAGAACCTCCCCATATTTTTTATAAATTTCTATGGAGAGCCCATCTGGACCTGGGGATTTCCGATTGGACATCCCAGCTACAGCACAATGGATTTCCTGCAGCGAGATTGGGGCTTCTAACTCTCTTTTAGCCTCTGTTGATAAGGTCGGGGTTGATATTTCCTGAAGAAAATCATCAATTTTCTCCCTCCCTTGCTCTCTATTGGATGTATAGAGAGATTTATAATAATTACTAAATACTTGGATTATCTCTCCTACATCTGTCGTAATCCCTCCTCCTGGGGCTCTGACCGCAGAAACAACCGGAGGGGAGGTGTTAGCTTTAATCAAAAAGGACAGCATATGACCGACTCTCTCTCCTTCTCCAAATTGACATTGTTGCTGAAATATTCGTTTATTCTCTGCCTTCCTCATGATGGTCATTTTGTAGCCCGTTGTCTTTCTTTTTTTCTTTTTTCAAATCTATACTTTATTGAAAGGGCAGGGAAACATGGAGCAAAACATGTAAATGGTACAGTGAACAAATAAGCATAAAAATAGATCAATGCGGTAACGGGTGAGATATACAACATGCACAAGTGGTACTTTAACCTACGGAGCAGAGAAATAGGAACATCCAACATCTCGGCCTTGTCTAAGCAATTCCCTCCATTGCTCCATATTAAAGAGCCTGTCCCGTCACGGCGTCTCCACCTCCGTACCGTAAAGGCCAAAGGCCTTTACCAAGATTATTCCGGAAACACCAGTCTGCACCATAAATCCCACCCCGATTTTCAAACTTATATATAGAGAGGATAGTTTGGGCGTGGAGGACACTCTATCATTCTCTCCAAGCCCAAACCCTTAAAAGAGAACAGAGAGAAATGTTAGAAAGGAAGACAAGAATTAGCGAGGAAATTAGGCACAGGGAGATGAGGGATGAAGGGTGTGAGAATGAGAGAGGGAGGAGGGGGGGTGGGAAGAAAAAGGGGCAGCAAAGGGGGGGTAGGATGGGGGTGGGGTCCATGGAGGCAGGACAATCCCCCTGTATCGATCACCGAGCGCCGGGCTCCAAGCTCGTCCGTGGTGGTATGTGCGTTCTGTCCGTGATTCATACCCGGGGAATATCCTCAACTACTCAAGGCATCCCCCTCCAGAAGGGCCCTACCCTCCCTTGAGAATATAAATATGTTCCACCCTGACCATGTCTTAGTGAATTTCTCATTCTGGCCCCTGTTTGTCAGGATTAAATCTTCCATTTTCTTGATGTCCTCAATCCTTCTCAGCCACATACCAAATGTCGGTGGTTGCGTGCTCTTCCATCTCATTTGGAGGCATCCAGTAGATGCCGAAGCAAGGAAGTCTTATATTTCTTTCGGGAAATATTCGTGGCATGGAGGAGAAAAAAGGCAGGGTCATCCGGAACAGGAATGTCAGTAAACTTTGAAATCGTTTCCCCAACCGTCTTCCAGAACCGCTCCAAAAGACGGCAGGACCAGAAGACGTGGAGAATCATACCCTCTTCTCTCCGACATCTCCAACATCTGTCTGACGATGTCGGAAAGATCCGGTGCAGCTTCGCCGGGGTATTATACCATCTGGTTACAATTTTAAAGTTAGTCTCCTGCGTTCTTGAGCAGATGGAAGATTTGTGTGTGAAATGTAAGATATTTTGTTTTTGGCGTGTCGAAAATCTGCACCGAATATCTCTCTCCCAGGCCCCCAGACAACTCGGACCACTGTCATCCGGTGACGTAATCAATAGTTGATATGTGTTAGACAGGGCACGGGGCATGGCACCTCCCTCCGAGCAATAAGCTTCATAGGAGGTCAAACTTTGGTTGAAACTGTCAGAGGGAGCTCAAAAAATGGTTCAGCTGAGTTGCTTTCCAAAAATCTAATTTATACAGGTCAGTGGTAGTCGCCCATTTGCCCCCTTAAAAAAGTGGGACGCCTGGTAGGTCCCAGACTTCCTAAGGGAACGGAACGCTGGGTCCGTGACCCCGGGGGAAAACTCTGGGGTTCCCAGAATCGGGCGGAGTGGGGAAATCTGCAATACAAGCCCGGCGCTCACAAAAAGAGACGCGCAAATGCGCGAGGTTATTCCTATGATAGGGTGGCTTTTCACACTGTTTGGTAATCGGCTGTGGCACCAAGGGGCCCTGTTCAGAGCCACCCCCGTTTGGGCTTGTTCCAGCTGGGTCCACAGTTTGGTATTGTGGTATCTGTTCCAATCTATCAGTCTGGTCAGATGGGTGGCCTGATAGTATCTACGGAGATCTGGTATCGCTAATCCTCCCTGCTGTTTCGGTCGGGTCAGCTGGCGGTAGTTAAGTCTCGGTCGTTTGTGAGCCCAAATAAAGTCGGATAGTAATGCCCTGGTCTGTGAAAAATAGTGAGAAGGGATATTGAGCGGCAAAGCTTGCAGAAGATAGAGAAATTTAGGGAGGATGCACATCTTGACGATGTTGCATCTGCCCAGCCAAGAGTGCAGACCCTTATTCCATTTGGCAAGCAGGTTACGATTTGTCGACAGTAAGGGGGGAGGAAATTTAAAACATAGACTTGGGATATAGTTGGTGGGATATAAATTCTCAAATATTTCAGGGCTGTATGGGTCCATTTGAATTTAAAATCCTGATGGAGCTTTGCTATAAGACCCTGGGGGGAGACCTATTCCCATTGCTTCAGACTTATGAAAATTAATCTTCGTATTGGAGATGTTGCCATACTCCCTGAATTCCTGCATCAAATTGGGGAGAGAAATTGTTGGGTTGGTCAGGGAAAATAACATATCATCTGCATATGCAGCAATTTTGTATTGCGTGTCTCCCACTGGAATCCCCGTAATGTTGGGATTGGCTCGCACCTTACGCAGGAAAGGTTCCAGCGACAGGGCGAAAAGGAGAGGGGACAACGGGCATCCCTGGCGAGTTCCATTGTGTATCTCAAAGGGTTCGGACAGAACCCCATTGACCTGGACCCGGACCGTCGGATTAGAGTAAATAGAGCCAATCCAATTCAGTAGCCTCTCGCCAAAGCCCACATGACGCAAAACAGAAGTCATGAATCTCAAGTTCACCCTGTCGAAGGCCTTCTCCGCGTCTGTCCCCAGAAAGACACAGGGGGTCTTGGTGTTATTGGCTATATGTAAAAGGTTAAGAACCCTGACCGTATTGTCTTGTGCTTCCCTGGTGGGCACAAAGCCCACCTGGTCCAGGTGGATCAGGGACGGGAGAAGGCCTTGTATTCTGGATGCCAGTAATTTCGTGAATATCTTAAGGTCCGTGTTGAGTAGTGAGATTGGCCTATAACTACTACATTGCGAGGGGTCCTTCCCATCCTTAGGGATTACCGTGATGTGGGCTAGCAGGGATTCCCTAGGAAATGTCTGTGTGGTCCCCAACGAGTTAAAGAATTTAAGCATAAAGTTCCCCAATGACGATAGCAACGTTTTATAGTATTGGGCCGTGAACCCATCTGGTCCCGGGGCCTTTCCGGTCTTCGCCGCCCCTACCGCCGCCTGCAACTCCTGCTGGGTAATAGGTTAATCTAGGGCCCTACCTACCTCCTTTGGTAGCTTGGGCATATCGGAAGCAGACAGATAATCCTCAATAAGGGTGTGGGAGAGGGAGGGAGTCTGTAAGTTATACAGAGACCCATAAAATTCTTTAAATTCCCCCGCTATCTCCCGGGGGAGGATAGCTTTCCGGTTGTGCGGAGTCTGAATATGGGGGACGTAACTCGCGAGCGCCTGGTCTTTTAACGTTTGGGCTAGAATTCTACTGCACTTATTGCCAGACTCGTATAAGATTTGTCGACATTTTTGTAATGCTGCCTTGGCTCGGAATTGCATTAAGTCGGTAATTTTATTCCGAAGAAGCCTGATTTCTGTTTCGCCTGCCGTAGTCTGGATGTGCTTATGCCTAGCCTCAGCTAGATGTAGGTCACTAAGTAATGCTGTCACCTGTGCGGTGTGTCTATTCTTGATGCGCGCCCCATGCTTGATCAGTACCCCACGGATGACCGCCTTATGTGACTCCCACACTATTCCTGGGCTACTGTCAGGGGTGTCATTGATAACAAAATAATGCTCTAATTCCTGGACCACATCCTGAAGCACCTCCTTGTCCTGCAACAGGCTTTCATTCAACTTCCACGTCTGTGCCTTGGCGGTGTTGCCGTCCGTCAGGGAATAGGAGATTAAAATGGGGGCATGGTCTGACCATGTTATTGTTTCAATAGAGGCATCTCTAAGGGCATGTAATTGGTCGTGAGGGATGAAGAAGTAATCAATTCTGGAATAATGTCTATGGGGCGTAGAATAGAATGTATAATCTCTCTCTGACGGGTGGAGTAACCTCCACGCATCAATCAGCTGTGCTCTGTGTATGGAACGTGCAATGCAATGCCTGACACTTGGGGTAATGGAGGAGTGCCCGGAGGATGTATCCTCCGTAGGTATTAGCGGTATGTTAAAATCCCCTCCTACTATCAATTGGCCTGAAACAAACGTCTGTAGAGTAGTCAGCGTCTTGGAAATAAAATGGTCTTGGCTGGAATTAGGTGCGTATATGTTTGCAAACGTAACTTCTACTCCCCCAATAGTTCCCTTAAGGAACAGGAATCTACCTTCCTGATCCATTTTTACTTCTGAGCATTTCCAGGGGACATGTCGAGCGATTAGAATAGAGACTCCTCTGGACTTTGAAGTCCCATTGGTGGAGTGATATACAGTAGGGTACAAATTGCTCCGCAAGCTTCCACTTCTAAAATGGGTCTCTTGGATCAGAGCCAGATCTACTTTAAGCCGGCGTAGATCCTGCAGAAGCATGCGCCTCTTTTCCGGGACATTTAAACCCCTCGCATTCAGGAAGAGGATCTTCACTGCCTCCATGGCCCCCGAGAAAGGGACCAAGGGGAGGGGCTGGGAACGGGGCTGTGAGAGGGGTGGGGGGGGGGGGGTCACAGGGAAAGTAGGGAAGGAAATGAGAGAAGAGAAGCAAAGGGATAGACTGAGAAAGGATGGAGTAAAGAAACGGTAATTAGCTGATTCTCAGATGGAGAACAGCGCGGTTCTAAATTTACAGCACAATAGTGCTAGTGCGCCCACCAGCATAAAACCGGTAATCGGGCGCAGTCCTATGTGGGGTTGGGGAAAGCAATGACCAGCGGAGAGGCAACCCGCCCTCCCCCTGCCCAGACTGTGACCGATTATGATAAATTGGCTGTAATGACAGCTACAATAACATAAATATACAACATAAAGGAAATGCAAGTTCCTAACAGATAACAGACAGCAGTATGCGTATAAACATTGTTTACAAACACTGGGCCAGATACTGCTAAAAGAACAAAAGTGACCACAGCACCCTGAAAACACTCCCATATTGTGGAAATGGATCGGGCAACCATCCCACCATCCCCACCCCCCCCAGGGGAAAAAATTGCCAGCCCCCCATTCAAAACTGACCCTCCGCCCAGCGCAAATATGCCCCGACCTCTGATCTCCGGTCTCAGCCATGCAAGGTGTTTTCCAGGGGGCCCTCCAAAAAAAAATAACCAACCACCTCCCCAGCCTCTCCTACCTCTCTTCCAGAAGGCCTCCCCCAAGGGAGAGACCTCCTGAACCCCAGGAGGTATCAGACCCCATCCTCCAGTCCAACCGTGCATAAAGGCAAGTTCAGGTGAAAACCATGGCCTTGGGAGTAGGAGACATGACAAGAGCTTCCCCATTCACCCATACAGTGACAAACAAACCCCCTCAAATAAGCAGAATAGTCTTCTTTTCTCCGTGTGGGGGGCATCCCTTCAACGGGGAGGGGGGGGGGGGCACCAAGCAGCCTGGGAGGTCCTCCAGCCAAAAAAAAAAAACGTCCCGGACAGATAGCGCAGACACCTGCAATCCGGCAAGCCCCCCTATAAGCTCCCCCCCATTAACTGCATCAGTGGGAGATCCTCATGGGGTCAAGTACCCCGGTGGTAAGGTTACAAGACAGTTAGCAGGCAGGGGCGAGTTCCGTGAGGAAGATGGCGGGAGGGGGAGCAAACCCCTCCCACTGTAAATACCATGGGGCGGTGTGGAGAGGGAGTACCCCCAGAAAAATCAAACAGCAAAAAAAGAAAAATTTTTAAAAAAACAGCATCATATCATGGGGGGGGGGGGGGGAGAGACAGGGGGAGGAAAAAGCAAAAACAAAAAAAAAAACAACAGAGGGGGAGAGAAGGGAGAGGGGTTCAGGGATACATCAGCACCGATCAGTCCGGCTCAAGATCCAGTGTAGACATGGTAGATGGTAGTTACAACTCACGTGACCCCTCCGCCGTCCGTGTCCGCGATCGCCTCCTTGCCCGGTACGGGCGCTGGGGTAGATGAATACGTTGGGGTGCGGAGCCTTGGCGGTATATTTGGTGTGGGATGGCCTCCAGCCAATCAGGGACGGGTACTGGATCGACCCCCAAAAAGGTAAAGAACGCTGGCAAGTCCTCAGTGGAGCGCAGAGTAAAGGAGCCATTGTCCCTCCGAAACGTAACCGCCAGGGGGTAGCCCCAGCAATAAGTGCATCCCCGTCTTCTGGCTAATTCCAAGGCAGGTCGCAGCAATGCCCTCCTCTGTAGCGTAGCTCTGGAGAGGTCTGGTAGCACTTTAACCGCCGCCCCATCGAAACTCACTTCTCCATGCTCCCAGGCCTTTCTGAGAATCAATTCCTTCTGGGAGTACCTGTGGAGCCTGCAAAGCACATCCCTTGGTCTCTCTGGGTCTGTTGATTTGGGTCCCACGGTGCGGTGTACTCTATCCAGCTCCACCGGCGGGGCAGGGGTAATAGCCAGGATCTTATGGAATATGGCCACCACCGTTGCCTCCAGATCCTCTGCTCCCGTGGCTTCTGGTAACCCCCGCAGCCGCAGATTATTGCGGCGGCTGCGGTCTTCCAAATCTTCCGTGCGGAGTTGCGCCTGCTCCAACTCTACCACCCGCTGCGTAAGGGATTGCAGTGTCGCTTCTCCGGACTCCACTCTGCCTGACAAAGCCTGGATGTCCCCCCTTACCTCCTGGATGTCGCGGGCATGGGCCTCCTCCACCCGTAAGATAAGGGATTCAATGTTCGCTTTAGAGGTTAGGGCCTCGAAGTCCACCCTGGTAGGCAAGGCCTGCAAGATCCACCGCAGGTCATCGGGCAGAATGGGTAATGGACGCGGCAGGTCGGCCATTTCAGCGTGCGGGGGGTTCAGTGGTGCCAGATCAGGGTCCCTGTCCGCGGGTAGGGTAGGGGAGACCGGCTCAGCAGGTAAGGGTTTCTCAGCGGTTCGGGGCGTCCCAGCAATGGCGCCAGGCGGGTTGCTGTGCGGGTCCCGCAGGTATTGGTGGATAGACCGCTGCGGAGCTCTCGAGCGGGAGCCCCCCCTCCCGTTGTCTTTCTAGCCACTCTTTCTGGGTATCAAAGGTTGGATTCATCACATAGGACCTTTCTGCAAGCAGCATCTCTTTTCTAACATCAATCTCCCGCCTTTTAGAAATCCCCTTCTCTCTTGCTACCTGTTGAATTAAAAGGCCCCTGAGATAGGCTTTCAGGGAGTCGTAGACCACCCCCCACGATGCTGTACCAGTATTCATTTGTACAAATTCTTGCAGTTTTTCTACTATTCCTCCAGAGCTGCCCATCAGTTCTAGCCAAGTTGCATTTATTTTCCACTCGATGTGTTGGGCTTTACCCCCAGCGTTTACAACCAACGACAGTGGGGAGTGATCAGAGACCCCTCTTGGGCCATATTCTGCACTCCTTATCAACGATAATGCTTCACTATTAGCTAGGGCCATATCAATTCTAGATAAGGTAAGGTGAGTACCTGAAAAACAAGAATATTGGTGTTCTTGCGGATATCGGGTTCACCATATATCAAATAGTCCCGTTTCAGATAAAAAAGCAGGATAAGCGGCCCTCAGCCGCTGTGTTATGACTATTCCCAGGTGGGAACCTATCTAAACCTCTGTCTGAAACTTCATTGAAGTCCCCCATCGCAATAATGGGGATACCCACTTTGTTTAATGTAAAATGCCACCAGTTCTTGTAATACCTCAAAATTAAATGGGGGGGGGGGGGGGGGGGGGTATATAGATATTCACTAAAACATATAATTTATTCTCAATTGAGCAGAACAGAAAAACAAACCGGCCCTGTACATCAATGTGACTTTCTCTACAGGAGAAGACTAATTCTTTCCCAATCATTACGCTCACTCCCCTCGAGTAGGAGGTGTGAACCGAATGATATTGGGAATGAAATTTATCACTACGCAATAGCGGAATGGTATCCTTGGTCAAATGCGTCTCCTGGAGAAAAAGGAGTCCGGGCCATGACCCCTCTAATACGGACAGAACTATCTTTCTTTTGATTGGGTCCCTCAGGCCTCTGACATTCCAAGAAACTATACTAAAGGTTTTATCCTGCATAAGCATAAAAAACGATATTTCAAAAATAACAAAAAAAAAAAAAAAAAAAGTATCAGGGTCAGGCAAGTTAGTGAGAGTTCTATGGACCCTCCCAAAACCAGTCTGACCCTCCACCCATTTGTGTTCCTTCTTCTTTAATGTGCAATCCAACCATTTCTCTAAGTATATCTCAAAACATATCCATATCAGTGTTAATCTTTGTAGTGCCTGAAATAATATGGTGCATCCACCCCGTGCCCACCCCCCCACCCTCCCTTACCCTCCCACCTCTGCCCACTTGGGCTACCCATCAAGGATTTTCTCGTGACCCTACCATACCTATCCCCTCTTACATCCCATCCTTGTAGTCCCAAGTTTATAAGTGCAAAGTGTATCCAAAATGGGAGCCTCATTTGCTCCTTAACAAACATTCCTCTAAATAACAAAACATACAAATCGAGGTGCACTCACCCTTCTCCACACTGGATTTCCTTTTATTCCTATCATTATTATAACATTATACCGTTATACCATTTTATACCATTTTAAAGTGTTATTGAAAGAAAAAAAAAAAAATTATTCTGCATTTTCTTTCCCCATTTCTCCTATTACTTTACATGAAAAACAAAATAACAATAGAACAATATAATCGCATAAACAAGTCGCAGGTCACAAGACCATTTTGTTTTCCTGAAACCAATGGTCTGCCTCAGCTGGAGTATTAAAAAAAACGTTTGACCCAGGGCTGATACTCGTAAACGTGCTGGATACAATAATGCATATGTTACCTTGTACTTAATGAAAATACGTTTGATCGGTATAAATTCAGCCCTACGTTTTTGAAGCTCTGGGGAGAAATCAGGGTAAATCAGGGTAAAAAGAGATCTTAGCCCCATTATACATAATATTTCCCATCTCCCTGGCTTTCCGTAACAAGGGCACCTTGTCATTGTGATTCAGAAATTTCAAAAGAAGGGGTCTGGGATGGCCTCCCATTTGGCGCATAGTCAAAGGAACACGATGCGCCCTCTCAAGACAAAAAAGGGAGAAAAAAATTGCAGAGCCTAGTATATCCCTGAGCCACCTCTCCAAAAACACTATAGGGTTTGAACCCTCACTTTGCTCTGGGAGGCCTAACACTCTAACATTATTTCTGCGATTTCTGTTTTCGATCGCATCAAGTTTTTCTGCCTGCATGTCCACTTTCCCCTTCAACCCCTTTATTTCACGTGACAGTGGAAACACATCATCATAGAGATTTATGATACATTTTTCTAGGGATATGAGAGTGATGTAAAAGCATCTGTGCTGGTGAGAAATCAATCGGGAATGTGGAAACTAGAGAAGTAATACGGTAGACTTCCTTCCATAAAAGGTTGAATAAGGGGGCAAGACCAAAAGATATGAAGTAAAGAGCCTTCTAAATCCATACATCTCCAACAATGAGAAGGTATGGAAGGAGAAAACTTATGTATGGAAAGTGGAGTTTTGTACCACCTAGAGAAAATTTTAAAACCATTTTCCTGAGTAGAAACATTAATGGAACCTTTATGTATATAGGAATAAATCTTACTCCATTCTTTACTTGAAAGATCGAGAGAGAGATCTTGCTCCCATCGTTGACTGGCAACATTGGATTTGGAGTCAATATCAGAGAAAAAAAAAGAATACATTTTAGAAATAACGTGTTTTTGAGGTTCAGTTTGAGAGCATAGTACTTCAAAGGAGGTTAGTGATTTTGTAAAAGATATACGTTTGAGAGGGTTATTCAAAAAATGTCTTATTTGAAAGTATAGCCAGAAAGGGAAAGAACAACTTGAAGTCTGTAAATGTAAATCTGATAAATTTAAAAAGGAACCATCATGAAAAAATTGCATGGCCCTAACTATTTTATGAGGCCAATTAGACTTGAAAAAAGAGTTTAAAATACCTGGCGGGAAGTCAGGATTATCACAAATGGGTGTGAAGGGACCTGGAGAAGAAGAAATATTATGTTTTTTACAAGCTTGATTGAATATTTGTATAGTATTGTGAATGAGAGGATGTTGTCTGCAAGTGTGTGGTACATGAGTGGGAGAAATCCAAGGTAGTTGGTGAAGAGGAATATTAGTAAATGAATGTTCAATGGATATCCAATCTTTAATAGAAGAGTGAATATTCCAGTCAACTATTCTTGATAGGTGACAGGCCCAATAATATTTAGAAAAATTTGGAAGACCAATACCCCCTTTCAATTTAGGCATGGTCAGTCTATCAAAACGAATTCTTGGTCTGAGTTTACCCCACAGAAATAAAGAGCAGGCACTTCGGAGTGAGGCAAAAAAGGCGCGTGGTAGCTTAATGGGTATAGTTTGAAAAAGATAAAGAAGTCTTGGAAGGATGTTCATTTTTATTATAGAAGCTTTACCAAACCAGGAAAATATACCAGTGGACCAAGAATGTAAGTCTTTTTGTATATTTTGAAGGATGGGAATGTAATTTTTAGAGTAGAGTTTAGACAAATGAGAGGGTAATTGTATACCAAGGTAAGTGATTGAATCAGTATTCCATTTAAAAGGAAAATTTGATTTACATCGGGAAATATCATCAGCGTCTAAAGATATATTCAGAGCTTCGGATTTATTGAAATTTATTTGAAGATTAGATGGAAGTTTAAATGTGGCAAAGTCTTTAAGCAAGGATGGAATAGAAATATGAGGATTAGTAAGAAATAACAGAATGTCATCAGCAAAAGCTGCTAGTTTATAAGTGTTGTGGGCGATAGTAATTCCATGGATGTCAGGATTAGAATTGAGACAATGAAGTAAAGAGTGAGTACAAAAATTAAAGGGGATAGGGGACATCCTTGACAAGTGCCATTGGAAATTGGAAAGGCGTTCGATAGGTGGCCATTAACTCTCACTCTCGCAGTCGGGGAGGAGTATAATGCATGAATAAATTGCAACATGCGTTCGGGGAGACCAAATATTTTGAGAGCTTCAAACATATAATCCCAGGCCACTCTATCGAATGCCTTCTCCGCATCTAGATAAGAAAAAAAACACGTTGTTGTGAGGAAGACAACCAATGATGTAGATTAATAGCTTTCGTTGTATTATCTTTTGCTTCTCTACCTGGAATGAAGCCTACTTGGTCTAATGAAATTAATGTGGGCAAGAAGGGTAAAAGACGATTGGCCAAAATTTTTGCATAAATCTTCAGATCCACATTCAGCAATGAAATTGGACGGTAATTAGAAACAAGGGATGGATCTTTATGAGGTTTAGGAATAACTGTTATATGAGCAGTGAGTAAATCAGGCGTAGGAGATTTGTGTAAAGATAAGAAATTAAAAGCATTTAGAAAATGTGGGCGGAGGATTTCTATAAAAGAGCCATATCAAGTTCTTTAGAAGAAATAGGTTGTGCTATAGTGAGAGAGTCTTGTTCAGAAAGTTTTCTCGTGGTATATTTAGATAAAAAATCTTGAATTTTTTTTATTCGGGTGTTTCGTTCAGAGTCTGAAATGGAGGGCAATAAATTGTATAGACGTGTATAATAATTAACAAAGTGATTAGCAATATCAGTATTAGTAACTAACTTGCGTCCCGTGGAAGTGGTGAGGGAATGAACAGTAGAACGTCTCTTCTTGAGTCTCAAAGCATTAGCTAATAGTTTCCCTGCTTTGTTCCCGTATTCATAAAAACGTTTTTGATTTAATATGTAATTGCGTTTATAGTGATTATGCAATTCGGCTAACAAATCTTTTCTAGCTTGAATAAGATCATTTAAAGAGGAAATAGCCTGTGAAGATTTATGTGCCATTTCCAAATGGCGAATACGAGATGTCAAGTTATTGATTTATGATTGTTTTTCTTTTTTGCGTTTTGAGGAAAGTGCAATAAAGTAACCTCTTATAACGCATTTGTGCGCTTCCCAGGACACCTTAAAGGTGAAACATCAGGAGAGGTATTTTCAGCAAAATATTGATTCAGTCTCTCAACAAGGATGGGAGCAAATCTTTTTTCTGTGAGAAGGTAGGGATCTAGACGCCAGATAGATGGTGTTGAAAGTACATCAGGAAATGACATGGACATCGAAATAGGGTGATGATCAGATAAAAACATAGGATCAATAGTGGCAGAAGTGAGGAAAGGTAGGTCTTTCTGAGAAAGAAATAGATAGTCAAGTCTAGAGTAACGCTTATGTGGTGCAGAATAAAAGGTGTAATCTTTCATTGTAGGGTATAGTGTACACCATGTATCATGTAGAGATAAATTTTGAAGTTGAGTTTTAATGGAGCATAAAACTGTATAAGGGAGTGATGAGGAACTGGTAGACGTATCCTGAATAGGTATCAAGGGAACATTAAAATCACCTCCTACAATGAGAATACCAGAATAAAAATCAGACAGTTTCTGCAAGGTTGATTTAAAAAATAGGGATTGTTTAGAATTAGGAACATAAATATTAGCTAAAGTGATAGGTTTACCATGAAGCGATACTTTCAAAAAAAGATACCTTCCCTCTATGACTATACAGGAGTCCAAAATTTGGAAAGGGCATTTAGCAGCAATTAAAATAGAAACCCCCTTGGATTTCGAATGGAGATTAGTGGCATGAAAAAAAGATGGATATCGGGCATCAAGAGAAGCACGGATTAAGAATGAAATGATATAAGGAGTGCTGGACATGACAGTGTGGATGAGGGACACAGAGGGTTAAGCTTTATGGGTGGAGCTGAGGAAAAAGGTTTGCAGGAAACAAGTTCAGTGTAGGGGAGGGGTCATATAAAAGGGAGGGGTGTGGCTTTAAGGGATCATTCAGAGCCCAGCGTGACACAGAGGAGGCAGTTTTTTCGCTGCTCCTCTGCGATGGCTGACCTGGAGGGACTCTTCGCGCGGCTGCGACGGGCGGCGGAGGTGCACGGCGCGGATTGGCTACGGGACCGCGTGGGTGACCTGGCGGACGGCGAGGAGGACGGCGGCGGGACAGGTGAGGTGCAGCTGCGCGCGCGGAGGTCTCGGCCTCCGGCGCATTTTTCTCCGGGGACTACACCTCGGCCACCTCGTGACTCCCGGAGCCCGGGGAGGACCGTTCGGTCCCCCCGGCGAAACGACCGGTACTCGGCTCTCCCCGGTCCGGGCGGTCGTTGCGCCGCCGACCGGAGGGGGGCGGGGCTTCGCGGCAGCATGGCACTGGCTCCGGGCCTGGGCGGGGCCCGGTGGAGGAGGGGGGAGTGCGGGTGGCTCGGGGTCTGGTTTTCGGGGGGGGTGCACGTGGCGGTGGATCAGAGGCCTGCGGGCTCAGGGGCTGTGATCCGCACGGTGGGGGGGCGGGGGGTGACTCGGGGGGGGGCGCATACTTGAGGGGGGGGGGTGGGCGGGTCGCAGAGGGCCGCCAAGGTGCCTGGCAGGGCCGGTTTCAGACGCCGGCATGCCGGGGGCGGCGGGGGGAGGAGGGCATTGCCTGCTGTTCCGGATCGCATGGACCGGAAGGACCGCTCGGAGCACAGGGGGATGGCGGCGTCCCCGGTGCGCTGGTGAGGTCGGGTCCGAGAGCGAGCTGTCCCAGGAGGAGGAGGTTCCTTTGCTGCGCCCGGACCGGTACAGGTCGGCGGGGCCCCGGTGGGGCCAGGTAAGTTGCGTGAGTCTGCGTTGCTGGCAGAAGCTTTGCGTGGTCTGATGGGGGTGTCACAGGGGGGTTCTGGGCCCACGGGGTCCCGGGATGACATGGGGGGGGGTTTCAGCTGGTCCGTTGGGGGGCGGGGCCAGTAGCCTCGGGGGGGCCCTCGGGTCCGCTGCAGGAGCTGTTGGAGGGGTTGCAGGCCCTAGTTGGTAAGTTTGCTGGGGGCTCGGGGTCGCCTCAGGTGGGCCCCTGGCTGAGTCATGGGGGGGGCCGGGGGGTCAGAGGCTGCGCCTGCGATGGACGCACCGCCTGCGGTGGCGTCGGGGAGCGTGGATGCGGGGGCTGGGGGCTCGGGGGTCCCCCGGTGACCGCGGACCCGGGGGCGCGGTCCAATCTGGTTAGGCTCACGGATGCTGCCCGGTGCGAAGTTTATGTTTGCTTCGAGGGCCCGTTGGGGGCGCATTTGAAGCAGGAGGTGCGGGACAAGATTGCGGCAAGGGTGAGTATGTGGAGATTTTCTCTTTACTCCCCCTCGAGAAGTTTAACTTGGATAGGGTCAAGCCGGACAGTTCCAAGAAGGACGACGAGGAGAAGCGTAGGTATCGGCTGATCCCGCGCACATTTGCGAATTGGCTTCAGGCGTTCGCTATCCTGGCTAGCGTGATAGGGGAAGAGAACCCCGAGCATTGCTCGGCGTTATTTTGTTACCTGGACGCGATTGGTGAGGCTCATCGGGTGTATGGGGGGTTGGCGTGGCTGCGCTATGATGAGCAGTTTCGTCAGCGGAAGGCTGTGCGGGCGGAACTGCGCTGGGATCACAAGGACATAAGCCTATGGATGAGGCTTATGTCTGCGCCGCGGACGCCCACTCCGTTTCTTCAGGGGGGGGCCGGGAGTGCGTCGTCCTCGGGGCTGCTGGCCGGAAAGAAGTGGGGGGTGTGCTGGCCCTTTAATGAAGTGGCTTGTAAATTCGGGGGCGCGTGCCGTTTCAAACATGAGTGCTCCGGCTGCGGCGGCACCCACCCCCTGTCCCGCTGTTTCAAAAAGGGTAAGCGCGCCGGCGATGCCGGTCACAAAAGGGATGACGCCGGTGAACCTGGGAAGGATGCTTCCTTTCCTAAATAGGTATCCGGATGGTGAGGCGGCGCGAGGGTTGATTTCGGGCTTTCGGGACGGTTTTAGGATTCCCTGTTCTTTAGCGGGGGTGCCTCCGTTAGCCAGGAATTTGCGCTCGGCTTTGGATCACCCGGGGGTGGTTGATGACAAATTGGGTAAGGAGGTGGCGCTGGGCCGGATGGGCGGGCCTTTCGAAGTGCAGCCGTGGGGGGACCTGGTGGTTTCCCCGTTGGGTGTAGTTCCTAAGAAGGAGCCGGGGAAGTTTCGCTTGATTCATCACCTGTCTTTTCCGAAAGGGGGGTCGGTCAACGATTTCATTGACCCGGAGGCGTGTACGGTTTCCTACACGTCTTTTGACGCGGCGGTTCGGTGGGTCAGGCGGTATGGTCGCGGGGCTCTAATGGCCAAGGCGGATGTGGAATCGGCGTTTCGGCTTCTACCGGTCCACCCGGACAGCTTCCGGCTGTTGGGGTGCCATTGGCGGGGCAAGTTCTATGTAGATTTGTGCCTGCCCATGGGTTGTTCCATTTCTTGCGCCTATTTTGAAGCTTTTAGCTCATTTTTGGAATGGGTAGTGAGAGATGTTTCGGGCCTGGAGTCGGTCATCCACTATTTGGATGACTTTCTGTGCGTGGGCCCGCCTGCCTCCAATGTGTGTGCGATTCTTCTGTCCACGTTGCAGCACATTGCGGGCAGGTTCGGGGTGCCGTTGGCGGGGGATAAGACGGAAGGCCCGGTTACGGAATTGAGTTTTTTGGGGATAGTGATTGATTCGCTGGCAATGGAGTGTCGATTGCCAGAGAATAAATTACGGGGTCTGCAGGCAGAGTTGGCGGGGATGCAGGGCCGGCCGAAGGTTCAGCTTAGGGCCCTGCAGTCCCTGTTGGGCAAGCTGAATTTTGCTTGCCGGATTATCCCTATGGGCCGTGTGTTCTGCCGACGGCTGTCGGGGGCCACCGCCGGGGTGACCGGACCTAATCATTTTGTGCGTTTACGGAAGGAACACAGGGAGGACCTGCGGGCGTGGCATGAATTTTTGGAGTCGTATAACGGGCGGGCCATGTGGATGTCAGGGCCGGTGAGCAACTTCGATGTGGAGTTGGTTACTGACGCGGCTGGGTCTACGGGTTATGGGGCATTTTTTCGGGGCCGGTGGAGTGCTGAACCTTGGCCGCGCTCCTGGGAGGTTGCGGGGTTGTTGGGCAATTGGTTTTGCTAGAATTATTCCCGGTAGTGTTGGCGTTGGAGCTGTGGGGGGAGGAGTTTCGTAATTTGAAGTTGCGCATCAATTGCGACAACATGGGGGTGGTTCAGGTCATCAATCGGATGACTGCTTCCTCGCCCCCGGTCATCCGGCTGCTACGGCAGCTGGTTTTTCGATGTTTGCGGCTCAATGTTTACGTTTATGCAGTGCACATACCTGGGGTGGAGAATTCCTTGGCTGACTCGCTCTCTCGTTTTCAGTGGGACAAGTTACGGCAGCTGGCGCCGGGAGCGGAGTAGTCGGGGGCACCCTGCCCCGGGTGGATGTGGGAGCTGCCCTTGGAATCGCCGCAGGTTGGTTGAAGAGGTCATTGAGTGAGGCTACATGGTCCGATTATTCTAGGGTGTGGGCGGAATGGTGGGCGTTGCTGCGCGAGGATGGCGTAGCTGGTCGGGGCTCCGACCAACGCTGGGTGGTATTGTACTGGGTGGCCCGGAACATAGAGATGGGACTGTCGCCTGCGTCTATTGAGCGGAAGCTGGCAGGGTTGGCCTTTTTGTTTAAGATGTGGGGGGAGCCAGACGGGACGAAGGATTTTTGGGTGCGGCAAACGTTGAAGGGGTACAGGAAAGATCGGAATGGTCGGGATGCGCGCCGGCCGGTGTCGTTTGACAATTTGGTGGCAATTTGTTCTCGGCTGGTGGACGTTTGCTCGTCTGCTTACGAGACCGTTCTGTTTACGGCAGCTTTTTCGTTGGCGTTTTATGGGGCGTTTAGGATAGGGGAGTTGGTGTGTCGCTCGAAACGGGTGGCTGGGGGTGTGTTGGATCAGGATGTGCAGGTGGTTGCGGATCGGGTGAATATACGGTTGCGTAGGTCCAAGACTGATCAACGGGGCAAGGGAGTGGCGATTACGCTGCTCGCCCTTCCGGGCTCGGCTGTGTGCCCGGTGGCGGTGGTACGGGCCTTCCGGGCGGTGCGGCCTGCGGGGGCGGGCCCCTTTTTGGTGCATGCGGAGGGCTCTTTTCTATCCCGGTTTCAGTTTGTGTCGGTTTTTCGGCAATGCCTGAGAGCGGTGGGTTTGGATGAGCGGGAATACGCGTCACACTCTTTCCGGATCGGGGCGGCAACGGAAGCGGCACGATGTGGGCTGGAGGAGGCGGTAGTTCACCGGATTGGCAGGTGGGAGTCCCGGAGGTTCCGGTCCTATGTCCGGCCGCAGTTGATACGGGGGTAATTTGGGGTGCGGCTGGGGGTGTTGTTTGTTGTCGGGATTTCTGGGGGGGAGTACTGTGATTGTAACATTACGTTGGTTGTTGTGTTATTTCTTTTGTTTTCATTCCAGATGGAGGTTCTCCACGCCTCGTTTGGATCCTGGGGCATTCGTACGTGTGCTGGGGGGCCAGGAGAGGTGATTCTCTACCAGCAGGCAGGCAATTGGGTATCCCCAGGCGGGTGGCTAGGGTGATGTGGTTGGGGTTCCCGGGCATGCGGTGGGAGCGCGTTATGAGGGAGGTGGAGCGCTTCGGTTTGAGAGACAGGCCCCCGGATGTGCTGGTTGTTCATGCTGGGGGCAACGACCTGGGCGTTCGAAAGGTGAAGGATATTTTGGCGGACATTAAGGCGGACGTGTTGCGCCTGCGAGTCCTTTTCCCGGGCACCATTTTGGTGTGGTCGGACATTGTGGCCAGAACGGTGTGGCGGTGGGCTAGGTCTTTAGCCAGCATTGAGAAAACTAGGATAAGGGTGAATAAGGTGGTTGGGCGGTTTGTGGTGCAGAACGGGGGCATTGTGGTTCGACATCGGGAGTTGGAGGTGAATGTGGGGCTTTATCTTCGGCAGGATGGCGTTCACCTATCGGATGTGGGGATTGACCTTTGGTCCTTGGGCTTACAGGAGGGGATACAAAAAGCTCTTCGGGTGTGGGGTGGCCCTCAAGGTTGAGGGGGTCACCCTTTCGGGCTGTGGCGGTGTGTTTTCTGGTGGTTTCTGACGGTAGACAGGTACTCAGAAGGGATCTGAGGGTGTGGGGGGCTCATCTAACGATCGGCCCCTCTGGGTATTCCTGAACGTTGGAGGGAATACGGTTATGTTCACTGGCGGAAGTTGTCTCCGACCGGTCACAGGTGGAGGCCTTTGGGAAGTTGGTCAGGTGTACCGCAGTGATTTGGTATTGGCTTAAGTGGGGTCACCGTCAGAGATCATCAGAATGGGCAGTTAATGTTATTTAATGTGGTTTAATGTTAATAAAGTTATTTATATTTATATATTTATATATATTTATATATTTTCATATTTACAAGTTATTGGAGTGAATTTTGAGTTATGTTTAATAAAGGCTGTTGTGGCCAGTTTACTCCAACCTATGGTGTGGTCTCGTTTCTAATAGGGGAAGGTATGGGTAAGGAATAATATAAGGGGAACATTCAGACTACACTAGTCATGAAGTTTAGGAGTGGAATTCGTTTTAAAATGTGTTTCTTGCAAGAAAATTATATCAGCTTTGTTTTTATGCATATAGGAAAGCAATTGTGAACGTTTCTCTGGTACATGAAGACCTCTAATATTCAAGGAAATAATTTTAATGGTCGGCAAAGAAGATTTAATATGTGAATAAGCCATTGTACGATATGAGATGCAGGAGAAAAAGAAGATAAAATATTATACTGCAAGTAAAAAAGAGAAAAGAAAAAAAAAAAAATTTAACAAATAAATAAATATATAAATAAATAGGTATGAGATCAAAAAGGGGTAAAACCGGGGATAAACAAGAACCCGCTTGTTGATCCGTGAATGGTAGATAATAAATCTACCAAAATACCAGATATCGATCAGTGGTATGAGTAATAATTAAATATTTTTTATTATGTGTGAGAGTAGCGTATACCACTGTGAGAGAACGAGGTTGGACACAAAAAAAGAGGTGTCTTTTAGTAATTAATAATAAATTTCCCGTTGAACAGAGATAATGAACAACATAAAATGGAGGAGGTAAATACATAAAAAAATGAATAGAGTATTCGAAGAGTATCGCAATGTAAAATATGGGTGTCATTAAAAAGTATGCTATGTTAAGCGCAATTTCTGTTTTTCCACTGTGTTCCGACGGTGATCGTTGTCTGCGGTGACGAATTGTTTGGGTATCCATCTGTTCGCAATGAAGCTGGGCTGAGCCTGTGATCCGTGGACGAAAGTCCGCATACCAATCCGGTACTGCAGTAAAAGGGATATCCAGTGTAGAGCAGAAATGACGCAGATCTTCAGGCACTCTGAGTAGGGCTGTGCGGCCTAGTGATGACGCAGATAAACAAAAGGGAAATTTCCAGCGGTACGGAATACCGCGTTTACGGAGAACATCAAGAAGGGGTTTAAGTTCCCTGCGTCTCTAGTGTAATACCGGAAAGATCCTGGAATAGATGCAATTCTGTGCCATTAAAAAGGATTTTAGAATCATTGCGACCTTTTTTGAGAATGTCTTCTTTAAGCTGAAAGTCAATTAAGTGACAGATGACATCTCTAGGCGGATCAGATTCTCTACCTTTAGGTCTGAGAGCACGATGGATTCTGTCTATTCCTAGAGGAGTTGCAGGGGGCTTTCCTAATAGATTATTGAATATAATCATAACAGTAGACTTAAGGTTGTCTGTATCAATTGATTCAGGAAGGCCTCTCAAGCGTAAATTATGACGTCTGCCACGATTGTCGAGATCTTCAATGTGTCTATTGAGGTCACGTAGTTGAAGGGAGTGTGTATCAATATATTGATGAGCGGAGTTAATAGTAATAGAATGTTCATCTTGTATTTTTTCTATTGTAGTAACACGTCCAGCAATAGATTGGATATCAATGCGAAGATCAGATATAGCTGCCATTAACGTAGTTTTAATATCTGCCGCAACTAAATGTAAATCCGAAATGCTGGGGTGTTGATTTTGCATAAGCATAATGTTATTATCAGACGACTGTGATAGGGAATTATCAGCCATAGGTATACCGGAATTTGATTGCGCAGTTGAAGATGAATCAACAGCAGTGGTATTGGACCGGAACATAGCCGGGATTGTAAGAGAGGAATAACAGCTCAGATTTCGGGGAGACCGAGACCTTGAGGTGGAGGAGTTCCTAGACGATGTACCCATGTCAATTTGGGTGTAAAAAGAATGAATAAATACCTCCGTATTTTTAAGGTAAGTAGCCCTGTCAGCGGGAGTGGAGGAGTTAAGCGGCCATCTTCATCAGTGTCCAAGCCACGCCCCCATCACCCCTGTTTCTTTATCTAGAAAGAGATTTTGTTTTTGCCTTTAATTGATAAAGTGACAGATTTCTTGTAACCCCTTTCTGCCTAAGCTGGCCCATTAAGGAGATCTAATGCAGTGTCACTGGTGAAGTTAGATAGCCTCAGTCCCAGATAGTGTCAGGGTACCCGCCACATACTCCCTAAAAAGAAACAGCGTGGGGTCACCTCCCCCATGCATATCAGGCCCTTCGTGTGTCACCATCTATGGGCAGGGCCACTCGGTGATGTCACCAGTGACTCCTCCCCTTAGCTATTTAAGCACTGTCAAATGGCAGAGCAGGCAGTCGGTAGGAGCCTTTGTCTGGGTCAGATTTTTTTTTTTCAGGGCCGGCGGTGCGGTCGGCATCGTTATTGACATTGGACTTTGTCAAAAACTGTGTGTGTTTTTATTTCTTTGACACTTTTTTTGGTGAATGAGTAGGGGTACAATGTACCCCTATGCATTTACATGGGGGGGCTTGTTAAAGGGGGTTTCCAGATTCCGATAAGTCTTCTGCCAGCAGACCCCCACAACTACCGCTCAAGGTTGTGGGGAAGAGGCCCTTGTCCCCATCAACAAGGTTATAGGGAAGGGGCCCCCTGCGCTCGCTCATCCCCTCCTTTTCTTGACCTTCCAGGCTGCATGCTCAGATAAGGGTTGGGTATGTATTTTGGGGGGACCCCATGCTGTTTTATTTTATTTTTTCATCATTTTTTATTCACGGCATGTTTTCTTTACATTCAGCTGTCAGTAGGGAACCCGCTGACAGCTGATGAGTCATCCATTGTTAAGGACATGGCGACCGGCTTCATGGCCCGCTCCTTAGTAACCAGCTATTGGGGGGGGGGGGACCACCACGCTGTTTCTGACAATTGTTGCATGTGATACCACCAGCAAAACCTTGATAGTAAATATGCATGTTTTTTTACTCTCTGTTCCTTTTCTGAATTGGATCTAAGAGCTTACCGCATGTTTTTTTGTCGATATTTACCGGCACATTTTTCATTTTGCAGTAAATACCGCATAATCGTTATTTTTTTGTGAATTGGACTTTTTTTTACCACTTGCGATAATTTATGTAAATGAGTCACATGACTGTGTTATCACATGTGGAAACGTTGGTGAATTGACCACTTAGTACTGTTGTTTTCGTGTAGGGTTGAAATATCAATCAATTTGAATTCTGTGTGAAGAATAGCTGGTTGTTAAGGAGTGAGCATGGACCTTAACAACCGATGACTCACCTGCACATCTGAAATGTAAACAAAAGCATGCCGGTGTTGTACCACATCACTTCAGGTGTGGCTCCGTCACTCAAACAGCTGACGGGGGGTTTACTGCGATTTTGGCCCTTGATCGTGCATGCATGAGAGCTAACGGAGTTCGAGAAATATTATGCTCTCAAGTGGGTGGACCGGTGGAGACGGAGAGATGGTTACATGTCAGAAACAGCCCGCCCACCCCACTAACATGCCCCGAATTGCGCGACTCTTATGTATGGCCAGGGTCCAGAAAAATTATGGACTCGAAGGGGCAGGTGGAGAGTTGGTGGGAGGGGGAGATAGAGGGAGCTTGGAGAGGGGGGCGGGGCCCCATGCATAGCACTGAGTCCAAGTACAGTACATTGTTCTGCCATCAAATACTCTCCCACTGTGCCCAGCAAACGCCTCACTGTGCCCAGAAAATGGCCAGTAAACGCCTCACTGCACCCAGCAAACGCCTCACCACGCCCAGCAAACACCTCACTGCGTCCAGCAAATGCCCAGCAAATGCCTCACTGCGCCCAGCAAATGCCTCACTGTGCCTGTCCAACGCAGCCACTGTGCCCATCAAACACTGCCTCACTGTGCCCATCAAACGCTGCCTCACTGTACCCATCAAACGCTGCCTCACTGCCCATCAAACGCAACCACTGTGCCCATAAATTGCCACAACTGTGCCATCAAAGGCAGCTACTGTACCCATCAATTGTTGCCAGTGTGCCCATCAATTGCTGCCAGATTGTCAAACCGTAGCTGTGCTCCCTGGGGATATGCTGATCGCCCATCCGTGCTGCTGTTGGGAGCCCAGGCGACCATAAATGAAGGACCTGCATGTCATGGTAAGTGAGACCATTCCATATCCCACTCCATCTTCCCCAAGGACAGGGACCCCCTTCCCCCTTCTCCCCCCTGAGGACAGGGACTCCCTTCTCTCCCTCCTGGGAACAGGGACCCTCTTCTCCCCTGGGGACAGGGACCCCCTTCTCACTCTGAGACAGGGATCCTATCTCACCTGGGGGTAGGAACTCCATCTCCCCTGGCAACGGGGACTTCATCTCACCTAGGGACCCCATCTTCCCTGGGGATCAGGACCCCACCTCCCCTAAGAACAGGAACCTGATCACCCTGTGTGTACCAACCTCACTGCCCTGCCTGCCATGTGTCCTGTGTGAGGGCCCTCCTGTGACAGCTCTTATCAGGAGTTCATCCCACTGTGTGATCCCCCTACATGACTGATCCCTCTGTGTGCACCCCTTACACGGGGAACCCCTCTGTTTGCTCCCCCTACATGTCTGCATACTCTAACCACCACCTGTACCATTTCCACATCCTCTGACTGCCTTCTGTATCCTGTGCACATGTTCCGACCACCTCTTGTACCATGTCTGCAGCCTCTAACCATCTCCTGTATCTTGTCTGCAGTCTCTAACCATCTCTTGTATCCTGTCTGCAATCTCTGACTATCTCTTAATTAATTGGGGGAGAGAGAGTTTAGGAACTTTTACGAAAATTATGGCCTGGTAAGGCCACCTATTAACATCCCGTGGGACTTTGAATGAAACAATGATCTGGTAGGGTCATATGTTTCCATCCCTATATTGATAAATTGAGGAGAGCAATGAGGGTGGGACTTTACATAAAGTGCGCGAGTGCAACAAAGTAAAATTTGGTAAACAATTGAGAAAATGTATTGATTGGTTCATAAAAATTAATTAATAAATAGACAGTATACATACAATATTATCAACTCCATATAAGAATAGATATCTGCAGTAAACATAATGAAACAACTATACATAGTAATATGAACACAAAGAAATTTCCACAGTACACCAAATTTATGTTGATATAAAACCATAAATATGAGGTAGTGCCTGCATGACAGGTAGCTTGAATATCCAGTAGAGAAAACATTCATGAAAATTATGGAAAGTTAGGTACAGTTTGTAATGAACAGGACATTTGGTAGCTCTACGCATTTTGTGGCTGAGGTACCACTTGTCAGGAGCAAGCGCATGGCTTAAATATGAGGTAGTGCCAGGTAGCTCGAAAATAACCAGTAGTTACATAGTTACTAAGGTTGAATAAAGACACCAGTCCATCTAGTTCAACCTGTCTACAATTGTCCCTATACCTGTACATTGCACACTCACATCAGTCCCTACCCTCAAGGAGCCCGCAATCCAAGGTCCCCATTCATATACTAGGGCCAATTTTGGACAGAAGCTAATTAACCTACCTGCATGTCTTTGGAGTGTGGGAGGAAACCGGAGTACTCAGAGGAAACCCACGCAGGCAGAGGGAGAACATGCAAACTCCAGGCAGGTAGTGTCGTGGTTGGGATTTGAACTAGTGACCCTTTTTACTGCTAGGTGAGAGAGCTAACCACTACACCACTGTGCCACAGGAGAGAAAACATTAATGAAAATAATGAAAATTATGGAAAGTTAGGTACAGTTTGTAATAAACATGACATTTGGTAGCTCTACGTGTTTTGTGGCTGAGCTACCACTCGTTAGGAGAAAGCATGTATCTTGTCTAGAATAAAAATAGTATAGAAATAGTCTGTTAATTACAGACATAGAGCAGAGGTGGGGTGATAAGAAAAAACCCCACCCAGAATACATGCTTATGCATAGTGGTTGAAATGAAAGTGGCTAAAAGTCAGGCGCTGCCAGCCATTCGGAGGCACCATCCTTGAGAGCTGAGGTAGACAGGTCAGTGGAGGCAACCCACAAGGCGTCATCCAGCCTGCATGAACTCACGAGGCAGGTCTGCATGTAAAGTGAGAAGTTTAGTGAAAGTACTAAGCAAGAAGTGCCACCAAGGAGTGAACTGGAGTGAATTTGTGAACTGAAATAAAGTAGTGGTGAGGGGAAGGAATGAGAAAAAGTGAAATGGGAAAAGATAAAGGAAAAAGGGAGTGCAATCATAAGTGAATTAACCCAGGAGTGAATACAAGAGGATTGCTGATAAAAGGAGAAAACCAAGTGCCACTGAAAAACCATAAAAAAGAATGGAGGGAAGTGAGGAGGAAAACAAAGGGGGGGGGGGGGGTGGAGCAGTGACAGTACCTGGTGAGAGAAATAAGCCGAAAAGAGGGGAGTGACATCCCCAAGCATCCAGTGTATTGGGAGCCTCGAGAGCTAGCACCGCCGAAGTGCCGCCCTTATAGGGCCAAGGGCCACCCACCTCCGAATGGCTGGCAGCACCCGACTTTCAGCCACCTTCATTTCAACCACTATGTGTGAGCATATATTCTGAGTGGGTTTTTTTTCTTATAACCCCACCTCTGCTCTATGTCTGTAATTAATAGACTATTTATATACTATTTTTATTCTAGACAAGCCACGCACTTGCTCCTGACAAGTGGTACCTCAGCCACGAAATGCATAGAGCTACCAAATGTCGTGTTCATTACAAACTGTACCTAACTTTCCATAATTTTCATTAATGTTTTCTCCACTGGATATTCAAGCTACCTGTCATGCAGGCACTACCACATATTTATAGTTTCATATCAACATCAATTTGGTGTACTGTGGAAATTTCTTTGTGTTCATATTACTATGCATAGTTGTGCGATGGAACCGATCCCACACTGCGATTGAGTGCTTCCATCAGTATACCGCTTCCTAAGTCTGAATATAGAGATTGGATATTCCAACCGCTCACAAGCACAAAGCAAGACGACACATTCGCTTAGCTGCTCAACATGGACTCAGTTATTAGAACCAAAATGCCAAGTATTAATAATACAGCAGAAGACTAAAACCTAATCTAATTAGCATGAGCTAATTATCTAAATCAACACTCAGACTAGTTGACTGAGGGATAAGACTTTTTGGCTCCTAGCTCACTAACAATTCAATAAACGTTACCATAAACATCAACACAGGGTTAATTAGCACAAACAACAATGTGTGAATACTCCTACAAGCCAGACTAGACTCATTTACACAACAGACAGGTGACTGGAGTTCATGACATTAGCATCTAACAGTTTGTGTCCCAACAGCATGAGGCAACACACATTATATATACATATATACAGCATTGAATCTGACTAGCACAGATTATAGTGGGGTTCTCATTCACCCTGTGCCCCTTAAAATCCAGGACCCATAATCAGTCGGCAAGAGGCTCGCATTTAGTCCTCTCAAAAAGCCTGTGTCCCGGCTAGGTCTGTCACAAGTTGTTTCATTATGTTTACTGTACATATCTATTCTTATATGGAATTGATAATATTGTATGTATACTGTCTATTTAATTAATCTTTATGAACCAATCAATACATTTTCTCAATTGTTCACCAAATTTTACTTCGTTGTGCTCACGCACTTCATGTAAAGTCCAACCCGCGTTGCTCTCCCCAATTTATTTTTGACTATCTCTTGTCTTTTATCATGTCTCCAGTCAGACATGTATGGACTGTGGAGAGGAGACTATAGAATAAAACCCAGGGCCACCAACCTGGAGCCATCTGAGCCCTGAAAGCTGCACCGGAGAGGAGGTCAGTGACACCGCCGTCAGGCCAGTCTGAGGGGGAGGGGTCACTGATGTAAGGGGGAGTGAATACAATTATGTAAGAAAGCACTGATATGAAGGTTTCCCCTCATCTCAGTAACACCCCCCACCTTACCTTAGTGTATTCACTTTGCGGAAGGTGGTCTCTGGTCACCAGAATCCCCCCCCCCCCCCCCCCCACATCACATTTCCGGGCATTCCCCTTTACATGAGAGTGCGCAGGATTCTTCCCCCTTACAGTGCAAGGGAACTCAGATGTAAAGTAAAATGCTGCAAAGCATGATCTAAGGAGAAACTCTGATGTAAGGGGTGCTCTGTTCACCAGAGACCACCTTATAAAAGAGTCCACTGCATTTCCATTTACATCAGAGTTTCCACTTACATCAGGGTCTGCAACTTTGCCCTTTACATCAGTGTTCCCCTTTACATCAGGGTTCACAGAGTTCTCCCTGTAAGATTAGAAGGGATGGAGGCCCAGAGACATGTCCAGATTACACAAAGGATACTTGTGTTAAATTAGAAGGGATGGAGGCCCAGAGATATGTCCAGAGTACACAGAGGATACATGGGTTAGATTAGAAGGGATGGAGGCCGAGAGACATGTCCAGAGTACACAGAGGATATATGGGTTAGATTAGAAGGGATGGATGCCCAGAGACTAGGGATGAGCCAAACACCAGTTCGGTTCACACCAGAACTTTCGAACGGACCGAAAATTCGTACAAACTTTAGAACCCCGTTAAAGTCTATGGGACTTGAACGTTCGAAATCAAAAGTGCTAATTTTAAAGGCTAATATGCAACTTATTGTCTTAAAAAGGGTTTGGGGGCCCGGATCCTGCCCCAGGGGACATGGATCAATGCAAATTTTTTTTTTTTAAACGGCTGTTTTTTTCGGGAGCACTGATTTTAATAACGCTTAAAGTGAAAAAAAATTAAGTGAAATATTCCTTTAAATATCATGCCTGGGGGGGCGTGGCTAAGGAATGGCGGGGTGAGGCAGCTTTTTCTTGGAGCTCCCGGTCCAAGGCCTCATGCCCCGGCACTGACAATCCTTTCTACCGGCATGAGCTCATCCAAGAAGCACCGGACACGGGGAGCAACACGAGGGACCCCCCACAGTAAATCCGCCGGTTCGTTCCGCCGCTACTTCGGGCGCGGAGAGGGATCCCCACCGGGAGCGGCCGTCGCAACTCCACGAGAGGCCTTGCAGGCCTCACCGAGGCATTCACGCTCGGAACCCTTGGGCTCGCTCCAGCCCGGCGAGGAGACACCTCCGGAGTTTTGTATGGCGGAGACGGAGCAGGGAGCGGGGGTGATGCCTGTCCCGGCGGCTCCTGGGCCCTCCATGCTAGACCAGGACATTAGAGATATGCTCCAGGCCCTCCCAACACAGTCCGCCGTTGAGGCGTTGATTCTGCGGCTGGAGGAAACGCACAGTCGGGACATCCAGGAGGTCCGCGGAGAGGTCTCCGGTATTGCGGACAGAGTGACAGCGGGGAGTCCTCTCTGACGTCCTTGGAGGCCAGGGTCACCGCGCTGGAACAATCGAGGGACCAGCACAGAGATGCCGCCATCTCCCTCCAACTACACGTGGAGGACCTGGAAGACCGGAGCCGCCGCAACAACCTGCGGCTCCGTGGGGTCCCGGAGACAGCAGGTCCGGAGGACGTGAGTGCGGTAGTTGGCGCTATCATCCACACGGTGCTCGGAGATCCGGATGTGGTGGTCCCCCTGGACAGAGCGCATAGAGCTCTCGGCCCGAGACCGACAGACCCGGACAGACCGCGGGACATTGTGTGCAGACTGCACCGTTATGCGCAGAAGGAAGCCATCTTGAGACGTGCCTGGGAACTTGGTGATGTGGAGGTGAATGGGGCGACCATCCGTGTTCTGCAGGACCTGTCCCGCTCTACGCTGCGACGGAGGGCCCTTCTTCGACCACTCCTTGACCTGGCCAAACGGCTGGGTTACACATATCGCTGGGGGTACCCCCTGTCCGTCATGTTCCGCAAAGACGCTGGCAGCTTCACCCTGCAGACAGCCGCTGACCTACCGGCTCTTTTTCGGTTTCTGGGGACAGAACCCATCCCGATCCCGGACTGGTTACAGCTACTCCCTCGGCAAGTGGGCAGATCGGGTGCATCGGTTAACCGGGGCCCCCAGCCCCCCCGCCAGCAACGAGGACGTCGGAGACACCGATCGGCTTCGGGAGGAGCCCCACGTGAGTAGGCCCTGGGCCACCCACTCCAGCTACTCTCCCCACTTCTACATGGCGGAAGCCACGCTGACATAGGTGATATGCACACTTTGCTATGGTTGTACGCACCCCCTTGCCCTCTATGCCACCTTGTTTTTGTTTTGTTTTTATGGGCATCCCCCCGCACCTTCCCCCTTGCCAATCGGACCCCCCGCTGATCCCGTGGGATTCCCCCCCCGGGGGCCCCTGGTGACCTCTCTGGCGGGGGTGACTGTCGCGGACTATTGGGACACTTCCCGGACAGGTCTTTTCTGTTTTTTTTTTTTTCTTACTTTCTTTTTGATGCTGCCCTCCGCTCCCTACAACCCCACACCCCGGCCAGTGCAACCCGCCCCGTGATGTCTGCAATGGGCTACTCCCGGATGCCACTACTGTCACCTGTTTTGTTCTGCACTGCGCTGGGCAACGCACTGCTGTCTGGAAGACCAAACTGTCAGCTCTGATCTATGTTTTGCTGGTGCAGGGGACCAGACTGCAACCCACCATCACGGATTAGCGGGTCCACCATTTGCAGGAACTTTTTGCTCCCCAGGTCGGGGGCGGCAAACGGGACTTCTGTCATAGGGGACTTGCGGCCTGTTTGTGCTGCGCTGGTTGCTTGTGGGGGGGAGCGCTGGGCTATGTTTTGACCTGTCTGATCTTCTATGTGGGGGGGGGGGACCCTCGGGTATACCGTGGAGCCTGCGGGAGCCTTTCCCGCCTGATAGGGCACATTACCGAGAGGTGATGGGGAGAGGGGGTCTCCTCCTCTTCTATTGACCTATGCCTCGGCATTGTGGCGTGCACCTGGGGGGGAGGGGGTTGTAC
Organism: Lithobates pipiens; assembly: GCF_037356315.1. Taxonomy (NCBI): domain Eukaryota; kingdom Metazoa; phylum Chordata; class Amphibia; order Anura; family Ranidae; genus Lithobates; species Lithobates pipiens. Next base: position 285,576,454 of record NW_027507764.1, read on the forward strand.
TGGGGAGGCGGGAGGCCGTGGGGGAGAAGCACGTTCGGCTGGACTTAGTGTTCGGTGGTGGGTGCTGAGGACCCTCCGCAGCCCCCGCTCCCGCATGGTAGACTTTTTTGGTCTATATGGCCCCCTGCCTTGGTGGTCTCCCTCCCCTCTGGCTGTACTTACTGCTGCATGGGACGTTCTATGCAATTGCTTACCTAATGTCTTTGCTTTTAATTTTTTACTGTTATGCCGGTTTTTATATTTTTATATTATTATGTCTGTCTTTATCTATTTTCACATGTGATTGTTGGTTGCCGGGGGTGAGATGCTATACAGGACCGGGAGTTCACTCTTACAACTCGGTTCACTCCAGCTCCCACTTAGGTTTTCGCTCAGTTACCAGAGGTAGCTCTGGTGAGCGTTGCAGCCGTCTAGGCTACTTTAGTTTTGCTTACCTGGCCGCTCAGGACTGTGACGGCCCCCTTCCCCTTATTTAGTTTTCTTACGCCCCTCCTTCTCTCCTGAGACTCCCCAATTTTTATAACTCCCTTCCATTCTCTCTCCCATCCCCCTGTTTGGTTACTTTTCTTTTACTTCCCCTTCCCCTCCTCCCCTCCCCCACCCCTACCCTTTGACTTGCTATTCTCTCTTTCGCTTGTAGCGATGGACGCCATTCACATACTCTCAGTTAACGCGAAGGGCCTCAATATACCCGAAAAGCGTAGGATTCTCATACATGACATGCGTCGGACCAAAGCGGACGTGGTTTTTATCCAGGAAACCCATTTTAGAGACGGTAGTATACCATTCCTTAAAAGTCGACATTATCCTTTTGTATACCACTCCAAATATGCGGTAGCCAAAGCGAGAGGGGTGACGATCTTAATCTCGGCGAGGGTACCGTGGACGCTGATCGGTTCCCGAACAGATGAGGAGGGCCGCTTCCTGTATTTAAAGGGACTGATTGGGGGTAGGAAGGTCACACTAGCAAATCTTTATGCCCCAAACGACCGCCAGGATGTATTCCTTCGCAAGCGTCTGGATCATCTTCAGCGTTATGCGGAAGGTCAGTTGATAGTTGGGGGCGACTTGAACATCCCCCTCAACCCTTTGGAAGACACCTCGTCCGGTACATCTACTACATCGAGAGATATGCGCAAACGTATAGGCTTATCTCTACACTCGGCACAACTTATCGACGTCTGGCGACTTTTCCATCCGGGGGAACGTGATTTCACATTCTTTTCCAGACCGCACCAGACTTATTCACGTCTGGACTATTTTCTAATACCACACGGGCAGTTACATGCAGTGTCACACACCTCCATAGGGTCGATTACGTGGTCCGACCACGCCCCGATCAGCATGCAGTATACACTGTCAGACAACCTTACACATCCTCAAGCGCAGTGGCGCCTTAACGAGAGTTTGCTACAGGACCCTGTAGTTCTGGCAGACGTGACCAAGGAAATAGGTCACTATTTTGCCACGAACAGCACCCCAGGCAGTGACATGGGCGTAGTGTGCGAAGCCCATAAGGCGGTAATCAGGGGGGTCCTTATAAAACACGGGGCCAGACTGAAGAGACAGAGGACTGAACAATTGGACTCCCTACTAGCGAAGCTCCATGCCACCGAACAGACGCATAAAACATCTCCGTCGTCGGCCCTCGGCGTGGAGCTGGACGTTCTCCGCTCACAAATTAATGACCTACTTCAACACAGAGCTAAGGCCGCGCTGCAGAGATGTAGACGGACGGTATACGAGTCGGGTAATAAATGCGGGCGACACCTCGCTCAGACCTTGAAAGCACAGCGCTTGGCTTCCTACGTTCCCGAGATTGTGACCCCGTCGGGACAAAAACGGTCGCTTCCCCTGCAGATCTCACAGGAGTTCAGGGACTATTACAGCTCTCTGTACAACCTGTCCGGTTTGCCGCCGTCGCCCTCCGTTGTCTCGCAGTATCTCACCGAGTCCAAAATGACATCCCTGTCTCCGGAGGCGAGTGCCACTCTGGAGGAGCCCATTACGTTGTCGGAAATCCAAGCAGCCTTGAAGAGTACGAAACCGGGTAAAGCGCCGGGCCCTGACGGGTTGACTCTTGCCTACTACAAAATCCTGCTGCCGACCCTGGGGGGCCCTTTAGTAGACCTCTTTAATGGGCTGGGGACGGGGACCAGACTTCACGACACTACTCTGCGGGCGCATATCTCGGTTATCCCCAAGGAAGGCAAGGACCTGTCTCAGTGCGGGAGCTACCGCCCGATCTCCCTCCTGAACTCAGACCTGAAGCTTTTTACTAAAGTTCTGGGCACGAGACTACAACAATATCTTCCTCAGTTGATCCATCTGGATCAGGTGGGTTTTGTCCCGTCTAGAGAGGCAAGGGACAACACTACGAAGGTCCTTAACCTGCTCCATATAGCTTCCAAGACCCGGACCCCGAGTGTGTTTCTTGGCACAGATGCCGAGAAGGCATTTGATCGGGTTGAGTGGTCCTTTATGTTTGCCACCCTTGAACATGTAGGCCTCAGAGACAAAATGATACGCTGGATTTCAGCAGCCTATTCGGGGCCAACGGCGAGGGTACGGGTAAACGGGATGCTCTCTGACGTGTTTCCTATTACGAATGGTACTCGTCAGGGTTGCCCTCTGTCCCCCTTGCTGTTCGCTCTGACCTTGGAGCCCTTTCTGTGCCATGTTCGTAGTAACGTGGCAATTAAGGGAATAGGGATCGGGGGGACTAGGCATAAGGTGTCTGCTTATGCCGATGACCTTATGTTCTCCTTGGCAGAACCTGAGACTTCCCTTAAGACCCTTTTGCAGGAATTTCATGCTTACGGCCAACTTTCTAACCTGCGGATAAATTTTTCGAAATCCGAAGCTATGGGCGTGGGGATACCACCCGCACGTTTGCAGCGTCTAAAGACCTCCTTTGAGCTGAAATGGTCAGATACTGCCCTGAAGTATCTGGGCACCCTTATTCCCCCTTCCATTTCGCAACTTTTTAAACTTAATTTTCCCCCCTTACTGAAAACCGTACAAAAGCTTTTGGATGACTGGGTGGGCGGAATGCACTCCTGGCTGGGCAGATGTAATATTCTTAAAATGTCGATCCTACCAAAATTTCTCTATCTACTCCAGGCCCTCCCGGTCCACATTCCCAGGGCCTTTTTCGGGCAGGTTCACTCACTTTTCACCCGCTTCTTGTGGGCGGGCAAGCATCCACGTCTACCCAGGAGTATGCTTTCCAACCCTAAGCATCGGGGGGGTTTGGCGATGCCGGAGATTCGGAAATACTATTATGCTGCCCATCTCAGTAGACTCCTAGACTGGTGCCGCCATAAAGACACCAAACTTTGGACGCAATTAGAACAGGACCAATTTGACATTCCACTGACGGGCAGCCCGTGGTGCTATGGAGACTTACCTATTGAGCTTAGACGTCACCCACTGATAGGCAATACTGCAAAGATTTGCTCACTCCTTTTAACTGACCCGGACCTGTCGACATTTGACGCGCCGGTGCGGCCTGTGATCGGTCACCCGAATTTCACCCCTGGACTCAGAGACAAGTGTTTCCGGGACCTTTGTAGACAGGGTCTCTCCCAAGCGTCCCATTTTAGTCAACTGGGTAGATGGAAGACACTCGCGGACCTGACGGACCCGGGGGGCCCATACCGCCTTGACTTTCTACGGGCTTCCCAGCTATCCCATTTTCTCCAGAGTATGCCGCCGCCACCCACTGACTCACAGAGACCCCTTACCTGCCTGGAGAAGCTCTGCACAGAGACCGGGACCCTCGCCCACACATTGTCTATGGCATATGAAATGTTGATTGAACCCCCAAGGGATTTCCAGCCCCCATATCTTGCTAAGTGGGAAGAGGACCTTGCGGTCACCTTCACAGACAGTCAGAAGCGACAAATAATCAAATACACCCACAAATCCTCACTATGCACTGGACAACAGGAAACAAACTTTAAAATTATCTCCCGCTGGTATAGAACTCCCGCTCTCCTGCACAAGATCTTCCCGACGACCTCGGACAGATGTTGGAGGTGCCACTCAGAAGAAGGTACCCTCCTGCATATATTCTGGTTCTGCCCCCGATTACATAATTTCTGGAGAGAGGTGTGGCGCATTACCCAGACATTCACTGACAGGGAAGTGCCGTTTTCACCTGCCTATTTTCTTTTTCATATGACGGATATTCCTGCCCGGAAATATGGCAGATCCGTGATACGACACCTACTGGATGCTGCTAAGGCGTGCATACCTCTCAACTGGAAATCCTCTAACCCGCCGACTGTCGCTCAATGGCTACACAAAGTAGATGACATCAGCAGGCTGGAGGACCTGATCCTCACCAGCCAACACCGACAGGAAGCGTACTCTAGGACATGGCAGGCATGGAATGCCTTCAGGTATTCCACTGAAGGTCGTGCTCTTAGGAGCGCTGAATGATGACCTTTCCGGGATATTGCTACAGAATCCTTCTTACCTACCCTCTTTCCCCCCTTCTCCCTTCCCCCCCTTCCTCCTCTTTTACTGGCCTGTCCCTTTTGCTAGGTTACACTCTTGCTCAGCGGACCTCCTCCGGTCTTTTAGTATCCCTGGGAGGACCGCTGTAGGGAGAGTTTGAGATTACAAAATAAAAAACAAAAAATATAAAAAAGAAGGAGGGACCACGTGTGCATGGTCAGATACATTGCTGCTCACCCGCACGCGGACGGGCTGTTCACCTCCCTGGAGGAGACGGTGTCGGCCGCGGGAACTATATGTGTCAAACTGATCCTACCCTCTAGACTTCCCTAGCGGTGAGACCTTAATGAAGGGCGTTATGCCTACATGGGTATAGAAACGTTGCCGTTTGTTTATTTTGCAGTTGTATTGTTTTCTGTACTTTTGGTTGTACTGATTCATGTACCCTGGTCTTCCTTGTATTAAATAAAAAATTGTAAAAAAAATAAATATCATGCCTGGAGGGTGTTTATAGTATGCCTGTGAAGTGGCACATGTTTCCCGTGCTTAGAACAGTCCCTGCACAAAATTACATTTAACGGAAAAAAGTAATTTAAAACTGCTTGTGGTTTTAATGTAATGTCTGGTTCCGACAATATGGATGAAAATCAGTGAGAAAAATGGCATGGGTAGCCCCCCTGCCCATTATCACCCCCTTTGGGTCTTGTACGGATATTAAGGGGAACCCAAATGAAAAAAAAGGAAAGGCGTGGGACCTATATACTCAGAGCAGCAGTATACAGGCAGTGCAAACAAGAGAGGGACTGTGTAGGTTTGTTGTGTTAAGCAGAACCTGTTTGTAATTTTGAAATGGTAAATTTTTAAAGTGTAGCTCCAGTCAAAAAAATCTATTTTCAAGCTTTTTGGAAAACATAGGAAAGGGTTATCACCCCTGTATAAATTTATTTGGCCGTCCATCATTTTTCATCTCACTTCCTGTTGTCTCCTTCCGTTTGCAAGTAGGAGATGTTTGTAAGTTTGAAAGTAGGGGTCTGCCCTATATGCTTTGCAGGTGTTGGTGTTGCCACAAGTTAACTAAATTACATGCACCTGTTAAACAGGGGCTGAAAAATTGAACCTTAGGCACTGGTGGCACAACACTGCAACACCTCACAGAAACTCTAGTTGGAGAGCAGGAATGAGCCCTGCAGCAAAGTATTGCATCAAAAATTGTAATTACACACCCCTGTTAAAAAGGGGCAGAAAAATTGGGCCTTAGGCACTGGTGGAGGCGCCTAGAACCAAAAATGTTCTTCCAAGCTATCAGCAGGATCATTGAGGAGGAAGAGGATAGTCAGTCAACATAACAGGATAGTCACTCAGCATCAGCATAGGCAGTCTTGAAGGGATGTGACATTTACACGGTTACATCAGCTTCAGGTGCTTGGTAGCTGGTGGTGATCCAAGACTGATTCATCTTTATGAAGGTTAGTCGATCAACCGAGTCGGTGGACAGGCACACCCTGTGATCGGTTACAAAGCCTCCAGCAGCACTGAATGTGCGTTCCGAAATAACGCTGGATGCAGGGCAGGCCAGTAGCTCAATTGCATACTGTGCAAGCTCTGGCCAGTGAGCCATCCTCAAGACCCAGTAACCCAGAGGATTTTCGGTGGGAAAGGTGTCCAAGTCTGACCTTGCCTCTAGGTATTCCTGCACCATGCAAAAATCAGACACTGGCGATGGTTGCTGGAACTGATCATACCTTGGGGCTGCGGACTAAAAAATTGTCTGAACGCAACGGTCAGATGGCCACCTTCTCCACCACTCCTTCTGTGGCTGACCAAAGCCTCAGCAACACGTTGTCCAGGACCAGCAGTTTGTAACCTCTCAGTCTCTGGGAACGCACTGCACAGACCTTTCTGCAAGGCCTCCCGGAGATGTCTCATCCTCTGCTCCCCCTGCCATGGCAAGATATGGTCTGTAACATTACCCGTGTACCGTGGATCAAGGAGAGTTGCCAGCCAGTAATGATCCCTCTCCTTGATCCGAAGAATACGAGGATCCTTCCGCAGGCTTTACAGGATCAGGGAGGCCATGCAGCATAGGTTAGCTGAGGCATTCGGTCCGGAGTCCTCTGGGTCACTAAGGGCAACATGATCCGCAGCCACCTCCTCCCAGCCACGTACAAGTCCACAGGTTTTTTGGGACTGTAAATCATCCCTAAAAGTCGGCTGATGTGTCAAGCTCCACCTCCATACTGACACAGTCCTCCTCCTCCTCCTCTTCCTGTGTGATTGGCGGGACAGCAGGAACACTGTCTGGATAAAGGGGGCCTTGAGAGGCAAGGAAGTTCTATTCTTCCTGCCTCTGTTCTGCCTCAAGTGCCCTGTCCATTATTCCACGCAGTGTATGCTCCAACAGGTGGACAAGAGGTACAGTGTCATTGATGCATGCACTGTCATTGCTCACCATCCTCGTGGCCTCCTCAGATGAGTTCTACCTGGTGGGCATCTCACATATAAGGCGGTTCTTGGGCAGATTTAACTCCTTTTGGAGCTCAGCCAGCCGAGCACTGGCATTATATGATCGTCGGAAATGCACACAGACTTTCCTAGCCTGCCTCAGAACATCCTGTAAACCCGGGTACCTGCCCAAGAACTGCTGCACCAACAAGTTAAGGACGTGAGCCACACAGGGCACATGGGACAGTTGTCCCTGTTGGAGGGCGGAGAGGAAGCTGGTGCCATTGTCGCAAACCACCATTTCTGGCTTAAGCTGGCATGGCGTCAACCACCTCTCAGCCTGCCCCTGCAGAGCTGACAAAATATCTGCCCGTGTCGCTCTTGTCCCCCAAACACACCAGCACAAGCACAGCATGGCATCTTTTTGCCTGCGTAATTGCGTAGCCCCTTCAAAGCCTACGGACCACCGCTGGTTCCGAGGACAAAGCACAGGAAGAGGCCATGGAGGAAGAAGAAGAGGAGGTGGAGGAGAGAGGTGTGTCACAACCAGTAGTAGCATTTTGGAGGTGTGGTTGCAGAACAACCTCCAACACTACTGCACCTTGTCCTGCATCCTACCCAGCTGCCAGAAGAGTGACCCAATGCACCGTGAAAGATAGGTAATGTCCGTGTCCATGCCTGCTGGACCAATGGAGGTAATATGCACCTTACCGCTGACCGTCCTGTCCATCGAGGCATGGACATTGCCTTCCACATGCCGGTAGAGAGCCGGAATCACCTTCCGTGAGAAAAAGTGGTGTTTGGGAACCTGCCACTGAGGAACTGCACATTGCACAAACTCACGGAAGGGGGCCGAGTCTACCAACTGAAAAGGCAGCAGTTGAAGTGCTAGCAATTTAACCAAGCTAGCATTCAACTGCTGGGAATGTGGATGGCTGGGAGTGAACTTTCCACGGTCCTGCAGCTGGGGCAGGGAAATTTGCCTGCTGCATTCGGACGTCGGTGTACTGCTTGCAGTGTGCCTGCAAGTAAGTGGCTGTGACACACATAATTCTACACCTTCATTCCTCTCAGTACAGGTTTCAGAGAGGACTGAAGGTATAGTGGGGTTGGAGATCCCAGCTGATGAGGAGCAAGGAGAGGTCTGCTTTGTTCTTTGGTGTCGGTCTTTAAGGTATGCTTGCCAATGAGCTGCATGGCAGGTCAACATATGTCTGGCCAACCATGTGGTGTGCAAGCAGCTGATGTTTTGGCCACGCGAGATACGCTTGAGACATATGTTGCAAATAGCAGCAGTGCAATCTGATGCACTCATCTCAAAAAAGGCCCACACCAAAGAACTTTTGGAATAACACGCATAGGCAGCGCCCTGCACAGGCAGAGCTCTGTGGTTTGATTCAGTCGGTGTGCTGCCTTTAAGCTGGTCCCTGGAGGGTATCCTGCCTCGTTGGAGATGTGCCTCCTCCTCCTCTCTCCTATCAGGCACCAAGGTGGAGTCAATGACCTCATCATCCCCTCCCTCTTCATCACTGGAGCAAACCTGGCAGTATGTTGCAGCTGGTGGAACATGACTGCCAGATTGCTGTCCTTCTTGAGCATCCCCTCTCTCTGGGCTCACGCTACTGCCTTCCTCTAGCTGGGTATCATCATCAGAGCCTTCAAAATGCTGGGCATCCTCCTGGAGCATGTACCCAACACTATGCTCAAACGGTTCAGGGGACTCCTGAGGACAGGGTGGGTCTAGGGAAGGAGTGACTGATGACATTGGGACAAGGGGAGAGGACGAGTTGGCAGCTGCTTTGCTAGTACCCTGAGCCTGGGTGAGAGAGGATGAGGAGGATGTGGAGGGCTTGGTCATCCACTCTACCAAGTCTTCGGCATGTTGCAGCTCAACATGTCCAGCTGCCGAAAATAAGGACAAGCGTGTCCCATGGCCACGTGCTGATGAAGATGCACCGTGTCCACGACCAGCACTGTTGCCTCTAGACACAAAGCCTGCTTGCCCACTTTTATTGGCTTGTGACTGTCTGCCTCTCCTTGTTGGCCTTCCAGACATACTAATAGCTTGCAGGGAGATGAGAACACCAGCAATTGGGGTAGCTTTAGGTGCACACTGAGCAGATGACACAGTACACCGACTGTAATTACTATAGCTGCCTGCTTGTAATATAAGATCTGAAGAACACAAGCAATTGGGGTAGCATCAGGTGTATACTGTGCAGGTGGCCCAATACACCAACTGCAGCTGCCTGTAGTATAGAAACAGAACAACACCAGCAATTGGGGGTAGCTTCAGGTGTATACGGTGCAGGAGGCACAATACACCAACTCTAACTGCTGAAGCTGCCTGTGGTATAGGAACAGAACAACACAAGCAATTGGGCGTAGCTTCAGGTTTATACTGTGCAGCTGGCACAATACACCGACTGTAACTGCTGCAGATGCCTGTGGTATAGAAACAGAACAACACCAGCAATTGGGGGTAGCTTCAGGTGTATACGGTGCAATAGGCACAATACACCAACTCTAACTGCTGCAGCTGCCTGTGGTATAGGAACAGAACAACACCAGCAATTTGGGGTAGATTCAGGTGTATACTGTGCAGGTGGCACAATACACTGACTGTAACTGCTGCAGATGCCTCTGGTATAGAAACAGAACAGCGCCAGCAATTGGGGGTAGCTTCAGGTGTATACGGTGCAGGAGGCCCAATACACCCACTGTAACTGCTGCAGCTGCGTGTGGTATAGGAACAGAACAACACCAGCAATTGTGGGTAGTGTCAGATATATACTGTGCAGGTGGCACAATACATCGACTGTAACTGCTGCAGATGCCTGTGGTATAGAAACAGAACAACACCAGCAATTGGGGGTAGCTTCAGGTGTATACGGTGCAGGAGGCCCAATATGCCCACTGTAACTGCTGCAGCTGTCTGTGGTATAGGAACAGAACAACACAAGCAATTGGGGGTAGCTTCAGGTGTATACTATGCAGGTGGCACAATACACCGACTGTAACTGCTGCAGATGCCTATGGTATAGGAACAGAACAACACCAGCAATTGGGATAGATTAGAAGGGATGGAGGCCTCCTCTGTTTTCCCTGGACATCCATCCCATCTAATCTAACTCATGTATCCTCTGTGCTCTGTGGACATGTCTCTGGGCCTTCATCCCTTCTAATCTATCCCATGTATGCTCTGTTGTGAATTTATGAAGAAATACATTTACTATTCACTGGCAGAAATGTATAATTCCAAAAAGGCTTCGAAAATGAACTATTGGAGACCTTTAAGACACAATCGAAGCGCATGTATCCCAAGCCGTTAATTACACCACCCACCTTGTAAGTTTTACAAAACCTGTGTTGAAACAAGAGACTGGAACAATGGTAGCTTCTGTCACCAAACAAAAAGATGTTTACTTATTTTGTTGGTTAGATTGAGAAGACCAAACTTGCATAAGTATTTATCACATGGAAATAATCCTTAACTAGAAAACCCCATTGTGCTTAAGTAAAGACTGTTTGGACAATATACAACCATGCAAACAAAATTCAATAGCTGACACCTTGTCCAACAAAACCTATTGTGTGAATTGTAGAGACAAGTCAGACATATTTCAAAAGTACTTCAAGTAATTCAAACTATATGTGATATGTGTAGGTCACCAAAGAGATATTATAATGTTAGTATCTAATGATCTAAAGAACTTTCTCATAAAGAAATTATATATGAAAGTGTGATTATAAATAGAAGTGTTTTAGCAACGAATTAGCATTATGAAAAACATAATCGTGATTATAACTGTATAAGAATTTAACCTATGTTTAGATAAACAAATATTGATTGGATACCCGAATTATACATGTATCCATATAGATAATAATTGTATGTGATATTGTTTGATATATATCTAACCTGTGTCCTTTATAAATGGACTAAAGATTAATAGATATACATTGATATGCATATATATCACCATTTTATGCAAGTGATTAATCAATAATTTTGCTAAGCGTATTTGATAGTATGTGGTTAGTAGAATTCCCAGTTTGAGGGGTTATTTTCATTAAGGTACAAAAAAAATACACAATATAAAATGAAATATATCACTTATAGAGATAAACCACAAAACACATGTGGGACACCTGGTGGTTGAAGGTGCAATTACCTTAAAAACATTTAGACTACTGGGAAAGGTGATCATTAAGTCTGCCTGCCAATAGGAAAGGGACACATACCTTCTGGGCAGAACTTAGTATAATTTTATGATCTTTTTGTTTAAGAGGATATTTAAGAAACTAAAAGAGATGGTCAAGGAAGAGCGAGCTAAGGGGGAAGCTTAGGGACACTGGAAGACTCCCAGACAAACTGATACTCATGCACCATGCATGAATACACATTTTTACATTCATGAAGATCCCTGCTCCTTGGAACTCGGAGGTCACACAAAGTAATTCCTCTGTATCTATGTTGAAAGCCACGGCAGCCATCTTAAAATTCCTGGTAACCAACAATCCACACTAATAGCCATATTGGAAATGGGTAAATATATGTTTATCATCCCTTCTATGAAAAAAGCAGAAGTAGTGGTGCGCTGTACTGTGACAGGAAGTCTAGCCTAAAGCTTAGTGAGCTCTATAGGCACTAGAATAATCTAGAGATGTTAGACGATATATATGTTGTCACATAAGGCAACAGGTGTGTGTAAAGCAATGTGCGTTTTTTTTATGTGGGGATAGTACGGAACCCTAAAAAACACTATAACGTTGTAGCATCAAAGGTAAATTCAAGAATAAATACAAGAATATACGAAAAAACACACAATCAAAATATTTGGAACAAGTGATTCCCAATGCGATTTGTTGTGGCTGTCAAAATCGCATAAAGTGCCAGTGCCTAAAATAATAATCCGTGCAAAATTACTCTACACCATAAAAATAGTTAAAACAATATAAATAAAGAAGTGAGCAAATTGATCATTCAACTGTGCAAAAAAGTGGTAATCATAAAATTTAAATAAAACACATAAAGTGTCAGTGCTGAGGGAATAAATGCAAAATCCCTCTAAACCAATATAGAACTATGAATAATACCTAAAACAGTATTGGAACTATGCAAAATGCCAAAGTGAAAAAGATAAAATATATCGGAAAATGTCCGTTACACTTGTGCAAGACCAGTGGCGATTATATCAGAAAATCGCATGAAGTGCTAGTGTTTAAATAATAATACCATGTGCACTATATTTATTAAAAAACAGTATAATTGGTGGTGGTAGTGGTGATGGTGGATATATCCCTCGTGGTCCTGTGTGGTCAGGGTATGGGTGTCCCCTTACCTTACAGCTGTAAGGTAACAGCGTATAATATGTATATCCTCGGGGTCCCTGGTGCTCTTTGTCTTTTGAAGTTCTGCTGTGGTGTCCCCAGATCCTGGCGTCAGTGTCCTGCCTATTGCGCTGTGTTGGTCCCTTTAAGTGGTAACTCAGCAGCATTCAGCGTGGGGGGGATGCCTCAGCAATTGGTGTGTATATAAGGGGTTAAAAAGATGTGGAGGAAGGAAGCCCCATAGTGTAGTAGTTTTGACCAAAAATATTTTTATTTAAGCAAACAATAGGGTACTCACAAATAAAAGAGATGTTTCAAACAGTGTATAAACAAGCATCGAGCTCGATTTGCATCACTTCCGGTAGCTCTCATCCCGACGCGTGTTCGTCACGGTCACGTGACTTCATCAGGGGATGACTAGTGCTAAAGGAAGTGTCTTTAAATAGAGCAACGATTAATCATATGGTGGCCATTTTGGGGAAGACCCGGAAGTGCCTCGGCGGCCATTTTGCGGTCTAACTGGTCGCCGGAAGTGTACGGGCGGCCATTTTTTAGGTTATCACGCTGTACTTAATCTATCTTCTGGCCGGAAATGGACGTGTGGCCAATTCTTTGGTTGTGTCTCCGGCGGACAACACCCAGAGTTGTATAGGGATGTCGCCGCCCCCTTAGTCCGGAGCAATTATAATTCTCTATTGCGAACACCCTATTGGTGTAAGTTTTCAGAGCAGAGGGGAGACTGTTGAAGCATGCAGAAAGCACTGCAAGCTAGGCACAAAGCTATAAGTGCCAGACAAGGGGACAAACGAAAAGCATAAACTATTAAAAATAAACATAGAGATAAAATAGAAAAGATATTTTTAAAAAATATGTTTTGCTATATCTGAGCTAGGAAATTAGGAATTTTAATAATATATATATATATGCAAATGTTTTCAATTCAATAAGACAAAATAAAAGCCATATTACAAATATTAAAAATATTTAAAATCTACATAGAGGGGAAAATTCTCTAGGGGAGAGACTTGAAGGAGGAATCATATGCCGGGGGGGGGTGTCAAGAGAGCAATGTCTTGTAATGTCCACAAATAGGTGTATAGACTATAAAAGGATCACCAGAGGGTAGGGGGCAATTAAAAATCGCTAATAAAACAATTCAATTCGAATTCCACGTTGAGGCCCTTTGGCGTGAGTGTATCTAATGTAAATATCCATTTGGACTCAAGCTGGCTGAGGGTTCTTACTTTATGTCCCCCTCGCCAATGTTTTACGTAAGGCTCAATCCCCCAGAATTTGAGTTGAGAGGGATCTTTATTGTGATGTGACGCGAAATGCCTTGATACACTATGTTTGTCAAATCCCTTTACTATGTTTTTTACATGTTCTTTCACGCGTACCTTAAGTGGTCTCTTGGTGCGGCCTATGTATTGAAGGCCGCAGCTGCATTCTAATGCATATACAGCTCCAACAGTGTTGCAACAAATAAATTCTTTAATATCGTAGGTATTGCCTGTACTAGTTAAAGTGAATTCTTTTTTCTTTTCATTAGGGCGTCTTGTTCTAACACATGCATAGCATCGCTTACAGGGAAAAAATCCTTTTCCCGTAAAGAAGGAGAGTCCTCTACCTGGTGGGTCTGGAATGCTTTTCACTATTTTATCCCTAATAGTAGGGGCTCGCCTGTAGACGAATTTTGGGCGGGTAGGTAAAATATCTTTTAGGCGTATATCTGCTCGTAGTATGTCCCAGTTACGTTTAATGATCTTCTCTACCTGTTTGAACTGCACATTGAAGTCTAAAATAATCGGAATATTATCTGGTACTATCTTAGTGTGAGGTTTGTTTTTATTAAGATCTTTGCGATTTATCCTTGCTACTTCTGATATTTTTTTATTGATGAATTCCTTTTCATAGCCCTTTTCCATAAATTTCTGTTGCATATTTCTAGCCTGGTCGAAATAATGTTCTTCCTGTGTACAATTGCGTCTCAGGCGCATTAGTTGGCCTTCCGGTATGTTGTATAGCCAATTTCTGTGGTGGCAGCTTTCTAGCGGTAAGTAGCTATTGCGGTCTACACTCTTAAAATGTGTTTGGAGAGGAGTCTTTTATTATCTTGTGTTATTTCTAGGTCGAGGAAAGTGATTGATTTGTTGCTTGTTTCCCATGATAGTTTTATGTTTCTGTCATTCCTGTTCAACTTCTCCAGGAAGGCCATCAGTTTTGATTGTTCGCCTTTCCACAGAATGATGACATCATCAATATATTTTCGATATATATATATAATTCACTTGGAGGGTTGGCAAAAACTTCTTCTTCCTCCCATTGTGACATAAAGAGGCCTGCAACGCTAGGAGCGAATTTCGCTCCCATAGCTACGCCCGTCTTTTGATGGTAGTAAATTTTGTTGTACCAGAAGTAGCTGTTTTTAAGGCAAAAATCTAAACATTTTATAAGAAATTTTCTCTGAGGACAGGGGAGATCTGTATGTTTCCGAAGTCCCCATTTGGTTGCCTCACAGGCTTGGTGGTGTAATATTATTGTATATAATGAGGCTACATCGGCCGTGGCTATCCACCAAGGTCCATCTTCCGTTGGTATATCATCTATAATTTGTAGTATATGCTTGGTATCTCTCAGATATGCGCGTGTCTTCTGTACCGCCGGCTGAAGGTAGTAATCAATATATTGCCCCATTCTTGCTGTCAAAGAGTCGATGCCATTCACTATTGGTCTGGGGGGTGGATTCTCTTTATCAATGATAGTGTTTTATTCCTGCGCTACCACTGGTGATCTATCAAATGTCAGGGGCTGCTGCTACTACCGGAATGGATCACACCGTATCCACTTAATATGAAACTAAAGATATGTTGGTATTGCGCTGCCTCTATATTAAATAACCCTCCGAGGGTGATAAGTATAATGCCTAGTTACATAAATCAATAGTGTAATATAAAAATATATATATATAAATGTCTACTGAATAATATCAAAAAGTGCAAAGTGCTACATTAAATAAAATAAACACACCACAGAGGTGATAGAATCCAAATAAATGAAAATCAAGTGAACAAAGGTAAGTAACTAAAAACAGTCTCTTAAAAAATTACTATTTTGATAAAGTGCAGAGAAAATGCAAAAAAAAAAAAAAAAGTAAACGCACTACAGAGTCAATTGAAAACCTCCACGGAAACACAACTGCTTCAATTGAGTGCAAAGCCAAAAAACTGTGAATTGATCATAAAGTGCCAAGTGCGTCTTATAAATGTGCAAATAAGTAAACACTCTCCAGAGGTGATATAAGTGAACCACCCTAATAATAAACAAATGATATACAAGAAAGTAAGAAAGAGTATACCTAGACCAAAAAGAGGGTACCCTCTCCTGATCACATGGAAATAAACTTTAGAATTAAACAAAAAAAAAAAATATATATATATATAGTAGTAAACGCACTACAGAGCCGGCTGTAACATACGTTATAACAGAATGAATCCGGCCTCTATAGATTAAATATACATATTGCAATCCATCAAAAAGAAAATAAATAAAAAGATATAAATATTCAAGTCCATAAATAAACAACAGTCTCCTTTAAGTGCAAGTGCTTTGTGCAAACTTGTGTAAATTCAACTGAGGTGTGGGTCTCCCAGTTCTTAATCCTGCTGTGATCACACTTTAGTGGGCAGTGGCCCCTTACCTATAGCAAGGAGGGATTCGCATAGAGGTATATAGATTTCTTTTTTTATGTCTTCTCTCCTGGTAAATTCGGTCACCTTCTCCTTTAAATTTTATTCTTATTGCTCCATAGGACCCAATAGATTAATAGAGAGGGGATACCATAGTGTAGTATTTCACAAATAGCATTTATTAAAAATTTTCATACACAGGGTACTCACACAATAATAGATAGAAAAAAGCCTTTTTCTTAGTAAAGGGATGGGAAGGAAGCTAACTGTGGATGCACTTTCTGCTGATTACTAAGAAAAAGGCTTCTTTCTATCTATTAATGTGTGAGTACCCTGTGTATGAACATTTTTATTATTATTATTATTTTAATTCCCTCTCTATTAATCTATTGGGTCCTATGGAGCAATAAGAATAAAATTTAAAGGAGAAGGTGACCGAATTTACCAGGAGAGAAGACATATAAAGAAATCTATATACCTCTAGGCCAGGCATGTCCAAAGTCCGGCCCGCGGGCCAATTGCGGCCCGCGGTCCGGTTTTGAACGGCCCGCCTGGTCTTTCTCAATTTAGTGTGCTGCGGGATCAGGGCTGTCAGATCAGCCGATCCCCGGCACTGTGAGAAGCTCCGTGAGCTTCAAAAGTGAAAGTAAAGTGCAGAGGATTGTGCTGTGCTCTCTGCTTCCCCCTACAGTGCAGTACCCGGCTGAATGAGGAAGCTGCAAAGGTACTGTACTACAAGCTAGATTAGTGTTAAAAAGGCCTTTATTCATGTGTGTGTATGTATGTGTATGCATGTGTATGCATGTGTCTGTATTTGTGTGCATGTATGTCTGTATGTGTGTGTGCACATGTGTCTGTATGTGTGTGTGCACATGTGTCTGTATGTGTGTGTGTGCACATGTGTCTGTATGTGTGTGTGTGCACATGTGTCTGTATGTGTGTGTGTGCACATGTGTCTGTATGTGTGTGTGTGCACATGTGTCTGTATGTGTGTGTGTGCACATGTGTCTGTGTGTGTGCACATGTGTCTGTGTCTGTGTGTGTGTGCACATGTGTCTGTATGTGTGTGTGTGTGCACATGTGTCTGTATGTGTGTGTGTGTGCACATGTGTCTGTGTGTGTGCACATGTGTCTGTATGTGTGTGTGTGCACATGTGTCTGTATGTGTGTGTGTGTGTGTGTATGTGAACATGTGTATGTATGTTTGTGTGTGTGCACATGTGTCTGTATGTGTGTGTGCACATGTGTCTGTATGTGTGTGTGCACATGTGTCTGTATGTGTATGTGTGCACATGTGTCTGTATGTGTGTGTGTGTGTGTGTGTGTGCACATGTGTCTGTATGTGTGTGTGTGTGTGTGTGTGTGTGCACATGTGTATGTGTGTGTGTGTGTGCACATGTGTCTGTATGTGTGTGTGTGTGTGTGTGTGTGTGCACATGTGTCTGTATGTGTGTGTGTGTGTGCACATCTGTATGTATGTGTGTGTGCACATCTGTATGTATGTGTGTGTGCACATCTGTATGTATGTGTGTGTGCACATCTGTCTGTATGTATGTCTGTATGTGTGTGTGCACATGTGTCTGTATTTATGTCTGTATGTATGTGTGTGTGCACATGTGTCTGTATGTATGTCTGTATGTATGTGTGTGCATTTATGTCTGTATGTATGTATGTGTGTGTGTGTGTGCACATGTGTCTGTATGTGTGTGTGTGCACATGTTTCTGTATGTGTGTGTGTGTGAACATGTTTCTGTATGTGTGTGTGTGTGCACATGCGTCTGTATGTATGTGTGTGTGCACATGCGTCTGTATGTATGTGTGTGTGCGCACATGTGTCTGTATGTGTGTTCGCACATGTGTCTGTATGTGTGTGCGCACATGTGTCTGTATGTGTGTGCGCACATGTGTCTGTGTGTGTGTGCATATGTGTCTGTGTGTGTGTGCACATGTGTCTGTGTGTGTGCACATGTGTCTGTGTGTGTGCACGTGTGTCTGTGTGTGTGCACGTGTCTGTATGTATGTGTGTGTGCACATGTGTCTGTATGTCTGTATGTGTGTGCATGTGTGTCTGTATGTATTTCTGTATGTGTCTGTAAGTATGTGTATGCATGTGTCTGTATGTATGTCTGTATATGTGTGCGTATGTATGTGTGTGTGCACATGTGTCAGTATGTATGTCTGTATGTGTGTGCATATATGTCTGTATGTATGTGTATGCATGTGTCTGTATGTGTGTGCGGCGTGCATTTGTCTGTATGTGTGCCTGCATTTGTGTGCTTGTGTCTGTGTATATGTTACTTTTAATCCGGACCCCCCTCCCCCCATTCTTATACCATCAAAACTGCTTTTGTAGGGCTTGTGTGTGATATTAGCCAGGACTCCTGCTCCTCTGAAAAGCAATCCATGCACAGATCTGTTTGCAGAGGCATTTGAATGGCGATAAAGAGGCATTATGTTGCCTCCTCACCACCTGTTTTAAGCCCGTAAATGCAACATCTGTGTGGCTGCGTACTGTGTGTAGGGCAGCCCATTAATTTCAATGGACTTCCCTACTCACAAAAATGCAGGGAAAGAAGTTCCCGAGCTTTTTTTTTTTTTTATTGCACTGCACCAAAAGCACCCTACATTTTCCAATGTGTGGGGTACCATTAAGAATTAACGGTGCCCCCTAAAGTGCAGAGCATTCGTCTGTGTGTTGGGAACGAGTGCGACAAAGAGAATTCTTGTTGGGCTGTGTATTAGTGCTCGGATGGACACACTTAGACCGAATTTTCAAAGAATGTCAGGCAAAATGGTCGGCCCTCAAGCATGTTCACTTCATCAAATCTGGCCCTCTTTGAAAAAAGTTTGGACACCCCTGCTCTAGGCGAATCCCTCCTTGCTATAGGTAAGGGGCCACTGCCCACTAAAGTGTGATCACAGCGGGATTAAGAACTGGGAGACCCACACCTCAGTTGAATTTACACAAGTTTGCACAAAGCACTTGCACTTAACCACTTGCAGACCGGACCATTTTGCTGGTCAAAGACCAGACCACTTTTTGCGATTCGGCACTGCGTCGCTTTAACTGACAATTGCGCAGTCGTGCGACGTGGCTCCCAAACAAAATTGACGTCCTTTTTTTCCCACAAATAGAGCTTTCTTTTGGTGGTATTTGATCACCTCTGCGATTTTTATTTTTTGCGCTATAAACAAAAATAGAGCGTCAATTTTGAAAAAAACGCATTATTTTTTACTTTTTGTTATAATAAATATCCCCCAAAAATATATAAAAAAACATTTTTTTCCCTCAGTTTAGGCCGATACGTATTCTTCTACATATTTTTGGTTAAAAAAATCGCAATAAGTGATTATTGATTGGTTTGCGCAAAAGTTATAGCGTTTACAAAATAGGGATAGTTTTATAGCATTTTTATTAATAATTTTTTTTTTTTTCTTTTACTAGTAATGGCGGCGATCTGCGATTTTTATTGTGACTGCGACATTGTGGGGGACCCATCGGACATTTTTGACACATTTTTGGGACCATTGTCATTTATACAGTAATCACTGCTATATAAATGCAGTGATTCCTGTGTAAATGACACTGGCAGTGAAAGGGTTAACCAGTGGGTGGCAGTGTAGGGGTTAAGTGTTCCTAGGGGTGTGTTACTAACTGTGGGGGGGTTGGGCTTTCATTTAGTGTACACTGATCTCTGCTCCAATCACATGGAGCAGAGATCAGCGTCACTAGTTGCTAGGCAGAATGGAGAAATGTTGTTTATACAGCATTTCCTCCATTCGGCCGTTCCGTGAGACGATCGCGGGGATGCCCGCGGCGATCGAGTCCGCGGGTCCCGCGACCGGACTCACGGGGTTACCGACCAGCGCGGGAGCGCGCCGCCGGCGGCGCGCTCCCGATGGCAGGGCGGCATCGAATATTGGACGTACCTGTACGCCAATATGCCTGCCCGTGCCATTCTGTCGACGTACATCGTCGTGCGCTGGTCGGGAAGTGGTTAAAGGAGACTGTTGTTTATTTAGGGACTTGAATATTTATATCTTTTTATTTATTTTCTTTTTGATGGATTGCAATATGTATATTTAATCTATAGAGGCCGGATTCATTCTGTTATAATGTATGGTACATCCGGCTCTGTAGTGCGTTTACTACTATATATATATATATTTTTTTTTTTTTGTTTAATTCTAAAGTTTATTTCCATGTGATCAGGAGAGGGTACCCTCTTTTTGGTCTAGGTATACTCTTTCTTACTTTCTTGTATATCATTTGTTTATTATTAGGGTGGTTCACTTATATCACCTCTGGAGAGTGTTTGCTTATTTGCACATTTATAAGACGCACTTGGCACTTTATGATAAATTCACAGTTTTTTGGCTTTGCACTCAATTGAAGCAGTTGTGTTTCCGTGGAGGTTTTCAATTGACTCTGTAATGCGTTTACTTTTTTTTTTTTGCAGTTTTTCTGCACTTTATCAAAATAGTAATTTTTTAAGAGACTGTTTTTAGTTACTTACCTTTGTTCACTTGATTTTCATTTATTTGGATTCTATCACCTCTGTGGTGTGTTTATTTTATTTAATGTAGCACTTTGCACTTTTTGATATTATTCAGTAGACATTTATATATATATATTTTTATATTACACTATTGATTTATGTAACTAGGCATTATACTTATCACCCTCGGAGGGTTATTTAATATAGGGGCAGAGCAATACCAACATATCTTTAGTTTCATATTAAGTGGATACGGTGTGATCCATTCCGGTAGTAGCAGCAGCCCCTGACATTTGATAGATCACCAGTGGTAGCGCAGGAATAAAACACTATCATTGATAAAGAGAATCCACCCCCCAGACCAATAGTGAATGGCATCGACTCTTTGACAGCAAGAATGGGGCAATATATTGATTACTACCTTCAGCCGGCGGTACAGAAGACACGCGCATATCTGAGAGATACCAAGCATATACTACAAATTATAGATGATATACCAACGGAAGATGGACCTTGGTGGATAGCCACGGCCGATGTAGCCTCATTATATACAATAATATTACACCACCAAGCCTGTGAGGCAACCAAATGGGGACTTCGGAAACATACAGATCTCCCCTGTCCTCAGAGAAAATTTCTTATAAAATGTTTAGATTTTTGCCTTAAAAACAGCTACTTCTGGTACAACAAAAATTACTACCATCAAAAGACGGGCATAGCTATGGGAGCGAAATTCGCTCCTAGCGTTGCAGGCCTCTTTATGTCACAATGGGAGGAAGAAGAAGTTTTTGCCAACCCTCCAAGTGAATTATATATATTGAAGATATGTTGATGATGTCATCATTCTGTGGAAAGGCGAACAATCAAAACTGATGGCCTTCCTGGAGAAGTTGAACAGGAATGACAGAAACATAAAACTATCATGGGAAACGAGCAACAAATCAATCACTTTCCTCGACCTAGAAATAACACAAGATAATAAAAGACTCCTCTCCAAAACACATTTTAAGAGTGTAGACCGCAATAGCTACTTACCGCTAGAAAGCTGCCACCACAGAAATTGGCTATACAACATACCGGAAGGCCAACTAATGCGCCTGAGACGCAATTGTACACAGGAAGAACATTATTTAGACCAGGCTAGAAATATGCAACAGAAATTTATGGAAAAGGGCTACGAAAAGGAATTCATCAATAAAAAAATATCAGAAGTAGCAAGGATAAATCGCAAAGATCTTATTAAAAACCAACCTCACACTAAGATAGTACCAGATAATATTCTGATTATTTTAGACTTCAATGTGCAGTTCAAACAGGTAGAGAAGATCATTAAACGTAACTAGGACATACTACGAGCAGATATACGCCTAAAAGATATTTTACCTACCCGCCCAAAATTCGTCTACAGGCGAGCCCCTACTATTAGGGATAAAATAGTGAAAAGCATTCCAGACCCACCAGGTAGAGGACTCTCCTTCTTTACGGGAAAAGGATTTTTTCCCCGTAAGCGATGCTATGCATGTGTTAGAACAAGACGCCCTAATGAAAAGAAAAAATAATTCACTTCAACAAGTACAGGTAATACCTACGATATTAAAGAATTTATTTGTTGCAACACTGTTGGAGCTGTATATGCATTAGAATGCAGCTGCGGCCTTCAATACATAGGCCGCACCAAGAGACCACTTAAGGTACGCGTGAAAGAACATGTAAAAAACATAGTAAAGGGATTTGACAAACATAGCGTATCAAGGCATTTCGCGTCACATCACAATAAAGATCCCTCTCAACTCAAATTCTGGGGGATTGAGCCTTACGTAAAACATTGGCGAGGGGGACATAAAGTAAGAACCCTCAGCCAGCTTGAGTCCAAATGGATATTTACATTAGATACACTCACGCCAAAGGGCCTCAACGTGGAATTCGACTTGAATTGTTTTATTCACGATTTTTAATTGCCCCCTACCCTTTGGTGATCCTTTTATAGTCTATACACCTATTTGTGGACATTACAAGACATTGCCCTCTTGACACCCCCCGGCATATGGTTCCTCCTTCAAGTCTCTCCCCTAGAGAATCTTCCCCTCTATGTAGATTTTAAATATTTTTAATATCTTTAATATTTGTAATATGGCTTTTATTTTGTCTTATTGAATTGAAAACATTTGCATATATATATATATATATATATATATATATATATATATATATATATATATATATATTCCCATATATTTTTAGTTATGCGTTTTACCACTCTGGATGCATTTTTTATGATTTGGCTCCATGCGTCATTTCCGGCAGCACTGGAGATTGCTCTCTCGAATTCTTTTTTTAATTATATTTTATTTTTTCATTTTTGACGCCTAATAAAAAGTTTTTATGTATTTTTTATTAGTGATCCCAACTTATTTCCTCCTATGGCATCATAACTTTATTTTAATATAATTACAAGATTCCTGTTTTGCTATTTGAATATCTCCATGTCCCTATTATTAAAATTCCTAATTTCCTAGCTCAGATATAGCAAAACATATTTTTTAAAAATATCTTTTCTATTTTATTTCTATGTTTATTTTTAATAGTTTATGCTTTTCGTTTGTCCCCTTGTCTGGCACTTATAGCTTTGTGCCTAGCTTGCAGTGCTTTCTGCATGCTTCAACAGTCTCCCCTCTGCTCTGAAAACTTACACCAATAGGGTGTTCGCAATAGAGAATTATAATTGCTCCGGACTAAGGGGGCAGCGACATCCCTATACAACTCTGGGTGTTGTCCGCCGGAGACACAACCAAAGAAATGGCCACACGTCCATTTCCGGCCAGAAGATAGATTAAGTACGGCGTGATAACCTAAAAAATGGCCTCTCGTACACTTCCAGCGACCAGATAGACCGCAAAATGGCCGCAGAGACACTTCCGGGTCTTCCCCAAAATGGCCGCCATATGATTAATCGTTGCTCTATTTAAAGACACTTCCTTTAGCACTAGTCATCCCCTGATGAAGTCACGTGACCATGACGAACACGCGTCGGGACGAGAGCTACCAGAAGTGACGCAAATCGAGCTCGATGCTCGTTTATACACTGTTTGAAACATCTCTTTTATTTGTGAGTACCCTATTGTTTGCTTAAATAAAAATATTTTTGGTCAAAACTACTACACTATGGGGCTTCCTTCCTCCACATCTTTTTAACCCCTTATATACACACCAATTGCTGAGGCACCCCCCACGCTGAATGCTGCTGAGTTACCACTTAAAGGGACCAACACAGCGCAAAAGGCAGGACACTGACGCCAGGATCTGGGGACACCACAGCAGAACTTCAAAAGACAAAGAGCACCAGGGACCCCGAGGATATACATATTATACGCTGTTACCTTACAGCTGTAAGGTAAGGGGACACCCATACCCTGACCACACAGGACCACGAGGGATATATCCACCATCACCACTACCACCACCAATTATACTGTTTTTTAATAAATATAGTGCACATGGTATTATTATTTAAACACTAGCACTTCATGCGATTTTCTGATATTATCGCCACTGGTCTTACACAAGTGTAACGGACATTTTCCGATATATTTTATCTTTTTCACTTAGGCATTTTGCATAGTTCCAATACTGTTTTAGGTATTATGCATAGTTCTATATTGGTTTAGAGGGATTTTGCATTTATTCCCTCAGCACTGACACTTTATGTGTTTTATTTAAATTTTATGATTACCACTTTTTTGCACAGTTGAATGATCAATTTGCTCACTTCTTTATTTATATTGTTTTAACTATTTTTATGGTGTAGAGTAATTTTGCACGGATTATTATTTTTGGCACTGGCACTTTATGCGATTTTGACAGCCACAACAAATCGCTTTGGGAATCACTTGTTCCAAATATTTTGATTGTGTATTTTTTCGTATATTCTTGTATTTATTCTTGAATTTACCTTTGATGCTACAACGTTATAGTGTTTTTTAGGGTTCCGTACTATCCCCACATAAAAAAACGCACATTGCTTTACACACACCTGTTGCCTTATTATCTCTAGATTATTCTAGTGCCTATAGAGCTCGCTAATCTTTAGGCTAGACTTCCTGTCACAGTACAGCGCACCACTACTTCTGCTTTTTTCACTGTTTCCCACTGGGGTTCAGGTACCCCACCACAGTGTGTGCAGCAGTACAACGTTCCTTGTTTTTTAGATTTACCTTGATTAGGCGCAGGAATACTTCCTTATACTTATCATCTCTTCTATGTTCTCTTAAATATAGATTTTTTTTGAATATTCTATTATTGAAAATCTTTCTCCCGAATCAATAACCGCTTTTTAGATTTTTCTCTAAATTCTATTTTTCATTATAAATTTATTTTTGCATAGATGCCAATTTTATTGACAAACTAATGTGTAATCTATTTCACATTGTTAACCACTTACTTACCTGCAGTATAGTAAATGGTTGGACGTGTGAAATACAGACATTCTGTTTAATTGTCAATTATCAAAAGGTTATTGATTCTACCGAGAAGTGATAATGGTGATAATTAAGTCCAAAGTACGACACTCCCTTTTTTGGGTGTTTCCATTAATTGTCAAAATGATCAAGTAATGCAATCTGTATTTTAATTTCATGTAAATATTTGTCTTTTGTCAACCAATAAATGTAACTATTTTTATGATCACTTGTCTCCGTGAATAAGATTCACATATATAGACTGTGTCATATAGATTGATTCTGTATCTTAAAAATATCTTCGTTAAAAATTACTTAATAAATACTGTGCGAAAATGTCCTTAAAAAGCACAACAGCTCTGTGTTCTCTGGACATGTCTCCGGGCCTTCATCCCTTCTAATTTTCAGAAACCATGAAACAGACTGAGACAGAAGTACAATCAAATCACAATTGTTTATTAATAAAAATAAAAATAGAAAAAAGCGTAGTCAAGCATAGCCAGAGTCCTGTAGCCAGATCGGGTAGTCAGCCAGTCCAAAGTTCATTAACCAGATAGGGT
Source organism: Lithobates pipiens (assembly GCF_037356315.1). Lineage (NCBI taxonomy): Eukaryota > Metazoa > Chordata > Amphibia > Anura > Ranidae > Lithobates > Lithobates pipiens. The sequence continues at coordinate 285,601,893 of NW_027507764.1, forward strand.
AATCAGCCAGGCCAGAAGTCAGGGATCCAAGGAGAGCAACTGCAAGCAGGATAAGAAGCCAGGAGGGATGTCAGCAAGCCAGTCTTGAAACAAACAGCAGGAGATGGTTCCTTGTGATGTGACCAATGCGAAAGCAAAGGAAAGAGTGAGCTGGAAGGCTTTAAATAGGCAGGTCGACGAGCATCATCGGGAACAGCTGGTAACTGTGGAAAGAGAAGAGAGCTGTCAATTAGCCAACAGCTGAGCAGCCAGCCCAGAGGAGGAAGGACTAAGCCAGCCCTGACAGTACCCCCCCAATGACCCCTCTCCCTCGGAGGGCCACCGGGCTTGAGGGGAAACCGTCTATGGAACTCGCGGAGGAGGACAGGGGCATGTACGTCAGAGGATGAAACCCAGGAGCGTTCCTCCGGACCGTACCCCTTCCAATGCACCAGGTACTGTATGCGCCCACTGAACCTACGGGAGTCAACAATGGATTGTACCTCATACTCCTCATGGTTCTCAACCAGAATAGGGTGAGGACGTGGCACCGAGGTGGTAAATCGGTTACAGACCAACAGTTTCAATAAGCAGACATGAAACACATTTGAGATGCGCATACTAGGAGGAAGGTCCAACGCGTAAGCTACTGGGTTAATCCTGCGAAGGATACGGAAAGGCCCAATAAACCGAGGTGCAAACTTCAGTGAGGGACCACGAAGCCGGAGATTGCGAGATGACAGCCAGACCCTGTCCCCAACCTGGTAGGAAGGCGCAGGCAGGCGTCTGCGGTCAGCATGGAGTCTGTACCTATCATTAGCATGATGCAAAGCCTCCTGGACTTGTACCCAAGTGGAACGAAGACCACGGAGATGCTCCTCTAACGCAGGAATACAGGAATGCAGAACAAACGAGTCGGGCAACATGGAAGGTTGGAAACCATAATTAGCCATAAATGGAGACAATCGGGAGGCAGAATTCAAGGCACTGTTGTGAGCAAACTCTGCCCAAGGAAATAGGTCAGACCAGTTGTTATGATGGTCAGAAATATAGCAACGTAGGAATTGCTCCAAGGACTGATTGGCTCGTTCTGCTGCCCCATTAGACTGCGGGTGATACGCAGAAGAGAACGCAAGCTGGATTCCCAACTGTGCACAATAGGCTCGCCAGAACCGGGAGACAAACTGACTGCCCCTATCCGAGACAATCACCTTGGGTAGCCCATGTAAGCGAAAGATGTCCCGAGCAAAAGTGGAAGCCAGTTCCTTAGAGGTGGGCAACTTCTTAAGTAGAATACAATGACACATCTATGAGAACCGGTCAACCACCATAAGGATAACAGTGTTGCCTTGGGAGTTGGGCAATTCCACAATGAAATCCATAGGCAGGTGAGTCCAGGGCCTCTCTCCATTGGGTATGGGTTGTAGGAGGCCCACTGGAAGGTATCGTGGAGTCTTACTCTTTGCACACATGGGACAGGCAGCTACAAAGACAGTAACATCAGCCCGTAGACTAAGCCACCAGAATTGTTGGGAAATGGCCCAAATGAGTTGATTCTTCCCAGGATGGCCAGCTGCCTTGGGAGAATGGTACGTCTGGAGCACTGCTGTACGGAGACTCTCTGGGACAAAGCAGCAGTCACAAGGTTTATCAGGAGGAGCATGGACCTGAGCAGCAAGATTTTTGTCACCCAAAAGAGAAGTAAGACTGGTGCGAACCGTAGCCAAGATACGATCAGGAGGAATCATAGGGACCGGAACTGACTCCGACTTGGAAGTGGAGGAAAATTGTCGTGACAAGGCATCAGCCCTTACATTCTTAGTACCGGGTAAGAATGAGACAATGTAATTAAAGCTCAACAAGAAAAGAGCCAATCGCGCCCTTCTGGGAGAGAGTTGCTTAGCCTCAGACAAGAATGTAAGATTCTTATGGTCAGTAAGAATAAGAACGGGCACAGTGGTACCTTCAAGGACATGTCTCCATTCTTTCAGGGCTAAAATGATCGCCAACAGCTCTCTGTCACCAATCTCATAATTGCACTCAGCAGGTGACAATTTCTTGGAAAAGTAGCCACACGAATGCATAGCGCTCTCAGAGTTAGGACGTTGAGACAGAAGGGCACCAACTCCAGTCTCAGAAGCATCAACTTCTAGGATAAAAGGCAACGTAGGATCAGGATGTGCCAACACAGGAGCAGAAACAAAGGCAGCCTTGGGAGTCTCAAAGGCCTTAATGGACTCTGGAGATCAACTCTGTGGGTTACTGTCCTTTCTGGTCTTATCAGTCAGAGGCTTGACCAGAGACGAGAAGTTACAAATAAACTTTTGATAGTTGGCAAAGCCCAGGAAACACTGCAGAGGATGTAAACCCATGGGTCAAGGCCACTGTAAGACTGCCGACAGTTTCTCTGGGTCCATCGAAAAAACAGCAGTGGAAATTATATAGCCTAGGAATGTAACCTGTTCACGATGGAACTCACACTTCTCCAGTTTACAATAGAGATGGTTCTCTCTTAGTTTCTGAAGTACACAACAGACATCTGTGTGGTGGCTCTCCAGGGACTTGGAAAATATGAGGATATCATCGAGATAAACCACCACACACAATTGCAACAAATCTCAGAGAACATCGTTAATAAATTCCTGGAAAACTGCCGGGGCGTTACAAAGGCCAAAAGGCATTACCAGGTATTCATAATGGCCTGTTCTGGTATTAAACGCAGTTTTCCACTCTTCGCCCTCCTTAATGCGCACGAGATTGTATGCCCCTCTCAGGTCAAGCTTTGTGAAAACTGTTGCTCCCTTGAGGCGGTCAAATAACTCTGTAATCAATGGAATTGGGTAGGCATTCTTAATCGTGACACGATTGAGACCCCTATAATCTATACAAGGTCTCAGTTCACCGCTCTTCTGTTTCACAAAGAAGAAACCAGCACCAGCAGGAGACGAGGACTTGCGGATGAAACCTCGAGAAAGTGTGTCAGCAACATACCCCTCCATGGCCTTATCCTCCAAGACTGACAACGGGTAAACCCGGCCACGAGGAGGTATGGCACCAGGTTGAAGGTCAATTGTGCAATCATAAGGCCGGTGTGGAGACAAACTACTGGCTTGACCTTTATCAAAGACATCGCCAAAATCACGGTACTCCTCCGGCAGGGAGGGTAGTGAAGCGGTGCACAGGACCTTGGATACCTTCAGGAAGCATGTCTCACTGCATTGTGGTGACCAGGAGAGAACCTCAGCACAGAGCCAATCAAAAGAGGGGTTGTGCCTCTGTAACCAAGGATAACCAATAACCAGCGGAAATCTGGGTGAGGAAATAACTTGGAATTGGATTATCTCATGGTGAAGAGCCCCTACGGCCATGGACAACGGAACCATCTCATGAGTCACATGGGCAGGCTGTAGAGGTCTCCCGTCTCAATGGCAAGTGGAGTGTCACGCATCTGCAGTGGAATCGAGTGCTGCTATACAAAGGCAGCATCAATGAACAGGCCTGCAGCCCCAGAGTCGATTAGAGCCTGTATCTCGATGGACTACTCAGCCCAAGAAAGGGTGACCAAAGCCAGGGGCTTATCCTTCAGGATAACTGGGGACGAAGCAATGCCAGCTAAGGTCTGTCCGTGACAGGACCTCAAGGTTCAGGTGTTCCCTGGACGGGTAGGACAAGACTTCAAAAAGTGACCTGCCTGGCCACAATAAAGGCACAATCTCTCTCTCCTCCTAAAGGCTCTCTCATCCGCAGAGAGACGCGTGAAGCCCAAGTGCATGGGTTCATCTTCACTGACTAACTCAGTACGAGGAGGCATCGAGTGCTGTGAAACAAATGCAGCATCAATGAACAGACCTGCAGCCCCAGAGTCGATTAGAGACTGTATCTTGATGGACGACTCAGCCCAAGAAAGGGTGACTGAAACCAGGGGCTTATCCTTCTGGATAACTGGGGATGAAACAACGCAACCTAAGGTCTGTCCATGCAAGGACCTCAAGGTTTGGGCGTTCCCTGGATGGGTAGGACAAGACTTCAAAAAGTGACCTGCCTGGTCACAATAAAGGCACAATCTCTCCCTCCTCCTAAATGCTCTCTCATCCACAGAGAGAAGCGTGAAGCCCAGGTGCATGGGTTCATCTTCACTGACCGACTCGGTACCAGGAGACATGGGAGGTGAGGGAGGCACGGGTGGGACTGCAAAGCTTAGAGGCAAATTTACAGGAGGCTTCTGCAAGCGATCTTTAAAAGAGAGTCTTTCGCTGAGTCTGGAGTCAATAAGGATGGCAAACGTGATCAACTTCTTCAGCTCAGTGGGTTTATCTCAGGTTGCTATCTTGTCCTTGATGGAATCCGAGAAACCATGAGTAAAAGCAGCCACAAGGGCCTCATTGTTCCAAGCAACCTCTGCTGCCAGAATACGGAATTCAATGGCGTAGTCGGCAACAGTTCTCGTACTCTGTTTGATGGACATGAGGCACTTGGCAGCAGAAGCGGAGCGTGCGAGAATGTCAAATACCCTTTTAAAGGTGACCACAATGTCAGGGTAACTCAAGACAACAGGTTTTTGCATCTCCCGTAGAGGGTTTGCCCAGGCCAAGATTCTCTCAGAAAGCAAAGATATCACAAATCCTACTTTGCTTCTGTCCATGGAAAATGCCTGAGGCAGCATCTCAAAGTAAATCTCAACCGGTTGAGAAACCCTCTGCTTTGAACTGGATTGCCCCCAAATCGCTGGGGAAGCGGAGCGGAACCAGACATACCTCTTATAGAGGTAATAATCAAGGCAGGTGCTGCACAGAGACTGGCGCAGCAGCAGGGATGGCCTGCAACTCCGGTTGTACCGGAGCAGCCACACTGGGATTTTCCAGGTGAGCCATGCGACTCAGGAGCATTTGTAACGCTATGGCAAACCGATCTATGCAGTGATCTTGCTCATCTAATCTGGAAAAAATATTACCAACAAGTGGATTGACTGTATCTTCTGAAATCATGGCATGTGCCTACTGTCAGAAACCATGAACCAGACCGAGACAGAAGTACAGTAAAATTACATTTGTTTATTAATGAAAATAAAAAGGTAAATAGAGTAAACGTAGACAAAGCATAGCCAGAGTCCAGTAACCGGATCAGGTAGTCAGCCAAGCCAGAGTTCAGTAACCAGATCGGGTAATCAGCCAAGCCAGAGTTCAGTAACCAGATCTGGTAATCAGCCAAGCCAGAGTTCAGTAACCAGATCGGGTAATCAGCCAGGCCAGAAGTCTGGGATCCAAGTAGAGAAACAGCAAGTAGGATAAGGAGCCAAAAGGGATGTCAGCAAAGCCAGTCTTTAAACAGGAACGCAGGAGATGGTTTCTTGTGATGTGACCAAGGCACAGGTAGAGATCAAGTGAGCTGGACGGCTTTAAGTAGGCAGGACTGACGAGCAGAATCAACAACAGCTGGGTAACTGTGGAGAGAGATGGGAGTTGGCAATTAGCTGACAGCTGAGCGGCCAGCTCAGAGAAGGAAGGCTCAGCCCTGACAATAATATAGAATAGAGTACCGTCTGAGCCCAGACTCTTCCCCAAGGCCATGTTCTTTATTGTTCTTATCACTTCCTCCTGCGTAATTGGAGCCTCTAATTGGTCAAGTTCCTTCTTAGGCACCGTTGGAAGGTCTAGTCCCCTCAGGAACTCTTGAATTTCCAGATTCTTCTTCTTACCCCCTCTACTTTCCCTTTTTTTCTCCTTTATTATTTTTTATTTTAGGGATAAAGAATGCATTTTTTCCCCTTACTGCTCTTTCCCAGATTATTACCCCATTGATACCTCTCTTTATTAATTATATGGTATTCCCGCTTTTTCTCCTGATCTAATAGTGCTTCAAGCTCCTCTTTTTTTTATCATTGGATCTTGCTTCTCTGGGATGCCTTTAGGTCTCGTTTGTTGTTCTAGCTCCTGTACTTCCCTGAAAAGAGTGTTCATCTTCTCCCTCTTTTCTTTTTTCCAAAGTCTATTAATATACCCCTTATATAAGCCTTATGTGATTCCCATAAGATAGGCTGCCAAATTTCAGGTGTATTATTAATGGAAAAAAAAACCTCCAGCTCCTGCTAGTTCATCCATCTTATCCGCCAGGCTCCTGGCATTTGTGAACATGCCACATAGTTTAGATCGGTCGCATACTGTCCTCTTATTGGATGTTCTGAGATTGCAAAAAGGACTTGTTACTATACTTACCTCGGGTTTATGTGCTTTAGTCAACCTACCACTAATTCTCCCAATACTACCCTCTGGAATATGTTCACTGCTGACTATTTCTACCTCTGGGCCCTCCCCCAACGCCTAGTTTAAAAACCCCTCTAACTTTTTGGCCATCTTCACTCCCAACAGATCTGCACCCTCCTCATTTAGGTGCAGTCTGGTAGTATTCCTGAGAATAATACCTTGGAGGTCCTTTTCCTCAATTTAGCTTCCAAGTCCCTAAAATCATTCTTTAGGACACTCCATCTGCCTCTGACTTTGTCATTGGTGCCAACATGCACCATGACAGCCGAGTCTTCCCCAGCCCCTCCCAGTAATCTGTCCACCAGATCCATGATGTGCTGAACCCGAGCACCTGGTAGACATACAGTTCCGCGCTTCAGGTCTTTGTGACAGATTGCCCTCTCTGTCGTTCTAAGTATTGAATCCCCTACCACCAGAATCTGTCTATCCTTTCCCTACCCCTCCCCCACTCTCACTGGAGGAGTTCTTTCCCTTGCAGCTAGGAGAGTCCCTCAGCTCCAGCATTGCTGGTCCCTGCTCAGTTTCACCACTAATGTCACTCAATGGAGCATATTTATTGGGATGCTCCAGCCCAGGATCAGCCTCCCTGGCACTTCCCCCCACTATCCTTCCTGACTGTCACCCATCTACTCGTTTCTAGTGCCTGCACATCTTTGTCGCCACCCCTTCCGGCACCTGCCGGGTATGTTCCCGCCTCTCCTTTGAGGGTCTTCTCAGTGCTGACATTTGCTTCCCTAGATTCAGAACCTGGGCTTCAAGGGAAACAATGTGCTTACATTTTTCATAGCAGTATTCGCCCTCGTTCAGATGATCAAGGAATGCATACATGCTGAAAGATGTACACAGGGTCGCATCTCCACACCAGCTGGGCTTTGTACCTACTAATTTAATGAGGATTGGGGATTACACCCTGTCCAAATTACCTAACAACTAGCTTCCTGACACTAATACTCAACAAAACAATACACAGGTACTCAACAAGACAATACATGTGCACTCGCCGCCCACGTGCACTCGCAGACTACAAGCACTCGCAGCCCAAGTGCACTCGCAGACCATGTGCACTTGCAGCCTATGTGCACTTGCAGCACTCATGTACTCACTGCCCATGTGCACTCACAATACACAGGTACTAACGATCCACACACACTACTCATACAACACTCAGGCACTCACACTACACAGGTACTTTGACCCCTGTTATAACCTCCTGTTTAAAACAGTTTTTTTTTAACTCACCACTTAGTCCATTTTCACTTGGTCTAAGTTCCAGCAAGCAAAAGTGAGCAAGCTCAAAATTAGTTATACAGAAAGTTATATAGGCCTCAAGCACCTGTGACCAATTAACCACTCCCCTTAATCAGTAGGCTGAAGGAAGGAAAGAAAAAAAATAGGCCGTTTAAAAAGTGACAGAAAGTGTGTTAACCACTTAAGCCCCGGACCAATTTGCAGCCAAAGGACCAAGCCCATTTTTACGATTCGGCACTGCGTCACTTTAACTGACAATTGCGCGGTTGTGCGACGTGGCTCCCAAACAAAATTGACGTCCTTTTTTTTACCACAAATAGAGCTTTTTTTGGGTGGTATTTAATCACCTCTGCGGTCTTTATTTTTTGCGCTATAAACAAAAATAGAGCGACAATTTAAAAAAAAATGCAATATTTTTTTACTTTTTGCTATAATAAATATCCCCCAAAAATATATAAAAAAAAACTTTTTTTTCCTCAGTTTAGGCCGATACGTATTCTTCTACATAATTTTGGTAAAAAAAAATCGCAATTATTGATTGGTTTGCGCAAAAGTTATAGCATTTACAAAATAGGGGATAGTATTATAGCATTTTTGTTAAGATTTTTTTTACTAGTAATGGCGGCGATCAGCGATTTTTATTGTGACTGTGACATTATGGCAGACACATCGGACATTTTTGACACATTTTTGGGACCATTATCATTTATACAGTAATCAATGCGATTTAAATGCATCGATTCCTGTGTAAATGACACTGGCAGTGAAGGAGTTAACCACAAGGGGGCAGTGAAGTGTTATGTATGACGTTATATGTTTTTTTTTTTATTGTAGGGGGGCGTGGCCTGGCATGTGACATCACTGATCGTCCTTCCCTATAAAAGGGAAGAGACGATCGTGACAGCCACACAGGGAAGCACGGGGAGAGGTTTGTTTACACAGACCTCTCCTCGTTCTTCAGGTCTGTGACCCGATCGCGGGACACCAGCGGCAATCGGGTCCGCTGGTCCCGCGGCCACGGTCACCGAGCACAGGACCGGGTCAGGAGCGCACCGCCGTTGGTGCGCTCCCGACCCACGGCTGGGCACTTAAAGAATCACGTACAGCTACATGTTGGAGGGGATATGACGCTTCCGGGACCTTCACACACCTGGTGCCGGAATTATTAGGGTGATACACCAAATATCAGGAGAACACATTCAGTGGACCCCTGGAAATGTATTTTCTGTGACACAGAAAATATAGTCGCTCAGTACAAGAATACCCTAGTTCCATACTTATTAAACACAGAAAAAAGCCTGATCCCGAGATGGTGGAGAACCCCAGAAGTGCTGACTATGAAGGAGTGGGTAGCAAAGGTGGATTGGCTGAGATCAATAGAGGAAACGATACATATAGCAGAGAACTCCTTAGAGGCATACTTCATCATATGGGGGAAATGGCTGAAGTTCAAAAAATCTTTAGAATATATGATCATGGTGGATGCCTAAGGGGGGCAAGCGAAATAAGGGAAGGCAAAGCGTAAAAAGAGCGATGGCTGTATGCCCTGACTTGGACGGAAGAGAGGTTGGGGAAGGAGTATGGCCCTATCGGGGCTGGAGAGAGAGAGGAAGAGATTGAATTATTATTATGGGGTTGTTGTGTTCTGTTTTTTGGGGGTTTTTTTTGGGGGGGGGGTTATGCAAAGTGGGAAATATATATGTTGTAATAAAATTATGTAAGGAGGAAGCTGAAGGGCAGCTATGCTTATCTGCTTTGTAATTGCTGTATTTTTCTATGAATCTAATAATAATAATAAAAAATTAATGCACCCGTTTCTCCGTTCTTGTGCACAAAGGCAAATCGTAAGCATCAGTCTTGTGTCGTATGTAAACAGAAATTCCACCATGCATATGAGGTATCACTGTGAATGTCAGATCAAGGGCAGTAATTCATGTACTAGACCTCCTCTGTAAATCTAAAATGATTATAAAGGCTTTTAAAAATTTAAGTAGTTTGTAGCCACTGCATGGGTGTGCACATTAAAATTGTGCACACCCATGCAGTGGCTACAAACTACTTACATTTTTAAAAGCCTTTATAATCATTTTGTGTGTGGTATTTATGTGTAGCAAGTGCCCAACTCTGTCACCTGCAAAGAGTGCACAGGCTTTTCAAAGAAGAGAGAGCTGCCTGTCAGTTCCTGTATGGGCTTTTCACCGTATCCCTCATCTCACACAGAGCTGTTCACCCTGCAGCCTCCCCTGTGTCCCTATTGACAGAAGGAGGAACGCCAATTACAGGAGCCAATTAAAGGGACTTTAACCACTTCAGCTCCGGACCAATAAACACCTTAAGGACCAGAGGTCTTTTTGCAATTTCGCACTGCGCTGCTTTAACTGGTAATTGCGCGGTCATGCAATATTGCATCCAAACGAAATTTGCGTCCTTTTCTTCCCACAAATAGAGCTTTCTTTTGATGGTATTTGATTGCCTCTGCGATTTTTTTTTTTGCGATATAAATGGAAAAAGAGTGAAAATTTTGAAAAAAAAAGATATTTTCTTCTTTTTGTTATAAGAAAAATCGAATAAACTAAATTTTAGTCATACATTGAGGGCAAAATTTATTCAGCCACATGTCTTTAGTAAAAAAAATGTCAATAAGCGTATATTTTTTGGTTTGCGGAAAAGTTATAGCGTCTACAAACTAGAGTACATTTTCTGGAATTTACACAGCTTTTCATTTATGACTGCCAATCTCATTTCTTGAGGTGCTAAAATGGCAGGGCAGTACAAATCCCCCCCAAATGACCCCATTTTGGAAAGTAGACACCCCAAGGAAATTGCTGATGGGTATGTTGAGCCCATTGAATATTTATTTTTTTTGTCCTAAGGGATTGAATAATGACAAAAAAAAAAAAAATTTTTTTTTACAAAAAGTTGTCACTAAATGATATATTGCTCACACATGCCATGGTTATATGTGGAATTGCACCCCAAAATATATTCCGCTACTTCTCCCGAGTATGGGGATACCACATGTGTGGGACTTTTTGGGAGTCTAGTCGCGCACGGCACCCCGAAAACCAATCACCACCTTCAGGATTTCTAAGGGTGCAAATTTTTGATTTAACTCCTCACTACCTATCACAGTTTCGAAGGCCATAAAATGCCAAAATAGCACAAAACCCCCCAAAATGACCCCATTTTGGAAAGTAGACACCCCAAGCTATTTACTGAGAGGCATGTTGAGTCCATGGAATATTTTATATTTTGCCACAAGTTGCGGGAATATTACAAACTTTTTTTTTTTGCACCAAGTTGTCACTAAATGATATATTGCTCACACATGCTATGGGCATATGTGAAATGACACCCCAAAATACATTCTGCTGCTTCTCCCGAGTACGGGGATACCACATGTGTGGGACTTTTTGGGAGTCTAGTCGCGCACGGCACCCCAAAAACCAATCACCACCTTCAGGATTTCTAAGGGTGCAAATTTTTGATTTAACTCCTCACTACCTATCACAGTTTCGAAGGCCATAAAATGCCAAAATAGCACAAAACCCCCCCAAATGACCCCATTTTGGAAAGTAGACACCCCAAGCTATTTACTGAGAGGCATGTTGAGTCCATGGAATATTTTATATTTTGCCAAAAGTTGCGGGAATATTACAAACTTTTTTTTTTTGCACAAAGTTGTCACTAAATGATATATTGCTCACACATGCTATGGGCAGAAGTCAAATTACACCCCAAAATAAATTCTGCTGCTTCTCCCGAGTACGGGGATACCACATGTGGGGGACTTTTTGGGAGCCTAGCCACGTACGGGACCCCGAAAACCAAGCACTGCCTTCCGGATTTGAATATAAAATGCTATAAAAAACAAACTAACCAGAGTCACCCGTAACACTTATATGGTGATCAGTGGTGAAAGGGTTAACTAGGGGCAATCAGGGGGTTCAAATTTTTATTAGGTAGTATATGGGGGTCCCTGGCGCTATATAAAAACCTGACGGGGAACCTAAATAACTAACTGGCTAACCAGCGTCACCAGTGACACTTATACTGTGATCGCTGGTGAAAGGGGGTGAAAGGGTTAACTAGCAGCAATCAGGGGGTTAAAACCATTATTGGGTAGTATATCGGGGTACCTAGCGCTATAAAAACCTGGCGGTGAACCTAAAAAAATAACTAGCTACCTAGCGACACTAGCGACACTGATGCAGCGTTCAGAAAAATTATCGCTTAGTGACACTGGCAAAAGGGGGTGAAAGGGTTAACTAGCGGAAATCAGGGGGTTAAAACCATTATTGGGTAGTATATCGGGGTACCTAGCGATATAAAAACCTGGCGGTGAACCTAAAAAAATAACTAGCTACCTAGCGACACATGCAGCGATCAGAAAAATGATCGCTTAGTGACACTGGCAAAAGGGGGTGAAAGGGTTAACTAGCGGCAATCAGGGGGTTAAAACCATTATTGGGTAGTATATCGGGGTACCTAGCGCTATAAAAACCTGGCGGTGAACCTAAAAAAATAACTAGCTACCTAGCGACTGTAGCGACACTAATGCAGCGATCAGAAAAACGATCGCTTAGTGACACTGGCAAAAGGGGGTGAAAGGGTTAACTAGTGGCAATCAGGGGGTTAAAACCATTATTGGGTAGTATATCGGGGTACCTAGCGATATAAAAACCTGGCGGTGAACCTAAAAAAATAACTAGCTACCTAGCGACACATGCAGCGATCAGAAAAATGATCGCTTAGTGACACTGGCAAAAGGGGGTGAAAGGGTTAACTCTAGGGGCAATCAGGGGGTTAAATCTTTATTGGGGGGTGATAGGGGGCTACCCTGGACCTAACACTAACTGTCCTGACAGTTTTTACTGTCACAACTGACACTGAATGCATTGATCAGTAAAGAAATGATCAATGCAATCAGTGACACTGTGACTGGGGGGGGAGGGGGGGGGGCGATCGGGGGGGGGATCGGGGGGGGGTTTGTGTGCCTGTGTGTACCTACATGTCAGTGTAGTGTTGGTGCACACTTACTATTAGTCTTCTCCTCGTAGTCCGGTCAAAAAGACCGCCCCGAGGAGAATGACATCACTTCCTCCTTCCTGTGTAAACAATACACAGGGGAGGAAGCTTCTCATTGGCCAGGAGCGATCCAGAGGGGGTGGCCGAAAACCAACGGCCATCCCCTCATCACGGAGCGCTCCTGGACCGAATCGGACCGCCGTAAACAGCGGGAGGGGGTCCGATCGGACCCCCCACCCGCTGGAAGGCAATCACGTAGATGTACGTGATTGTGCCTGCCTGTGCCATTGTGCTGACGTACAATGGCAATACGGCGGTCCTGAAGTGGTTAACAAGCAGCAGCAGCTGCAAAGGAACATGAGAAATGAAGTCTCATTACCAGACGGCCCCATTTTCTCTTAACCACTTCAGTCCTGGAAGGATTTACCCCCTTCCTGACCAGAGCACTTTTTGCGATTCGGCACTGCGTCGCTTTAACTGACAATTGCACATGCTATGCTGTACCCAAACAAAATTTGCGTCCTTTTTTTCCCACAGATAGACCTTTCTTTTGGTGGTATTTGATCACCTCTGTGTTTTTTATTGTTTGCGCTATAAACAAAAAAGCGCAAAATTCATTTTTTTAACTTTTTGCTATAATAAATATCCCCCAAAAATATATAAAAAAATGTTTTTTCCTGCGTTTAGGCCGATATGTATTCTTCGACATATTTTTGGTAAAAAAAAATCGCAATAATCGTTTACTGATTGGTTTGTGCAAAGGTTATAGCGTCTACAAAATAGGGGATAGATTGGTGGCATTTTTATTAATATTTTTTTTTACTAATAATGGCGATCAGCGATTTTTATCGTGACTGCAACATTATGGCGGACACATCGGACAATTTTGACACATTTTTGGGACTATTGGCATTAATACAATCAATGCTATAAAATTGCATTGATTACTGGAAAAATTTCACTGGCAGTGAAGGGGTTAACCACTAGGGGGTTGCGGAGGGTTTAAGTGTGCTCTGGGGAGTGTTTCTAACTGTCTGGGGGATGAGGTAACAGTGACGTGACACGGATCGCTGCTCCCGGTGACAGGGAGCAGATGATCAGTGTCCTGTCACTAGGCAGAATGGGGAGATGCTGTGTTTACATCGGCATCTCCCCGTTCTTCAACTCCATGACACGATCGCGGGTAACCCCGCAGACATCGAGTCAATGGGTCCCGCAGGCACGGTCATGGAGCTTGCAGCAGGCACGCACACACGCGTGCACATCGGGAAATTCAAAGTAGCGCATGGGTTACTTTGCTCAGCCGTGCCATTCGGCCGATGTATATCTACAGAAGCTGGTCGGCATGTGGTTAAAGAGACAGAACTACAAATCCCAGCCTGCAAAGCAGAGAGGAGAATGATCGGAGAGACTATAAAATGAACTGCAGACCAGGCCCAAGGCCTCTTGTTTCCTGGATCCCATTGTGAGAGCACCATTCTGTTGATGTGTGAGGGCACTGCAGCCTATCAAGGGACACACAGCCTTCAGCTCCAGCCCAGAGGGTCCGAACGCCACCTGTTTCCAAAAGGACGCTCTGCAGCAATGCTGAACGTCACGGAATTAGCCGGTTCAGCTGATAAGCAGACTAAAAGCCATTGCGACACATCTGCAGCCAGGAGAATCATTTGATCTAATGTGTACAGGATTGGTGGGGGGGGGGGGGGGGGGGTTTGCCCAGGAATCCTTTTGCCTCCCTTAAACACCACACTTGAACACTGTGCACAGACACCTGGTATCCTGACCACATAGAGGAGTGCTATATCACAGCACCAGCTATTTTACATTGCTCCTCATCACTCTGTTACATTGAGGGACCCTTGTTCATAGAGCTCCAATGTAACGGTGAAGATATAGCAAGGCCTTGCTTTTAGAACATTATTGTTATCATTCTTAAGGGGGACATGCTACTGATACCTATAGTATATTATTTCCAATAGACCTTGTGGTATTATAGGCTGGCCTGGGGTTCCCCTTTAGTAATATTAATATCTACAATTATCATTATCTTGCTTAAGTATTTGTTTATTACTGTTTAACACTACACACTGGTGTTACTTTTGTTGTTGTTGATTGCCATGTATTGCTTTAATAGAAATAGTTTCAACCAAGGCTACTTATACAGGACTTGGCCGATTAATATCATTTTAAACCTGTTGACCAAGTAAACTTGAGAGAGCTGAACTGTGTCTGTGTGTCATTACTCTACTATCCTATTTACAATATTGCTAGGTGTGCCACTAGGGGCTGTGATGCTTTTTTGGGATAGAGAGGCACTGAACAAACATAAGCAGCTCCTTCGGGAGTATCGCTACATATGTACTCGACGTAAGATCATCTTTTATATTTTAAAAAAACAACTGGGCAGTATATTGTGCTTTTGTGCATTAAAAATTCAAAAATGTTATTTTTTCCCCCAAAAAATGTGTTTGGAATATCGCTTTGCAAATACTGTGTGACAAAAAATTGCAACAGCCACCATTTTATACTGTAGGGGCCTCTGCTTTAAAAAAATATATAATGTTTTGGGGTTCAAAGTAATTTTCTAGAAAACAAAATGTATTTTTTAATGTAAACAAAAAATGTAGAAAAGGCTTGGTCTTCAAGTGGTTAGAAGAGGGGGTGATGTGTGGCATAAGCTTCTAATGTTGGGCATAAAATGTCAAGACAGTTCAAACGCCCTCAAATGACCCCTTTTTGTAAAGTAGACAACCCAAGGTATTTGCAGATAGGCATGTTGACTCCATTGAATATTTTTATTTTTTGCCACAAGTTTCTGGAAAATTACAACATTTTTTTTTTCTTTTTACACAAAGTTGTCAATTAAATGATATATCGCTCACACATGCCTTGGGTATACTCTGTTTCTCCGAAAATAAGACCTAGCGTCATTGTCGGTGATAACTGCAATATAAGCCCTACCCCCCAAATAAGCCCTACCCTGTTTCCCCGAAAAAAAGCCCTACCCTGAAAATAAGACCTACAATGACTTTAACTAGGGCTTATTTGGGGGGTATGGCTTATATTGCAGCCATCACTGACAATCACGCTAGGTCTTATTTTTGGGGAAACAGGGTATGTGGAATTACACCCCTAAATACTATCTGCTACTTCTCCTGAGTATGGGGATACCACATGTGAGAGACTTTTTGGCAGTCAATCGGCGTACAGGACCCCAAAATCAAATAAGCACCTTCAGGCTTTTAAAGGGTGTTATTTCTTCATTACATTTCCTGACTACCTATCACATTTCAGAGGCCCTGAAATGCTATCAAAAGATAGTACAACCACCCCCCTCAAGTGGCCCCTTTTCGAAAAGTAGATACCCCAAGTTATTTGCTGAGAAGCATGTTGAGCCCATGGAATATTTTATGTTTTGTTTTTGAAAAATTACAAAAAAATAAGTTTTTACACAAAGTTGTCACTTAAAAAATATATTGCTCCCACATGCCATGGGTATGTGTGGAATTACACCCCAAAATACATTTTTCTGCATCTCCTGCATATGGGGATACCACATGTGAGACTTTTTGCCAGTCTAGCCACATGCAGGACCCAGAAAACCCATAACTTTCCAAAATAAGGTCATTTGGGAGGGGGGGGGGGGCAGGGTTGTGCTATCTTGGCATTTCAGGGCCTCCGAAACTGTGATAGGTAGTGAGGAGGTCATATAAGCAATTTATGCTCTTTGAAATCCAAGGACAGTGAATGTTTTTCATGGCTAGGCTCTCAAAAAGTCTCACACATGTGGTATCCCCATACTCAGGAGAAGCAAAATAATGTATTTGGGGGTGTAATTTCACATATACCTATGGTATGTTTGAGCAATATATCATTTAAGTGAAAACTTTGTATAAAAACATTTTGATGAGGACAAGGGCCTTTTCCCCACAACCCTAGCCTGGTGGTTGTGGAGGTGACTTATCAGTTTTTGACAACTCCTTTATTAAAAAACTAGAACTAGACGAGGATGCAGTTCCCTACACAACAAAAGGCCACTTAACTAAAACTTAACCTTTATTGTAAAACTATAGGGTGAAGTCAATGCCACTATATATGAACCAACGTTCTATCTCTATGTGGTAATATAAACATCTACCAAGTTTAATTGGTGAAACTTCTCTTGATATATACATATAGACAATACAAGGGTTATTATCTCCTCTTACATTTAATATAAAGGTTCTCGGGCTGTTTAGAGGGTATATAAACTCAAGGTCTACTCACCAACACCAACTGGTGGTACATCTATTTATCCTTCTATCTATTGGCCACATATAAAATGAGATGAACAGAAAAATAGAAAGTATGTCTTACTGAAGATGTAGGTCTTCTGCCTATTAAATTATCTACCTCTCAGATATGTAATATGGGTACACTCATCCATGTGGACACAAATAACCACTAATGAACGAGCCCCATATATCACCATATCCACGAAGAAGCTTCTCTATTAATCAAGACTTCATTGATGAAATCGTGGTAAGATGTCGCAAAAAAACAATCACGTAAAAACTCTCTTTTTTTCTCATAAAAAGAGGGGAGGGGAAGGGGGAGATCAAGGGGAAAATTATATAATAATGTCCAAGAGATAATTGTTATAGTCCATAAAAGTTCTAATTCCAAACACCAGTGGCAGCAGCTGTCTTGAGAGGAGAAGCACCACTCTCTAGGAAAATATAATGCGGAAAGGACAAGAAGTGCGCCAAACTAAGTGCAGTATATAAAATACCATTTAATATAATAAAAACAGACAGCAAATGGCTACTCACGAAGATAAATAGTAGTCAGGCATGTCAATGTGGTGAAGGGGGAAATATTCACAGTCACTTTTCCACGGAGGAGCGAGTATGGTAGCTTGCTGGTAGACCCATCAAAGATGGTTAGCAGTGGAGGCTTTATAATTTCAGATTTCAATCTTCAAAAATGCTGCCTCGTGGGTGTCAGGATGACACCGGTGTATGAGCCGTACATTGAGATGCCAGACCCGGAAGTGCGTCTCAGTTTGGAACGCAAGCTCCGTATACCGGAAGTGACAAATCGACCAATCAGAAGACGCGTTTCACAATATCCATTGTTTCCTCAGTTTTATCGGTCAGAGCAGGAAGTGGGGCATATATATATTGAGCGCAGGATTGTTATACACAGCGGGATGATAGGGACTCTCGGCTCACAGGACAATGCATAAATGGTATTTTATATACTGCACTTAGTTTTGCGCACTTCTTGTCCTTTCCACATTAAGACTTCATTGATGCAAGGCATATCTCACCACACAAAAATGAAAAAATTGGGGAAGGAATGTGTCAGGGCAAAAATTTAATCATGTGAACCTAAATGAAAATAAAGTCAGTAGGTGCTCCCAAAATCATATCACCCAAACCTAACATGTTTCACTCTTCAAATAGAGCTTCATCAGAGGTAAAATAAATCAAAGAAAGTGAAGAAAATGAGCAACCAAGAGTAGCTGACTGTCACATGGTGAAAAGAAAACGGTGTCTTTTGCTGCTCATTGCTGAGGGGAAACCTATCACCATCTTGTAGATGAAAATCAGAACTACAAGGCAATCATTTATTATTGATTGCTCCTATCCCATATATCATTATCCTGATATATTTAAGCAAAAAGGATCAAAGTAAATGTCGATTATTTTCCTTTCCTAAATACGAAAAGGATCCACGATTTCACTCCCGCATGTCAATCCCGATTTCAGCAGCAATTTCACAGACATCTGTGCTGGTTTCTGCAGCAATTTCAGCAGCAATTTGGCAGCAATTTCCCAGACATCTGTGCAAAAACCAGCAATGGAAATCGCACCCCGAAATCACGAATGCAGCATCACACTGATTAGGACGGTACCATCGCATGTCAAATGGCACCGATTTGAACCAGGGGTAACAGTGGGAAGTTCTTAAATGACTAGCATGTCACTAAGATTTCTACCTCTTCTGTATGTGATCATGGGGCTTTTTGGAAGGATTTTGCAGTGGCTCGAAAAAGTATTCATAACCATTGAAATATTCCACATTTTGTCATGTTACAATCAAAAACATATACCGTATTTATCGGCGTATAACACGCACGTTTTCCCCCTTAAAATCGGGGGAGGGGCGTGTCCAAGATGGCGACCTGAGAGGTTGTGGTTGCTAGAGCTCTGCTGACCCTTTTTATCCGGCTATTACTTTCTGCATTTTAAACCCACCCGATACCTGCTTCACTGGGCTCCGGATGTCAGGCAGGACGAAACGCAAGGGGAAACGGCATTCCTACTCAGACCAAGCCCCGGCTCTGGCCCTGCAGGCGGCGGCTCCCCTCGTGCAGGCGCGCAATATGGCGTCCCAAACTGAGATGGAGGACCGGGAGGTGGACGCCGAGATTGGATTCCGGGAGGTCATGGCGGCTATTGCCTCTTGTCAGGCGGCGCTGACAAACAAAATTGAGGCTGTGCAGCTGGATGTTGGCCTGGTCAGACAGGACCTGGACAAGCTGAGGTCGCGGGTGACGGAGACAGAGCAACACGTGAGCAGAGTGGAGGACCTTGCCTCGGAACACGTGGAGTCCATACGCTCCCTCCACACGCGAGTGCGGGCCCTGGAGTATAAGGCGGAGGACGCCGAGAACAGGAACCGACGGAACAATCTCTGTATCGTTGGCCTGCCTGAGGGAGTTGAGGGACGGAACCCTACCGTTTTTGTGGAGGAGTTGCTCCGAGGCCTTCTTCCTGAGGCGCAATTCTCGACCTATTTCACAGTGGAGAGGGCGCATCGGGTTCCCCCCACCCCGGGTCCTCCGGGTGCGCGGCCGCGCACACTCATCTTTCGGCTCCTGCATTTTCGGGATCGTGATGAAGCACTCCGGGCGGCCCGTCGGACGGGAGATCTTAAATATCAGAATGCTACCTTAATGCTGTTCCCGGATTACTCCCTGGAGACACAGAAGCTGCGAAGATCGTTCGATCATGTGAAGGCCGGTCTGCGCGCTCGTAATATCAAGTACAGCGTTCTCTTCCCGGCCCGGCTGCGGGTGCAAGATGGGGAGACTACCAAATTTTTTACTGACCCGCGTGAGGCTGCAGCCTGGCTGGACTCCCTCCCTCCGCGTCGGTGAGCTTCAGTGGTGGAGGTACGTGGCCGATGTCATCTCTGCTTTTGTTTGCCTGTATTTTTTTTCTCCCCGACCTCTCTCACTTACCTCATGTGTGAGACTCTCCTGTTAGTCGTGAGTTCCGAGGGGATCTATTACAACTTTTATTCGTGACTTGCCCACTGTACATTTGCTTTGAACGAACGTTTTTTGGAACCGCACGCCTGGATAGTTATTGTCTGTCGCTGACTCGAACGGTTGATGTTCACACCCAATGCAGCAGCCGTGGGCCCTCTTTTTCGGATCGTAGACTGCGATGGTTTACCCCCGCTGGATTTACTGGAGTCTTTTTGCACGGTCTGGACTCGGTGGCGGTGCTTAGAAGACGTGGACCCATGGACGATACGCGCTGCTTTGGCAGAGAGTAACAAACGAGACGTACTTTTTTTATTGCCCAGGACTTGAGGCAGCTGGGAGCCCGGGGATATAATGTCTCTATTGTATGCTTTGCTATTAACTGATTACTTTCTCCTCGTAGGTATCCCGTTCGGGAGGTTGTTCCGGGACTATCTGTTACAACGAAAGTTTGGAACCCCATCAGGTGGTGGGAGCTTTGTTACACTTGGTCAGCATCTCTATGGCCCACTGGTGCCTTTGCACAGAACCTCACGCTATGTTTCTGTGCCCTCCATAGCAGATGCTTTGGTTATTAGTTTGGGGGATTAAGGTGCCCCCGAATTTGGGGGGGGGTGCGGGGTGGGGGGGATTGTTTATATCTGCCGTTGCAGATGGGGCTGTGTTTTTGTTTTTTCTTTTCTTTCTTTTGGTTGTTTTTTTTACGGTTGGAGTGTCTTTGTGGCTCAAGGGGACATGCTCATTTTTCTGTATAGCTTGGTATGGATATGTTCAACGTGCACTGTTCTTTGGGGGTCTGTTGGGGGGGGTTTGGGGTGGGGGGGGGATCCTGTGGATTGTGACACTTGCTATGCTTCCCTGGCCTGATGGGTGAGATCTCGCTTATTTCTTGGAATGTCCGAGGCCTCAACTCGGCGACTAAACGTTCCTTGGTGTTCAAATTTTTACAGAGATTCAACCCCCACATTTGTATACTTCAAGAAACGCACCTGCTTGGCTCACGAGTACTTGGGGTCCGTAGGGCCTGGGTGGGCACTCACTACCATGCCACCTATTCCAACTACGCTAGAGGTGTCAGTGTCCTGATCCACAGGTCCCTCCCGGTCCAGGTTAAGGAGGTACGGACGGACCCTGGGGGCCGGTTTGTGCTTTTACACTTGTCTGTATATGATAAAGATATGGTGTTGGTGGGCCTTTACCTCCCCCCCCCGGCAAATGGGCAGCTGTTATATGATATCATGCATTTGGCCTTGGGGTTTCACACCTCGGAGATTCTCTTGGTCGGGGATTTTAATATGGTGCCTCAGCAGGACCTGGACAGACTGCGCTCTGCCTCCCGGGCTGGTGGGGAACTTCAGAGTTGGGCTGACACATTCACTCTCACCGATCTTTGGCGCCACTTTCATCCCAGTGACCGTGAATTCACCTGCCACTCTGCTACCCACCGGGCGATGTCTCGCATAGACCTGGCCTATGCCTCTCCTGGGGCTCTGAGATGGACCAGGTCGGTGCGACACCTGCCTAGGGGAATCTCTGATCATGCCCCACTCATGCTTACTTTATCATTGTCCCGCCCGCCTAGCTCGAGGGTGTGGCGTCTGTCCGGGTTCTGGGCCACTGATGAGCGGTTGCGGGAGAGTACAGAAGAGGCTGTCAGTAATTTTTGGCAGCACAATGCTGACTTTGAGAAGGGTTCTATTGTGTGGGACTCATTCAAAGCGGTGCTCCGGGGACACTACATCTCCAGTATTGCCTCACAGCGTAGGGAAGAGTCTAGATCCCTTACGGAACTGGAGGGGCGGTGCGGCAGGTGGGAGGCAGAGTATGTTCGCACGGGAGGGGAGGAGGCCTATCGGAAGTGGCAGGAGGCGGTCCGAGATGTGTCCCTACTGGCTGTTTCTCAGACTCAGGATTCGCTGCTGCACTCTAAGCAGCGGATCTTTGAACATGGCAACAAGAACGGTAGGCTGTTGGCATGGCTGGCGAAGGTTCGCTCGGCTTCCACACACATTGCCAGTATCCGTGATGCTCAGGGACGGGAGCTCACCTCCCCTGAAGACATCAATAATAGATTTTACGAATTCTTTAAAGGGGTGTATGAGTCTAGGCGGGGTTACTCAGATGCAGCACTAACGGACTATCTGGCGGGTATTCCCTTTCCGGTATTGTCTGCAGAGCAGAGGGTGATGCTGGACGGGGCGATTACGCTGGAGGAGATCCAATTGGCGATTGGAGGCCTTCAAGCGGGTGCTGACGGTTTACCGGCAGAGTTCTACTCCCAACATAGTGATGTGCTGGCTCCCAAATTTAAGCGCCTCCTTGACGGGCTCGGAGATGAGGACTTCCTCCCGGACTCTATGGGGGATGCTATTATTGTCCTCATTCCGAAACCGGGCAAGGACCCTCGGGATTGTGGGGCATACCGTCCAATATCTCTTTTAAATGTGGATGCCAAGTTATTAGCGAAGATTCTGGCCACTAGATTGAACTCAGTGATTTCGACCCTGATCCACGCCGATCAAACGGGTTTTATGCCTGGGAAAGGCACCGATATTAATATTAGGCGTTTGTTCCTTAACCTCTCTATAGTTCATGAGACACCGGGGTTCCGTGCAATTGCCTCTCTCGATGCCGAGAAGGCATTTGACTCGGTGGAGTGGGGCTTCCTTTGGGAGGTGCTCGGTTGCTTCGGGTTCGGCCCTGTATTTACGAGATGGATCAGATTGCTTTACAGGGCTCCCAGGGCCAGGGTGCGCACTAACGCTTGGCTATCGGAGCCCCTCTCCCTGCAGAGGGGTACCCGGCAGGGGTGCCCTCTGTCGCCGGGGTTGTTTGCCCTGGCCCTGGAACCCCTGGCAATCCTCATTAGAGAGTCGTCGGTTATTAGGGGTTTTCGGACGGGGGGCCTGGAAGAACGGATTTCCCTGTACGCCGATGACGCCCTTCTTTATTTAAACGATACGGGTCCGTCGTTATCGGAGGCTCTCAGGATTTTTAACAAATTTGGTTCCTTTTCGGGAATCTGTATAAATTGGTCCAAGTCAATCTTGTTCCCTGTGGATGACCGGGTGTCCGCGCCGGCCGGTGGTAGTCCTTTACAGAGGGCTACCGAATTCAAATATCTCGGGGTGACGGTGACTAGGGATCCTGCCCGATATTATGCTCTAAATGTCCTCCCTCTTCTCCGCACTCTGCGGGAGAGGTGCCAATCCTGGTCCGGACTCCCGTTGAATCTCATAGGGCGCATAAATCTCTTGAAAATGGTACTCCTCCCTAAATTTAATTATATTTTTCGTAATTGTCCCAGCTGGATTCCGGGGTCCTTTTTCAGGGAGGCGGATAAGCTCATTGGGTCTTTTATATGGAACGGATCGTCCCCCAGGCTGGCTAGATCTGTTCTACAGTCTCCAACGAGTGTGGGCGGCCTATCTCTCCCCAATTTGAGGGCTTACTACTGGGCGGCCGTACTGGTTACGGTCTCGTGGTGGTTTGTGGCGTCGAGATCGAACGGGGCTGTGAGGCTGGAGGCGGCTGTTGTGGGCTCGCTTACGGACCTGCAGGGGCTAGTTTACAGGGGGGTGGCGGCAAGCACGGCGCTCCCCGCCCCGACGAGGACGACGCTCAGGGTCTGGCGGGTAGCGGGGAGGAGGTTTGTGAGACCGGACTGCTGGTCTCCGGTTCAGCCACTGTGGGATAACCCAACCCTGCCGCACTTTAGGTCAATCCCGGATCCGCAGGTTTGGGTGCGATTTGGAATTTCTACGCTGGGCGATATCCTGTCGTCGGGAGGGCTGCCTTCTTTCGCTCGGCTGGCTGAATTGCACGCTCTGCCTGGTTGGATGTATTTTAGATACCTCCAGCTGCGGCATGCGGTTAGAGCTCAGTTCCCTGTGTCCCCAACCCTACAGTCTACTCCCTTGGAGGATTTATTCACAGGGGAAGGCCCAAAAAAACCTCTCTCGGATCTGTACCGGGTGGTCTTCCCGGCTGAACCGGCGAGGCTGACTTTGCTTTGGTCCAAATGGCAAGCCGATATCCCTGCTCTGGAGAGGGAGGACTGGGAGGAATGCTTGGAGAGGGGCACCAAACTGGCCATATCAGCGAGTGATAAACTCATCCAGACAAAATTTCTCCATCGGGTGTACCTCACTCCTGTACGTTTGTCCAGAATATATCCCACTAGGGACCCCTATTGCCCCAGGTGTCGAACTGAGGTTGGAACGTTCCTGCATATGTTCTGGGAGTGTCGGCGGCTGGAGGACTTTTGGATAGGCGTGTTTGACCACCTGAATATACGGCTGGGGTTGGGGGTCCCTTGGACCCCTGAACTTGCCCTATTGGGAATTCATCCGGATGAACTCACGCCATACTACTCTAAACTATTGACCTCCTATCTCCTCTTCTATGCGAAGAAGGCGATTTTGTGCAAGTGGCTCTCGGAGCGCCCCCCTAGTGTAGCCCGATGGGAACGCGCAGTGGATGCTGCCCTCCCATTATATAAACTAACGTACCTTAATCGGGGTTGTCCGTGGAAGTTTGACAAGATCTGGCTCCCGTGGACCTCCGGGGCAGCCACTTGAGGATGGCGTTGGATGTTGCTTCCTCCCTCCCTCGCCCCCCCCCCCCCTCTTTTTCCTTCCAATGATGACTACTGGGTTGTTTTAAACTTATAGGTTTGGGTATAGCTTCTGTGTTATGTATATTGATGAATGATATGCTCAGGGCCCCATTGTAAGGGTATCCGAATATCCTTCTTTTATTGTATGACACTCTGAACTACCATACTAATCTGTAATTGCTTGTCGGTACGATTGAGTTGTTCCTATGCCTTATGTTGTTTTGTATTCTGATATGATATTTTTGCAATAAAGCACTCCTGTTTTTCAAAAAAAAAAATCGGGGGAAAATCATGGGTGCGTGTTATACGCCGATCCCCCCGCCGATCTGCCGATCTATGCTCTGTGGAGCGCCGCCGACATTTACCGAGCTGAGCCGAGTGTACTGTGTACTCGGCTCCGCTCTCAGTCACGCCCAGTCCCGCCTCCTAGCCTTTACATCCCGCCATTGGCCCGGTGTTGTGTCCATCACAGGAGCCAGGACAAGGGGCGGGACGGGGGCGTTACTGCGAGCAGAGCCGAGTAGCCGAGTACCCTCGGCTCGGCTCGGTCTATGTCGGCGGTGGGAGGAGCCGAAGATCTCGACGGCGGCGGCAGGAGGAGCCGAAGATGGCGGCGGGAGAAGCCGAAGATGGCGGTGGCGGTAAATTTAAAACTAACCATACTGCAATTTTGTGGAAGGCTGCAGGGGGACAGTGTAGAGCTGCAGGGGGACAGTGTAGGGCTGCAGGAGAACAGTGTAGGGCTGCAGGGGGACAGTGGAAGGCTACATTGATTGACATTTAAAATGTAAGGTTTTTTTCCTTAAACTTCCCTCCTAAACTTGGGGTGCGTGTTATACGCCGGCGCATGTTATACGCCGATAAATACAGTATATATTTTTGGGGGATTTTTTGTGATAGAGCAACACAAAGTGGCACATAAATGTAAAGTGGAATAAAAATTAAATGGTTTTCCACATTTTTTACAAATAAATATCTGAAAAGTGTGGCGTGGATCAGGGGCGTTGCTAGGTGGCAAAAAGACCAGGGGCTTCAGCCCTAAGTCCAAGAACCGGTGTGTTCCTTGGCTTTTATAATGCTGTTTGTTCACTAAGTTTCTCTAACAAACTTCTGAGGGCTTCACAGAAAGCTGTATTTATACTGAGATTAAATTACACACAGGTGGACTTTATTTACTAATTAGGCGACTTCTGAAGGCAATTGGTTCCACTCGATTTTAGTTGGGGGTATCAGAGTAAAGGGGGCTGAATACAAATGTACGCCACACTTTTCAAATATTACTTTGTGAAAAGCATTTATCGTTTTCCTTCCACTTCACAATTATGTTCCACTATGTGTTGGTCTATCACATAAAATACAATAACGTTTTTGATTATAACATGACAAAACGTGGAAAATGTCAAGGGGTATGAATACTTTTTCAAGGCTCTGTAGATAGATTTAGTTTGTCATTATGTAGAACGTCCCACTATTTTTTTAATGATGTTAAAAATTTCTCCAGAATGATTTGAGTATGTCCCTATAATATGCATACCTGCATTATCATCAGTCAGCCTATTTTTGTCCAATTAACTGCTTCCTGGCTGCCTAACGCAGATATACTGCGGCAGAAGGGCAGGTACAGGCAGAATCACGTGCCTGTACGTTGTCCTTTAAGAGGGAATGCGCGGACGCCTGCCGGGAGTTCTGTGAGCGCAATTGCAGGTCCTGCAGACTCAATGTCCGCAGGGATACCCGCGATCGTCTCACAAAGAGGAAGAACTGGGAAATGCTAATGTATACAAGCATGCCCTGTTCTGCCTAGTGACACTGTCAATGATCACAGCTCCCTGTAATCGGGATCAGTGATCAGTGTTGTGTCACACACAGCCCCTCCATCCACAGTTAGAATCTCTCCTTAGGACACACTTAACCCCTACAGCACCACCTAGTGGTTAACCTCTTCACTGCCAGTAACATTTACACTGTAATCAATGCATTTTTAATTGTAGTGATCACTGTATAAATGCGAATGGTCCCAAAATCACACCAAAAGTGTCTGATCTGTCCGCCATAAAGTCGCAGTCATGATAAAAATCGCTGATCACCGCCATTACTAATAAAAAAAAACGTATTAATAAAAATGCCATAAAACTATCTCCTATTTTGTAAACACTATAACTTGTGCGCAAATCAATCAATAAACACTTATTTTGATTTTTTTTACCAAAAATATGCAGAAGAATACGTATAAGCCTAAACTGAGGAAAACATTTTTTAAATATATTTTTTGGGGATATTTATTATAGCAAAAAGTTCTCAGTTTTCAAAATTGTCGCTATTTTTTTGTTTATAGCACAAAAAATAAAAACCGCACAGGTGATCAAATACCACCAAAAGAAAGCTCTATTTTTGGGAAAAAGGGATGTAAATTTTGTTTGGGAGCCACGTTGAACGACCACGCAATTGTCAGTTAAAGCGACGCAGTGCCAAATCACAAAAAGTACTCTGGTCTTTGGCCAGCCAAATGGTCTGGGGCTTAAGTGGTTAAAGTATCCCTTGGGACAGTGCTCACCTTTTCATAATACTCTGAAGCCTTGTCTACTGAACCTCTCAACCAAATGAAGACTTTCATTTTACTTTCAATAAGTTTTTATTGAATATAAAGTTTTTGATACATTAATGCCAGAAGTTTAAATATCATAAAGTGAAAGTTGACACTGAGAGAAGATTGCCATGAGAATACAATAATGTGATTGAGGAGAGAGTATATAACAAGAGAAATATTATTAAAGCAGAGTTCCACACAAAAATGTAATCTCCGCTTTAAGTGCAGGTGCCCCCCTGACATACCCCATTTGGCATTAGGGATGGCCGAACTGTTCGCCCGGCGGTCGGTTCGCGGCAAATTTTGCCTGTTCGCGATTCGCCCGATCTGCGGACTATTGCCGCTGTTCGCCCGGCGGACTTATGTGTTTACAGTGTGAAAGAACTCGATCATGGGGTACAGGACAGCCGATTGAGACATTTCAGCACATGGACAATTGGACATTCCCCCTAACTTATTAATATACCCGATCCGGCGGCTATTTTACATTCTTTCTTCTGTCACTATAGGGTGAGGTTGCTGTGTGGAGCAGGGAGAGACTGCAGTGACACAAATCGCTAGCTATTAGGTCCACAAAAGGCCTTTTTAAGGACTGGTATGGTATAGAGTAGTACAGCATATAGGGTTGAGTGAACTGTTGTGCTTGTAAATTCAGCAGCCTGTCTTTAGCAGGGAGGAACAGGACGCTGTGTGTAGCAGGGAGGGACAGTCAGTTTAATAATTAGCTGTTACTATTAGGTCCACAAAGGTCCTTTTAAGGACTGGTATGGTATAGGAGTAGGACAGTATATAGGGTTGTACACATATAATATTCTTTCTTCCAAATATAGAAAGAATATTATACTTGACTGCTGCCCTATTCTGCAGCAGTCCTTTATCAGTATAGGGACTGAGGTACAGTCTGCTAATCCCTAGCTACTAGTTCCACAAAGGTCCTTAAGGACTGATATAGGTCCACAATATATAGGGTTGTGGTGCACTACTGCTGACTGCTGCCCTATTCTGCAGCAGTCCTTTATCAGTGTAGGGACTGAGGTACAGTCTGCTAATCACTAGCTATTAGTTCCACAAAGGTCCTTTTAAGGACTGGTATGGTATAGAGTAGTACAGTATATAGGGTTGAGTGAGGTACAGTCTGCTAATCCCTAGCTACTAGTTCCACAAAGGTCCTTAAGGACTGGTATAGGTCCACAATATATAGGGTTGTGGTGCACTACTGCTGACTGCTGCCCTATTCTGCAGCAGTCCTTTATCAGTGTAGGGACTGAGGTACTGTCTGCTAATCACTAGCTACTAGTTCCACAAAGGTCCTTTTAAGGACTGGTATGGTATAGAGTAGTACAGTATATAGGGTTGAGTGAGGTACAGTCTGCTAATCCCTAGCTACTAGTTCCACAAAGGTCCTTAAGGACTGGTATAGGTCCACAATATATAGGGTTGTGGTGCACTACTGCTGACTGCTGCCCTATTCTGCAGCAGTCCTTTATCAGTATAGGGACTGAGGTACAGTCTGCTAATCCCTAGCTACTAGTTCCACAAAGGTCCTTAAGGACTGGTATAGGTCCACAATATATAGGGTTGTGGTGCACTACTGCTGACTGCTGCCCTATTCTGCAGCAGTCCTTTATCAGTGTAGGGACTGAGGTACTGTCTGCTAATCACTAGCTACTAGTTCCACAAAGGTCCTTTTAAGGACTGGTATGGTATAGAGTAGTACAGTATATAGGGTTGAGTGAGGTACAGTCTGCTAATCCCTAGCTACTAGTTCCACAAAGGTCCTTAAGGACTGGTATAGGTCCACAATATATAGGGTTGTGGTGCACTACTGCTGACTGCTGCCCTATTCTGCAGCAGTCCTTTATCAGTGTAGGGACTGAGGTACAGTCTGCTAATCCCTAGCTACTAGTTCCACAAAGGTCCTTAAGGACTGGTATAGGTGTACTATTTGGTGTGCAGTATATAGTTGTGTAATACACGTATAAAGTACTTGCACATATAGAAAGCATAGTATAGTGCGTTTCCACTGTGCAGCATTGTGACTTTTGAGCGGTTCTGCAGCGATACTACAAAGAGTGACAAACGCAATCAAATAAAAAAGTATTGTAACTGGTGTGATAGACCAGTGGCCCCCAAAAACAACAGATTGAAGCGGGTGCTATATACCTTCTTCCACATACATACTGCACTTCTCTAGAGATGTTTGTCACAGGGTCATTTAAAAATGACAGGCAGAGGAAGAGGCAGGCCCTTCCGCAGGGGTGGTAGGGCAGGAGCAACAAGCTTGAGCCAAAGTGGGAAATTGCAGAAGGTGCGTGCGATTACGTCACAGGAAGCACCAGACTTGGTTGAGTGGCTCACTCAGCCTTACTCTTCTGCACCCTCCTCATCCTCTCGATCTGCACCCTCTTCTTCACTCTCTGCTATGTGCACCCCCAAAGGCACTACCACCAACACCACCACCACCACCACATACCTTCCACTTGAGTCATAGGAATTATTTTCCGATCCATATCAAGACATTTCTGATGCGCAGCCACTCTTGGCATTGGATCAGGAAGAGGAGGTAGCAACAACCGCCACTCAGCAGTCTGACGACAGTACCCAGATCAGCCCAAGGAGGAGGTTGGTCCCTGGTGTTGCTGCCTACTCCGAGATCTCTAATTATAGCGGTTGGGAGGTGACGTCGATGATGACGTGTCTAGTGATGTCACGTGGGTGCCCACAAGAGAGGATGAGAAGGGGAGTTCAGAGGGAGATATGGACCAGCAGATACAGAGGAGAAGCAGGAATAGCTTACATTGCACAGGAGGGACAAAGCAGACTGCTAATGTATCAGGAGCGAGGCATCGACCATGTAGGGTCACATCTGGCGCTCCCAGGACGCCGGCACATGGCTCCACAGTGTGGGCTTTTTTTAACGTGTACGCTGCTGACAATAGTGTTGCCATCTGCAATCTTTGCAATCAACGCATAAGTCGCGGTAAGCCCAACACTCACCTAGGGATGACCGCCTTAAGAAGGCACATAAGCTGCTATCACCAAGCCCAGTGGGAGCAACGGAACACACAAAGCTACACTCCAGGCTCTCACCGTCCAGCCTCGTCTTATACTTCTTCTCCTCTCTCCTCACAATTGTCCTCCACTCTACCTTCCATCACGCCAAGCTCATGTTTTTCTTCAAAAAGGCAGGCTTCTGTGGGCCAAACGTTCGAGCGTAAAAAAATGATGACGCCGGATAACCCTCTTGCCCAACGGTTGACGGCTGGCTTGTCAGAACTGATAGCCATACTAGCCAACTACTGCCATATAAACTGATGGACTCAGAGGCCTTTCGAAAATTTGTGGCCATTGGAACACCACAATGGAAGGTCCCAGGAAGGAAGTATTTCTCACAGAAGGGCATCCCAGAGCTATATGGCCATGTTCAGGGGCAAGTGAATGTATCTCTGGCACACAGTGTCGGTGCCAAGATACATCTGACCACAGACACATGGTCTAGAAAACACGGGCAGGGAAGGTATATCACTTTTACTGCCCACTGGGTGAACCTTCTGACGGCCGTCAAGCATGTAACCCGTGGCACCCGTGTAGATTTGGTTTTACCGCCACGGATTGCATGCAGGCCTGGCTCTTCTTCTCCTCCTCCTCCTACTCCATCCTCCTCCCTCTCCTCCTCGGCTGACTCCTCCTTTTCCGCTGCTAGCGTCTCTTCCGCTGCGCCGCCCAAGCTCCCCAGAACCTATTCGACATGCCAGGTGAGACGTTGCCATGCTGTGCTGCGTCTGTTGTGCCTGGAAGCCAAGAGCCACACTGGCCCAGCACTCCTTTCAGCTTTGCGTTCACAGGCAGATCAGTGGCTAACACCGCTCAATTTGACAGTTGGTAAAGTTGTGTGTGACAACGGTGCCAATCTGCTTAGCGCATTGAAACAGGGCAAAATTACGCATGTGCCATGCATGGCACACGTCTTAAACTTGGTCGTGCAGCGATTCATTGTCAAATACCCTGGGGTACAGGACATCTTGCGGCAGGCAAGGAAAATCTCGGCCCATTTCAGAAGATCTTACACGGCCATGGCTCGCCTTGCTGACATTCAGCTGCGACACAATCTGCCGGTCAGACGTCTTATTTGCGATTGCCCGACGCGATGGAACTCAACCATCTATATGCTTGATAGGCTGCTCCAGCAGAAACGAGCAGTTAACATCTACCTGTATGAACTCTGCGGCAGAACAGGTTCTGGGGAGCCGGGTTTTTTTTCACCGCGCCAGTGGCTGCTCATGCGCTATGCATGCAGACTTCTGTGGCTATTTGAGGAGATCACCAAACTGGTCAGTCGCAGCCATGGCGCCATCAGTGACATGGTACCTTATGACTTCTTTATGGAGCGTGCATTGCGTCATGTCATTGATCAAGCTGTGGAGGAGCAGGAGCGGGAAGATGAGGAAATCGCAATGCTGGATGAATTCCCAGGGGGGGCTACTCTATCTGAGACAAGTCAACAACAGGAGTCTGAAGAGGAGTCAGAGGAGGACGGTGCCGGGGCAGATGAGGAGGAGCAAAAAGAGCATGCTTTAAACCTTTCTGGGATCCCTGTTGTTGTGCGTGGATGGGGAGAGGAGAATGAAGAGGACGACATTATTCTGGATGATGAGCAGGAGCCAGGCCACCACACTGCTTCCAGTTTAGTACAAATGGGGGCCTTCATGCTCCAGTGTTTTAACAGGGACCCCCATATAAAAAGCATAAAGGTCAAGGACCACTACTGGGTGGCAATGTACATAGACCCCCGGTACAAACACAAAATGGCGGAAATCTTACCGCCGTCACAGAGGGCTGTCAGAATGGAGCACTTCCAGGCCTTGCTTCGAGAAATGCTGCATTCTGCTTTTGCGTGCGCTGGCAGAGGAGCAATTCCCACTCCCTGAGAAGGAGTTGCGGGTACCAATCCAACAGCGCCTGCAAGAAGAGGCCGGTTTGAAGATGTGTTGGTGACTTCGGATATGAGATCATTTTTTCAGCCGACCCATCGACAGGTGTCATCCGGATCCAGCATCAGGGAACGCGTCAGGTGTCCGACTACATCGGGTTAACGGCCGATGTGGATGCTCTGAGGAGTGATGAACCCCTGGACTACTGGGTGGGCAAGATTTACCTCTGGCCAGAGCTTGCCCAATTTGCAATCGAACTGTTGGCTTGCCCCTCGTCCAGTGTCCTGTCCGAAAGGACGTTCAGCGCAGCAGGGGGGATCGTGACCGATAAGCGTACTCCCCTTGCTCACGACAGTGTTAACTACCTCACATTTATAAAAATGAATGAGGCATGGATCTCGGAGGAATTCAACACATGTGACCAGTAGACCATGTATATCTCTATAAACGATTTTTTAAATAGAGCACACAGACTTTCTTTCTACATTTGGCTCACTTCCTTGTACAAAAAAATCACACTGTACTATATGCCCGTACCCTCCTGTTTGAAGAGGTTGAGCGGTGTCATATTTTTGGGGCCCAGCAGCAAGTTGCTGGTATCAGTGCTTGTGTCAGTGCTCTCTATCACGGTGCTGGTGTCAGTGCACTCTATCACGGTGCTGATGCCAGTTCTCTCTATCACGGTGCAGGTGTCAGTGCTCTATATCACGGTGCTGGTGTCAGTGCTTTATGTCACGGTGCTGATGTCAGTGCTCTCTATTACGGTGCTGATGTCAGTTCTCTCTATCATGGTGCTGGTGTCAGTGCACTCTATCACGGTGCTGGTGTCAGTGCACTCTATCACGGTGCTGGTGTCAGTGCTCTATATCACGGTGATGGTGTCAGTGCTTTATGTCACGGTGCTGATGTCAGTGCTCTCTATCACGGTGCTGATGTCAGTGCTCTCTATCACGGTGCTGGTGTCAGATCACTCTATCACGGTGCTGGTATCAGTGCTCTATATCACGGTGCTGGTGTCAGTGCTTTATATCACGGTGCTGATGTCAGTTCTCTCTATCACGGTGCTGGTGTCAGTGCACTCTATCATGGTGCAGGTGTCAGTGCACTCTATCACGGTGCTGGTGTCAGTGCTCTATATCATGGTGCTGGTGTCAGTGCTTTATGTCACGGTGCTGATGTCAGTGCTCTCTATCACGGTGCTGATGTCAGTTCTCTCTATCACGGTGCTGGTGTCAGTGCACTCTATCACGGTGCAGGTGTCAGTGCTCTATATCACGGTGCTGGTGTCAGTGCTTTATGTCACGGTGCTGATGTCAGTGCTCTCTATCACGGTGCTGGTGTCAGTGTACTCTATCACGGTGCTGGTGTCAGTGCACTCTATCACAGTGCTGGTGTCAGTGCTCTATATCACGGTGCTGGTGTCAGTGCTTTATGTCACGGTGCTGATGTCAGTGCTCTATATCACGG
The DNA here is from genome assembly GCF_037356315.1 of Lithobates pipiens. Classification (NCBI taxonomy): domain Eukaryota; kingdom Metazoa; phylum Chordata; class Amphibia; order Anura; family Ranidae; genus Lithobates; species Lithobates pipiens. The sequence goes on from NW_027507764.1 coordinate 285,635,269, forward strand.
TGCTGGTGATCATCTCCTGCACCCTCTTCTTAGCCTACCCTGACCTTCCCTCTCCTCCATTGCCTTCATGCGCTCCTGAGTCCTGAATTGTCAGAATTTCACATATAAAAAAAAGAATGCTTGTAGTTGTCGATCCCAGATTCACTTCATACATGTGTTATGTCATTGGCCATGTGGTGGGACTATGTGTGCACAGCTAGTAATTATTTTGTGGCTGGAAATATGACCTGTAGGTTTGTAAAGTTTGCCTGCCATTGAAGTCAATGGGGCCCGCCGCAAACTTTGCGTTTCGCGAACTTTCGGCGAAACGTCCCGTCGGATGTTCGTCCATCACTATTTGGCATGTCCTTTTTTTGGGGGGGGTTGGATACCCTCTTTTAAGAGGAATCCAGTTCCCACTTCCTCCTGGGGCACCGCGACACCAGAAGGAAGTTCACCTTTCCCCCCTCACTCTCCGCAATCATTTGGGACATGTCAAAGGTAGGGATGAGCTTTCTGTTTGACTCGAACATTGGCTATTCACCCATTCGTTGAAAACCAAACATTATGGGCCATCCGTGGAAAAATTTGAGGGGTGTGTAATGGCCCATAATGAATTGCGGGAGTGCAGCGCATTGCTGTAATATGATTGGCCAGTGCATGCACCATGATCTGCAGGCTTTGGCCAATCACAGCGCCCTCGTGTCATGGCTCAGGGAGATGAGTAGCTCAAATTCCACGGCCCACACTATATAAGGCCACCTGCACGTTGGCCTCATGTAGTGTGTCTGTAAGGTGCGCCCCTCTGGTTCTGCTCAAGCTGGACTCTGGTGGTCACTGGAAAGACTCTCTAACCAGTTTAGTAATCAAGACACCATGCACAATTTATGGTTTATCAAGAGTACCATTCTTTATTTCCTGAACACATATATAAATATATATGTGCTTAGAGATTACACAAAGTACAAGGGGGAAGGCTGCTTGGGCAACCAATCATATACATCCACATATATGTTAGTCATACAATAAGCAACATTTTTGGGTGATTTCTGCCCAGAGATAATTTCTGTGGAACATGTCTAAATATATGTTTAACCTTTGAGCGCTTATCATATTTTGAACATAAAACCACAGGCCAATGTTCCTACTACGCCCTATACGTTCTAAGTATGCAAAATCCAAATGTCAGCTGCGACTGCAAGCGCATCCTGCTTCTTGCAAACTTGCACTTCAGAAGAAACTTGCAAAGCATAGCATGTGGAGCAGTTTCATTTAACCTTTGATATATATATATATATATATATATATATCTGTTTTTTGCAAGCAGACTCTAAATGTAATAAGAAGAGTATAAACTTAAAGGGTGACTCTTCCTATCCTTATAATCCCTCCTTTGATCATGGAGGACACAGTCCTCTCTTGATCATTCTCCATCCTGTAGAAATTGAGTTATTACTGTATTAATAACTATATTTCAATAATTCATATTGTTGAGGAAAGTTCCAAGAAAATCTGTTCAGTTTTCGTGTGAAAAAATCCAAAATTGATTTAATAATAAAAATAGCAAAATATTACAGAAACAGTGTCAAAATGTAAAATATAAAATAGCATCCATAAGCTTCTTATTCTTAAAATTAAGATTGTATAAATGTATCTTTGTGTGTGTGTGTAAGAAAGTTTGTCAGTCTCCTTCAATGTCTCCTTGTTTCTGCCGCAGTGCAAATCTGCTCTCTTTACTAACTTACTACTCCTACCGCTAAACCCCCACCCTTTTCCCAATTAAGGATGGTTTCAAGTTCCTCTGAGCTCTGTTGTTCCACAGAAAGCCCGCAAATTCTGAATGAGCAAGTTCCCTCCCACCTCATCCAACTGGATGTTGAAATACAAAACCGTCTCTAATCAAAACATTCCATTGGGATGGCAAATCTGCCATGTATTAAACCATTTAACTTATACAATACAAGTTTCCCATCTTCTAAACCAAATGCTACATATATCAGTAGATAGATTATATACATTTATAATGTAATGTACTTAATAATAATCCTAATCAGGAAATATTGTAATATAAAGAAATAACTTATAACATACTGAAACTCTGTCTTTGGACAAGGATGTAACCTTATCTCTTACAATAGGAGTGGTGAGACGAATTGGTACCACATGAGTTCTACATAGAACTGCTTTCCCAAGAAATGCATATGAAGCTTCAAACTAATCTTTACATAAATATAAAAATATATATATTTCACTTTATCCATATCTAGAATATGTAATGATATACATAAGCAAGTCAATCATTCTCAAAAGACCCAAACCATTTGTAAATTTTAATATTCTAACAATTACCTCTCAAAATGAATGCTCAAACAATCTTTTCATTTTAAATCTTTTATCTAAATCCATTCGTATTCATTCATACAATTAGATCTTAAAATGGTTCTCCACCCTAAAGGGGAAGTTCCGCTAATCTGATCCCTCCCCCTCCGGTGCCACAATCGGCACCTTTCGGGGGGGGGGGGGTGCAGTTACCTGGATAATCCAGGTATCTGCACCCACTTCCAGGACAGAGCGCTGCAGACCCCCGCAGATGCCCCGCAGACGCCCTGCAGACGCACCGCCCCCCCATTGTGTTCTGGGAAACACACATGTCCCAGGACACAGCGGGGACCAGAAGAGACACGCAGCGCGACTCACGCATGCGCAGTAGGGAACCGGGCAGTGAAGCCACAACGCTTCACTTCCAGATTCCCTGACAGAGGATGGCGGCTGGAGCAGCGGAGAGACGAGCGATCGCTCGTCATCTGCCGCCGACATCGCTGGACCCTGGGACAGGTAAGTGTGATTTTATTAAAAGTCAGCAGCTGCAATATTACTAGCTGCTGGCTTTTAATATTTTTTTTTTTTTAGGTGCAGAACCGCTTTAAGATAATTGACTTGAATGTAAATTTTTCCAACTTTGATTCTATATAAGGAAAAGTGAATTTCATAAACTTTTTGCTTCATATACCATAAAAAATATTTTCATCCTTATTATTTTCTTTTTCTTAAACCAAATAAATCAATCCCCTTAATTTCGTAATTCATAAATGTAACATTGTTGTACAATACTTTGAAATATGAATATCACTTCAAAAATGTGTTTCATATTTTTTTCCCTCCAAATTGTGTTTAGCATAAATCTATAATCCATAAAACCTTTCAAAGAACCTTGTCAAAATTAAACATAAAATATGTTTCTTAACTTCAATTTGTTCATATATGTGAGATGATTTCAAAACTAAATAGTTACCTATTACAATGTGATAGTTACTCCTAAACTTTTAAGAAAAATGTACTCTGTCTTAATTAACACCAGATGTTCCCTCTAACTAGAATGACTCTATTTTAAGGATGTTTAACCCTTTCAACTCTGAAAATACACATGTGTTTATAAAAATCGATGTGTAAAAAATATCTCATCTTGATATGATAACCATATCTCGTCACATAAAAATTATGTATAAAAAACTGCAATATCTGATGGATAAATTATTTCATCAGTAGTCAAAAAATCAAAAGTCCATTGTTTTTAGAATTTCCTTCTTCTTCCTGCACTCTGTAAAGTTGAAAAACTTTATTGACCATAGAAAGACAATAGTAATTATAACAAATAAGCTCTTCTTTCAATTTGTCTCCCAGAACTGATATTCTTAAATTTCAAGATTTTGTTTTCATCTGGAAGGTCTAGAAATATAAAATGTATTTCTTTTGGTGACTTACAAGTCAGATCCTAAAAAAAGAATGCAGTATCATTATTGCGAATTTAAATTAATGCAAAATATACCTCCATTTATTTATTCATTTCACATACCAAAATTCTAATATTTTATTATGACATACAAAACATATTTTAATTAGGGATAGCCGAACTGTTCGCCCGGCGGTCAGTTCATGGCGAATTTTGCGTGTTCGCGATTCGCCTGATCGGCGGACTATTGCCGCTGTTCGCCTGGCGGACATATGTGTTTACAGTGTGAAAGAACTTTGACCCATGATGACACGTCCATCATGGGGTACAGGACAGCCAATTGAGACATTTCAGCACATGGACAATTGGACATTCCCCCTACCTCTTAAATAGACCTGATCTGGCGGCCATTTTACATTCTGTCTTGTGTCAGTGTAGGGAGAGGTTGCTGTGTGGAGCAGGGACAGACTGTAGTGACACAAATCGCTAGCTATTAGGTCCACAAAAGTTCTTTTAAGGACTGGTATAGGTGTAGTACAGTCAGGGCCGGACTGGGAATAAAAACCAACCCTGGAAAAAATGTCATACCAGCCCCATAGCATTATTATACCATCGCAACAGCATAACGTCATTATTTTCTTGTTCATGAAAGGGAAAACCATACATTTTAAAGCACATTTGATAAGGATTATTATATATAGATATGAAATCACATAGGGCTATATATATACACTACCGTTCAAAAGTTTGGGGTCACCCAAACAATTTTGTGTTTTCCATGAAAAGTCACACTTATTCACCACCATACGTTGTGAAATGAATAGAAAATAGAGTCAAGACATTGACAAGGTTAGAAATAATGATTTGTATTTGAAATAACATTGTTTTTACATCAAACTTTGCTTTCGTCAAAGAATCCTCCTTTTGCAGCAATTATAGCATTGCACACCTTTGGCATTCTAGCTGTTAATTTATTGAGGTAAGCTGGAGAAATTGCACCCCACGCTTCTAGAAGCAGCTCCCACAAGTTGGATTGGTTGGATGGGCTCTTCTGGCGTACCATACGGTCAAGCTGCTCCCACAACAGCTCAATGGGGTTCAGATCTGGTGACTGTGCTGGCCACTCCATTACCGATCGAATACCAGCTGCCTGCTTCTGCTGTAAATAGTTCTTGCACAATTTGGAGGTGTGTTTAGGGTCATTGTCCTGTTGTAGGATGAAATTGGCTCCAATCAAGCGCTGTCCACTGGGTATGGCATGGCGTTGCAAAATGGAGTGATAGCCTTCCTTATTCATTTATTTAATGAAGATGCCAGTTGGGGACCTGTGAGGCGTCTGTTTCTCAAACTAGAGACTCTAATGTGCTTATCTTCTTGCTTAGTTGTGCAGCGCGGCCTCCCACTTCTTTTTCTACTCTGGTTAGAGCCTGTTTGTGCTGTCCTTTGAAGGGAGTAGTACACACCGTTGTAGGAAATCTTCAATTTCTTTGCAATTTCTCCCATGGAATAGCCTTCATTTCTAAGAACAAGAATAGACTGTCGAGTTTCAGATGAAATTTCTCTTTTTCTGGCCATTTTGAGCGTTTAATTAACCCCACAAATGTGATGCTCCAGAAACTCAATCTGCTCACAGGAAGGTCAGACTGTTTTTAGATGTGTGAACATGATTGCACAAGGGTTTGCTAATCATCAATTAGCCTTCTGAGCCAATGAGCAAACACATTGTACCATTAGAACACTGGAGTGATAGTTGCTGGAAATGGGCCTCTATACACCTATGTAGATATTGCACCAAAAACTAGACATTTGCAGTTAGAATAGTCATTTACCACATTAGCAATGTATAGAGTATATTTGTTTAAAGTTAGGACTAGTTTAAAGTTAGCTTCATTGAAAAGTACAGTGCTTTTCCTTCAAAAATAAGGACATTTCAATGTGACCCCAAACTTTTGAACGGTAGTGTATATATATATATATATATATATATATATATATATATATATATATATATATATATATATTCAAATTCCAGACTCCCTCAGACTGCAGACATGATACAGGAGCTCAATGCAGCCTCAGCAGTGCCCATCAAATGCAGCCTCACTGTGCCCACCAATGCGGCCTCACTGTGCCCACCAATGCGGCCTCACTGTGCCCATCAAATACAGCTTTACTGTGCCGTGAATGCAGCCTCAGTAGTGCCATCAAATGCAGCCTCACTGTGCCAACCAATGCGGCCTCACTGTGCCCACCAATGCGGCCTCACTGTGCCCATCAAATGCAGCTTTACTGTGCCGTGAATGCAATCTCACTGTGCCCATCATTGCAGCCCCTCCTGTGCCCCATATACCAGTCTGCAGTCCCTGTCTGTGGGAAGGTGTGTTGTTGATGCTCGGTACGGTACCTTGCATGCCAACATTATATCCATTACGGCCAGCAGCAGGCAGGGTCTGTTCTCGTTTTGGATGGGGACGGTGCTCCTTCCAGAGGATCTGTTTTCTGTGAGATGGAGTGGTCCCTGGCCACTTGCACCTTCAGCCATCCTCAAAGAGCAGGGGGGAGTGGAGATCACAGGGGTGGGGAGCGGAGAGCGCTGGGGGGGAACTTGAGAGCACTGGGGGGGCCAAAAAGAACAGGGATTGAGAGAATGGTAGGCTGAGAGCACTGGGGGGGCTAAGAGTGTGGGGTGGTGAAGAGCACTGGGGGTGCAGAAAAACAGGGGTGGAGAGCACGGGGCTGGAGAGTACTGGGAGGTACAAAGAGCAAGGGGGAGTGGAGAGCAATGGGGGGGGCTTGAGAACACCAGTGGGGGCCAGAAAGAACAGAGGTGGAAAGCACGGGGGACTGGAGAGCACTATGGGGGGCGGAGAGCACTGGTAGGGTTGGAGAGCACATGGGTGGGGGCAAATTGCAGGGGGGAGTAGAGAGTGCTGGGGGGAGCCCAAAAAAACAGGGGTGGAGGGTGGAGAGCATGGGGGGGGTAGAGAGCACTGGGGGGGCTGGAGAGCACCAGGGGTGCAGAAAGAACAGGGTTGGGGAGAATGGGGGGGCTGAAGAGCACTGGTGTGGGGGCTGGAGAGTGATGGGGAGAGCTGGAGAGCACTGGGGGGGGCGAAATAACAGGGGGAGAGCACTGGGGGGAAGAACTGGGGTGGGAGAGGAGAGCACTGGGGGGGAGAACGGGAGGAGAGCACTGGGGGAAATAACAGGGGGAGAAGAACAGGGGGGAGAGCACTGGGGCGAGTGGAGAGCCCTGGGGGGGAAAGAACAGGGGGGAGAGCACAGCACTGGGGGGAGAACAGGGGGGAGAGCACTGAGGGGTAGAACAGGGGGGGAGAGCAGTGGGGGGAGTGGAGCACTTGGGGGGGAGAGCACTGGCGGGGAAAGCACTGGGGGAGTGGAGAGCACTGGGGGAGAGAACAGTGGGGAGTGGAGAGCACGGGTGGGAAGAACAGGGGGGAGAGCACGGGGGGAACAACAGGGGGGAGAGTGCAGAGCACTGGGGGGGAACAGGGGGGAGGGCACTGGGGGAGTGAAGAGCACTGGGGGGAGAACAGGGGGAGAGCACTGGGGGGTAGAACAGGGGGGAGAGCACTGGGGGAGTGGAGCACTTGGGGGGGAGAGCACTGGTGGGGAAAGCACTGGGGGGAGTGGAGAGCACTGGGAGGGAGGGCACTGGGAGGGAGAGAACAGGGGGCATGGAGAGCACGGGGGGGAAGAACAGGGGTGAGAGCACTTGGGGGGGGGGAAGAACAGGGAGGAGAGCACTGGGGGGAAATAACAGGGGGGAAGAGCACAGGGGGGAGAGCACTTGGAGGTAGAACAGGGGGGAGGGCACTGGGGGGAGTGGAGAGCACTTGAGGGGAGAACAGGGGGAGATCACGGGGGGAAGAACAGGGGGGAGAGCATGGGGGGAGTGGAGAGCACTGGGGGGAGAACAGGGGGGAGAGCACTGGGAGGAGTGGAGAGCAACGGGGGAGAGCACTGGGGGGGAACAGGGGGGAGATCACTTGGAGGAAAGAACAGGGGGAGAGCACTGGGGGAGGGGAGAGCACTGGGGGGGAACAGGGGGGAGAGCACTGGGGGGAGTGGAGAGCACTGGGATGGTGGCTATTGAAGGATGGGGAGAGCTGGAGAGTTGGGGGCAGCAAGAACAGGGGAGGAGAGAACTGTGGGGGGGGCAGGAGAGTGTGGTGGGGGAGGAGAGCACTGGGGGGCAGGAGAGTGTGTGGTGGAGGAGAGCACTGGGGGGGGGGCAGGAAGTACAAGGTGAACTGGGGACAGTAAAATAAGTTGGATAGGAGAATTGGCAGGGGGCCCCCTGCAGCCCCCCCACCGCCAATCCTCCTATCCAGGCACTGTGGCACACAGGGCGGGCTGTACCTGCAGCATTTCTGCCTGCGGAACACAGCGCTGGCTAGCTCTGTGTTCGGCGGCTGCTCTGTAAGATGGCCCCGCCCCCTCAGACCTGCTCGTGTGATAGGCGGAAAGTTGATTCTATCTACTATCACACGAGCCGGTCTGAGGGGGCGGGCCATGTTACAGAGCGGCCGCCGAACGCAGAGCCAGCCAGCGCTGTGATCCGCAGGAGAGAGGAGAGAAATGCAGCCGCAACTAAAAGCGGCTCCAGGGCAGGCGGCCTACCGGGAAATCTCCTGGTATCCCGGTAGGCCAGTCCGGCCCTGAGTACAGTATATAGGGTTCAGTGTACTGCTGTGCTGGTGATTGCAGCAGCCTGTCTTTTTTCAGTGTAGGGAGGGACAGGACGCTGTGTGCAGCAGGGACAGTCAGTTTAATCACTAGCTATTACTATTAGGTCCACAAAGGTCCTTTTAAGGACGGGTATAGGTGTACAGTATATAGGGTCGTACACGTATAATATACTTTCTTCCAAAAATAGAAAGAATATTATACTTGACTGCTGCCCGATTCTGCAGCTGTCTTTTATCAGTGTAGGGACTGAGGGACAGTCTGCAAATCAATAGCTACTAGGTCCACAAAGGTCCTTGTAAGGACTGGTATAGGTGTACAATATATAAGGTTACAGAAAAAAGGTGTATGGCTCCTGCGCTATTAAGGACAGTGGGAAAAACAATCACGTTTAGCAAGTGCTGCACACACCGTATGAGTCAAACAAATCTCATAAAAAGTGAACAAAAAATGAGTAAAAATGGTGTTGCACTCCTGGCGTAAAACTAAATAAATAATAAAAAATTATTTTAAAAAATCTCAAAATTCCTAGTGTGAAGCTAATTAAATATTAATAAAAAATTCTCAAAATTCATGTGGTAAAAACCTAAAAAACAGAATCACTAAATGATCAATCATCAAATATATAAAGAAATCCAAAAAATAAGAAAGGAAGACATGCCGTGTATGGCAGGACTAGAAAAAGGAAGTTCAGCACCACGTCCGGCACCCTTTGGGCTCCTTCTGCTGATCTCGTGTCTATTGCGTGTTTTAGTAGAAGTTTGGGGAGAGACAATTCGCGCTTTTCAGATTAGTGATTAAGATCGCTACCGCTCTCCAGTTTGTGCTTGTCTTTGCGTATCTGATAATCAGTGCGTGCAGTCATTAAGTATTTGCTTCTCATTGTGGACTATATCTTGGTATAGTACGCTTTGAAAGGCATTTTTTATTGTCTGCTTGCTTCTGCTATTCAGGTCGTACTTTCAGGCCTTGCTGTTTATCGGTGCTTTCTGGTGTCCGTTCTGACCAGCCGACCGTTTTCAAAACATGTTTCGTCTACGTACTCATCGTACAGTTTGTGCTGTGCAGGGGCTTCGTGTTGGGGTTCTTACTTTGACTTTAACACAAGCCCGGTCCATGAACAGGGAGGGGAGGTGTTTGTGGACCAAGAATTGGTTGCGCCAGCGTCACCAGTTCTCCCACATGCCTTTGCTCCGTGAGATCCGCGAGAATAATCCTGATCATTTCTGGATTTTTCTCAGGGTGACGGACCCCGTTTTTCATCGTCTGCTGGCTTTGCTGACCCCTTATATCACCAGGCAGGATACCTGCATGTGGCAAGCCATCACCCTGGAGCAGAGGCTCATTGCCACGTTGCGCTACTTGGCGACAGGGAGAAGTCTTCAGGACCTCAAGTTCTCTACAGGCATCTCCCCCCAGGCTCTGGGGATCATTATTCCAGAGACCTGTTCTGCCATCATTCAGCTCCTGTAGAAGGACTATATTATGCTAAGTTTTATCCTTAAACATCACATTCTATGTATTTCATGATTGCTAATGTCTTGCATTTCTTTCCTCATTCCCTAATTACCCACCATTGCAATATGCTCTAATTCATATGCTCTGCCCCTTTGTCCTCATGCATATTTGCCTCACTAACTTCCCCACCATGCTCTTCTTGGCCCATAAAACTATAGTCTAGTCACTTAACAATGTCTTTTGGCAGCTCCATAGTATTGCTTTCCCCTACACACCCCCTAAAATGTTTACAAATGTGATGTGTGTGCTTCAATTCATGCAAAGTGACCTTTTTTTTATTTTTGGAGTTGTGCCAAACTCATTAGTAACCCCCCTCTCCCCAACTGCCAGGTCAGCTGATAGCAATCCTCTATCTGATGACTTGACCCAACCCAATACACACTCTACCTACCTTTTTCATGATCACATTTATGGACGAATTCACCAAAGCATGTAGTGTAAGGGCCTGCCTCAATACTTTCAAATGCTATTTTTATTTTTTTAACACATACATTTTCTTGCTATGTAATAGCAGAATGTCAAAATGTGCTTCCATTTAGTTATTATGACACTTCTTACCTGTCCGGTGGGCTGCCAATAGTGTAACTAAGGAGGGGCTTCCCAAAGTATCACACATTATTTAGCCGTTCAGCTCTCAATCAAGTGGAGAGGGTTACCTGTCCTAAACATCCCCCCTCATTTTTTAGCAAGGGCCCATCAGATGGGGGGGATGGGGGGGTTATGACTCTCATAAGGGGACCTTATACTTTAGGCTTTAAATACTCATTTAAAAAAAATGTTTTTTGTTTTCACACTCTCCCCAAAACATCAATGATGTTCTTCATTTTATTTTTAACATCATTGATGTTTTGTTGTACAATTTCCAAATCCCGATTGCACCCCATTATCTCCCCGATCAAGATCTGGGCACTTTCACTGGTAAAACGGGAATCTTCTTCCACATCACCTACAAAACAAAGCAAACAAACACACCATGTAATCCAAATATGGTGATATACATTGATGAGCTTACCGGAAGCTGTGTTCTCCGACACTCACCTGTTGTGGTGACAATTTGTCCAACCTCCACAATCTCTCCTTCCTCCTCCTCCTCCTGCTCCTGCTCCTCTGTTTCTGCTTTTGGAAGTTGCCCTTCTTTGGGAGGGGTGTGGTCCCTGGTGTCCTCATACTTGCCGAGTCTTCTCTCCCCTATGAGAATGTAAACAAAGATTAATTAGCACACAGAGGGCAGAAATAGGAATATGAAACATTGCTTGGAAGTGTTGTACAATTGTGTTTTTGGGCCGAGTTACAAGGTGAGAACATTATTGGGGACACTTTGTTAAGCTGGAATACTTCCCTGCAGAACGATGTTTCATACGAACGAACGAAACTATGACCTTGAAAGTGGCCATTTTAAAATGCACAACATGAAATCAAAGCACATGGAGCATGTATGCAAGCAAGAATAATCATATGAACACACGACAACTACTTACTTTTTTAAGAACACGCTTGATCCTTAGGTACTTCTCGTGCTCCCTCAGTTTCAGGTCTGACCAGCGTTTTCTCAGTTGATCCTTGGATCGGCGTACCCCAAAATTCTTCAGAAGACTCTTCACAACTTTATTCATGATCTTGGCCTTTCTGATATTTGGATTTGGGTAAGGTCCATACTTCCCATCATAGTTGGTCCTGTTCAATATGTCGACTATCTCCCACATCTCTCCAAAAGACTTATTTGAGGCCTTAAATCTTGTCTTCCTGGATCGGGACGTTTCAGGCTCCGGGCTTTCCTCACCCTCCTCCTCGTTAGTGGAACTATTAGTGCGCACATGCTTTCTCTCCGCCATGTGCTCTCCCCACTGCGCAGGAAGCGAAGGGGCGGGGACTAGTCTGGAAAGAACGTCAGGGGCAGGCGGAGTTTCACGCATGCACACTGTATATAAAACGCAACACGTGTGTATCGTCCGTACGATCTGGGAGGAGAGTGTGAGGCACGGACGAGACGAACGTGGAAACGAAGGTAACATTTTTAACTTGGTGCTTCACTAGACTAGACTGCTTCTATCTAGGCCGATGTTGGGACAAGATTAGGAGGGATTTTAATTGCATTATTAGTATTTGAGGGTTTGTCTTGTGTTGTGTCTTGCAGACAATATGGATCCATTCACAAATGCCAACTTTATGGGGCTATTCATAAAACTGTACATGGAGATGCCCTGCCTGTGGCAGTTCCACAACAAGTTTTATACTGACAGAACAAAGAGGAACGCAGCACTGGAGAAACTGCTTGCTTTGTTGCGGATCATGGTCCCCACGGCAGACATGGCCTATGTGAATCGCAAAAAATTGTGGCCATGAAGATGACATATCTCAGGGAGAGAAAGAAGCACATGGAGTCCTTGAGAGCAGGAGATACAGATGCCGTTTATTCCTCCAGGATGGTTCACTTTGACAGGCTGCATTTTCTGGTAGACCAAGGGGTACCCAGGCCACCACTCAGGCCACCACTCTCCAGGCTTCCTCCAAGGCATCCTTCACCCCCAGCTGAGACTTCTGATGTACAACCTGGGCCTTCCAAGCAGCACCATGTGGTGGGGCCCAGCTTGAGACAGGTATTGCATTGTTGAACATATTTCTTGTGTTACATTTAATGATGTTAACTAGATGTTCTTATTGATCAGTAAGTTGTGATTTCTCAAAGTGGCAATAGTGACCAAAAATGATTAGGACGGTAAAGAAAAATGCTGGTGTCAGAATGATAGTCTGTTCTATTTGGTAACATTCAATTAGCAAAAGCCAGGAGCACAAAATGGTGTGATTGATGATCAAAAAACTAAAACTATGTCCCCTTTTCATACACAGGATGACCTCAGTCGGGGGGAGGCTGTGGCAAGTGGCAGCCAGGAGGTTGACCAACGCCCTCCTCCTCCTGGCCCAGCTACAGGAGCCCAGCCACAGCCTGGAAGGATGCCTGGTGGGAAGTCCCGAAGGAAGACGAGAGAGTGATGGCCTGGGTTGAGTCTGGTCTCCCTGAGATATCTACTACTCAGGCCACCAATTTTTTAAATTATAATTTAATCATGTCTGTCCTGGGGGCCAAAGGCTGCACCAAAGTTAAGAAGTTTCTCCAGTGCTGCGTTCCTATTTTTAGTTTCTAGCGAACAAAATAATTTTTTTTTTGTTTGATGAAATACTTGTGTAATGTGTTTTCCTTCCAAAAGTACAGTTTATTTGTGAGCAGGCAGGTACATTTCAAAAATACAAAGTGAACTAAATAACAAGGGGTAACAACACTAAACAACCTCCTGTAGATTAGAAAAGTAAAAAAATTAAATATAAAAAATACAATAATGTTGTTGTTGTAAGTTTACACACAAAAAAAATAAAAATAAGGAGAAATTAGCAAACTGTCTTTAACCACTTTCAGACCGGACCATTTTGCTGGTCTATTACCAGAGGTCTTTTTACAATTTGGCACTGCGCTGCTTTAACTGGTAATTGCGCGGTCATGCAATGTTGTACCCAAACAAAATTTGCGTCCTTTTTTTCCCACAAATAGAGCTTTCTTTTAAAGGTATTTGACTGACTCTGCGATTTTTATTTTTTGCGATATAAACGTAAAAAGACCGTAAATTTTGAAAAAAAATGATATTTGCTACTTTTTGTTATTAGAAAAATCCAATAAACTCAATTTTAGTCATACATTTAGGCCCAAATGTATTCAGCCACATGTCTTTGGTAAAAAAAAAGTCAATAACTGTATATTTATTGGTTTGCGCAAAAGTTGTCACATCTACAAACTAATGTACATTTTCTGGAATTTACGCAGCTTTTAGTTTATGACTGCCTATCTCGTTTCTTGAGGTGCTAAAATGGCAGGGCAGTACAAACCCCCCCCCCCCCCCCCCCAAATGACCCCATTTTGGAAAGTAGACACCCTAAGGAAATTGATAAGAGGCATGTTGAGCCCATTGAATATTTTATTTTTTTGCCTCAAGCGATTGAATAATGACCAAAAAAAAATGTTTTTTTTTTTTTACACAAAGTTGTCACTAAATGATATATTGCTCACACATGCCATGGTTATATGTGGAATTGTACCCCAAAATACATTCTGCTGCTTCTCCTGAGTATGGGGATACCACATGTGGTCGATTTTTTGGAATCCTAGCAGTGTACGGGGCCCCGAAAGCCAAGCACCGCCTTCAGGATTTCTAAGGGCATACATTTGTAATTTCATTCCTCACTACCTATCACAGTTTTGAAGGCCATAAAATGCCAAGATGGCACAAAACCCCCCCAAATGACCCCATTTTAGAAAGTAGACACCCCAAGCTATTTGCTGAGAGGCATGTTGAGTCCATGGAATATTTTATATTTTGCCACAAGTTGCAGGAAAATTACAAACTTTTTTTTTTCACAAAGTTGTCACTAAATGATATATTGCTCACACATGCCATGGGCATATGTGAAATGACACCCCAAAATAAATTCTGCTGCTTCTCCTGAGTACGGGGATACCACATGTGTGGGACTTTTTGGGAGCCTAGCCGCGTACGGGGCCCCGAAATCCAAGCACCGCCTTCAGGATTTCTAAGGGTGTAAATTTTTGATTTCCCTCCTCACTACCTATCGCAGTTTTGAAGGCCATAAAATACCAAGATGGCACAACCCCCCCCCCCCAAATGACCCCATTTTGGAAAGTAAACACCCCAAGCTATTTGCCGAGAGGCATTGTGAGTATTTTGCAGCTCTCATTTGTTTTTGAAAATGAAGAAAAAAAAGAAAAATGTATATATTTTTTCTTTTTTTCAATTTTCAAAACTTTGTGACAAAAAAGTAGCTTGGGGTGTCTCCTTTCCAAAATGAGGTCACTTGGGGGGATTTTGTGCTATCTGGGCATTCCATGGCCTCTGAAACTGTGATAGGCAGTGAGTAATGAAATCAAAAATTTACACCCTTAGAAAGCCTGCAGGTGGTGCTTGGATTTTGGGGTACCGTACGCGGTTAGGCTCCCAAAAGGTCTCACACTTGTGGTATCCCCATACTCAGGAGAAGCAACAGAATGTATTTTGGGGGTGTAATTTCACATATAACCATGGCATGTTTGAGCAATATATCATTTAATGACAACTTTGTGCAAAAAAAATAATAATAATAATGTCTTTTTTCCGCAACTTTTGTCAAAATATAAAATATTCCATGGACTCGACATGCCTCTCAGCAAATAGCTTGGGGTGTCTACTTTCTAAAATGGGGTCATTTGGGGAGGTTTTGAACTGTCCTGGCATTTTATGCACAACATTTAGAAGCTTATGTCACACATCACCCACTCTTCTAACCACTTGAAGAAAAAGCCCTTTCTGACACTTTTTGTTTACATGAAAAAATATTTTTTTTTGCAAGAAAATTACTATATTTTTTTAAAGCAAAGGCCCTACAGATTAAAATGGTGGGTGTTTAAATTTTTTTTTTTCACACGGTATTTGCGCAGCGATTTTTCAAACGCATTTTTTGGGGAAAAAACACACTTTTTTTCAATTTTAATGCACTAAAAATCACTATATTGCCCAAATGTTTGATGAAATAAAAAATATGATCTTAGGCCGAGTACATGGATACCAAACACGACATGCTTTAAAATTGCGCAGAAACGTGCAGCGGCGACAAACTACATACATTTTTAAAAGCCTTTAAATGCCTTTACAGGTGACCACTTTAGATTTACGGAGGAGGTCTACTGCTAACATTAGTACCCTCGATATGACCTTCGCGGTGATACCTCACATGCATGGTGCAATTGCTGTTTACATATGACATAAGACCGACGCTGGCGTTCGACGTTGCGCCTTAGCAGGGGGAAGAGGGGTATTTTTTTTTTGTTTTTTTTTATTATTTATTTTGCTTTTTTATTTTATTTTTAAACTGTTCCTTTCATTTATATATATATATATTTTTTATCATTTTTATTGTTATCTCAGGGAATGTAAATATCCCCTATGATTGCAATAGGTAGTGACAGGTACTCTTTTTTGAAAAAATGAGGGTCTATCAGACCCTAGATCTCTCCTCTGTCCTCAAAGCATCTGACCACACCAAGATCGGTGTGATAAAATGCTTTCCCAATTTCCCAATGGCGCTGTTTACATCCCGCAAAATCTAAGTCATGAAATGCTCGTAGCTTCCGGTTTCTTAGGCCATAGAGATGATTGGAGCCATTCTGGTCTCTGATCAGCTCTATGGTCAGCTGGCGGAACCACCGGCTGCATTCTCAGGTTCCCTGTTGGGACAGGAGAGCCTGAGAAAACCATGGAAGATGGTGCGGGGGGGGGGGGAAATTCCCTCCCACTGCTTGTAAAAGTAGTCTAGAGGCTAATTAGCCGCTAGGATTGCTTTTACATAAAAGCCGACCGCTGGCTGAAAAGAATGATACCAAGATGATACCTAAACCTGCAGGCATCATTCTGGTATAAGCACTCAAAGTCCAGCAACATACCAGTATGTTGCTGGAACTGGTTGGGCATATATTGTAATTTTTTTTTCATGCAGCCTGTGGGCTGAACGAAAAAAAAATATTGATCGGTGGGTATGCCCACCATTATAATACCTCCCTTCATCCACCCACTTCTAATGGTGGGCATACATGCATAGGGTGCCCACGTGTCCCGGATTGCCCGGGATTATCCCGTGATTTATATCTCTGTCCTCAGTCCCGGGCACCTTCATTCCGGGACAATAAAGTGTCCCGGAATGAAATTGACAATCTGGGAACAGGGGCGGACCGAGCTGCCATAGCGCTGGCTCTAGCTCCGCCTCCACCTCCTTCTGATCACTGGTTGCTATAGCCGCCTTGCGCCTGGCAACCAGTGACGTCACAGCCCAGCGTTGAATGCGGAGGAGGATTTTACATCCTCCTCCTCCGCGCTAGTGCTGCTGGGAGTCACTGCTGGTTCTTTTACCTCCGCACTTGGCTCCAGTGGCTGGCTTGCAGCTTGTGTGGGGTGTTTCTGTTCCCACACACTGCGATTACAGTGTGTACTGCATGGTATCTCTCCCTTCCTCCCCTCTCCTGCCCACCTCACACTAACACATGGACTGAAGTCCCCTCCCCCTTTTCCCTCGGCTCACAGACAGGAGAAGGAGGGGGAGGAGAATGGACACAACAGGACGGGATGTGCTGATCTGAGGTTTGTACAGAATATTAATGCTTGGCACTTGCAGGAGAAGAAGACACAGAGACGGGGGGCAAGTTGTCAAAAAAGAATACTTGCAGCGATTTTGGGGGATAAGAGCATGCTGTATGTGCTAGGGGGCACTTTAGCAGAGGAGAGAAATTGTGCTGGGGGGGTCAGATTTTTTATTCAACCCCCCCTTCCTGCACAATTTCTTTCCCCTCCCAAAGTGTGCCCTCCTAGAACATACAGCATGCTCTTATCCCCCCAAATCACTGCAAGTATTCTTTTTTCACAACTTGCCCCCTCCCCATCTTCAAAGACAAACTGGCTGCTATCACGGAGATAATTGTACTGTCTGGTATCCTGGGAACTTTGACAGACTATCAGGAGGTGCACTCCTCTTCCTCCTCTCTCCACTAACTACCCCCCGCCATACACTCCGCACTCCTCCCCTGTACATATTACCCCCTTGCCATACACTCCGCACTCCTCCCCTGTACATATTACCCCCCTGCCATACACCCCGCACTCCTCCCCTGTACATATTACCCCATCTGCCATACACTCCGCACTCCTCCCCTGTATATATTACCCCTCGCCATACACTCCGCACTCCTCCCCTGTACATATTACCCCCCTGCCATACACTCCGCACTCCTCCCCTGTACATATTACCCCCCTGCCATACACTCCGCACTCCTCCCCTGTACATATTACCGCCCTGCCATACACTCCACACTCCTCCCCTGTATATATTACCCCCCTGCCATACACCCCGCACTCCTCCCCTGTACATATTACCCCTCTGCCATACACCCCGCACTCCTCTCCTGTACATATTACCCCCCGCCATACACTCCGCACTCCTCTCCTGTACATATTACCCCCCGCCATACATTCTGCACTCCTCTCCTGTACATACTACTCACCACCATACACTCCGCATTCCCTATTTATTAAACAATAATTTGACACACTTTTTTTTTTAAGGTTATTAACCGATTAATCGAAACACTAATCGGCCAACTAATCGATTATGAAAATAATCGTTAGTTGCCGCCCTAAACAACACCCCCTTTAAGCCAATATTTAGTGCAATTTAAGACATGTCCACTGTTCACCACGACACGATTTGCGCGCCATATTGTTGTTGTTCTTAATGCCTAGGGCCCGCTTTTGATCTTGCACACAGGTCTGCTGATTTCATATGCCCCTGCCCCAAAAATTGGCAAAAAAATATGTAAAAAATCATCTTTTTTTTTTGGGGGGGGGGGGTTTCCCTGAATGGCAGTTTGGAAATGTGGTCACCCTATACATGCACCATTTATATATGCTGAAGCATGGGGTATTCTTCCGCAAAATGTAGGAGCATATCGCTCCTCCACCCCTTATGGGGGCATGCTTCGGCATATATGCTCTTGAAATCACCTCCGAGAGTGCTGGAGTCACGGCTTTATGTATCGTGGGAGCAAAACGCTGTTGCTGTCAAGATAAATAAATCCGCGCTGCAGCAGAATGGCGTACCTGCTAAGCAAATGATGGTTAACAATAAAACAAAGTAACATTACAGTATAACAGTAGGACTTACCATACCTGCAAAGCAAATACAAAAAAAAATGTATCTATGTATTTATGTATCGTGGGAGCAAACGCTGTTGCTGTCAAGATAAATAAATCCATGCTACAGCTGAATGGCGTACCTGAAAACAAAAAATGGTTAACAATAAAACATTGCAGAATAGAATACAGTACAAAGGAGCAGAACAATAGAGAGAGAATAGAGAGAGAAAGTGAACAATAAAACGACAACAATTTTTTTTTTTTTTTTTTTATATTTTTTTTGGTTTTTTGGTTTTTTCACTTTTTGTTTTTTAAACACTTTTTTATGTAACTTTAACACTTCTGTTGTAACGGTTCCAGTGGTTTGGGTCTCTCAAAATGCGATGGCATCTTGGGAGACCTTGTGAACGTGTACCTAGCCTGTGCAATGCTGTACCCTACGCTAATACTCAACTAGTTCATGGTAGCGTTCAAAACATTCACCAATGCAAAGACCAGGATTGTCAGGACAGCGGGGACAATAATGACGGGTGTCACGCCTATATCCGCGCTTTCTGCAGACACGACATTTTCTTTGGGGGGCTCGTTGGGTAGGGGTACTCGGGAGGACATAAGAATAATGCCTCTCATGCAGCCGGCTTACTGCATTTGGTTGGGGAAGGTGAGGTGGTGCACCGTCTGGATACAGAAGGGCTCTGTTGATATCCTCCTGGAATTTAAGGAAGGATCCAGTCCATCCTGAAGCTTTGTGTAGCACCTAAGCATTCAGCATAGCCAATTGGAATAAATAAACAGACACTTTTTTGTACCAGCGTCTGGCCTTACGGGCAACTAGATATGGCGCCAACAACTGGTCATTGAGGTCCACCCCTCCCATATTTTGGTTATATTTGTGGACACAGAGGGGTTTCTTAACAATACCAGTCGCTGTAGGAATTTGGACCGTCGTGTCTGCATGAAGGGAGGTAAGAACGAAAACATTCTTATTATCCCTCCACTTCATAGCGAGCAAATTATTACTCCGCAAGCAGGCTCTCTCCCCCAGCCTAAGACGAGACTCTACAAGCCACTGGGGAAAGCGCCAGCGATTAGGTTGCACAGTGCCACATGCTCCAATCTGCTGATCAAACAAGTGACTAAACAGTGGCACGCTCGTGTAATAATTGTCCACATATAAATGGTACCCCTTTCCGAATAAGGGTGACACCATGTCCCACACTATCTTGCCAGCGCTTCCTATGTAGTCAGGGCAGTTCTCCGGCTCTACTTGACTATCTTTACCCTCATAAACCATAGAACTACGTGTATAGCCTGTGGCCCTGTCACAGAGCTTATACACCTTAACCCCGTATCTGGAACGCTTGTTGGGAATATATTATTTGAATGACAAGCGACCAGAAAACTTAATCAGGGACTCATCAACGCAGACAACTTGATGGGGAGTAAACAAGTCTGCAAAACGTTAGTTGAAGTGGTTTATGAGGGGCCGAATTTTGTAGAGCCGATCGTATGCAGGGTCTCCACGAGGACGACAGAGTTCATTGTCGCTGAAGTGCATGAACCGCAAAATCTGCTCGTATCGTGCCCTGGACATGGAAGCAAAGAACACGCACATATGGTGAATTGGGTCAGTGGACCAATATGACCGCAACTCACTCTTTTTGGTTATGCCCATGTTGAGGGAGAGGCCCAGAAAGATCTTAAATTCGGAAACCGTAATTGGTTTCCATTGTCTGGCAAGGGTGGACTGGGGAACAGTGGCGATGTGTTGACTAGCGTACAAATTGCTTTGGTCCACAATAGATCTATAGAGATCTTAGGTGAAAAACAGTGAGTAAAAATCAAGTGTCGTAAAATCAACTGTTTCCACGTTAATGCCAGGTTGGCCAGTGAATGGGGGAAGTACGGGTTCTGCAGAAGTGGTGGGCACCCAATGAAGATTGGCGAATTCTGCAGGAAGGGCACTATGGGTACGACGGGCCTGTCTTTGTCTTCGTCTTGGTGGCAGCGGGACATTACTTGTGCTTGCCACCTTGCCAGCTTGAACTGCACTTATGGGACTCGCCACGTCACCACGTGCTACTGCAGTGCTGGATGTACGTCCAGGGTGTACTAGGCCGCTGGTGCTTGCCTGTTCACCAGAAGGATGAGCGGCTCTAGTATGTCTCTGCTCCATACGAGGGACCTGCGGTTCCTGCACCTGAACAAAAGAAAAAATTCGGGATCGGGTACACCTGCCCTTAACAGGGACCTCATCTCCGTCGCCAGAGCTATCTGTCATGGAGCCGCTGTCCTCTACAGGATCGTATTCTGAGCCTGAATCTGACAGATGAGTGACTTCCTCTTCACTATCTGTCATGCTCAGAAACGTGTAGGCCTCTTCACTAGTGTACCTTCGCTTTGCCATTTTGGGCTCTAAATTTAGTGGTACACTAGTGAGACTCACAGGTAAAAAAGCACCTAGGCTGTCAGCGACTGTATCAAAACGCTACAAAAAAACCTGTTAGCGATCGCAGGGATCAGGCCTGACTCTGCGAACGCTGCAGTTATGTGTGTTGTGTTTTGTAAGTGACAGTGATCGATCGATCGATACTGCACTTGGGTGGGCTGGGCTGGGCTTGGCGGAGGGTCTAAACGCAGGTGCTAGCAGGTATCTGGGCTGATCCCACTAACAATGCGTTTTGGGAAACCTAAACTGCTGGCGACGCTAATATAGATCTGATCAGATACTATATTACTAAGGGAGGTGTATGCTTTGCGCGTGGGTGTTAGCGGTACTGGCACTAACCTGACGCTGCCTGGGGCGACGCAGACCTTATCTGACCCTCAAACTTATATCACCCGCCGGGTGATCAGGGCCGGGTGATCAGGGGTTAAACCTTTATTAGGTAATAAATGGCGGGTGCCCTGAAACTATAAAAAATTACTAACCAACCAGCGTCACCTGTAACAGTTATATGGTGATCACTGGTGAAAGGGTTAACTAGGGGGCAATCAGGGGGCTTTATGCGGTAGTATATGGGGGTCCCTGACGCTATAAAAAGCTGCGGCGAACCTAAATACCTACCAGCCTAACTAGCGTCACCTGTGACACCAATACAGCGATCAGAAAAACGATCGCTTATTAGTGACACTGGCGACGGGGGGTGATCACGGGGTTAAACCTTTATTGGGGGGGTTAGGGGGGTACCCTAGAACTAAAGGGGGCTAACCCTAACTGCCCTAACAGTTATTGCAGTCACAAATGACACCAATGCAATAATAAAAAAAAAATGCAATTGGTGTCACTGTGACTGGGGGTGCAGGGGTGATTGGGGGGGTGATCGGGGGTGAAGGGGGGGTGAAAGTGTGCCTGGCGTGTTCTACTGTTAGTGTAGTGTGTTGGTGAAATTCACTGATCCTCTCTCCTCGGTGCCGGAATGAAAAAGACCGACACGAGGAGAGATTACATCACTTCCTCTGCCTGTGTTTGCATTACAAGAGAGGAAGTGATGTAGTGCTACCATTTCATTCGTCAGGAGCGATCGCGAGGGGGTGGCCATGAATGAATGGCCGCCCCCTCATGCCGGATCGCACCTGCACGGAATCCGACCGCCGCTGGCACCGGGGGGGGCCCGATCGGGTCCCCCACCCGCGGGAAGGCATGGACGTACCTGTACGCCAATATGCCTGCCCGTGCCATTCTGTCGACGTACATTGGCGTGCGGCGGTCGGCAACTGGTTAAAGGAGATTTTTAGGGAACCCCCCCCAAAAACATCCAAAAAAGAAAAAACCTAATCTAAAATTGTGTAGATGTGACGCAAACAAAAATTGTATTGCTGAAATGGTTAAAAAAGAGTAATGAAATCCGTTCGGGAGAAGTGTGTGTGACTATGAGCATCAAAAGAAGTTTGTTCTTGCAGCATTGTAAAGAACAAGAGAATGCGCTTGATGAAAGAATTTTTAACATTGCAGCGTGGCGAATGTGCTATATCGCTTACGAGCAGTAGTTTTACCTGAACGAGCACTTCTGTGTCGGAATTTGAATGTGAGCATGCGTGGCACTTGGTCCGATCAAAATTCTCTGCACATGATCGGATTAGGTCCGATCGAACCAGTTGATCGGGAAATATTTCCAACATGTTGGAAAATTGGGTCCGACGGATATTCGGACGGAATCAGTCCGATGCATACCACACACAGTCGGATTATCCGATGACACGGTCCGATAGGACACATTCCGACGGATTTTCCGACTGTGTGTACAAGGGCTTACATTCAGTCACTGAATCATTAAGAGTAGATAGAAATAAAAAGAAAAAAGAAGGAAAAAGAAGAAGAAGAGAGAGGTGCCCTCTAGATTTGGATAAACTATATCACATAGTTGAAAATGTGTATATATACGTGGTAAAATATGTGTGCAAAATGGGATGAGAATAATCTTGAAAATAAAATTGATAATGGAATGGGGAATATCACAAATATATGTGAACAATGTGAATGGTTTATGTGAAAAATGCTTCAAAGAATATATATATCTGAAGTCAAAAATAAAAAGATGATGAAAAACTGATAAAAAAAAAAAAAAACATATAAATGTGTGTATGTATATTTTTATTTTGGTTATTATGTTGAATTTCTATTGTGATTATAATTATTAAAATGCTATTAGGGAAATTATACAAAAAGTGATGAAAAACCAATGTTAACCACTTGGGATCCGCGCTATTGCAAAATGACGGCAACAGCGCGGACCCACATTTCCGGGACTACGTCTATTGACGTCGTCCCGGATACGAGCGGTCTGCGCGCCCCCTGAGGGGCGCGCGCGGCGCGCTCTGTGATCGGCGAGTCCGTGAGACTCGCCTGATCACCGATCCGTGTAAGGGGTCGATCCCGACCCCTTATCACGTGATCAGCTGTCAGCCAATGACAGCTGATCATGTGATAAAACGGAGCCGGTAATCGGCTAGTATTCCTCCTCGCGCTGACAGCGCGAGGAGAAAAAAAAAAAGCCGATCGCCGGCGGCCGTGTTCGGGACATCAGTCCCGATCACGGCCAGCAATTTAAGCGGACACCTGCCCCCTGCCAGTGCCCACCTGCCACCCGCAGTGCCATCCTGAAATAAAGTAAGTACCCCCTGTCAGTGCCACCCAGCAGTGCCCATAGTGCCCACAGTGCCACCCAGCAGTGCCCACAGTGCCACCCAGCAGTGCCCACAGTGCCACCCACAGTGCCACCCAGCAGTGCCACCCACAGTGCCACCCAAAATCTGCCTCAAAGGTGCTGCACCCCAGTGCCGCCCATCAGTGCCCAGCAGTGCCGCCCATCAGTGCCCAGCAGTGCCGCCCATCAGTGCCCAGCAGTGCCACCTATCAGAGCCACCTATCAGTGCCACCTATCAGTGCCCATCAGTCCCATCTATCTGTGGTACCTATCAGTGCCCATCCGTGCCACCCATCCGTGCCACTTATCCGTGCCACCCATCCGTGCCATCTTATCTGTGCCCATCTTTGCCCATCAGTGCCGCCTTATCTGTGCCCATCGGTGCCGCCTTATCTGTGCCTATTAGTGCCGCCTTAACTATGCCTATCAGTGCCCACCAGTGCAGCCTATCAGTGCCCACCAATGCAGCCCATCAGTGCCCACCAATGCAGCCCATCAGTGCCCACCAATGCAGCCTATCAGTGCCGCCTAATCAGCGCACTTCAATGAAGGAGAAAAATGACCCGTTTGCAAAATTTTATAACAAACTATTAAAACATGATTTTTTTATTTTTATTTTTTGCATCTTTTTTTGTTTGTTTAGCAAAAAATAAAACTCCGAGCTGTAACTAAATACCACCAAAAGAAAGCTCTATTTGTGGGAAAAAAATGATAAAAATTTCATTTGGGTACAGTGTTGTATGACCGCGTAATTGTCACTCAAAGTGCATCAGCGCTGAAAGCTGAAAATTGGTCTGGGACTGAGGGGGGTTTAAGTGCCCAGTAAGCAAGTGGTTAAGGAGTGAATCTAAATTTGACTGTGCCGCTCATTGAGTGATATTAATGTAAACTGCCGAATGAAAATACTTCATGTAAAATCAGTTAAAAGGCAGGAGAACAACGGAATTATGTTAATAGCGAGTAGTCTGCATGTCAGGAGATTCCACAACTCACAAGCAAAAACCCACATACACAAGCCAATCTTAGGCAATAATCGGTAGTAAACGTAATTAAACATAATTCATCATAATATAATTGTAGATACATCCAAACGTAACAAATAAGTTAATAATGAACAACTCCCTATAATACATAAAATAAGAAGAGCCGTTATAGACTTCCGAGTTGAAAAAATCACACGTAGAATATAAAAACATAAATGATTCGAATTTTAACCAGGATCACATTATGTTCGGCTGCAAACTATGACCACCCTTGGAGGGTGCACATATCTCATGATGACATCCATAATGTATTATTCAATGTTGAGAGATGTGCATACATCCGGGAGTGATCAAATAGACACAAAAGTAGTCAATGCGTGTCAATAAAGACATCGATGTTACTTAGGCCTCTTTCACACGGGGCGGATCAGTAATGATCCGCCCCGTGATGATCCGCTCGCTCAGCGGGGATCGCTCCGTTGTCCCCGCTGAGCCGGCGGCGGACAGGGCGGTCTCCGCACACTGTGCGGGGACCGCCCTGTCAGCTCTCCGCTCTCCTCTATGGGGATCGGACGAGCACGGACCGTGTGTCCGTGTTCATCCGATCCGCTCTGCAGACGGACAGAAAAATAGGATTTTCCTCCGTCTGCAGAATCGGACATTTGCGGAGGCGGACAATAGCGGGTGTCTGCGGATGCTCATCCGCAGACACCCGCTATCCCATAGGGATGAATGTATGGCCCGTATTTCATCCGCAAACGGATGGATGAAATACGGACATACCATCCGCATGTGTGAAAGGGGCCTTAGGTAAAAAATGTTTTTATATATATGTAAATGTAAACAATGTAAATAAATAAAAGTAGAAAACAGCCGTACATAAGGAAGAGGAAAAGGAAGAAAAAGAAAAAGACCCAGAACCCTTACAGGCAATGAAATGAGCACTTTTGCAAAAATTGGAGGGTGGAAAGACCATGCCATAAAGTTGAAAACAAAAACAATTGATTAGGCAAACCCTATTATGTCGCTGACAGACACTGGCATACAAGACCCCTCAAAGTAAATATTATGGATAATCATGATCCAAGGAAGGAGAAAAGAGGGGAAGGAAGTAAAAGGAATGAATCCCTAAATATATCTGTATAAGCCTGTATAAACATATGTGAATAATGTCCTTCGTGATTGTATATAAAGAAATGACATTAATTGATGCAGGCATTTGAGTCCAGGAGCATATATATAAATCCCAATAGTGATGCAGTGTGAAGATGGTTGTAAACAGAAATGTGTCAAAGCACCATATATAAATAATGATGTATGCTCGCAATGTATATGGACTCACAAGCATCTAGGATGGACATATGGGCTATAGCTATACAACAAATGTAGAACAATTTGTCCACACAGGGGCATTACGAGTGGTCCTTTTTTTCTACAAAGAAGATCCCCGCAGCGGCAGGAGACGTGGAAGGGCGAATGAACCCCTTTTTAAGGTTGTCATCAATGTAGTCTTTCAAAGCAACAAGTTCAGATTCAGATAGAGGAAAGATCCTGCCAAAAGGAACTTCAACCCCAGGGAGGAGCTCAATTGGACAGTCATAGGCCTTGTGATGAGGAAGCGTTTCTGCTCCCTTTTTGCTGAAAACATCCAAAAAGTCATGGTATGCTACTGGAAGAACTTGGCGAGCTTCGGACTCCACATCGATGCACAGCAGGTTCTGATGATTCTCTTGCCAGCAATGCTGAAGGCAATAGGGGGAAAGAAACTTGATTTCTTCTGTAACCCAGTTAATGTGAGGGTTATGAGATTTTAACCAAGGCATACCCAGAATGATTGGGAACAGAGGGGAGGCAATGGCATCTAGGCGTAGAAGCTCTTGATGGTTCTTGGCAATGGTGGTGGATAACGGGATGGTTTCGTGAGTAACCAATCCAGATTTAATGGTGGATCCGTCTGCCAGATGTACAGAAAGTCTCTGAGCCTTGGGTAGTAGAGGAATGTGATGTTTGGCAGCAAAAGCTAAATCTATGAAACAGCTGCAAGCTCCAGAGTCAATTATAGCGGGAGTCTGGATAATTCCTCCTGGGAGCTGCAACAAAATGGAAAGAGCAAGATGAGCAGAGTTATTGGGTAGAGATGGAGGAGAAGCGGATGTAACTGAGAGGCACTTACGGATTTTGACTGGGCAAGACCTCACATAATGTCCTGATCTTCCACAGTACAGGCAAAGATTTAGCTGGCATCTGCACTGACATTCTTCCGTAGTCAAAGAAGGGCAGAGGAGACCAAGCTGCATGGGTTCAGATGCATCTGAAGCGAATGCGGCAGGAGCAGGTGAAGCGGGACTGAAAGAACCAGGCACTCTTGGAAGCATCCATACTGGGCGTGACTGGTCAGTGGCTCGTTCTGACCTACGTTCCCTTAGGCGACGGTCAATCTGGATTGACAAATTTATAAGTGTCTCCGAGGTGGAAGGGACACCTGTTCGTGCTAGCTCATCCTTGAGCTGACCAGAAAGGCCCATGCAGAACTGGTAACGCAGGGCAGCATCGTCCAGCTGGTATCGGAACTCCATCACCTAAATTCAGAAACATAGTCCTCCACGGCCCTGCGACCCTGCCAAAGCGTGTGAAGAGCAGCTTCCGCAGTAGCGGCTTGCTGTTCAAGGAGCCGGTGGGCCCAGGCGTGGTTGTAGCGCAAAATAGAGTTTGCATGCGTTGCAAAAGGCTCTGAACTTGTTGCGTTCTCCTTGGAACTTTTCAGGTGGTAGCATAACAACTGCGGGGGTTGCTGGCATCCCAGAAGTGGAAGGTGCTTGAGCAGGAGCAGAGGCAGACAAGATCTGTATTTGGCCTTCCAGCTGGGTATAACCCTATTGTAAGTCCTTTACGGCTTGGGTTAATCCGACTAGGTGTTGGCAGAGTTCCTCCATAGGAGAGGGTCCTCGCACAGGCTCAGACATGGCTGTCTGCTACTGTCACGTACCTGGTGATGGAGCCTGATATGCAGAGAACGGCCTCTCTTACAACTCTGACTTGGAGCCCCTGATAGAGCTGACGGGAAGCACCGAGATGCAGAGTCACACGAGTGCCTGGCGGGATCGCTGAACCTGGAGCTGGCTCGGAGCACTCGGCCAGGCTGTAGAGGTATCTGTAGGAATCCCATAGCAGTGGTAGGCAGGTAGCTGGAACAAGTAGACAACCGGCCCCCACATGCAGGTGTGCAGATGCAGCAGAAGGGATGGTGGCACCCTCAAGGCAGAAGAGAAGGCAAGTAGAGGCAGGCCGGGTCATACACAACAGGCACATCAGGAACAGGGGCTGAAGCAGATTACAGGCCGGGCCGTCAACAGGCTGGCAGCAGAGTGGCAGAAGGAACAGGCAGGTGCGGAGTGGGGGACAAGCCGGGGTCGGATGCAGGCAGGAAACAGGAATGTCAAGAAGCAAGCCGGGTCACAACAGGAACAGAAGGCAAGTAAGTAATTGCGGGTTACACAGGGAATGCTGTAGAGCAGACAGCACTGAGCCTGGAAACTGTCTGAGTTTAAATAGCCTGTTTGGGCGGCAAAAGCTGTCACATGGTGCGTGCGCACCAATGGCATCCTGACAGGGGCAGAGGTAACAGGTCATCTTCTTCTGCAGCCATCTTGGGTGCTGGCATGCCCTTCCTGACATGAAGAGGTAATAGGTTGTCTTCTTTGGCAGCCATCTTGGGTGCTGGCATGCCCTTCCTGACACCTTGGGTGTTAAATCTGTCATCTCCACCTACCTAGAAGTTACTCGTGCATTTAGAAAAACTGAATAACTTCTAGTCATACCACATGGCGCAAAGAAAGGTTTTGAAGGTTTTCAGTACATGTTTTGCATTCTTTAGAGTCCTGATTAGAATTAGCCTGCCTATGTAACGCCCCTTGTTACCATAAACGTACAATTGTAATATTGATGTGATACCTACGTAATCATGTAATCTAAAGAATGCAAAACATGTACTGAAAATATTATTAGTGCTGTGTGCACAGTGAGGGCATTGTGCAATACATAGAAAACAGAATACAATTTTATACAGAACCTACAAATTTCCATTACACAAGGCAGCAACTTGGACCTCAAAAACCACATTCATGGCACATGACAGCGTAAACCCGGCTCAATTAACTACAGCTGAATGCGGGAGATCAATCATTCAAACTAATTTATCCATACCATGTCCTTGAGTAAATAAGTCTTTTGAAAGCACCCACCCATGTAGCGAGTTATTTCCCAATGTGTGTGCTGCCATGATGCGTCAGCAAAATGGAAAATTGTATACTCACCTTTCTGTAATTTTCCTTTCCTGACGTATCCCATGGCAGCACACAGGGTCCCACCCCTCTAAGGTGATAGTTACTGAGAATGAAACGGTGGATGCCTCTTCGAGCTAACCAGTCCTATCAGGTTGTGGAGGCGGAGTCACAACCCAATGTGTGTGCTGCCATGGGATGCGTCAGAAAAGGAAAATTATGTAAAGGTGAGTATAAAATTTTTTCGTGATCTCAGACTCCTGCAAACCTTCATTTATTTTATTTTTTTCTGATCTAACGTCCTGAAATGGGTTTTGGGCTGTGGGCTTTGGGCTGAGGGTTTTGGGATTTGGGCTGCGGGTTTTTGGCTGCGGCCTGTGAGTTTTGGGCTGTGGGCTAAAGAAGAGATTTGAGAGTTAATGGAGAATGACAGAGGGAGGCACAAACATACAGAAACAATTTCATGACAATTTACAAGGACATTAACTAAAATGTCCGTCTATCTTTATATTTCCTTTTTTTTTTTTTTTATAAAACAAGACCAAAAAACATACATACTATTTTATCATATCACTATCTTATCTATGTTTACAAACTATATATATATATATATATATATATATATATATATATATATATATATATATATTCTTATTTTTTTTTGCATTTTTTTTTTTTAACAAACAGAAGTGAGAGGAAAGGGAGAGGTTCGGTAGTTAACAGAAGATGTGATGAGGAATCAGAAGCGCACGGTAAGAAACAATTTCATGACAAATAATTTACAAGTACATTGACTATAATATCCATCTTATCTATACAAGAACAAAAAACATGCATACTATGTTATCATATCACTATCTTATCTATAATTATATAACTAAAGGAGAAGGGGAAGGGGGATATAACAGGGGATTTTTCCACGGTGCAATAGAATACCAACAAAATATCATAAAAAATTTCATATAATTTTATTCAATGTTAAAATACATAAATACAAATGTATAAATTCAATAGTATACAGAGGGCAGTGAATACATAGCTATTAAACTTTGGGGGTTCCAAAAGTAAATGTTGATGAAATGACCGCACTTCTTCCCAACATGTTTCGCAATGAGCTTCTTCAGGGGAATGTGCAACTAACAGCAAAAAGAGTAATTAATAATTTTTATTGTGCAATAAATAAATCATACTACAGGCACAAAAGAAAAAGAAGAATGATGCCTGCAGCTACAGGCATCATTCAGATATTGTATTTTTTCGGCAGGCGACTCTGTGCACCGTAAGAACAATCCCAGCAGCAGCTCAGCCGCTAGATTGTTCTTACAGGCATGCTTTTCCTGGGCTCGCCTGTACGATCGGCATCCCGGAGAAAGAAACGGCCGCCAACGGAAGTTTACCATAGAGATTTATGACTTTATGATGTCACGTCTGGGCCGGCGTATGTAAACAAAGCCGAGGACGTGGCTGGACTTTATTTTTTTTATAATCCAACTTCCTGAAAAGGGCTATGGCCTTTAGACTTTATGCTATGGACTTTGGGCTATAAGCTTTGGGCTCTGGGCTTTGTAGTGTTCATAGAGCAGTGTACATGACTGCAACTAACGTGCAATGCTCGTTCGGATCAGACGTGAGGGGAAAAAGAAGGGGTGTAGGAGGACCATTAACTAATGGATGTGTATGAATTTATAATGAAAAATAAGGATTCGTGGTAATTGTCTGGAGCGCTCACCTGGAAAGCTTGAAGCTGCATCAGGATGAAGCAACTCCTTTTCGGTGATAATTGTCTGGAGCGTTCACCTGGAAAGCTTGAAGCTGCATCAGGATGAAGCAACTCCTTTTCGGTGATAAAGGATGAAGCGACTCCTTTTCGGTGATAATTGTCTGGAGCGTTCACCTGGAAAGCTTGAAGCTGCATCAGGATGAAGCGACTCCTTTTCGGTGATAATTGTCTGGAGCGTTCACCTGGAAAGCTTGAAGCTGCATCAGGATGAAGCGACTCCTTTTCGGTGATAATTGTCTGGAGCGTTCACCTGGAAAGCTTGAAGCTGCATCAGGATGAAGCGACTCCTTTTCGGGGATAATTGTCTGGAGCGTTCACCTGGAAAGCTTGAAGCTGCATCAGGATGAAGCGACTCCTTTTCGGTGATAATTGTCTGGAGCGTTCACCTGGAAAGCTTGAAGCTGCATCAGGATGAAGCGACTCCTTTTCGGTGATAATTGTCTGGAGCGTTCACCTGGAAACCTTGAAGCTGCATCAGGATGAAGCGACTCCTTTTCGGTGATAATTGTCTGGAGCGTTCACCTGGAAAGCTTGAAGCTGCATCAGGATGAAGCGACTCATTTTCGGTGATAATTGTCTGGAGCGTTCACCTGGAAAGCTTAAAGCTGCATCAGGATGAAGCGACTCCTTTTCGGTGATAATTGTCTGGAGCGTTCACCTGGAAAGCTTGAAGCTGCATCAGGATGAAGCGACTCCTTTTCGGTGTTAATTGTCTGGAGTGTTCACCTGGAAAGCTTGAAGCTGCATCAGGATGAAGCGACTCCTTTTCGGTGATAATTGTCTGGAGCGTTCACCTGGAAAGCTTGAAGCTGCATCACAATGAAGCGACTCCTTTTCGGTGATAATTGTCTGGAGCGTTCACCTGGAAAGCTTGAAGTTGCATCAGGATGAAGCGACTCCTTTTCGGTGATAATTGTCTGGAAACATTTGTTTTGTTTGTTATAAGATTTTTCCTCCTTCACGAATGTGCTCTGATAGGCTGCACTAATGGGCACTGATGAGCACTGATGGGCTGCACTGATGAGGTGGCTTTGAGGTTGGAACTGATGGGCACTGACAGGAAGAACTGATGGGCACCAATAGGCAGCACTGAGGTGCCACTGATGGGAACTGATAGGTGGCACTTATAGGCAACACTGAGGTGGCACTGATGTGCACTGACAGGTGGCACTAATGGGCAGCACTAACATGTGGCTATGACAGGTGACACTGATGGGCAGCACTGACAGGTGGCACTGATGGGCAGCACTGAAAGGTGGCACTGGGCAGCACTGAGGTGGAACTGGTTGGCACTGGCAGGTGGCAATGGTTGGCACTGGCAGATGGCACTAATTGGCAAGTGGCACTGGTTGGGATTGGCATTGGATGGCAATGGCGGGTTTCACAGCCTATAGTGTAACTGAATGCTATCTGCAGCACTGCGGTGTGTGAAACTGTATGGAGAAAGAGAGGAGCTGACAAATTCAGAGTGATGTCGGAGGTGGTCGAGACACGGGGTGGGTGGGACCCGGCAGCTATCCAGCCAATGATTGGGCTGTTTTGACAGCTCCTCTCTCTCTCCATACAGTTTTACACACCGTGGCGCTGCTCTGCCAACAGAGTGTGGAGAAGGGAGGAGGAAGCTCTTGCCATGTCAGCAGCTGTTACGTTGCTCCCTTCCTGCTCCATCCCCACTACCGCCGCTAATCACTTTACCAGACAGTGCTCTGTGTGTGGGGGGCATACGAGGCCCACAAGGCACCTCCACTTTCCCGGTCAAGACCACACAGCCCGCCCTGTAGCAGGGGCACCTGTCACTGACAAAAGCCCAGGCCCCAGGGCACAATTTCTAGTCACAATGGTGACCTGGCGCCTGGGATTTGTCGAGCCCTGCTCTATAGCGATCATTACCACATTACCACCTATCAATTACCTCATACTCATCGTCCCCTTCAAGAACCTGAAAGTCAAGCATCACCTCTTCAATGTTAAAGTACCACACATTACGATTTTCATCAAGCTGAACCTCAAACCTGTCGTTGAGCCACTCGTCGATGTTAATGTGGATTCCGTGGTCCTGCTGGGGGATGGGAATAGGAGCCTGGCACAGTGGACAGGTTGCGCTTTGCTTAATCCAACGTTGGATGCAGCCCATGTGGAACTCATGAGCGCAGGTCAGAATGGCCGTGTCTTCTCCAGCTTCATACCCTGCAAGACAAATTGTACAGCTCACCTGCTCCTCGCCACGCAGCTCCATGGCCGGCGGCGGTGCTGGAAGATGTTCAGCCACCCTGTCGCGGTCTCTCGGCGAACGGCTCCTGTGCCTGGGTGGGTCTGTCTCCTGTCTCCGCCGATGTGGGGCTCTGGATTGCATCCTGTGGGCGATTGGTGACTCATCGCTGTCCTGACGTGAGCGCCTTCGCCGGGATCTGGGATGTGAAGGCCGAGGCATCCTGTTGAAATTCTGTATACCTGCAAAAAACTATAATATTAATGATAATATTCTAATAAGGGTTAGTAATAGCGATAAATATCAATAAAAATGATAAAAATTGCGGTTATTTGCCATCAGTCGCTGAAAATCACAGTGAAATACGGGAGCTATCCTCTCTGAATGTCACTCCGTCAACTCACTAAGAAGTGACCTGATACTGCCTCAGACTGGAGTAAACAAGAACCTGTGACCAATCAATGCGCCTCACAGCAACTATGTCATAAAATTGATATGGGTTTGTGTTATATATCATTTTATTGATTTTACTTCTAATTCAACAGTATTGGGTGATTTTAATGGTTATTCTTGAATTTGGCCACAAGATGGCAATCTCTGTCTTCTCCGGCTGTAATACCGATCCCTGCCACAGGTGTCTCCTATCCCTAACAGCTGAATGCAGTTGTAACGACATAGTCGGCGAACCATCGCCGTTTGCTACAGAACGTTCCGTCGCCGCCATCTTCCTACACCCCACACTCGTCCACAGTAAGGATACATTAAAAGGGGGAAAGCGGACATGTTGTTACACCCAGCGGAGTTTTGCATTTTACACGTATTTATAACAGTAAAGTCAGTTTATATAGTGAAATACAAGACTTACAACTCCGTCTGACTACTTAGAGCTTGAATTTTAAAAGCAGCGGCAACCCTGCTCATCTCATAGGTTTGCTAATCTGACAGAACTTCGCTGCTTTTAAAATTCAACATCTAAGCAGTCAGACGGAGTTCTAAGTCCTGTATTTCACTATAGAAACTAACTTTACTGTTATAAATACGTCTAAAATGCAAAACTCCAGTGGGTGTAACAACATCTACCCCCCCATCACCCCCCTTTTGTGTTCACTCATCTACCCCTCATAACTCCCTCTCTGTGTTCACTCATCTACCCTCCATCACCCCCCTTCTGTGTTCACTCATCTACCCCTCCACTACCAACCCTCCGTGTTCTCTCATCTACCCCGGATCACCCCCCTCCCCCAATTACCTCCCACAGTGCTCACTAACCCCCCATTCACTCATCTGCCCCATCATCCCCCTCCCCATCCATGCTCACTAACCCATGTTCAGTCATCTACCCCCATGTTCATTCATCTATCTCACCCCCCCACCTGTTCACTCATCACCCCCCTTCCCCAATCAACATCCCTGTATTCACTCATCTGCCCCCCATCACCCACCTCAGTGCTCACTACCCCCCCCCCCCCCCCCCTGTGTTCAGCACCACCTGAATCGGATGACCAATTCCCAAGTACTTTCTGTATTACTTTTGCTGATATTTGAATTGTTGGTGTGAAATTTTGTGCGTTCAACTGGACATTTCTATCCCCTCCATGTCATCCTCCTGGGAGAAGTCTGTTTTTTTTTAATCAGCAGCAAAACAAGCTGTCATGCAGATGTAGCAGTTAGAGGGTTGAGCCAAACCATTTGCCACTGATAGGTGATTGCAGTGATCAGCTCTTTTATTTATTTGTGTAAAACCTTTATCCCAAAAAAATCTGTTGTTCTAACTGCTTGTGAGTCTTAAGTGTGACCTGGAGATTGGCTCCAATTTGGTAGTGTATGTAAATCTGCTAGTACATCTAATACCCCCTCCTCCCAGACCAACAATGCTTCTGTCCTAAGATGTGCCCCCTGTGCTTCTTCATCCAGAGTGGGGGAAGTCTAGTACAGGAGGTGTGTTACTGGCCAGATTACCAAGGGGAAAAGCCTTCGGCCCCTTTCACACGGGGGGACCGCTTAGGTCCTCCTGTCAGTTTTTTAGGGGGACCTGAATGGAGGCTCCATACAGGTCTATGTAGGGTCGGATGTCAGCGGTGACATGTCCACTGACATCCGACCCTCTAAAGTCAGACGGATGGAAACCCTATTTTCCATCCGTCTGGCGGATCAGATGAAGACGGACTCTACAGTCTATCTTCATCCCATCCCCCATAGGGGAGAGCGGAGCTCTGATAGGTCCGTCCTGCACAGTGTACAGAGATGGAGCTGTCATCCGCCTGCTGAGCGGGGATCAATGGAGCGATCCCTACTGAGCAAAGCGGAGTCCATACATCTAATGATTGTTAAGCTGCAATAGATGACATCCAATCAGGCGGCTGGCTGAACGTGTCGCCATATGTCTGTTTTTAGCAGATTGGATGGCAGGCGGGTGTCGGAAGACACATCGCTTCCGTCTCCCCATAAGAGTCAATGGGAGGCCCGCTCAGATCCACCTGAAAAACGCACACATCAGAGCACGCCGATCGCGTGGGAGGGGCCAAAATGTTGGTGTGCATCCCGAGTTCCTTTATTTACTCTTCAGGTACATTTCATGTTATATTCCAATGGAGAAGACGATTGAAGTGGGAAATAACGGTGACATATGTAAGGAGATGTCAGGAATACTTAGGGCTGCTTCACTCCGCAAAAACTCCTTCCGCATGTGTTTTGCATGAATGTGTTTAATGTGTTTTTGGTGCGTACCGGTGTGTGTTTGATGCGTTTCCAGGCGCTTTTTTCTTTTTTTCAGTTTTTCACTGTACTGGTGTCCGGTGCATTTTTGATGCATTCCAGTGCACTTTTTTATGCGTTTTATTGCCTTCCAGTGTAGCAAAAATTACGCTTTTTTTCTGGAACTGGAAAGCCCCAGGGCACTACACTGGTGTGACCTATGTCATTGGAAACCATATGACATTATGACATTAACCACTTCAGCTCCGGAAGATTTACCCCAGCCCCCCTTAATGACCGAGCCATTTCTTGTGATATGGCACTGCGTTATTTTAACTAACAATTGCACGGTCGTGCGACTCTGTACCCAAATAAAATGTATGTCCCCCCCACAAATACATCTTTCTTTTGGTGGTATTTGATCACCTCTGCTTTTTGTTTGTTTTTTTCGCTAGAAACTAGATAGAAAAAAAAAAGACAATTTTGGAAAAAATTTATATTTTTTGCTTTGTGCTATAAGGGACAATTCACACTGGTTTGCTGTGGGAGATCGCATGTGATTCGCACCGCACTGCAGTACAAATCACATGCAATGTTCGTGCGATGTGATTTCAGCCATACAGATAGTTGCATTCGGGCCAAACTCGCACAGGAAACTATTTTTTGGTCTGCACCAGAATTGAATCGCAGGGGTGTTCACACTACGGCCCTCCAGTTGTTCAGAAACTACAATTCCCATCATGCCTAGTCATGTCTGTGAATGTCAGAGTTTTACAATGCCTCATGGGATGCGTAGCTGGAGGCTGGAGGGCCGTAGTTTAAGGATTCCTGACCTATAGCAACCAATCAGTGAGCCGTAATGTGCAGTAACTTTTAAAAACAAAGCAGCCATAATGTGTGCTGTTTCCTCTAGCAACCAGTTATTGAGTGGTAATGATGTGCCGTATTCTCTGGCAACCAATCTCAATTGCTGCCTGATCTGCTGTAGTAAACTGATTTTGAGTCTAGCTGCTCTCCTAGCAGTTGGAGAGCGAAATTGCATGGCACCAGCGGCGGTGTGTCCATAAAGGGCGCAGGAGCGCCACCAACCCCCCCGCCCCCCTGGTCTCCTGGCACCGCTCTAATCCCCACCGTCGGCTCTTATAGGCGCCCAAAAATGTGAGAAGCAAGCGCAATGCTTTGCATTCCTTCTCACTCAGCTGTATGTTAGCAAAACAAAGGGATTCATTTTGCTAACATTGAACCCCCTTTCAGCCAATCAGGTGCGCAGGGTCTGTGTTACCTGTCACCTGATTGGTTGAAACGACAGGCTCTATGATTGGACACATGATAGGTGTCCAATCATAGCAGAGGAGGAGCGGGCTGGAGAAGACATCAGGGTCAGGGAAGAAATGGGGGACACCGGACATCACTGTCACCCGCTGCCCACCCGAGACAAGGCAAGTGCTGGGGCGATGATTGGCACAGTGGCAGCTTTTGATGGGCAGAGGGGCTGCGTTTGATGGGCAGAGTGGCTGCGTTTGATGGGCACAGTGAGGCTGCAATTAATGGGTGTTTTTTTTTCAGAATCTTTCAGTTTATTTGCACCCCCCCAAACATTTTGAGCACCACCACCAATAACACTGAGGCTTAGCGGAGTGTAAGGATTGAATAGGACATACGCCCCATGAATCATTCAGGCTTGTCGGTGATTACACACCAAGGATCGAAGAACCTCAATGGATATAGGCATGGAAAGAGTTGATACAAAAATTTTGCTTGTCTTGCAAAACGCTCTCAAACCAAGGTTTTACTGTATATGTAAAGTGCTGTGATGGCGTTATAACAGTATCTCATAGACAGAGGATAGAGTGGTGGGTTGTAGTCAGTGGGGGGTAACAGTGGGGTTCAGTGTCTTCTCACTCACAGCGATTGCAGAATCTGCTCTGCTGGAAAACAAAGACCACTGAACACGACTCCTCACATCCAAAACATATGAGGTATCTGCTCTCCACAAATCACAGCTGGCTGGGCATGCCGGTGTGAACTGCCAATATTTTACAATTCTTATACACTGACTTTCTTTCCATTAATGGACTGATTTTGTTATAAAAATTTGAAACAAAATGTATGGGTGATTTATAGTTATGGCTTTATGATTAAGGCTGTGTGACCATTGAATGGAGCACAATACCATATAGACACGCAATCTCCGCCGGAGGCATGATTGCATGCTGATTGGACACAGGGGATGCCAATCAGTGGGTTCGTCAGACCCAATGTCCGCCGACCACCCGTGATCATTCCCGGGAGAGGCAGAACAACGATTTGCCTATCTAAAAAAGGCAGATCACCGTTCTGACAGGGGAGAAGATAGAGATCTTGTGGCAGGAACACATATTCACCAAGTCAGACCAACCCCCATACAGTTAGCAAGCACCCCCTAGGGACACATTTAACCCTTTGATCGCACCTGATAACTCCTTCCCTGCCAGTGTCCTTAGTACAGTGACAGTGTATACTTTTAGCACTGTTCCCTGTATTAGTGTCACTGGTCCCCAAAAAAGTGCCAGGTGTCCGATTTGTCCTCCTCAAGGTCGCAGTCCCGCTAAAAATCGCTGATCGCTGCCATTACTACTAAAAATAAATAAAAATGCCATAAAAATATCCGATAGTTTGTAAACACTATAACTTTTGCGCAAACCAATCAATATACGCTTATTGGGATTTTTTTACCAAAACTATGTAGCTGAATACATATTGGCTTAAATTTTTTTTTTATTGGACATGTATTATAGCAGAATGTAAAAAATTTTTTATTTATTTTTTCAAAAAAATTTTTTGTTTTGTTT
Source organism: Lithobates pipiens (assembly GCF_037356315.1). NCBI lineage: Eukaryota > Metazoa > Chordata > Amphibia > Anura > Ranidae > Lithobates > Lithobates pipiens. The sequence continues at coordinate 285,673,850 of NW_027507764.1, forward strand.
ATAGCCCAAAAAATAAAGAAAATGCAGAGGTGATCAAATACCAAGGAAAAAAAGCTCTATGTGTGGGGAAAAAAACGACATCAATTTTATTTGAGTACAGCATCGCTCGACCACACGATTGTCAGTTAAAGTAACGAAGTGTCGTATCACAAAAAATGGCCTGGTCATTAACCACTTGCTTACTGGGCACTTAAACCTCCCTCCTGCTGAGACCAATTTTGAGCTTTCGGCACTCACGCAATTTGAATGACAATTGCGCAGTCATACAACACTGTACCCAAATGACATTTTTATCATTTTTTTCCCCACAAATAGAACTTTCTTTTGGTGGTATTTAATTTTTATTTTTTGCTAAACAAAAAAAGATGGAAAATTTTGAAAAAATAAAAATAAATCATGTTTAAAAGTTTGTTATAAAATTTTGCAAACAGGTAATTTTTCTCCTTCATTGATGCGCTGATGAAGGGGCACTGGTGGGCACTGATAGGCACAGTTAAAAGGGACTGTAAAGTAATTTTTTTTTTTTTTTTAATAACAAACATGTTATACTTCCCTCCACTGTGCAGCTCGTTTTGCACAGAGTGGCCCCGAACCTGCTCTTCTGGGGTCCCTCGGCGGCTGTCTTGGCTCCCTCCCGCAGGTACTTCTCACATTCATGCGAGCTCCCTCGCATGGTGAGAAGCAATTGCGGGCATGCTCCCGTGATACAGCCGGCGGCTATAGCTGCTCGCTGTATCACACGGCCCCGCCCCCCCGGCGCTCCGCATCAGTGGATGTGATTGACAGCAGCGCAAGCCAATGGCTGCACTGCTTTCCATCCATCCACTCCAGCCAATCAGCGGCCAGGCTGAGTGTTGAAGAGGACGTCGGGGGCGAGAGCGGGATTTTCAAGGGGTTGGGTAAGTAAAACGGGGGGGGGGGGGCTGGGGGCGCAGGCACTGTCAGATATTTTTTCACCTTAATGCATAGAATGCAATAAGGTGAAAAAAACATTCACCTTTACAACCCCTTTAAAGGGGTTGTAAACCCTTACAAATCACTTTGACCTACAGGTGAGCCTAGATTAAGGCTTACCTGTAGGTCCAAGAAATATCTCCCAAACCTATATGGTTTAGGAGATATTTGCCCGAAGACGGGCACCGCTATCTACGGCGCCGTAGACAGCAGCGCGCAGGCGCACTGAGCGAGGCATCGTCGATGACGACGATGCCACGCAGTGCCGCGCGTCTCGGCTCCCGTGCGCCTGCGCGGGAGTGACGCCATCGCTGCTCCGGCGAATCACAGTGCCGGAGCAGCGAGACCCACGGAGACCCACCAAGAAGATGGACGCTCGGAACTACAGGGGACAGCGGTAACTTCGCTGGCTCCTGTGTCAGGTAAGTGACACATAATGGACTACTATGCGATGCATAGTAGCCCATTATGCTTTGCCTTTGCAGGGAATGAAAGGGGAAGTAAACTCATCAGGGTTTACTTCCTCTTTAAGGCAGCACTGATAAGGTGGCACTGATGGGGACAGATAAGTCAGTACTGATGGGCACAGATAAAGGGGCACTGATGGGCCCTGATGAGTGGCATTAATAGGTACCACTGATAGATGTTTTTTCCAGTATCGTACTTACCTAGGTGGATGCCGTATCTGTCCCCTGGCTCCTCTACACTGAGAACCAAGCGATCAAACACTGTTGATTGCTCAGTTCTCACAACTCCATGAGCAGAGAGCTGCAGACTGTCAGTCACAGCTCTCTGCTCTGCCCCCTCCTCACTCATTGGAGCGCTGGGCTGTGGAGGGAGCAGAGCGGCCAGCTCAGGCTCTCAGCAGCTCACCGAGAGCCTGAGCCGGGTGTTGGTCTAGGGACCTGGTGGATCCCGAACTTCCATTGACGCGATGGCGCGGACCCTGGACACACTTCTGTGACATCAGCAGAGAGCGGACTTCAGCCCACTCTCTGCTAATAAATAGGTCACAGGGGTGAAAAACGAGCTTCGCTGTACTTCTCCTTTAACTACTTGCAGACCGCCCAACGTCGTACGTTGGCTGTTTGAAGTGGCATACCCATACATGTGTGCAGCCTATTGTATTAGGGTGTGCAACCGAAAGGTAAAACACAAATGTGTGTGTGTATTATATATACAGTATATCAAATTGCTATTGACTTTGGCACCTTTTAAAATCTACATTATTTCTCTATTTTGTGTAGCGCCGACTCCTGAAGAGCACGCGCTATGTGTTTTTCAAATTTAAGGTTACACCTGAACTGCAGTTTGGTTTGGGTACAATTGTCTGAATTTGGACTTCAGCATCAGTCTGACTGGACTATGAGATATTCAGCCTGACCATAGGGGGCACTGTCTCTTCTGGCAGGCATGGAACTATAATCTGGTCGGGTGCTTAAGTTACTCTCTCTCGGAGCCCACCAAGTGGGAGTGGTGCTCTTGCTGTGCTTTCTGGGAGAGGGTATTTAAGATGTGGATGTCACGTGGTTCGGGGTTACCGGTCCAGAAGGATGTACTGACTTTATGGTCCTGGTCCTCCTGACCAGCCCCCAGGAAGGCTATGGCCTGGGGTGTGGATCCACCCGATCTTGTTGTCTCGGAGCTGGCTAGCCCCAGGCAAGGAAATTAAATGATGATTCTGGGTGCCGTCTCCAGTGTGGGAAAGACCCAGTGACTTCATGCTATCCAAGGGAGGACTGTTCAGAAGAAGGCCATGTACAGGTTGGTTTCTTAGCAAGAGCCTGGAGGAGCTGAAGTACTCAAGAGAATCCGGTCTCGTGGATATTGCCAAGCTGGCTGAAAGATCCAAGTATCACACGAGTGTTCTACAAGTTTAGTTTCCTTCGTGTTCTACAACAACGTCTGTGGCAGAGACTTATTCTTGTATGTTCTACAACAACGTCTGTGGCAGAGACTTATTCCTGAGTACGCACCTTGTTGGTTGCTAGGCCTTGTAAGAGAGGGACTGTCCAACTTGAGTGAACATCCAGTTGTGAATGGCTATTCTCTGGATGCAGTCAAAGTAAGCAAGTTCTTTAATATTGACTTTGACACTAAGCCCTTGTACACACGGTCGGAGATTCAGTCGGAATGTGTCCGATCGGAGCGTTTTGTCGGATATTCCGACTGTGTGTGGTATGCATCGGACTGTTTCCGTCGGAATATCCGTCAGACCAAATTTTCCAACTTGCCGGAAATATTTTCCGACAAACTGCTCAGATCGGACATACTCCGATTATGTGTAGCCTACTCCGACGGACAAGGTGCCACGCATGCTCACATTCAAATTCCAACACGGAAGCGCTCGTTCAGGTAAAACTACTGCTCGTAATCGATATAGCACATTCGTCACGCTGCAATGTTAAAAATTCTTTCATGAAGTGCATTCTCTTGTTCTTTACAATGCTGCAAGAAGGAACTTCTTTTGATGCTCATAGTCACACACACTTCTCCCGAACTTATTTCATGACTCTTTTTTAACCATTTCGGCAATACAATTTTTGTTTTTGTCACATCTACACAATTTTAGATTTTATTTATTCTTTTTTGGATGCTTTTTTTTTTTCCTAAAAATCTCCTTTAAAGACAGTTTGCTCATTTCTCCTTTTTTTGGGGTGTTTTTTGTGTGTAAACTTACCACAACAACATCATTGTATTTTTTATCTTTGGTTTTTCATTTTTAATCTACAGGAGGTTGTTTAGTGTTGGTACCCCTTGTTATTCATTTCACTTTGTATTTTTGAAATGTACCTGCCTGCTCACCAATAAACTGGCCTTTTGAAAGGAAAACACATACGCAAGTATTTCATCAAACAAAAAAAAACCTTTATTTTGGTCGTAATAAAATAAAAAGAGGAATGCAGCGCTGGAGAAACTTGTTACTTTGGTGCAGCCTTTGGCCCCCAGGGCACACATGAACAAATTAGAATAAGAAAAATTGGTGGCCTGAGGAGTACATATCTCAGGGAGAGAAGTCTGGTCCCGAAGTCCTAGAGAACAGGAAATTCAGATGCCATTTATGTCCCCAGGATGTGGTTCTTCAAGAGGCTGCATCTTCTGGCAGACCAGACTGAACCCAGGCCATCACTCTCTCATCTTCCTTCGGCACTTCCCACCAGGCATCCTTCGAGGCTGTGGCTGGGCTCCTGTAGTTGGGGCAGGAGGAGGAGAAGGAGGGCGTTGGTCGACCTCCTGGCTGCCACTTGCCACAGCCTCCCCCCGACTGAGGTCTTCCTGTGTATGAAAAGGGGACATAGTTTTAGTTTTTTGCTCATCAATCACACCATTTTGTGCTCCTGGCTTTTGCAATTGAATGTTACCAAATACAACAGACTATCATTCTGAGCCCAGCATTTTTCTTTCCCCTCCCAATCATTTTTGGTCACTACTGTCTCTTGATATGTAAACCACTTTGTTAAATCACAACTTACTGATCAATAAGGACATCTAGTTAACATCATTAAATGTAACACAAGAAATATGTTCAACAATGCAATACCTGTCTAAAGCTGGGCCCCACCACATGTTGCTGACTGGAAGGCCCAGGTTGGACGTTGGAAGCCTCAGCTGTGGGTGAAGGATGCCTTGAAGGAAGACTGGAGAGTGTTGGCCTGGGTACCCCCTGGTCTACCAGAAAATGCAGCCTGTGGAAGTAAACCATCCTGAGGTAATAAACGGCATCTGGATCTCCTGCTCTCAAGGACTCCAGGTGCTTCTTTCCCTCCCTGAGATATGTAATCTTCATGGCCCCAATTTTCATATTCATATAGGCCATGTCTGCCGTTGGGACCATGATTTGCACCAAAGAAAGAAGTTTCTCCAGCGCTGCCTTCCTCTTTCTTATGTCGTAATAAAACTCGTTGTTGATCTGCCACAGGCAGGGCATCTCCCTGTACATTTGGAGGAATAGCCCCATAAAATTGGGGTTTTGGAATGGATCCATCTTGTCTGCAAGACACAACACAAGACAAACCCTCAAATACTAATAATGCCATTAAAAACCCTCTTAATTTTGTCCCAACATCGGCCTAGATAGAAGCAGTCTAGTCTAGTGATGCACCAAGTTAAAAATTTTACCTTCGTTTGTACGATCGTCGCATCCGCGCCTCACTCTCTTCCCAGATTGTACGGACGACACATGCGTGTTGCGTTTTATATACAGTGCGCATGCGTGAAACTTCGCCCGCCCCGACGTTCTTTCTAGACTATTCCCTGCCCCTTCGCTTTCGGCGCAGTGGGGAGAGCACATGGCGGAGAGAATGCAGGTGCGCAATGACAGTTCCACTAACAAGGAGGAGGGGGAGGAAAGCCCGGAGCCTGAAATGTCCCGATCCAGGAAGAGAAGATTTAAGGTAGGGATCCTCAAACTACGGCCCTCCAGGTGTTGCAAAACTACACATCCCATGAGGCATTGTAAAGCTCTGACTTTCACAGACATGACTAGGCATGATGGGAATTGTAGTTCCTGAACAACTGGAGGGCCGTAGTTTGAAGACCCATGATTTAAGGCCTCAAATATGTATTTTGGAGAGATGTTGGAGATGGTGGACATATTGAACAGGACCGACTATGATGGGAAGTATGGACCTTACCCAAACCCAAATATCAGAAAGCCCAAGATCATGACTAAAGTTGTGAAGAGTCTTCAGAAGAATTTTGGGGTACGACGATCCAAGGATCAACTGAGAAAACGCTGGTCAGACCTGAAACTGAGGGAGCACGAGCAGTACATAAGGATCAAGCGTGTTCTTAAAAAAAGTAAGTAGTTGTCATGTGTTCATATGATTATTCTTGCTTGCATACTGCTCCATGTGCTTTGATTTCATGTTGTGCATTTTAAAATGGCCACTTTCAAGTTCATGGTTTCATTCGTTCGTAAGAAATATCGTTCTGCAGGTAAGTATTCCAGCTTAACAAAGTGTCCACAATAATGTTCTCACCTTGGAACTCGGCCAAAAAACACATTTGTACAACACTCCCAAGCAATGTTTCATATTTTTATTTCTGCCCTCTGTGTGCTAATTTTTTTTTTTTTACATTCTCATAGGGGAGAGATGACTCGGCAAGTATGAAGACACCAGGGACCACACCCCTCCCAAAGAAGGGCAACTTAGAAAACCAGAAACAGAGGAGCAGGAGGAGGAAGGAGAGATCATTGAGGTTGGGCAAATTGTCACCACAACAGGTGAGTGTCAGAGAACACAGCTTTCGGTAAGCTCATCAATGTATGTCACCATAATTTTATTACATGGTGTGTTTTTTTGCTTTGTTTTGTAGGTGATGTGGAAGAAGATTCCCGTTTTACCAGTGAAAGTGCCCAGATCCTGATTGGGGAGATAATGGGGTGCAATCAGGATTTGGAAAATATACAGCAAAACATCAATGATGTTAAAAATAAAATGAAGAACATCATTGATGTTTTGGGGAGAGTGTGAAACAGAAAAAACTAGATAGGGTTTTAGTTTTGCTATTTTAAAACACAACTTTTGTATTTATCGAAATTACAAATTTGGAAGATGCACAGAGTGTGTAAACATCTCCCATCATGGGGGATCAATGTACATGTTTTGTGTAAAGTAGCTGAGATGAAGGGGTTGCAACCCCAAAGCATGTACATTGATCCCCCATGATGGGAGATAGCACATGTTGACACACTGTGTGCATCTTCCAAATTTGGATTTTCCAGGGGTGACACCCCATGTGATGAAGGCAATATCAGCCCAGTTTGTACATACTCATGTCTGATATTGTTTTCACTTTTCAAAGTTGAACTTTGTAAGTTCCTGTGTTCTGTATTTTACGCTTTGATACATGCCTGTTTACACAAAAACACCAAGTAAACAAAATTTTACAGAAACTCTGTTTTCTGTATTTGGAGTAAAATTTTAGTTTGTGCTGAGAAGGCGTGTGATTTACTAAAGGAAACTCCACGTTGCACTCCAAGTGCAGTTTCAGGTGTACCTTTGCAATGCACTTGGAGTGCACAGTGGATGTGCCTTTATTAAAAAACACCCACAGTGAGGTGTAAATTTGGGCAATCATGCCATTTTCCTGCCATGGTGCTGAAAATGAGCACGATTTTGGTCAGTAATGCACTACATACATTAGTTACCAAAAAAAAGGTGTGTGTGTAGCAGACCCACAACATAATAAGATTATCTGAAGAAGAGACTGTCCCCTCATCTCGCTCTGAACTTGGGCTTGCACTGTTGTTGAAAAAGGCACAACTTGAAAAAACATAAATATACCTAGGAGACACCTAAAACCAACCAAAGCAGTAAATGAAGGAGTTTCAAAGCAAAATTTATTTGGAAAATGCCTCTCAGACATTGTCTGGCATATGAATGCCCCCCCTACCCACAATGTAGTCCATGTATTGGGTTCTAACCTCACGGACGCTTTGGGGGGGCAAGCCAGGATGAGCAGGTTCAAGGCCCGTGAGGTTATCTTCATTTTCCAGCAAGTCTGCTTCTTGTTGGCCAACTGAGACCGCATAGTTCACAGAAACTTTTTTAAGAAAATTGTGCAGAACACAGCATGCCAGCACTATGCGATTCAGTTTGTATTCCGCCATGTGAATAGGCGTAAGAAAAAGGCGGAACCGGCTGGCCAGTATACCAAAAGTGTTCTTGTCATGGTTATGCATTAGAGTTGTTCTCCTTACCTGTCTGCATGTTTTCATTTCTAGAGACCAGCCGAGCTTCACCTGACTGCTTTTATTTCCTTCCTCTGGAATGGCTCCACCCTAGCCCCTATCAGACTACACTATATTAACCTTTGCACTGCTAGCCTATCCTGCTGATCAACCTTTGTGTATTAGCTTCCTGTTTCCTGTCGTCTGCTCTGCTACTGATTTCCGTTACCGACCTTGGCGTGTTCTGACCATCCCTGCTTGCCTGTGACCCTGACCTATTGGCGTGTACCCGACTATTCTGTTCTGCTTGTGGCCCCGACCTTGGCTTTGTCCCTCACCATCCCTATCCTCCTGTTACCTACTGTGGGTGTGAGCTGGGGGACCCTGGGGGTCGCGACCTGGAGCCAGTTGCAGCCAAGACCATCTTCACCACTCGAAGCTCTGGTGAACACCAGCTGGCTCTTAGACTCCGCGCCCCGGGGAATCTTACGCTCTTACCCCAGTGGGACCTGCCCCCCGTCTGCAGCCGTCAGCCGTAGGGTCCACAGCCTTGCGGTGCACCCCCAACTCTACGGTGTGCACCTGTCACCTGGGCTCTAGGTGACCTGACAGTTTGATCAGCCATGGACCCGGCTGACGTGCCGCTCCCTGCAGTCGATCCATTGCAGGGCATAGTGCGGAGACTCGAGACCCAGGAATCTAATCAGACTCAGGTGATGCGATTCCTCCAGGATCTGGCTTCTCGCTTCGAGCAGCTACAGGCTTCCTTGGGAACCCCGAACCCGCAGCCTCAAGTACAGTCTGTGACTGCACCTGTCGCATCCACGCATTCATTAGTACTGCCTGCTCCGTCCCGTTTCTCTGGGGACTCCAAGGCCTGCAGGGGCTTCCTCAGCCAATGCACCATTCATTTTGAGCTCCAGCCTCAAAACTTTCTATCCGATCGGGCAAAGGTAGCCTATATCATTTCCCTCCTCTCCGGTGAAGCTTTAGCCTGGGCTGCCCCCCTGTGGGAGAAAAATGATCCAGTGGTTTCCAGCCTGTCCGACTTCTTGAAGCTCTTTCGTAACATCTTTGAGGAGCCAGCTCGGGTTTCTTCTGCGGCTAGTGCCCTTTTACGCCTTCGCCAAGAATCTGGTTCAGTGGGCCAATATGCACTTCAGTTCCGTATCCTTACAGCGGAATTGAGCTGGAACAATGAGGCCCTGGTCGCAACCTTTTTACATGGCCTCTCAGACCGAGTGAAGGACGAATTAGCAGGAAGAGCTATCCCCGCCGGTCTAGACGAAGTCATTTCCTTATGTAATCAAATTGACATTTCGCTTCCAGGAGAGGTCCTTAGAAAAAAGACGCCAGCACCCCCCAGGTTCTAGTCAGCCTGAGCTTTTTCCCCGTCGCCCTGTGGAGCATCCTCCGTCTGCTGAGGAGCCCATGCAGCTGGGCCGGACCAGACTAACCCCCGAAGAACGTGCTAGACGCAGAACTCTGGGCTTGTGTCTTTATTGTGGGGGAAAGGGTCATTTTCGTGACTCCTGCTCGCTCCGTCCGGGAAACGCTCGGGTCTAATACATTTGGAAGGTGCAGTATTGGACCCAGAAACATCACCTTCTCGTCTCCTTCTTCCGGTGTTCCTCCATGTAGGCACTTCTCCCCAATCAGTCCTAGCATATCTGGACTCCGGGGCTGCCGGCAATTTTATGGACTGGAGAACTGCCTCTTCTATGAAGCTTACCCTTTCTCCCCTCGCTACTCCACTAGTAGTCTCGGCAATTGATGGCACTGTGCTCCCAGGGGGTCCTATCCGTTTCCAGACGCTACCTATTAGGATGTCGGTAGGGATACTCCACCAGGAGTGGATCTCCTTCCTCATCCTACCCAAGGCCTCTACCCCCATTGTATTGGGTCTTCCCTGGCTGCAGCTCCACTCGCCACATGTGGACTGGGTATCTGGGCAGATCCTGGCCTGGGGTCCTTCGTGTTTCTCGTCTTGTCTTTCCAAGGTGACCCCCAGGAGGAAACTTCCCATTGCTACCACATCTGTCTCGTCCGATCTTCCTGCGGCTTATAGCGATTTCCGGGATGTGTTCTGTAAGATGTCTGCTGAGGTACTTCCTCCTCACAGATCTTTTGACTGTGCTATTGACCTTGTCCCTGGAGCAACCCTGCCCAGGGGTCATACCTACCCTTTATCCATTCCAGAGACCCAAGCCATGTCTGAGTATGTCGCTGAGAATTTGGAGAGAGGTTTCATCCGGAAATCCTCATCGCCTGCAGGAGCAGGGTTCTTTTTCGTTGCCAAAAAGGATGGCACCCTCAGGCCCTGCATTGACTATAGAGGTTTAAACGCTGTGACTATTAAAAACCGTTACCCCTTACCTCTAATATCTGAGCTATTTGACAGGTTGAAGGGGGCTTCCATTTTCACTAAATTGGATCTCAGAGGTGCATACAACCTCATTCGAATACGAGAAGGTGACGAATGGAAGACCGCATTTAACACTAGGGACGGGCATTACGAGTACTTGGTTATGCCTTTTGGTTTGTGTAATGCTCCAGCTGTGTTCCAGAACTTTGTCAACGAAATATTCAGGGATCTACTGTACCAGTTTGTTGTCATCTATCTGGATGACATTCTCATCTTTTCCCAAAATCTGCCTGCTCACAGAAACCATGTACGCACCGTAATTCAGCGCCTTAGAGAGAACAATCTCTATGCCAAGATGGAGAAATGTTCCTTTGAATGTTCCGAGGTCCTGTTTCTGGGATGTTTTGTTTCTAGTGAGGGTCTTCGCATGGATCCCGGAAAGGTCTCTGCCATTACCAACTGGCCCCTTCCTGCTAGCCTCAAGGCCACACAGCGCTTCCTTGGCTTCACAAATTATTATAGGCAGTTATTAAGGAATTACTCTTCCATTGCTGCGCCTATTATCGCTTTGACCAAGAAGGGTGCTAATGCCAAAGACTGGTCTTCCGAGGCTGTCTCTGCGTTTCACGATCTGAAACAGGCCTTTGTCTCTGGACCCCTCTTGAGGAGACCAAATCCTGAAGACCCATTTTTTATTGAAGTAGACGCTTCTTCGATGGGGGTGGGAGCTGTGCTTCTTCAGGACTTTGAGAAGAAACGTCAACCATGTGCGTTCTTCTCCAAAAAAAATTCTCAGGCAGAGAGAAATTATGCCATTGGTGATCGGGAACTTCTCGCAATTAAATTGGCGTTGGAGGAGTGGCGTCATCTCTTGGAAGGTTCCCCTCACTCCAGAACGATCTTTACTGATCATAAGAATCTACAGTACCTACAGAATGCTAAACGTCTGAACCCCAGACAGGCCAGGTGGAGTCTCTTCTTTTCTCGTTTTAAATTCACGATTACGTACAAACCTGGTTCCTGCAACGGTCGAGCTGATGCGCTCTCTAGGTCATTTGACACCTTGGACGAGGAGTCCAACCCTGATCCTGAGCCGATCATTCCTACCTCTTGCATTGTTGCCCATTCTACCACCCTGGAATCAAAGATTCCTCCTGGTAAGACCTTTGTTCCCACGGAGCTAAGAACCAAGATCCTTTGTTGGGGACATGATTCCAAGATGGCAGGTCATGCTGGGTTCCTCCGATCTTTCCTGCTTATCAGTCGTCACTACTGGTGGCCTAATCTCCGCTCGGATGTTAAAGACTATGTTAAGGCTTGTCACGTCTGTGCTCAGTCTAAATCTTCCACTCAAGCCCCTGCTGGTCTTCTCATGCCCTTGCCCATTCCTAAGGAGCCCTGGTCTCATATCGCCATGGATTTTATCACTGATCTTCCACTATCGGAGAATAATATGGCCATTTGGGTAGTAATCGATCGGTTCTCCAAGATGGCTCATTTTGTTCCTCTTCCTGGTCTCCCTTCTGCCCCTGCCTTGGTTCCCATTTTTGTACGAGAGATTTTCCGCCTTCATGGTGTTCCTTCGCATGTCGTCTCGGACAGGGGTGTGCAATTTACTTCTTGTTTTTGGGGAGCCTTTTGCAAATCCCTCGACATTACCTTGGATTTTACCTCTTCTTATCATCCCCAATCCAATGGCCAGACTGAGAGAGTTAATCAGGAGTTAGAGGTCTTTCTCCGTACCTTGGTCTCTGCCCATCATGATGATTGGGCATCACTATTACCGTGGGCTGAGTTCTCCCACAATAATCATGTTAACATCAGTTCTCAGAAAACACCCTTTCTCACTGTTTATGGAAGACATCCTCAGCTTCCCCTTCCTATGATTTGTTCTTCTGACATTCCAGCTTTGGCTACTGTTCAGGAATCATTCAATTCCATGTGGGCTGACGTTCATGATTCCCTCCAGAAAGCTGCCAACAAATTCAAGAGTTTTGCTGACCGTCGCAGGCGTAAGCCACCCTCTTTTCAGCCAGGAGACAAAGTCTGGCTCTCCACCAGGAACATCAAACTCCGGGTTCCTTCCCTCAAATTTGCCCCAAGATTCATTGGTCCATACACCATAATTTCTAAACTGAATCCGGTTTGTTTCAAGCTCCAGATTCCCAAAAGCCTCAAAATCTCTAACTCCTTCCATGTTGCCCTTCTAAAGCCGGTAGTCCTCAATAAGTTCTCTCGTCCTTCCCCTACCATAGCACCGGTCTCTGAGGATGATCAGGAGTACGAGGTTAGCCAAATTTTGGATTCCCGACTCTGTAGAGGCATTCTCCAGTACCTCGTGCACTGGAAAGGTTTTGGTCCTGAGGAGAGGTCGTGGATTTCGGCTTCCGAGGTCTTTGCACCTCGTCTGTTGAGGAAGTTTCATTTGAAGTTCCCCTCTAAACCTGGTCCCAGGCGGGGGAGGGGGAGGCCTCGTAAGAGGGGGGGTACTGTCATGGTTATGCATTAGAGTTGTTCTCCTTACCTGTCTGCATGTGTTCATTTCTAGAGACCAGCCGAGCTTCACCTGACTGCTTTTATTTCCTTCCTCTGGAATGGCTCCACCCTAGCCCCTATCAGACTACACTATATTAACCTTTGCACTGCTAGCCTATCCTGCTGATCAACCTTTGTGTATTAGCTTCCTGTTTCCTGTCGTCTGCTCTGCTACTGATTTCCGTTACCGACCTTGGTGTGTTCTGACCATCCCTGCTTGCCTGTGACCCTGACCTATTGGCGTGTACCCGACTATTCTGTTCTGCTTGTGGCCCCGACCTTGGCTTTGTCCCTCACCATCCCTATCCTCCTGTTACCTACTGTGGGTGTGAGCTGGGGGACCCTGGGGGTCGCGACCTGGAGCCAGTTGCAGCCAAGACCATCTTCACCACTCGAAGCTCTGGTGAACACCAGCTGGCTCTTAGACTCCGCGCCCCGGGGAATCTTACGCTCTTACCCCAGTGGGACCTGTCCCCCATCTGCAGCCGTCAGCCGTAGGGTCCACAGCCTTGCGGTGCACCCCCAACTCTACGGTGTGCACCTGTCACCTGGGCTCTAGGTCGGGCTCTGGACAGGCGGAAATTAAAAATCCTCTGGTCTGGGGTGAGGGTCCTCATCGGGAAAGGCCGCATCAGATGGTTCGCCAGGGAAAACGCCTCCTCCGCGACGAAGACGAACAGGAGTCCTTCCCGATTCTCCTCTGGGGGTGGCAAGCCCAGACTGCCACTCTGGAGATGCCAGTAGAACTCCGTCCGTGCGAAGACTCCACCATCCGACATCCGTCTATTTTGCCCCACGTTCACATACAAAAACTCACAGACACCACCGCCAACATCACGATACTATTAAACCCCTTGTAGTTAAAATAGTACGACCCCGAGTTGGGTGGTGGGACGATGCGGATGTGCTTCCCATCTATTGCTCCTCCACAATTGGGAAAGTCCCAACGACTGGCAAAGTGGGAGGCCACAGTCTGCCATTCCTGTGGCGTTGAAGGACACTGTGGAGTGAAACAAGAACCAAAATTTGTAATCTGACAAATCAACATTGCAAGCAGATTAGACACCAATATTTTTGGACAAAATTAGTATAACATTTTGGGAACTGAGTATTTAAAGCCTAAAGTACAAGGTCCCCTTATGAGAGTCATCACCCCCCCCCCCCCATCCCTCCGCCACCCCCCCCCCCCACATCTGATGGGCCCTTGCTAAAAAAATGAGGGGGGATGTTTTGGACAGGTAACACTCTCCACTTGATTGAGAGCTGAATGCCTAAATAATGTGTGATACTTTGGAAAGCCCCTCCTTAGTTACACTATTGGCAGCCCACTGGACAGGTAATAAGTGTCATAATACCAAAAAGAAACCAAAATGGAAGCACATTTTGACATTCTGCTATTACATATAAAGATAATTAATAAGTGAAAAAACAAAAGAAAAATAGCATTTGAAAGTATTGAGGCAGGCCCTTGCACTACATGCTTAGGTGAATTCAGGGATAGGGGAGAAAAGGGGGAAGGTAGGGGAGATAGGGGGAAAAAAGAAATAAAAAATAGTGTAGCGCTTCTAAGGTGAAAAATATGTTGAAGGAATGCTCCTATAACAAAGAACATATAGATGTGTAAATAAACAAAATAAAGTCCAAAGAAATGGATGTAAGCTTCCGTGGAAGGACCGGCACAATGGTAGTCAGACCGTATCACAATACGAGGCAAATCTCATTAAACGGACATGTCCATGTACAACAGCTTGTCTGGAAACATTGGGAAAGAATAGATGGGTACTTCTTACCAGATCTGTTGGACTCACACAGTCATATGACGGTTGAGTCAATAAGGCTTGGGGTCACAATCTGGGACCGAGGAGTGGATCAAAGTGGGTTCATCAGCCTGGTGGAGAGACTTCAAAAGACCGTATATCCAAATGATGAATCTCACCGATGGAACTTCGGAATGGTTAAGAAATCCAACTCAGGTATAGCTCACTGCACTCCGATACTCCAAATACCCCAAATGGAGGGGAAGATATTTAAAGGGTTTAAACCAAAAAAGAAAAAAGAAAGAAAAAGCTCCACATGGTGCGGGTCAGGCGATAAAAAATGGTAATTTATTAAAAGTCAAAAGAGTAACAAATGACTTAGTGATCACAAAGCAATAAGGTAAAAATTAAAGTAGAAGCAATGTGGGGTGCCAACAGCTAGCCCGACGCGTTTCGACACATATGTCTTCGACAGGGGCATGTTGGGACCCACCACATTGCTAACAAATATATAGGGTGTCTAAAACAAATCCGCCTACAAAGGGGCGGGGGCTCCGCCTACAGGGGGGCGGAGGCTGTTGTCTCAGACAACCCATAAACAAATAAAATGAACAGTCTGATGAAATAAGGATAAACATGTTCAAACATAGTGACTAAATACGGATATCATCCAAAGTATAACCCTCTTACTAATGAAAACAGTTACATTAGGTTTAATGACGGTAAACACTTAGTAAACAGTCATAATCATAAATGGATCACATATGTGTCGAAACGCGTCGGGCTAGCTGTTGGCACCCCACATTGCTTTTACTTTAATTTTTACCTTATTGCTTTGTGATCACTAAGTCATTTGTTACTCTTTTGACTTTTAATAAATTACCATTTTTTATCGCCTGACCCGCACCATGTGGAGCTTTTTCTTTCTTTTTTCTTTTTTGGTTTAAACCCTTTAAATATCTTCCCCTCCATTTGGGGTATTTGGAGTATCGGAGTGCAGTGAGCTATACCTGAGTTGGATTTCTTAACCATTCCGAAGTTCCATCGGTGAGATTCATCATTTGGATATACGGTCTTTTGAAGTCTCTCCACCAGGCTGATGAACCCACTTTGATCCACTCCTCGGTCCCAGATTGTGACCCCAAGCCTTATTGACTCAACCGTCATATGACTGTGTGAGTCCAACAGATCTGGTAAGAAGTACCCATCTATTCTTTCCCAATGTTTCCAGACAAGCTGTTGTACATGGACATGTCCGTTTAATGAGATTTGCCTCGTATTGTGATACGGTCTGACTACCATTGTGCCGGTCCTTTCACGGAAGCTTACATCCATTTCTTTGGACTTTATTTTGTTTATTTACACATCTATATGTTCTTTGTTATAGGAGCATTCCTTCAACATATTTTTCACCTTAGAAGCGCTACACTATTTTTTATTTCTGTTAGGTGAATTCATCCATAAATGTGATCATCAAAAAATAGGATTTTTATATACAGCTTACCTGTAAAATCCTTTTCTTAAGAGTACATCACGGGACACAGGAGCCCATTACATAGTGGGTTATATAGGCACCTCTGGTGATTGGACATTGGTTAACCCCAATTAAGGAGATTTCCTCCCCTATATAACCCCTCCCATATGAGAGGTACCTCAGTTTTGTAGCAAAGCAATAAGAAACCACGTAAAACCCAAGAGCCCTGTGTCCCGTGATGTACTCTCAAGAAAAGGATTTTACAGGTAAGTTGTATATAAAAATCTTATTTTCTTGATCATACATCACGGGACACAGGAGCTCATTACATAGTGGGATGTCCCAATGCAATGCTCAGATTGAGGGGAGGGAGACACAGATCATAATTATAGACCCCCAGGGACCGGAGGACCTAAACTGCAGCCTGCAGAACACTGCGCCCAAAGGCGATATCCTCTTGCCCTCTGACTGATGACCAAGTTGCAGCCTTACAGATCTGAGCCAGGGAGGCCTGGTGATGCACTGCCCAAGAAGCACTTACAGCCCTAGTAGAGTGCGCTTTCACTTGAAAAAGAGGGATTTTCCCTTTAACACTATAGGCCTGAGAAATAATCTGTCTAATCCACCTTGAGAGAGTGGATTTTGACACCGCCTGGCCCTTCCTAGGGCCTTCCGGCAAAATAAATAAGCAATCAGTTTTCCTTATCTGAGCAGTTGCTTGAAGATATATACTGATTGCCCTAACCACATCCAAAGTGTGCAAAGATTCTTCTTCTGCGGACTGTGGGTCCGGAAAAAAGGATGGTAGGATTACATCTTGATTCAAATGAAATCCCAAAACCACCTTAGGTAGAAAGGACTTGTTGGGACGCATGACCACCCGGTCCTTATGAATAATTAGATATGGCTCTTTGCTGGAAAGAGCTGCTAGTTCTGATACTCTTCTAGCCGTGGATATGGCTACCAAGAAAACCAATTTTTTAGTCAGGAGAACAATTGAAGCCAGATGCAAAGGTTCAAATGGTTGCCCCTGCAAAGCCGAGAGAACCAAATTCAGATCCCATGGGCATACCGGAGGTTTGACTGGCAGTCTTATCCGCATGGCCCCCTGGATGAAAGCCAGCACCAGGGAATGCGATACAAGTGGCTTCTGAAAAAACACTGACAAGGCCGAAATCTGCACCTTGATAGTGCTTATGGCCAAATTAATTTCTAGGCCTGACTGGAGGAAGGCCAAGATCCTGCTAATGACATACTTTCTAGGATGCCATTCCCTGAGTTCACACCAGGAAACATATGCCCTCCAGATTTTGTAATAAATAAGCCTGGAGGCCGGCTTTCTGGCATTGACCAGAGAGTCAAATTCAGACTGTGTAAAGCAGGATGGTAAATTGGACCCTGTGAGAGCAGATCTGGCCGGAGAGGGAGGATCCACGGCCTGCCTACTGCCAACTTCATGATCTCTGCGTACCACGGTCACCTGGGCCAAGCCGGGGCTACCAAAAGAACCGATTTTGTCTCCCTCTTGACTCTTCCCAGGAACCGCGACAGAAGCGGGCATGGAGGGAAGGAATAAATCAGACTGTACTCATCCCAGGGAACTGTCAGAGCATCTGACCCCTGAGCAAGTGCATCTCTTGTCCTTGACACAAAATTGTCCAGTTTTCTGTTGAACCTGGACGCAAACAGATCTATGTCTGGAGTAGCCCACCTGCGACATATGTTCCGAAACACATCGGGGTGCAGAGCCCATTCTCCTGGGCACAACTGCTGGCAGCTCAGAAAATCCGCCTGCCAATTTTCCACTCCTGGAATGAAGACTGCAGAAAGGCACGGAACATGCTTTTCTGCCCAGATAAGTATGCGATTCACCTCTTTTTGCGCAACCAGACTCCTGGTACCGCCCTGGTGATTGATATAGGCCGTTGCTGTGGCATTGTCAGACTGAACCCGAACAGGGAGACCCCGTAGTCTTTAAGACCACTCTATGAGAGCCATATAAACTGCCCGGATCTCCAAGACATTTATGGGCAATAGCTTCTCGATCGCAGACCATTTCCCCTGCGAGCACGTCTCCTCCAACACTGCTCCCCAGCCTGTCAGGCTGGCATCTGTCGTGATAATCTTCCATGGAAGAGGAAGAAAAGTTTTGCCCTTCAGCAAATTCTTGGTTTTTAACCACCAGACGAGACTCTTGCGTGTCCCTGGGGATAGACGCATAGGAAGATCCAAGGATTGGGGCTTCCTGTTCCAAGCCGCAAGGATGCATCTTTGCAGAGGCCTTTAGTGGAACTGGGTGAATGGGACGGCCTCGAAGGAGGCAACCATTTTCCCTAACAGTCTCATGCACAACCAAATGGGGGAAGATCTCCTGCCCAGAATTAGGCACACCAGATCCCCAATGGCCAAGGCTTTTGGCCTTGGAAGAAACACCTTGCCCTGAGCGGTGTCGATAATAATACCCACGTATTCCAACCTGGTGGCAGGCTGTAGGGACGACTTTTCTAGGTTTATAATCCAACCTAGGCGTTGCAGGTGTTCTAGCGTTCTGGTAACGCTGTGGTTCAGGAACGCTACTGTTTTCTCCATGAGAAGTAATTCGTCTAGATAAGCCATGACGGCTATACCCTGAGCTCTTAGGTTTGCCAAGAGAGGGTCCAGAATCTTTGTGAAGACTTGAGGGGCCTTAGCAAGCCCGAACGGCAAGGCCACAAATTGAAAATGGTGCCGCTCTACTGTGAACCTTAGATATTTTTGGTGTGCGGGAAAAATTGGCACATGGAGATATGCATCCTTGATGTCTATTGATGCCATAAACTCTCCCCCTTGCAGGGAGGAGACCACAGTGCGAATTGACTGCATTCGGAAGGACCGGATGCGTAAAAACCGGTTCAGATCCTTCAGATCCAGGATAGGTCTGACACTTCCATTTGGCTTCGGAATGGTGAAGAGATTCGAGTAAAAGCCTGAACCCTGTTCTTTTGGGTCCACTTCTACTATCACCCCCTGGGATAGTAAGTGATCTAAGGCCAGAAATAGCGGTTTTTGCTTTACTGGATCCCTGGGGATCCTTGACCTTAGAAAACGAGAAGGTGGAATCTCCTGAAACTCTAGCCTGTAGCCCAGAGATACCGAAGAGATCACCCACTTGTCCCAGATCTCTTCCCGCCAGGCTTCTGCAAACTGCAGGAGCCTTCCCCCCACTCGGCCGAGTGGGGGCGCCCCTTCACAAGGAAGCTTTTGGGCCCTGCTTGGCAGGCTTTTACCCCCAAGTCTTTTTCTGCCCCTGGGCCCGGCCCTGAGCCTTTGCTGTAGAGAAGGGTTGAGAAGGCCGTCGCCACTGCTTAGAGCTTGATGCTCCGGGAGAAAGAGAACGCCTAAATGATGGACGTTTGCTCCTTTTGACTGGAAGGAGAGTAGATTTACCCCCTGAAATTTTTTGGACGAATTTGTCTAATTCTTCTCCAAACAAACGTTCCCCTTTAAATGGGAACCCAATCAAATGCTTCTTGCATGACAGCTCAGCTGCCCAATTCTTTAGCCATAGGGCCCTTCGCATGTGTACCAACAGGAGAGAGAAACGAGATGCTTGTTGGACAGAATCCAAAATCGCATCAATCATGAAACACAGAATTTGAGGTATTTCTGCATAATTCTCTACTTCCTCACTGAGAAAGAGGCCAAGCATCTGCTTAACCTGTTCCTTGAGGAACTGACACAACCCCACGGCTGCGACTGTAGGTTGCACTACAGCGCCAGTCATGGAAAAGGAGGCTTTTAATAATGTTTCCAGCTTCTTATCAGTTGGATCTTTAAATATCTGAGGATTATCCGACGGACAGGTCAGGTTTTTATTCACGCAAGAAACAGCGGCATCGACAGATGGGACCCCCCACTTCTTGGTGAAACTTTCCTCCAGAGGATAATGCATATAAAACCTTTTAGGAGGAGCAAACAGTTTATCGGGATGTCCCCAAACCTCATACAACAATTTATCCATTAAGGGATGAATTGGGACGGAATAGGCAGTCTGTGGGACCTTCCTGACTCCCAGGGAAGAAACAGAGGACGTAGCGACTTCAGCAGCAGGCATTCTGAATGTGGTACGCACCAATTCAGTATAATACTGCACCTGTTTTCTGAGCGCCTGGGAGGAGGGGACTCTCTCCTCTTCCTCTGATTCCTCCGACTGCTCAAGATCCCTGTCCCAAGATAGGGATCTCTCCTCATTGTCAGAAGAGTCGTCTGAAAGAGGAATCTCAGCAGAGGGAGGGGATCTACCCCTTTTCCTGCTATCTTTCAGGGAAGCAGAAATAAAATCCATTATTCTCCCTTCAAAACCCTCCAATGTAGCCCTAAGGGAGTCCTCAGTGACATATACTGGGGCTGAAACATTAGGAGAGGCTGCAAAACCTGACAGGGGCATTGACTCATCTTGTGAGGCTGGCTCCAGTCTTGCAGGGGGGGATGGTAACTTACAGGCATTTTTAGAACCCCTGGACCTAGGCGGTGATTTACCAGTGCCCTTGTTACCTCCCGCTGAGACCCTCTTACGAGGAGACATAGTCCTAAGCTACAAAGCAGAGGTATTAGTACAAAGTGCAATCACTGTTGTGCTTAAAGTCTCACAATAAATATATATGCTTAAACTGCACAACCCGATGCTGAGTAGGTGTCTAAGGTTTGCCTGGATCCAATCCCTTGGGATGCTTACTGCCCACAGCTCCTGTGTCTCCACTTACAGCCCCCTGACGCTCTGGGCTTTTAAAATCTGCCGCCTGGCGCCTGCGCGGTACAGCGCCGTGCACACTGACGCGCACGGCTCACAACCACACTCCCCTTGCCTCCATCAGCCTGGGAGGGCGCCCGGCGCGCGTGCACGAGGACTGTGGAATCCAGGGGGGAAAGGGAATCTCCATCGGAGCTGCGTGGGACCCCTGGACTACGTGGGACCCCTGTATTACCTCTACTGTGGCAGGGATTGCAGTGGAGACGTGAGACAGCTGGAGAACCAGGCTTCACTGAGCGTTTGTACTGAAAAGGCATGTGAGTATGCATCAGGCTGCTCTTATTCCCTCTAGTGGTGGATACCAGGTAAGACATACTACTACTCAATGAAGAAATCCATAATATATATAGGATTAACTTCCCTTACCTGTCCTCGCCGCAGGAATTGCTGAAAACAGACAGATTCCAGCCTTCACCCATCACGGCGGGCAGAGTTGTGCCAACCTTCAGGTTTTTTTGGGGTTCTTTCTCAGAAGAACCTCCTACCTGGACCTTGTAAAAGACTCTGCCAGAAACTTTCGTGCCACTATGTAAATAGTACACCAAGTCTGGTTTTCCCAGAGCCCAGTCTTCCAATAGGAGAGGACTTATAGGCCAAACCTCGTTTTTTCGGATGACGAGGCCCGGGTACCATACCATCTTGGGAGTCAAAATATCGGCCCGAGATATGGATCCGGTTTGTTGTAGCCCTTAGGCCCCCGCAGGGACCTGCACAGAGCTTTCTTCATAGCACATGTTTTACGTGACCAACCACCATAGACACTGGCGAAAAAACTGAGGTATCTCCCATATGGGAGGGGTTATATAGGGGAGGAAATCTCCTTAATTGGGGTTAACCAGTGTCCAATCACCAGGGGTGCCTATATAACCCACTATGTAATGAGCTCCTGTGTCCCGTGATGTATGATCAAGTAGGTAGGTATAGTGTGTATTGGGTTTGGTAAAGTCATCAGATAGAGGATTACTATCAGCTGAGCTAGCAGTTGGGGGGAGGGGGGTTCCTAATGAGTTTGGCACAACCCCAAACATTTTAAAAAGTGACTCTGCATGAATTAAAGCACACACATCACATTTGTAGACATTATAGGGGGTGTTTAGGTGAAAACAATACTATGGAGCTGACAAAAGACATTGGTAAGTGACTAGACTATAGTTTTATGGGCCAAGAAGAGCATGGTGGGGAAGTTAGTGAGGCAAATATACCTGAGGACAAAGGGGCAGAGCATATGAATTAGAGCATATTGCAATGATGGTAATTAGGGAATGAGGAAAGAAATGCAAGACATTAGCAATCATGAAATACATAGAATGTGATGTTTAGTGATGGACGAACTTCCGACGGGACATTTCGCGAACGCGGAACACGAACGCGGCCGATAGTTCGCGAACCATAACGTTTGCGGCGGGCCCCATTGACTTCAATGGGGGGCGAACTTTACAAACCTACAGGTCATATTTGCAGCCACAAAATAATTACTAGCTGTGCACACATAGTCCCACCACATGGCCAATGACATAACACATGTATGAGGTGAATCTGGGATTGACAACTACAAGCTTTCTTTTTTTGAAATTCTGACAATTCAGGACTCTGGAGCACATGAAGGCAATGGAGGAGAGGGAAGGTCAGGGTAGGCAAAGAAGAGGGTGCAGGAGATGATCACCAGCACCGTGATATAGAGCACTGACACCTGCACCGTGATAGAGAGCACTGACATCAGCACCGTGACATAAAACACTGACATCAGCACCGTGATATAGAGCACTGACACCTGCACCGTGATAGAGTGATCTGACACCAGCACCGTGATAGAGAGCACTGACACCGCAGCGTAACATAAAGCACTGACACCAGCACCGTGATATACAGCACTGACACCTGCACCGTGATAGAGTGATCTGACACCAGCACCGTGATAGAGAGCACTGACATCAGCAGCGTGACATAAAGCACTGACACCAGCACCGTGATATACAGCACTGACACCTGCACCGTGATAGAGTGATCTGACACCAGCACCGTGATAGAGAGCACTGACATCAGCAGCGTGACATAAAGCACTGACACCAGCACCGTGATATACAGCACTGACACCTGCACCGTAAGCAGCCCCAGGAGGAAGTCAGCATAGCACAGGGATGGTGGGAGCCCCTCATAATGAGTATAGCACAGGGATGGTGGGAGCCCCTCATAATAAGCAGCCCCAGGAGGAAGTCAGCATAGCACAGGGATGGTGGGAGCCCCTCATAATGAGCATAGCACAGGGATGGTGGGAGCCCCTCATAATAAGCAGCGACAGGAGGAAGTCAGCATAGCACAGGGATGGTGGGAGCCCCTCATAATAAGCAGCCCCAGGATGAAGTCAGCACAGCACAGGGATGGTGGGAGCCCCTCATAATAAGCAGCCCCAGGAGGAAGTCAGCACAGCACAGGGATGGCGAACTTTACAAACCTACAGGTCATATTTGCAGCCACAAAATAATAGCTATGCACACATAGTCCCACCACATGGCCAATGACATAACACATGTATGAGGTGAATCTGGGATCGACAACTACAAGAATGCTTTTTTTTTATATGTGAAATTCTGAAAATTCAGGACTCATGAGGCAATGGAGGCGAGGGAAAGTCAGGGTAGGCAAAGAAGAGGGTGCAGGAGATGATCACCAGCACCGTGATATAGAGCACTGACACCTGCACCGTGATAAAGTGATCTGACACCAGCACCGTGATAGAGAGCACTGACATCAGCAGCGTGACATAAAGCACTGACACCAGCACCGTGATATACAGCACTGACACCTGCACCGTAAGCAGCCCCAGGAGGAACACAGCACAGCACAGGGATGGTGGGAGCCCCTCATAATAAGCAGCCCCAGGAGGAAGTCAGCATAGCACAGGGATGGTGGGAGCCCCTATAATAAGCAGCCCCAGGAGGAAGTCAGCATAGCACAGGGATGGTGGGAGCCCCTCATAAGGAGCAGCCCCAGGAGTAAGTCAGCATAGCACAGGGATGGCAGGAGCCCCTCATAATGAGCATATCACAGGGATGGTGGGAGCCCCTCATAATAAGCAGCCCCAGGAGGAAGTCAGCATAGCACAGGGATGGTGGGAGCCCCTCATAATGAGCATAGCACAGGGATGGTAGGACCCCCTCATAATATGCACAGCAGAGGTACAGCCCCAGGAGGAAGTCAGCACAGCACAGGGATGGTGGGAGCCCCTCATAATAAGCAGCCCCAGGTGGATGCCAGCATAGCACAGGGATGGTGGGAGCCCCTCATAATAAGCAGCCCCAGGAGGAAGTCAGGACAGCACAGGGATGGTGGGAACCCCTCATAATGAGCATAGCACAGGGATGGTGGGAGCCCCTCATAATAAACAGCCCCAGGAGGAAGTCAGCATAGCACAGGGATGGTGGGAGCCCCTCATAATAAGCAGCCCCAGGAGGAAGTCAGCATAGCACAGGGATGGTGGGAGCCCCTCATAATAAGCAGGCCCAGGAGGAAGTCAGCATAGCACAGGGATGGTGGGAGCCCCTCATAATGAGCATAGCACAGGGATGGTGGGAGCCCCTCATAATAAGCAGCCCCAGGAGGAAGTCAGCACAGCACAGGGATGGCGAACTTTACAAACCTACAGGTCATATTTGCAGCCACAAAATAATTACTAGCTGTGCACATATAGTCCCACCACATGGCCAATGACATAACACATGTATGAGGTGAATCTGGGATCGACAACTACAAGAATGCTTTTTTTTTATATGTGAAATTCTGAAAATTCAGGACTCATGAGGCAATGGAGGCGAGGGAAAGTCAGGGTAGGCAAAGAAGAGGGTGCAGGAGATGATCACCAGCACCGTGATATAGAGCACTGACACCTGCACCGTGATAAAGTGATCTGACACCAGCACCGTGATAGAGAGCACTGACATCAGCAGCGTGACATAAAGCACTGACACCAGCACCGTGATATACAGCACTGACACCTGCACCGTAAGCAGCCCCAGGAGGAAGTCAGCACAGCACAGGGATGGTGGGAGCCCCTCATAATGAGCATAGCACAGGGATGGTAGGACCCCCTCATAATATGCACAGCAGAGGTACAGCCCCAGGAGGAAGTCAGCACAGCACAGGGATGGTGGGAGCCCCTCATAATAAGCAGCCCCAGGTGGATGCCAGCATAGCACAGGGATGGTGGGAGCCCCTCATAATAAGCAGCCCCAGGAGGAAGTCAGGACAGCACAGGGATGGTGGGAACCCCTCATAATGAGCATAGCACAGGGATGGTGGGAGCCCCTCATAATAAACAGCCCCAGGAGGAAGTCAGCATAGCACAGGGATGGTGGGAGCCCCTCATAATAAGCAGCCCCAGGAGGAAGTCAGCATAGCACAGGGATGGTGGGAGCCCCTCATAATAAGCAGGCCCAGGAGGAAGTCAGCATAGCACAGGGATGGTGGGAGCCCCTCATAATGAGCATAGCACAGGGATGGTGGGAGCCCCTCATAATAAGCAGCCCCAGGAGGAAGTCAGCACAGCACAGGGATGGCGAACTTTACAAACCTACAGGTCATATTTGCAGCCACAAAATAATTACTAGCTGTGCACATATAGTCCCACCACATGGCCAATGACATAACACATGTATGAGGTGAATCTGGGATCGACAACTACAAGAATGCTTTTTTTTTATATGTGAAATTCTGAAAATTCAGGACTCATGAGGCAATGGAGGCGAGGGAAAGTCAGGGTAGGCAAAGAAGAGGGTGCAGGAGATGATCACCAGCACCGTGATATAGAGCACTGACACCTGCACCGTGATAAAGTGATCTGACACCAGCACCGTGATAGAGAGCACTGACATCAGCAGCGTGACATAAAGCACTGACACCAGCACCGTGATATACAGCACTGACACCTGCACCGTAAGCAGCCCCAGGAGGAAGTCAGCACAGCACAGGGATGGTGGGAGCCCCTCATAATAAGCAGCCACAGGAGGAAGTCAGCATAGCACAAGGATGGTGGGAGCCCCTCATAATAAGCAGCCCCAGGAGGAAGTCAGCATAGCACAAGGATGGTGGGAGCCCCTTGTTAAGTACATCCTTGAAATAAAAGACATTCGAAGTTTGCATTCGGTCTGAATGTATGTTTACTCAGAAAATCTCCATACAGAGGATCACGAAAGAGTGATGATGATTACACGCATTACACAGCTTTTTATGGGGGACAATAGCATTGCAGTCTATGACTGGCAAACAACCAGAATAGAGACTACGTAATACATTCCTGAATAATCTGTTTCATATTTCAAATGGTCATTTTGGCGCTAATACAATAACACAATAACAAATTTAAAGGTCATTCTGACAATTTGGCAATTTAGATATTAATTACTGGAAAACTTCATAATAACATCTGGAAACTAACATTTCGGGGAAATATTGTGTTATCATGTCACTTGGCTGAACATTGTAAAAAGATATAAGTGAATAACAGGATATGTGTTGCAATATCAGAAGTACCCAAGAATTGGGAAACATTTTATAAAAAGAAATACTTTCATATATTGAAGGGGAACTCTAGACTATATACAGATATGTGTTGCATATGTCTTCATATCTTGACATCCCTCCTGTTGTTTCCAATTCTTTCAGGTACTTGCGCTCAAACTTCCTCTATATCCCTAGGTTGACCTCCAGGTATACGGGCCACCATCTCATGAGCGACTCTGACTCTTGACCTTCAGGGCTCAAAAGAACCAGTATTAGTACAAGCTTTCCAAATAGTGCTACAAGAAGTGGTAGCCATTTTCAAACAACACTTAAATAACATAGGTGCACATTTGATTACAAGGATTATAAGTACTATGATACCAACAATATAAAGGATAGCTTTCCCAGCTTCCTTCAACCCAAGCAGTTTCAGTATGCTCTTTCCAAAAATTGAGCTTAAGCTGCTGTACCTGTTCTACATGTGAAATGATAGCATCTTCTGCTTTAGTATCATTTCCAATGTAGTTACAACAGCCTGTTCCCACTATGGTGCATATTCCTCCTTGGCTTGCTGTAAGATAATCCAGTACCAGCCGGTGCTGCAAAATCTCCTTTTTAACCATTTTTAGTTCTGTGGCAAGCATCACAAAGTTCCTATCATACAATGCTGTAATATTATCGATGAAGTCAGCTAAATCAATGATAAAACTGAATGCATTTTTAATACAACATCTATTTACCCATGGTACGGAGAATATTGGCTTTATCTCCCTGTCATGGGACTCTACATTAGTGTCAAAGTCACTGGTATAAGTGTTATTAGTATTTTCCTCAACATTAACTAGGGGTATGTCCATGTTAGTCTCAATGTTAGTCTCAATGTTAGTCTCACCCTCCTTGTTCATATCAGGATCTTTAACCTCTGGATTTGGGACTCCTTAAACTCATTGTTACTCATATACCAAGTAGCAGGTATTACTCTTCCAAAGTAACAAACCCCCATAGAATTCAAAGGGATCCAATTATATGCTTTCTTCCCACATATAAAGTAATAACCTGGGGGAGCTGCACAAGCCTTCTTGAAATTATACCCCTGCAAACACATTAATAATTTCATATTGTTTTGCCTGGAATGTTGTCGATGCGTGTAGTCATGTAGTTCCTGATATCGATCTGTGCTCCATGCTGTATCCTTTTCATCAAACCAATATTTGATCTCAGCATTGTCCATACAGTTAGAGTTTCCAATGGGCCTGGTAGTGCTTTGAAACCCTTGAGTAAGCAGCTCAGATGAATATTCTCGAGTAAAGTTTATGCAGACAGAGGGGATTGTCATTGGAGCGTTAGTGAACAGCAGGAGTGAAACAACTCTGTCAACCATAGATCTGCTTACATCTTCAAAGTGTGCATTGTTCTCTATTTCAACCAATGTACTGGGAACACCTAATAAGGGTATAGTCTTATGTGATATAGGTGCATGTGTGCATATCCAGCAATTAGAAATGTTCAGTTTCTTTGCTGCCTGTAGGTGCATGGACACAAAGGAGTTATGAAAGGGTTCACCCAATTTAACATGATACTCATGAGTGTCTCTTCTTGCTCTTTGATTGGGATTACGGCTCTCTTCAGGTTGCAATTTCTCACTTTTGACAGTGGCATTGAAAAGGTAGGTGTCATGTATCTTACCCTTTTCTTTATGGTATGTCCATTCGAATGCCATGACTGTAATCCACACCACCACTCCACCACCGAGGATAACGCTCCATAACGCCACATTCGGTCTAGGCCCCAGGAGATTCATTCTGGAGTCTTCTGGCTCTGGCACGAGTAATTGGCGGTGATGACCTGGAAGGCAAGGGTAAAGGAGAATACCTGCTAACAGCAGAATGATCTTTATGTTCCTTTGGAGCTACAGTCTTTTTACAATGGGAACCATGAACCCAGTACTTGTAATCTTTCAGCTTCACTGCAGAAACGGACCTTTCCACCTAGGAGACAAAGTGGTCCGGGGTGTATGATTCTTGATGTACATGTGTTCCTTCACTTGTATCCACTGGTTGTCCTGCTTTGGCACTGGAAAAGTCATCAGAAAACACATTTGCCAATTTGCATAAATAGTCTATCATGGCATCTTGACCTTTTAGCAAAGTCACTGTCTCTGATGGCACAAGGGTTGCAGGAAGTCTCTTAGGCGGTCGCCCAAGTAGTATATCAAAGGGTGATAGTCCATGTTTCTCCTTAGGGGTGGTACTAATGGTAGCTAAGGCTATTGGCAGTGCTTCTACACATGTGCTTTTCCCATTAGCAGTTATCTTGGCCAGATACCCCTTTAAAGTTTGATTGCTGCACTCCACCATCCCGCTAGCTTGTGGCGTATATGGGGTGTGCAGCTGCTGTCTTATCCCCAGAATATTCACCACTTCTGCCATTAACTTGCTATCAAAGTGTGTACCTCTATCTGAGGAGAAAACAGCCCCTATACCAAACCGTGGTATTAATTCTCTAGTAAGACATTTAACCACCGTACGGGCATCATTCTTCGCAGTGGGGAAACTTTCAACCCAGTTCGAAAATTGACACACACAAACCAAAAGATACCTGTAACGGCCACAAGGGGGCATATCTGAGAAGTCAATCTGCACAATTTGAAACGGCTCCTCAGTATGTGGAATATGCTTCATATGAGTGGGACTGGTTTTGCAATGTTAAACATTTGACATATTGCACATTCATTAATCTATTTAGCAGCATATGTATGAAAGCCTGAAGCCCACCAGTGTTTGTTCGCTATCCAACACATCCCTCCTGTTTGAGACATGGCAAGGCCCATGGCTCAAAGCAAACAAATAAATAAATAGAGTTGGTGGAGCAACCATTTTACCCTTCATAGTCCACAGGCCATCCTCATCACAAACAGCCCCTTTGGAGCACCAGGATGGTCTGTGAGGTAAGTTTTCCTGTAAGGCAGACAAAATGTGTAAATCAACAGGTAAATCAGTCAGAAACAACATAGGCATGGCAGTGGATGGCTATTTGTAGATTGCTCCTTTAGCATATTCATTGGCTTGTTACACAACATAGGTAGTAAGGTTTACTATAGTCAGGCAGCCCAAGATTTGGGGTTGTCAGTAACATTTCTTTAATTTCTTTCTTTATAGCTGGGGTTAATTTGTCCTCGACAAACTTATAACTACCCTTTGTATATCGCTTTAATAATTCTTGTAAGAGACCTAATACTAGTGGAGGATTGGAGTCTCTTTCATCCAGTAAAATTTTCATTTTTTATTTATTTATTATCTATTCTTAATCACCGGGCAGCTTCCTCTGGTGACTTCTCTACTTAAGATACTGAAAAATTCTTGGTACTGACAGGGCTAAATCCCCATGACTTTTCACTGTGGCCACTTTCATATATTCTGGTGAGAATTTACAGTAATCCAGACTGCTGGATTCATAAGCCCCTTGTGGGCTTCTTGTAATCCCTGCTATTTAGGGTTAATAAAGTTCTGGCATAAGGAGCAAATTTAACATCTCCCTTTGCTTCAAGTATGTTTTACTCCCATCCCTTCAGGCATTAAAACTATAGTTACTATTATATTTTCTCTGTCTAGCAGACTGCTAGGGGAGTATGGCGATACACCACCTCTTACCTATAGAGGTTCAGTGACGTTGGCAGTAATTACATCATTACTTATCTTAACCAAGAAAATACCTGCCGATTTAAAGTAGGAAAATTGGCATCACATATATTTAACAAAGTCTTTTTTGTCCTTCTCGTTTAATTTGAAGAGCTACAACCTGCACTTCAATACTTTCCATATGCAGTGCTGTTTTATATAGTGTATAAGGCTACTTTCACATACATTTACTATTTTTATCGCTGTCCTTATTAATCTCTTAGATTCTATAAGATCCACTATTCTCCACTATTCATTAATTCTAGCACTGGCTTCTTTTTCCATTCTTTAACTTCCTATAACAATCCTCCCATGAAACTGTTAACCAGACCATGTCTTTACACTTTCTTTTAATTCTTCTTAAATTCTTATTGCTGAGTCAGAATCTGTAGCAGCAGGCGTCTGGTCTGACCGCACTGCTCCCTCACTGACACGGAGCCTGTTGACCCCTCCCTTTCAGGAAATCCTAAGCGCAGCTGCAATTTGCTAGCTGTCCCGTGCACACAGATAGGGAGAGATTAACCCATTTGCTAACTTACTTTTCTCTAACATTTTATTGTTCACAAGCACCCTTATTCTTTGCAAATACGTTCCATACATCCACATACTTCTCAGGTATAGCACAATCAATCAAGATCCACATATCTGTATATGTGGCTTGCTGAGTCCTTTCCATCCACATCATTTTTCTATACCATTTCTTAGGACGTTTTTCCATATTGGGCAGTTTTGCCACAATAGCTCTTATTTCACTAGGCTTCCATGGGACATAAACCTGAGCAATATTAGCTACATATTGATTTCCCACTATACCACCGGGCAAGGCTACTTCCCTTAGGGGCATCTGCTCTAGTGGCTTTTCTTTTAATAGAGACCTAAGCAACTCTCTTTTCTCTCTTTTTCTTTCTGGAGTATGTAGTACCCCCAGAGTTTTTTGTTTTGCTGCCTTTTGCCTCGTAGTTACTGGGCTATATTTTTGATTTATCTGTCTTAGGGGGCTATGTGATTGATCTACCTTTGTGAATTTTGCTAAAGCATTTGGCCTTAATCGAGTATATTGCCAAATTTGTCCATCTTTATCAAATATTACCCCCTCACTTCTTTCTAATGAAGATCCCAAACTACTCTTTCGCTGTGAAGTCCCTTGGACTCCCTCCAGCCTTCGACTCCTTCCCTCCTGTGAGAAGCTGGAAACAGCTTGCTGCTGCTGAGGGGTAACCTGGATGCTGGGAGCCCTCTATTTTCCCATGTTTTCTTCACTTTGCCCCATATGATCAATTTCACCTATAGGGGCAGACGCTGCTCTAGATGCTACTGCTAAATCCCTTCTTGCGGACTCATACGGGGATGCCCAAGCATTGGGAAGCTCCTCTTCATCTTCCAGATGCAGAGCAGTTTTTTTTTTCCTCAGTACACATCTTATAAGGGGGTGGTTTTAAATTCTTTCGGGATTCTTCTTCCCAAGCAGCCAAACATTCAATCCCCCCACAATCAGACATTTTGAAGAGTAAATTAAATAACACATCAATTGTTGGGGTGTCAAGTGTAATTTTACACCATTTTACATGATGTCTTAAAGCATCCGGCTCTCCACTTACCATCATCTTGATGATAGGAGCGCTTGGATGCAACTTTGCTACATTTAACCCTGTTTTTTTTGCTATTTTTAATAATTTCTTTGCCCTTTCTTTTGTTAACCCAAAAGTATTCATTACCGGTAAAATATTTTTCTCAAGCAAATTTCCCATTTTCTTTATATTTTTCCTGTTACTCTTTTCAGAAATGACAACAGTTTAGAGCTCCGGGACTGAGAGCTCTACTTTTTACTTCTTACGGCTGTGTACCAGCAGCCCAGTACATATATTGAGATATCTCACTTCGTTCTACTCTCAGAAGGACGTCTCCTTTCTGAGTGGTAATAGGCTAGTCTGTCTCAACTCCCTATTCCAGAGAACATACAGCAGGTCATTCACCCATTTGTGGCTATCCGCTGAAGGCAAACCTATCCGCCTTAGGACCACAAACGTTTCTCAAAAAATCACACAAAAATTCAACATTCACCACCTTCTATTCACTCATAGAAATTGTGGTACCTGCATTTTACACATCCCTTCATAACACAACTATATACATTGTCATTTCTGAGAGCAGTAAAAGAAACACAAGTACGTACATTTGCATGCATCAGCTATAATTGGTACCATTATTTTTTCAGTAATCATACACAGACAGAATGCATTGAAATCCAAAAAAAAGGAACGTGTTACCTTCTGTATTCCACAAGCCCCACCCGGCTCCTCAAAACCGCACAGAAAGACAGTACTTTATAATAATGAGAAATAAAATTTTTCTCACCTGAGGCCTCTTTGTTGTCCCTCCTGTTGCGGGTTGAGAGCCGGTGGTGGAGCAGCAGATAAGAAGAACGTTGCAGGGTCACCAAATGTTAAGTACATCCTTGAAATAAAAGACATTCGAAGTTTGCATTCGGTCTGAATGTATGTTTACTCAGAAAATCTCCATACAGAGGATCACGAAAGAGTGATGATGATTACACGCATTACACAGCTTTTTATGGGGGACAATAGCATTGCAGTCTATGACTGGCAAACAACCAGAATAGAGACTACGTAATACATTCCTGAATAATCTGTTTCATATTTCAAATGGTCATTTTGGCGCTAATACAATAACACAATAACAAATTTAAAGGTCATTCTGACAATTTGGCAATTTAGATATTAATTACTGGAAAACTTCATAATAACATCTGGAAACTAACATTTCGGGGAAATATTGTGTTATCATGTCACTTGGCTGAACATTGTAAAAAGATATAAGTGAATAACAGGATATGTGTTGCAATATCAGAAGTACCCAAGAATTGGGAAACATTTTATAAAAAGAAATACTTTCATATATTGAAGGGGAACTCTAGACTATATACAGATATGTGTTGCATATGTCTTCATATCTTGACATCAGCAGCGTGACATAAAGCACTGACACCAGCACCGTGATATACAGCACTGACACCTGCACCGTAAGCAGCCCCAGGAGGAAGTCAGCACAGCACAGGGATGGTGGGAGCCCCTCATAATAAGCAGCCACAGGAGGAAGTCAGCATAGCACAAGGATGGTGGGAGCCCCTCATAATAAGCAGCCCCAGGAGGAAGTCAGCATAGCACAAGGATGGTGGGAGCCCCTCATAATGAGCAGCCCCAGGAGGAAGTCAGCATAGCACAGGGATGGTGGGAGCCCCTCATAATGAGCATAGCACAGGGATGGTGGGAGCCCCTTATAATAAGCAGCCCCAGGAGGAAGTCAGCATAGCACAGGGATGGTGGGAGCCCCTCATAATGAGCATAGCACAGGGATGGTGGGATTCCCCTCATAATATGCACAGCAGGGGTACAGCCCCAGGAGGAAGTCAGCACAGCACAGGGATGGTGGGAGCCCCTCATAATAAGCAGCCTCAGGAGGAAGTCAAGTATGTGCAAGTATTTTATACGTGTATTACACAACTATATACTGCACACCAAATAGTACACCTATACCAGTCCTTAAGGACCTTTGTGGAACTAGTAGCTAAGGATTAGCAGACTGAACCACACTCAACCATATATACTGTACTACGCTATACCATACCAGTCCTTAGAAGGACCTTTGTGGGACTAGTAGATAGTGATTAGCAGACTGTACCTCAGTCCCTATACTGATAAAGGACTGCTGCAGAATAGGGCAGCAGTCAGCAGTAGTGCACCTAAACCCTATATATTGTGGACCTATACGAGTCCTTAAGGATTAGCAGACTGTACCTCACTCAACCCTATATACTGTACTACGCTATCGGTCGAAGATTTCTTTACTGTGCTCCTGTGATCTGGCCAGAGTTTCCTGTAGAAGCTTGTTGTTTTCTTCAAAGAAATTCAGGTTCTTTTGAACCGCTGGCACCGAGCACTCAGGAAGGTCGCCAGACAGGAACAACGGGTGGAACCCAAAGTTCGCATAGAAAGGGGATTGCTTGGTGGCCGAGTGGATAGTATTATTGTACGCAAACTCCGCCATTGGTAAAAGAGAGGCCCAGTCGTCTTGAGAGAAGGACGAAAAACAGCGAAGGTATTGCTCCAGTGTCTGATTCGTCCTTTCGGTCTGGCCGTTGGTCTGCGGGTGGTAGGCTGAGGATAGGCAAAGGTCAATCTTCAATGTTTCGCAGAGCGCCCTCCAAAACCTTGAGGTGAACTGCACCCCCCTATCGGATGTGATGTTGGCAGGAATGCCATGAAGCCTCACAATTTCTTTCATAAAAATGTTAGCTGTCTCCGCGGCTGAAGGGGTGCCCTTCATGGGCAAGAAGTGTGCCATCTTGGTGAGTCGGTCGACTACGACGAAGATCGTGGAGTGGTTTTCGGAAGGGGGAAGTTCAACGATGAAGTCCATGGAGATCATCCTCCACGGTCTGTCGGGAACGGGTAGTGGTCTTAGTAGACCCCAGGCTTTTAACTTGTCGCCCTTACTTCGGATGCAAGTGGTGCAAGCTTGTACGTAATTCTTGCAGTCGTCCTTCATCCGTGGCCACCAGAAGGTACGCCTGAGTAATTCCAGGGTCTTGAATATCCCAAAGTGGCCAGCCAAGGGGTGGTCATGACAGGAGGCCAGAACCAGAGTCCGAGCTGTCTGGGGGACGAAAATCCTGTTCTCATACCATAGAAGGCCATCACTGGAGGATAACGGGGTACCGGATGGAGGTATAGCGCCTATGGACACCTGCTTAAGCTGAGACATCACATCTCCCTGGAGAAGAAGGAAGTTTCCAGCAGAGAGGATGGTATCAATAGGTGGCAAGTTCTCCGGCTGGCTGAACATGCGGGATAAAGCGTGCGGCTTAGTATTTTTGGATCCGGGACGGTAGGTAATATGGAATACAAATCTTGAGAAGAAGAGTGCCCACCTGGCCTGACGAGGCTTTAGTCTCCTAGCTGTCTTCAGGTACTCCAGATTTTTGTGGTCGGTATAGACCAAGATTGGGTGGGTAGCCCCTTCCAGCAAGTAGCGCCACTCTTCAAGTGCGGACTTAATGGCTAGTAACTCACGGTCTCCGACGTCATAATTTCTTTCGGCCTCTGATAGCTTGCGAGAGAAGAAGGCGACCGGATGGAGTAAGGACTTGGGTCCCTGCCTCTGGGACAGTATTGCTCCAACTGCTATTTCTGAAGCGTCAACTTCAAGGGTATATGGTAGAGCAGGATCGGGATGTTTCAGGACCGAGGCTGAGACAAATAGATTCTTCAGGGCCTGGAAGGCCTCTTGTGCTTCAGGAGTCCAATGAAACCTTCGGTTCTGTTTGGTCAGCTCGGTAATGGGAGCGATAATAGCAGAAAACCCCTTTATGAACTTGCGGTAGAATTTAGCAAAGCCCACAAACCGCTGGACTCCCTTTCTATCTGAAGGAGCAGGCCAATCTTGGATTGCTGAGATCTTCTGTGGATCCATCTCTACTCCCCTTACCGAGATGACCAAGCCGAGGAACT